>NC_065593.1:33987625-35468458 GCF_024542745.1 Macaca thibetana thibetana
TGTCTTCCAAGGAAAACACTGCATTGAGCAAAGGTTGTACTTTTGGAAGATGGACGTTTTATAATGATAAGTTTTGACAACTTGCTCTGGTTGCCATGTGTCTCCCAGTCCTGCTTGTGGGTGGGTATTTGTCAGGAATGAGAATATGTCTGAGATGGTCTGCTTTATAGCAGCCAGTCTTGATTTTCAACTTCCAGGGCCTTCGGCATCCTTTTGGCTCTGGAAACACAGAAGGCTTTGCTGCCCTTGGCTGTGCTGTTGGAGAAAAGGAGAGTATCCTGTTTAGGGAGGTGCTGATCTTCAGTCTCAGAACCATTGTTTGACACCTTTAGTTCCCCCCATGGACTTCTTTTTGTCCTTCTTTGTCCATAGTTTAGAACCTACAATCTGAGTATTCCTTCTATTGAGCTATTCTCCAAGGTCTGCAGAAGTCATTTTTGTTTATAAATCTGTGATTTCTCACAGCAGATCATTTAATTATTTCTGTCTTAATTACAGAATTTCAAAGAAAAATAAAATCCTTATCTGTACTTAACAAAGGCTGCCAACACTTTTCTGTAGACCACCAATGATTCTTGTTTTGTAGCTTTTTGTTTATAAAGGCAATGTTGTATTCCACAGCGTCATTACACACACTCTGCTTCTGTGACTAGGACAGCTGGCAGGTCCAAGACAGAGCATATGGATGACGCTCTAACAACATCTGTCCAGTTGTTGTAATCACATATTTGGTATACAGCTGAAAGACCCGCTTTCACCTTAACTGAGTTTTTGTGACTAATTTTAAATTTACTGTAAACACTTTTTTATATGTCTCATGCTTATTAATACTTAATAATAATTCCATAAGTATTCCTCTCAATTCTAAACCCCAGAGCACCATAAAAACTGGCAAAATATCTTCCCAGTTAATTATGAGAAATTCTTCTGTATAATTTTCTTATTAATTCTCAGATCCAAAAGAACCACCAGTACAACCCAAGGACCCCAATCATTAGAATAACCACAAAACTGATTCTTAATTACCTCTTGCCTGAGACACTGCAGAAGTAACCAAATCGGTCCCACAAACATAAGACTCTCTAACCCTGCCACCTCCCCCAGTTTTTCTTACATAATATGGTGAGAATCTTCTTCCTCAAATAATTTTTATCCCATCACTCCTGTTCTCAAGAACCTTTGATTGTATCCCGTTTTACAACATGAAGTTCAAATGTTTTGAATGGAGATTTTAAAAGTCTAGCCCTGCTTCTTGTACATCCCCTCTAGGAGCACCCCCACTCTAATCAAATTGACCTTGTTAGTTTAGCTGGACTCCAACCAGTTCTGATTCTAGCTCCTGAAGTCAGTGTCAAGAAATATTTGTCTTGACCAGGAGCAGTGCCTCACACCTGTTTTCCCAGCACTTTGGGAGGCCAAGGCGGACTGACCACTTGAGGTCAGGAGTTCGAGACCAGCCTGGCCAACGTGCAATACCCCGTCTCTGCTAAAGATACAAAAATTAGCTGAGCGTGGTGGCACGCGCCTGTAATTCCAGCTACTTGAGAGGCTGAGGTGGGAGAATAACTTGAACCTGGGAGGCGGAGGTTGCAGTGAGCCAAGATTGCGCCTCTGCACTCCAGCCTGGGAGATAGAGCAAGACTCTGTCTCAAAAATGAAAAAAAAAAAAAAAAGATGTTGGAGACCTAGGTTCTAGAGTAAACTCTGCCACTACCTAGCTAGGTTGACCTGTAACAAGTCTATTTAACTTTTTCATAGGTTATTTCTAAGACACTTTGGAAACGAAAAAAAAAAAATACTATGTGTTTGTAATTTTATGATTGTAATTCCATTTAAGTAAAATAACAAAAATAACAGTCGTATTGTGGACGTTAGAGAGTCCTTACCTGGAAAGTTTCATTTCCTAATGACATCACTGAAACAGCAGGTATGATAGAGGGTTCCCTAACTTTGATAGTTTTACTTATCTTAATTTATCTTCTGTTCCTCTGCCTTGGGCTTATTAAGTTTTGAATTAGGTATGAAAAGTATTAAGCCAGGGGTATAAATTACAATTCATTAATAAATTCATAATCTATTTTATACTGTTAAAATGAAATTATATTCCAAACTCTTATAATTGTGAACAATTTGCATTTGAGATTTTAAAATAAAGCCTAAACATGGTAGTCCCTTCCTTCTTCACTAATTTATTTCTGCGTAAAGGCCTTTCTTCCTTGAGGCCTGTGAGCCTCCAGGCCTTTGCAGCCTGTAGTGGTCTGCACTTCTCTGTTTTTCTTTCCCTGAGAGTGCTGATTAGTGACTTGCGGTGTGGATTCTGATTTATCGCAGACCAGAGCTGCCCCTAAGGGGCTGAGCAGAAACACTCATGAAGGAGCCCTGATTAAAAAGAGTGGTAATGAAGACAAATGTTTCAGAGGGAGTTGAGAGAAAACCAGTCCTTGGCATTCCCCGTAGCTCCTCTGAGCTTTTGAAAAGGAGGTGGTGGTAGCCAAAGGAAATATTTCTTCTTTGTTGTTTATTTCTCATGGCACTGGAAACATTTTTCTTTTCCTCTTGGGTGTTCTAATTCTCACTTGTTAACTGCTTTTCATGCAGGGTTGCAATTAACCCCTGGCAGATACCTCACCATGTTCTCCTTATAGCCACTCTATCCCCAAAGAAGTTTTTAATGCTTTGACCTATAACCATTTTAGAATTCTTCAGACTTGACACTTGCCTAATTTCTCAGATCATTAAATCACACTTCTGGTTTTTTCCAGTGATTTTTACTAAATTTGATGTTAGGTGCCTATAATCACCTTCCCTTCTTCTTATTTTTATAAGACAGAATGCCAGCAGAAAAAAAAAAAAAAAATCCTGTTCACTTGGTAATTTTAAACACAACTGGGTCAAAAGTTTCAAATCTAGTGTTAAATCCGTAACTGAAGGCACCATTTCAAAATTACTTGAGTATAGGTGAGAACTTGACAGATAATTATGGTTGCTTGACGTGGGTCTTGGGGCATCTACCAAATCTTAATGGTGGTCCCACTACCTGTAGCCATGTGAGCTATAATCTACCGCCCTGGTCAAACTTAACCAAAATTCTGTTTTCTTTCAGAAGATTCCCTAACATTGGAATAAATGGTAAGAATATAGATTGCTTGTGCCAGGCTTATACAGTGGGTCTCTAAACTATATTGAGTGGTCAGAACGCCACATTCAGAATACTTAGGGAGGGAGAAAGAAAGATAAAGTGCCTCGGAAGCCGTGAAACATTCTAGGGAGCAAGAGCACACCACTGCGCATGCTCCTGGTTAGTGTGCTGCAGACTTCGTTAAATGTGGAGGAGGCAAGGTGGAGAGAAGGAAAGACAAGAGAAATGGAAGATAGAGTCCACTCCCCTATCCCCGACAATGAGAAAAAGCTCCTTACCAGGTCTATGTGGGTCATGGGGCAAGATCAAAGAATCAAGGAAGGTTCATAAAATGCCACCACCCCTGATTCATGACCTGACCCACTGAAAGGTCAAACTTCCAGAGGCAGGTTGTGGTTTCTGATCCAATCAAGTGGATTCCTTTTTTGGAGAAAGTCTCACTGTACTTAAAGAATCTTGTCAAATATCCAAGGCTAAAGGAAAATTTTAAATCTAATCCAATCAGATGAAGAAGCTGATAAAAAGGTAGAACCATTAGTGTGAGAGCAGCATTTAAAATTATCTTTATGGCTTTTCTGGGATTTTTGCCTCTGTCTCAAGCAAAACAAAAACAAAAACCCAGAACAACAACAAATGAGTTGAATGTTGCTCAGATTTGGAGTATTTGATGTTACCCCTTTCTGATGAACATCTGAGATTAAAGATCTGCATTAAAGATGAAATAGAACACACTGAGAAAAGGGTTGGGTAACAACTTTCACACTTACTTTGTTTCTACTGAGGTTGGGTCCATCTTGAAGATTAAACTCTTCCCCAAATACAAAGGCAAGGTCAGGGTCTGAGTTAGGCTAACTGATGTCAAGTACAAGTTCTGTAGCAAAAAACAAAAATTGCTGCCACTCATCTGCTAAGAGACAAAGATTTAGGCTGCTGGACTATAATTGCCAAGTTTGTAAGATTACTTCAGGAGCACCCTCCAGGCTAGTAGAATTCCATGCAAATTTCAACCATTTGACATTACTTCCCTGTTAAGTAGGGAAGAAAGACTTAGTAATTTTCAGGACTGAACCAAATTCCCTGTCAAGTATTGATGCAGTCTCTTCCCGGTCTGAAATACTGGCATACTGTTCTTTATTTTTCCTGACTTCAAACAGGCATATTAAGATTTCATGGATCTCTGAATCTTTCTTTGAGGATCTGGGAACACATCAGAAAAACCAGATAGAAAAGAGGGAAGAGGAAATAGGTTATTTCCTTAGCCTCCTGAAGCAAATGAATTGGAAGGGTGCTTTCTGTGACTTTCGTTGGCCAGCAACTGCCTGGAATCTCAAAAAAAAAAAAAAAAAAAAAAAAAAAAAGCAAAAAGGAAACCCAAAAAAAACTTTGATTCCTTACTGTGTAATCTTTTAACAAAGTATTTTTGCAAACATACTTAGCATGTGATTTTCACATATGTATTCTAAGGAGCCATGTAGCAGAGTTGGAGAGATGAAAGCATTTGAGGACTGCAAAGTAATTTTAAATTGAGGGATATACTAACATAGGAGTCACATACAAAAAGGGAGAGGAGGTAGAGTTGGTGTGATATGGAAAATAAATATTTCATATAGTCTGCTATAGTCTGGCCAGTATGATTAGATAAAAGTCACATTCAGAACAAACACTGGAGCAATTTACACATCCCAAAAAGAAAGGGAAGAAATACCATTTCATAATAAGATGAGGATCAATAATAATAGTGAACACTTACTGATTTTTTTTTTTTCTTTTTTTTTTTTTTTTTTTTTTTTTGAGACGGAGTCTCGCTCTGTAGCCCAGGCTGGAGTGCAGTGGCCGGATCTCAGCTCACTGCAAGCTCCGCCTCCCGGGTTCACGCCATTCTCCTGCCTCAGCCTCCCGAGTAGCTGGGACTACAGGCGCCCGCCACCTCGCCCGGCTAGTTTTTTTTTTTGTATTTCTTAGTAGAGACAGGGTTTCGCCGTGTTAGCCAGGATGGTCTCGATCTCCTGACCTCGTGATCCGCCCGTCTCGGCCTCCCAAAGTGCTGGGACTACAGTCTTGAGCCACCGCGCCCGGCCACACTTACTGATTTTTAAAAAATCAACTGTTAGGCACTGTGCTCAGACTTTATGAGCATTATCTCATTTTTCATCGTTTTATAAATTAGGAAACTGAGGTTGTGAAAGTAACGTGCCTGGATTGACACAGTAAGCTGGTGGAATGAGGATTCGGAACCATGCATGTCTGACTCCAGAGCCCTTGCTTTTTACACCAGCCTCTACTACCTCCCTGTGTGACTCTGGTCAGTTAATCCATTTATAAAATGAGAGTATTGGACTGGGCAATTTCTAGATCCTTTTGGTTCTAGAATTACAGAAAAGTATTGTAAAGTTGAGAGAACTGTGTTATGGTGGGACATTTAGAGACAAACTGAAATAGTGATTGTAATGACATTTCAATTTAATGATAGTTAGCACTGAGGGAGCCTGTACTAAATAATTATGTAATTAAATTTACAAACACCTAATTTAATCTTCAATCCTTTTTGACACCAGTTTTTTGTTCCTAAGAAAGGTTAAGTAACATCTCCAAATCACAGAACCAGAATTATTCATGAAGAGTCAGACACATCAAAGATCCAAAAGACAGTTTTTAAGATTTCAAATGGTTAATACTCTACTTTTCTCTTAGATTGTTTTTTGTTTTTTGTTTTTTTGAAATAAAGCATTTTTACAAGTTAGTAAAAGTGATATACAAAACTGGAATGTTCTTCAAACTGGAATGTTATTAGAGTTCTTGCTTGAAAATAGTTCCAAATTAAACATATGAGGCTTCCAGTAGTTTGAAGACTTTAGAATCCGACTTGAGATCAAATCAGGACTATCTGAGACAGTGAGGTCACCTAAACTGCGAAGTGTGAGGTGCCCTGTTTCATGCTTCTCATAATGACACAATAAGGCCATTAGTATTATCTTTATTATAACAGATGATTATAAATGGTACAGAGTTGGTTTCTTATTATCTGGTACTTTTTGTCACTTAGCCCTAATTTTCTTAATTCAAGGACATATTCTGTTAGTACTAGGGAGCAAGTCTAAGACTGACTTTGCCACACTAATCAAATTACATCAGTGTCAAGTGCTCACTAATTAACACAAAATTTATATCTGCATTAGGTAAATGTCATTTCACCACAGTGGCCTGAAATAAGCTTTTTATTCCTTTGCGTTAGCATACCATTTCATTGTAAGTATTACAAACAAGGTACTGACCAAATTTAGGCCCATGTGCATTTGTTATTTAGCTGGAAATAGCTAGAAGACAGTCAGTACATCCAAAGATCTGTAGGAAAATGCCCTGCTTCATTTTTTAACTGATCAACTAGCTAACTTGTCACCTTGAGGTCCTGTGTATACATCATAGCAGGGCTTAGCAGACTACTGCCACCCCCTGTCTATATGCAGCCCACGGGCTAAGAACCGTTCTCACATTTTTAAATGGGAGGAAAAACATCAAAAGAAGATTTTATGAAACCTGAAAATCGTATGAAATTCAAATGTCAGGCTTATAAATAAATCTTAATGCAACAAAGTCATGTCTGTTCCCTTATGTATTGTCTATGGCTGCTCTCCCTGTGATGGCAGAGTTGAGCAGCTGTAACAGAGACTGTGTGGCCTAAAGATACTTACTGTCGGGTTGGTTACAGAAAATGTTTTCCAACCAGAAGCTGTATTCCAAACTCTTTCCTAATGTGGCATACAAAGCCTTTAGGATCTGGCTCCTGTGTGCCTCTGGTGCTGCTGCTGCTGCTGCTGCTCCTGTTTCTGCTTTTGCCACAGCCACCGCCACTGCTCCCTCCCCTCCTTCTTCCCTGCACCCCCTCTCACCCACCTTCCCCGTGACCAGCAGCCTGAGCTCTAACAATTCTCAACTACTAGCACCTCTTAGACTCCAAAATGCTTTGCACCTATTTAAATGTTGTCCCGTGCTCTTCCCTCTACATAAAATCATTTCTTTCCATCCTGAGTACCCCTGGCAAGCTCCTATCTTCCAATATTTTTACTTAAGCATCCCCTCTTCTTCTCTGCACCCGGAGCATCTTGGACATAGTGTTGTTTCCACCTTGCATTCACTCACTAGACAGTAAGATTTTTCAATACAGATACTGTCTCCTCTTCATCTTTATATCCGTAGAACAGGGTTTCTCAGCTAAGTACTGAAGGTATTTTGGACTGGGCAATTCTTTGTTTGCAGCTGTTTTATGCATCATAGGATGTTTAGCAGCATCCCTGGCCTCTACCCATTAGATAGTGGCACGCCCCCTTCCCTCAGATTGCCTCCGAATATTGCCAAATATCCCCTTGTGGACAAAATTGTCCCATTTATTTATTTAGAGATGGAGACTCAATGTTGTCGCCCAGGCTGCAGTGCAGTGGTGCGATCTCAGTTCGCTGCAACCTCTGCCTCCCAGGTTCAAGCAATTCTTGTACCTCAGCCTCCCGAGTAGCTGGGATTACAGGTGTGTGCCACCACATTCAGCTAATTTTGTATTTTTGGTAGAGATGGGGTTTTGCCATGTGGCGCAGGCTGGTCTCAAACTCCTGGCCTCAAGTGATCCACCCACCTCGGCCTCCCAAAGTCCTGTGATTACAGGTGTGAGCCAATGTGCTCAGCCAATTGTCCCCATTTAAGAACCACTGCCCTGGAAACCAGCAGTAACCAGACTCTGGTGGATGCTGAGAAAATGTTGAATTATTCAGATATTTGATTCACATTGAATTGTATACATCAAATGTATGAATTTTGAATTACATTTCAATAAAACATTTTTTAAAAAGTATTGGTTTACTGTTAGCTATTATTAGTGGCATTATTATGGTGGTTTCCATTTGTTTTCCACAGTGGCCACCAGTGCAACTGATTTTGTCATACACTGTACTCATTGATGCCAAATATATATATCTTATTTAATGATGACTTCAAACCTAGGAAGTTGATTTGATTATCTCTTCTTGACTTTTTGGAAATGCAGACACAAAGAGATTCAGCAAATTGCTTAAAACTGAGATAACTAGCAAGCATGTATAAAGGGATACATGACTCAGCTCTTGTCTAGTTTCAAAGCCTGTGCTCATTCCATCTGACCATGTTGCTTCCATAAGTCACATGCCAGCCACCTAATGAACTTCTTGATTAGAAGAAAATGCATGTACCTACCAAAGATTGTGTGTATATATAGCAAATATGAGCAATTTCTAAATCATGGCAGCATTATTTTTGTTCAAAATGCTAAAAATTGGGACCGGGCATGGTGGCGCACACCTGTAATCCCAGCAGTTTGGGAGGCCAAGGTGGGCGGATCACCTGAGGTCAGGAGTTTGAGACCAGCCTGGCCAACATAATGAAACCCTGTCTCTACTAAAAATACAAAAATTAGCTGGGCATGGTGGCGCACGCCTGTAATCTTAGCTATGCTGGAGGCTGAGGCAGGAAAATCACTTGAACCCAGAAGGCGGAGATTGCAGAGCCGAGATCACACCAGTGCATTCCAGCCTGGGTGACAGAGCAAGACTCCATCTCAAAAAAAAAAAAAAACAACCTAAAAAGCTAAAAACTGAGTTATCATTAAAACAGCCCATGTACTCTATTGATGGTAATGGGTTTTTCTTTTATGGGAGTTGTTGTTTTGGTTGATTTGGTGTTTTCTTTGAGTGCACTGAGGAGCCACTGTTTTCTTCCATATCTTTAGATCCTGATATGGTAGGACATGCACAATCATTTTGAATCATCATAAAGATTGAGTTTTCAGCCTGCAAAAACAAAAGAAAATTCATAGGGCATCAGTTCTCACCTTTCAGGTAGAACCTTGGAGCAATGGCACTAAAACAGATAGGACCTGTGAGGCTGGTAATCTTTGGAATGGCACTGTATGGCAAAACTTTCTGTGATAATGGAAATGTGGCATATCTGTGCTGTCCAATATAACAGTCACATGTGGCTACTGAGTGCTGGGAATGTGGCTATTATAACCAAGGAACTGCATTTTTAAATTTCATTTAATTTTGATTAATTTAAATGTAAATAGCTTATGTGGCTAGTGGCTATCATTTTGAATAGCACAGCTTTAGAAATCTTAGCTTGGACAAAACCACAAACTTAAGTTTATCCCCAGCAAACATCTTAGGTGCCAGAGATGGCAGATTTGGATTGAATAAATTATCCATGTTGAGTATCTACGTGGGAATTCCTACTTATACAGTGCAGATTCAGAGATTACTGTTGTACCTTGGCTTTGTGACTTACACATAGGCCAAATTACTCTGCTGGGGGTAAATTCATACTCCAGTGTTACTTCAACATTTCTGAACATCTTTTTGTAAGCAGTGTTGCATTTTTTATTGCCTTGATTGTTGTAGTAATTACAAAATGAAGTATCCATTTAGGGGGCAATGTTGAAGCATTGAGGAATAAATGGATAAATGTGGTATATTTGATTGTTTTCGGTGTTTAAGAACTATTATTGGAATAAGAGACTTTTGCTTTATTGAAGTCCTATAATTTTTTACTAGAACATTTGTTTTATGGCTCTTGATCCAAATGACAGCTGAATTTAGGAATTCAGCAGAAAAGTAACAATTCGTCTTCTTTGGGCATTTTTCTGATTATTTACTTTGAAATTCAGAGGATTCCATGTCTTGGAATATTTTTTTCATACCCATAAGATTTGAATTGTGAAGATAAGAAAATTACAAAATGTTGATAGGTTTTCATCAGCAGTACATTCTTAAAAAGAAGAAAAATATTTTATTTCAAATGCTATCCTAAATTAGCTGTAATCTTCAACAAGTTATTTTTAAACCCACTGTATGCTTTTGCTTACATTTGTTTATTAAATCTATTAGAGCTAGAAAAAAACAATTAGAGACAGATATGAATTTTTTATTATTGGATTTTCAAGAATTATTATCTTTTTATTTTTACTTCTTTCCCCCCCGTACTTGTATTGCTAGTGATAGAAGTTCTGAATTATGGATACATTCTTAGGCTTAAAGCGTACACATTTTTTCCCTTAGAGTTATAGATGATCTAATCTAAAAAGTTGGAGGACTTAAAAAAAAAAAGTGTCAAGATTTTTTTTCTTCATTTCCTGATTTGCTCCTTTAAGGAAGTGTGAGAAGGTTAAAGATGTCTGTGATCTGGCCAAACGAGGTTCACAAATGCTGTTTTCATATTTGTGGTTTTGGTGTTTCCTCTTACACATGTGTCTTCCTTCTTCAGTTTCTCACTCTGTCGAGAGAGCATGGCTGCACCCTTTGCATTCTGGGCACACATCATCTGGGCTTAGTGCGGGCTTGTTTATAGCAGAAGCCATAATGTATAATGTTCAGGAGAGGGTGAGCTACATAAGAAACTCCCTTTGAAGGATTCCTTGTGTGGACTGC
This sequence comes from Macaca thibetana thibetana, assembly GCF_024542745.1. Classification (NCBI taxonomy): domain Eukaryota; kingdom Metazoa; phylum Chordata; class Mammalia; order Primates; family Cercopithecidae; genus Macaca; species Macaca thibetana. Next base: position 33,998,207 of record NC_065593.1, read on the forward strand.
TTATCAGAAAAAGTGTAAATGCTATCATTTTCTGTTTCCTAGAACTCATCCATGCAGCATAGTTCAGTGTGATTAAAAGTCATCATGCTACATGATTTAGGGAATATAAAAAATGAAGAAGGCATGTTCCCTGGCCCCCAGAAACTTGGAATTCAGTTGATAAAAATACAACCCTAGTGACCGTAGAACAAAGCAGATGGAGTTCTCTCAGAACGCAAAGAAAGGTAAAATTCTTTGTAATGGGTGATCAGAGAAAGTTTTATAGAAAAAATGCCGTTTGAGCTAGAATTTGAGGAATACATGGAATTTTGGCAGGTGAAGATTGAAGAAAGGGATACCTACTGTCAAGACACAAGGTCATATGACTGGGCACAGTGGCTCACACCTGTAATCCCAGCACTTCGGGAGGCCGAGGTGAGTGGATCGCTTGAGGTCAGGAGTTCGAGATCAGCCTGGCCAATAGAGTGAAACCCCATCTCTACTAAAAATACAAAAAATTAGCCGGGCGTGGTGGTGTATGCCTGTAATCCCAGCTACTCAGGAGGCTGAGGCAGGAGAATCGCTGGAAACCAGAAGGCAGAGGTTGCAGTGAGTCAGGGTCATACCAATGCACTCCAGCCTGGGTGACAGAGTGAGACTCCATCTCAAAAAAAAAAAAAAAGGGGAACAGAGTCACCAAGGCATACACATACTGGACCAATTTGGGAAAGTACGGAAGTTTGCTTTGAATATATAGCAAAGGATATGTGAGGGATAGCTGTGGAAGATCCAGCTATCAAGGGAGGTTAGGACCAGACTCTGAAGGTGGAGTGCTGGTGGGAGATGTGGAACAGGGGACAAGAGATGGAAGGTTTTGAGTTGGGGAAAAGTATTCTGGCAGCAGGACTGAAACACTAAAAAAAAGTAACCCTGTTAAGTGATTATCACAATGAAACATTTACCAAGTAATCACAGCAAGTGAATTCAATTTGTAAAGTCACATAAAAGTTGCTTATCTCTCCACTTTTTTTTTTTTTCGGGAGAAACAGCACTCTGGCGTTTGGCCATCTTAGTATGGCCTCTATATAACTTTGGAATGCAAAAGAAAAGAGAAAACTCTCTTTGTAAAGTCAATTAAAAGCTAATTGTGATTTTTTTAAGTTAATAAATACATATTTACATAGTTTATAGTTCTTACATAAAGCTTTCATGTTCTTTTCCTTATGAAATGACTCTGTGACTTTGGGCACATTACAGATTGTAATGTAGTGGATTGATGGTACATGATTTAAGAGAAATCTTGTACTAATCTGCAAGTATCCTGAAAAATGTAAAGTAAGGAAAAAGCGTGCCTCCCTGTGCTCTTTGTCCATTTGAGTGTTTTTCCCCCCAAAAGTATAATAGTGAAATGGGGCAGGCATGAACCCTGTGGGAGATCATTGCTACCACTTCTACTTTTCATTATCATGTCTGTTTATCCTGGTTCACCTGTACAGTGGGACTGGGCTGGTTCATTTCAACACAGTAATGAGTATTTACCCTCTATTGCCCTCAGAACTTACACCACTACATAAATGTTACATTCTTCAATGAGGGGCCTTTACATTCATATGTAGGGCATTTGATTACTTAAATGTTGAAACAATTATAAAGAAGTTGAATTAGGCTGGGCATGGGGGTTCATGCCTGTAATCCCAGCACGTTGGGAGGCCAAAGTGGGAGGACCACTTGAGGCCAGGAATTTGAGACCAGCCTGGGCAACATACCAAGACTCTGTCTACAAAAAAAAAAAAATGTTAAAAGTAACCAGTTATAGTGGCAGGAGCCCATAGTCCCAGCTACTTGGGAGGCTGAGGTGAGAGGATTCCTTGAGCCCAGGAGTTTGAGACTGCAATAAGTTATGATCACACCACAGCACTCCAGCCTGGGCAACAGAGCGAAACCCTGTCTCAAAAAGTAAAATAAAAATTGAATCACCGATGTTTTAGATTATGAGCTTGTTAAAAGTTAAACAGGCTGGGCGCGGTGGCTCACACCTGTAATCCCAGCACTTTGGGAAGTTGAGGCGGGCGGATCACGAGGTCAAGAGATCAAGACCATCCTGGCCAACATGGTGAAACCCCATCTCTACTAAAAATACAAAAATTAGCCAGGCGTGGTGGTGGGCGCCTGTAGTCCCAACTACTCAGGAGGCTGAGGCAGAAGAATTGCTTGAACCCAGGAGGCAGAGGTTGCAGTGAGCAGAGATCGCACCACTGCACTCCAGCCTGGTGACAGAGCGAGACCCCATCTCAGAAAAAAAAAAAAGTAAACAATTATACACAGATCCTCAAGTTCTTGAAAGAAGTTTGTTGAGGATAAGATTTATTTAAATGGAGTAGTTTTACTCCTATTTCCCGTCTCATTTTCTCTTTTCCCCAGATATATACAGCTTCTCATTATTGGTGTTTATTACATGTAAGATTCACATTTGATTTTTTTTAATGAGCTAAATTTATTATTAAGGTACTTGGCTATGTACTGTATATACGTTATCTCAATCAATCTTGTTGACAATCTGTTAGGTGGTTGTTATTATGTCCATTTTAGAGATGAGGAGACAAAGACTTAGAAAGGTTATTTGGCCAGTTAGTAATTGTGAGAGCCAAATTTAAACCCAGATCTGTACAATTGAAGCTGATGTCTTAACTACTGTAGTACAGTGGCTTCCTTGATGCTAGATGATGTGACCCCAGTTTTGGTAATGGAGGAATACTGATCCAATCCAAAGTGGATGTTTTGCGTGGAGGAATCAGAGAATTTTAAGAATGAAAGGGTACATGGAAGCCATCAGCCCTCATGTAAAACAAAAGTCCTGTGTATCTGATAAATGTTCTCTGTTTAACTAGGTTTGTATAGTGCCCTGGGAGTGCTAGTTAGCATTAGTAACAACATTCTGGGGCAGGGGAGGGTGGGGGAATGTATCATCAGAAAAAATGGATTTGGGGATATAGAGGTGAAGGCAGGAAGAGGCAGTCGTATAGAATGATGTGCTTGGAAGATCTCTGCCTTTTCATGTACTGCATCTGACAAAAATGGATTTGATGACATCTGGGATTTGCTTCAAAATAACAGAGGCGGAGGGAAGTGGATTTGGATGTGGATGGGGCGGGATTGGCCTGGTTTGAGGGTTGTTCGGGTTGTATGATGGATGCATGGGTTTTATTATATTTTTCTATTTTGATGTATGTTCAAAATTCTCCATAATAAAATGTTTTTAAAAGTTATTTGAAAGTACTGTTTCCATGATTTTATAGTGGTTAGATTATGTATATGTTTTCTTATCCAAAATTCTCTTGGTTTTTCTCAAAAGAAGCTTTTTCTTCTAGCATTTGTTCCCTTTTAGAATCTCCCTCACCTCTCTTTCCGATTATTTATTAAAAGAACTTAATTTTTTCAGTGCTGAAGGAGAAGTTAACTGTCAAATGCCCATATAGCTACAGTATTGGGATAATTTATCTAATTTTTTTAATGAGTAAGTTCTCTTTGACTTTATTTTTGAACTCAACTTGCTTGCATTGTTCTTGTTAGTAAAAAACATCGCTAGGATGTACTTAGTAATTGGAGTCAGCTGCACTTAAGACTGTTCGGCCAGACTGTTATTTTAGCCTTCACTAGTAGGGTTTTTAACACCAGTTTGACCTTACTTTGAAACATTCTCAAAATACCATGCTTTAATATCAATTTATATACTTTCATATTAAGGCAGGGCTGAGTCCCTGGGGAAAAAAATAATGAAATTTTTACTTCCCACAAATGTAGAATAAAGGTAGAAATTCTGATTTTGTTTTTTAAAGAAAAATAGAGGTATAAAGACTTTAAAATTTTTCTTTGGTCAGGACATAATGCTTGCAAATACATTCTAAGGTTATAAGTCGGCCAGGCATGGTGGCTCATGCCTGTAATCCCAGCACTTTGGGAGGCTGAAGCGGGTGGATCACCTGAGGTCAGGAGTTTGAGACCAACTGGCCAATATGGCGAAACCCCACCTCTACTAAAAATATAAAAATTAGCCGGGCACGGTGGTGCATGCATGTAATCCCAGGTACTAGGGAGGCTGAGGCAGGGGAATCACCGAAACCTGGGAGGCGGAAGCTATAGTGAGCCGAGATTGTGCCACTGCACTCTAGCCTGGGTGACAGAGCAAGACTCTGTCTCAATAAAATAAAAAATAAATAAAGTATAAGTCACAGAAACACAGGACACCTACAAATTAGGGGTGCTGGTTTCATTGGCCTGTGTGTCCTACCATCGCTTTGGGATAGAGACCGAACCAGTGTGAAGCACCAAGTAGATGGTGATTATTCATGAAATCAGATTTTTTTCCAGAAATACTAAATTCCCATAACTTATGCAAATTACATTTTAGGCAAGTAATGCTCAAATTTTCTATAGGTGTTCTGAAAATAAGTTTTAAGTTTTTGTTCATTGTATAGGAGGACAGTTGACTCCTTTCTACTCTTTTTTTTTTTTTTTTTTTTTTTTTGCAGTTTTCCCTATTTTTTGCCACTGGTAAACTCTTGCCTAGAGGAATGCCAGAGGCAGAATAAACTTTGGAGTGTAGATTTTTTTTTTTTAAGGAGGGTTATAGTAGCCTGAGGACTTCGTTTCTTTCTCTGAAGACACAACTATCAGCAAATCCGCGTAAGGCAAGGGACTCCCTACCATCTCTTCTGAGCCTTCTACATGTATGTCTAGATACTACGACAGATCCAGTGCCTGTGAAGACCTGGAACATTTCAGACAACACACAGATGTTTTCTTATGCTATATATAAGAATTAAGCAAGTGTTTTCTAATGAAGTGTCCCTCCAAGCCTTCTCTATTTCTTCTGGTAATGCAAAACTAAGCAGCCCTTTTTAGGTCTAAAATGTTAACTACTTTATCTCTGTTATTTTCTGAAATGTTTGGCCTAATATTTTTTATAAAATCTGTGAAAGTTTGAAAATGTATAATTGTTGATCCTCAGTAGTCAAAAAACTAGTCATTTAACAGCACAATATTTCTCTGCGTGTTCTTGGGCAGAGTGTATTTAAGTTAGCTTTAATTAACCCTTTATTTTCTGGACTTCTTCGAGTCAGCTCTTAGAATTGTGTTTCCGGGTTGCTGAGGAGGCTAGAGGTCAGAGATAATTTCTTAGTCAGTTGATTTACCTCAAAGAATTACTTCATGTAGATTAACTGAAATAACGATACTGCTAAGATTCCCAGATTAAGATCATTATAGCATTTGAGTAGGCCCTCGGTGACAAATTGCTCTAAACCTGTTTGGCTCACCACCATAAGGCTTAAAACATAAAAATACAAAAGTGCTTAAAATTTTCTTTCTGTTTCCTTATCAGAAATATTCATTTAGACCATAACAACTGTTAGAACAAGATAACAACTCCAGGCCAGCTGTCAAATGTTTACCATTATCGAAACTCTCCCTGGAGGGAGATGCAACTTTGGCTCGCCTCACCGGCAGTAATTTAATTTTTCCTTCATTCTGACTCGGAAATGGCAGCATTTTTCAAAGCTTCCTCCCACTGATGGCTGAAATTTTCCTTGTGAAATGATTTCCACCAGTCTTGAATCTTTCTTGTTTCTGCCGTCTTCACCTTTGCTGATGGTTCTGCAACTCATCACCAGCTATGCAAACTGACAGTTCACATCCTGGGGCAGCAGCGGGGTCTGGCCTGCAGAAAGGAGCAGCCTGACCAAATTTACGCTCACAAGATCTCTTAATTCACAAAAGCATTTGCTCTAGTTCCTGTTCTCTGCTGCAGGGGCTACGGAGAGGGAGTGGGGGTTGGGGGAGGACCATTGGGAGAATGTTCTGAGGAGAAGAGAGGCTCTCTTCACACTCTACTGAGTACACAGACTTTGGAGATGAAAAACAGACGGAGAGAGGCATTTCCAACCATCTTGCTGATCTGTGCAGGAGTTCATTGAACTGTACAGCATAGCACCAGACCCTTGTGTCATTTAATGTTACTTTAAAAAATTATTCTTAAATGTTCAGCACAAATATCCCTCCCCTTTTTACTTAAGCTGAAAAAGAATATAAAAATTAAAGGGAAATTGAAAATCTAAGTCTTGCAGTGAGAATGACCAGAAATCATTTTCCTTTCTGGAGAGTTCCTGTTTAATATGAAAGTCCTCTTAACAAGCGTGGACAGAGGAAGTTTTAGGTTTGATTTGAACTTCATGTACATGACATATTTCATTTTTTTTTTCTTCCCTCACAAATTTCCACCCAGGCCACTTGTTTGCAGAGACTGCCAGACCTTCCATAGCTGCTTCCAAGATACTCCTGGAATCTGAGATTACCTTTTATCCTCTTGATGGACCATGTTGTTATTTTTGTCCTTTTCCCTGAAGCTCTTCTGCTTTGCTGGGGAGGACTCATCCCCCTATGCCTGATCTACCCCCAGATAGCTGCACAGTCCTGTTCCGTAGCACGAGGTTACTTACCTTTTTTTTTTTTTTTTTTGAGACAGTTTCATGCTGTGGCCCAGGCTGGAATGTAGGGATGTGATCACGGCTCACTGCAACCTTTACCTCCTGGGCTCAGGCGATCTTCCCACCTCAGTCTCCTGAGTAGCTGGGATTACAGGCGGAAGCCACTACACCCAGCTGATTTTTTTATTATTATTTTTTTTTTGTAGAGACAGGGTTTTGCCATGTTGCCCAGGCTGGTCTCGAACTCCTGGGTTCGGGGATCCATCCCCCTCAGCCTCCCAAAGTGCTCAGATTACAGATGTGAGCCACTGCATCCAGCCAAGGTCGTTTATTTGTGTACCAGTTTGGGTCACTCTGAAAATTGCTTTGAAAGACTTGCTGTTTAAAATGACTGAGCTCTTAGGAGTTTCTGCCCTCTCCCCACAACCCCCAAATATCTAGAACAGCCTAATCAAATTGGTAGGTTGTTTTCATGCCTTTCAAAATGGAACTAAAATTAAAGTAAAAATGAGAGAATCTTGAGCTAGAGTGGCAGATTGGAATTCTAGGCTTTGCTGGTCCACTGATGATGTTCATTTTCTTTCCTTGTGACTCTCATAATCAGAGTAAAAGGATGAGATTGTAGGTGATAACACAATCCATTCAGAAAGTATGACTTTGCTGAATTGAGATTGATCTTTAAGTGTGAGTAAAATGTTATGCAAATTGGTAGTTTAAATAATATTTCAGAGGGGAACATGCATTTGCAGAGAAAATGAAAATATTTCAAACCCACTTGGTTTGTTGTAATGACAGATGTTTCTTTTTTTTTTTTTTTTTTTTTTTTTTTGAGACAGGATCTTGCTCCATTGCCCAGGCTGGAGTGCAGTGGCGTGATCATGGCTCACTGCAGCCTCGACCTCCCAGGCTCAAGCAACTCTCCCGCCTCAGCCTCCCGAGTAGCTGGGATTACAGGTGCACACCACCACGCCTGGCTATTTTTTTTGTTTGTTTTGTTTTGAGACAGAGTCTCACTCTGTTGCCCAAGCTGGAGTGCAGTGGCATGATCTCAGCTCACTGCAACCTCCACCTCCCAGGTCCAAGTGATTCTCATGCCTCAGCCTTCTGAGGGCCTGGGACTACAGGCATGTGCCACTACACCCAGCTAATTTTTTGTGTTTTTAGTAGAGATGGGGTTTCTCCATATTTGTCAGGCTGGTCTCGAACTCCTGACCTCAGGTGATCCACCCGCCTCAGCCTCCCAAAGTGCTGGGATTACAGGCATGAACCACCCCGCCCGGCCATGCTGGGCTGATTTTTGGTTTTGTTTTTGTAGAGACGGGGTTTCACCAGGTTGCCCAGGCTGGTATTGAACTCCTGAGCATAATCAATCTATCCACCTTGGCCTCCCAAGGTGCTGGGATTACAGGTGTGCACCATCGCACCTGGGCCAACAGGTGTTTCTTATATCAAAGTGGCGCTAATAGATTTCTGTTTCTCAAAAAGTGTTCTCAAGTATAACTCACCTGCTTCCTTGTTTCAGACTGGCTATTTCCCTAATTGCCTGAATTAGAGGTGTTTTTATATTCTCAATAAAGCTTTGGGGAATACATACCTTAGAAATGTATAAGTTGGGGCGGGGCACGGTGGCTCATCTGTACTAAACCCCATCTGTACTAAAAATACAAAATTAGCCAGGTGTGGTGGTGCATGCCTGTAATCCCAGCTACTCAGGAGGCTGAGGGAGGAGAATCCCTTGAACCTGAGAGGTGGAGGTTGCAGTGAGCCAAGATCGCGCCATTGCACTCCAGCCTAGGAAACAAGAGTGAAACTCTGTCTCAAAAAAAAAAAAAAAAAAAAAAAAAAAAAGAAAGAAAGAAATGTGTAAGTTGGTTGGGAATGCAAATACCAGTACAAGATACAGTATGTGCTAAATTCCACAAGGAATATTGTTAAAAGTAAGTGCTATAGGGATTTTAGATAAGTAGAGACACTCAGAAGGTTTAGAAAACTATGTGTGTGTAATTGATATTAATACATCTCTCACGCATACACACACACACGTTTTTGTGTTATTTCCAGAGCTTAATATATTCTCTGCCCATAAAATGTTTAGCTGATATGTCTGTGAAACCTCCCTCAAATTTGGAGCCAACTCATTTTATTTGGTGTAGTATCTCACATAATAGTTACCTTTTATTGAGTACTTACTATGTACCAAACATTATGTGCCGGACACTGTTCCAAACACTGTTTTAAACCACTTCGTACAAGGTTCAAAAACTCAGAGGCTACACTGGCCAGATTTAAGTGGTGGGGGTTATACAGCAAATTACCTACATTTAAGGTTACTGCTGCCATTTCATTCCATGTTACCAACTACAGAAGTGTGGGCTCGGTGTTGCCAGACCTTCCATTTAGTCAAAAGAGACAGGAAATTCACATTTTTATGGATATTTCCTGATTTTTTAAACACTACAGGCTAACCGAAACAGTTTGTGACTTTTGCATTGTATGTTCCACTCCATTTTATCCTCATAACATCCCTACAAGATATGTATAATTATTCGTATTTGCCTATTCTCAACACAACTAATACAGAGCAAAAGTAGAAATCTACTGCAGGTCTGTCTCCCTCCAAAAACTATGTTGTTATTGCGCTTCCTCCTCTGCTTCCCTAAACTCATGAAGGTGGTGGTGTTGGCAAAAAATGTGCTGTTTGGTTAAAGCCAGGCCCCTAACGAAATTATCAAATGGCATGGTACTGTACCACGGAGTGCCATTTTCTAGAAAACAGTTATTTATGGCTTTGGGAGAATTAATTATAACATGAAGATAATGATAACTGCAAATATCAAACAAAAGCTCTGTTGACTTTGCTACAGATTTTTTATTTCAACCCTATGGTACTTCTAGAAAAGGCACACAAATACTCTAAATCGTTGACAGAGTTCTTCAGGTTTCTCAAAGAGTGGCAAAAGTAATAGTGGCAATTTTACAAAGCCTGACCTTGCCAGAAAGGGATATCAGTAGTTCTCAGGGTCTACTAAATATTTAATCACTTTTATTAAAATTCCAAATGAACTTAGACGCCTGAAGGAGTTAATGCACTTCCACAAACCTGCTTTCAGCTGGTAAGATCAGGCCCATTATTATTATTATGTACAGCTGTAAAAATCTGGTTCCATAGCATAGATTGCAAAATACTTAGGCCAGAAGATTACTCGAGAAGAATTGTATTGCTTGTTCGGTTATATATTTTGATCTTTATTGCTAGTAGTTTTTTTCTCATGAGAGTTGGGGATTAACCTTGCTTTTAATGTAAAAAGTATATCTGTGAGGGTAAAAATAGAAAATGAAAATAGATTTTTAATGGCAACTTTGGTTCTTAGCATTAATTTTAAATGCATTTTTCATTCTGGACTTTTAAACAGTTTTGAGAAACATATGAGAGATTTGTGAACAGGGGCAAGGGAGGGTCAAATGTATCAAATCCTTGGATTCCAGCAAATGTAGGATTTGTGGAAGAGCAGAGAAGCACACATGTGTTGGGAATGTAAATTAAAATAAAACCCCAGTTTGTGAAGGCTTTGAAAAGTGAGTGCACCCTGTTATGGCAAATGTCTGAGGCGTTTGTCTTCTTAATAAATTAACCAAATATTAAAATAAACATTACTTTTATCAGTCTGCATTTTTCCTCTCTGGATGAAAGTGTTTCAGGAAAAATCATAAAAGAATCTATGGTAGCTCAGAGAGGTTAAACTCAACAGTTGTTTTCTTTGAAGTCTCTGGCCATGAGGTTAATTGCCAAAACTGCTTGTGGAAAAGGTGGTAACAATTTAACAAGACTGTACAACTGCAGAGACTTAGATGAATATCAGGTGTTTGCAGATGTTTTTTCCTAACAGGAAAGGGGGTGGGGAGGAGAGGCGGAACAGAATGAGAAACAGGGGAAGAGAGAGACCTGAATAAAGTCCCAACTAAACAGCCAATAATTCTTTGTTTGCTTAGCCAATCATCCTGTAATTGGCCAGGAGGTTAATAGGAGTCTATTGATTGGTCAGGAAGATTGCTTACTGTGGCTATTTTTACAGTATGCTCCCAGACAGAAGACTGCAATTACTGGAGCTCTCATTCCCACTCTTTAGGGCCATGGCTGCTCTGATTTATGAAACCCGATCAGGTTGCTGTTGGCAGTTTATGTTTTAAGTGTTGCCTTCTGGGTCTTTGCTGCTTGTGGGTCAGTGTGCTCTTTCTCATCATTTTTTGTGGTCATTTGAATAGGTAAGCTTATTTATGACTTACTGAAGTAGGAATACATTAAAAATAATAACCACCACCCACGTGCACTGAAAAGCGGGAACAATCCTACAAGATGTGTGACAGAGCTCTGCTTGTTCTAGAAATAGAGATTCTGCTACCAGTACAGAGTTTACAAAAGACCAGGCAATAAAATAATACTGCCCTTCCTTTCTCTGTCTTCAACAGACATGTTTCCCAGCTCTCCTCATTAATTCCTGCTAATTGATTACACTTAGATTTGCTTTCGTATAACTTCTCGTAATTAGATTTGGTTGCTGGTATGTTAGAGTTAGGAAACTGAGGCCAAGTTGTAAATGTCTTTAACCCCCAGACTGCTTTTGGAACTTCTGACAGGGCTCTTCTAACTTAACCCATCCTGACCTGGTCTTGACCTTAGCATTACTAATAAGGTACTTACCTCATCATTTCGTTTCTCACTTACGGAACGTGACTATAAATCCTCCTGTTACTCAAGATCTTGGTTTTCCACACTTGTGCAAACCTTCTTTTGTAGTTCCCTGGGAGTCCAGTTGAAGGGGAGTAAATCTTTAATGCTGATAAAGCCCTGGAGCCACAGATTTCTGTATAGCCACATCTAGACAACTGAATTTCACTTACACTTCCAACTTCTCATTTAAAGCTACAATGACCACAACTACTGCAATTACTGTTATTGCTACTACTACTGCTATTACAGGTTGACTATCCCAAATCCAAAAATCTGAAATCTGGAATACTCCAAAATTCAAAACTTTTTTGAGTGCCAGTATTACACTGTAAGGAAATGTTCATTGGAGGATTTTTGATCTTCAGATTAGGGATTCTCAACCAGTAAGTCTATAATGCAAATATTCTAAAATCTGAAAAATTCAAAATTCAAAGCACTCCTGGCCCCAAGCATTTCGGATAAGGGATAATCAACCTATACCACTACCTCCTCCTCCTGTTTTTACCTACTTTTTTTTTTTTTTTTTTTCTTTTAACTGTTAAGGACTTCTGCAAATTCCTGTATTGCTTCTAATCTAAACATCTCTTTCATTCAATTTTTTTTTTTTTTTTGAGATAGGGTTTCACTCTGTCACCCAGACTGGAGTACAGTGGCACATTCGACTCACTGCAGCCTCAACCTCCCTGGCTCAAGCATTCCTTCCAGTTCAGTCTCCCGAGTAGCTGAGACTGACTAGCATGCCCAGCAAATTTTTAAATTTTTGGCAAAGACAAGTTCTTGCCATGTTACCCAGACTGGTCTTGAATTCCTGGGCTCAAGTGAGCCTCCTGCCTTGGCCTCCCAAATTGCTGGGATTACAAGCGTGAGCCACTGCACCTGGCCAACATCTATGTTTTGAATGACTACTGTATGCCAGGGGCTCTTGGCAAGGTCTCTGGATACAGTGATGATGAGATAGACCACAGGCTTTTCATGCCAGTACTCCTCCTGCAAACATGAATGTTCCTAAAATGCACCAGACTTACTGTAAGAAGTATGGCAAGCACCAGCTCCACATAGTGACACGGTACCAAAAGGGCAAGGATTCTCTGTGTGCCCAGGGAAAGTGGTTTTATGATAGGAAGGAGAGTGGCTTATAGTAGTGTGTCCGGAGTTGGTTCCTTCAGTGGGTTCATGGTCTCGCTGACTTCAAGAATGAAGCTGTGGACCTTTGCAGTGAATGTTACAGCTCTTAAAGATGGCACAGACCCAAAGAGTGAGCGATAGCAAGGTTTATTGTGAATAGCAAAAGAACAAAGCTTTCACAGCGTGGAAGGGGACCCGAGCAGGTTGCCGCTGCTGGCTGGGGTGGCCAGCTTTTTTCCCTTATTTGTCCCCTCCCATGTTCCATTTTTGTCCTATTGGAGTGTCCTTTTTTCAATCCTCCCTGCAATTAGCTACTTTTAGGATCCTGCTGATTGATACGTTTTACAGAGCGCTGACTGGTGCATTTTGCAATCCCCTTGCTAGCTACAGAGTGCTGATTGGTGCATTTTTACAGAGCGCTGATTGGTGCATTTTACAATCCGCTTGTAAGACAGAAAAGTTCTCCAAGTCCCCACTTGACCCAGGAAGTCCAGCTGACTTCACCTCTCAGTAGGCAGACTGAGCCTATTTTTCTAGAAAAGGGTTAAAACTAGGAAGAAAATAGTGCTAAGGCTTGAATATGTTGAGCCCAACCTCAGATCTAAGAGAATGCTTGTGGAGGAGGTAAGAAGAGAAGAAAGGGCCAAATAATCCAGTTCTAAGTTTCAATCATTAATATTAATATTATTATAAAGATAATAAAGTCTTAAAGTTATCTTCTAAAAAAAATAAATAACCCAATACTGCAGATTCCTGGTCATTCTCCTTCCTCAAAGGACCCTTTAGTTTGGTGAGTGTACCTCTTTCCACAGAGCAGCGAAAGGTGTGCTTACCACAACTGGGGCAAAGGATCTAAAACAGCCTCCCAGAGATTTATTTTTCTGTAAGGGAATCCCTTATTGTTAAACTGTTATTTTTTTACTGCCTGAACTTGGATATAATGCGTTTTCTACTTCCTTCTTTTGAAAGAAATTTTCTATCATCCTATACTAACTCACAGTTTTTCTTGTCCTCCTGAGCCTACTGCAGCTCAAAAGAACCTTCATAATTTACTCCCCTGTCTGTCAGTTGAAGCTGGAACTCCCTTTCTCTTCCCATAGCTTCTGTAAATAAGAGGAGTGGACTTTTCCTGCCTCTCTCCCATTACCTCACTTTAGAAGTCTATTCTGGTGGTAATCTCACCTTTTATGAGAGTGTTTTCAACTATTGTAACTAACCTGTTGTTCCCATAATACAATGTTATAGGACAGTGCTAATCTGACTTGTCCTTCGGTGTGGTAATTATGGGCCAAGTAAAGTAAAGTGTTAGTTGCTAAGTCTTCAGTGGGGTACTCTGCCACCAGTTGCACTAGACTTTGAGAATATCATTCCTGCCTTTCTTCCTGGTTCATGTCTAGGCAAGATTGCTTCTTTTTCTCTGTTTTCTTACCATTTTAATAATTGTTTTTACTATGAATATCAGAAGGAAAGAGATGACTTTGCATTTAAAAGACGCTAACCACATAATCTCTCCAACCTCACCAAACCCCCAGTGTAAGGTAACATCTCCTATTTAATTTGGAATTCATAAGAGAAGTTAGCTTGTTACTTTTAAATGGGCTACAGGTTCTTTATCATCTGCTTTACCATAATCCAAAAATTTCAGAACCCCAGAGGAAGGTCCTTAAGATGAATTCTCTCTACCATTGTATGCCGTTAGAATCCTTGTATCATGTATCATTTTTTTTCTTGTTTTTTGGTTTGTTTTGCTAAACGTTGCTGTTTACCTCATTATCGACTTTTATATCAGAACTCAACAGCAGTCATATTAGGATTCTTTAGTAACACAGTGATGTGTGCACTTTTATCTCCCCATTTGGGGATGGAATCTGCTACTGTTTTCCGAACGAATTAACAACCAACCAACAACCACACACACAACAGGAATAATTCATGTTCTGACACCAGCCAGCTTGAAGGTCTCATTGTTTTAGTATCCTTTCACTGTTGCTAAAGAAATTAAGAGAATGGAGAAAACAACAATCCATTGGTTTAGTGAAGGGAAGCGAAGGTTGAGGGAGTAAATGTGATGTTCATCCCCCCAGTGCCACTTTGTTCTCCTGAAGGACCTTTCCTTTAGATATTTGTCGCACTGCCTTCCTTCAGTTTGTTTTCTTTTCCCTTGTTTTGTTTTGAACCAGTGTGTCCTTTGAGGAAGGAAGGGAGGGAGGGAAGGAAGGAATAAGGAAAGGAGGAGAAAAGAAAACTCACGTAATACAGCAAAGATTGTGAACTCAGAGTTGGGGCAAATGCAGTATTTGGTGATGCAACTATTTCTAAACCTTTGTGTGCTGACCCAGCCTTGACACTGTCACCATTTTTTAGAACAGCTCAGAGGGATTTTCTTTGCAAAATTCTATGATTTCAGTTTTCATAGTTCCAGGACTAAATTGTCAGCACAGCTTTTTTTTTTTTTTTTTTTTTGAGACAGGGTCTCCCTTTGTTGTCCAGGCTGGAGTGCAGTGGTGGGATCACAAGCTGGGCTCAAGCAGTCCTCCCAACTCAGCCTCCCCAGTAGCTGGGACCACAGGTGTGCACCACCACACCTGACTAAATTTTTACTTTTTATTTTTTTCTATAGATGAGGTCTCCCTACATTGCCCAGGCTGGTCTCAAACTCCTGAGCTTAAGCGACCCTCCCGCCATGGGTCTCCTGAAGTACTGGGATTTACAGGCATGAGCCACCACGCCCAGCCTCAGAGGGATTTTGTTCTTGAGAACCAAAACGTGACTTCTGTTAATCATCAGAATATTTATTATTTAAGGTGTTTAATGTAAAAAGGAATTAAATTTATTGTACATGAAGGCACTAAATATATTTTTATTCTTAAATTACAATGTTGAAGTATCCTTTTGATCAAATGCAACTGGTTTGTTTGTTTTGGTTTTTTTTTTGGTGGGGGGTATTCGGCTTGCAAAAGATAAATCATTTCAGAAATGTTTTCCTATTTACACTTTTTCTTGAAATTTTCTTTTGAGTATGGAAAAGTGATCAACAAACAATACAGAGAATTTTTAATGAGATATCTCAGGCATCACGGAAGGCTCTTGCCTGTGTCACTTATGTGATGACCTCAACAAACCCATTTTATTATACAGTGAAAAAAGTGTACGAAGCTTACATATGATTTTTTTTTTAAGTTTCTTCCTGCCAGAGCATGGACTAAAGAAACTTTAGTAAAGAGTAAAAAATTTTAAAACACAGTTTGATATGAATTTTGGTGAAAGTTATCAGAGACAAATACTAGTGGGCCAACGAAAACACTCTATTTGTAGGAAAATTTGAATTGGGGCAATAAATATGTCCTGAGGCTTTGGTGGCATCATAAAGTATTGGTGCTTTATTTTTTCTGATTTATTGTTTTATCAACAGAAGTGAGCACTTGTGTTCAGAAAAGGATAAGTCACACTTAAATCTTGTTTTTATTTAATCAAGTTTAAATTACAGGTTAGAGTGGTAGCAAAAAAAAAAAAAGTCTAATATTTAGTTTGAATCTTAAATTTGCCACCCAGAGCTGCTCTCTCTAGGAGCAAACCTCTCTGGTATTTGTCAATAAACAAGAGAGATACAGGCTCCCAGATAACAGGCATTTGGTAAACTGGCGACAGTCATACAAGCGAGAATGTTAAAATGACTTCAGCTCTTTCTAGCTTCATTATGTCCGCCTGGCAGATCACATATGGCATTATGGAAATCAGCAAATGAAAACCATATTGATCAGCATTGAGAACAAATGTAAAAAAGGTGGTCTCAGGGAGGAGCAGAGAAGAAGAATGCTTTCCTGGTCAACCTGATAGGCCCTTGTTAAGGCCTTTTAATCATTTATTAACGTAACCCTCCTTCTTCCCTCTCCACTCAGATTACCTCAGCCACAGAGCATCCTGCTCCATTTATCTTTTAATGCTTCCTTTATTTAATTTATTTTTAAGCTCTAAGTTATACTTTTATTTCAGAATTGAGTTTTACTTTTCAAGGGATTGTTTTAAGTGACTTAAATGACTTTTCCCAACAAGCTCACCAGGCATTCAAAGGAAGAAAAGCATTTGCTGAGATTCACCTATCAGCAAATAATTTACTCGGTATGCACCACAAACAAACGCAGAGAGACAGAGAAAGACAGCCAGACACATTTTAAAAAAAAAAAAAAAAGTAAAATCTGAGTTGTTACTAAGCCTAATTCTTTGGTTAAAGTTTGGGTCAATGTATTCATTTTAATCTTCTTTTCAGGGATTGGAATTGAGCCTGGTAAAATTCCTTAGGTCTAAAACTGAAATCTCAGGCACCTTCTCTTTCCCTCTTCATTCTCAGAGTTCAGGAGAAAGGCAGAGTTTTGTTTTATCTTGTTTCTTTTGGGGGAAACTTAGAGTAATATTTGGTCTGCCAAAATGAGATAGAGAAATGGAAATACGTGCTTTGTGGAGGATCCTGTTTTCCTTGAGTTTCCTTACCTGAAATGGTCTCTTTGGTTTCGTAGGTTCAGACTGAGGTTGGAACGGGCTTGCTTCTCTCTCCCAACTTCTCCCTACCCTGTCTCCCCTTTTATTTTTATGTCGAGTTTCATCATTTGGTAAGAAATTTCAGAATGATTTTTAAATATGAAACTGTCTTTTTGTAGTTGATGAGTAACCTATGGATGTGAATCCTTGGAATACTAATTGGCACATAACAATAATTGCTTCTATCCTGCTATAAAGCATAAATAACTCCTAAAAAAATTCACATGCACACAAAAAATCTGCAGTGTGGATATAAGTTAATGCCCTGAAGCTGATACGTACAAACCAACTCAACGATGGACTCCTTTATGAATTATTTAGGTAATTGACACAATTTAATATTTGTAATTATTTTTCCTTTGAAACAACACTTAAAAACAAATTCTACAACATTTAAACAATTGAGGCATCACTCTCCTATAAATTTAGTATTGAATTTCTAAATACGTATCTGTTTTAAAAAGCAAATGTGGTTAATCTCGAAATCATTGAACTTTCTCTTTGCTCTGGACTCCTCATCTGAGGCTGTTTGGGATGGATTAATTTTAACTTTTCTTTCCCGTTTCTTTGCTTTCCCAGTGCATCTGGGGGAAATAACTCTGGTTGATTTGGGTATCAAAAGATGTACAATGTGAAGATTTAATTTATCTAAATAGAATTGAATAATTTTATTCGTTTTGGCTGTCCCTTGAGACTCCAAAGATGTATTCAATAATATATTTGAAAAATCCAGGTATAAAAATCTCTTTTATCTTTTATTCATCTTATAGACTCCTTGATTTCTAAGTGCTTTTCCTCTTAGACTCGTATTACTATCCCACTTTCCTTTCTGGGCTCTACATCAAACAGTGTAGGAATTACAGCAGGAGTGCTATCTGTGGAAGACTTACTCCCCTTGTTTGTTGCAGAAGAGCAGAACATTAAACAGTGAGTGGACTATGCAGAAACGCTCTCCCTCTCCAGCTCTTTTCTCCCTCCCTGCCTCTTTTTTTTTCACTCTTGCCTCTCCTTCTCTTCCTCTTTTTCTCTCTTTCTTTCTCTCTCTCTCTTCCCCCCTCCCCATTCCCAATGGGAGTGTTGTTTATAGAGCATTATAATTTATAACTGAAGAGAGTGGATTTAATTTCAGTGGAGAGGCTCGCCAGCAGGGCGCCAGCCTGCAATCATATGAATCAGCAAGCTGCAAACTCTATTGAATGGAAAGTATTATCGCTGGCCACAAACGGACACTGTTTCTCCTAAACAACTCCCTTGGTGCAGGAAGACCTTGTCTTCATTCATCTATTTTACATATCTACTTCTGTTTTAATTTTGCCATTTCCTAAAAGTGTTTTCTGTTTTAGATTGCAACTTTTCTCTAACTACCTTATTTCCTGATGCAATATTGAAAACTGCTATTGTATATTTCTGACTGAAATATCTCTTCTTTCCTTATTCCTTACCATGTATGACTAGTTTTCTGTTTGCTTCTCCTTCCTATATGCAACTCTTTTTTTTATGAGACCTGTTAAACCTTCAAAAAGACTTAACCATTAGCATTAATATTGTAAAATGCTAGTCAGTTTGGATCACCTCAAGTTTTATTTAATCGTGGATATTTTGTTTATACTGACATTTTTTCTACATTCATGGAAAGATTTATTTTGTTGTCTTTCAAACATCTGGGAGATGATTTCTTATTCTTTACATGACCCATCAAATGTCTTGTAATGTTAGTACTTGTGCCTTTATGCCATGTTTTTCTCAAGTGTTTCAGTCATTTTTTTAGGAAAAGGGATAGAATATTGTGCATGACTTGTGGCTGGTATTTGCTTTTTGCTTTAACTCAAAATCAGCTGCTTTAATGTAGCTAAACTAAATCTCTAGGTCATTCTAAAAATCAAGTTGGACCAACTTTGCTGATACCTTTTTAAGAAGTATTTTACTGAGTTCATGTAGCTATTATAATTGTTGGGAATTTTGGTAGTGAATCTTTAACTGAGATTAGACAGATTGCATTACTCTTGCATCACATATCATGCTATCTTCATCCAGGCTTTTAAATAATTTCAATACCTATGCCTTAACAATAAAACCCCAGTTGCACAAATAGCGGGTTAACTGATAATGATATTTGCTTAAAGGGAAAGAGGGATAGTACATGAGACAGTAAGGCAGCTCCGATAAAGGAATTTGATTTAGATTTCATTGGAAAGCCAGACTAGTCTGACTACATTTATTTAAAATGAAGGTCTTTAAAAATACTAACTGAAATACAAAAATTAGCAAATAACAAAAGTGAACTTCTAATAACAAAACTTCTAATCAGAAATTTGATTAGAAGTTCATGTTTTGTCAGAAATAGATCCTTTTTGTTATATAAAAGGAAATTATATATCAGCTTGCGTATTTCCTTGACACAATTTAACATCAATAACTCAAAATATATAACCATATTTTTTCTCATTTCAAGCACAAACTTGTGAATTTATATATATTCATAAATTTTATCCTTTAATAAGTGTGAGAATAGAGCTATAGTCTTCACTGTCTCAGCTAGGTTTTTCTTTTCTTTTTCCTTTTGCCTTTGATTACTCAATAAGAATTACACATAGGAGCAGAAAATCAATATGTTTACCTCTGCTTATTTTCAAAATTGAATGTTGCTGTGGTTTGATATCGAAGGCGGTATACCCAGTATCAGCTTTCAGAGATTTTGTTTGGTTTTAGTTTAAATTCCCTGTGTGGGTGGATATTACCTCTGACAACAATTAACTCTCAGTAAAAGTAAAATGTTCATTTTTTTCCCCCAAGAAGTAGTGTGTGAAATGAAGAAGAAAATTGTGAGATGATTTCAGGTGAACATCTTTCTAAATCCTTTTATTCCTGACTTAAAACCATTTGGTAAGTCTGACCCGAGATATGTGGATTTTTATTGAATTCTGAAGATTACAAAAACTCCAGGCAGCTATCTTCACACATCTCTTCAGATAGTAACCTTGTGCATTTCTGACATCCTCGAGGAGGCGGGAGAGCTATGTTGAAGTGCAGACATTTGATTAAGGTTGGAATGACTCCACAGTAGTGAGAACACCCTTGCCTTCATCTTTTCAGAGGCCTGGAGAGGGAGGCCCTTTGTCTTTTCACTGGAGTCCTCCTTTCTTTGTTTTTGTGTTTTGTTTTGTTTTTGCCTAAAAGATGTTCCTTTCTACCTGTAATGTAACATTCAAGAAAAATCTGGTTTATTTGTGCCTCATCCTGATTAATTCCTATTTTTAAAAATCTACCATAAGAACTCTCAAAATCCAATCCTGGAACAGATAAGTTGTGTTTGCCTGTGTATTCTATGCAAAAGATTAGTTTCTTTAAATTTATATGCACAAGTTAAGTTAATACCTTTGAGAATTTTCTGCAACTGAAGTAAAAGAAAAAAATATGTGGTTGGTATCTTTGATTTTTTTTTTTTTTTTTGTAGTGACAGAGTCTCGCTGGTATCTTTGATTTAAATGAAAATATATATTGAAAATAGAACAATCTATAAATACAATTGTCCAAAATCTTTATATGCTATTAAATTCAAAGATACAAATTAAGTGCAAGGAAGTACCATTCACTAAAAAGTTGCTTTTTATCATTTAAAGTGGGGTGGTTTTTTTTTTTTTTTTTTTGCAGAATTTTTGCTTGTTAATAGTGACGTGACTTCCTAACATATTATCTGATTCCTTGATCAGAAAAACTTTATAAAAATAGTCTGAGTTAATTTTTTTTTTTAATTTCCTGGATAACCTTGTAAAAGTCCCTCCACTAGTCATATAGTGAATATGTCGCATTTAGGTAATTGCCATTGCCGTGCTTGATGGGTAATATACGGAATTTCCGAGCACTGATCTAATAAAACTTGCTGGGGCATCGTGGCAGACAAGTATGTCTCCCCGCCCTGTGACTGTGCTCCTGCATGGTATGCTTGGCAAGCTTAGCAAAGCTTAAAAGTCAGCTGCATCTGTGTGATCCAACTTTGCTTTGACTGGGAGCAATTGAGTACACCATTTGTTTTCTTTTCTAAATATCACAAAAATCGTATTTTCCATTTACTAGGGCCTTTTAAGAAAAAATGCCTAGGGCTGATGGTTTACCAACTTTTCTACCATCTATGCCTCCAAAATATAAAAAAAGGTCATGGTTTTATTACTGATTGTAGTGGACCACACTATGGTCACTCTAGTTAAAACAGCGACCTTGAAGCGGGGGTTGGGTGAGGAAGGCCCTACTTGTGGTGGCTTTCCTCCACATTTTGGAGCTTTGATGTGTTCCTGCAGCTGATGTAAATGCAAGGAGGGGGTGTCAGGGAGAGGCAGCTGGCTGGCAGCGACAGATTAAAATATTTCTGACCCACAAATGTAACTAAATGCCCATATTTCTTCATTTAACATAATTAATACCTTGTATTTCCATTGACTTTGATAAAGTGGCCTTCCTCTTCCCATCCCATCCCCCTTCCCTGTGTCAACTTTGGGACGACTACAAGAGATCTATAGTTAAAATACTCTGCAGATGATGAAGGATAGCATGTCTTAAAAAAGCTAACATAAAAGTCTCAATTAGGTTGCAGCCTAGCAGGAAGCTTATAACCACATTAAAATGGAAAAGTTATTTCATTTTTAGTATACTGTATTTCAGCAGCAAGAGTTGCAATCTGAGAGTAATATGAGACATTTTGGTTTGGCTGCCA
This sequence comes from Macaca thibetana thibetana, assembly GCF_024542745.1. Taxonomy (NCBI): domain Eukaryota; kingdom Metazoa; phylum Chordata; class Mammalia; order Primates; family Cercopithecidae; genus Macaca; species Macaca thibetana. Next base: position 34,019,766 of record NC_065593.1, read on the forward strand.
AGTAAATCCACATTTTGTTATAAATGTATAATTACAGGAAATATATGAAAAGTGTTAAATATTTCTTATCAAATATTGTTAAAGAGGTATTCTGGTTACATTTGGAATTTAGAAAAGGCCTGGGATGGATTTTGATCATGTTACAAGGTCCACTTGTTGCATTTAATTTAAAGCAGTTGTTCCAATTTCATTACCACAGAGCACAGTGTTTTAAAATTTATTCTTTAAAAGACAGAGATAGTGGCACAAAATGTGCTATGGGTTTAAGCAATATTTGATTAATCATGTGATTATATCAGTATCTTTTTTTCTTTTATTTTGCCTCAATGTACACATTTCTGAATGAAAAGATAGACGAAGTCTTTATTTTGAACAGTCTAGTGGTGGTTGAAGAGGCCATCTGGAAAGGTGATGTCAACGGAGGGTAGAGTGGTTGCTGGTGGAGGGGAGTAGCCAGCGCCCCTCCCCTCAGCACACATACCAGCCCCCGCAATTGCAGTTTCATGGTGCCTGAGTTGCTGTCTGGTTGGTTGAACTCATTCTCCTCAGCTTATATTTAACTCATCACTTGTTCTGGAAAAGTAGTAGTACTGCCTTCTCTGGCCTTTATGAACATGATTGCTGGACAAAGATGAGCAGCACGGATCTGCTGCGGTGGTCAGAATTCAATTATATTACTCTCTCTGAGGCAAAAAGCACACATTTAATGCCATAACTAAATTGGATTCCTTCTACTAAGAAATCCTAAATTCGTGTTTAATAGCCAGCTAAATGTAGAGCTGATTTATATTTATAGGCTGGTTGTAGATTTGGTTGAGAGAATATAAAGTTTGATCTGTATGTGGATGGTTTTACTACCCCAAATGAAATGTACATATCCTGGTCCTGCACCATGTTTTTCTTCAGTAAAAATTGAAGATCTTTTATTGGAAAATATCCTGGGTAAGTAAACAGTGATTGCAATGTGTATGGAGCCATGGTTCTTACAGGAGTGGTATGGTTCACATAGGAAGTGGGAGCCTAGTTAAGATTCCGATTCTCTGTGGGATGGGAATAGGTAGGGAATCATTTCACAGGAGAAGGAGAGCTTGCAAATGGAAGGGGTGTTCCTGCCAGCTGGGTTTCTTTGCATTCCCAACAGAAGAATGTTTCATATCATTTGCCATTTCATATGGTATGAATTTTCTCATACCATAGATAAAGAGAAAGGATAGGTATACACACCGTATTTTATTCGGAGATATCCTGACAGAATTTCTGCCTATCTTTTTTCCTGCTACAGTCTGTTGTACAGCAGCAAGACCAAGATGATTCCGGTAATAAGCCTTATTGGTATGGTTCACTGATTTTTTTGGACTCTGCATTTATTTTAGCAGACTTCTCCAATAACATTTTGCAGTTTTCAGCTTTTAGTTGTTGAAAACAAAAATAATAAGTAAACCAGTTCAGGGATATATTTCTCTTTCTGAAACTGATTCCATGTCATAATGCCCTCCTTGGGGAGGAGCAACGTCTCCAGCCGAGGCTGCAACCCGAGGAACCACTTCTAATGGAATATGAGAAAGAAAAGTGTATTATTTACATTCTTAATGTTTTGCTTTTTGTTATTATTTGGGACACTCAAGAGGACCAACACGATGTGAGAACTTTTTACTTAATAAATTATATACATATATATCTTGTGTAAGTTTTATAGATAATCCTGGAAGTTTAGTCTTACTTTGGGAAAAGATCAAGGCAACATTCTGTTCACATTCATTCAGCAAATATTTGTTCAGCACTGATTATATGTCATAATAGTGAGTGCCTAGAATACATTTACCAGAGGAGATGTTCCTATTAAATGAGTAAAACCCTGCACCACACATGATAAATATTATTTTTAAAAAGTGGTTTTAGGCTGGGTGTGGTGGCTCACGCCTGTAATCCCAGCACTTTGGGAGGCCAAGGTGGGAGGATCATGAGGTCAAAAGATCGAGACCATCCTGGCTAACATGGTGAAACACCGTCTCTACTAAAAATACAAAAAATTAGCCAAGCGTGGTGGCGGGTACATGTAGTCCCAGCTACTCAGGAGGCTGAGGCAGGAGAATGGCGTGAACCTAGGAGGTGGAGCTTGCAATGAGCCGAGATCACACCACTGAACTCCAGCCTGAGCAACAGAGCAAGACTCCATCTCAAAAAAAAAAAAAAAAAAAGGTTTTTTTCTACACTAAAATTTAGCAGATCAATTCTCAACTATTAGGAGATGGGACGGTTTCTATTCTCTTAACACTTGAATGACCAAGATACTTTAGATTTGAAGTATAATTATAGTATGTTTTTCCAGGGCAAAGCTTCCCAGAGTCTTTATTAGTTTAAAGGTTTCATTTCAGAGTCCTTTATGGAATGTAAATTAAGAAGTAGCAATATTCCATCTACCCAAAAGTCAAACAAACAAATTTTTTAAAAACTCAAATAGCCAGGCTGACACCTGTAATCCCAGCACTTTGGGAGGCTGAGGTGGGAGGATCACCTGAGGTCGAGAGTTTGAGACCAGCCTGACCAACATGGAGAAACCCTGTCTCTACTAAAAATACAAAATTAGCCGGGTGTGGTGGCACATGCCTGTAATCCCAGCTACTCGGGAGTCTGAGAGGCAGGAGAATCGCTTGAACCCGGGAGGCAGAGGTTGCAGTGAGCCGAGATTGCGCCATTGCACTCCAGCCTGGGCAACAAGAACGAAACTCCATCTCAAAAAAAAAAAAAAAACCTCGAATAAATCAAAGATTTATTTGAAATTACCAGATTTTTGGACACTGAAATCAATGATAAAGATATGACTTTTTTTTATTTTTTGAAACATCAATATTGGGAAATTTATAAAGCCCCTAATAGAAAGTGATGAAAGTACTGTGGAATCATGTGTGTAGTAATTCTGAATCAATGGCAAGATGTTGAATTATCTTCTAAATTTGTAAAGAAATACTAAATTATGTTCAGAGTAGTTTTTGTATTAAACATGTGCTATGGTTTCAATATGTCCCCAAAGTTCATGTGTTGGAAGTTTAATCTCCAATGAAAAGGTGTTAAGAAGTGGGGCCTTTAAGAGGTGATTAGGTCTGGGCACAGCAGCTCACACCTGTAATCCCAGCACTTTGGGTGGCCAAAGCAGGAGGACATTTGAGGACAGGAGTTAGGGACCAGCCTGGACAACATGGTGAGACCCCATCCCTACCAAAAAAGAGTCAATTAGGTCATGAGGATTCCACCCCCATGAATGAATTAATGCTGTTATCGCAGGAGTAGGTTAGTTATTGCAGGAGTGGGCTGGTTATCACAGAGTGGGATTCTGACTAAAGGGTGAGTTCAGCCCAATTTGCTTGCTCTGTCACATGCTTGCTTCTGCCTTCCATCTTCCACCATAGAATGACCCTCACCAGAGGCTGGTGTCATGCCCTTGGACTTCCCAGCCTCCAAAACTGAGCCAAATAAACCTTTGTTCTTTATAAATTGTCCAGTCTGTGGTATTGTTATAGCAGCAGAAAATGGACTAAGATAGCATGCTTCATAATCTTCTAGTTCCTTATGAGTTAGTATCCACAAATGATGGATAAGATACCTGTTCATTCAGAAGAATATTCTGTGAACCCCAATATGGTATTCATTTCCTGATTGGATCACTTTCCTGGGTCCATTATGGAAAGGTGAACAAACAAACAAACCCCACATGGGCATTCGGATTGAACAGTGATGACCCTTAGTTGGTTCTCCATGCAGGTGGCTGTTAAAGAAGCAGAGTGCTTGACATGCCTGCCTGGGAGAAGGCAAGCAGTAACAGTTTCTACCCATTCAATTCTTACTCCTTTTTTATGCCCTTTCCTTACCTAATAATTTCCCTAGTTATCTGATGTATTTCAAAGGAAGCTCTGTTAGAACCAACAGCATGTAATTAGATACTTTTCTCCCAAAAGGAGCCTTGGGATCCAAAGAAATTAGAATGAACTCACCAAAGAAGCCAGATCCTCTCCTAAAAGGGCACTTAACCTTAGTGCCCACCAATATTTATCTTGGCCACATATATTTTCAGTAGTATTATGCACTCTGAGTACATTTACATTATTTTTTAAAAGTTATTCTACTTTTTTAAAAAAGAGTTTTTTTAAAAAAACATTTTAGGCCGGGTGCAGTGGCTCACGCCTGAAATCCCAGCACTTTGGGAGGCTAGGGCGAGTGGATTACCTGAGGTCGGGAGTTCAAAACCAGCTTGACCAACATGGAGAAACCCCATCTCCACTAAAAATACAAAATTAGCTGGGCATGGTGGCACATGCCTGTAATCCCAGCTACTTGGGAGGCTGAGGCAGGAGAATTGCTTGAATCCGGGAGGCAGAGGTTGCAGTGAGCCAAAATTACACCATTGCACTCCAGTCTGGGCACTAAGAGTGAAACTCCATCTCAAAAAAAAAAAAAAAAAACTTTTAAAAACTATTTTTAAAACTATTAAAAAAAAAACTATTTAAAAAAGTTATTCTCAGGCCGGGCGCGGTGGCTCACGCCTGTAATCCCAGCACTTTGGGAGGCCGAGACGGGTGGATCACGAGGTCAGGAGATCGAGACCATCCTGACTAACACGGTGAAACCCCGTCTCTACTAAAAATACAAAAATTAGCCGGGCGCGGTGGCGGGCGCCTGTAGTCCCAGCTACTCGGGAGGCTGAGGCAGGAGAATGGCGGGAACCCGGGAAGGCGGAGCTTGCAGTGAGTGGAGATCGCGCCACTGCACTCCAGTCTGGGCGACAGAGCGAGACTCTGTCTCAAAAAAAAAAAAAAGTTATTCTCTTTTTTAAAAAGTAATTCTCTGTTTTTAAAAAGTCATAATTTATAGAGTACTGTTCACTTACATTACCTGGATTAATTCTTGAAAGAACTCAAAGAGGCAGGAATTACTATTTTATATTTTATAGATGAGTAAATGGAGGCTTAGAGATGTTAGGTTATCTCAGCATAGTTACTAAGTGACAGAGCTGGAAGTCAAACTGAGGTTTTGTAAATCTAAATTTTGTCTTTCCACCAAGTGTCACTACATAATTCTTATGATGGTAAGGATATAGCTAAAGTAGGTAATTGCTGCTTCAGCTTCTTGATGAATGAAGGAAACTGAATCTCATAAGTTTTTCCTTGTAATTGCTAGTTTAGTCTTTGCAAAACAAACACCTTTCCCAGGATTCCTTTTGGCGGATTATCAACAAGCAAAATCCTTGAATTCCCTCATGGCATATTTTTTGTCCTATAAAGTATCTTATTTAACTGTAGCTTCATCATGGTCTTCCCTCCAAACTGCTTACTAGTTAAAAGGCAGTTTGCATCAGGCCCTTCTAATAGCAAGTAGCTCCATAAAGCATTTCCTTTTTTTTTTTTTCCTAAACATTTTATTATTATTACTATCTCTCTCTCTCTCTCTCTCTCTCTCTCTTTTTTTTTTTTTTTGGATGGAGTCTTACTTTGTTTCCCAGGTTGAAATGCAATGGTGTGAGCTCAGGTCACTGCAACCTGCATCTCCTGGGTTCAAGCAATTCTCTTGCCTCTGCCTCCCAAGTAGCTGGGATTACAGGCATGTGCCACCATACCTGGCTGATTTTTGTGTTTTTAGTGGAGATGGGGTTTCACCATGCTGGCCAGGCTGGTCTCGAACTCCTGACCTCAAGTGATCCGCCTGCCTTGCCCTCTGAAAGTGCTGGGATTACAGGCATGAGCCATTGCACCCAGCCTGAACTTTTTATTATTTTTTAATTTTCAGTTTTAGAGACGTCATCTCACTCTGTCACACAGGCTGAAGTGTAGTGGCACAATCATAGATCACTGTGACCTTCAATTCCTGGGGTAGGGTCATCCTCCCACTTCAGCCTCCTGATTAGTTGGGACTACAGGTGTGTGCCACCATGACTGGTGAATTTTGTTGTTGTTGTTGTTGTTGTTGTTGTTGTTGTAGAGATGGAGTCTTACTACTCACTACTTCATCTCTAGAACAACATGGAGAGCCAGGTTGGTCTCCAACTCCTGGGCTCAAGCGATCCTCCCACCTTGGCCTTCCAAAGTGCTGGGATTACAGGCATGAGCTACCACCCCCAGCCGAGCACTTCCTTAAAGAATCTATTTATTTTGTGAAATAGGTAAATATTTATTGAATGTTTATTGTGTTTTTAGCAGTGTGGGAGGTGAGAAAACTTTTCCTAATTCAAGGAGCCTTTGTTAGGAAAGATGAGGTATAAGTGCATTTCAATTACTTAAAAGATGAAGAAATACCACAAGGCACTATATGAGTAATTGCAAAATTAATGGCACAGAGAGTAAATGCTTATCATAATATTAGAATTGTAACACTGATAAAGTCCTTATCTAGTCCCACTTCCTTAAAAGAAGATAAAACTCAGAAAGATTAGCAATACAGGCTTAAAATTATACAGCAAGATATTGCCAGATCTAGAATTCAGGTCTTTTGACTACCAGTCTCTCACCTGAACTACACACTCACCTTGAACTATAGATACTTAGATTTTTGAGAGGGAAATAAAATCTCACTATAGATACTTTTAAGCTTCTGACATGATCCAGCAGATGTCTGTGAAACTGTGTGCTATACCCTGGGCATTAGGCAGTAGGTACTAGAAAAGATGGTCCTCTGACTCAAGTAGTTTACAGTGTGATAGGGTAGACCTCTAAAAAACTGGACTACAAGGTAAACTTAAGGAAATGACACAGAAGAGCTTTACATACATATGCTGTGAGAGCCCAGACATCAGAGGAGAAACCCTGTTTATTAGGACTGGTGCTTCTTGTAGGGATTGCCTTTGAACAGGTGGCAGTATTTGGAAGGGCATTTCATACAAAGGGAAGGGCTGTGATTTGCATTTTGTTTGTTGTGCTTTCATGATTGCTATTTTCTTCTACTCTTTCTGGTCTCATCTGTGTTCCCCATGCCTACTTCTCACCGTCTTAGACACCTGTACACGGGCCTCACTGCTAAAACCTACATTTCGATATTTGCTGTAACTATAGGTTTACTTCTCTCCTCTTTGGTATGATACAGCACTGCCTGCCTCCTGATGATAGACACCATTTTATTTCTCCATTGGCTTTTATCACTCATTGGAAACAAAGGAAATTTATGCCCATTGACAAAATTAAGCATTGGCTTATTTCATTTGCTGGGTCAGGTTTGACTTTTCTTTTTTCCCATCTGTCTCCTTCTGTCTGTTTTTGATTTCTCTAACTCTAGGGTTTTTTCTACCCTTCCACAATTTCCCCTCTGTTAACTCCCACTCTTTGGAAGATCTTTTTAATGACTCTTTGATCCAACTCTGTATTTGTATCTATCGTGTGGACCTCTCTTGTTCCTTGAGCCTTTTCTATTTCTCCCTTCTCCTATATTTTGTATTTGGCATTGAATTACCATCCTGCAAAATGGGCTGACTCCTTTTTGTGTAAAAAATAAATGCAATCAAATAAAAGCTAATTTATTTTTAACAGGGACTTTGAATGCCTGGAGATTAGGTCATAATTTTCTCACCTTTTCAAATATTTATCTCTAATTTTCCCTCCTGCCAAAGTCTAGAATTCCAGAGTGTTTTTCCCCAGTAATTTAATTAGGCCACAAGTTTGAGGCTTAATGGTAGATCAAAAAATGTATGATATGCTTGAGAGATCAAGACAGCAAATTGATTACTGTTGTAGCAAAGGTTGGCAAATGTGGGAGAAGGAGCAGGTTCTGCCCTGTGCTGCAGGATCTGAGTCAGCGATCAAGGTCAGTCTCAGTTCATTAACTTCTTCTGAAGGCTTATAGTCATTGTAAATATAACTGCTCATGCCTTATGTTATCATTATATAGTATGGTTTTGGAATGACTTATGTTCGCCTCAGTTGTGTCCTAGAGTAATAGAAGGATGCTGAAATGTCTAGAGTAGTATAAACTGATTTCTGACCATTTTGCCTAGTTTCCTAAAGCCCACAAATGGAAAAGTCTCACCTCTCAAGGCATAAGTGTGGATAAATCCTCTCACATGTGCTGAGATCAGACAGGGGCCTGCTTTTAAATGAATCATCCCAAAATCATTATTTATTTTGAGGAGCAATATACAGGGATTCTTCTTGTACTTCCAGCCAATGCATTATTTAACATTAGCATATAGTTCATATTATTAACATCTCACCATCAAGAAAGATGTTTTCTCAACAATTCTAATACCTATGTCATTCTTATGTTCAGATAATACTGTAACTCTTTTTAACTGTAAATTGCTACCCTTAAACCCACTTTTAAATAATGTTTAACATATTCCACTTGAAACAAAATGGCAAATCATATTAAGCTTAACAGTTTTTAAGAAGTCTAGAATGAAGGTAACATTTTATGTGCCCAGTCCTTTACATAGAAGTATAATAACTTGGTTTGAGATTTTTGTATATGGGTAACCTATCTGTGCAATGAGATAGGATTCTTTTTCCTTTTCTTTCCTTTTTATTAAAAAAAAAAAAAAATTGAGATGGGGTTTTACTGTGTTGACCACGCTGGTCTCAAACTCCTGGCCTTAAGCGATCCTCCCATCTTGTCCTCCCAAAGTGCTAGGATTACAGGTGTGAGCCCGGCTGAGATAGAATTGTTTCGTTTAAGGATACCTCAGTGTATTTTAGAAGCACTCCACACCAACCTTTATAAATAAACACAGAGTCAGAAAAATTGTTATACTTTTTTATTTGTTAAACATATTTTAAAGACCGTTTGATTTTCAGACAGTGGTGGTGGTGATAAGATAATGTATTGAGGTTGTTTTTAAGCCAAGAATATCTATGGATATGAGACCATTTTTACTTATCTCATTTAAAATAGATTTTGATCCAATTTCTGTGAGTTGATTTTTCTGCAAATGAAATAATTAACTTTCCTTTCTTTTCTTTTCTTTTGAGACAGAGTCTTGCACTATCGCCCAGGTTGTAGTGCAGTGGTGCGATCTTATCTCCCTGCAACTTCCACCTCCCGGGTTCAAGCAATTCTTGTGCCTCAGCCTCCCGGGTAGCTGGGATTACAGATGCGCGCCACCACGCCTGGCTAATTTTTATATTTTGAATAGAAACGGGGTTTTACCACGTTGGCCAGGCTGGTCTCAAGCTCCTGACCTCAGGTGATCCGCCACCTCAGCCTCCCAAACTGCTGGGATTAGAGGTATGAACCACCGCGCCTGGCCAACATTCGCTTTCTAATCATTAATTGGGTATTCCACACATCGGATTGTACAAGGCCTTCAGTAAATGCAGGCACCAGACTTACCCTTCCGCTTGAAACAAACTGAACAATGATATGATGTAATGGTTTTTGTTTTTGTTTTTTGAGACGGAGTCTCGCTCTGTCACCCAGGCTGGAGGGCAGCGACGCGTTCTCGGCTCACTGCAAGCTCTGCCTCAAGGGTTCACACCACTCTCCTGCCTCAGCCTTCCGAGTGGCTGGGACTACGGGTGCCCACCACCACGCCCGGCTAATTTTTTGTATTTTTAGTAGAGACGGGGTTTCACCGTGTTAGCCAGGATGATCTTGATCTCCTGACCTCGTGATCTGCCCGCCCCAGCTTCCCAAAGTACTAGGATTATGGGCGTGAGCCGCCCAGCCAATACAATGTAATGGTTTTCAAGGTCTTGGGTAACAGGCAGTTAAGGATAGTGATCCCTGAAAGATGGGAAACGAATGAAGTGAGCCCTGCAGTTGTCAGAGCTTGTCGCCGGTACATATTGAAGGAAGGGGAAATCCAGGTGGAGTGCAGCAGTCTTCCTGAGTGGAAGAGATAGAGGTGGGAGGTTGGGGAGGCCAAGGTGGCTACACTTCACAGGGCAGAATCCCCGAGAGGAAAGAGCTGCACACAGAAAGAGAACATTCTAGAGATCTACAGAGGACATCCTGCAAGCCTTCAGCTGAGCACATGGGAAACTACCCAAGGCCCAGGAAAGAGCCACTTAAAAAGATCAGGGGGAACATTCACTGGAGCTTATGCAGGGCTGGGAGTAATTTCTGTTTCCATTAGCCAGATTGGAAAATCTCATAATTTGCATGTAAACAGATACAAGATTTTTGTGTCAAAAGTGGGACAAAATTTCCTCTAAATTCCTCTAGCCTTCCTTGCTTAAAAGCAAGACCTACGGCACCTCCTAATTAAGTTGTTTATAATCAGTGATAAAGAGAAAAATGTTGTAAGGTTCTTACACTGTATATGAAGTGGTATAATACATCCTAAATGTGTAGACTTAGATAAGTTACAAATATATGCTATACATTCTAAAGCAGCCTCTGAAATAACATAAGTGTAGCTAATCAGTTAACAAATGAGATAAAGTGGCATCCTAAAAATATTGAGTAGATCCAAAAGAATGCATGGGAACAAAAAAGAAAAAATGGAACAAAGAATAAATACATGAACTAATAGAAAACATTTAGCAAGGTGGTAGATTTAAACTTGGCCATATCAAAAGTCATATTGAATGTAAATGCTCTAAACACTCAATTAAAAGACAGGAAATGTTAGATTGGATAAAAAAGGCAAGAATCAACTATATCCTGCCCATAAAAATCTCACCTAAATATAAAGACATGAATAGGATAAAAGTAAAAGGATAGAAATAATGATATATTATGCTAACACTAATTTTGTTTTATTTTTATTTTTTTGAAACAGCATCTGTCTCTGTTGCCAAGGCTGGTATGCAGTGACACGATTACAGCTCACTGCAGCCTCAAACTCCTGGGATCAAGCCATCCTCCTGCTACAGCCTCCTGAGTAGCTGGGATTTCAGGCATGTGCCACCATGCCCTGCTAATTGAAAAAAAAAAATTTTTTTTTTTTTTTTTTTGGTAGAAATGGAGTCTCGGCCAGGCGCGGTGGCTCAAACCTGTAATCCTACCACTTTAGGAGGCTGAGGCGGGCAGATCATGAGGTCAGGAGATTGAGACCATCCTGGCTAACACAGTGAAATCCCGTCCCTACTAAAAATACAAAAAAATTAGCCGGGTGTGGTGGCGGGCACCTGTAGTCCCAGCTACTCAGGAGGCTGAGGCAGGAGAATGGTGTGAACCCGGGAGGTGGAGCTTGCAGTGAGCTGAGATTGTGCCACTGCACTCCAACCTGGGTGACAGAGCGAGACTCCGTATCAAAAAAAAAAAAAAGAAAGAAAGTAATGGAATCTCACTGTGTTGCTCAGGCTGTTCTTGAACTCCCGGACTTTGATTCTCTCACCTTTGCCTTCCAAAGTGTTGTGATTACCAGCGTGAGCCACTACACCCAGCAAACACTAAGCTTTAGAAAGCAGGAATGGCTATATGAATAGACAAAGTAGACTTCAGAACAAAGAATATTATCACAGAATAAGGAAACATTTTGTAATTACAAAAGGGTCAGTTCATGAAGAGAACATATCAATTCTGAATGTTTGCCTCTTTACAGAGCTTCAAAACACATGAAACAAAACTGATAGAACTGCGTGTAGAATTAGGTAAACACACAATTATAGTTGGAGATTCAACATCTCTTTCTTAGTTCTCAATAGAATAGACAAAGAATCAGCAAGAAGGAGATAGAATATTTAGAATAACACTAATCACCAACTTAATCTGGTTGACATTTATTGAAAAACAAAAAAACACTACCAGCAGCAGAACCACCTTCTTTACAAGTGCACAAAAAGTATTTACTATGATAATTCATATTCTGGCTGGGCGCGGTGGCTCATGCCTATAATGCCAGCACTTTGGGAGGCCGAGGCGGGTGGATCATGAGGTCAGAAGATCAAGACCATCCTGGCTAATGCGGTGAAACCCCGTCTCTACTAAAAATACAAAAAAAAAAAAAAAAAAAAAATTAGCCGGACTTGGTGACAGGCACCTATAGTCCCAGCTACTTGGGAGGCTGAGGAAGGAGAATGGCATGAACCCGGGAAGTGGAGCTTGCAGTAAGCCGAGATCGCACCACTGCACTCCAGCCTGGGCGACAGAGCAAGACTCCGTCTCAAAAAATAATAATAATAGTAATTCATATTCTGAGTCCTAAAGCAAGCCTCAATAAAGCTAAAGGATTTAAGTTATACAAAGTGTCTTCTGAGCACAATGGAATTAAATTAGAAATCAGTAGCCACAAGGGATTTGCAAAAATCACCAAATATTTGGAACCTAACACATCTAAGTAGCTCATAGATTTAAGAAATAAAAAGGAAAATTAGAAATTGTTTTGAGGCCAGGCACAGTGGCTCATGCCTGTATTCCCAGCACTTTGGGAGGCCAAGGCAGAAGGATCAGTTGAAGCCAAGATTTCGACACCAGCCTGGCCAACACCGAAATCCCATCTCTATTAAAAATAGAAAAAATTAGCCGGGCGTGGTGGTACACACCTGTATTCCCAGCTACTTGGGAGGCTGAGGCATGAGAATCATTTGAACCCGAGAGGCAGAGGTTACAGTGAGCTGAGATAGCACCACTGCACTCCAACCTGGGTGACAGAGCAAGATTCTGTCTCAAAAAAAAAAAAAAAAATAGTTTTGAACTAAATGAAAATTAAAACATATCAAAATTCGTGAGACATGCTAAAACAGTAGTTAGAGGGAAATTTATAACACAAAATGCCAATATTAGAAAAGAAAAATGGTCTCAAATCAGTGGCCTCACCTCTCATCTTAAAAAACTATATAATATGGCCCAGTGCTTTGGGAGACTGAGACTGAAGGATCACTAGAGGCCAGAGGTTTGAGACCAGCCTGGGCAACATAGCAAGACCCCACCTCTATAAAATGATTTTAGAAAATTAGCTGGGCATGGTGGCGCAGGTCTGTAGTCCTAGCTACTCAGGAGGTTGAGATGGGAGATCACTTGAGCCCAGTAGTTGGAGGTTACAGTGAGCTATGATCATGCCGCTGCACTCCAGCCTAGGTGACAGAGTGAGACCCTATCTCAAACAAACAAACAAAAAAACCCAAAAACTATAATACAGATCAAAGTGGAAATTAATTAAATAAAAACAGAAAAACAGAGAAAAATCAAACCTTAGTTCTTCATTTTAACACCAATAGTATAATCCATTTTTTAAAATGGAAATTGGACATCATCAAAATCAAGAAAGTCAGTTCCTCTAATGATACTATTAATAGGTTGCTACACACCGGAAGAAAATAGTTGAATATTTTTAAATTTACAAATAAAAATTGTATATATTTGTGATGTACAACATGATTGTTTTTGTGTGTGGTAAAAACACTTGAAATTTACTCTCAGCAATTTTGAAATGTACAGTATATTAACTGTATAAATAGTAAATTATTAACTGTAGTCACCATTCTGTCAAACAGATCTCAAGAGACTTACTCCTTATTAAAACTTTGTGCCGTTTGACCTACATCTCACCATTTCCCTCACCCCAGCCTCTGATAACCACCGTTCTACTCTCTGCTTCTGTGAACTTGATTTTTTATCAAATATGCCTATAATTGAGATCATAGGTCATTTGTCCTTACATGCCTGGTTCTTTTCATTTTAGCATAATGTCCTCCAAGCTCATCCATGTTGTCACAAATGACAGGATTTCCTTGTTTTTTAAGGCTGAATAATATTCCATTGTGCATATGTACCACATTTTCTTTCATCTGTTCATCTGTTGATGGACATTTAGGTTGATTCTATAACTTGACTTCTGTGACTAGTGCTGTAATGAACATGAGCGCACAGATATCTCTTCAACACACTAATTTCCTTTCCTCTGTGTATATACCCAGTTTTAGGATTGCTCATGGTTTGTATGGTTGAAATAAGGAGATGGCCAAAGTGTGATTCAATAATCACATGGTGTATTATCATACAAAGAGATTATCTTCCCTGCCCCCCTACAATGCTCAAACAGGGGGAGAAAATGAGAAAAAAATCTTGTAGGGAGTATACTTGATAGACACAGCGAATTCCTTTTTATCTAGAGTCCAATTGATGAATTCTGGTAGCTCAATTAAGATAGAATCAGGCCTCAGTGGAAGTAAAGTCTAATCACAGTTCGATATGTACTTTTCTATGAGAGCTTCTCAGGAGAGATGGTTTGACCACACACAAGTCTTTCTACACTAGTGAGTGGCGCAGGTATTGGCGGGTGAGACTTTGGAGAATAGCTTGAAGGCTGACAAAGAGTAGGCCTGCTGCATCCTGAGGTCTCAGTGTGTCTTGTCAAAGTCCTGGGGTTAGGCCAGGCGTGGGTGGTTCACACCTGTAATCCCAGCACTTTCGGAGGCCAAAGCAGGAAGATCACTTGTCGGCAGGAGTTCGAGACCAACCTGAGCAACTTAGTGAGACCCCCATCTCTGTAAAAAATATAAAAATTGGCTGGGTGTGGTGGTGCATGACCATGGTCCCAGCTACTCAGGAGACTGAGGCAGGAGGATCACTTGAGTTTGAGGATGCAGTGAGCTATGATTGTGTCACTGTGCTCCAGCCTGGATGACACAGTGGGGAAAAAAAGCTCTTGGGTTTACATGTGTTTTGGAGTCCAGTGGTTGAGACCAATAACTCACATATGCGGTCTGATAAGGGGTGACGTAACATTGTCATGGGGAAGGGCATTATACTCCATGTTTTTATCTTAGCCAAACATGTCACCAATGTAGCAAATTATGTGAAAGTTTGGGATCATTTCAAAGCTGTCCCAGCTAGATTATATGATAGCTCTATTTTTAATTTTTGGGGAAACCTCAATACTGTTTTCCATAATGGCTGTACTAATTCACATTCCCACCAACAATACACTGTGGTTCACTGGAAGAAAATATTAATGGAAGCTACATATTGGGAGAAAGTATTTTCCGATCACCCAACTGATAAAGGGCTTGTATCCAGAATATATAAATATAAAAAACTCAGAAGTCAGGAATGGGAAAGCTAACAACTGAATTAAAAAATAGGTAAGTTTGAGACTAGGTGTGGTGGCTCACGCCTGTAATCCTAGCACTTTGGGAGACTGAGGCAGAAGGGTCGCTTGAGTCTAGGAGTTAGAATCCAGCCTGGGCAACAGAGTGAGACCCCAGCTCTACAAAAAATAACAGAAAATTAGCTGGATGTGGCAGTATGGCCTATAGTCCCAGCTACTGTAGGAGGCTGAGGTGGGAGGATCGCTTAAGCCTGGGAGGGGAAGGCTGCAGTGAGTTATGATTGTGCCACTGCACTCCAGCCTGGGAGACAGAGCAAGACCCTGTCTCAAAAAAAAAAAAAAAAAAAAAAAAAAAAAAAAAAAAATTGGACAAATTTAAAATGTAGAGGAAATATTTTCCCTAAATTGTCAACCTTATTTATAAGGTAAGATACGGTTGTTTAATATATTATGTATATATATATTTAATATATGGCTAATATATTTATTTTTCTGGCTTTATATATAGATATAAAACCAGAAAAGCCATTAACCAGAAAATTTTTTTCTGCCTATTTTTGTTTTCATTTTACTCAATGATATTTTTATTCTTATTTCCTGATAGTAAAAGAAAAAATGAACCCAACCCTCAAAAGGCCGAGGCCCTGTCCCCCTATTGTCAGTGTTTTGTTTTTTCTGACAGGTTGAAAATTGTGTAATGTCTACTTATTTATTTATTTAGAGATAGGGTCTTGCTCTGTCACCCAGGCTGGAGTGCAGTGGTGCTATCATGGTTCACTGCAGCCTCTACCCCCTTGGCTCAAGTGATCCTCCCACCTCAGTCTCCCAAGTAGCTGGGACTACAGTCATGTGCCAACATGCCCCAACAATTTTTGAAATGTTTTGTAGAGACAAGGTCCCACTGTATATAGTGCCCAGGCTGGTCTTGAACTCCTGGGATCCAGTGATCCTCCAGGCTCAGCCTCCCAAAGTGCCAGGATTATCAGCATGAGCCACTGTACTCTGGCCTCAATCTTTTATTTTTAAAAATGGGCAAATGATTTGAACTGATTTCACCAAAGAAGATATATAGATGGCAAAGAAGTATATGCAAAAATGTTTAATATCATTAGTCCTTAGAGATCTGCAAATTAAAACAAAAATGAGATCCCACTACATGCTTATTAGATATCCCAAAATTTAAAATGCTGAACATACCTAGTCTTGGAGCAAGGACACAGAGCAACTGGAGCTCTTGTACATTGCTTTTGGAAAGAGAAAATTATACAAATGTTTTGGAAAACTCCTTGGTAGTTTCTTAAAACATTAAACATGCACTTATCATATGATCTAGCCATTCCATTCCTAAATATTTAACCAAGAGAAATGAAGGCATTTGTCCATATAAGAACCGTACATGAAAGGTTAGTATCAGCTATATATACTTGTAGTAGTCAAGATCTGGAAATAACCCAATGTCCCTTGACAGGTAAACGGAGAAACAAATTGGTATTTATCTATAAAATGGAACACTACTTGGCAATGAATAGGAAGGAATTCTTGATAAATGGAATAATATGGGTGGATCTCAAATAATTAAGCAAAAGGAGCCAGAACAAATGAATACATACTGTATGGT
Organism: Macaca thibetana thibetana; assembly: GCF_024542745.1. Lineage (NCBI taxonomy): Eukaryota > Metazoa > Chordata > Mammalia > Primates > Cercopithecidae > Macaca > Macaca thibetana. The sequence continues at coordinate 34,036,292 of NC_065593.1, forward strand.
TTCATTTTTATAATATGCTAGAAGATGCTAACTAATCTGTGGTAATTGAAAGCAAGAAGTGGTTTCCTGGATATACAAATGAGGCAAGAAGAGAGATGGATTATAAAGGGGCATGATTTAACCCTTGGCTGTGATCACTATACTATGTTTATTATCTTGATTGTGGTGATGATTTCATGAGTGTATACATATGTTAAAACTTGTAAATGTTGCACTTTAAATATGTCTAACTCAGTGTATGCAATTAAACCATCAAAATATATTCTCAAGGATGGTGGTTTATACCCTTATTCTATATTCTGTTCAGCAGTGCTATTTTGAGATTTTTTATTTAGTATACCAATTAATTTAGTAGGTCTTTTAAGTGGAAGTTATATAGTGTCTATCTTTTGCACCTGACTTGTTTCCAAACCCATCATTATTTAATGAAAGAGCTAAATTCATGGCATTTTGATTTTGGACTAAACATTGAATATGTACATAACATAAGACTATATATTATAGCTACTAAATGGGTAATCTTTTGTCCTATATCTCTACATTCTATCATAAAAAATTAGACACTTGTATCTTTGAATGTTTGAGTTGGTATTTTGCTTCAGACTCTTCAAATACAGACTTTAATCCCAATCTCTTTTTTTATTTTAAATTAAAATTCACAGATTCTGGTCTGGTGGGCTGTATACACTCAATCTGCACTCTTATTCCATGGAAGTCCTGCTTGGACATTATATTTTGAAATCTGTATTACAGTCTTTTATCCTTTTATTAGTTTAGTACTTTAAACCTTAGACATAAAAAAGAAGACTATCAGTGAAAATCAATTGAAATGTAGTTAGATAAAGATCTGATGTACAAGCAGAAGGCTTAGTTGCAGCACAATATAATCAATTAGGACTCTCCAGCTGCATACAGAGTTTTACCCATCCAATCACTTTTCACACGTTTCTTCCATTAGGTTGACTAGAGTTATTCTTCTTTTTTTAATGTGAATTATGATGAATGAGATTGTTGTTATGAATATAGAGATGGGTCATTATCCTACAGAAACCAGATCGTGCTGGTGTTTAGTGATTAGGGCTATCTGCTTCTGCTATCAATAAAGTACAGATTTATCTGTCTCAAATTATGATTGGAAAGCCGTAGTCATTGTTATCTAATTCATTTAACAATGTTACAATACAAATGTATAATATAAAATTGTTTTTGTTCAGCTGGGTAATTGACATAACTTTTAAGTTGTGAGGGTAAAGGAATATAATTTATCAAATAGAGGTGGGAAATTTTTCATGTCTTAAAATCAAATAAATATTCCTCAGGAATTAGTACCCCCAAATTTAACATCCTGGGTATAGCCTTTAAGAATGTCAAAATGTGGAAAGAACAAATGAAGTTTATGCACCCTATATGAAGACACTGGAGCTTTGCAAAGTAATGAGCCTCAGTTTATTACAGAAATTCTGTAATTAATTATTGCAGTCTAAAAAATGATACAATGTTTTCCTGGACTTGGGTTGAGGAATTCAGGAGGTGGAAAGGAGTTATTGGATCTAGTTTAATGCACCAAGTGACTAGAAATGCCATTGCTAGGTAAATTGGGCTGTTAGCCTAACATTAGCATTTTTTATTAAAAAAAATACTCAATCCTTAGAAAACTTCCACCCAGGTAGGTTAGTAGAGAAGGTCTTGCTAGAAACAGCTATTTAATTTTAATCAAACTTGTTTTTGTTTGCCCTTAAAATTGAATTTTTGTTTTTGTTCTTATTTTAAGTTTTTCCTTAAGATAAGAACAGACTCCTATTCCAGACTCCTATTGTCAGAGAAAAAGACTTTTTCTTTTTCTGTTTTTTTTTTTTAATCTACAATACAGTACCTACAATACTTGGCCCTCACAGATGTCAGTGCATGGACAGAAAAATTTCATTGTCTGCAGTCATGGATAATTTTAACATCATGTGGAAAAGTAGGAACTGTTGCCTGACTGTATTGGACACCAAAGAAAGCCCCAGTAGACAGGCTATTCTTGGAGCTTGCAGGCCTGCCTTTCAGGCCCATTGATGAAAAGACCTTTGTGTTGTGTGCCATGAGGTGGGGGAGGAGTAGTATTCAGTACTAGAAGAGTTAATAAACACCAAGAGCTGTGCTCATCTTGTAGCTTTACTAAGGCTTAATCTGTAAGCTTGATTACCTCCTAACCCTCTATCTCTTGCCTCTCCCTTCAAGCACTGCAGGGGCTTTATGGCGGTATTAGTGGCATTTTGCCCAACATTGGCTTTAGGGAAATCATTCTACAAGAAAGAAAAGCAGAAAGACTGAATCTGTCTGCTGTGTGTGGTCATTAACACAAGGATAACCTTATGAACTCCAGAGGGAGGAGGGGATGTCTGTCCTTACTAGAAAACTACAGGTAAAATGTCACTGTGTTTTTCTTTTTTTTTTCTTTTTTTTTTTTTTTTGGCAGCCCAATTTGTTATAGGCCTAGTGGCATCATGTAGAAGCACTCACTTGAGACATTTTCAGCAGGATATTCAGTCGTTTATAATGGAGTGTCCTTTGTATTCTCTGAGCTGTTTCATAAAAATATATCTGCAAGCTGTAGCGACCTGGGATTTTTTTGTTAGAGACACATACACAGAGTTTCTATGTAATTAATTCCTGGTATTGAGATATTTTGGAGTCCGAGACCAGATTGAGTGCACCGTTTTGCCAAACATCATTAAGTCATTAGTGTAGGGGACTTGTTGTGAAGGACCGATTAAAAGCTCAGAGAAGCTGTTGTACATGTTTATATTAATCCCAAGAGCTTTCTAATATTCTCTCTTCTCGTTCTAATGAGAAGTCTCAGATAATGATGTATTATTTCACTTTAAAAAATCTTGGAAGATAAACCAAGACAGGAAAATGATTATGGCCACAGATAAGAGATTAAACTATTCAGCCAACAAGCTGTAATAAATAAACTCTAAGCCAATGTACTGTTAAACTGGGAGCCACTGGGTAGAAATAATTTGGCTAAAATTCTGGCCCACTGTTGTCAGAGGATATGAAAGAAATAATGAAAATTCTCCCTTGCCTCAGGGTAAGTACTAGACTGCACATCCAGACTTGACCGTCAGGTCACCTAAAGGACAGGTGCCCTAGAAAATATGAGGAAACAACTCAGAGCACCCAATAGTAAGTGAGGCACTTCGATAGCATGTGATGGCTGAAGCTTGCTACCTTTCTCAGGAGCATCAGTCCCATGCTTTGTGTCTGCACAGTGGAACATAAAGCAGCAGCACAGATGGCATATGGCACTGTCTGCAGTAGGCTTTGTGCTGTAGGCACAGAATAAAGTTATCCTAGCCATGTAGCACTTGAAATGAAGGGGAAATAAGACAACCGTGTAGAGCCTGAGAATAGAATATAAGCGCCATGAGGACAGGGTCTTATCTTCTGTCATTGCGTCCCTAGTTGGAATAGTCCTTGATGGATTATAGCAGTTTGATTTAAAAAGAATCTAAGGTCAGGCACAATGACTCACACCTGTAATCCTAGCATTTTGGGAGGCTGGGGTGGGGGGATCACTTGAGCCCAGGAGTTCGAGACCAGCCAGAGCAACAAAGTGAGAACCTGTCTCTACAAAAAATTAAAATAAGAAAGAAATTAGCCCAGCATGGTGGCACACGCCTATAGTCCCAGCTACTCAGGAGACTGAGGTGGGAGAATCACTTGACCCTAGGAACTCAAGGCTGCATTGAGCTGTAATAGCACCACTGCACTCCATCCTAGGCAAAAGAGCAAACAAACAGTTTAATTAATTAATTGGTATGACTGGTGAGGGACAAGATGATTAGTTCCTTGCCTAAGCCCATGCTTATATGCTAAGGGCTGAAACTGTGAAGACCCACTGGTAGTGATTAAACGTAGGATTGTAATCAGATCAGAACAAAGTATAGAGTTGCCATTAAATAATTCTGATAGCCACTCAGAGAACTGAGAAGTGATTTATTGCTGTAGGTGATATTATCTTTGAATCTTTGCTTGACCATTTATGGACCAATACACCCAGAAACAGTCTTTTGTGTAGTAACCCAGCCAAAGAGCTTAACTATTTTAATCATTTCCCTTTGATAGTCTGGTCATTTCTTTTGTCTTTTGAAGAAAATATCTACTATTTGGTGTTTCTTTCTGAGTTGCCAAATGCTGAGAAAGCAGACAGTAATTGATGTAGTGAAGATATTTTGCTTCTGTTACTCTTATCATCTACATATAGAGACACACTGGATGATAAGAGTCAACTCTTAAATCAAAATAAATAGAAGCTCCACCATGATATTTTTCATTGTCTGCTGTAACTAAGTTTGCCTTTATTCTTGAGTTGAAGTACATGATATGACAGCAGAGGTTGGAAACTTTTTAGTTGCTTAATATTTTATTTCTAATACCAGAAGTCTTGCTTTTTCCTTTTTTTTAATCTTGAGACAGGGTCTCACTCTGCTACCCAGGCTGGAGTACAGTGGCATGATTCTAGCTCATTGCAGCCTCAACCTCGGGCTCAAGGGACCTTCCCTCCTCAGCCTGCCTTGTAGCTGGGACTACAGGTGTGCACCACTACACCTGGCTAATTTTTTTAAATTTTTGTTTAGATGAGGTCCTACTATTTTGCCCTGATGGTCTCAAACTCCTGGCCTCAAGTGATGCTCCCACTTTGGCTTCTCAAGGTGTTGGGATTATAGGCATGAGCCACCACATGTGGCCATTGCTTTATGCTTGAGATTAAAAATGCTGTCTCATAGTATCCAGATATTCTAAATTTTGTGAAAGCATCCCACCATTTTTGAGAGGCATCTAAACCATTTTTAGCTAGTTGTTTATTAACAGGAGTGGAAGAGTGTGAACTATGAGTTTGTGACAACTTTTTTTTTTTTTAACTTCTTATTTTGAAAAATTTTAAACATCGGCAGAAAGAGAAAGAATAGCCTAAAAAATCCCCACTAGCCATCAACCCATCTTCAATAATTATCAATACATATGTAACAAACCTGCACGTTATGCACATGTACCCTAGAACTTAAAGTATAATAATAATAAATAAATAAATAAATAAATAAAAAATAAATAAATAAATAAATAACCAAGCTTATTTCATCCTTATCTCCCTAACCCTGCTCTTTGCTGGTTATTCTTATTTTAACAGCTTTATTTAGGTATAATTTACATACAATAAAATTCATCCATATTAAGTGTACAATTTAATGATTTTTTAGTAAATTGACAGAGTTATGCATCCAATACCACAATGGAGTTTTAGAATATTTCTATTACCCCATGTTCCCATATGCTCCTTAATAGGAGCTCACACTCCCCAACCCTAGGCAGTCATTGATCTAATTTCTGTCTCTATGCATTTGTTATTCTGGACATGTCATGTAAATGGAAACATACAATATGTAGTCTTTTGAGGCTGGCTTGCTGGCCTAATGTTTTTGAGATTTATCCATGTCGTTGAATGTAGAATGTTGTGGACCAAGTCAGTACTTTGTTCTTGTGGTATTGGGCCCCTTTTCACTGAGCTTTCTTGGCTTTTATCTTGACTTGAATTTGTGGGCTATCTGCTGAGTAACTTCCCTATTACTTTCAGTGTTGTTTTAGAGGAAAGGACAGTGTTGTTTTGTCTTTGTTTTAATAAAACAGTATCTCCTGTGTGTCCATGCTGATTCTTAAGTTGTTTAAGAAAATATTTCCTTAATGGAAGAACCTTCTTTCAGGATCCTCCTATTCTTCCTCCCAATATTGAATATCATTTTTTAAAATTTGCCATTACAGTTTTTCCTGAAGAAACTCCCTTTCATTTAAAAATCTATAGTTTCTTGCTTTTAGAAAAGACAACATTACTTTAAAATTTGCCATTTCATGTGTCAGTTGCCATATTGTTCACTCTAGGAAAATTTATTGTCAAGAGCTCATAGGAACAAAAAGCACCATCTTAAGTATGGTTTTTAGACAAACATGTTTTGAACTCCATGTTGTCTCAAATTAGAAATTTTCCCTTATCTCTGTAGTTCAAAATATATTTTTATCTAATTATATTCAATGTAATATATTTTTAGTTAATATACGTTTTAATTCATATGATGCCTCAAGCTAAGTATTGTACAAAGGACTCATAAACATAAACATATGTTTGTTATATTTTTCTACATGAAGTTTAAGATGTCCCCTTAAGTTTAAAATGTCCCCTAAGCATGGTGCTAAAGTGCTATGTATCTGTTGTTCCTAAGCTTTATTTAGGTAAATGTTACAGTGCAATTTGCTGTGAGTTTAATGTTAGTGAATCTACAATATGGTATGTCCAGAAAAAGAAAGAAGGAGTTCACCAACCTGTATAAAGCTTCTTGGGAAAATGCTGGTACCTATAGTGCTTGATTGAAACTATGGAAAAGATAGAAAGGTGGCTAAATTTGTGGATTTATGAGAAAATGAACTGTTGATAGGCTGAAAGCCAAAGAAATTTACATTACCCAGAGTTAGGAAGATGTTATGCCCTTCTCAGCTAGTGCTGGCTGGTTTGAACGTTTCAAAAGGCAATATGGTGTGAAGAATATTAAACTTTCAGGCAAGGTATGGTCTGCAAATGCAGAAGAATTTTTAAAGTACCAGCTTAAGTGTTACATAGGAAAAGGGTTATGTGGAAAAGCCGGTTTTCAACACTGTTGAGACTGGCTTGTTTTCGATTGAGGAGACATTGACAAGTGAACCGATGTTATGTGTAATAAATGACATTTTAGTTGATGAAAATGTTGTGACCAGGGTTTTGCAGGAACATAACCCTGTTTTTCCCATAGAAATTTCAGTATTCACTAATTCAGTGTTCATAGTGACTTCCTAAGTACCTTGAGTAATGAGAATAGATTGTCATTGATAAAGTAATTGTGTGCAAAATATGTAAAGAACTCTTATAACTCAATAATGAGAAAAAAACTCAAAAAGTGGGCATTTGGACAAACACCACAGAAGATTTTTAAATGATAAAAAAAAAAAAGTACATGAAGAGTTGCTCTGTCATTAGTCATTGGGGAAATGATACTGTGTACAACTAGAATGGCTGAAATTAAAAGACTGACAATACCAAGAGCTGGTAAGGATGTAAAGAAACTGCAGAACTCTTACGCTGTACATTGTTTTGGGGAATGCAAAATGGTATGTCCACTTTTTAAAATAGTTTGGTGGTTTCTTATAAAGTTAAATATATACTTGCCATCTCATCTAACCATTCTATGAATAGGAATTTACTCAGGAGAATGAAAATCAGTGTTTATAAAAAAAAGATTGTATGTAAATGTTCATTGCAGCTTCATTCGCAATAGCCAAAAACTAAAAGCAAACCAAATGTTCATCAACTGGCAAAGGGACAAACAAATCATGTTACCTCCCTACTTAGCAATAAAAAGAAGGAAGTACACAGCAACATAGATGAATTTCAAAGCATCGTGCTAAGTGAAAAAAGACAGACATAAAAGAATATATCATCTGTGATTCTATTTATATGAAGTTCTAGAAAAAGCAGAACTATAGAGGTAGAATGCTGATCAGTGATTGCCAGGGGCCAGGAGATGGGGGAAAGGGATGGACTCTGAAGAGGGATAAGGGGACTTTTTTGGAGTGGTGGAAATATTCTATATCTTGATTATGGTGCTGATTACATTCTATATGCATTAAAAAAAAAAAAAACCTTTATCAATCTCAACACTTAAAATGGATGAGTTTAATTGAGGGTAAATTAAAGCCCTTACAAAGCTGGTTAAAACAACAGTGACAGAAACTCTTTACCAAAACCTGTTTGGTTGACTTGCCAGAATCAACTTTGCCAACACAAACCAAGACTTTGTTATCAGGGACATTCAAGATAGATCCTTCACTAAGAGATTTTAAGAACTCACTCAAAATAAATAATAAAATTAGTACCTATTTTTCCAACATTAAAAAAAAATGTATTTGAATGTATAAGCCTCTACTTCAGCCAAAGCTCCTGGTGTGTTGGGCTGTCTCCATATACAGTAGTAATAATTAAAATTTTTCTTTCTTCAAGTGGCTACTAGTCTAATGGTTTAAATGCTTACCCATATTCTACTATATTGTCTTCCATGACCATGCTGTGACCTCTCAAAACAAAAGTTAGAGATCGGAAGTAACCAACTGACAATTACAGTGGTTGATACACTCCAGTTTAAATAGAAGGGTCCTCAGTTAAAATATGGTTCATTCATGGGTCAAACTGTCCTTATTTCCTTTAATTAAATTAAGATGGACAAATGAGAGATGTGTGCAAGACAGAAAAAAAAAATCCTTTCACAAATCACTGTTATCCTCTCTCTGAGTGTAAAACAAATCAATTAAAAGCATGTCAAAGCATCTTTTACTGTTGAACAACTTTAATGCAGAAAACATTTATTAAAAAATTTGAGTGAGAAATCGGTTGCCTTATACAGTTAAACATAATTTAATGTTATCTCTGAGAATTGTGGATTATTTTATATCCTCATGTTTGGCTAAAAATTATAACTTTGTGCTAAGAAAGTCTTCATTTTTCCTCTTCAAGTTGGAAATACCAACTAAGAAAATACAAAATATAAGAAAATACACAATTCACACTTGTATACATACAATTTAGTTTCATCTGTACATTTACTAAATAGTTCCTTGGGAGAGATGTAACATTAGAATGGAGGGTGAAATATAATTTTTATTTTTTCGCCTAGTAGCCAATTGCTTTGAAAAATGTAGTGCGTCTTCTCTTTCTAGTGCCTTAAATTGCTATTTAATATATGATAGCTTATTTATATATTCATACACATTCTATAAAACAATTTTAACCCATATGTTAAGGTTGTCTTTATTACAGTTAGTTATCCATCCCTATATCTTAGCTCTGTTTTCACTAGTATATATGTAAATGTATACTGCTTAATGAAAACATTTTTAACCTGTGTGTTGATTTTGTTAGTTATCTATCCTTATATCCTTAGCTCTGTTTTCAGTAGTATACACATGTAAATTTATGCTGCGTAACTCAGAGAGCCTGCTTCTAGCTTGTCTTTCTTACTTTTTCATACTTGAACATGTTTTTTCCTGCTTTCTAAATTTGGTCATAAATATGCTCATAACTTATTTTAATTGTTCATTTCAATTTTTGTCTTAATATTATTTTAAATTTTCAATCGGTTCAAAATTGGAAACATAAAAGGATACATAATGAAAAATCCTTTCTCCCTTCCCTGCCCCTAGCCACCCAGTTTCTCTGTTTAGAGGCCACCAATATTAACAGTTTCTTTTTTGTTGTTTTGAGACGGAGTCTCGCTCTGTCGCCCAGGCTGGAGTACAGTGGCGCGATCTCGGCTCACTGCAAGCTCCGCCTCCTGGGTTCACGCCATTCTCCTGCCTTAGCCTCCCGAGTAGCTGGGACTACAGGTGCCGCTACCACGCCCGGCTAATTTTTTTGTATTTTTAGTAGAGACGGGGTTTCACCGTGTTAGCCAGGATGGTCTCGATCCCTGACCTCGTGATCCGCCCGCCTCGGCCTCCCAAAGTGCTGGGATTACAGGCGTGAGCCACCGCGCCTGGCCAACAGTGTTTTATGCTGAAATGTTTTATGCAGTATACATTTGGGTAGGGGAAAAAATGAAGTAACCCTTATTTATTCAAAATTTCAAGAGTATTAAAGTGCCATTGGTTTCTACATGTTGTTTTTATTGAGTCAACTTGCCAACACAAACCAACGTAAACCGAGACTGTAAGTGTTATCGAGGACATCAAGATAGACCCTTCACTAAGAGATTTTAAGAACTCACTCAAAATACTCTCAGCATGAGGCTTTTAGAGTTTCCTATCTTTGGACTTTACGTTGCTGATATGTGTTCTCGACTAGATTTCTGGTATGTCTGTGAAACTCCTTTCTTATCATTCGTTTTTTAGTCATGGACAAAGCCAGTAAAAGAGAGCATGGATATGAATTATTGAGTAGCACTGATGACTAACACAGTTACCCATGTTGCTTTTCCCTTATAGTCTATACTTAAAATTTTTTCCTTCTAAAACATCTAGAGCTGAGAATGACAGTTTTACCCCCTTACCTTCGTAATAAATAAATAGAATTTAACAACACAGAACAGAAAGCTACATTCCAGAAAAACGTTGGCAACTGTGTATAGGGTTATTTATTGATGACTTTGCTCATTGGCAGTATAAAGTTTATGTCACTCGTCATTAGCAGTAACAATTTCACCACGTTATGTTCTCTTTTTATTTTCTCTGATGGCAACATGTGTCTGAACAGGGCCACTGGCTGTGAGTCAAGAGGTCAGTCTTTGAGGTTAAGAGTGGATGGGGTCATTTGCTATTAACCTAAGATTAGCAGCTAAGATTTTTTTTTCTTTCTTTCTTTTTGACAGATTTCCTCCATTTGTATAACATGCCAAATTAATCTTGCCCAATTTTAGAAGAATTTCTCCTTTCCGACCTGCATTTTATTTGCTTAAATTTATCATTAAGGTATTTTTTTTCTATCCAGATTTCTTTCTAGCCCCCATCCTAGTCCTCAAAACAATGTTAACTTTTTCTAAAATTTAAAAATTTTCCTGTCTTTAACATTCATCTTCCAATGTACAAATGCAGCTAATATTTTCTCTGCTCTTGAACTTTTGAGGGAAAAACAAATACATGGCAGAATTGTAGGATTTCAGGGATGTCCTCACCCCTAAAACAATCTCTCCTTGCTATTCTTGCTATTGAACAGTCTCCAACTCTTAAACTAGCAAGTTTTGTTGTTGTTTAACTTTAAGGATCTATTGAGTTGGTACCCTGATACCTGAAACCTCTTATTTCTCTTTTCTCTTCAGCCAAAAGTATTACCTATTATGCTGTAGTTTCATCAGTCATCTTTGAAATATGAAGAGAGTGCTTGTATAATAAGAAATGTGTTCTCCATGGAATTTTTCAATAAGAGAGCTCCCACTCGATTCCTATTTTATATTCTGGTACGGACCACAAGTCTGGGAGCCAAGTGGATTTTAGGTGTTTTATATCAAAGTCGTTTATCTTAAATCTTGGCTCATTTGATTACTAGAAGGAGATTTTGCTTACCTTTAAACAACTTTATTGTTATTGGTGATTCTCTTTCTTTTTCTCTAAACCTTAGCAGTAGGTCTTAGCTTGTGCTAAGCATATAGAGTCCACTGCGGATGCAACTACAACAAGCAAGGAGAGGTCCTGCATGCAGCTGCTCAGAGTGCTGTGTCGAGCTTAATGGGTATAAAGAAGGAGAAGAAAGTAAAGTGTATACATACAAATTTTAAATATATTAAACCTATGATAAGATACAGATTAAAAATCAACTGGATTTCAAATCATATTATTCAGTAAAGAATGGCATACTTGCCGGGCGTGGTGGCTCATGCCTATAATCCCAGCATGTTGGGAGGCAGAGGTGGGAGGAGCCTGGGAGGTTGAGACTAGTCCGGGCAACATAGTGAGACCTCATCTCTACAAAACATCAAAAAATCAGCCGGGCTTGATGGTGCATGCCTATAGTCCCAGCTACTTGGGAGGTTAAAGCAGGAGAATTGCTTGAGGCCAGGAGGTTGAGGCTGCAGTGAGCTGCTATCATGCCACTACACTCCAGCCTGGGTGACAAAACAAGACCCTGCCTAAAAAAAAAAAAAAAAGAGAGAACAGCACACTTCAAAGGGTATGGTTTTTATTGCTACGCTCCTTTATGTGCTTGGAGTTGAGGAAGGTGGAGAATATTTAAGGAAAGCTTTCTGTAGAAGTATACCTGGGAGAAGTGTAATAGCAATCCAGGTAGAGAAGATAAGCATAAGTGAAGGTACAGCGGCAAGAGATAGCATAGTGTATTCAGAGGGCTCACAAGGAGGTTGACCTTGCCATCATATAAAGGCCTTGCAGGCAGTCATAAGATATTAATCCAGAGCAGTGTGTATTTTAGTTAAGGAACTTGGACTTCATCCTATAAGAATGGAGAATGGTCTTAGGCAGAAGAGGAGTGACAGAGTCAGGCTTGCATTTTAAATGTAGTTTGGGAGCTGTAGAGAGAGCAGATTTGAAGAAAGGTTTAAAATGAAGTCAGGGAGACCACTTAAACTGTTGGCCCGACACCTAGGGCAAGGGTAAATGGAATTGAAAGGAGAAGAATGGAGAGGATTAGAAAGTAGAAAAATAGCTACAAGTAAAAATTGTCAGGCATGGTGACTGGATATCAGTCATGAGGAGAAGGGGGAAGAGTTTAATATAAATCCCAGATTTCTGTCTATGCTAATTAAATGGAAGAGAGCATATAAGAGAAGCAGTTTAAAGAGGAACTCAATCCTTTTAGGAATTTGACCTTGATGCGCCTATGAGATGAAAAAAGGCACGTCAGCTGGCCGTTAGTAAAAATGTGGGAGTTATCAACATATAGCAATGTAAAAGGGAAAATACGCAGAGTGAGAAAAATTGTTGGCCTAAGGACACGCCCTGAAAATCAGCAAAATATTACAGACTTGTATAGGATGATTTGTACAGAATGAACTGTCAAAGAAGCAAGAAGAGAAACTAAAAAGTGCAGTGCCAACAGGAGTCATAGGGGAGTGAGCTTCAATCAGCAGTGTCATTCCTTATAGAACAGTACAGTGGTTCCCGATGATGAGGACAGAAGTATTTATTGTTTTATAACAATAAGCAAATTATCAGAGGCAAGAGCAGTTTGAATACAGCAGAAAAGAGGAAAGCCACATTACCACAAATTATAGCATGAATAGAAATGACTAGCCTAGCCGGGTGCGGTGGCTCACCCCTGTAATCCTAGCACTTTGGGAGGCCGAGGCAAGTGGATTACCTGAGGTCGGGAGTTCAAGACCAGCCTGGCCAACATGGTGAAACCCCATCTCTAGTAAAAATACAAAAAATTAGTTGGGTGCAGTGGTGCGCACCTGTAATCCCAGCTACTCTGGAGGCTGAGGCAGGAGAATCGCTTGAACCCAGGAGGCAGAGGTTGCAGTGAGCTGAAATCACAACACTGCACTCCAGCCTGCGCTATGGATGAGACTTCGTCTCAAAAAAAAAAAAAAAAAAAAAAAAAAAAAAAAAAAAAAGACTAGCCTGGGCTACATAGTGAGACCTCATCTCTACAAAAAATTTTATTTATTTATTTTTGTTTTTTGAGATGGAATTTTGCTCTTGTTGCCCAGGCTGGAGTGCAATGGTGCGATCTCAGCTCAGCCTCCCAAGTAGCTGGGATTATAGGCATGCACCACCACACCTGGCTAATTTTGTATTTTTAGTAGAGACGGGGTTTCACTATCTTGGTCAGGCTGATGTCAAACTCCTGACCTCAAGTGTTCCACCCACTTCAGCCTCCCAAAGTGCTTGGGTTACAGATGTGAGCGACCGTGTCTGGCCTACAAAAAAAATTTTTAAGTAGCTGGGTGTGGTGGCACATTCCTGTGGTCCCAGCTACTCAAAAGACTGAGGCAGGATGATCGCTTGAGCCCAGGAGTTTGAGGTTACAGTGAGCTCTGCATCACCACTGTACTCCAGCCTGGGTGACAGAGCAAGATACTGTCAAAATAATAATAATAATAAATCAGACTGGGGAACATAGGGAGACTCAGTCTCTACAAAAAAAAATTTTTAATAATTACCCATCTACTCAGGAGGCTGATGTGGGAGGACTGCTTGAGCCCGGGAGGTTGAGACTACAGTGAGCTCTGATTGCACCACTGCACTCCAGCCTGCTTGTCAGAGTGAGACCCTGTTTCCAAAACAAAATCCATAAAGTGAAGTAATACTTTTAATATGAGTAAAGACAAATTATAAAGTGAGCAAGTAGGAGATGAATTCACTCAGGTGATAGGAAAAGAATAAAACAATTAAAAAATTTAAGATCCTGGAAAGGACAAAGTAATAACTTTACAAAACAAGAAATTGTATAGCAAAAGTTTGCAGAAATGAAGCAAGATAAGAACAAGTGGATATGAAAAATAATCACTTCAGGCTGGGCGTGGTGGCTCACGCCTGTAATCCCCGCACTTTGGGAGGCCAAGTTGGGCAGATCATGAGGTCAGGAGATCTAGACCGTCCTGGCTAACATGGTGAAAACCTGTCTACTAAAAATACAAAAAATTAGCCAGGTGTGGTGGCAGGTGCCTGTAGTCCCAGCTACTCGGGAGGCTGAGGCAGGAGAATGGTGTGAACATGGGAGGCAAAGCTTGCAGTGAGCCGAGATTGCACCACTGCACTCCAGCCTGGGCGACAGAGTGAGACTCCATCTCAAAAAAAAAAAAAAAAGAAAAAGAATTACTTCAAAATATCAGCAGTAAAGTAATAGACATTGAAATGTAACTCAGTAACAATTTTAGACTGTATATTTGAACAATAGTTCACTCAGAAAGAAGCACAGAGGTAGAAAAATGTGAAAGATTAGTTAGTTGAGAAACATACAGTTTAGAGTCTGAGCATGGACACTCACACCTGTAATCCCAGCACTTTGGGAGGCTGAGGCAGGGGGATCACCTGAGGTCAGAAGTTCGACACCCGCCTGGCCAACATGGTAAAACCCTGTGTCTACTAAAACATACAAAAATTAGCCGGGCGTGGTGGCGGGTGCCTGTAATCCCAGCTACTCAGGAGGCTGAGACGAGAATCACTTGAACCCAGGTGGCAGAAGTTGTAGTGAGCCAAGATTGCACCACTGCATTCCAGCCTGAGCAACAGGGCAAGGCTCTGTCACAAAAAAAAAAAAAAAAAAGGAACATAGAGTTTAGAACCATCTTTATATAATAAGAGTTCCAAAATAATATGATAGGGAGAAGCGACGTTCACATAACTACTAAGAATTTTCCAGAATTGTAGTCCTCAGATTGAAAGTATAACTTGAGTGTTGAGCAGAGTAAATAAAAATAAATTTGTATTTAAGTACTTTATTGTATAATTGAAGACCATTGATTTTTAAAAGGCTAGCTGAGAGAAAAGACATGTTTTCTACATAAATGTGAAAATTAGGTTGGTGACAGACATCTAATTTGGCGACAGTAGATGGCAGAAGGCAATGGAGTACTATACCAGAGTGCTGAGCTGATAAAAAAGATATTATTTTTATCTTACAATTCTATACCCAGCTAAAATTCAATACTTTTACACAGGGGCAGGAATTTACCACTGTCATGCTTTTGTTGAAAAAGAAAATCCTTTAAAAATGTGCTTCACCAACAAAATATAAATGTAGAGGTAGGAGTGATATGCAAGATTCATAATTACGATGGTAGTTAACTTGGAATTTTATAATAATATAATAGCAATACCTTTCATATTATAATTTACTTACATGGAATGAAAAACTCAGGAATGACAAGGATGATATGGAGTTGTTCACTGGCCATTAAAGCATATTCAAGACAAATATTGAGATCCCGAGTAACCCAGAAAAAGTATGGTATAAAAATTTAAGGATGCTGCCAGGCACAGTGACTCACACCTATAATCCCAGAACTTTGGGAGATTGAGGCAGGTGGATCACCTGAGCTCAGGAGTTCAAGACCACCCTGGTCAGCATGGCAAAACCCCTTCTCTACTAAAAATGCAAAAATTAGCCGGGTGTGGTGGCACATGCCTGTAATCCCAGCTAGTCAGGAGGCTGAAGTGGGAGAATCACTTGAACCCAGAAGGTAGAGGTTGCAGTGAGCCGAGATCATGGCACTGCGTTCCAGCCTGGGCGACAGAGGGAGACTCTGTCTCAAAAACAATAAATAAATAAATAAAAATTTAAGGACAAACCATAATAGAAATATAATGTATAGCTTCCAAACATATAGAGAAAAAATTACTCTAGAAAACTATCAGTGCAATATGAGGCAGGAGAGAACAGATCATACAAAATAGGATAGTAGAAATAAGCCCCAATATGTCAATAACCAAACTTCAATGACAGGGGATATAAGATTGAATTTTTGGCTGGGCATGGTGTCTTAACGCCTGTAATCCCAGCACTTTGGAAGACCGAGGCGGGAGGATCACCTGAGATCCAGAGTTCAAGACCAGCCTGACCAACATGGAGAAACCCCATCTCTACTAAAAATACAAAATTAGCCAGGTGTGGTGGCACATGCCTGTAATCTCAGCTACTCCGGAGGCTGAGGCAGGAGAATGGCTTGAACCCAGGAGGCGGAGGTTGCTGTGAGCCGAGATTGCGCCATTGCACTCCAGCCTGGGCAACAAGAGCGAACTCTGTCTTAAAAAAAAAAAAAAAAAATTGAATTTTTGAAAACCTAGTCATATTCTGCTTATAAGAAAAGTACAGGTCAGGCGTGGTGGCTTACACCTGTAATTCCAGCACTTTGGGAGGCTGAGGTGGGCAGATTGCTTGAGGTCAGGAGTTGGAGACCAACCTGGCCAACATCGTGAAACCCCATCTATACTAAAAACACAAACATTTGCCGGGCCTCATGGTGGTCACCTGTAATCCCAACTATTTGGGAGGCTGAGGCAGGGGAATCACTTGAACCCAGGAGGCAGAGGTTGCGGTGAGCCAAGATCGTGCCACTGCACTCCAGCCTGGGTGACAGAGCGAGACCCTGTCTCAAAAAAAGAAAAGAAAAGGAAAGGAAAGGAGAGGGGAGGGAGGGGAGGGGAGGGGAGCGGAGGGGAGTGGAGGGGAGGCTGCAGATTGTGCTATTAGCTTGTATTAGTGGTGTCAAATTTTAAGTCAGATTCTGCTGTAAACAACAAGTGGCTTCATTCTTTCCTCACTATTACAAATGCGAGACAGAGAGAAAATATTGCCTTGTAATGTCACAGACTTTGTCATCGGTTAACCCGAGTTCAGAGAGGCTTCCAGATCACATCAGTTAATTCCACCAGCAAGTGAAAACTGACTGAAATTCTGAGCTGCCTTTAAAGCAATTCTAGCCCTCAAGCTTGTGAGGAGTTATAAAGATATACTTTCTAAGCCAGGCACGGTGGCTCACGCCTGTAATCCTAGCACTTTGGGAGGCTGAGGCAGGTGGATCACCTGAGGTCAGGAGTTTGAGATCAGCCTGGCCAATATGGTGAAACCCTATCTCTACTAAAACATACAAAAATTAGCGGGGCATGGTGGTGGGTACCTGTAATCCCAGCTACTCAGAAGGCCGAGACAGGAGAATCACTTGAACCCAAGAGGTAGAGGTTGCGGTGAGCTGAGATCATACCATTGCACTCTGGCCTGGGCAACAAGAGCAAGAGTCTCGTCTCAAAAAAAAAAAAAAAAAAAAAAAGATATACTAACTATGTGACTCTTAGATTCATAGGCTAAATTTCCTTTTGGAATTGTTTTTCAAAGACTGAAAATGCCTATATTAGGAAGTATCTTCACTTTCCATCTCCAGCTCCCCTGTTTGTCAGTTCTTCTATTCTGACCCCTAAGATGTGGTTCACGTTTTAATTACAGTTATGTATGGCAGTCTCCATCTGCCATAGCCAGCCAGCCTGCAGGCTTGAAGAGAATGAAGGAGAGGCTAATACTGCCTTCTTTCTGACAAGCTTCCATGGAGCTTTCACAGTTAAGACTCTAATAATCTGTTGCAATGACTGAAGTGTCCTGTAAATGATCACTTATTACAAATGTTCAGGTAGATGTGTCACTTTAAGCATTAACAATTTATTTTTAATTACATTTTTTTATTCTTTACATATACCAATTGTGCTTATGCCCAGAAGGACTTGATACAGTACATGAAAGTTGTAAAAATTTGCTGTTCATTCTCTTCTCCTCATTTAACTGCAGATGAAATGGTTGCAGGATAAACCATTGGTTGTCCAGGATAAATCATCCTTAATGGGATATTTATACTCTTTCCTCCAAACACTGTGCGTCTCTCCACCAGCCATACTCTCCCCATTTCCCTTTTTTTTTTTTTCCAGACAAGGTCTTATTCTGTTGCCTAGGCTGGTGTGCAGTGGTGCAGTCATGGCTCACTGCAGCCTCAACCTCCTGGGCTCAGGTGATCCTCCTACCTCAGCCTCCCAAGTAGCTGGGACTTTAGCCACCATGCCCGGCTAAACTTTTATCTTTTTTTGGGTGTAGAGACGGGGTTTTTGCCATGTTGCCCAGGCTTGTCTCAAACTCCTGGGCTCAAGTGATCTGCCCACCTTGGCTTCCCAAAGTGCTGGGATTACAGGTGTGAGCCACTGCATCTGGCCACCCTCCTTTTTTTTAAAGATGGAATTTCTCTCTGTTTCTCAGGCTGGACTCAGACTCCTAGACTAAAAGCTATCCTCTCACCTCAGCATCCCAAGTAGCTGAGACTTATTTATAAACTTTCCAGTTAATTGTGACTACAGTTATGCACAGATTAAGCATAGATTTATTCTGGTTGGTAATGATCATAAAGAATGATCTGAGGCCGGGCACGGTGGCTCACACCTGTAATCCCAGCACTTTGGGAGGCCAAGGCGGGCGGATCACGAGGTCAGGAGATCAAGACTATACTGGCTAACACGAGACCATACTGGCTAACACGGTGAAGCAAACCCCGTCTCTAGTAAAAATACAAAAAATTAGCCGGGCGTGATGGTGGGCGCCTGTAGTCCCATCTACTCGGGAGGCTGAGGCAGGAGAATGGCATGGACCCAGGAGGCGGAGCTTGCAGTGAGCCGAGATCATACCACTGCACTCCAGCCTGGGTGACAGAGTGAGACTCTATCTCAAAAAAAAAAAAAAAAAAAAAAAAGAATGATCTGATTGGCTGTCTTTGGGAATGATTGTTTGTAGACTGTAGTAAAGATGAAAAATCCAAACTGATTTTTATCTTTTTGTGCTGTTAAAGTATAAGGATCTAGAATTTTTATTTATGGACATTGATGTCAGAAGCACATATATGTAGTTTTAAAACTGAAAATATATCTTATTTTTACCTCTCATCTAACTTTGGAGACCACAGTCACCTTTGCACATCTATCTGGACAACTTCTGAGGTTTATTCAAGTCTCATTTGTTGCTGCTCTAAATTCTTGCTCTGACCCTATCTGAAATCAGTGTAGTCTGAACTACTGGAGAGAAGTTACTCCATAACACAGTGAATCTCAGAATTTATTTTTTCAACTGATACTTCCAGCTCTGGATTCTGTGACATTTGCCCAAAGGGAAACACCGGTCCCTTGGATTACACTGTGCATCCATTGTCTGAACTGTCACAGCAATAGCGCGTAAAGCTGTTTGCATAGCGTGCTAACTCTATCAGGGTCATTTCCAGTCTGTGGCCGCTAAAAATGAAAACCATGCCCCAGCCGGGACAAGAACAGGGTCAACAGCTGGCAAAGGATATGGCAATCATTTATATAAATATGCTTTCTCAAGCCCACAAAAACAAAAAACCCCAACCCAACAGCTGGGAAGGGTTGGAAGTAGCCCCAAGGCTGGTTAGTCCCCTTCCAGATGGGGAGGTTAGACTGGGGCTAGCCAGACTGCTCCACATAGACTTCCGATTCGAATTAGAAATGAAAAGAGGAGAGGAAAGGGAAAAGGAAGAAAGGCTACAAGCATGACTGCTCTGTTTTTCACCTAACTTAATCAAATAAGTGAAGACTTTCCGAGACGGAAGGCTTGCATTTATCGGCATTCACGCTCCGTTTTTTCTGTTTATCATAGTGTCTTAATACACTTTTTAACCGCTGAAACAGAAAGCATATATACTCTGAAGTATAGTTTATATATAATGTCATGGTTATTTGTAGACAGATTGAAGAACCAGTCTCAGATTTATGTCCTGTTTACATCTCCCAAACACTTATGTAGAACATTCAATGCTAGAGAAGATAATAATTGTGGTGTTGGCTCACTCCCAGAATTTTATCCAAGGGATAGGGTTCATTTTTGTAATTTGATTTACTTTATAATACATCGTTATTGCACATCTAATATATCCAACACAATAACGAGTACCATTTTCCTGGGTTCATCTTAAGGTTGCGTACCATGAGGCAAAGTATTATTTTTGTAACCTGTTGACGCTTCAAGAGGCAAAGGTGGAGAGTATATGACTTTCAAACTCTTCCAAGAGTGACATAAAAGACACCACAGTGATGAAGAAAAAATTTGTTCTCATTATCTAGAAATGGGCCGCTTCTTCCTAATAATGGAGAGTTCTGCTGAAGCCAAATTGAATGGCAAGCAGCACTTTCCTCCTCTCCAGTCTTATATTTGCTTAAGGAAAAAGCTTACATAATGAATATATTTATAGGTGTAGGATGAGCTCATGATATCAGAATCCATAAAGATGTATAAATTAGGCTCTTTTGCCAACATTGAGGCATTTTCTTAGAGAATCTTCTGCTTTGACATAGAAGTTAGGTAATGCATTTTCCTTCTTGTAACAATCTGCCTGAAACAAACATTTCACCTTACTCATGAAATGTCAAAATTAGAAGGAACTGTAGTGATCATCTCAGATACCTCCTCTAATGAGTAGTAGAGATCAGAAAGTTAGAATGTGCAGAGGGAGGATGCTGTGGACCCCTCAATCAGGTATACATCTTCCAACTCTATACATGCAGAGAACCCCATACTGAGAAAGAACAGTGCCAAGTCAGACTGGATGAAGACCCCCAGGAGACCTGAATTATCAAAGCTATCTGCTGATCCCCAAACACACAGATTTACTGTGTAATTGTGTAAAGTAAACTCACTTTGTTCTGTGGCCCTATAGTATCAAAACAAATGTTGCTCAAGCATCAACACTTTATTAGAAATTCTCATGACTTCTAGATGTGGTTTTGGTCATTTCCATAGATAAGTAATAAGATGAGTGTGTTAGGTGTTGGCTCTGAAAGTCCATCCCATCTATCTGTATAGTAATGAATATTAGATTTTAAGCTTGTTGGGGCCAAGAAATCTAGATCATCTTCATGTTTATATCCACTGAGTCTGGCACCTATGAGTACTTAGTGGATGTTTGCTGATATGCGATTAAGATAAAGTGCAGGATATGTTGATTTTTTTTTTTTCCCCCCCGAGATGGAGTCTCGCTCTGTCACCCAGGGCTGAAGTGCAGTGGCGCGATCTTGGCTCACTGCAAGCTCCACCTGCTGGGTTCAAGCGATTCTCCTGCCTCAGCCTCCTGAGTAGCTGGGACTACAGGCACCCACCACCACGCCCAGCTAATTTTTTGCATTTTTAGTAGAGACAGGGTTTTACCGTGTTAGCCAGGATGGTCTCAATCTCCTGACCTCATGATCCGCCCGCCTCGGCCTCCCAAAGTGCTGGGATTACAGGCTTGAGCCACCGCGCCTGGGGCGATATGTTGATTTTCAAATAATTCATTAATTTAAATATTTTCCTCTATAATAACTACAACCATTTTATACTAAAACTTTTGGGGAGAAGGGCCATTACCTTAATTTACACAATAGATCAATTACGTTTTGCAAGAAGGTGAAAGTAGACAGACATGTTTTTGACAAGTTGTTATTGCTATTCCTGCCATCTTTGATTCTGACCCATTTTTAGCTTCTGTGCATTTACTTTTAGTTAATCCGTTTGATTTGAATATACTGTCCAGTTATTCTCAAACACTTTCTTAGCATTTATCTTCAAACCTTAAGTGTAAAAATGAGACAGAGGCTTAGAGGTGTCCTCAGAATTTTAGAACTAGTGGTTTAATTTCCTGACTCTGAGAGTCCAAATGTTTTCTTAGATTGATGCGGATTGGTTTAACGTAATTGGAAGTTTGAAAGGTACATGTTTCTAAAGCTTTTAAGATAATGATACTTAGAAATCACTGATTGTTCCCTGATGATGAATGCCTTTAATATATGTTTACAAGCTCCAAAACTTTTAATATATCTTACCATACTCTGATTACTAGAAATATATAAATGAAACCAGCATTTCTCTATCCTGGAAAAAAAAGTGTCCAGTAGAGTCTGTCCTTCCTGAGCTTAGTTAAAGCAATTCTTCTATCTTATTTTTATATTTTTTAACCTTTTCCAATTCTTAATACATTTGTGGTCTTACTGGGGTGTACCAGGAAGAAATTTCTTCCATTTCTTCTCCCTCTTTTTAGCTATCTGTATACCATGTAGAACAACAAAATGCATGTTTTTATCTGTTCTGTTGTACAGAATGTGTATGCTGCCAGCCAGCCTTACTGTTTCCTCTCTACACTGCCACCGCTACAACTGCTTCTCTGTCAAACATTAGAAAAACACAGGTAGGAACCTAGTGCATGGTGTTACAGTAAAGACAACTTGACATCATACTGACTACAAATTCCCTCCCCTAATTTAAAGGCAAATAGTAGCTATCACAACCAAATTTAGAATGTGACACCATTGTTTAGGTGTATGTGATTCATTTTGATTATTTAATCACATTTTTTTCCTTCTAATTTGTGTCCTGACTGTACCTTCTGAAAGGTTAGAACTGGTATAATAACTATGATGAACAAGTTATTCAAAAAATACTTTCAAGGTAGACAATGTTAACTTTAAACAGTGAACACAAAGGGTAATGAATTACTAATACCATAGTTCTCTTCTCAAACAGCAGTGACAGCTTAATTTTGATAGGATCCCTATGATCTTTGTAAGCGTATTCATGCCAGGAACGTTGTCCTCAGCAATAGATCCTATCTCTATCCCTTTTTCAAAAGCCCGGTAAAGTTAGTTTGCTTAAAACTACCTGAAAATATCTTTCTAGACATCCACCTTACTTCAGGGCCCTAGGGTCATAACCTCTTAACCTTACGGGTTATAGGTCTCTTGCTTTTTGATCTTTCTTGGTTCTTTAGTTTTTGCCTACTTCCTCCACAACATTCAAGCCTTGTTATATAAGGAAATTGGAAACACCAATTTTGGATGAGATAAGTTACCCTTTCTTCCAGAATAATCCAAAAAGATGATTTTAAATAGAAACATGCTTGGGAAAAATTTAGCAAAACTACAGCATCCTGTCTAAGCCAGTTTGAAGTTGCCCCCCTTCGTTTCTTATCCAATTTATAAAAAACAAAACAAAACCAACTTATAACTTACTGTTGACTTAGTGATAAAGTTTTTATTCAGATCCCAAAGGCAGCTTGCTTGAGACATCAGAAGGAGTCAGAGTGGTCTGAGTGAATGAGAAAGAGATTACTATTAATACAATTAGTTGGTTAGCTTATTATTCTTGCCTTACTGGGCAGTACACTGTTTGATAATAGTGACAACTAACATCAATTTGGCACTTACTATTGAGAAAGCATTATTTATTATTTTATAGCCATAGCAGCTTGGTAAAGGAGAGATTATTATCCTTATTTCATAATAAAGGAAACTGAGCTTCAGAAAGGGCCCTCAGCTTGCCGAAGGCCATATGGTAAATCAATGACCAAGCCGGTGTGGAATGTTAGCCTCCTGGATCCTGATCCGTTCAGCCTCCCAAACATTCCTCCTGAAGAGGCATTAGGACTGGAGCATATTTCTTTTGATTATCAATGCGGGTGGTGGTAAGGTATCCTCAGTTGTTTGGTTGGCTCTCTTATTATATTAGTATCTTTTTACTATTATCTTGCTTTGGTTTCAGCCGAAATTTGGATTTTGTTTCTTTGCCACACCCATAGGATCAGGTACTGTTAACCTGTTTGAGCCTAATAATCAAATATTGTACTGAAATTCCAAATAGAATTGGAAAATGTACTTTTTTGATGGGTTACCTTTCCTCTTTCCTGCCTCAGCCAGTCTCCATTAGAAATAATAAAAACCCTCATAGGATTTTAAAGCCAAGTTAGCAGCCCTGAATCAGGACAGGTGTTTATTTTTAATTCATACTCACAAAGCATTGTTTACCCATTTACCAGACAGAGCAAAAAAGGACAAATAGTAAAACAAACAAACAAACAAAAAAACAAAACACCAACAACAAAAGATTATAGGTCATACAGTTGTCTTTTCGTTCCATAAAAATTAGGAGGTCTCTTTTAAAACATTCAGATAGTGTTTAAATAATACATTTTAACCCAAACCTAAAACCAAACAATGACAGGAATATTTCTCCTTAAATGCAGACTACCTTGCATTCACAGGTATCTGCTAGTGTCATAGTCAGAACGAGGAGACCTGCAGACAGTAATCATCCTTCCATCCCCTGGAAACCACCCACTTGCCTGACTCACAAGAGCACTGAAGTGTGTGTGTTTATATGTGTATTTGTTCTGAATTTGTTTTGATTTTATCAGGCTTGCCAGCTGCATAAGCGGGCAAAGAATGTAATGTGGAAACCATCCATTGCCACTGGAAAAAGGATCCAAGAGGAATTCCTCAAGCTGGGAACATGAGCTGTGAGCAACATGTTTAAATAGCTAAATATCCAAAGTTTGAGTCATGTTCATTTGTTTTGGGGGATCACTCTCTTCTTTGAGGCTGAAAGAGTCCTTCTGACTTAGATATAACAAATGTGGTGCTGGAGGAGGTGAGAGACTGGAAGACCTATAGCGACTTTGCTCAGGTTGTGGTTAATGGTAAGAGAGAATACTGTGACCCTCTTTGGGAAGTACATTCCATGTTCAATCTGAAAAATCCATGGGCTTTTAAAAAAGCCTTTTCTTTACTTTCCAGTGAGTGAGAAAGGTAAGGGAAAGGAAGCTAACTTTTTTTTTTTTTTTTTTTTTGAGACAGGGTCTCGCTCCAGCCCAGGCTGGAGTGCAGTGGTGCGATATCTCGGCTCACTGCAACCTCCGCCTCCCAAGTTCAAGTGATTCTCCTGTCTCAGCCTACTAAGTAGCTGGGATTACAGGCGTGTGCCACCACACTCGGCTAGTTTTGTATTTTTAGTAGAGACCAGGTTTCACCATGTTGATCAAGCTGGTCTCAAACTCCTGACCTCATGATCCTCTCGCCTCAGCCTCCCAAAGTCTGGGATTACAGGCGTAAGCCACTGTGCCCGACCTCTTTTTGTGTGTGTGTGTGTGATTTTTATGTGCCAGACACTATTCCAGGTACTTTCAGAAAGGTGGTGGTTTTTATCACCATTTTGCAGGTGAAGAAACTGATGAAATCTGAAATGATTTGCACAATCTATCACAGCTTAATAAGGTTGGGATGAGGATTTTAACCCAAGATCTGGCTCCAATGCCCATGCTTTTCTTAACTCCCTTGAAGCCTTAACACTCTCAACAAAGAGTTTACTTTCCTTTTTTCCCCCCTCATTTTCTTTTTTTAAAAAAATACTTATTTAATTTTTAACGGTTGAGTTTACTTTTCTTCTTATTTTACTTGTTTTTCTTCTAAAGGAGCTGTCTGGGCTAACTACTCCATTGGTTAGAATATGATGCCTTTGAGCCCAAAATCTTGTTTGATCTCAGAATAGGCCAAGTTAATATTTTACAAAGAAAAGCTGAGAATTATATGGCATCACCATTAGCCTGCCATTGTCAGAAGAATATGAGATGAGCTGAGTATGTCTGACTCAATGCCAACCAAGAAAAACAACTCAAAAGCACGTCTTGTTGTTCTCAGATGGTCTGAGTTTTCAGAAGAGAAAAGGTGTTGAGTAAATTGTAGAAATAAATAGCCTAAATAACTCATAGATTAAGTCAATTAAGTAGAGATTCCCCTTATGTGTCTGCCCTGTTTTAATGTAGGTAATCAAGGTACTGAATTTTCTCTAGACAGGTTGTAGTATCAGCATAGTGATGAAAGTAATCTTCCTCTGCTGTGAATTAGGGCTAATACTAAATTTTGTGTGGTTGCTAAATACGTTTACTGTGCACTAGCTTGCTCTTCATAAAAATTATTTAAATTACATTAAATTTTATTTATTCATTTGTAGCTCCTAGATCTAAAAGGGAATAGTTTTTTCCCTCACAATTTCCAGACTTCTCTTTTATTCTTTTTTTCAGGACAAAGTTTCACTCTTGTCACTCAGGCTGGAGTACAGTGGCGCAATCTTGGCTCACTGCAGCCTCCACCTCATAGGTTCAAACAATTCTCCTGCCTCAACCTCCCAAGTTGCTGGGATTACAGGTGCCCGACACCACACCTGGCTAATTTTTGTACTATTAGTAGAAACAGGGTTTCGCCATGTTGGGCAGGCTGGTCTCAAACTCCTGACCTCGTGATCTGCCTGCCTCGGCCTCCCAAAGTGCTGGGATCACAGGTGTGAGCCACCGCGCCTGGCCTTCATTACAGTTTTTATTTTGTCTTCCTGTTTTCTGGGGGATAAGAGGGGAACCAAAAAGATAGTTTATGAAGAACTTAACAGTTTCCACATTGCCATTTCTGCAAAATCAGGAAAAGAATAACAGATGTATTACAGACTAGTTAGGGAGAAAAGTGATCAAAAAACACTTGATATTTTTAAATTCGTGGCAAGTTTGAGCTACATATTTTGCCTTCCGTTCATCTTTGTAACCATTTTTTTTTTCAGGTTGAGTGTGATTCTTTCTTCCCAGCTGGAACTTTCAGGCTTGTCCCCGAGACCAAAGGCTCAATCAGTGTCACTCTGCAAAGAATGTTTTCAGTGTACGAGTGTCCTTTCCTTGGCACTCATTTGGGACAGTCAGCACTGCCCCTGCCCCAGAGCTAATTAACTGCATTGCCATCAGAGCTCTGAAGTGACAGAGGCAGAGGGCAGAGAATAGAACCAAGAGATCATTCAAAATGGGGTTCAAGCTGGGAGGCAGTGCCCGGCCCCCTTCTTTCACAGCTGGGGTTTTGGCAGCCTGTCCTCGGGTTGTTCAGCCTGGTGACCCTAGCCGCCTGTGATTTACTAACTGTTTTACAAACGTTTCCTCACTCTGGGAGGTTTGATATACTCTTCATCCTCCTCAGCTCACCAGAGTCACTCAGTCTCTGAGCCAAACCTGCCTTTGTTTACAACTTTTCCGGAAATTTTCACAGAGGGAGGGAAACTCTCCCTCCTCTTTCTGTGTTTTATTTTTAAGTCAACACTTTTCTCAAGTTTATTTGTGCTAAACCAAATTCTCCTACAAGGTATTGCTCTGTATTCAAATGGGAATTGCTGCATTTCTATAAATAGAATGAAGGTCATGTGAACGAGTTCAGAAGATTCTAGATATCACATTTTACGGGACCTTTACATTTAGTTCACTATTTTTTGAAAATAATATTCTATGTTTGGATTTGTCTTTTTTTCCCACATTCATATTAGACTGCGCATTATGTGAAAAATTGAATTTGGGAAACATTGAGTGGAATATTTTTTAAGCCAAAATACCCATGTTAAAAATAACAAAATGCGTTGTTGCTTCATCATTGTAACTTTCTGAAAAACAGAATTTATAGCCCCTTTATTAAATATTTCTAGAATATAATTCCCTCTGAAAACACAGTACCAGGGTTTTTTTGTTTTTGTTTTTCTTTAAATCTCATTCCCATTAATTGCTCAGTCTTTACCTTGGCTGAGAATGAAAAACTGCCTTGGAACTTATTAAACATTTAGAAGAACTCAAAGAAAAATTAAAGAGTTGGCCTGGCGTGGTGACTCATGTCTGTAATCCAAGCACTTTAGGAGGCTGAGGCACGCGGATCAGTTGAGGCCAGGAGTTCAAGACCAGCCTGGGCAACATGGCGAACCCCCTTTTCTACAAAAAATATAGAAATTAGCCTGGCGTGGCAGCATATACCTGTAGTCCCAGCTACTCAGGAGGCTGAAGTGGAAGGATCACCTGAGCCCAGAGAGGTTGAGGCTGCAGTGAGCCGTGATTGTGCCACTGCCCTTCAGCCTGTGTGACAGAGGGAGACCTTGTCTCAAAAAAAATTTTTAAATGTCAGGATAAAAATTTAGGAAGGCTGATTCCATCTGCAATCAAAGGCTAACTTTTGGCCCACACTAAGTAAGAAGTATTATTTTTCTCATTTCTACCTATCAAAAAAAGGAAACTAAAAGGAAGGAAAAAAAAGGCATTATTTCTTTCTTCCTTTTCTGTCTTCTAGAGCCAGAACAGACAGTATATATCCTAAATTGGATACAGCCAGAGAACAGTTTCCTGATAAAATATGTTTTAGGAAGGAAAAATGGTTACATTTCAGCATATCCAGCTGGACTTCCTGGTGGGCCTCCCACATTGTCAACATCAGTACCATTTATTTGTTGACCAACAGAAGACCACCAGAATGAGGTATTTTCATTTCTGCATACTTCTAATTCTACAAGAAAGATAGCTGTTGAGAGAGCTAGTATGAAGGAAATGGCAAACAAACACCATAGGTGATCCTGTGTGACATTCAGGAACTATTGCAGACTTCCAGGACCGAAGACAGTCTCCTCAGCCATAATGTCATTGACCTTGACATACTCAGAACAAATTGGTCTTTGTGATTGCTACCACATGCTGTAGCGCCTCCTAACCCTGCCATTGGTCTGGAGTGAAGCGGGGCAGGAGAAAGAGCTCCTCATCAGAGGATATGCTTCTTTTATGTTCCTTAGACCCTTGCCCAGCATGCTTTTCCCACTCTGTGTAGTCTTAAAATGGCTAATTTAAAGTTTCTGAAGCTTCGCAGGAGCCACAGAGTGTACCTAGTTTTGCCAAGCAAGGACTGAATAGGTGAATAGTCATTGTGTTCTTAGGGTGTGAAACTGTTTCAGGAGCAAAAGATAAGGCAAACACAACCAAAAAGACAGCCTTTCTGCTTAGTTAGGAAGATAATTTATGTCCCCAAAGCTCTTTCAGTGATCTATACCCATCAGACCAGTAGAATTTGAACTTTTTTCCCAACTGAAGAGTCAACTGAGATGAGTAATTAGCACACTCCTCACTTCTGATTTTCTTTTATGTCTGTAGGTTTTTCCATTTGTATGGAGAACACAAATTGTAGCCAGTGAAAGTTTGTATAGGCCCCTCTGTTTCTTGCACTCTAAAAGTTATAGGCACTTACTACATGTTTCTTGAGTGAATGAATGAATAAGTGATTCCTGGACAGATTGAGATGTATGGGATACGTCGTAATCCTGGTAAAACCCTAATTAAACACAGTTGAACCATTGCCTTATGCACAGGGCAACCTCAGGCAATTTCTGTTCATCATGTCCGCAGTGGTCCCCAAATTCTGAAGCAGAGATGTCCAGATGCTTTTTCAGTGCGGAGGGTAACTTTCTTTATATTTTATCATCAGTAAGGTCATACTTAACTTGGTTTGTATGTATTAATATATCTATAAATGTTGGTAGTTCCTTTGTGGCACTATGAATGACTATAATATTAACTAAACTGCATTTTTAGATTAGAAAATTGTGAGGGGGGACCAAGTGCAGTGGCTCACACCTGTAATCCCAGCACTTTGGGAGGCCAAGGCAGGTGGATCACCTGAGGTCAGGAGTTCAAGACCAGCCTGACCAACGTGGTGAAACCCCCATCTCTACTAAAAATACAGAAATTAACCGGGCGTGGTGGTGCACACCTGTAATCTCAGCTACTTGGGAGGCTGAGGCAGAAGAATTGCTTGAACCTGGGAACAGAGGTTGCAGTGAGCCAAGATCACGCCATTGCACTCCAGCCTGGGCAACAAAAGCGAAACTCCTTCTCAAAAAAAAGAAAAAATAAAAAAGAAATTGTGAGAGGGGATCCCCTATGAATGTACCAGTTTTTACTTTGATCCAATCAAGTTGTTTTGTGTGGTTTGGTTGTTTTTTTGTTTTTGTTTTTGTTTTTAATTTGATTTGTACATGGATTCAAAATAATTTTCTTTGGAAAGAACAGATATGTCAGGGGAACAAGTGACACATAAGCTACAACAGTATATTTTTCAAGCACATCTTTATTTGAAGATGCAATATTAGTATTTGTTCTTAGCACCTTTTTGAAGTTTTCTTCACATGAACTCTTGCAGTGTGCCAAGGATAGCAGAGATGTTTTTTAAACGTTTATCGGCTACACACATAAAAGAACAGAAATTCCAATTTTTCTTCTCTGTCCTCATATTACCATATCACCTGTTCTCCAGCCTATGTTTTTCTTTCTGTAGTACAAGTGATTGACATCGTTTTCTTGTTGATAACTATGATACTTATACATCTGTCTTGTTCTTCTTACTGTCTGTGTATTAATATTTCTAGATGAAGATATATATTCATTTAATCTTCATTATAACTTTAGGGTGCAGATACTGTTATTATTCTTTGATAGATGAGGAAACTAAGTTCAAGAAAGATCCCAAATGTGTCCAAGGTTACCAAGACAGTAAATGCATGACTAGATTCAAACCAAGATGCCCTGGCTCCTAAGGCTGTGCTTTTAATCATCAAGCTCTTTCCCATGGCATTCTATTCTGTGAAGGTATTATGATCTAGTTGATGGCTTCCCTGTGGATGTTGTCTAACATTTTTTGCATTTACAAACAAAATTGCAGTGAACATCTTT
This sequence comes from Macaca thibetana thibetana, assembly GCF_024542745.1. Lineage (NCBI taxonomy): Eukaryota > Metazoa > Chordata > Mammalia > Primates > Cercopithecidae > Macaca > Macaca thibetana. The sequence continues at coordinate 34,066,651 of NC_065593.1, forward strand.
ATACATATTTCCTTGTTAGCATCTTAGAAGCATGAATATATCTGCTTCTCAGCCTCCCACCCAAATTTCTATGTTGCTTTAGAATCCAGAGGAGAAAATCCACCCTTTCACATGGCTCAAGGAAATATGCTCACAGAGAACCCATTTTTCAGTTTTCTTAGAGTTGTGAGATATAAACTAAGAGAAATAAGGTACATATATATTTGTGTGTTGCTTAGTGAGAAGTGGTGAGTAGGAATAATTTTTCTGTTTTTGCTGAGATCTTCTTAGTAGCATGGCCAAAAACATTGGCTTTGCAAAATTCTCAGTCAGATTCTTGCTCTTAAATAGAATTAGAGGGGAAAATTACTATTAGTCTTGAATATAGAAATAACAAAAAACTTAGATAATGTTGATCACATACCCTTTTTTATTACATCTTAAGTAACTTATTTAATCTTTTAGAAAGTGGTTTATAAAAGATGTATTGATTTCTACTTAGGATTTCAAATCTAAATTCAGGATGGGAAGGTTTCACGAACTTTCCAGAGGCTGGTAACTTCCTCTTCCACTTTCCTAGGCTTGGCCTTTTTGTTATTGTATTGCCTACTCATATATTTGACTTTTCACTGTATTTCATTTTGTCTAAAGCTGGACTCTTCTCCTTCCAAGGACCAGAGAATTTTCTTCTTGATGTTCTGTTAAAGCCTTGCTGAGCTCTGACTCAGCCTGACTTTAAATCCATGGTTTCGTTTTCTAACATTATTTTTTTTTTTTTTGAGACGCAGTCTCGCTCTGCCGCCCAGGCTGAAGTGCAGTGGCCGGATCTCAGCTCACTGCAAGCTCCACCTCCCGGGTTCTCGCCATTCTCCTGCCTCAGCCTCCCGAGTAGCTGGGACTACAGGCGCCGCCACCTCGCCCGGCTAGTTTTTTGTATTTTTTAGTAGAGACGGGGTTTCACCGTGTCAGCCAGGATGGTCTCGATCTCCTGACCTCGTGATTCGCCCGTCTCGGCCTCCCAAAGTGCTGGGATTACAGGCTTGAGCCACCGCGCCCGGCCCGTTTTCTAACATTATTAATGGTTAATATTGAAGCACCAAAGAAAGGAAATGTGCTAGTAAGTGTCATTTAAAAAAACTGAGAGTTTTTCTTCTGTTATGGACATTTCTTATCCTCAGCTTGAGTTTAACTCGAATCTCATTAACCCAGCTTAATTTGAGGATATTCTAAAAAGAAAGAGGGAGAAACAAAGCACGTGGTCAGCCCAAATGCTAATATCCGAGACTCCCTTTTAAAGCTACTAGGTCCATGTTTCTATGAAGAAAGCAGGTATCCATGTTGTTGATGCTCCCCAGAGAGAGCCTCAGACACATTTTGTTCCCAAACAGAATTAGAAGGAAAAGGTCTGCTTAGCTGTCTTTTCCTGTTTAAAATACAGCTGCCCCTGCAGTAGAGCCCTTGTCAGCTCGCTGGTGCTCTCTGCATACTTGCGGTGCAAGTCTATGATATAAGTGGTGTAGAGTGGTTTTGTTGCTAAGAGAAAAGTGCTAAAAAAGAAAAAAAAAAAAGGAGAGCCTGTATCTCTTGTATAGCTCAGATCCTTTGGGTATTTAATGTACAGTTTCAGCAAAAGACACTCAGAATTATACCTCTGGTTGGTTCAAAATTGCTTAAATGTTGAAACATATGGTCTCATGTTCCATTTGTTAGGAAACAACCAGCTGTTCTCAGCCTGCCAAATCCAAGTAAACATCCACTGTGTGGAAGAGTGAATCTGAAGTGGTTCAGTAAAAACATAAAAGCTGTTTTTGCTGAAGAAGAAAAAAAAAAGGCCACCCCGAAACAACAGCTAGTGAAAAAAAAAAAAAAAAATCTTGTTCTGATAACGTCTTTTCCCTGGCTTGCTTAGAGTGGACTGTGGAGTAGGAATGACTCTAGAGCTGTTTCAATTTAAAAAGATTTGTAGGCAAACTTGCTGTCGTCTTCTGTTGGCGAAAATCATGACTGTCTTGGTTCCAGTGATTATTTTAATAAAATGCAATTATCTGAATAATTAATTTATTTGACTACTCTACTGTGTCCTCCATTCACAGAGGCCAAAATGTCAAAGATCAAGTAGATTGGGAGAATAGGAAAATTCTCATTATAAAGGCAAGGGGAGGAGGGAAAGGATGAAATATTTGGAATTTCAGTGCCGTGGTTTCTATTTATCCGAAATGTCAAGGGCAGTGTAAAATGTATTTTTAAAATGTGTTTCTGTATGGTTTGTGCCCATTCTTGGCGTGGCTGTGGCTGTACAGAGGCCATTGTTCTTTGAGGAGTATGAGGGGGTGTCTTTGTCCAAAGTGACAAAAAGAAGACTTGGAAGACTGGGCTTCCTTTGTTCCTGTGCGGTGCTGTAAAATTTGGTTTGAAATTAGGACCTCAGGGAAGGACCTTCAATAGAGAGCTTTCATTTCCTGCCAGCATTTTAATCACTCTGGGGTTTAAAGTGGATGGCCGGCCAGCATAATGGCCCTATGTTTAATAGAACAGCTTGTATCTTGAAGGCCAGTTAAGGGATCTGTCATCCGCCCAATATTCGTCTTTTCTGTTTCCTGTCCATTTATGAAGATCACCCACCCTTTTAGGTGGCTTCCCTGGATCATTTTGTAGGAGAGCTGCTGCCACTGCTTCTTAAAGAGGCTGAACAGAAACCCAGTAGAATGTGGTCCAGTCTTCAGCCCATGCAGGGAAGTTCTGCAGAGTGCTTTAATTAGACACGAAGTTCACCACATTTGGGAGCTGATTCCATCAGTTGTAGAGGGACTGTGTCAGATTTCACAAAAATATAGAATAGGAAGATTAAAATTTATCCATAGCTCAGAATTATTAGCACCTATTGAGCTGATGTGTGCTCGCATCGTCACTGTGGTGGATGTTAATGTCATCCTGTCATGCACAGGAGTAACTTACCTCCTGAGGGGTGAAGTAACCTGGTGGGTTTGATCCTGTTGTATACAAAGGAAATTCACAGTTTTTCTAATACAGTGGCTTGTTAACTCTGAAGGCAGGCTTCCTTTGGAACCATTTAGAAATTTACCCTTACAGTTTATTAGATGATATCCAGAACTCCTAAAGAAGTAAATATTGGAGACAAGTCTTGAAAGAGCCAGCAGTGAGAAGTAAGGGTTCTGAATTTCTTCCCCAACTCATTCCTAGTGGATAAGAGTAAGATAACATCAATAAAAGCCTGAGATTCACTAAGTTTTCATGTAGGACCTGTCACTGAAATTGCTCTGTGACCAGGTGGTAAGAATGGCCTTGTGTTGTCAGTAATAGTGAACTGCTTGGCAGAAGTAATTTTAGGGGTAACTATTAAATAGGATCACAAAGTGTTTCCCTGACTCTGAGTAATAACATACATGAATGAGGGGAGAGAAGGAAGGGACCTTTTCAACTACTAGCACACTGTCTGTCTCATCTCATAGCCAGTTGTACTGCAGACAAAACCACAGAGAAGCCACTTTTCACGGACATTTTTCTTTTTTTGCAGATACGTATGGGTTATCATGGGGAAATAAAGGCATGCATAAACCTCATTCAGCAGTCTTTTCAGATAGAGCCTGAAAAGATTCTATCAGCAGTCTATCTGAGGTCAGCTTAATCCATACCCACGGAGATGATGAGCCAAAGCCTTAGCTCCCATAGCCTTCCCTAAGCTAGGGTACCAGCACTGGATGGGGGACAGGAGAAAAGGCCTGGGGCACGGGAGAGAAAAGGCAGTTGTAGAGAGTAATGTTTGGAGGCATTCTCAGTTATTCAGAAGAAATGGAATGACGTTAAAATTCTCCCAAAAAAGGTTGGAACCACCTCTGCTTCCCTTTCCCCACTCTGTAATCAGTAATCAGTAATCATTGTCTGGTGTGTTCAGATGATAATCCAGTTGGCCACCAAGGGGTTGTGCTTCCTTGCTGACTGTATTTGTGATCTGTAAGACTTTTCAAACACGGGTTTAAACATCCAGAGACTACTGCCTCTTTGAGAGCCATTCTCCCACTGTGTCCCTTTGACTTCTTTTGTCATGTCTCTAGTGCAGATTTCCCAGCTGCCCAGTTTGAGCTCTTTTGAGTTGACCTCCCTTGGATGAGTAGCTCTTTGAAAGCTGATTTAAAGTGAGTGTTGCTCCACCTAAGAGCTGTTGGCTGAAAAAAGCACTATCTACAACAGCAGAGGTGGCCGAGAAAGGCAGACAGGCTCTCCTGAGGCTGGTTTTGCAGATTAGAATTGGTCTAGTAGGAATTATGCATCATTAGACTGAGATTCTTATGTTTGCATCCAGGTCATTTCTCCATAAAAAAAAAAAAAAAAAAAAAAAAAAATGCCACTGACATTTCAGCCAAGGAACCATCATTGTACTTACACCAGTCTGTTCCCACACATGAAATGTTATGCTTCAAATAACCGCTTAACAGCTCATCTGAAGGTCCAGAGTATGTTTACTGGGTAAAATATTTCAGGCATAGACTTGGACAGAAAGCTGCCCACCAGGGCAGGGCCTTAGCATAAAGTTAATATCGTCAAAGATCTGACTATAATCCATTTCATTCACTGTTGCAGTTTGCTGTGTGGGTGTTTCTACAATGTGGGAAACTCGTTTCATTGAAGAGTCTGAATATTTTGTAAGGATGTGAAGAGTTGCAAATAATCTTTTCTGTAAGGCTATGAGGAGAAACAAAGCAGCTAATGTTAGAAAGAACTGGTACACGATTGTTTTCTGTCATTTGTAAAACTAAATAGGAATATTCTGGTCTTTACAGATTTATATCCTCAACTTGTTGCTCCTTAAAGATTATACAAAAAGCATACCTGTGAAAAGATCTGTTCTACTGGAAGGATATCCTGTTTTGAAGCTCAAATCGTTTTATTTTTATTTACATATTTATTTTCAGAAATAGGGTCTTCCTCTGTCACCCAGCGTAATCATAGCTCATTGCAGCCTCGAATCCTGGGCTCAAGTGATCCTCCATCCTCAGCCTCCCAAAGCACTGAGATTACTAGTGTGGGCTACCACGCCCAGTCTTGAAGCTCAAATAGGTTTAAAATATAAGATGATATATGTAATAAAGCATAATTCTTTGTCTATAGAAAATGTGTCTGTATGTTCAAAGAGCTACCTAAATTCTGCTATATTAACAAAAGAAAAGGTATGGAATAAAGTGTTTATATATATATATAACTATATTGTATATTTATAATATAGTAAAAATAACATATACATGTATAAATAAAGATATATACATATAAATATATAATTATTTCTGTGTATTCAAGTCAGTAGAGTTACCCAAGATGCCTTCATTTTTGCCTTTAGGCAATGAGATTATGCTAGCCTTAACTGTAACTTTATTAGATTCAGTGATGCTAGTTTCCAATTTCCATTTCTCAGCTTCTCTTTGGAATCACAATTCATTAGAATCATTCATTAGAAAATGAATTGGCCTTTGTGGATACCCCATTCTTAGGCTATAGCGCTTGGTTAGCATCATTCCTGTAGGCTCCCTTTGGAAAATTTGCCTGTATCTATATAACTCCCAAGTTCTTCCTTTCAAAAGCCTTTGCTTATACTTTATCCCTTATTCAGTTAATACCTTTTTCATTATATTGTACATAAGTGCTTTTATGTTTTAGATTTGAATCCCAACCAGATAGTTCAGGATAGTTCTTTGGGGGCAGGACCCATGTCACACTTTTTCTGTATTCCTCAGAACCAAGCACACTATTTAGCATGTAAGTGTTAGTTTCCTTTCCTTGTTAAATTATTTTATATATATATCCACCTAAGAGCTGTTGGCTGAAAAAAGCACTATCTACAACAGCAGAGGTGGCCGAGAAAGGCAGACAGGCTCTCCTGAGGCTGGTTTTGCAGATTAGAATTGGTCTAGTAGGAATTATGCATCATTAGACTGAGATTCTTATGTTTGCATCCAGGTCATTTCTCCATCCAAAAAAAAAAAAAAAAATGCCACATATATATATATGGTTGGTTTTTTGTTTGTTTGTTTGTTTTTGTTTTTTTTCTTTTTAGATTGAGTCTCACTCTGTCACCCAGGCTGGAGTGCAGTGGTGCGATCTTGGCTGACTGCAACCTCTGGCCCCCAGGTTCAAGCGATTCTCCTGCCTCAACTTCTCGAGTAGCTGGGATTACAGGCTCCTGCCACCGTGCCTGGCTAATTTTTGTATTTTTAGTAGAAATGGGGTTTCACCAGCTTGGCCAGACTGGTGTTGAACTCCTGACCTCGTGATCTACCTGCCTCGGCTTCCCAAAGTGCTGGGATTACAGGTGTGAGCCACCGCGCCCAGCCTATTCATATATTTTTTATGAAAGAGTCTTATTATTTGTTTAGTTGACAGGAAATTTAAAGCAAAAGTAGTGCTATAACCATCCTACTTCAAATTCCTAGAATAATCTTTCCCGCTCCTTTCATTTTAGCTCTTCTGTCTTCCTGACCTTTAACTGTCTTTAATGGTCTTATATTTGCGTGTTTTTTTTAAGTAGTGAAAGAAGGTTGGAGGAGGAATGTACACATGGATAGATGTACATTTAACTGCAGCGATGGATTAGAACTCACACATTCAGAATTTTCTGGATGTGGTTTAGTATATCATGATTACCAAATGACAGCTCCCAACATGTGATTATAAGGGGAGCAGGCAGGGAAGAATTTCATGAAATCTTAAACTTTGCCTTCTGCCGTTTTTTATTTGTCTGAGGGTGGTACAGAAGGGACTATAGTAATGTAGTGCAGAGGGAAGACAAGTGAGGAATTATGGCAGCCAAATGTCTCCCAAAGTGAAAGACAAGAAGAATGGTGGCTGCATGTGATTGCTTCACTGCACAGTAGGCTGGAGATTCTACCTAACCTCACAGGACTCCTAGCATGGCTGGTTTCAAAGCTCATTTGAGCTATAGGAATAGGCCAGGCACGGTGGCTCACACCTGTAATCCCAACATTTTGGGAGACCTCACGAGGATCACATGAGATCAGGACTTTAAGACCAGCCTGTCCAACATGGCGAAACCCCATCTCTACTAAAAAATACAAAAATTAGCCAGGTGTGGGGGCAGGCACCTGTTATCCCAGCTACTCGGGAGGCCAAGGCAGGGAGAATTGTTTGAACCTGGGAGGTGGAGGTTGCAGTGAGCTGAGATCATGTCATTGCACTCCAGCCTGGGCCACAGAGCAAGACCCTATCTCAAAAATAAATAAATAAATAAATATTTTAGGCCGGGCGCGGTGATTCATGCCTGTAATCCCAGCGCTTTGGGAGGCCGAGGCAGGTGGATCATGAGGTCAGGAGATCGAGATCATCCTGGCTAACACAGTGAAACTTCGTCTCTACTAAAAATACAAAAAAAAAAAATTAGCTGGGTGTGGTGGTGGGCACCTCTAGTCCCAGCTACTTGGGAGGCTGAGGCAGGAGAATGGCATGAACCTGGGAGGCGGAGCTTGCAGTGAGCCGAGATCATGCCACTGCACTCCAGCATGGGTGACAGAGCAAGACTTCATCTCAAAAAAAAAAAATTTTAATGAACTATAGGAATATTTTGATGGACTGTTCTTTGGAATTAACAGGTCCATAAGCCAGTGGCCTTTCTGGAAAATACTGAAAGCTAACTATTCAGAAGAGTGTGTTCTAGCTAAGGGTGTACTATTCAGGTGGTAACCAGTAGCTACCAATAACAAGCTTGTTGTTGGTTTCACTGCAGAAAATTTACCACTTGCATGTCCTTACTGCATTTGTTTACCCTCAAGAAAAAGAAATACAGCCTCTATATACCTCTTACACCCACTAGATAGAACTAATCAGGATCTCTTTTGATAACTGGAGCAGATAAGCAGGAAATATAACTAACCAGGATTAATTTCATATTATCTATTATTATAGTTTTTCCTGATCTACTCCTTGACTTAACCTAATTCTTTTCAGTTCAGGGAGCTTCCTGAAAATGGAGGACGAGGGTACATTTCACCTATGTCTTATGCTTCAACTGTTTTTAGAGAGGAACAAATCTCTTTTGAAACTCATTTGCTAAAGAAGATATTTTAGGGTCACTAGCGAAAGAAAAGTACTTTCTTAGTTGATTATTTTTGCTCTGGATGGAGAATCTAGAGATCTGGGTTTTTACTCATCTTTGTCAGTAACTAGCTCTCTGTCCTTCTGACACTTCACTTCTCTGTTCTTCAGTTTCGTATTTTGTGAAGCATCTGCACTAGATGTTTCCTGACCTCCCTCTAGATCTGTAGTAATTCTATTGATATATTACTTGAAGAATACAGGCAACATTTAAATGTAAATTTCCAAACACCTGCATTCCAACATCTCCATAAAGTGGGAACCAACATACATTATGCCACTGACTGTAAAATACAGAGGAACATACTTTTTAAGCCACTTAAGCTCAAACTAAAATTGTTAGAAACATTAACCTCTCCCAATTTCCATCTCTTTTCACATTTACCTCCTTAATTTGCTAACCCCTCAGTTCTTGATATCCGGGCTCCATTATGTGAACACTAACGTCTCTTGGTGCGGTAGTTCTCAGCCTTGACTATATGTTAGAATTCCTTGGAGACCTTTTAAATAAAATTCCAGTTGAAGTTGGAGCTTAGGCATCAGTATTTTTCAGACTCCCTGAGTGATTCCAGTGTACAGCCAGATTTGAAAACCTTTGTCTTAGTCAGATCTCTGTGCTTTTCAGGATATAATAGGTAAATCCACTTTTCTAGTATATTCAAATACATATTTTGGTTGGTTCTCCCAGTAGTAGACCGCTGATATTTCAGAACTCTCTGCTGAATATTTTATTGACCATATATTTTATTCCATACTAATTTCTCTGATAGTCATATCACTTCCTTTGGAGAGATAGCACCGTTTCAGATTAGGTGGCACAATGTGAATTTTCTATTCCCATTTCCTAAGATTAAATGTTAAGCTAGCAGGGAGATGCCTTAGAGTATCGTGGGATGTCCAGAAGTTCAGGATGGCCTGAGACAGATGAGAGGATTTAGGGTGGTGTTGATGTGTGTTTATTTATAACACCAGGTGCTGCTCCTAGTGGGATTACATCACCATTTTGTCAGATTTTTCTTAAGTCTACAAGGTATTGAAGGGGAAGCTTTTTTCTTTCAGCAGTCTGCTCTAGCTAAAACAGAAGTATAAAGTAAAAATACTCAACAGCTCAAATGGACATATCAAATTGAAACGTGTAGGATTATAGTATATATCCTTGTACCTATGAACTAGGCAGGTCAATAAGTATTTGTTTATTTTATTTATTTATTTATTTTTGATATGGAGTCTTGCTCTGTTGCCCAGGGTGAAGTGCAGTGGCAATCTCGGCTCACTGCAACCTCCATCTCCCAGGTTCAAGCGATTCTCCTGCCTCAGCCTCCTGAGTAGCTGGGATTATAGGCACCTGCCACCACGCCTGGTTAATTTTTGTATTTTTAGTAGAGACAGAGTTTCACCATGTTAGTCAGGCAGGTCTTGAACTCCTGACCTCGTGATCCACCCACCTCAGCCTCCCACAGTGCTGGGATTACAGGTGTAAACCACCGCACCCAGCCTATATGTTGATTTTATGTGATGTGAGATGATTTTCAAATAGACTATTCCATGAAAATGGAATTAATGGATTTAATGGAATTAAATGGAATTAAAAGGATTTAAATGTGAATCTGCTTGAATCTAAATACCTTCATATAGGTAGTCAGTCTGCAAAGTTGTTTGCTTACCATGTATAGTTTAAAGTTAGCACTAGTTTTGGCTTGGTGGGGTGGCTGACACCTGTAATCCCAGCACTTTGGGAGGCTGAGGCGGGTGGATCACGAGGTCAGGAGATCGAGACCATCCTGGCTAACACGGTGAAACCCCATCTCTACTAAAAAATACAAAAAATTAGCCAGGTGTGGTGGCACACTCCTGCAGTCCCAGCTACTCAGGAGGCTGAGGCAGGAGAATTGCTTGAACCCAGGAGGCAGAGGTTGCAGTGAGCCAAGATCGCGCCACTGCACTCCAGCCTGAGTGACAGAGCAAGACTCCATCTCAAAAAAATTAAAAAAATAAATAAAAATAAAATTAGCACTAGTTTTAAAGTATCCTCCATTTTTTGTGATAGTGAAAATTTAGATTCCTGAAAAGAATAGATTATTTTCCCAGCTGGATGATTTCCAGTCCTTACAATGGTTTGGACGCATTTGGTAGGCGTATTGTGACCCCAAAATCATTTTGGCTTAGTTTGGCTTGCCCCAGTAATGTAAATTATAGGAAATCTTTCTTGAAAAAGATAAACAGGAACTAAGAGCAGAAATGCTTCCCCCCATCCCCACCCCAACATCCCCTCATGGTTATTTGGAGCTATTAAAGGAGTGGGCAAATAAATGAAGGGCATATTCCCAGGACCTAGACACTCTAAAAGTCTGCATTTTTATCCTGTTAGGTTTTCCAGACCTGATATCATTAGGCAGCTTCCTCTGACTAGTTGATTTTCTTGAGAAACATTATTCTTGATCCTGTAACATCCCACACTGCTTTGCTTCTACTCCTCTAAGCCTTTTTTCCCCTCCCTTCCTAAAAGTAATTTTTTACAGAAATTCCTAGTGCCAAGCACAGAATAAACTAGAGAAGTGTGGGACTTCTCTATAACAGCAGTCTTGGTGGCTGGCTTTGTTGCTCCTCTGAGAGGCCTTCATTTTGAATGAGTACTGTTATAATAGATCACTGATAATTTAGTGGACGGGCTACCACCAGAATCCTTGGGATTATCTGATCTTCCCTAAGTAGCTCTCCATTCAATATTACTGTGTTTACCATCTGGTTATTATATCACAATCTTGATCCAGCCAGAACAAGAACTGAGATGGTTAAAGGAAAAACTCCTAAATGTTGGGTCATGAGAGATTAAATTGGGCATCTTACAACTTGTTCCTCCTGGAGCTGCCTACACTGACTTTCTCAGTCCGAAGTCCCCTCTCTACTGCCTCATTCCAAGGCTGCTGTGAGCCCATTATCACAGTGAGTAGTAGCATCCAGAGGTTAGGTAATGCCCCTTTTCCTAGCCAGAAGACTGAAGACTGGATTCTCCTAAGATTATTGGGCTTACCTTATTCTATTAAAATGGAAAATGCCCAAACCCCAGTCTGTCTGTCCTTAGAGCCAGGGAAAAGGACCCTGAGACATACATGCTGTTGGCATCAGTTAAATATCATGTTCCTAGAGGTCCTACAATCCTGTATGTAAAGCTACAGTAGGTAATTACAACTGCATTTTAATTATTTTGGTAATGACTCCCTTCCTCTCACCAAGAGGCACAGGGATGGATCTGCACAGTTGCCTGCTATGAACATTGTGGTTCAAGTAGCTGATATTTGTTGTTTAAGCAAGCAAGACATCCAGCCGATGGACTGAACGTCTCCATTCCATCCTGCTGTTTAGCTTTGTGATTAAATAGCCACTTACTCATTTCCTGTATTGTCACATAACTTTTCAGTTCTCAATTTGCTGTGAGGACAGAGACTTAGCTAGGGTTACTGCAGGTCCAAATTTGCCTAGGTCCCAGCTTTACTTGTACCAGTTTAATTATCATTGCCGCTTATGTCACCCAAAAGTGTACCAGTTTGGATGATAGTCACCTTATTTATCACCCTATGTTAAGCATAGGAGAACCAAAAGAAAGAGCTACTAAATTGAGTGATACCAGAATCTGTGCTTCTAAAGTAATTAGAATTAGCCTGTATGTCCCATTGTTTTCAACACAAGTAGTGTCACTTGAATCCAAAAAACGTGATCTCCCTCCTTATTTTCTATTTGCTAATAAAGGATGGCTCTCTAGAATTAGGATTCTGAGCTTTGTAACTAATATTTTTATAGGAAATATGAAACAAAGCAGTAAAGTCCAAAAGCAAATAGGTCTATAGCCTTTTCAAGAAGTGTTCACTCTTCTTATGGGGGACGAAGGTGAGTAGATGATGGTAGAATAGGTTGTCCTCTAAACATACAATCTCTGAGAAAGATCCCTGTCCAGAAATCCTGTGTCTCAGTGGTACCCAGTGATACCCTGGAGAGGAACATTCCAGTGATTGCTTTCTGGGCATATTTCCTAGGGAGTTTTGGGAGTCATTCAGTGATCAGGTTCAGGACTTTTGGAGCAGATCTCAACATACAAGAGTCTTCCTTTCTCATAGGTGGCCCATTGACTTGGTCTCTGTGTGCCCACATTACTGGTGCTGCCAACTCAGGGAGTTTATGAAATTTTGATGTAGAAATTAGATTGTTGCTTATCTTGTACCGTCTTGCTCATAGTATTGACAGTACCACTGAATTGCTTGAGGCAGATAGCATCTCAGCGATCACTGTGCTATTTCAGCTTTCTGCTGCTGACAACATCAGAAGTGTTTTAACAGGGTTTTAATGGGCAGCCTCTGTAGCTCCTTGGAGGGTTGCAAATAGCTGCCGTGAGAAACCCTCTCTGCTGCTCTGGGCTGACATGCCCTCTTTTCTCATCCAGCTGCTGCTTGTTTAGATGGCCGCCTTCCTGGTGACAAGCACTTCTTATTTGGGCTGAGCAGTACTAGGACTTGAATTCCAGAGATGAGATTGTGTAACATAAAAAAGGAAAGGTCTTTTAAGGACGTTTTCTTCCCATCCTGTTTGGGGTAGGAAAAACAAGGCAGGTTATGGGGGGAGAGGAGTAGGGCAAGAAAGAGGGTCTAACCAGAAATAAGTTTGCCATTCCCAGAACCTTTCAGAGGAAAATTCTGGTGTGCTATTAAAACTAAAGTTTTCGGCCGGGCGTGGTTGCTTATGCCTGTAATCCCAGCACTTTGGGAGGTCGAGGCGGGCAGATCACAAGGTCAGGAGTTCGAGACCAGCCTGACCAATATGGTAAAACCCCATCTCTACTAATAATACAAAAATTAGCCAGGTGTGGTGGCGGGTGCCTGTAATCCCAGCTACTCAGGAGGCTGAGGCAGGAGAATCGCTTGAACTTGGGAGGCGGAGGTTGCAGTGAGCCGAGATCGTGCCACTGCACTCCAGCCTGGGCAACAGAGTGAGACTCCGTCTCAAACAAAACAAAACAAAACTAAACTAAAGTTTTCTCATTTGATGGAGTCACAATAAACTATTTGGAGAATATCAGGCCCAAAGCTTCTATTTTCTATTTAATAGCTTACCCACATTTTAGAGTTTACAGTTAATTAATGCTCTGTGTCAACTTGGTTCCATTATTTGGTCTTCAGATTCAACAAAGTAGCTGAATTCTCAACTAATGACTTAAAACTTCAAATTTTAGGATTAAACGGAATGGATATCCACTCCACCTGGAATTCTCTTTGCTGAAACAGTGAGGTAGTTCGGTGAGGTAATACAATGACACTGCATTGATTTCCTCCCTGTGGCGCCAAAGACAGTTCTTGATCTCTGCACCCAGTGACAGCAGGGTAGTGGTAAGAATGGAAGGAAAAAAAAGTGGCCAGATTAACTAAGTTATTGGTGTGATACAAGAACTTGGTCTAATCAGGAAGGGAGCTGGGGAAAAGATGTCTGTGTTCCAACTAGAAAGTGTAGCTCCTAGTAGGATCCCAGTGTTGCAAAGTGTCAGTGCAGATATCGGCTGCTATAATCGTTCCTCTACGTCACTTTCCCTTTCAGGGACATGGAAACAGTAGTTTGCCTGGCTCATTCTAAAAAAGATCTCAGAATACTTCCTTCTAATGTTAGAGAGAGAGAGAGACTTCCTTTACTTCAAGCCCTACCTACTTACAATTGGTTTTTATCATTATCACCATCCACAGTGTTGCAGGCTGCCTGAAAAAATCTCCTATCAGACACTTAAAGCCATTTCACAGCTTCCTCTTCCCAAACCACACTGATAGCGCCGGGTCATCATCTGTCCTTTAGAGATTTAAGATTCTTAACTTCTTGTCACCAGCAGAGGCATGACTTTAGCTATTAAGGGATAAATCTGATTATCATGATTGGAAGAAAAAGCCAGTACACCTCTGGGACACATTATGGCATGGATCCTTGGGAAGGCCCAAGCCTGTTTCCCCTTCACTTTCTTAGAGCTGGGCATCTCTCCTAAAGCTGCTGTTGCTGTGTGCTATTGGGACTGTTACCCCAACCAAGATCCTAAAAAAAAAGGCTTAGATGTGCCTGTGGTTGGGGTGCTCTGCAAGGCACCAAGAAAAGAAACCTGCAGAAGGCTACATACGATGAAGGAAAAACCACAAGAATGTGGGCTACAGGAGAGTACAATGTGAAAAGTATAAACCCTAGAGTTACCCAGAACGCTAACCACCTCACTAACTAGGAAATGGGTTTGCCTGCCTCTGCCACAGTTTCCTCATTTGTAAAATGAAAATTACAGTGAGAATTCTAACTTACGTCATAGTTGGTTGGGGATTAAATAAGATAATGCAGTATGGCACAGTGCCTGCCACATGGTGACGTGCTTAACAGGGGCTGATATTACTCGTACTATTGAGAATACATGCCTGCTGCTCTCTAACTGTACATATCCCTCTGTGTGTTCAAAGTGCTTAATTTTAGGGAGTTTGTTAAGTCATACTGACATAAATACAAATATAGAGAACATATAGTGGCAGAATAAATAAGCCAAGATATGAAATAATAATGGGGAACTGTAAAGAAATGATAAAAATAAGGACTCAGCATAAACCTTTGAAAGAAAGGGCCTCCATAGGCTTGTCAAACCACAGGCTTCAATTTTGAAAACCTCTGTTCTCTTTTACAGTCGAAAAGCAAGAAACTTAGGCTTGACTAACGAGTATGGTCTTGGTGTGGTCCTTCCTTTCTGGAGGCCTCAGTTTTCTCTGTAAACTGGGAGAGGTGGAGTAGATGGTCTGCAAGGTAGCCTCTGATCTAAAATTCTGTAAGTCTACTTAAAAAGAAAAGGAGTCATAGCATTCCTCTTTCTGCTGTTGCTCAGCGGTATTGCCTGAGGTACAGATGTTTTGTGGATCTCCCCGATACATTTTTCTGTGAAATCTCAGGCTCTGCCTCATGTCTCTGCAGCTTAGTAATAACTGAACATGGTTAATTTGTTCTGGTTTATTGCCGATTGGGTGATTTATGTCACGTGGTATATGGGTTTTTTTGTTAATTTTCATTCAGCAACTAGTGGTCTCGGTCAAGGTGGGCCATGGTCACTCTGCGACTCCAGGTCAATTCGTCTGCCTGTTGGCTTTTTTTATTTTTGCTTTGAAGTTTCCTTTTGCCTCAGTCAGCTGCCTTGAATGAAATTATCTGCTGCTGCTCTGGGCTTGTGATTTCCTTTGCTTTCATGTTTGTTCCCTTTCTGAAAGGTGGGGGTTGTAATTTGTTTGCTGTTTAGGAGCCAGCCCTTCAGCTTCCTTTCAGTGATAGCATCCTGCCTGCCACACTGGACTTTTCTCCTTTTCCAGTCCGGTTGTTCCCAAAATCACTATTTTAATTCTCTGTATTTAAAGAATACCAAGGTTGTTCCCAAAATCACTAGTTTAATTCTCTGTATATGAAGAACACCAATGTAATATCTCACTTTCCTTAATCACAACTGCAGTTGGTAATTGTGGAATGCATTTCCTACAAATATTAATTTTACTTTCAATATGTGACAGGATGCAGAGCCTTTTGTTTGTTTGTTTGTTTTTCAGACGGAGTTTCACTCTGTTGCCCAGGCTGGAGTGCAGTGGCGCGACCTTGGCTCACTGCAGCCTCTGCCTCCTGGGTTCAAGCGATTCTCCTGCCTCAGCCCCTCAAGTAGCTGAGATTACAGGCATGTGCCACCACGCCTGGCTGATCTTTTTGTATTTAGTAGAGATGGGGTTTCACCATGTTGGTCAAGCTGGTCTTGAACTCCTTACCTCAGGTGATCTGCCCACCTTGGCCTCCCAAAGTGTTGGGATTACAGGTGTGAGCCACCGCCCCCAGTCACAGAGCTGTTTTTTAATAAATATTCAAAACATTTTAAAAGTTAATAGAGATACCTCTAATGCAGTCCTAGAGAGCTTGTAAATTGTCCGACCTGGTCATTCTCCTGTCTGCCCTTGGGTACCGTCTCCATGCTCAGGTGCTTTCACTAGCTAAAAGATATCTGTAACCCGGAATCATTAGAAAGGTTGCAAGGTTCTTTTCATGATGTATGCTTTTTTAAAATTTTAAACTAGCAATTAGGATACATTTGAAAGGAAGAATATCTTGATTTCTTAGATATCATAGAGAACAACTTATATTTGCACCTCTGAGGGCCTTTGATGAGGTGGCCATTTAATGAAACACTCAGCTCAAGTGTTTTCAAAACAGCTGATTTATTACACTTGGATACCTTATGGTGTGTAGAGTTGTGCCTGAAGTTGTCAACCAGGCAGCAGAGCTGGAACCCGGTTGTAGTGATCATGTCTGAAGGATGTCTGCTAAATATCATGTGTTCACGTTTGAATAGAAGGTGGGTCAGAGTGAAGTTGTTAATCTGCAATGTTTTTCAACCACCTCGAATTGAGAGTAGAAAAGCATTTGCTTTATATCAATTTGATAGTCCATCTTTTCTCCTATATTTGATTATAGAAAGCAGTTATTTTTATCCTGTATGTTTATTATTTTCCCATTGATTTATAAGAGAAATCTTTGAGCATCTGTTATGTGCATCTCTGTACTATGGATGATGGGAAGATATACAAAGTAAAGTTCTTGTTAGCAGGAAGATGGACTGAGTATATGTATGACCATAAAGTGATATCAAAAGTACGGGTGAAGTTGTGGCAACATTCAAAGAGAAGGGAAATCAATTTCCTCTTGAAATTCAAGAGAGATTTCATGGAAGAGGTATCATTTGAGCAGAGATTTGTTATATGGAAATAAGAAAGGAAAGTCATCCCAGACAGGGAGAACAGTGCTCAGAAAACAGGGTGTACATATAGGGACGAGCAGGTGGTTTGGTTTGCCTATCAGTGTGGCAAGGACAGCAAAAGGAGATCAAGTCTGAGAAATAAGACTAGAGAGTGTAGTCCTCTGAATACTTTGCAGTGTTTCATATACATCTGGAGTCAGGTGATTCGCTAGGATTTGCATCTTTGAGTCTCCACTTCTTACCTCTGTGACCTCGGGCATATTCCTCATCATCTCTGTACTTCAGTTTCTTGGTCTGTGAAAACTAACAGGTGAAATGAATTCTAAGAATATGTTTCATTTAATGCAGTAAATCTAAAATATCGTTGTTTCAAGATTTAATCAATCTAAATATAGATTGACGTACTTTTAGCACATTTGGCTTCAGCCTGGCCATATTTCCAGTGCTCAGTAAGCCACATGTTGCTAGTGGCTACCACATTGAACTGCACAGATCTAGAACATTTGGAACCCATTCTTCTGTTCTCCTGTCTTTGGTTTTCTGTACACAAAGAGAGAAACATTAGGATTGAACGCAAGCCGTTTCATGCTGATATGCATAGCTACCACTTACAGATGTTGTTGAGATGCCAGAAGTTAATCCAAATACATTTTGGTCTCAGTTGGCCACTGGAGACTTTTCAGCAGTTACATAGAATGAAAGCAGTCACTGCTAGCAAGTCTGTCCTTTTGGACAAACAAGTATTGCTTTGCCTTTTTTTTTTTTTTTAAGAGAAATAAGACTCATCTCTCCTTTATTCTTTCCTGACCATGCTTGCCTTTGTATTCCTGACAGCCTCGGAAGGACACAGATTATGTGGTAAATATAATAATTACCCCTTTTCACATAAGACGCGGCCCTTTGCATTCCCAGCACTGATCTAATTCCAGTTGCTTCTGAAGTTTACCTTTTACACTTGTGTTGGTTTTAGCCAGTGGATACTATGTCAAAGGTCATGAACTTGTACACTTCCTCTCCAAAGATTCACAGTATCAGTGCCCAGTTTGTCAAGATCTCTCTAGATTAGTTTATTTAATTTTGCCGCGGTTGGTTAATTCACAAAATCATAAGACCTTTTTCTTCTTTCAAATGCATAGCGAGTGAGGGACAAAGAAGAAGGAAAAGGAATAGAATTCAGTTTCCTCAACATCTTAATGATCTCGGTTTTAAGTTCTTCTATAAGTGTGTCTCTGTGGATGTTGCTTTACTGCTTAAAGCATCTAATTGAAACCAGATCCTTAAATCTCTTTGGATCAAGAAGCAGTAGTAAGCCCAGGGCATATTATCCCTATAATCCAGAAACACTTAGGTGTCTTGTATTTGATGTACATGTAATAGTTTACTCTCCAAGCTCCTTTTTCTACCTAAAATCTTAGTGATGTAGTACAGTAGTAAAGGGGATCTTTATTCCTGTTTTGAAAGGATACAACCAAGGTAGGGAAGGCTTCATTATTGGTGATTATTCAGAAGAACTATTTTCTTTACATATGCTATGGAAACAATATTATTTCCAGCTACAGAATACAGTATTTGATTATACTTTTGTAAATTGCCTGCTTTTCCCCTATCATCTGCTAATTCCGATTTGATACTGTTCTGTGTTCAAAAATACAGCGTGAGCAAGCTGTCATGGTGCCTGTCTAGAGTCCCAGCTGCTCGGGGGTCTAAGGTGGGAGGATCATTTGAGCCCAGGAGTTTGAGACCAGCCTGGGCAATACAGCAAGACCCTATCTCTAAAAATTAAAAAATGTTTCCTAAAATATCTACTGACCATAATAGTGTCTATCAAATGCATTTTCACATTCTTGTCATGTCCAAAATTCTCTATTAAAAAATTCAGGAAATAATTGTTTTGCGATACCTAATTTTCAGGTAAGCCCAGCTGGTCTAGAAAGATTGGCAATATTTGAAACATTTAAATTATATTAAAAGTTTTTCTTGTTTGTATAGTTGAAGAAAGAGTTAAGACATTTCAGACTTTTGTTTGGAGATCTTTGTTAAGTGGATTAAGTGGATTTTATGCTTGCTTCTTAAAATATATTGAATACACTTTGCTGTAGGACAGGGCCTAGCCCATAATAGGCATGCAGTTCTTATTTGAATTGTGTTGAATGACTCACTGTTATGAGCATCCAGTATTTACTAGATCTTAGATTTTAAGGGTTGGAATTTTTTCAGTGTGATCTTTTTTGCTCAGATGCAAAATAGCTCCAGTACTCATGTAATTTCTGTATTTTTTCCTTTTCTGCCATCAAAGCTGAGAACCTTATCTCTTAGAAACCTTTAATCGACTACCTAGTATGTGCCAGATACCCACAGCTTTACATGGGATATCTCATTTAATCCTCACAGCAGCCATATGAGATAGCTGTTACTGTATCACATTTACGTATTAGGGAACTGAGCTTCAGAGAGATCACATTTGTTCTGACTGTTGTCAGTTTGCCTGCCTATATCCTGTGATATCCCTTTCGTTTTTAATTTGTTGCTTCTAGTCCTGAGGACCAGAAATCCAGGTAAATAAAATATGCTCTGGTGGGCTTTCCTGATGGGACCCTCGAGGGAGGAGAGGATGAAGACCGGGAGAGGAGTTCCAGGTTGGGGTATATGAGGTGGTTAACTGGGTGCAACGCCCCTTTCCCATCGGTTATGCTTACTCCATATTTAAGCTAATGTTACGCGGTTAGCCTGAATGAACTGATTTTGGCTAGACCCTTTTCTTGTCTAGGAATGGAGGAATTACCTGAATGAGTAATTCCACAGACTGTCCTAGAGGGGCCACAGACTGCTCTGAGAAGCTAGTGAAATTATGAGTCCTCTTCTGAAAAAATGCAGATACTCATACGTATACAATGTCGCATGTGCTTTCAGGGGTTTCAGGACCCCTCTGAAATCCATCCCGGGATCCCAGATTAAGGTAATTCATTTGGCCTCTGTGGGTGGATGTTAATCACTAATGCTGTTATAACCTAAACATGTCCCTAAGACCAGAAATTATAATTAAGAACAGAGGAACTCTAGGGACTGTAGGAAGTTTGAAACAGAAAAGGGCTTTCTTTAGCTTTCGGGAGGAATTTGTGTTTGCCCATGAATGAAGTGAAATGACCAGGTAGACAGTAGAACCAGGCCTGTGTGCTGGGGAGACCTTCTGTGCCCTAAGGCCACATGGCCGAGAGACAGGTGGGAAGCCAAGGAAGAAGAAATTGGGCATAGGTCTTGTTAATTTACACCAGCCCATCAGGTTAGAGCACACTCGGGAAAGTTCTTGCTACGAAGGCGATTTTTAGAATCAGAAACCTGTACTTGAGAAACATAACTTTTTGTGTTATTTATATTTTCTGTAATGATTGTCTTTTGCTCTCTGCTTGATTTTATGTAGACCTTGTACTAAGGTCAAACATTGAAAGGGAATTTTGCAAATATCTGAGCCTGTCAAAAGGGAAGAATAGGTGATGCAGTGGGGTTGGCAGCACTTTTCCTATTACTTGGGAGTGAACCCTCAGGGAAATAAAGTGCAAAGGCTTAGCCACAGGTGTAGCCATAGAATCCCTTTCCACCTGGAGACTGTCCTCGCTGATTTCCAGCACAGAAGAGTTTTGCATCTGCTTTTCCTAAGAAGGGCACTTCCTTTACACACATTCCTGCATACTCCTGCTTTACCTTCAAGGCCCAGTAGAAACCAGCAGTAGGACCTTCCTCGTTTTCCAGCAAGTAGGACCCCTTATTTGAAGGACCAGTACCTGGCTCTTAATTGAAGTCTTGAACAGTTTCAAAGATGGGAAAATTATTTATTATTTTGCTTTGAGATTCTTCTAAGCCCCAGTTGAGAAATTATGAAGGAGACTATAGACACATTGAAATCTATTACCAAAACAGTTGCCTTAACAGGAAACTGTAATTTATAGTGTAGTTTTTTTTTTTTTTAAAGGTGGGAAGGACACATGGGTATGATGTATTTTAAAAGGATTTAAAAGCCCAAAAGTGTAGGCACACCTCATTTTATTGCACTTTGCTTTATTGTGCTTCACAGATATTGCATTTTTTACAAATTGAAGATTTGTGGCAACTGTGTTAAGTGTGTAGACATAATTTTTCTAACAGCATATGTGCTCACTGTGTGTCTCTGTCACACTATGGTAATTGTCACCAGATTTCAAACTTTTGCATTATTACTGTATCTGAGATCAGTGACCTTTGACATTACTATTGTAATTGTTTGGGGGCACCCTCAAACCACGCCCATGTGAAACAGCAAACTTAATAAATGTTTTACGTTCTGACTGCTCCGCTGACCAGTTGTTCCTCCACCTCTCTGCCTTTTCTCAGGCTTCCCGATTCCATGAGCCACAGTAATATTGAAATTGGGCCAATTAATACCCCTACAGTGGCCTCTAAGTGTTCAAGTGTAAGAAAGAGGTTCGCCTCTCACTTTAAATCAAAAGCTAGAAATGATTAAGCTTAGTGAGAAAAGCATGTCAAAAGCCGAGACAGGCTGAAAGCTAGTCCTCTTGCACCAGTTAGCCGAGTTGTTAATGTAAAGGAAAAGTTCTTGAAGGGAATTAAAAGTGCCACTCCAGTGAGCACAGAAATGATAAGAAAGTAAAACAGCCTTGCTGCTGAGTTGAAGAAAGTTTTAGTTGTCTGGATGGAAGATAAAACCAACCACAACATTTCTCAAACTGTTGGCCTCAAGCAATCCTCCTGCCTCGGCCTCCCAAAGTGCTGGGATTACTGATGTGAGCCACCACACCTGGCCACCACCACATTCCTTTAAGCCAAACCCTAATCCAGAGCAAAGCCCTACCTCTGCTCAATTCTATGAAGCTGAGAGAGATGAGGAAGCTGCAGAAGAGAAGTTTGAAGCTAACAGAGGTTGGTTCCTGAGGTTTAAGGAAAGAAGCTATTTGCATAATATAAAAGGGCAAGATGAAGCAGCAAGTGCTGATGGAGAAGCTCCAGCAAGTTATCTAGAAGATCTAGCTAAGATCATTGATGAAGGTGGCTATGCTAAACAACAGATATTCGATGTAGACGAAAACAGCCTTCTGTTGGAAGAAGAGGACTTTCATAGCTAGAGAGGAGGAGTCAATGCCTGGCTTCAAAGCTTCAGTTGAAGGATAGGCTGATACACAATGGCAATTAAATCTCAACATTAGTTTTGAGGGGGATGCTCAAACTATAGCACAGACCAATTTTCTTTGTCTAAATACAATAGTTTTCCTTCCAGGCAGCCTCAGTCCACGTTCTTGAGCCACATTCTTGTGCTTCTCCATTTACATAGCTCTAATAGTAGAGGAGGGATGCTTTATGCATCCCTCTTACCCAGTCTCTAGATATGGAGCCACAACCTTGCCTGCTACCAGCTGAAAATTCTCCTGAAGCTAGGCTTTTATCTTCAAATTATAAGATAGTGTTGGCCGGGCACGGTGGCTCACGCCTGTAATTCCAGCACTTTGGGAGGCCAAGGCGGGTGGATCACCTGAGATCAGGAGTTCAAGACCAGCCTGGCCAATACAGCAAAACCCGGTCTCTACCGAAAATACAAAAATTAGCTGGGCATGATGGCATGTACCTATATTCCCAGCTACTCAGGAGGCTGAGCCCGGAGAATTGGTTGAACCCAGGAGGCCGAAGTAGCAGTGAACTGAGATCATGCCACTGCACTCCAGCCTGGGTGACAGAGTGAGATTCCGTCCCCCCAAAAAAAGTACATATATACACACACATATATAGTGTTGATACGTGCATATATGTATACTTTATTTTAATATGTAAGCTATTTGTCTGCCAAATTACTTTTTCATAAAATTTTAAGCAAAACAGCTCTCCCTGGTCCACCATTACATACCCCCCAGAAACACTGCAGTAACATAAAAACATTGATAGAGGTTATGTTTTTGTTTTTGTTTTTTTCTCAACTATTACATACAGGGGGCACATGTGCAGGTTTATTACATGGGCATCTTGCACTCAGGTAGTGAGCATAGCACCCAATAGTTTTTCAGTGCACGCCCTGTCTCCCCTCCCCGTCTACTAGTTCACAGTATCTATTGTTCCCACGTTTATGCCCATGGATGTTCAATGTTTCACTCCCACTTAAAAGTGAGAACACATGGTATTTGGTTTTCTGGCCCTGCACTAATTTGCTTAAGATAATGACCTCCAGCTTCATCCATGTTACTACAAAGGACTTCATTCGTTTATTCCATGGTGTATATGTAGCACATTTGCTCTATCCAATCTACTTAAATGGGCAGCAAGGTTGATTCCATGGCTTTGCTATTGTGAATAGTGTGGCAGTGAACATAGGAGTGCAGGTATCTTTTTGATATAATGATCTATTTTCCTTTGGATATATATACCTGTAATGGGATTGCTGCATCAAATGGTAGCTCTGTTTTGAGTTCTTTGAGAATTCTCCAAACTGCTTTCCACAACGGCAGAACTAGTTTATATTCCCACCAACAGTGTATAAGCATTCCCTTTTCTCTGCAGCCTTGCCAGCATCTATTTTTCACTATTTATTTATTTATTTATTTATTTTTTAAGAGATGAGGTCTCACTATGTTGCCCAGGCTAGTCTCAAACTCCTGGACTCAAGCAATCCTCCTCCCACCTCGGCCTCCCAGAGTGCTGGGATTATAGGCGTGAGCTGCTGTGCTTGACCTGACTTTTTAATAATAGGTATTCTGACTGTTGTGAGATTATATCTGATTGTGGTTTTTGATTTGCATTTTTCTCAGATGAGAGTGATGATGAGCATTTTTTCATGTGTTTGTTGGTTGCTTGTATGTCTTGTTTTGAGAAGTGTCTATCCATGTCCTTTGCCCATTTTTTAGTGTTTTTCTTAAATTTTTTTGCTTGTTAAGTTTCTGATTATAGATTCTGGATATTAGATCTTTGTCAGATGCATAGTTTGAGACTATTTTCTCTCATTCTTTAGGTTGCCTGTTTACTCTCTTGATAATGTCTTTTTATTGCTTTATCTCCATTTTACAGATAAGAAACAGGTTCTAGAAGTTTCAGATATTTGCTCAAAGTCATACCATGAAGTACAAAGCTGTTTTTAACCCATGCCTTTCTTAAGTTCCAAACCCATAATGCAGAAACCATGCTGGGCATTAAGGAATCCTACCTTCAAAAGAAATGAGAAAGCTGGAGACAGTGGCTCATACCTGTAATCACATCTGTAAGCACTTTAGGAGGGTGAGGCAGGAAGATCGCTTGAGCCCAGGAGTCTGAGATCAGCCTGGGCAACGTAGCAAGATCCCGTCTCTACAAAATAATTTTAACATTAGCCAGGTGTGGTGACACACACCTGTAGTCCCAGCTACTCAGGGGCCTGAGGTGGGAGGATCATTTGAGCCTGGGAGATCGAAGCTACAGTGACCCATGATTGCACCACTGCATTCAAGCCTGGGAGAGACCCTGTCTCAAAAAAAAAAAAAAAAAAAAAGAAAGGAAAAGAAAGAGAAGAGGCCTGACACAGTGGCTCATGCCTGTAATCCCAGCACTTTGAGAGGCGGGGCGGGGGCGGAGAGGTGGATCACAAGGTCAGGAGTTCAAGACCAGCCTGGCCAATACGGTGAAACCCCGTCTCTACTAAAAATACAAAAATTAGCTGGGCGTGGTGGCGGGCACCTGTAGTCCCAGCTACTCGGGAGGCTGAGGCAGGAGAATGAACCTGGAGGCAGAGCTTGCAGTGAGCCAGATCACACCACTGCACTCCAGCCTGGGTGACAGAGAAAAACTCCGTCCAAAAAAAAAAAAGAAAAAGAGAGAGAGAGAAAAAGAAATGAGAAGGAGAGTTTAAAAGCATTCCACAAAGTCAGTGGTTATATGTTAATTTGTGTAGTGTGCTTTGTTTCCCAGATAGTTTAGAAGCAATTAATTCTGAATAGACATGTGTGTTGTATGTAATGACAGATACTGATTGTAATGTTTTATTTTGGCCAAAAAAAAGTGGGGGATGGGGAGTAATTTTCCTCAAAATCATTATCTGGCAGGGTGGGAGGTTGTTTTTCTTTTGCATACAGAGAAACAGAGTCCCAGGTAGGAATATTTGTTGTATTCATGGCAGTTTGGCAGACCCTTGGAATATAACCTTTTCCATGGTCCATGTTCTAGTCCTGCCTTGAGAACCCTCTTTTGAGTAAAGAAAATATTCAAAAACCCATCTCTGGGTTTCATCCTGAGGATCCAGGACCGGTGTTCTCTTTCCTGAGGAAAAGGAATCACAATGGTGGAAAATTCTTTGCAAATCCTATTGTAGTCTTATTGATCACTCTTCTCATTGCTCTTTATTGGCCTCCTCAACCCTTCTGACTGTGTGTATTAGAAATAATACTTATTATCAGTATTAAAACAACTACTTTCTTTGTCTATTTTAATTATTTTCTTTGTGTTAACTATTTTCTTTTCAGAGTTGCTTATCTATTAGCAGGCCACTGCATTAGCCTTGAGCTAGCATTGTAAGATGCAAAATTATGTTGCCGGCATCAGTTGGGAATTTCATGGAATTTGCTTCTATTTGACTATATTTCCAGATGGAACCATGTGCCGAAGTGTTTGTTTTGGGCCTCCATGAAGTCATTCCTTTGCAGTGATCTGTAGCTAGACTGCTGTCTCTTGGGCCTAACCTGTGTGACTAATTTGAGTAGGAGGGTGATAAACTTTGTTACCACTTAAAAAGGGGCTAAAAATACTTCTTTTTTTTAAGCCCCTCTCCATATTATCTAGCAACACTCTTTGAGGGATAATGGAAAGGAGGTGATAAAGATTAGAACTGATTGGGAAGGTTCTGAATGTCCAAGTTTCATTTAGGAAGCTTCACACCTTTGAGCCCCAGGGAAGAGTTTGGACCTCAGGCTTTTACAGGTTTGTAGTCAAATCTGAGCTGCCCAGAACACTCTGTGGCTAATGGCTTTTGCAGAAGTGATTCTACAAGTAAAAATGCCCATCAACTAAGCTTGTATTGGTTCATCGTCCAGATCTAAACATGATTGTTAATTTGAGTTATTGTGCTAAATGTTTCTGAGAAATGCTTCTTTTTAAGTTGCAGTCTTTTGATCAACACACAGTAAATGAAGGGCTTCCCTGAAAGGTGGAGCCAGTAGACTTGATTGGGAGACGAAGCATATGCCGAACTCGAAGACTGGAGAGATATTCTTGCCTTAACCCTGTCTCTTATTCACTGAGGGACCTTGGATAAGTCACAATCTTCCTGTCTCATGTTTCTTTTACTTAAAAATGAAAGCACGGATTAGGCTAGCTCTTTGTCAAACCTCCCTTCTCAATTCACCTTCCTAATCACAGAACTCTTTTTCTAATAAAATTTTATACAGGACCCCAGTCTATAAAACAGATACAAAAGGAGATGCTTTGGTTAATGGCGGGCACAGGGAGAATCTCACTCTGGCTTCAGTTCTGGCCCCTGAGGTACTTTCCTGTCTAGTCAGCTTTCTTTAAGAGCTCTTCCAGCTGTGGCATTCCATCCATTATTCTAATTAATGTGAATTGAGTATTACTAATATCAGGTTTGGGTTTCTTGTTGTTGTTGTTTTCACTTAGTACCCACATCATGGAGCAAAAAAAAAAAAGTGGTTTTAAATTGCAGAATGATTTAAGCTAGTAGAGGGTGTCATTCATTGATATTAAAGACTGGTACTGGTCTCAACATAGCACTATTAGAAGTTATAGAAATTCACAATAGAAACCCCCTTCCTCTGTCCCAGAATGCATGGAGCAATAATGCAGAATGGGGAAGTAAATGATAAATCTGCAACCATTAGGGCTCACTTTCTAAGCTTCCCACTGAGTACTAGGATACAGCTCTCTCTTATTCCTTCCTCTCCTTCCTCAAATCCTACATTCCTACATTGCTGAGCAGGTTGCAATTTTGGCCTAGAGTGATTACTCCTGATTACTCCTGTCCCTCTCTCTGACTGGAGTCAGGTCTGAAGTACTCTGTTTTCCACCTGTCATCTCAGCCAAGACCTTGAAGATTCAATACTAAACCGTTGTATAGGATTAAATTCTGAGCCTTCTAGAAGTTTCAGAATATGTTTTTTTGCTATTGGTTTTTTTTTTTTTTTTTTTTTTTTTTTTTTTTTTTTTTTTGAGATGGAGTCTCGCTCTGTCACCCAGGCTGGAGTGCAATGGCCGGATCTCAGCTCACTGCAAGCTCCGCTTCCCGGGTTCACGCCATTCTCCTGCCTCAGCCTCCCGAGTAGCTGGGACTACAGGCGCCTGCCACCTCGCCCGGCTAAGTTTTTGTATTTTTAGTAGAGACGGGGTTTCACTGTGTTAGCCAGGATGGTCTCGATCTCCTGACCTCGTGATCCGCCCGTCTCGGCCTCCCAATTTTTTGCTATTGTTGATTGCAAAATCAACAGACCTCCCTCCCAGGGAGAGGCGTTTCCTTCTCCTTTGGTGGGCTTCCCTCTAGCAATTCAGGAGCTGCTAGAAGCAGATTAACACCTACAGTTCCAGACCAGCTTAGAGCTCACTTCATTTCCCACTGTGCAGCATTTCAGCAACCCGTGGACCTATGGCTAGTCATTCCTGCCTGTCCTGCGCCAGGGCCTTTCCCAGCCAGCAGTCTTCCCGCTGACTGTTAGAACTATACCCTCTGGCTCAGGCTTTCCCCACAAAAACAAAAACAAAAACGTAGTATTGCTTCGCATTTTCTCACAAAGTGCTAGGCTTTGTCCTAAGCACTTTATTTATTTATTGAGACAGAGTCTCGCTCTCTGTCACCCAGGGAGGAGTGCAGTGGCATGATTTTGGCTCACTGCAACTTCCACCTTCCGGGTTCAAGCAATTCTCCTGCCTCAGCCTCCCAAGTAGCTGGGACTATAGGTGCGCGCCACCATGCCTGGCTAATTTTTATATTTTACTAGAGACAGGGTTTCACCATGTTGGCCAGGCTGGTCTCAAACTCCTGACCTCAGATGATCCACCCACCTCGGTCTTCCAAAGTGCTGAGATTACAGGCGTGAGCCCTACGCCTGGCTGTCCGCACCCAGCCTGTCCTAAGCACTTTAAATGTGTCAACCCATTTGTTCTCTTTGAAAAGAGTGGCCAGGTGAAGGCTAAAGGATGGGATAAGTGCAGTTTCCAGAACCCTTCTTGGCTAGTTATAGCCTAAGACTTGCAGACAGGCAGCCTGGGAAGATCTCAGACGAGGAACCTTCAATTTAAACATACGGTTTTGAGAATTTAGATATTTGACAAATCATTGAGCCGCTCAAGTTGCTTATGTATGAATGTGCTTGTTTAGCAGGTAGAGTTATTATTCTCTTATGTTCAAATTTATTAACAAGGGCTTAATTTCATTCCAAACAGACTGTGTAAAGGTGACTATGCAGTACAGAAGTACAATGAAATATGAGATTCCTCAGCCTTTAGTGGATGCTGAGCTGGAGACCCCCGTTAGTCCTACCTCTTTCTAAACAGCTCCAGCCATGAAGCTCTCGACCTTTTCACCTTTAAACTTTGTTTGAACTTGGAAAGAAGACTTTTGAATTGTTTAAAAAAAAAAAAAAGTAGAAGGAGGAGAAAGAAAGACAAGGGGAAAAAAGGTTAGGGAGGCTGCAAAAGAGATGTGGAGACTGGGGGAAAAGGACTGATTATATGTTAGCTTAACAGTAATACCAGGAAAATAATCCTCCTCTTGTCTAGGAGTTTCTGCTACTGGGAGCCACAGGGTAATCAGCTCACATGACATACCCAGAGGCGAATGCTAGCCTGTGCTGTTTTTGAACATATTCAAACAAAGGCTGATTATCCAAACAAGAATTTGGACTGCAGCAGTCGGACCAGTTAAATTATAGTTAGTAAAACTTGGTGCCTTGTGAGCTTGGAATGTTACAATTGCAGCTGGATCTTCATTTGTCAGGCAGCCTTACTGCACAATAAAACCAGAGATTTTTATCTCCCCAGGACTCAGTTTAACTCCTTGGGTACAAAGAGAAAAGTGCCAGCTATCATACCGCAGAATCCTGGCAACTCCTGTCTCCCTCCTGTCGGAGTTCATGAGGCAGTGGCATTTTCATTGTATTCTGTAGGAAAGTGGGAAGACAGAGGCAAGTTGCTCGTCTTCTTAGATCTTATGTTGGAGATGATAATTTTTATTCATTCATTACTTTAACAACATTTATTAAATGTTACTATGGACAAAGCCCTGTGTTAGTACTCTACTTATATACAAATGGCTATAAAAAGATAGTGTAGTCAATTGTAAATAGGTTTCAAAATGTTGTGAGTAATTTAGTGGAGGGATAATGGAGAAGGTAAAAAAAAAAAAAAGGCTTTTTGGAGAAAGTATGATTTGAGCTGACTTTATGGGAAAGTAGGATTGAATCTTTAAATGTGGCTCTAAAAGTGATTTTATGCAGCAGGAACAGCACAAAGGAAAAATTGGAGGCAGGAAAGTTGGATCCTGGATGTGAAGGGAGGTAATAAAAGAGAAGACTGAAAAAGTAGAATAGCCTCTGCATAGCGGACTTAGGATGCCAGGCTTGAGAGTGGACTTCCTTTGGTAAAGCAAGAGAAAGCCATTAAAAAGTTATCTTTTTTTACATAGCTGTCACATAATCAGTTAACATGTATTGAAAGGTTACCATACTGAGAAGTGAAGCCAGCTGGACTTCCTGGGTCAAGTGGGGACTTGGAGAAATTTTCTGTCTTACAAGAGGATTGTAAAACACACCAATCAGCTCTCCGTAGCTAGGATTGTAAAATGCACCAATCAGCGCTCTGTAGCTAGTAAGGGGATTGTAAAATGTACCAATCAGCGCTCTGTAGCTAGCAAGAGGATTGTAAAATGCACCAGTCAGCACTCTGTAAAACACACCAATCAGCACTCTGTAAAACGCACCAATCAGCGCTCTGTAAAATGCACCAATCAGGATCCCAAAAGTAGCCAATCACAAGGAAGATTGAAAAAAGAGCATTCTGATAGGACAGAAACAGAACATGCGTGGGGGACAAATAAGGAAATAAAAGCTGACCTCTCCAGCCAGCAGCAGCAACCCTCTCAGGTCCCTTTCCACCATGTGGAAGCTGAGTTCATTTGCTCTTCACAGTAAATCTTGTGGCTGCTCACTCTTTGGGTCCTTGCCACCTATAAGAGCTGTAACACTCACCTCGAAGGTCCGCAGCTTCATTCTTGAAGTCAGCCAGACCCTGAACCCACTGGCAGGAACCACCTCCGGACACGATACCCAGGACGTTGAATACTCAAAATAATTCTGGAAGAAAATAGAGACTCAGAGAAATGAAGTAACTTTCCCAAGACTGCTCAGTCCATAAGCAGCAGAGTCACGACTGAAATCCAGACTGACCACAGACCCCCAGCTCTTAACTGCTTTTCTGTATTACTCTCTATTCCTTTTAAATTGGCTGACTTTATGGTGATAATGCAAAATAGATTAGCCATATTTTTATATGGAGGCAGGAAGCTTGACTCTAATGGATCACCCATATTCCTGAATTGGATGATTATGGTAAAGAGAATTGCTTTACAGGGATGATTTTTATATTTGAGAAGATAATAGTTACCATGATCACCATCCTGAGTTGGTTTAAACATATGGGTTATAACTTTGTGTGAACAAGAGGTTTTTTTGGGGGGGTTGGGGGGAGAAAGAGTTTCACTCTTGTTGCCCAGGCTGGAGTACAGTGGCACAATCTTGGTTCACTGCAAACTGCACCTCCTGGGTTCAAGCGATTCTCCTACCTCAGCCTCCTGAATAGCTGGGATTACAGGCACCCGGCACCACACCTGGCTTTTGTTTTGTTTTGTTTTGAGACGGAGTTTTGCTCTTGTTGCTCAGGCTGGAGTGCAGTGGCGTGATCTCGGCTCACCGCAACCTCCGCCTTCCAGTTTCAAGCGAGTCCCTGCCTCAGCCTCCCGAGTAACTGGGATCACAGGTGCCTGCCACCACGCCTGGCTAATTTTTGTATTTTTAGTAGAGACGGGGTTTCACCACATTGGCCAGGCTGGTCTCGAACTCTAGACCTCATGATCCACCCGCCTCGGCCTCCCAAAGTGCTGGGATTACAGGCATGAGCCACCGCACCCAGGCACAAGAGTATTTCTGCTTGACCAATTCGATCATAATGAGATAATCTGCCCTCATAGCTATTTCTTACAGTGATTTATGATAGTGGAGATCTGGCTTTGGCAAGTCTTATGTCTTTATGGCCTTGCTTTTTCTGAGTGACACAGTTGCTACCATTGGTGTATGGCTCTCCATTTCCCAGTTTCCATAGGGTGTCTTCACCGTATTCTTATCCTCTGCTGACCCTGCCACTGTCTTGTTTTCTTTCCTGTCCTCTTTGATATACTCTGTTATTGTAAGCCAGGCTTGTGGCTTCTGGGAGGGGTGATTGGCAGGGTCAGTCAGACATAAGCACTGAAACGTGTGTCCCAGAGGTGGAAGCCAGATTTCCTCTCAGGGCCCTGAGGCCAACCTCCTGTGATGGCTTCATGGCTAGAAATAGCAAAAATCGAAATGGGGCTGGGCGCGGTGGCTCAAGCCTGTAATCCCAGCACTTTGGGAGGCCGAGACAGGCGGATCACGAGGCCAGGAGATCGAGAGACGATCCCGGCTAACACGGTGAAACCCCGTCTCTACTAAAAAATACAAAAAAACTAGCCGGGCGAGGTGGCGGGCGCCTGTAGTCCCAGCTACTCGGGAGGCTGAGGCAGGAGAACGGCGTAAACCCGGGAGGCGGAGCTTGCAGTGAGCTGAGATCCGGCCACTGCACTCCAGCCTGGGTGACAGAGCAAGACTCCGTCTCAAAAAAAAAAAAAAAAAAAAAAAAAAAATCGAAATGGATACTGCAGATAGTCCAGACAAGCAAACAGAAGACCAAATGCTTGGGTACTTAAGATTTTTTAATTTGTTCGTGTATATTTTTAGCAATAGAAGCAATATAGCATGCCTTTGAGCCAGGTTTTCCTAGGTGTGCCAGGTAGGTTAGTGTTCCCAGTTGTCAGGAGATAATCAGGTACTGATTTAGTGAGCTCATTTTTGAAATGCAAAAGCAAAAATGAATAAAATAGCAGGTTACCATAGTATAGATAGTAGGAGTTGATTGGCACCAACGTCTTTATTTAGCTTGGGTTAGAACAGATTCTGTGCATATCAGATTTGAAGAGGAGATCCTAGTTTTTATAGCAGTACCATCAAAGATAGTTGTATATCCAAGAGGAAGCCTGAGTTTGAAATAATGATTAGCCCTACAGATTTTCAGTTTTGTTTTGGGGTTTTTTGTTTTGTTTTGTTTTTGTTTTTAATTCAATTTGCAAAGCCTCTAGCAGATAGTTCTGAAACCTTTGTGAATGCTTTCTGTAAGTAATGAAGCTTTTGGAAATTTGGTCTAGTGATGAGTAATTCTTTCTTTCTGACATTAATCAT
Organism: Macaca thibetana thibetana; assembly: GCF_024542745.1. Lineage (NCBI taxonomy): Eukaryota > Metazoa > Chordata > Mammalia > Primates > Cercopithecidae > Macaca > Macaca thibetana. Next base: position 34,098,994 of record NC_065593.1, read on the forward strand.
TTGCATTTTATCAGTGGCTCCAAGATTAATATAAAAAGGGAACTTCATTTACTCTGAGTGATCATGTTTCAATGTGTTAATGTTTTAGGAGTAGCAGAGGATAACATGCAACTGTTAAGATCTAGATCATGCTAAAAGTATTAAAGTTGGCTTTCAGAGATTAGCTTTTTTCCTACTTAAAATTAAGAACTTAAAGATTTTAATCAAGATAATCCTAAAATGTCTTAAGGTGCAACTTATTATGGAGGTGATACCGGTTGGAATAGTAAAGACCAAAGGAGAAATTGTGAGTTAATGTTTACTTTTTTATTACTATTTTAATCAAATGGCTTTACAACTTGACCTTTTAAATGTGAATATATTTTTTTAAAAGAACACTCAGGTATGTGAAGCCATAACTGTTGTGTTGGAAATTCTCAGCCCTAAAAGTTCTGCACTTGAATGTTAAATATGTGTGTGATAAAAATATTTTGATTGGGGTTTTCTGTGTGGGCATTTACATTCTCCTGGTGACAGGTGTTTTGGTGAAGAGAAAAGCATCTTGTAGATGTTTGGGATCTGTAACCATGCTGCCTCAAACAGCAGCAGCAGCAGCAGCAGCAACAGCAGCAGCAGCAGCAGCAGCAGGAGCTACCATTTACTGAATGCCTGCTCTATCATAGGCACTCCTATAGGCATTCTATAGACATAATTTCATCTCCTTACAAACATCCTGGCAGGTAGAATAGTATTTTTATTTCACAGATTCAAAAACAGCCTGAGAGAAGATAAGTGGTAGGGGCAGGCTATGAACTCAGGTTTCTCTGATTCCAAAGTTCATATTCTTTTCACTATACCATGATATTAAAAAGGAACAAATGGGGCCAAGCACGGTGGCTCACGCCTGTAACCCCAGCACTTTGGGAGGCTAAGGCGGGCGGATCACTTGAGGCCAGGAATTCGAGACCAGCCTGGCCAACCTAGTGAAACCCCATCTCTACTAAAAATACAAAAAAAAAAAAAAAAAAAAAAAAAAAGGCCAGGCGTGGTGGCACACGCCTGTAATCCCAGCTACTCTGGAGGCTGAGGCAGGAGAATCACTTGAACCCGGGAAGCAGAGGTTGCAGTGAGCTGAGATCGTGCCACTGCACTCCAGCCTGGGCAACAGAGTGAGACTCCATCTCAATAAATAAATAAATAATATAAAGGAACAAGTGTAGCTGACATTTATCTGAGACTTATCAGCCTTAGCACACATACACTGAAAAGTTTAAAACAGATTTTATGTTATTCACTAGAACAGATTCATTTACTTGTATCATTGAGCCCTATAACTAAAGGGTCCATTTCTTTTAAATTAATCTCAGATACACAGAAGTATATCTTAACTAAAACTTTCTTCCTGAAAAGAAGCATTTTTAAAAGGTACCAAAGGCTGTTATTCTTAGAATGATTTGATGAAGTCAAAGACAAAAATAGTTTAGGCTTTTGATTAGATTTCAATATGCCACTCTTACTAGGGAGCTTTCTCTTGTTTGGGCATGACAGGATTTTTGCCATGAGAAACCTTCTGCTTCCACCCCCTCAGTTCTCACTCCCTGTCACTTACCCTTCAAAAGACTGAATAGCAATTACAATACAGTTAGGCTTTCTTTGGGGGACCCTCATATAGTGGGCACACTGAATCTTTGGATTTAATATTAGAGGCTTGACTATTTGAATGTGATTGCAGAAGTCAATGAGGACTCTGTTATTACTACGAATTTGTAGGTTGGTATTTAGCTTAGCAAGTGGTGAAGCTAGTGAGTGAGCCTGTTTACCACCAAGTACCCACATCTCCCGTTGGCTTTGTTGTTCTCTACTTGTTTCATCCTGTGACTTAAAACACACACACCTTAGCCAACTGTTTATGCTAATGATGTAAGAGAAGTCAAAGTAAATAAGCTTAATAAAATAATAGTTTGGGCCTGCACGGTGGCTCACGCCTGTAACCTCAGCACTTTGGGAGGCCAAGGTGGGCAGATCACGAGGTCAGGACATCAAGACCATCCTAGCTAACACAGTGAAATCCCGTCTCTACTAAAAAAACAAAACAAAACAAAAATTTAACCGGTGTGGTGGCCGGTGCCTGTAGTCCCAGCTACTCAGGAGGCTGAGGCAGGAGAATGGCGTGAACCCAGGAGGCGGAGCTTGCAGTGAGCCAAGATCACGCCACTGCACTCCAGCCTGGGCAACAGAGTGAGACTCCGTCTCAAAAAAAAAAAAAAAAAAAATCCAAACATCAGGAAGACAGTATAAATATCAGGGTCTGACCTAAAGGAGACCTTTAGATGTGTGCTGGTTAGCGCTTTGACAAATCACGATACCTTAAAACACAAAAAGACATTTATAGTGATGTTTGAGTAACTTGGAAGTCTATTTTAGACCAAATGCATGTTTGGTTAATTTTGCTAGGCATAGAGAGAATGTAGCCCTCCTCCCTTCATATGAGATCCTTTAGACCTGACAAGACCCACCTGTGATGCCTAGACCCCTTCCTCTATTTAGAAGGACATCACTGAATGCAAATTTGCAAAAAGCTATGTCAGAACCTATGGTTAAAATCTCATGAGATGCAAAGAGCCTGGAATTTAAGAAGCTAAGGGAAAATATATGTCCAGAGCCTATCTTCTACCAGTCAGCTTTGTTTTTGCTCAGATAAATTTATTCTTTTTCTGAGCCCTGTTGAACTGAAGTAATAGTGATCACAGCTTATCACAGTTCTCTAAAGATTATTGCCTCCTTCACTGCCTTCATGAATTAACCCCAATTTCTTCCAAACAGAATTCTTACAAAAAAAAAAAAAAAAAAAAAAACTTTATTGAGATATGATTGACATACCAAAAGCTATATACTTTTTTTTGTTGTTGATTTTTTGAGACGGAGTCTTGCTCTGTCACCAGGCTGGAGTGCAATGGTGCGATCTCGGCTCACTGCAACCTCCATCTCTTGGGTTCAGGCATTTCTCCTGCCTCAGCCTCCCAAGTAGCTGGGACTACAGGCGCCCGCCACCATACCCAGCTAATTTTTGTATTTTTAGTAGAGATGGGGTTTCACCATGTTGGCCAAAATGGCCTCCATCTCCTGACTTCATGATCCGCCCGCCATGGCCTCTCAAAGTGCTGGGATTACAAGCATGAGCCACCACGCCCTACCGCTGTACACATTTAATGTCTACACTGTGATGAGTTTGGAGATACATATATACCTATCCATCACCTCCAAAAGTTTCCTGCTGCTCTGGCAGAATCTCTTTCTTATTTAAAGCTGAGTAATATTCCATTGTGTCTATATACTATATTTTCTTTATCCATTCATTCATTGATGGACATTTAGGTTGCTTCCACATCTTGACTATTGTGCATAATACTACAGTGAACATTCCCTACAGTGAAGTGGAGATACTTCTTCAAGATCCAGATTTCAGTTGCTTTGGATGTATATATAGTTTGATTGAATCTAGGGTAATCACCGTTATCCTGACTTTCAGGGCTTTCATTCACTTACATTCCTTCATGTAGTGCAGTTCCCTGCCAGAAATATCCATCATGGAGGAAGTGACTGCTAGAGACTTCAGGGAAAATAATAACTTCTAACTATTTTATGTAGTTGAGGGATGAGTGTTTTGGTTCTATCCTAAAGAGACGGAATCAGCCCTGTCAACCAGGCTGGAGTGCACCGGGATGACCATAGGTCTCTGCAGCCTCAAACTCCTAGGCTCAAGCAGTCCTCCCACCTGGGCCTCCCAAGTAGCTGGGAATATCAGTGTGCACTACCACAACCTGCTAATTTTTTAAGTTTTTTTTGTTTTTTGTTTTTTGTTTTTTAAGAGATAGAGTCTTCCTATGTTGCCCCAGCTGGTCTTAAACTCCTGGCTTCCAGTGATTCTCCCTGTCTCAGCCTCCCAAAGGGATGAGTTTTAACATGCTAATTACTTTAAGTTTTACAAGAATAATATGTCAAATTAAAGCATTTTTAAACCTATTTTTTTAACTCAAGTAATACATTTTTTTTTAAAGCTTAGGAAAAAACAGAAGCAAAAAGAAGAAAATTAAAATCGCTTGTAATTTCCTTACCTAGAGTTAACAACTATTAACATTATGGTATTTATTAAGATTTTTGTATGCATTTGTATACACACATATATACACACTATTTTTTGTAAAATGAAATCACACTGAGCTTATTTACCAGTAAGTAATGAGTCTTACCTGTCCGGTAATGAATGTGTTTTCCTTTGCTTTTTTACTTAGCACTGTATTGTGACTATCATGAACAAAGACAGTTTGGAAACAGGGTGACTAGAAGTCAACAAAAATATGTGTTATGAAAGAATAACAATAGGTAAAATTCAGAGTATTATTTTAATTTAGTGTTAAAATTATCCAAATCTCACATACTTTATTCAGTCTATGTTTTTAAAAATTGGATATATAGGGAAGGAGCAATTTTTTAAAAGATTTAACTGCAATTGCATAGTATTTTGTGATTTCATTATTCATCTTTATAAATGTGATGTAATAGACTATAATTTTAGCAAGTGTATCAGTCCATTCTCACGCTGCCATAAGGACATAGCCGAGACTGGGTAATTTATAAAGGAAAGAGGTTTAATTGACTCACTGTTCTGCACGGCTGGGGAGGCCTCAGGAAACTTACAATCATGGCGGAAGGGAAGCAAACACGTCCTTCTTCACATGGTTGTAGAAAGAATGAGTGCTCAGTGAAGGGGGAAGCCCCTTAGAAAACCATCAGATCTCCTGAGAACCAAGTCACTAAAACAAGAACTGGATGGGGGAAACCGCCCCCATGATTCAATTATCTCCACCTGGTCCCTCCCAGGACACATGGGGATTATGGGAACTACAATTCAAGATGAGATTTGGGTGGAGACACAGCCAAACCATATCAGTAACTATTTATTTATATTTATTTTTTAGAGACAGGGTCTTGTTATGTTGCCAAGGCTGGATTCAACTCCTGGGCTCAAGTGATCCTTCCACCTCAGCCCCTGAGAAGCTGGTACTACAGGCATGTGCTACCACACTCGGCTTAATTTTAGGAAGTATTTAAGCAAATATTATTGATCTGTATACAATTGTTCATTTTAAAAAGTGAAAAGTTCTTTCCAAACAATGTGTCAATTAGTTTTTCTCTTTGGTAGAAAAATTGTATATGTACAAATCAAAGTTGTAGAAGTACCTCCCAGCCTAACATTCAAGTGGTTTCAGATGGTAGGCTTTAACATAACAAGATGGGCTCTCAGAAAAAGCAGTTCCTAAGGGAACACCTACATTTAGTACTTCTTTGTCATGTTAATGAAGTTCTGTCTCATTGTCAGAAAAAATAAGAGATTGTTGAGTGGAGGTACCTACTGCCTAGTGCAAAGTCAGGAAGGCTGTGGAGCTGATGGGCAGCTCTTTAGAATCCAGGGGTCCATTATTTGTGAACTCAGCATGAGGCGGAAGCTGGAAGGTCACCTCCTCTAACATGAAAAAAACTGAAGCTGTGAGGGTTCAGGTGATCCACCCAGGGTTCCACAGTGATTGAGAGGGCTGAGATTTTAGAAAGACTTTCTGCCTTTCTAACACCCAGATTTGGCCTGCCTCACACACTGACAGGAATTCTCTTCTGTCCTGGAGAGTCTTACAACTATCATGACCTCATAACTGATCTACGATGGCTTTCTGGAGATGGTCAAGTCAGGAATAGCTTTTAAATAGGTTGCTATGGCCAGGTACAGTGGCTCACGCTTGTAATCCCAGCACTTTGGGAGGCCGAGGCAGGCAGATGGCTTGAGTTCAGGAGTTCAACACCAGCCTGGGCAACATGATGAAACCCCGTCTCTACAAAAAATTAGCCAGGTGTGGTGGCGTGTGCCTGTAGTCCCAGCTATTCAGGAGGCTGAGGCAAGAGGACCACAGAAGCAGAGGCTGCTAGACTTGAGATGGTGCTACTGCACCCCAGCCTAGGTAATAGAGCAAGACTGTCTCAGAAAAAGAAAAAAAAAAAAGATTTATGTTGTTTCCCCCCAGTCCCCCACGTCTCTCCTTTTACTTCCACAACTAACCAGAAGTCAATGTAGGAGCCTTGGTGTTAGGTGTAGGCTAGGGGTGGCACCTGACACGGCCTCATTGGAGCCTGTGTACCAGAATTAGACCAGTTGCTACAGGTTAGCTCTGTTGGTTGTCAAGAGAATTTCCTTTGCTTTATTAAAATGCAAGTCATGCTTTTGTTTTAATACAATATCAACCATTCAGCCTTGACATGATTTAAAATGAATGTGGCTAGTTTTGCCTTTGATTGAGTGAGAGTGTGTGTGTGTGTGTGTGTGTCTGTGTAATAACCTAATTGACAAGCAATCATGACGTTTTCCTTGAGCCTGATGTTATCCCATCATTCGGAGACCCATTTTGTTTAATTTGTTTTTTCATATAGTTTCTGGTGGGAAAAATGCATTGCTTTAGTAACGAAATTAACTTGATTGAAATGTCTTAGACTTTATCATTTTCCAGTGGCTCAAAAGGTTATTTCCCAAGTGTTTAATTTTTTAAATACAGTATATATTAATTTCACTGCTACTTTCTGACATTCATCATTCCATGAAAAATTATCACAAATGCATACATCAGACTTTTATTTACACTCCAATTCCTACTCAATGTAAAGTTATTTAACTTTGATGATAGCATGCAAATTTGATAAAGATGAGGTTTTTAAAAACCTGAACCATGTATTGATTTGCTAAATATAATTTTCACATTTTCCTTATAGCATTCTATAATACATCTTTCAGAAGGAAAACACTTGAAAACTAATATAATCTTCAGGAACTGTTCAATCAGAAATAATGAGTGGAGCGGTCACTTATCAAACACATACTGTTTAAAATCCTTATGTTTAAGTATTTCTAGTCTTTGAGGTAAAAAGTTCTGCCACAAAAAGTATGGATTCATTGGGCTTCTGAATTCTGTACAACATGTCACGATTTCTGCTCTTGGGCTAAAGATAGAAAGTAAAATAAAATGTTCTTTGTGCATTTAGTTATCCTTTACTCCATGAAATTCTCCAAAGTAATTACTGGTGACCACAATACCACCTACCAGCAAGAGCAGCATTGAGCATGTGCCAAGTCCCTTATTGCTGACCACAGCTGCTCTTGACTACAGCAGATGTTTCTCCTTTTGCCTTGGCAGTAAAATTTTATTAAGCAGTTTTGCAAGTAGAGAGCAGCATACTCTACCTGACGAGTGGCTGGAGATCTTAGCCCTTTTGTGCAATCAGCTTAGATTTCTCCTATCTACCATCAGGCCCCCACCTCTAGGTTCCTTGCATCTCACCAACCAGGCCTCGGGCCTTGTAACACTGCAGTCCTCTTGGGTTTGCTTCCCTACCCACCCATGTAATTTTCCCAAAGAAAATAATGTTAGAAGAGCAGCCTCACTTGTGGTTACAACTTGCGGCATTAAAAGGCTGTCACATTGGAACTTTGCTCCTACCAGTTATGGGTTTACCAAAAGGAGTTGGGGTACTTTGTTGGGATGTTTTGTTAGGATGCTTTTCTGAATTTTTCCATATCTCTTTGGTTTGGATGTTGACTTGGATATCTCTTTTGAATTAGCTTCTTTTGGAGAGCTTTCTGCTTTTCCTGAGCACTTCTTGAATCCTTTCCCCATCAAAGCCACCAAGGGAACTTCTGATGCTCTCTCTTTTGTAGACGGTACCCTATTTGAGTCCTTCTGAAGACTGGAGCACATAAAGGCCTGATTTTTTTTTTCTGAGTTGGATTGGATGGTTTAACATAATTTGTCTCTATGTTTTTTGTTCTGGATAAAGGAATATATTTGTGAGTTGTGGCTGATACTACTTTAAAAAAATTAAAATCATTCCTATGATTATTGCAACCCATTTTTCACATCTTTCAAAGAAAACAACTCGTAAAGATACTGGCAGTTGAAGGTCTAAGTCCCAGCCTGGCATGAATTCCCAGAGAGCCTTGGGCCTTGGGAGGAGGGGTAAAATATAAGATTGGAGTGCAAAGTCCATCTGGTGAGAATTTGTCTGGTTTGTGCTTCCTCAGCAGGGAGGAAATAGCAGTGACTTCAGTCTTGAATGGTCATTTCAGAAGTGTATCATGGTGGGAATTTAGCCAGCTTTGTGGCGGATGACCAACCCTGATAGCCTGATTTTTAAAGCCCCTAACACAAATGATACCAAGATTTTTTTGAATATTGTATTTAGTCTGTACTAGGACATGTAGGACAAGATGAGTGACTATTTTAGAGCTATAGGTCAAGAGGTTTGAAGCAGTATATTCACCTTTACACTTCAAACCACTTGGAGTAACTTAAAGAAGTAGTATACTGTCAAATACTTATAAAACTTCCTTCTTCTTTGCTCTTAAAGATAGGACATTGTTTAGATGAATATATATTCTTTTCCTATGTATTCCACTATTCCTGTAAAAATTTGTTTTTAAAATAAGAAACTTGGCAGGGTGTGGTGGCTCATGCCTGTAATCCCAGCACTTTGGGAGGCTGAGGCAAGTGGATCACCTGAGGTCAGGAGTTTGAAACTATCCTGGCCAACATGGTGAAACCCCATCTCTACTAAAAATACAAAAAATTAGCCGGGAATGGGGGCGGGTACCTGTAATCCCAGCTACTCGGGAGGCTGAGGCAGGAGAATCACTTGAACCTGGGAGGCGGAGGCTGCAGTGAGCTGAGATAACACCACTGCACTCCAGTCTGGGCAACAAGAGTGAAACTCCATCTCAAAAATAAATAAATAAAATAAAATAGAAACTTGAAAATAATACCAGCACTGCTAGAGTGGGTATTTGGCTCAGTTCAGGCCTGTGCCTTTTTTTTTGATGTTCCCAGAGCAAAGCACTCCTTAAACTAGGATGAGAAAAGTTAATTTTAATCCTCCAAAGGCTTATTTGCTAGCACAAAAGGTCATGAAACACACCCAAAACTATATTGCTAAAATCTGAAGGAGAGAGAGATCTCAACAGCAGAGATGGACTCTAGTGTCCCAACATAGAATTGTGTCTCTGGCTGAAGCCATAGTTTGTTTTAGGAATGCCAATACAAAAGCTACAGAATGGAAGCGTTTTCCCTTAACTCATCTGAGGGAAACTTCTTTTTCTCGTGTTGTTTTAGGAAATTCAGAAGAGAATTATTTAGAAATATTTGTGAAATCATGGTCGCAGGAGTTATTTCTAAGGATGTTTAAGTAGCTGCTGTCTGCCCATTATTTTTATAATTACTACACCTAAATCTGTTATCTGTCAAAAGGGAAAAAACTTTCTGTATCTACCTGATAGACCCATGGAGTACAAAAAAAAAATGTAATGACCCAGTCACATTTAAAACTTTTAAAGCTCCCTTTTGAGATGATTTCTTGGGGTACTAAAATATCACCCACCCCAGAGTTTACAAATCAGAAATTGAATGAGGCAGGCTTAAAGAGGATCAAAAAACAAAATGCCAAATAAGAGCAGCCATTGTAAAACTAGAGGTTACAAAATGGCCCTGCTTTTCTACAAGGAAGGTCAAAGACAGCAGGCCCCTTGCCCTGGGTTTGTCTGGTGGAAGTTTAAGGAAAGTTCATACCCTGGGCCTGGTAGAGCGCTTTGCCTTCATAATTGTCTGCATATGATTTGACAAACATAAAACCTCAGTGTTCCTGGATCATTTATCCCCCTCAGCAATGTGTGCTAAATATGAAGTAAAAGGTTACCAAAGGGAGGATAGGGAAGAAAACCTAATTACCAATCCTGGTAATTTTAAACATGAGAAGATTTATAAACAACGGCTTCTTCGTACATTTGTGAGTTCTGACATGTTGTGAAAATAGGGCCTGCTAAGCCATTGAAAGGATTCTCAATATATTGTGTGAGACGGAAAGAGGACCAAGAGAAAGGTTTGTTTTTCATTGTAAAGAATTGCTTTAGAAACCAAGGTTGTAACTGAGCACTGCTCTGTGCTGTATCAAGCCATAATATCCAGTGAGTCATGAAGGCATTAGGGAAGCACTGGAGACATCATAAGAAACATTTGAGTTAATGTTTGAGATAAGGAAGATGATTATCTCTAAAAAGAAACTGAAATTAAAGGGCACAGTCTTCCGTTTTCGGACAGCTAAAAGGCATTCTTTTCAGTGATCTCTCCTTTGCTAACTCACGTACATGCTGTGAGTATTCGAACTAGAAACCAGGCTTGTAAGCTGAGCTCTGCATACTTGTAGACTGAGACCTTGGGCGAGTTACTGCACACCTTGGCTTCAGCTTCCTCACCTGAAAGTGAGTGATCAACCCCGTAATCTCTATGGGGCCCTTCTGGCCCAAGGAGTCTATCAGTCTGGTTTTTGAACATTATCCTACATTGGACAATCTCAGAAAGGTTTTATGACTTTTGGGTGCCTTTGTGGTACTTCATATGAGTGGGAGGTCTTGAGACTATGGACCCCTTGGGAGACCAGTGTCTAATTCTACTACTTCCCCCTCACCAAGAATTCAGATGGTGAAACACCCTCATCCCTCCAGCCCTGCCCCCGGGAAGCCCTTAATTCAAAAAGGTCATTTCATTTCCTGTGAGCCAGTCTTACATCACTGGTGCAAGAATTGGGCAGTGCTTGCCCAGCTGGAAGTTGAGACACTGGAGGCCTCAGCCTAATATCCCAGACAGTATTTGTCAGGTTGATGATAAGCTGGTGGAGAGTCTGTTAACTCAAGGCCTGATTCTAATGAATTTGGGATTCCTTGCTGAAAAAAAGACTGGGCTGAGTGTGGTGGCTCATGCCTGTAATCCCAGCACTTTGGGAGGCTGAGGTGGGGCGGATCATCTGAGGTCGGGAGTTCGGACCATCCTGGCCAATATGGTGAAACCCTGTCTCTCCTAAAAATACAAAAAATTAGCCAGGCCTGGTGGTGGGTGCCTATAATCCCAACTACTCGGGAGGCTGAGGCAGGAGAATCGCTTGAACCTAGCAGGCAGAGGTTGCAGTGAGCCGAGATTGCGCCATTCCATTCCAGCCTGGGCAACAAGAGCGAAATTCCACCTCAAAAAAAAAAAAAAAGAAAGATTGGATCCTGGTCCATCCAAGATGCTGCCCTTGCAACCTCTGGGTTGATGACTGATATGTTGGTCTCTTGGGACAAGGCTGTACAGTTGAGAAAAGTAGCAAGAACATCAGATCTCTGCAGGTCATCTGGCCCCCATAAAAAAGCAATAGCAACTGGGAAAAGACTAGACTGCTAGGTTCCCAGCTATACTGGATTATTAGACAAAGCCACCCACTCCATCTTTGTTTATAGAACTCATTTTCAGGAACAAGTGTTTTATAGTGAGGTAGAGGTTGTAAAGAAGCTCTTTACAGTGAAGATCCCAAATATGTGAGCCTTCTATCAAGCTTGATCTAAAGGAACTTTACATGGGTGGCAGTTTAGAAGAAAAAGAGAGAAAAGGATAAAGAAAAAAACTAATAAAAATAGCTGAGATCACTCAACAGTTATCAAGAAACAGATACTACAGTTTTATAACACGAAGTACTAAAAGTATATGCACTCTTAAAAGGCAATTAAAACGTATGCTCCAAAACTATAAAACATTTTCTTTTCATCTGCAACATAGAGGGCAGATTACAACACATTAATAACGTTTTGTTTAGAGTTCAGTTTCTGATGGTTTCCAAATGTAGTCTGTGTAGATTAACCAGAAGGAGTCCAGTTCCCTTTTTTAAGAGCGCTTGTAAAGGAAAGCAATGTGGTAAGATTGTTATGAAAAGAGAGTGTATTTAGGAAATAGCACTTAGCAGGGTCTCTCTGAATGGCTGCCAGGTCAGGAAGCTGAAGTGCAAGGCTTGGCCCTTGTTCAGCCCCCCCAGTTCCAGCTTCTTGACCACACAGTATGTCAGGAACATGTCACAAGCCAGCCAGGAAGACTCAGCCCCGCCCATGGGCCAGCTTGGCACGGCTGCTTTCACATAACCCAGGGCTCCAGAGGGGCCGGAGGCAGGCATTCCAGGGCCACGGGAACATGCAAGTTTTTAAAATAGAAGTGAAGGACTTAAAAAAAAAAAAAAAAAAAAAAAAAAAAAAAAAGCCTGGGAATTAAGCAGTTGCTGAGTCCTTGAGTCCTTATGGAACATGGTTCCTCATGTAGAGTGGCAGAGGTGAAAAGGGCCTTAAAGGTTATCTCATCCTCTGGCCTCTGCTTATAAACAAGGACATTGACCTGCTTACGACCACAGTGATAGAACCAATTGTGGAATCCATATCTGTCAGCTCTTAGTCTGCTAAAGCCACTGCGGCTAAGCTGCCCTTTCTTCTTGGATTTTGGCTCTAGAAAGCTGTCCAGTAATCCAGTAATCTGTTGCTGTACCCTTTTTTTTTTTTTTTTTTTTTTTTTTGAGATGGGGTCTTACTCTGTTGCCCAGGCTGGAGTGCAGTGGTATGATCTCAGCTCACTGCAACCTCCGCTTCCCGGGTTCAAGCAATTCTCCTGCCTCAGCCTCCCAAGTAGCTGGGATCACAGGCATGTGCCACCAAGCCTGGCTAATTTTGTATTTTTTAGTAGAGATGGAGTTCCACCATGTTGACCAGGCTGGTCTCGAACTCCTGACCTCAGGTGATCCACTTGCCTCGGCCTCCCAAAGGGCTGGGATTACAGGCATGAGCCACTGAGCCCATTCTGTTGCTATACCATTTGTTCCTACTACTTGCCTAACTGCTTTATGTCTCAGTCTCAGTTTCCTCATCTACAAAATGGAGATAATATCAATGTCTGGGGTGGGCCCAGTGGCTCACGCCTGTAATCCCAACACTTTGGGAGGCTGAGGCGTGTGGATCACCTAACGTCAGGAGTTGGAGATATATGTATATATAAAATCAATATCTGCTTCACAGAGTTACAAGGATTGATAGAAGAAACATGTATAACATTTACGGTGCCTGGTATGGAATAAGGGCTCAATAATGTTATCTATTCCCAGTAATAATAATATCATTAGCATTATACTCTCATTTGTCTTATTGCTACTACTATTTCTACAGTTGCTACATTAGCAGTCGCAGGAATTTGGCCTGGAGCCTAGGCATGGCGTATGAGCTCTATGGTAGTAGACAGTCAGACCCAGGATTGGAGGTGGGGGAGCCGAGTAGAGGGGAAGATGAGTCTTGGATGCCTCTGGGCCAGTGCTTCATAAAGTCCTGTGCTCAGATTCCAGCTGTGGAACTGAGGTGCAGAGGTGGGTTTTAATGTTATTGTTGTCTTTGCTCTGTTTTGCCTTTCCATTTTTGTTGTACAGTTTTAGTTGAAAGAGACTTTAGAGATGATCACGTATACATTACAGTTCAGCCTCCACAGTTTACATGGGGGGAAACTGAAGCTCAGAAAGAAAAAGTGGCTTGCCTTATGTCTTGCTAGCCTTACTTGGTAATCGAATAGAGCTCTTGTCTAATTTACATATAAAAGGAAAACTGGAGGAGAAAGAGCCTTAGGATAATACCCATAAGATCGAAAAATCCTTCAGCCTTTCTTCTACATCAGGCCCGCTGGGACCCTACTTAAAACCCTCATTTTGACCTGGTTCCTTAGTCAGCATGGAGACAAGCCTGAGGAAGAAACTCAAGAGAGCCGGCCTCTTTCCTTAGGTATTATTAGAGAGCAATCCCCTATAAAAGTTAAGTGGATGTTTGTTTTTTATTTAAAACCTTCAGGAGATTTAACCCTGCTGGGCTGCTCCTGCCCACAGCAGTGTCCCTTCAGGCCTCACATAACACTTCTACTGTAAAGAGGGCTTGCTTTCAGAATGCTTAAACAACTCTGACATGCACATTTCTTTGCTTAATACAAGGCTCACTGATTTAGAAAGTAAAATTACTTTCTTAGTTGATGCCTCAATTGTTTTCTCCTTTGAGTTCTTATCTTTCCTTTGCCCTAGTGTCAAGTCAGTTTTCCTATTTTGCTAAAATGTTTGATCAACTTTGAGATTAGAAACTTTATGGCAGGGTGTGGTGGCCCACGCCTGTAATCCCAGCACTTTGGGAGGCTGTGGTGAGTGGATCACAGGGTCAGGAGATGGAGACTAACCTGGCCAACATGGTGAAACCACTTGTCTACTAAAAATACAAAAATTAGCTGGGTGTGGTGGTGGGCGCCTGTAGTCCCAGCTATTCAGGAGACTGAGGTAGGAGAATCACTTGAATCTGGGAGGTGGAGGTTGCAGTGAGCCGAGATTGCGCCACTGCACTCCAGCCTGGTGACAGAGTGAGACTCCATCTCAAAAAAAAAAAAAGATTAGAAAATTTATAGTGCTTTAAATACCCAGTGAGCATATGATTGCTGGAAAAGTCGTTCATCCTTACCAATAACACTATAACAACAAAACTATTACCTAGAAAAATCAACTAGAAATTCAGTGAGAACATTTTAGCTTTTTTCCTTAAAATTTTTAAAATTCTGACGTTGCCTGGTTACGTTGAAACAGCCCTGTTGTGTCATCCTACTTTCTTTTTCCTGGTATTTTCCCCTTTGGGACTTTGGTTTCATTAATCTCAATCTGTTCTGAAAGCACTAAGGCAGATTTTCAAAGAGCTGTAATTGTCACAGTGAGAGCACAATGACTTATTGAAGTTTCACATGTTGCTCTTTCTGGAACTACTAGAGATTGGAACCAATTCTCCATCCACATCTCTATCCGAGAGTTGGATGAAAATATCAAAGTTTTCCCTTCTCCGGTGCTTGTCAAAAGTATTTCTCCCAGCTAATTTCATTCCCAGTTGCCAAAGAAAAGAAACCAAACATAACTCCTCATCTCCAGGTCACCTGACAAGGTAAGAAGAGAGATTAAACGAATGTGCCGAAGTTTCTTTCCCTTATAGCCTCCAGATCTCCAGAATATACCTTCTTTAGTTTCCACATCACACTTTCCTACATTTTTTGTTAATTAGATGATGTCTGGAAAGATCACAGGAAACTGGTATGACTACCAAAGGGACAGAGGCTTTTGTAGTGCATTGGTACCCCTAAGTCTGTCCATCCTTGTCCAGAAATACAACGGGCACATCTTTGCACCCTGTGGAATCAGGGTTAGTCCTGAAATCAGAGTAGACTTGGCTTTGTACTTCTATCTGGGTAGTTGGCTTAAGTGCTGTGTCTGTATTGAGTGACGCTTTTCCATCAGGATTCATATTCTTTTGGAAGCCTAGACTATTTCTTCATTTGACCACACTGTGCAGGGTTTTAGTACTGAAGGGTTCCCAATGTAGCTGCTCATGTGGAGAACCTTATCACAGCTTTCTTTTCCCTGAGTTATTTGTGGTAAAGTCCTGGCAGTTTGTTTAGATGTTCAGTGAGTGACATCTAATAGAAGTGGATGGGGCTGGATTTCAAGGTGGTTTGGGGTCTTGATGGTTTTTTTTAACCAAGTACTATGAAGTGATTTGCTCCTAGACTTTAGGGATGGGAAATGCTGCTCTTTTTTCCCCTGAAAATTGAGTCTGGTCAAATTGACAAGTTATTTTCTGAAACTCTAAGTCATAATTGTACCATATTTATTTTCTGATTTTTTTTTTTTAACCTTTCAGTTAACAAATGTTTCCCAGCCCCTGTCAGCCTCTACTGGTAATCCGGAGAAATGGGCCAATGGCTTTATGTAACTGAGGTTTCTGTTTTAACATGAAAATACTATATTTACCTTCAAAACGACCCTCACTTAGATCAGACTACCTGGGGTTGTCAAGCCTTCCATCTTCAAGCCAAGAAGTAGTTGGGTTTTTTGTTTTTTGTGGGTTTTTTTGGTTTATTTTATTTTTATTTATTTTATTTTATTTTTATTTTTTGAGGCAGTCTCACTCCGTCGCCCAGGCTGGAGTGCAGTGGCGTGATCAAGGCTCAGTGCAACCTCCACCTCTGGGGTTCAAGTGATTCTCCTGCCTCAGCCTCCTGAGTAGCTGGGATTACAGGCATGTGCCACCACACTTGGCTAATTTTTGTATTTTTAGTAGAGACAGGGTTTTGCCATGTTGGCCAGGCCGGTCTCAAACTCCTGGCCTCAAGTGATCCTCCCACCTGGGCCTCCCAAAATGCTGAGGTTACAGGCATGAGCCACCATGCCTGGCTGTTTGGTTTGGTTTAGGTGTCTTTGTCCATGGAGTGCTATGTGTCTGGTATTATTGCCCCACTTTCTGCCTTTGAAACCAGTGCATTGTGTCACCAGAGAGCCTGGGATACAGAGGTAAACTGGAGACAGAGTCACACAAAAATAATCATTTCAAAAGAAACCTGAGGCTGTCAGGGTTGTTGGTATGCCATGGCACAGGACCCAAAGTGATCTTCTCAGGCCTCAACCCCAGCCCATGCAGATGGTATCTGAGCCACCTACAAGTAAAGGTGAACCTTAGTACTGCATATAAATAAGTCTCTGATGAATTCCTTGGGGTGAACCTAGGTTCTCTTTGTGGTATTTTCTCTATCAAAATCAAGATTTTGGGATTTAAAAAAAAAATTTACATTATGCTTTATATTTATACAGCATTTCCACTCACATGATTTCCTTTTAAATCTCAATCTTTGAGATTGGTGTTGTCATGCCCATTTTGCTGATAAGGCTTAGGGAAAGAAACTCTAAAATTGCATTGCTAATAAAGGGCAGAACTGGCCAGTCGTGGTGGCTCATGCCTATAATCCCAACACTTTGGGAGGCCAAGGCAGGCAGATCACAAGGTCAGGAGTTTGAGACCAGCCTGGCCAATATGGTGAAACTCCATCTCTACTAATAATACAGAAATTAGTCAGATGTGGTGGCCACGCGCCCATAGTCCCAGCTACACAGGCGGCTAAGGCAGAAGAATCGCTTGAACCTGGGAGGCAGAGGTTGCAGTGAGCCAAGATTGCACCACTGCACTCCAGCCTGAGGGACAGAGCAAGACTCCATCTCCAAAAAAAAGGCAGAACTCTGGCATTCCACCCATGTCTTCAGTCATTTCTTCAAGAATACTTTTACCAAGCCACCTTCCTTTGAATGGAATACTTTAGCAGTCCCAAGAGAGTCTTCCTTTATATCAAAATAGCAAATATTTTGGTTATGTTAAAATACTTCTCAAAGACTTTGATGTGCTGCATCTTCAAATAATAGAAATCTGAATTCATTATTGTCTTGTTTAAGGTAACATGTAGAGGGAGGAACATGGAATTTGAGATCAATCAAATAATTCAAAATATGATTCTTCTCTGTGATAAATGTGTGACTTACACTTAGCTTGTTTCTTCATCTAGACAAATGTGAATGACAAACCAGCTCAAAGGGGTCTTGCAAGTATTAAATTAAACACGAACACAGTGCTTAATATTAGTAGGAATCCAATAAACAGACGTTTCCCTTCCCATTTTCACTCTGGTTCAAACTGAGCTTTTCTTTCTTACCTCCCACTTCTTTCTTAGATCAATTCTTTGCTCAAGGGAAATGTAATTGTTTATCATCTGTTGAGCATAGATTTTCTCTTCCCAGCTTCTTATTTTTGTGCACACTGTTCCTTCCTCTGAAGAGCCCTGCTTTTCTCAGTGTCCTTCATACACTCCTGGTTAACCACCTACAGGATTTCTACTCATCTTTCAAAGTTTAGAGAAAATAGTGCTCTTCCTTGCAACCTTTCTGATTATTCCAATCAAAAATTATCTTCTTTTCTCCGAATATCTTTGTCTTTACTAGTCACCACCCTCTTATGGGACTTACCATGTTTCGCCTGATACTGTCTTTAAGGATGTAACTTTATTTTCTTTCCTATCAGAGTTTAAATTCATTGTGGAAAGGGGTTGTTACTTCTTGCCTCTAGATATCCACTGTAATGTGTAGCGTAGTTCCTAGGAGGCTGCATGGTATGATCAAAAGAACACAGGTTTTTAGAGGCAGGTTTATCTAGGTTTGAATTGTGGGTCTGCCACTTCTTCACTAGCTGTTGACCTTAGAAAAGTTGCTTCACCCTCTGAGCCTCTATAAAATGTGAATAATCATACCTACTTCATGGTATCATTGTATGGAGTAAATGAAATCGCATGTAGAGTGCCTGGCACAAAACAGGCACTTAAGAAATGTTAGACTGTTCCCCTTGATCATAATACAACATTGATTAAGTAAGTAGATTGACGTTCACTCCTTATTGCATGATTTTCTAAAGTGGAGAATTCTGGATAATAAATTTCAGTAGACTCATTTGATAGAACAGGGACTGGTATACACCCTCTGTAGTTGATTTGGGAAGCCAGGCATCAGTCTGTGGAAGAGCCACAGAACACTAGCTAAATATTGACAACTGGCTATGCCATCTTATTCCAGCATATGGATTTGTATTTGTAATTCCCCAAGATAAGATTTTACCGTCCCTCTTAATTTTATTAATCCATTCTAAACTGACAGATGTTGCAGTGAGCTTTGAGCTCTTGGGGATTCTTGTTTTGTTTCTGATTAAAAGATGAGTTTCCTTCTTAAACCCAAGGGTCTAAGTATCAGTGCCCTTCTCTCCTAAACAGCTTGCTTAAATGCCAGAAGTAAACTTGTTATTCTCTATTGGATGCTAAAGAAGCTTTTCAGTGTCTAAGCCCCTTCTAAACATGTTTCCTTCTAGGAGGCAGAAGAGTGGGGATTGTTTAGCATAGTACCTGGTAGTTGGTAGCTGCTTAGTAAACAGTAGTTAGTATGATCATTACTTGTATTTACATTTTTATTTTGAAGGAGCATGGGGAGCGTAAGCAGAGCTCACAGAACTAATCTGTGTTGATCTCTCTTCTTCTTGAGGGCACACAGAATTTGAGAACACTGAAATTCAGCCAGATAATGACCCAGGGTTATGGTCAGTGTTCCAGTATGGTTTGTGCTTTTGTTCCTTCTTCTTGGGAGTCTAGTTCCAACTTTAATAGCACAGTAACTGCCAGTTCCTATCCATGGGGGTTGAGAACATCGTTGGATGATACGTTTAATACTGGAGATGCTGAGGTTGCCTAAGTCGTGGTCTGTTCTTAGGTTACTGGCTGGTGTGTGAACTGCTACTCCAGAAAGCAAGTTGGTCAACAGAAGAATTTTAATGAAGCCATTTAAGTTTTCCAGCCACTGGAGCTGGTTCTCTTTGGTTTTTTTTTTTGTTTGTTTTGTTTGTTTGTTTTTGTTTTTGTTTTTTCCCCCCTTCCATCAGCCTACTTTCAAGAAGAGGCTCATGTTCTGGTTCCAGGGCACCAGCCTTAGAGTGGGCAGTCGTTCATTCCTGGCCTAGGACAATCATATTGGAGATCTCCCTGGACATCAGACACTTGCTATCATTTCTGTTCTCTTGTTGGCTGATCCTCCAAGTGCTTTTAGGGGCACCTGAGGTCACTTTTTGCCGTAAGGCATGTCACTCTGTGGCATCTTACTGAACAGGATATGCTTTTTATTATTTGGGACTGACCTAGTGATAATAATACTGATAGCCACTATTTATTGAATTGCTGTGTGAGGTAGGCGTTGTACAGGCTGCCTAACATAGACTTTTATTAATCCTCACAACAGTCCTTTAAGGTAGGCATTAAGGCAGGTATTCTTATGCCCATGTTACAGATAAGTACTGGAGAAGTTAAATCACTTGCCCAAGGTTTAAACAGCTACTAAATGCCAAAGCTGAGACTTAACTTCAAAGCCCTGTTTACACTTTATTTACAGAAAGCTCAAAATGCCCCTGAAACTCTGAAATCACTGTGATATTTCACACCAACTTACCAGAAATTCCCAGGACATTAATTCAGTGATCTGAGTTGAGTGTGTAGAGCATTACCCAATATGAAAACAGTAGAGTTCCACAGTTTTATGATAAAACCCAGAGAAACCCATAGTACATTAGACACATTGGAATTGAAAAGCTTAAGTAAAAAAAATTCATTTTAAGGTCATCTGTTTATACTGACACAAGGTCTATAGAAAATGAGAGAGTTGGCATGATGTTTCTGAAATATGCAATTTTACAATGGGAACGTGTTATAAAATGCCCTGCCACTGTTGTTTTCCTTGGGATTTAGAGTGAGAGACATGAAGGCTGACAACTCTCTTCCTGTTGTAGGTCAGAGCTTCAAGGAACTCTGTAATCTTCCCACCAGCTTTATTCTCTCCTGGAACTCACGGGTAAAATTAGATGCTGGCTGGACTTCAGTAGTTGAGTTTGAAATCTTTCAGAGGCCAAGTCAGACAACGGCAGCAGACTGCTTTCTCACAGTACCACTTTGAGAGACACTTTGTACAGACTAACATAGTTTAGTAAACCGATGAGTGTCTGGCAATTTTGCCATAAAACGCCATTAATAACAACGCCTATAGGAGCACAGGAAAATGATCTTTGTGTGGTTAATCTTGGAAACAGAATCAGGCTTCATCTTCCTTTTATCAACATGCTTCCTTTACCTCTTGATGTTGCTCTACTCTAGTGTACTGTTACAGTTGAAAAGCCACACTCTAGATGAGGATTTAGTTGGAACTATTTTATTACATGCATTATAATTGACTCTAGGAGGCAGACATGGTGAAAAGGGTGTGGGAAGAAATTATTTAGAGGGTGAATGCTCTCCCAAACTATCATCAAACGCATTTACCTAATTTGACACATTTTGCCTGGTAGTCATAGAAATAGACTGAGGTGCCCCCATCAGAATATAAAGAGTCAGAAACTAAAACCAGACTGAAAAGAGCCAACCCATTAGGGAAGTACCTCCCTGGGGAGCGGGTGGGCAGGGAAAGGAGGTTTGATGGCAATTACTAAACACTGATTCGAGAACATGTTTAGAGGAGCTGCGACCCAGGGAAATCCTCCTTCCCAGTCTTAGCTGGGCAAGGGACAGTTAAGTAAAAAGAGTTCTGCTTATTCTCTGCTGCAGGATGCTACCCCCTGACCCTTTATAAGTCAGCCTAGCTTGATTACTCCTTTTAATTCAAGGCTCAAAACAGCTTGTAAAGTTTTTTTTATCATTCCTTTCCAGATTGTGTGGGCCACACTGTAGCATTTTGTCCACATCTGTTTTCCAACCTCATTACTCTTCTGTTATTACATTCATTAGAAAAAAGAGCTGTTTATTTCTTTTCTGCATGTTTTCCCCCTAGTTTCAAAAGCTAAAATGGTAAATCATGTGGTGTTTGATGTGACCATCTCCACGAATTCTAGTATACAAATTGGTGGTTGCATATACAGGAATTGGTTGAACCTTATTGTTTAAATTAGCTATACCCCAGCCAAAGCTCACAACTCATATGAGGCTGTTTCACTGTAGACTGAGATTGTCAAGACTTCTCATTTCTGTATCAGAATGGCTATATCATTCGCTCCAGGGTGCATAGCGATAACGTGAATTTTTTTGTCTAGTATGACTCCTGCGCACTTTAATTTGAATATAATTATTTAAAGACACATGGAAGCTGGAGGCAGAGCTTTGGAATTTAGGATGGTTTTACTTAGTGAAGAGAAAGCTAAAAGAGATGAGACAAGGATGTCCACAAATACCGTTTCTCTTCAATGTTATACTAGAACTACTACCCAGAGCAATGAAATGAGAACAGCAGATTCGAGGAATAAGAAATGGAAGAAAATAGACACAGCTGACCTTATTTGCAGATTATATTATTTGCTTCAAAGACAATCCAGAAGAATGAACAAACTGTTAGAATTAATAAAATAATTCGGCAACATTGCTGGATACAGAATTTGATGATGTTCCTTCATGATAGTAATAACCAATTAGAAAGAAAAAGATCCTATTTGCAATAATAATCAAAAGCACAAAGAAGCTAGGAATAATTCTTAGAAAACATATGCAAAACCTTTACAGGAAATGCATAAAGCAAAGTTGAAGGAATGAAAGAAGATCCACATAAATGGACATAACATATTCATAGATAGGGAGACTTATTTATTTATTTATTTATTGAGATAGAATTCTTACTCTTTCACCCAGGCTGGAGTGAGTGACACGATCTCCGCTCACCACAACCTCCACCACTTGGATTCAAGCAATTCTCCTGCCTCAGCCTCCCGAGTAGCTGGGATTACAGGCACGCACCACTGCGCCCAGCTAATTTTTGTATTGTTAGTAGAGGTGAGGTTTCGCCATGTTGACCAGGCTGGTCTTGAACTCCTGACCTCAGGTGACCCACCTGCCTCAGCCTCCCAAAGTGTTGGGATTACAGGCGTGAGACACCTCGCCCAGCCGGGCTACTTAATTGTTGTTTTGTTTTGTTTTGTTTTTGTTTTGAGACAGAGTTTGCTCTTGTTGCCCAGGCTGGAGTGCAATGGCGCGATCTCCACTCACTGCAACTTCCGCCTCCCAAGGTTCAGGCGATTCTCCTGCCTCAGCCACCCGAGTAGCTGGGATTACAGGCATGCGCCACCACACCCGGCTAATTTTGTATTTTTAATAGAGACGGGGTTTTCACCATGTTGGCCAGGCTAGTCTCGAACTCCTGACCTCAGGTGATCCACCCGCCTTGGCCTCCCAACGTGCTGGAATTACAGGCGTGAGCCACGGCGCCCGGCCTGGGAGACTTAATATTTAAAGGCTGTCAGTTATCCCCAAGTTAATCTAGAAATCAAATGAAATTCAAATGAACACCCTAAGAAGTTTTGAATTACTCAAAGTCTTAGCAGGAAACTAATGGCACACACAGAAGTGTTCACCGAGGGGAGTCAATGAAGGACCTGTTTACAAAGGTGTGGACAAAGCTTAATGAAACCAAGAAACCAACAGGGGGAAGTGAGGCACCCTGAGCTAGCAAAAGCAAAGAAGCACCGTTAGCACCCCTGGGCCTGAAGCTGCAAGCGGATGGAACCGTTCCCAGAACCCAGACAGTGCTGTAGCTTTAGCTGTAGAGAGGCCCACCTGGTAGGCCTTCAGTAGAGGAACAGCTGCTACTAACCTGGACATAGGTGCGAGGGAGCTAAGGAGAGAAATACATTGACCTGTTCCTCCTTTTGCCCTTCATTCTCTTTCCATTGACTCTCATTAGCTGAATATAAGAAGGAGAGACCCAGTGGATGCTGCCCATCTAGAAGTCAGCCTCATGGGACACAGAACAAGGTGAAGAGTGGAAAGTGATTCTGAAGGAGCAATCAGAGACCATCCAGTACAGGTGTTTTTCATAGTGTTTTTCAAGGTGATCTTGAACTTCACGTGGAAGATCGGAGGATTAAAACCAGCAAGGAAAGTTTTTGAAGCAACAGACCTATTACAACTTTTATTTAAAATCTCAATTTCCTTCCTGCCAGATATTAACATGTATTACAAAGCTGTAATAATTAAAGCAGAATGGTATTGTTTCAGAGAAAGACAGACAGTGGAACACAATCTACATATATGTAGAAACTTGATATATGACAAACCAGTGCTGAAAATTGGACTGTTCAGTAAATTGTGCTGAGACAAATGATTATCCACATAGGAAAAACTTAGGACTTCATATTAGGATAGCAAAAATAAAAAATTCTGAGCATACGTGTTGACAAGGGTTGGATACTCATATACTGTTGGTAGAAGTATTAATTGACATAATCCTATCAGAGGGTAATTTACAACATCTAGTAAAGTTTTATGGATTCTAGAGCCAGACTATTCCCCGTCTGTAAAATGGGGTTGACAAGTGATCCTCAGAAGAGTATTGTGAAGATTAAATGAGTTTATATATACATATCTATAAAAAATTGTATAGATATAATGCTTGGAACAATGGTTACTACAAAATAAGCTCTATTTAAATGTGTTATTATTGTTGTTATTTCTAGATCTTGCAGTTCTACTTCTAGGTATGTAATCCAGAGAAAATTCTGACTTGTGTATAAAAGAAGACTCATTCAGGCCAGGCGCGGTGGCTCACACCTGTAATCCCATCACTTTGGGAGGCCGAGGCAGGCAAATCATGAGGTCAGGAGATCGAGACCATCCTGGCTAACATGGTGAAACCCCGTCTCTACTAAAAATACAAAAAAATATTAGCCAGGCGTGACGGCGGGCGCCTGTAGTCCCAGCTACTTGG
Organism: Macaca thibetana thibetana; assembly: GCF_024542745.1. NCBI lineage: Eukaryota > Metazoa > Chordata > Mammalia > Primates > Cercopithecidae > Macaca > Macaca thibetana. Next base: position 34,123,051 of record NC_065593.1, read on the forward strand.
GAGACTGAGGCAGGAGAATGGCGTGAACCTGGAGGCAGAGCTTGCAGTGAGCCGAGATCGCATCACTGTACTCAAGCCTGGGCCATAGAGTGAGAGACTCTGTCTCAAAAAAAAACAAGACTTAATTCAATAATGTTTATTTCAAATGAACAAAAAAGTAGCTGAAAAAAATCATGATATATTCATTGTATAGCAATAAGAAGGAATAAATTAAACTGTATGTGGTAACATAGATAAGTCTTTTTTGTTTGTTTTGTTTTGTTTTTGTTTTGAGAGAGTCTCACTCTGTTGACCAGGCTGGTGTGCAGTAGCGTGATCTTGGCTAACTGCAACCTCCCTGTCCTGGTGCAAGTGATTCTCATGTTTCAGCCTCCCACATAGCTGGGATTACAGGAGTGTGCCACCACATTCAGCTAATTTTTCTATTTTAGTAGAGACAGAGTTTCACCATGTTGGCCAGGCTGGTCTCAGACTCCTGACCTCAGATGATCCACCCACCTTGTCCTCCCAAAGTGCTGGGATTACAGGTGTGAGCCACCACACCCAGCCTCATAGATAAGCCTGAAAAACATGTTGAGAGTGAAATAAAACCAGATTGCAGAGGAATATGAATAGTCTGATATTGAGAAGGCAGGAGACATGAGAATGGGGAATGGCACAGAGAGATTTCAGCCCTGTCTCTAATATTTCATACCTTTCAAACATTTTCTAAAATCTGATCCAAAAAGAGAACTGATCTGTTAATTATGGTCATGTTTTAGAAATATAAAAGGGATATTAGAAGTATGATAGAGGCCGGGCGCAGTGGCTCACGCCTGTAATCCCAGCACTTTGGGAGGCCGAGGCGGCAGATCACAAGGTCAGGAGATCGAGACCACGGTGAAACCCCGTCTCTACTAAAAATACAAAAATTAGCCAGGCGCGGTGGCGGGCACCTGTATAGTCCCAGCTCCTCAGGAGGCTGAGGCAGGAGAATGGCGTGAACCCGGGAGGCAGAGCTTGCAGTGAGCCGAGATCGCGCCACTGCACTCCGGCCTGGGGGACAGAGCGTGACTCTGTCTCAAAAAAAAAAAAAAAAGTATGATAGAGAGAAATCGCCCTACAGAGAAATTGCCCTGTGTGGTCTTTGGAGGCAGACAGCCCTGTATTCAATTCCACTGTTTATTTTTATTAGCTGTGTAATCTTATATAAATTATTTAACATTAGTTACCTCACCAGGTTAGTTTGACAATTACATGGTGTACTATATATAAGAAAGCACAGTACCAGCCGGGCACAGTGGCTCACGCCTGTAATCCCAGCACTTTGGGAGCCGGAGGCGGGCAGATCACCTAAGGTCGGGAGTTCAAGACCAGCCTGACCAACATGGAGAAACCCTGTCTCTACTAAAAATACAAAATTAGCCGGCGTGGTGGCGCATGCCTGTAATCCCAGCTACTCGGGAGGTTGAGGCAGGAGAATCGCTTGAACCTGAGAGGCAGAGGTTGCGGTGAGCCAAGATTGCACCATTGCATTCTAGCCTGGGTGACAAGAGTGAAACTCTGTCTCAAGAAAAAATTAAAAGCACAGTACCTGATACATAGTAGATATTCAATAATTGTTCCATTCCTTCCACTCTTATACAAGGAAGAAAAAAGACGAATCAGCATCTCCCTTGGAAAATACTCTAGACCAAATTTCTGCTTCTGTGGGCCTGGTTTCTACAATCTTGTTTGTTTGGCTATAATTCATGTTGACTTTAAGTAAGGATTGCCAATTCATGCCCAAACTTAGTGAAGCAAGCTCACTTGATAAAGAAATGAATTTCAGGATTTCACTGTATAACACCATCATTCTTTTTTTTTCCCCATCAAGTAGTATATATGCCTGGGTTTGTGTGTATCATGCTGTCCTGGACTCTATATAGCAAAGATTTAATGACTGTGGACCTTACCTTTGTTCTAAAAAAAAATCTTTGACTATACCATTTTTATAATAAACACTTGCAAACTCACACCTTTTCTTGCTAACTGAGCAGGAGAACAGTTGCTCTTTTTTTTTCTCTACATAAAAGACAAATGTCTTTATCTTGTGGAAAATCCAGTGTCACCTTTCATAGATACTAAAATACTTCGTTTCTTCATGTCTAATGAGACTTCCTGTTTGGTTATTGTTTTTATAAAGATATGAAATCCATATGAAAGCTCTTGTGGTCAGGGTCAGTTATTCCAAGGGGGAAACCTGTCCTCATGTTCATTAAAATGATATCTCTTCTGGGCATACCTCTTTTGATCATTAACAAGCAACTGAATACTTTTCTTATGAATATTTCTGTAACAACCAAATTAGCAAATATAGCCTTGTGCTTTAGGATATGATCTTATTTTTACCTAATACTTGGGAGTTTAGAGTAAAACAAGCAATGCTAAGAAGAGACTGTGCAATGGGTAAAGGAGACAAATGGCTTAAAGAGAATGAGACAGACACACACCGTACACACACATGACCATTAGTAGATAGAGAAAACGGCCAGTATGTGGAAATTAAAAGGATGATCTTCTTTCTTGCATGCTTCTCACAGGAAAATTCATCCTGAGCAATTTCATTTCAGGCAAGGCTTGGGAAAGGGGAATTAGTTTCCAAAGGAATGTATGAGAAGCGCCTTGGACCTGAATGATTTAACACTGAACTAAGACTTGGTATCTGAGAAGCTGTATCTAAGAGTGGAGAGATGAAACAAGAGGCTTAGGAAAATTTTCCTGCCTACTGTCCTCAAGGTTTACCAAGATGACCTTACATGTAGGTACTGTTTTTCAAAACTGACATATTTAGGAAATCTTTGAAAATATCTAATTGCTACCATTAGTATGACTCACAGCCCTTTGCACCTTCTGTTGTTATGGAGTCCATCCCATTTCGTGTTAGAAATTTTCTGTAATGTAAGCCTATTTAGTCTATTTTCTCCCACTTTGTAAACAACCTTTTTCCATAGTTGCAAATGTCTCCACCATTATTTGTTTCAATTTGTAAATTTCAGAAAGGCTAGAATAAACAGTGTCCTCACACACGCACACTTATCCATTGCCAGACATGCACTATCTCTGGCCAGAGATATAGTCAAAAGTGGACCCTCCATACTTTTTTTATAGCACCGGAATCCAAAGTGAGATTCTTTGCTTCTTGACCCCTTTCTACTATGATAGGAAAGTTAATTTTTTGTTGTTGGTGGTGGTTTTTGTTTGTTTGTTTGTTTGTTTGTTTGTTTGAGACGGAGGCTCGCTCTGTCTCCCAGGCTGGAGTGCAGTGGTACGGTCTCGGCTCACTGCCAGCTGCGCCTCCCAGGTTCACGCCATTCTCCTGCCTCAGCCTCCCGAGTAGCTGGGACTACAGGCACCCGCGACCACACCCGGCTAATTTTTTGTATTTTTAGTAGAGATGGGGTTTCACTGTGTTAGCCAGGATGGTCTCGATCTCCTGACCTCGTGATCCACCCCCCCTCGGCCTTCCAAAGTACTGGGATTGCAGGCGTGAGCCACTGCGCCCGGCTGGAAAGTTAATTTTTAAATTGCCACAGTGGTTGGTAAATTAAAAGATATTAAGTCATGATGTCAAGGCTTTTATTTTTTGAAAAGAAAAAGCTAATTTAGGTTGGGTGCGGTGGCTCACGCCTGTTATCCCAGCACTTTGGGAAGCCAAGGTGGGCGGATTGCTTGAGGTCAGGAGTTCGAGACCAGCCTGGCCAACTTGGTGAAACTCTGTCTCTACTAAAATACAAAAATTAGCTGGATGTGGTAGTGCGTGCCTGTAATTCCAGCTACTCAGGAGGCTGAGGCAGGAGAATCACTTGAATCCAGGAGGCAGAGGTTGCACTGAGCCAACATCGTGCCACTGCACTCCAGCCTGGGCGACCGAGCAAGACTCCGTCTAAAAAAAAAAAAAAGGTGGCAAGAAGGTGAAACATGGAATTTTCCAGAGCAAAGCCAGGAAGTGCTGTGTAAGAAAGGACCGTGTGATCTACAACATGACCGTAGGGAAGACTCTGCCCTCCTTTGTTTTATTCTCATCCACGTCCAAGAACCTGTCCTATATAGGTCTTTGTGTGCACAAAGCTCACTGAAAACCCATACTCACCCCTCCCCGAAAAAACTGGGTCACATATCTCTTGAATATTTAATGTAATGTCCTACATTTGGTGCCCAGAGAGAAACTGTTACTCACTCGTAGATGTCACTCAAGCCACAGATAGACTGTCATTCACTGAAGATACAGTATCCTTAGTCATATTTGATCTTGGGGACTCTTTGCACCTCTACTTCCAACTTTGTCTGTTTTGCATTTGTTGTTTATTCATTCATTATTTTCTATTAGCTAAGGATTGATTGACTACTCAGACTTGCAAATGAATAAGACATAGAGTCTATGTTTAATGTATATTCCTCAATCTAGTTGGGAAAGTAGAATTTTACAGTCAATGATAGTATTTCTGCCTGTCTATCCCGCTCTTTTTGAATCACTACCACCGACCCCCACCACTACCACAAGTTTTTCATTTTCTTTTGCTTTCCATTTGCCAGATTCAAATTATTTTTTCATTGTAGTATAAAAGAAAACATAACATTATCATCTTAAGTGTCCACTACAGTAATACATATGCATATTATTGTATAACAGCTCACTAGAATTTTTCATCATACAAAACTGAAACTCTATACCCATTAAACGATTCCCATCCCCACCAGTAATTGTCTTTTTGTTTTGTTTTTTGCTTTGTTTTGTTTCTGAGACAGAGCCTCATTCTATTGCCCAGGCTAGAGTACAATCTTGGCTCCTGGGTTCAAGCAGTTCTCATTCCTCAGCCTCTTGAGTACCTGAGATTACAGGCATGCACCACCACACCCAGCTAATTTTTGTATTTTTAGTAGAGATGGGGTTTCACCATTTTGACCAGGACAGTTTTGAACTCCTGACCTCAGATGATCCGCCTGCCTCAGCCTCCCAAAGTGCTGGGATTACAGGCGTGAGCCACCACATCCAGCCAGTAATTGTCTTTTTATGATTTGCTTATTTCACCTAGCATAATATCCTCAAGGGTCATCCATGTTGTAGCATATGGCAGGATTTCCTTCTTTTTTAAGGCTGAATAATATTCCCCCTGTATATATGTATATATCACATTTTCTTTATCCATTTATCCATCAGTGGACATTTAGGTTGCCTCCATCTCTTTGACTATTGTGACTAATGCTGCAGTGAACACAGGTGTACAAGCATCTCTTAGAAATTATATTTTCTTTTTTTTTTTTTTTTTTTTTTTTTTTTGAGACGGAGTTTCACTCTTGTTGCCCAGCCTGGAGTGCAATGGCGTGATCTCAGCTCACCACAACCTCTGCCTCCTGGGTTCAAGCGATTCTCCTACCTCAGCCTTCCAAGTAGCTGGGATTACAAGCATGCACCACCACGCCTGGGTAATTTTGTGTTTTTAGTAGAGATGGGGTTTCTCCATGTTGGTCAGTCTGGTCTTGAACTCCCGACCTCAGGTAATCCACCCGCCTTGGCCTCCCAAAGTGCTGGGATTACAGGCATGAGCCACCACGCCCGACCATTATATTTTCAGTTCTTTTGAATATATATCAAGAAGTGGGATTGCTGGATTATATACGGTAATTCTATTTTTAATGTTCTAAGGAGTCTCCATGCTGTTTTCCATAGTGGCTACACCATTTACATTCCCACCAACAATGCACAAGGGTTTTGCACAATTTCTCCACATCCTTACCAGCACTTGTTACTCTCTTACATTTGTTTGTTTGTTTGTTTGTTTGTTTGTTTGTTTTGATAGTGGCCAACTTAATGGGTGTGAGGTGATCTACCATTGTGTTTTTGATTTGCATTTCTCTGATGATAGTAATGTTCTGCTAGCAACTTTTCATACAACTTGTTGGCAATTTGCAGTTATTCTTGGATTAATGTCTATTCAATTCCTTTGGACTTTTTATGTTTTTTTTTTCTTTTTTTTTTTTAAATTAAGATAAGGTCTTGCTCTGTTGCCCAGGCTGGAGTGCAGTGGCATGACCTTGACTCACTGCAACTTCTGCCTCCCAGGTTCAGACGATTTTTGTGCCTCATTCCCCAGGTAGCTGAGATGATAGGCACGTGCCACCACGCCTGGCTAAATTTTTGTATTTTTGGTAGACAGCGTTTTGCCATGTTTTTGAGGCTGGTCTCAAACTCCTTGCCTCATGTGATCCACCCGCCTCTGCCTCCCAAAGTGCTGGGATTACAGGCGTGAGCCACCAGGCCTAGCGTTTTGCCCTTTTTTTTTTTTTTTTTTTTTCCTGAGACGGAGTCTGGCTCTGTTGCCCAGGCTAGAGTGCAATGGTGCGATCCCGGCTCACCACAACCTCCGCCTCCCAGGTTCAAGCGATTCTCCCACCTCAGCCTCCTGAGTAGCTGGGATTACAGGTGACCGCCTCCGCACCCAGCTAATTTTTGTATTTTTTTTAGTAGAGATGGGGTTTCACCATGTTGGCCAGGCTAGTCTCGAACTCCTGGCCTCATGTCATCCGCCTGCCTTGGCCTCCCAAAGTGCCGGGAGTACAGGCGTGAGCCACCACACCTGGCCCTGTTGCCCATTTTTTAATCAGATTGTTTCATTGTTGAGTAGTAGGAGCTCTTTGTACATTCTGGATGCTACCCCCCTATCAAATATACAGTTTGCAGATATTTCCTTCCACTTTATAGGCTGCCTTTTCACACTGTTGTCTCCTTTGTGACGGTTTTTAAGTCTGATGTCATCCTATTTGTCTACTTTTGCTTTCATTGCCTGTGCGTTTGTTGTCATGTGTTACAAATCATTGCTAAATCCAATGTAATGAAACTTCTCCCCTATGTTTTCTTCAGGTAGTTTTATAGTTTCAGGTTTATTTTTGTTTTGTTTTGTTTGTTTTGAGATGCAGTTTCGCTCTTGTTGCCCAGGCTGGAGTGCAATGGCACAATCTTGGCTCACCACAGCTCTGCCTCCCGAGTAGCTGGGATTACAGGGTTCAAGCGATTCTGCTGCCTCAGCCTCCCAAGTAGCTGGGATTACAGGCATGCGCCACCATGCCAGGCTTATTTTGTATTTTTAGTAGAGACAGGGTTTCTCCATGTTGGTCAGTCTCGTCTCGAACTCCTGACCTCGTGATCTGCCTGCCTCAGCCTCCCAAAGTGCTGGGATTACAGGCGTGAGCCACCACGCCTGGTTATGTTTAGGTCTTTAACACATTTTGAGTTTTTTGTACATGGTGTAAGGGAAGGATCCAACTTTTATTATTATTATTATTATTTTTTCTGAGACAGAATCTTGCTCTGTTGCCCATGCTGGAGTGCATGGCACCATCTCGGCTCACTGCAGCCTCTGCCTCTTGGGTTCAAGTGATTCTCCTGCTTCAGCCTCCCAGGTAGCTGGGATTACAGGCGTGTACCACCACGCCTGGCTAATTTTTTTGTATTTTTAGTAGAGACAGGGTTTCACTGTGTTAGCCAGGATGGTCTCGATCTCCTGACCTCGTGATCCACCCGCCTCAGCCTCCCAAAGTGCTGGGATTACAGGCATGAGCCACTGTGCCCGGCATTTTTTTTTTCTTAGGTGGAGTCTCGCTCTGTTACCCAGGCTGGAGTGCAGTGGTGTGATCTTGGCTCACTGCAACCTCCGCCTCATGGGTTCAAGCAATTCTCCTGCCTCAGCCTCCCAAGTAGCTGGGATTACAGGCGCCCACCATCATGCCCAGCTAATTATGTGTGTGTGTGTGTGTGTGTGTGTGTGTGTGTGTGTGTGTGTGTGTGTTCAGTAGAGATGGGGTTTCACCATGTTGACCAGGCTGGTTTCAAACTCCCGACCTCAAGTAATCCACCTGCCTCAGCCTCCCAAAGTGCTAGGATTACAGGCGTGAGCCACCGTGCTCGGCCCCAACTTTATTCTTTCTCATGTAGTTAACCAGTTTTCCTAGAACCATTTGGGGTTTTTGTTTGTTTTGTTTGAACAGGGTCTCTCTCTGTTGCCCAGACAGGAGTGCAATGGTGCAATCATACCTCACTGCAGCCTCACACTCCTGAGCCCAAGCAGTCCTCCTGCCTCAGCTTCTCAAGTTGCTGGGAGTACAGGCACACACCACCATGCCCAGCTAATTTTTTTATTTTTTGTAGAAATGATGTATCATTCTGTTGCCAGGCTGGTCTTGAACTCCTGGCCTCAAGCCGTCCTCCCACCTGGGCCTCCAAAAATGCTGGAATTAGAGATGTAAGCCATCATGCCTGGCTACCATTAATTGAAGAGACCATCTTCAAATTACATTTTAAAGGAAAAACTGAAATATATTCCTTCTATAGAAAAGTGCTTCAAATATATTGTATGCAGAAGCAATCAATGAGTATGCAGCCAAAATATAAGAAAATAAGAATTTTAGAATCTTTTTGGGTACTTAATGAAAAATACTAGGTTGTTTTTTAGGATTTGGTGATATTTATGGTGTTTGTCAGTGTTTAAAAACATGTAATTTTGCCTGGACACAGAGGCTCATGCCTGTAATCCCAGCACTTTGGGAGGCTGAGGCGGACAGATTGGTTGAGCTCAGGAACTCGAGACCAGCCTCAGCAACATGGCAAAATCCTGTCTCTACAAAAAAAATACAAAAATTAGCCAGGCATGGTCTCATGAGACCACACCTGTGGTCTCAGCTACTCGGGAGGCTGAAGTGGGAGGATTGCTTGAGCCCAGGAGGTCAAGGTTGCAGTGAGCCGAGAGTGCACCACTGCACTCCAGCCCCGGTGACAGAGTGAAACCCTGTCTCAAAAAAAAAAAAAAAAAAAAGTTATTTTGATCATCTGTCCTCATTCTAAGTAAAAATTACTTTCATATATAAGTTGTATTGTGTAAGTTTCAGGCTATCCATAACTACATCTACTCCTGTTCCAATACATCACATTTTGTATCAATTTTGCCTTTTTATCTCTTGATATCTGCCCCAGTCTAAACGTGTTGACCTTCATACCTGAAACAGCATCATCTGTGGTCTGTGTTCACTGTCACGCTGGGGAGTCCCTTTCGCTCACTCCTGCATTAGATCTCCTGCGCCCTCCTACATCCTGTGTTCTTTGTTGGCTTACTTCCTCACTTTGGTAATTCCTCTATGTAGATCTGAGTTTCGATTTTCCTTCACCCAGATTTCCATTAATGTTTCTTGAAATACCAGTATGCTAGCTAGAATTCTCTTAGCTTTTGTCTAAAAATGTCTGTTTTACCTTTATTTTATTTATTTTTTCTGAGACATGGTCTCACTTTGTCACCCAGGTTGGAGTGCAGTGGCATGATCATGGCTCACTGGCAGCCTCAACGTCCTGGGCTCAAGCGATCTTCCCGCCTCAGTCCCCCAAGTAGCTGGGACAACAAGCGCACACCACCACACCCGGCTAATTTTTTGTATTTTTTGTAGAGATGGGGTTTTGCCATGTTTCCCAGGCTGACTGCCTTTATTTTAAGAGATATTTTGCTGAATATAATGCTGCATTTAAAAAATACCATTTAAAAAAAAAATCCAGATGTCATTCTGGCTTGTGTGGATTCTGACAAGAAATTAGCAGTTATTCTTTGTTCTGTATGTCATATGTCTTTTACCTCTGGCTACTTTTAAGATTTGTCTATCTATTTTTCATCATTTTGGTGATGATGTGTTCTGGATTGGTTTTATTTATGTATATCCTATTTTATAGTTTGTTGAGTTTCTTGGTTCTATGAGTTTATCATTTTTATCAAATTTGAAAACTTTCTGGTTATTTTTTCCAAAAATTTTTAATGCCTAACCCTTCCTCTGAGACTCCGGTTTCATATATCAGACCACTAATATTGTCGCATAAGTCACTGTGGCTCTGTTCTTTTTTTTTTTTCTTATAAGTTTTCTTTTTCTCTGTGCTACAATTTAGTTTCTATTGCTGTATCTTCAGGTTTATAGGCTCTGTAGTGTTTCATCTTTTGTCAAGTCAATTTAGTGAATCTTTTATTTTTAGAAGTTATGTTTATGTTTAGAAGTTATGTTTAGAAACTATCTTTTTTTAATCTCCCATTTCCTATCTTAATTATATTCATATTTTCTTTAAAATCTTTGAATTTTTTTTTTTTTTTTTTTTTTTTTTTTTTGAGACAAGGTCTCACTTTGTTACCCAGGCTGGAGTGCAGTGACACAATCTCTGCTCACTGCAACCTCTGCCTCCTGGGTTCAAGCAATTCTCCTGCCTCAGCCTCCTGAGTAGCTGGGATCACAGGCACGTGCCACCACACCCCCCTAATTTTTGTATTTTTAGTAGAGATGGGGTTTCACCATGTTGACCAGGCTGGTCTCAAACTCCTGACCTCAGGTGATCCACCTGCTGCGGCCCCCCAAAGTGCTGGGATTACAGGTGTGAGCCACCGCACCAGCCTGAACATGTTTTAATAGCTGTTTGAACTTCCTTCTATTAAAAACCTACAGCCAACACCAGACATAATGAAGATTGAAACTTTCTCCTAAGATCAGGAACACAGCAAGGGATGTCTACTGTTACCACTGCTATTCACCCAAGTACAGGAGGTTCTAGCTAGTGCTCTAAGGAAAGATAAAGAAACCAAAAGCATCTCAATTGGAAGAGAAGAAGTAAAACTGTTTCTATTCCTAGGAAACATAATTGTCTGTGTAGAAAAACCTATGAAATCTAATTTTAGTAATTTATTTGGAGACAGGGTCTTGCAGGGTCACTCAGGATGGAGTGCAGTAGTGCGAACATGGCTCACTTCAGCCTCTATCTCCTGGTCTCAAGTAATGATCAGCCTTTGAGTAGCTGGGACCACAGGTGAACGCCACCATACTTGACTAATTTTTAAATTTTTTTATAGAGACGGGGTCTCACCATGCTGCCCAGGCTAGTCTCGAACTCCTGGGCTCAAGCAATCCTCTCACCTCAACCTCCCAAAGTACGAGGATTACAGGCATTAGCCACTGCACCCAACCCTGAAATCTGCTTTTGAAAAGCTACGGGAACTAGTAAGGAGTCTAATGGCATCAGAATATAAGAAGGATATGTAAAAATGGACTGAATTGTCTATATGCTATCAACAAATAATCTGAAATTGAAATTTTAAAGCAATACCATTTATAGTATATAAGTAAATATCATAGATCTTGAATGGAATATATAGAATAAAGGATTCACTATAGGGATGAGGTCTATACAGGGTCTTATGTGATTGCTGGTGCTGTTGAAGAGTCTGTTGCCATTGAGTCTCTTGGTGGACCTGAATGTCGAGTAGGGCTGAAGCTGGGAAGAAAGCTCAATGTTTAGCAGCAGAGAGAAAAGGCAAATTGAAACCCAAGTGCATTTCTCAGACAAGATCTCACCTTGTCGCCCAGGCTGGAGTGCAGTGGCACAATCACAGTGAGTAGTGGCTCACTGCAGCCTTGTCAGTGCCTTTAGCCTTGATAAAATGGCTGACTGGCCTGCAGGAGCTCTTCACTACAGAGCTGCACATGCACTTGGCCCAGGAGTCAGAGAATTTGAAGGAGACTATCTCATGAGAGCTGGGGGATATGTAGCCCGGGAGGCTGGCCAGCACGTCAGTGACAGTAAGCACAAGCTGCCACAGCACCATGTGCCCTACGTTTAACCTTCAGAGCACGATGATTGCTGCCGTCTTCCACCTTCCAAATCTCATGGAAATTTTTCTTATGATTAAGTTCCAGATTAGCTAAATTGATACAGTACAAAGTCATTACAATACTTAATAGTTTTTTGATAGCGTTAGGTACAAAACCTTATAAACAGCAACCTATTTTGCAAGGTTGTAGGATATGCTATCAATATATAAAAATCACTTGTGTTGGCTGGGCACGGTGGCTCACGCCTGTAATCCCAGCACTTTGGGAGGCTGAGGTGGGTGGATCACGAGGTCAGGAGTTTGAGACCAGGCTGGCCAACATGGTGAAACCCCATCTCTACTAAAGATACATTAAAAAATTAGCTGGGCATGGTGGTGAGCGCCTGTAATCCCAGCCACTTGGGAGGCTGAGACAGGAGAATCGCTTGAACCTGGGAGGCAGAGGTTGCAGTGAGCTGAGATCGCACCATTACACTGCAGCCTGGGCGACAGGACGAGACTCCATCTCAAAAAAAAAAAAAAAAAAAAAAAAAAAATCACTTGTGTTTCTATACAGTAGCAATGAACAAACCGCAAATGAAATTAGGAAAGCTATTTCATTTACAGTAGCATCAAAAAGAATAAAGTACTCAGGAATAAATTTAACAGAAGTAAAAACTTTATAAACTACAAAACACTGGGAGAAATTACAGAAGAACTAAATAAATGGAAAGATACTCCATGTTCATAGATCAGAAGACAAAATTGTTAAGGTGGCAGTGCTCCCCAAATTGATCTACAGATTCAGTGCAATCTCTATCAAAATAATCTCTATCAAAATCTCTATCAAATAAACTGACTTATTTGCAGAAATTGACAAGCTGATCCTAAAATTTACATATAAATTCAAGAGTGCAGAAAAGCCAAAATAATCTTGAAAAAGAACAAAGTTCTGAAGGCCTCGACTTTTCAATTTCAAAATATACTTCTAAGCTACAATAATCAAGACAGTGTGGTACTGGTGTAAGGATAGACACACACCATAATGGAATAGAATTGAGAGTCCAAAAATAACCCTCACATTTATAGTCAATTAAATTTTAAACATGGATGTCAAGACATTTTCTATGAGGAAAGAATAGTATTTTCAACAAGTGGTAGGCTGGGCATGGTGGCTCACACCTGTAATCACAATGCTTTGGGAGGCCAAGGCAGGAGGGTCACTTGAGGCCAGGAGTTTGAGACCAGCCTGGGAAACATAGTGAGACCTTGTCTCTTATAGGAAAAAAAAAATTTAGAGAGGCATGGTGGCATGTGCCTATAGCCCTAGTAACTCAAAAGGCTGAGGCAGGAGGATCACTTTTTCTAGGAGTTCAAGGTTACAGTGAGCTGTGATCATGTCAGTGTACTCCAGCCTGAGTGACAGAGCAAGACCCTGTATCAGAAAAAAATAAATAAAAAGGTGGTGAGACAACTGAATATCCACATGACCCTACCTCATACCATACACAAAAATTAACTCAAAATGGATCAAAGACCTAAATGTAAGAGGTGAAGCTATAAAACTCTTAGAAGAAAACATATGAGTAAATCTTTGTGACCATGGATTAGGCAATAGTGTCTTATATATGACACCAAAAACACAAACCACAAGAGAAAAATAGACAATAAACTGGACACTATCAAACTAGAAAATGTTCAGGCTTCTAAGAATAACATCAGGAAAGTGAAAAAATGACTCACAAAATGGGAGAAAATTTTTGCAAATCATATCTCTGATAAGGAACTTATATCTAGAATACGTAAGAATGTGTAAGAACAACTACAACACAATAATGACAAATAACCCAATTAAAAATGGGCAAAGATCTGAATAGACAGTTCTCCAAAGAAGATATACAATGGCCAATAATCATGTGAAAAGATGCTCAACATCATTAACCATCAGGGATATTCAACCCAAAACCACAAGGAGATACTACTTGGCACCCACTAGGATGACTATGATCAAAAAGATAGATAATAAGTGTTGATAATGATGTGGAGAAGTTGTAACCCTCATACACTGCTGGCAGGAATATAAAATGGTGCAGCTCCTTTAGCAAACTGGCAGTTTCTCAAATGGTTAACAGAGTTACCATATTATCCAGCAATTCCACACCCAGGTGTATACCCAAAAGAAATGAAAACATATCCACACAAAAAATGAATTTGAGACAGAGTCTCACTCTAGCCCAGGCTGGAGTAAGGTGGTGCGATCTTGGCTTACTGCAACCTCTGCCTCCCGGGTCCTGGTTCAAGCAATTCTGCCTCAGCCTCCCAAGTAGCTGGGATCACAGACATGTGCCACTATGCCCAGCTAATTTTTGTATTTTTAGTAGAGACAGGGTTTCACCATGTTGGACAGTCTGGTCTTGAACTCCTGACCTTGTGATCTGCCCACCTCGGCCTCCCAAAGTGCTGGGATTACAGGCGTGAGCCACCGTGCCCGGACAATTTTTGTGGTTTTTGTAGAGACAGGGTTTTGCCATGTTCCCAGGCTTGTCTCAAACTCCTGGGCTCACATGATCCACCCACCTTGGCCTCCCACAGTGCTGGGTTTACAGGTGTGTGCCACCATGCCCAGCCTCTGTCAACTCTTGGATGGATATACCCGAAGGAATTGAATGCAGGAACAGGAACAGATGCTTCTGTGTTCCTTGCGGCATTATTCACTATAGCCCAAAGATGCCGATACCCTAAGCGTTCAACAGATTAATGGATATACAAAATGTGGTGTGTTCCTACAATGGAACACAAAATATTCCATAAAAAGGAATGAAGTTTTCATACATACTACAGCACAGATCAGCCTTGAAACTATTTGTGACTGGAAGAACCAGCCAGTATGGTTCCACTTATATGACATGTCCAGAATAGGAAAATCTATAGAGACAGAAAGTAGATTAGTAGTGGTTGCCTGGGACTGGGGACATGGGGAGGTTGGGAGATAATGGCTAAGGGGCACAGGGTTTCTTTTCAGAGCAATCAAAATCTTCTAAAATAGATTGTGGTGATGGTTGCACAATTCTGTAAATACACTAAAAGTCATTGAATTATATACTTTTCTATTTTTTAAAGATGGAATCTTGCTCTGTCACCCAGGCTGGAGTACAGTGGCATGTCTGGGCTCACTGCAACCTCCTCCTCCCAGATTCAAGTGATTCTCCTGCCTCAGCCTCTGGGATTACAGGCACGTGCCATCATGCCTGGCTAATTTTTGTATTTTTAGTAGAGATGGGATTTTACCATGTTGGACAGGCTGGTCTCGAACTCCTGACCTCAAGTGATCCGCCCACCTCGGCCTCCCAAAGTGTTGGGATTACAGGCATGAGCCACCGCACCCAGCCTGAATTACATACTTTAAATGGGTGAATTGCATGATAGGTGAATTATATACCAATAAATCTTTTTTTTTTTTAAGGCAGTGTAGGTCCGACACACCTAATAGAACAGAAGCTCTTGCTGCTTTCTTCTCTTTTCATTGGTCAGTGATGACCTTTGTGGGCATGTTTGGGCACAGGTCAGGGGTTCCATTCCATTCCTTATTATTTGGGTTCTTCTTGAAGAGCAGCTTCTGCCTAGCCCGTGGTGGTTAAGAGATTCACAAGCCAGTTTGCATTTTGCAAACTTTCCTTTGGGGCCTTAGCAGAGGATATTTTTAGAACAGCTGTGGGTCTAATTTTGATGTGGCCCAATGACTGTTCACCAGGCCTCATCACTGCCTTTGGGATAAGCATATATTACATCCAGTCTTAATCCCTTGGAGGACACACAGTTGTTCAGTCCATCCTGGTATAGACCACAAACCATGTTTAAAATAGTGGGCTAAGCCACTGGGCCTCCATGGTGAGGTGGCACTGGGCCCTCTGCTTGAGTGAAGAAAAAAAAAAAAAAAGCTAGGCAGGTAACCACAAGCCAAGTTGGGCTTGGCTTCTGCAGGCTGATTGGATGACTGTGGCAGTACCAGATTTGCTAAACCTCCTTTGGCTCACTTTTTCTCCCTCTCCATGTCTCTACATCTTTCTTTTTTTTCTCTCTCAATCCTGCTCCTTCTGAGTCTACATTAACTCTTTGTTTAGCTTGGCTCCAGAGCTGTAAGAACTTTCCTTTAGTCAAGTATTTATCTCTTGGGTAATTCTCTCCCTACTGTCAACAGAACTCAAGAAATCCTCTAGCTGAACAAAGAGTAGAGTTGTAAAGGACCTCAGAACTCTTCTACTCTAAGCCCCTTCCTTTACACTCGAAGACCCTGGTGCCCAGAGAGAGGAAATATTATGCCAAAGTTACCCACCAAGTTAGGCTAGGCCTGGGATTTGGTACCATTATCTCCTCACTCATGGTTCCGTACTCTTTCCATTTTTGAATGAAGGACACACATTGCAGAAAGAAGCAGGATTCTGAGCAAATTCCAACCACTCGCAATTATCTTTGTGATAGATACAGACATAGGATCAACAGTAGTCCACCTCAAAGACAGTTATTGTTTCTTAAAGTCCAAGAGGCTATCGGTTATCACTGAGTCCAGCTTGGGGAGGTCATCAGATTTGTCTTTGGAAGGGAATGTGAGGTAGTTGACCTGGTTGAAAGAATGTCTAATTTGGAATCAGGATCCAGGTTTGAGTCACAACTTTGCCACTTAAAGATTTCACATCTTGCATGAGTAATTTGTTTTCTGCACTTCAACATATAGATCTATATAGCAGGAGTAACAATACCTACCTTGGAGTGTGGTTGTATAGATTTGATAAAACAATGAAAGTAAAAGCTTATTTTAACTTGAAACCAAAGGTGTATTCACACAAAAAGACTGGCACTGTGTGTGTGTGTTCAGCAAGAAGTGACCCCCTCCAACTGTATCTTATGACAGATTAGTGCTTAAAGTGGGCAGCGCCAGAGCCAAAGGTTCTGCCAGTTCTCTTCACACATGCCTGATCATTTGGGCAGCAAAGATGGAGCTATCTGGGCATGTCTTGACCCTTAACAGGTTGAAGGCTTTCTCCAGCAAGTCCCAACTGATTGGCCTGTTGTATTCCCATAGTATCTCAGCCTTCTAAAAAGGTATTACATACTATGTGGTTTAAGAAGAAAATCAGGCACAAAATGGTATAAAAAGATACCTACTCTTGGCCAGGCATGGTGGCTCACGCCTGTAATCCCAGCACTTTGGGAGGCCGAGGCGGGCAGATCACGAGGTCAGGAGATCGAGACCATCCTGGCTAACACGGTGAAACCCCATCTCTACTAAGTATACAAAAAATTAGCCGGGCGCAGTGGCGGCCGCCTGTAGTCCCAGCTACTCAGGAGGCTGAGGCAGGAGAATGGCGTGAACCCAGAGGACGGAGCTTGCAGTGAGCCAAGATCGCACCACTGCACTCCAGCCTGGGCGACAGAGTGAGACTCCGTCTCAGACAAAAAAAAAAAAAAAAAAGATACCTACTCTTATCTCCCAATCCCTGCCCAGAGGAAATAATCACTGTCAGCAGTTTACTGTGTATCATTCCAAAGATATTCTGTGCATCTTTTTTTCTTTGCATCAAAAAGGTACCCTACTATGAATACTCTTTCCACATATCAATACATCTTGGAGATTTTTCCTTTTTTAGTATTTATAGAATTTCCTTAGAGACAACATAGTTTTCCACAATTTATTTCACAACGCCTATTGTTGGACTTATACATGGTCTTAAATCTTTTGTCATTATAAACAGTGTTAAAGCAAATATTTTACATCTTAGGACATTTGTGTAATTTCATCTGTATAAATAGTTCTTAGAAGTAGAATTCTCAGGTCAAAGGATAAGTGACCTAGGAATTTTTTGTAATTTCATTATTTAATGTCAAATTTTCCATCATAATCACCATACTAAGTTATACTCCCACCCCCAATGTATGAGAGTACTTATTTCTCTACACCTTGCCAGTACAGTGTGTTATCAGATTTTTTGGTCTCTGCAAACCAGATTCAATGTGTTATTTTATTGTAATTTAAATGTGCATTTCTCTTAGACTGGCATTGAACATATTTTCACAAATTTAAATGCCGTATTTAGTTCTTTCATTGTTCATGGTCTTTACCCATCTTTATATTGGGTTTCCTATCTTATTCATATTGATTTGGAGGAGCTTTCTATATACTAAGCAAAGTAGCACTCTATCATATATATTATAAATATTTTCCAAGTTTGTCAGTATCTTTGCCATACAAATTTTAAAATTTTATGTGTTTATCAAAATTTCTGGGGTTTGTGTCGTACTGAGTATAGCTTTCTCATTTCTCTATTTTTAAAAAATTATTTGTTTTATGGTACATTTTAACTTTCTTTTCTGCTACTTCCCTTTTACAAGACTGTTGTGCACATAATAGATGTTCAAGACTTTTTTCTAAGACTTTTTTCTAAGCTATTTCAATTTAGGCTGTTTTATGTAATGAGAGGAAGACTGAATTTGGATTCAGAAGACCTCATTGACAACTAACTATAACACATTCAAACTAGTTAGTTACTAGGTACCTGCCTTCTGTGTTTTTGTGAATATCTAATAAAATCAAGTGAATTAATGTATGAGAAAGTCCTTTTTAAAAGTATAAAGAAATTATTTGGGACAGTTTTTCAGTGAACACATTCATATATGCTTTTATTATTTTTCTCCCTAATTGGTCTCAGGTTTGAAATAAAATTTGTCTCTAGGAAAAAGCAAAGCTCATAAATGTGGGGTTTTCTTTATTGCTTCTTTGGGAATACCTTACCAATGAGAACACTTTCCTGAGCCTTGGTTGGGAGCTGAATGAGAAGGGGCAAATTGGGCCTCTGGTGAGAGGTTCTCCCCAAGTGTCCAGACTAGTAACTTTTAAGAGTTGGATGGTTGGAAAAAGTGGGCAGGACATTTGCATAATATTCCAGGACAGAGAGTTCAGTTTTATTGGGCTGAAAGAGTTCAAAGGCAAAGTCTTCTGGGAACTAAAGTTGGTTTCGTTGGCTTACTCTTAGATAGACGTGACTTCCTGTGTCAGCGAGGGAGGCTCCAAGGACAAGTTCAATGCCTGAGTTATAGAAAGTTATGTTTGGATTGGTCCTTGTGAAGAAAAGAGAGTATCTGGGGTGTTTGAAAAAGAAGGAAGCCCATCAACACAGAGTATTATGAACCAGACCCTTCCATGGTCTCTATACCTCACTTTGAGAGAATTTCTATTTTGGTTTAATGAGTTGGTCACATTGCATCATCCCTTTATCTACCTAAAATGTGAATTTTAACAATTTTTTATCGAGATAATTTTTTCACAGAGTGAAATGCGCAGAGCTTAAATGTGTAAGTAATCAAATGAGTTTTAATGAAGGGGAGAAATCACAGTAAAAATATATTTTTTAATATATTTGTGTGTTATATGTAATACATATTTTACATTTTTATACATAAATTTTTTTCACTGTGATTTTCCCCCTTAAAAATAAATCAGCCCATGGCATCTTTTATTATTATTATTATTTTTTTGAGACGGAGTCTTGCTCTGTCTCCCAGGCTGGAGTGCAGTGGCGCAATCTCTGTTCACTGCAAGCTCCGTTGCCTCCTGGGTTCATGCCATTCTCCTGCCTCAGCCTCCCCAGAGGCTGGAACTACAGGCGCCTGCCACCACGCCTGGCTAATTTTTTTGTATTTTTAGTAGAGACGGGGTTTCACCATGTTCGCCAGGATGGTCTCAATCTCATGACCTCGTCGTGATCCACCCGCCTTGGCCTCCCAAAGTGCTGGGATTACAGGCGTGAGCCACCACGCCCGGCCGGCATCTTTTATTTAAATAATACTATGATGTCATGATGTTGTAATACTAAAACTTGTGTTGGTTTTTTTGCTCCACGTTGCTCCTTTATGTATTGAAAACAATTGGGCAGCCATGACATTCAATGGTGCTGCCTAGTTCCTTCAGAGATTTTACCGTTTTATTTATGTTTTAATACAAAGGTGACCATTTTTACTGGAAAAGTACCAATGAATTCAACTAGTCTTGGTTTGGAGGACTATATAACACATTCAAACTAGTTAGCTTCAACCACCAGCCATTAAGCACCCACTCTACGCTGGTACTTTATATTATGTTTAGTTCATTATCCCTATCATATTTAGTAAACTCTCCTCTTTAGTTCATCAGAGATGATGAAGGGATGACCAAGTGAATTTAGAGGGGATTTGTACCAAAATGAGGTTGAAAAAGTAAAGTGATTGATTTTTTTTTTTTTTTTTTTTTTTTTTTTTTTTTTTTGAGACAGAGTCTTGCTCTGTCATCCAGGCTGGAGTGCAGTGGCACAATCTCAGCTCACTGCAAGCTCCGCCTCCTGGATTCATGCTATTCTCCTGCCTCAGCCTCCTGAGTAGCTGGGACTACAGGCGCCCGCCACCACGCCCAGCTAATTTTTTGTATTTTTAGTGGAGACAGGGTTTCACTGTGTTTGCCAGGATGGTCTCAATCTTCTGACCTCGTGATCCGCCTTCCTCAGTCTCCCAAAGTGCTGGGATTACAGGCATGAGCCACCGTGTCTGGCCGTAAATTGATTAAAAAAAAAAAAAAATTAGAGACACGGTTTTGCTCTGTCACGCAGGTTGGAATACAGTGAGGTAGTCATAGCTCACTGCAGCCTCAACCTCCTGGGCTCAATCCTCCTGCCTCAGCCTCCCAAGCAGCTGAGACAACAGAGCACCATACCCAGTTGTAAACTGATTTTTAAGCAGAACTTGAACTGACTCACCCGGGCAGCTTTGGGCAGCTTTAGTTGTACCTTTGGTATTATGATCTTGAGATGTGAAGCTGACTAGGCTTGTGGGTCAGGTGGGGACTTGGAGAACTTTTCTGTCTAGCTAAAGGATTGTAAATGCACCAATTAGTGCTCTGTATCTACCTAAAGGTTTGTAAATGCACCAGTCAGCACGCTGTAAAAATGGACCAATCAGCACTCTGTAAAATGGACCAATCAGCAGGATGTGGGCGGGGCCAAATAAGGGACTAAAAACTGGCCACTGCAGCCAGCAGCGGCAACCCACTGGGGTCTCCTTGCAGGCTGTGGAAGGTGTGTTCTTTTGCTCTTCACAATAAATCTTGCCTGCTGCTCAGTCTTTGGGTCCACACTACCTTTATGAGCTATAACACTCACCATGAGGGTCTGCGGCTTCATTCCTGAAGTCAGCGAGACCACGAACCCACTGGAAGGAAGAAACGCCGGACACAAGGAACAAACTCTGAAGGAACAAACTCTGGACCCACTATCTTTAAGAACTGCAACTATCAGGGCAAGGGTCCGCAGCTTCATTCTTGAAGTCAGCGAGACCAGGAACCCACCAGAAGGAGCCAATTCCGGACACAATCTGAAGGCTTGTTCACCTCTGTTGCTGCTTCTGGGCTCCTTGCGATTAGCAGTGCAGCCTACAGCTGCATTTTTTTTTTCTCTGCTCTTTTTCTTTTTTTTCCTCCTGCTGTTTAGGCTTCATTCTAACTGGCTTTTCAGCCTATCTGGGCATTTATTTGTTCCCTTAAGGCCATGCCAGTTGTTGCAAAGGTGAAGAGAAGAGCTGAGCTGTCAGGGTCTCTGCTTAGGAGAGCCTCCACTCACCAGTAAGTGAGGAGATTTGCTCAGGCATGCCACGGCATAGCACAGTGACCTGATGCCACCTCAGAAGGGACAGCAGAAGCTTCCCCAGCACCTAGCTAATGCCTGTTGTTGAATGAATGGATAAGTGAAGTTCTCAAGCAAGTGTCATCAAGGTCCTCTCCTGCTTCTCCTGTCTGTAGGCTTCTGAAAGCTTTGCTGCCCTAAATTCCTGTCCTTGGTCTCTGTTGGGACCATACCTAGTGACTGATGCTAACCTCAGCGTCTCTTCTGTCCGATAGTGATTCAAACCAACTATCCTGAAATAGCCTCCACCTGGGCAGACCAGGGACCACAGGAACCAGAGAAATGAAAAGTATCGCTTGAGAACTAAATTGGGGTGCTTTGCTTTTCCCATCCTCCTAGGTTGTGCATTTTTGTTTTTTTATTTTTTTATTTTTTCTTGCTAAAATGCAGCAAAGGAAGAGGAAAGAAACAAGTATAACAATTAGTGCATGGCAGAGTGCCTGCTAATAAATGTATATAAAAGAGGGAACTGAGTGCTGCTTCTCCAACATAACTTCCAAGTCTGAATACTTGGTTTTCTGCAGATTTTCAACAGGTGTCAGTTACACTTTACTTGGCCTTAAAGTGAAAAGCTCTACATGCTTGGTTTGGTTTATCCATAGGATCTAGACTAGACTAGAGGATTGACTCAGTGAAAATGTTTACTCCTCTAATTAAGCAGAATTAAGGTCTGGGCTCAAAACTGTCTTGAGCTGTGCTAGGCATAATTGAGATGCATGGACTTTGTGTAAATAATGTACTTCTAATTGGCTTTGATTAAGTGCAAATTAGAATCACACTTCACTCCAGTGTGATTTACATTCCTAAGCCCTTTTACTAACTGAAGTACCGTGGGTGGCCGATAAGACTTGTTTATCCAGGAGACAAGAGACTAGGAGCTGGGGATCTGCAGTTTCCCAAAGGTAAAGGAGCCTGCAGCTGAGATTCGAGTTTCTCATGTCTTCCCTCCCATCTCCAGTCCCTACTTTAGGCGAATCAGCTTTAGTCCTCTAAATTCTAAAGTTTTACACACACACACACACACACACACACACACACACACACACACACACACGTTACGTGAATACATGAATATTGCAGTTTGTCTTGTGAAACCTCAGACCTAAAACCAGCCCCAGGCTTTGACTGTCAATATCATGACACCTTTTTAGTCATGGACTAGAAACAGTTCATAAAGGAAACAACTGGTGGGAAGTTTTTTCCAGAGAGTTCCCAGTGTGTGGGTGTGAGTCAACAGACTGCTACAAAGTAGCTTAAACTCTACACACATCTTCCTCTGGGATTTCTTTGCAGCTTTCAAAGGGTAGATCTTTGCAACCGTCCCTTGGGGAGCCTGCAGGGTGAGGTGGGGAGGGTCTGCGAGGCATTTCCTCTTGCTTCTGAATTCTCTGAATCCGCATTTGAAAGTTATTGTGAGCAGATGAAGCGGAGGTTGCTGGGTTTATACTGATGTCTGTGCCCACTCCTGTGCTGGTGAAGTCTGGCGTGTGGTGAAGTCTGGCGTGTGGAGAGGCCTCTGGTTATTGGGAGGCTGGTAAATGGCCAGCAGGATAGGAATGCGACATGGTGTTTATGACCCTGGAGGCCGCCGATGACTGGACCTAGAAGGGTTCCTCCAGATTTTCTCACATTAGCATGCTGCTGCTTGGTGCAAGACCGAAAAATACATGTCAGAATAGGGATTTTCACACCAGCAGAGAGTGCTAACAGTGTGCCAGGATCTGTGGGCATGCTGTTAGCAGGGCTAAGTTAAATACTCGCTTCACACCCTTGTGAAGGCGGCTCCCAGGGCAGCCAGAGAAGCATGTCACCTTCAGAGAAGGTTGGACTGTAAATATGGTGGTCTCTAAACTCAGCCACGGGCTTACCAGAGTGAGAACGTATCCTATTTAGACAAATTACACTACAGAGATCCTGGCCAGGGCGAGGAAAGACAGAGAATGCTTTCTAGGCCCTTTATACTGCATTCATTCATTTCTTCATTCTCTGAAACTTTATGGGCCACTTACTGAGCCAGACACCAGAGATGCAACTAGGAAGATGCCATGGTCTTTACACCTAAAGAGCTCTATGGAGTTGGGGAACAGATCTCTATAGAGATAAATGGCAGCCAAATGTGGTAGATGCTGCAGCAGAGAGGAGGAAGCCTGTGGTAGGGGCTCTCTTGGGGAAAATTGTGTGCCATACTGCATTTGTTCAGAGCAGCTTGGAGTCAGCTTGAGGGCCAAATCCTGTTCCAAGAAAGTACATTTTCCAGGGTGTGGTGGCTCACACCTCTAATCCCAGCACTTTAGGAGGCTGAGGCAGGCGGATCACTTGAGCCCAGGAGTTCGAGAACAGCCTAAGCAACATAGTGAGACCTCGTCTCTATGAAAAATCCAAAAATTAGCCAGGCATGGTGATGGGCACCTGTAGTCCCAGCTACTACCGAGGCTGAGGCGGAAGGATCACTTGAGCCCAGGAGGTGGCGGCTACAATGTGCCAAATGGCATCACTGCACTCCAGCCTGGGTGACAGAGTGAGACCCTGTGTCAAAAAAAAAAAAGCCAAAAAAGTACACGTATTATTGACTTTCTGAAGAAAAAGCAGTAATAACAATAGGATATTAACGTTTGTCCAGTACATACTATGTGCCAAGTATTGTTCTAAATATTTTTGTTCATTTTCTCATGTAATCGTCACAGCATTGAAAAGGTACCATTATTTCTATTTTAAGAGGAGCAAGCAGAAGCTTGGAGGGATTAAGTAACTTGCGGAGGAATTGGGACTCGAACTTGGGTCTGATATCTTTACAACTTTAGCTTGTTACTCTACATCAAGGTGTAAAAGACTATGAGTCAGAAGACCTGGGCTCTGTTGCTGACTTTCTTACCAGCTGGCTATGTGCTCTTCAGCAAGTCACTCCCTGTCTCTGCCTTGGTTCCTTCCTTAACCACTCCATTAAATGAGGCACTCAATCAGCTTGAATCAAAGAAATTACATGGGCTGTGGGGAGGGAAAGTGTAAGGTCTTTGACGGCTTGCTGTGCTACTATCGGTTGTGAATTTTGTGACCTTGACTTGTCACCTGCTGGCCCTAAAGTATGTAGTATTGATCTTAGTCTTACTTCTTGACCTGGGTGCTTGATTCCAGAAAGCCTCTTAAAGTAGGGCTCTGTATCTTTCTTTGTCAGTAGTGGACCCAGGCAGCAAGGGCCCAAGGTTATCAAGTACAAGGGCTTTGTCCCAGAGCCATCTCTGCTACAGATTGTCCTAGCTTTAGGTTGGCATGCACTTTCTGCTTCAGATCCCCAATCAGTCCTTGTTGGCAAATGTGGTGCTTTGATCTTTTAAAAGATGAAGTTCAGCCCAAGACCTTGACCAAGGTCAAGTTCTCCTTCATTCCCAGTGGCTTAGGAGGAGTGCTTTCTTGTCTGACTGACAGAGACAAGGAGCCAAGTCGGCAGCAACCACAAGATATGGCAGACTAGAGGACTGGAAATTTTCTGGACAGTTTTTAATGCAGAGATGCCTAGAAAGAAGCTACCGCCCCACGTGCCAATCCTCCGAGCAGGCCTTGTACCCAGCCATGAGCGAAAGTGCTGTACTGAGAACCACCAAATCCTGGCTAGGCCAGGATGATGGCTGGTGTTTTGCAGGTATGTTGGTATTCAAAAAAAGCCTTAGAACAGAAGATTTTGGTTTCGGAGGATAGGGGTGGAGCATGAAAACATGCTCATGGTATTTATCTATAACCAATACAATGTTTAAAATGACCCGTCCCATTCGGGAAGGGCCACGCAGGCCTAATGGCCCCTCTACATATTGCTTCTTGGGCAAGGCTCAACACAAATGCACCCTGCTTTCCACCCCTTAGTCCACTTGTTGGAACAACCTGTTTCAAACTCTTAAGTTTGTCTAATCCTTCTAACCATATTCTGGAACTTTGACTTTGACCTTGAGTTATAGCTCCAAGTACTAAGCATTACTTGGGAGAGAGTGTACCCCCATGACTTAGCGGGCTCACTCAGAGTGGCAGAATGTGGTGGGGGTGCTGGCCCAACAGAGTCTCAGTCACTCATGGAAAGGGGTCTCTCTTCTGACCATTTCCAGACATTCTTCACATGATCTCAGTTTGATTTTTAGCTTCCTTTTTGCTCTTCGCTTATAATGTCTCAACATCAGACATGGCTGTTTACCTCCATTTACATTACTGCCATGTGAAACCACTCTGTCCACTGAGAGCGAATAAACTGGCTTTCATGGGTGTGCTGTCAAGTAACAGCTAAAGGGTTAAAAGTTTGAGCAGGCAGACTGGCCAGCAGGAGTTAGTGGTGTGGAGTAAGAGGGACGCCAGCCTGTCTCTAAACTTTTTGGCCCTCCCCAACTACAGAGATGAAGGAAGAGCCTCTATAAATCACTGGAGATTAGAGACCCTGTTCTTGCCGACTCCACAGGGTTGCACTGCTTAATGTCAAAGCCTCACGTATTACTTTAACAGCACTCCTTTTCTTTATTAAATCCACTTTGAAATAAAAAAAAAAAAAAAGATGATCTTTCCAGTAAGGGGGAGAAGGCTAAAAGGATTTAGAAAGTATCTGCTATGTTACATTACAGAGACTAATAACTGTTTAGGGAGTAAGTAACATTTTTGCACCATCTTAAGCCATAAAAAAGAAAAGAGGTATAAAGGTCTGTTCCTTAGAATCAATTTGTTTGAGTGTTTATTTTGCCCCGTGTCCTTGCCTCCAGGTTTCCTTCCAAGTGTGAGCAAAGCAACTGGGAAACTGATGTGCGTGCTGATAGCCGAAAGGTCTGGGACACTAAATTGTTCAGAAATTAGGGTGTTTACTTGGGTTCGTGTGTGTAAAGAGAGCATGGGAAGGGAGTGTGGTGGTGGCAAGAGTTCTACTCTTATACTTAAAAGAAAAAATGCAAACTTTGTGTTCCTTTGGAGGCCGAGACTGAGTTTATCTCCTTCATCTGACTTTAATGAAGACATATTTTAAGCAGCTGCACCCATGTCAAATGTCATATTTTGGCTCAAAACGTCCACCTTCTGGGTGGGAGGTTTCTCAAACTAAGAAGTTGGTGGTAATTATAAGCTAATTGAGGAGCAGTAAGCAGAAGTCTGATTGTCACAAAACGTAAGTTAAAAATTAACTTATATAGATGAAAAGTGGCATGGATTGGTAATTGTTAATGCTGGCAGTGGGGTTTATTATACCATTCTCTCTGCTTATATATTTTTTTAAATGTTCATAATAGAAAAATAAATCAGTTTAAATAAAATGCTTAGCACTTAGTAACCAAAAGTAAACCAACGTGAGCCAAAATATTAAATCACCAATTATAGCATTTTAATTTATACTTTCAGAGACATCTCTAGATAAAGAAAAATGACACAGAGAATTTGGGTGCCTCTAATTTGTTTACTACCCATTAGGGCTTGAAGCTTCTTCGTGTTTATTCCTTTATAGTCAAATGCCCATTACTTCAACAGAATTGTTCCAGGAAGGTAGGATTCAATCATTAAAAGCCCAGAAAAAACCCTTGAAAATCTTGGGAGTAAATGGGGTCAAGGGACTTTTTAGTTTGCTTTTTTTGTTGTTGTTGTTGTTTTTTTTTTTGTGGTTCGGAGTCTCGCTCTGTCGCCCAGGCTGGAGTACAGTGGCGTGATCTCAGCTCACTGCAAGCTCTGCCTCCCGGGTTTACGCCATTCTCCTGCCTCAGCCTCCTGAGTAGCTGGGACTACAGGCACCCGCCACCACGCCTGGCTAATTTTTTGTATTTTTAGTAGAGACGGGGTTTCACCATGTCAGTCAGGATGGTCTCGATCTCCTGACCTCATGATCTGCCCGCCTCAGCCTCCCAAAGTGTTGCGATTACAGGCGTGAGCCACCGGTGCCCGGCCTATTTTAGCCAAGCACCAGCGAGCCAAGTCCGTTTTGTGTTTAGGGTTTCACTTGTTTATTCAGCAAACATTTGATGAACAACTGCAGCCTCCCAGGTACTTTGCTAGCTATTGGTGACTTAAACAAATAAACAACCAAATAACCCAGGCTCCAACTCTGGAGAAACTTAACATCTTAAAAGGAAGTATTTTTAAAATGATTACATATAAAATAGCATGAAACCTTAAAAATAGAGGCCACTTGGGGAAGGGAATGGAGCTTGCTTTCTGTAGCTCCCGGATTATGACTTAGAGAAGGATTGTGAGATTTGAGATGAGCTAGGAACCATTTTCAAGCCAACTGCTAGATTGGTATGGTGTTTTTCCATTTGCATTTTGAAGTTTGGAAAGAGTTCACACCTTTAAAATGTGGTTCATATTTGCCGGCAAAAAAATGGCTTGTTTTGCTGTGCTTCCCATCCAAGAGCTGACAAGTCACAGCTTTTTATTCTGACAAACAGCTTGAAGGTATCACCTCTGCGGGCTCCTGACACAATGAATTGCGGTTCTTCATTTATGGCAGTTTGTGCTTCGTGTACACTTTCATGTGTTTAGGATGGTTGCCCAGTTTTAAAGTAGCAACTCTTAAAATAGCTGGAAACGGATTTGGAGTTCAGGTTTGGTTGAAAAGGGGCTGATGGTGGCTGTGCGTGTGTCGGTGTATGCATGCTTGCAAGCCCGTGTGCACACCCGTGCTGCTGTGAGTCAGTCCAGAGCAGTTTACACAGGGGTCCATTGTGATAGAAAATATAAGGCATGTAGGGTGAGGAGGAAGAGGGAGGGAGGATTGCATCTAGTGATCCTGGAACAGTTGCTCAGACCAGCATTTAGTGTTTTATTAGGAGAGAACAACTCTATAAAAGGAACAAGAGGTTCAATCATTATAGAGTGGGGCGACAGGAGGCAGCTGCCAGCATGACTTTGAAAACCCTTTGAGATCCTAGAAGACTTGCCACATATAACGTGCAGCAGCTGCT
Organism: Macaca thibetana thibetana; assembly: GCF_024542745.1. NCBI lineage: Eukaryota > Metazoa > Chordata > Mammalia > Primates > Cercopithecidae > Macaca > Macaca thibetana. The sequence continues at coordinate 34,151,281 of NC_065593.1, forward strand.
GGGATCATTTAGGAGAATTGCAGAACTTGGCACCCACCCATCCCTGCAGGGGATAGATTCTAGGATCACCCCAATGTTTTCTTTAGATGAGTTCCAACCCCACCCCACCCCCACTTTCCTTGCCACTGAACATTCTCACAGCAGTTCTTGTATTTTTCTTTTTTATTCCAGGTAGTTTTGCAGAGAATTAAGAGAAAAGGATAGTCCCCTAGTTTGATTTGAAAAGAAATGAGGGGCCAGACATGGTGGTTCACGCCTGTAATCCCAGCACTTTGGGAGGCCGAGGCGGGCAGATCACTTTGAGCTCAGGAATTCGAGACTAGCCTGAGCAACGTGGCAAAACCCCATCTCTACTAAAAATACAAAAATTAGCCAGACGTGGTGGTGGGTGCCTGTAATTCCAGCTACTCAGGAGGCTGAGACATGAGAATCGCTTGAACCCAGAGGTGGAGGTTGCAGTGAGCCAAGATCACATCACTGCACTCCAGTCTGGGTGACAGAGTGAAGCTCGGTCTCAAAAAACAAGAAAAAAGAAATGAGGGGTGAGGGGTCCTTTATGCTTGGGGGTCAGGGAGGTGTGGCCAGGTTGGGAGAATACAGAGGGTCGCCTATTCTTGTGCCCATATGTGTACTTGATAAACAGATTGCCAGAACCTTGCAAACTATCACTTACATGATGTCATGCAAGTAACAAAGTATGTGAATTTCATTTTTAAAAAATCTGCCTGGGATGTCTGTTTTTCATCAATACATACAGAATATTTGCAAAGTTGAACCCTTCAACTTTAAAAATCTCCAATTAAATCATATAAACGTAAGTAATAACCAGTGTTCAAATAAGCCAGAAGAAGGTTATTTATGGGGGGTTATTCTTGACAACTGTATCATTTGACATACGTATAAAATTTTTGGTGAAGTTTTCTCAAAGTATAAATGCCAATAACTGCTGAAATTTGGCAACCAGTGTGTTTCTTCTGTGGACTCATATTCTGTGAGCAAGCTCAGAGACCACCAGTATGTTAGTAAAAATTATTACTGATGTAATCTTAAATAGGAGGTGGCCCCCACCTTCACTGGGGAACAAATGGAGGGAAAATTAAAGGGTAGCTTTGGAAATAGTCATAGTTTCATCTTTAGAAGGGATATTAGAAATCGTGTAGGTTGGAAATCTCACTTATAGCTTGAGAAAATCCTCCTGCCCCTCCACTCCAAGAGATTCTGATCGTTTCTCTCCTGCCTTACCTCCCTCACCCCAATTTGAAAATTATTCCCACTCTTACTAATGGGAGAGCTGCCTATCATCAGATTTGTTGAGATGGTGAAAAGAAAGTTAAGAACTGCATATTTAACCCCCCTGGCTCATTTTTAAGACAGGACTACTAGGGCCCAGAGAAGTCCCATAGAGGACAGCAGAACAAGGTCTTTGTATTCTGTCACTTGGAAGTGACAGCTATATGAACCCAGGCATTTCTTTTTTTTCTTTTCTTTTTTTTTTTTTTTTTTTTTTGAGATGGAGTCTCACTCTGTCGCCCAGGCTGGAGTGCTGTGGCCAGATCTCAGCTCACTGCAAGCTCCGCCTCCCGGGTTTACGCCATTCTCCTGCCTCAGCCTCCCGAGTAGCTGAGACTGCAGACGCCCGCCACTTCGCCCGGCTAGTTTTTTGTATTTTTTAGTAGAGACGGGGTTTCACCGTGTTAGCCAGGATGGTCTCGATCTCCTGACCTCATGATCCGCCCGTCTCGGCCTCCCAAAGTGCTGGGATTACAGGCTTGAGCCACCGCGCCCGGCCCGGACCCAGGCATTTCTAAGACATTAAATCACAGCCCTCATGCTGTTGCCACATGACCAGGGATCAACACTGTCAAGTATGAAAGCGAGAACACTGTAGGGCTGGTGCTATGAGGAACTATATATGGTCATATCCTTAAGTTCCATTATGTGCAGGATTCAGTAGATCTAGTGGAAATAGGACCTCATTTTTATATTTTAGACAGGGTATCACTCTGTCACCCAGTCTGGAGTACAGTGGCACAATCTCAGCTCACAGCAACCTCTGCCTTCCGGGTTCAAGCGATCCTCCCACTTCAGCCTCCCAGGTGTCTGGGACTATAGGTGTATGCCACTGCACCCGGCTGATTTTTGTATTCTTTCAGTACAGGTGAGATTTCACCATGTTGGCCAGGCTGGTCTCGAACTCCTGACCTCAAGGGATCCACCCTCCTTGGCCTCCCAAAGTGCTGGGATTACAGGCATGAGCCACGGCATCATTTCGCTGCAAAATAGGTTGTTGTATCTCTAGTTAAATAGTTAAGCAATAAAGTATTTCATCCTTGTATTTTCCAGTCTCCAAAATAAGTTGTTATTTTAAAATACAGTAAATGTATAGAACAGATCTCGACTACTGTAGTTAAACTTATAATGGAGTTACTTATCATGTTTGAAAAAAGTCTTGCAATATAATATCACATGTTTTTATTCCAGGCCCACAAATAGGTGGTAGTACTATGACGTCCCTACTCACGGGTCCTTTCCCTCTTTATTTGAGGAACAAGGAACTTCCCACCAGCCTAGAGAAAGTCATCCATCCTAAGTATCTTTAAACATTTGATTTAGTCATACAAGGAGCAAGCAGAGTTATGCTAGCCACAGCGTGGTATTTGGAATTCCTTTTGTTATTAAAAAATTCCACGCTGGTTGTATGAGTTCAGGAAGCCTGAGGAGGGATAAGAAATAGACCTTTTGTCTAGTGCTATTTTAACACACTTCTTCAGGTGTTGGTGGGCAAACTGGCCTTGAAAGGCCTTGAGTTCTTAACACAGTTGAGTCTCAGGCCCAGGCTGGGTAGCAGAAATACCCCACCTCGTTGAGTACTTCTGTTTCATCTCTCCCGTCCCTGTATTTGTCAGGCTTCTCAAAACATTGTATTGTCACTTAAAAACAATAAGACAGGCTCCGTCCAGTCTCAGTTGCTGGGATTTGGTCTGTATTTGATGCAGCTAGTCTTTGGGATGAGCTCGGTCTTCTCCGAAGATCGTAAGACAGTTTCTCTTGAGACTTCTGGTTCATTGCTACTCCTGAGATCTTTGCCCCGAAGTCAGCCCTCTCTTCCCCTATGGTGCTTTCAGTATGGCAGGTCAGTTAAACATCCTTAGTAATTCAGGAAACAGACAGCCTCCAAGCCTCTGATGACATCACTACTCAAGACTGTGGCCGGCAGGAAGGGCTTGGTGTCACTTTATGAAGGAGACAAGCTGAGAACTGCACCTTCTAAACAGTCCCTGCTAAGTGCTGAAGTCTTGATTAGAGATGTGCGGTCCTGAGGCTTCTCTCTAAGCGCTTGGAAGGTATGCTCCCTAATAAGCTGCCCCAGAGAGGCAGTCCAGACAAGGAATTCCCTTTAAGTAGTGGGTCACAACATCTGGAATGACTGTGCTGGATTACTAGGGAGCCTGGGCAGCAACGTTTTCATCCTTCCTTAAACTTTATTCTCAAGAGAAGTGGTTCATAAGGAGCAGGTGATACGCAAGGAGGTGCTGGTGATGGAGGCTTCTGCTGGAGAGCAGCCTGGCTCCTGTGGAGGATGGGCAGAGAACCCCTCTCTCTGAGACTAACAATGCCCGGCGTAATCCCCAAGGCAAAGGACAGACTGAGAGAGTTTCGCCAGATGAGTAGCTGTCTCTCTGTCTCTGCCAGGCGAGCTCCTTTGCTGTGGGATTGCTGCTGCCAAGAGTGGCACTGCCTTCCTGAGGAAGGTTCCTTTGTCCAGGTATTTAGTTGGTTATAGGAAAGCCTATTTCTGATACCACTCAAGTCAAAAAACTGTCTTGTCGGGATGTCCGTGGTTGCCATTTGAAATTTCTGTAGGTCAGGCCGGGTGCGGTGGCTCATGCCTATAATCCCAGCACTTTGGGAGGCCAAGGTGGGCAGATCACGAGGTCAGGAGTTCGAGACCAGCCTGACCAACATGGTGAAACCCTGTCTCCACTAAAAAAAAAATACAAAAATTAGCTGGGCGTGGTAGTGCATGCCTGTAATCCCAGCTACTCAGGACGCCAAGGCAGGAGAATCTCTTGAACGCAGGAGGCAGAGGTTGCAGTGAGCTGAGATTGTGCCATTGCACTCCAGGTTGGGTGACAGAGCAAGACTCCGTCTCAAAAAAAAAAGAAATTTCTGTAGGTCATCACAATTTTCAACACAACAGTTGCTTAGACAGCTCCTGCATCAGCCCAAAAGGGACATGAAAAGTTTCTTTCTTCCCTGAAAAGGAGTTTGGTTTTGCCAGTGATATTTAGAAAAATATTTCCAAAATGTCTTCCCAGCGACATAGAATATAAATGTGTATCATTACCATAAGAGACAGATATCTGTTTCCATACTCTCTCATTCTTCCAGTCAGGTTAAACAGCCTTTACACAGAGGTCATATGCGTTCTCCAAGTTCCTGGTGGTTACCTTGAGTTAGCCCTAATGACAATTTGATGGAACAGTTGCTGGTAAAATCAGCAAAGGCAACTAACACGATCACTATGAGTTGATGGTCCCAAAGGCCCATCCAATGGGTTTGAGGGAACACAGTGGTTCTAAGGCAGACAGTAATAATATTTTTCCAAACTTCAGGTTCTCTGTGGAGAGACTGTTCTTCAGGATTCTGCGTCTTTTTGAAAAAGGTGATTTTGATGAAGGTGCATGAAACAGAGCCCTAATATTGACATCATCTCCAGCCAAAGTTCTCATTCCCCAGTGTGAATTCTTTCCTGTCCCTCTTGCAGTTATGAGTATGTTTTCCTGTAGGAAAAGATGTATTTACTAGAACATATTTCTACCATTTTATTGGTTTATTTATTCAATGGAAATTTATTAAGCACCAACTACATTGCAGAGGAGGCATCCTGGAAAAATTATTGACTAAACCAAGCCCTGAAGAAGGAATCAGAATTATCCAGACAGCGGTGAAGAGGGAATAGCGCTTGCAAGGTCCATTGACAAGAGGGGACAGCACAAACAAGGAGCTACGTTTAGTTCAGGACGGCCAGGACATAAGACATAAATGCTTGGAGTTGTAGGAGAGATAAAGGGCTGATCGTGAGGAGGTTAGGTATCATGGTAGAGAGCCTGAAGGGTTTGGGGAGCCCCCTTGGAATTTTAAACAAGGTAATATGATCAACATGTGTTTCGGAAAACCCACTTAGGCTACAGTGTGGAAAAGTGATTGAAGTGGGGTGAGACTGGATCCAGGAAACCGTCAGGTACCAATTATTAATCGAAGTGAGGAGTGATGAATGCCTTCCGTACGGTAGGGGTAGGAGGAATGGAGAGGAGGTGCCAACATGGGAAAGGAAATTCAGGGGCTCCATGACGGTCAATGCATGTGGGATCTAGAATGCAATAGAGACGTGGGAGTCTAAGATGCCACTCAATTCTGGCTTGATAACTGAGTAGAAAGCAGTACCAGTCACAGAGGAAGAGGCTGGGGATGGAGGAGAGAAAGTGTGTTCACTTTGGAACATACTGAGTTAAGGAGCCAAAAGAACAGCTGAGAGAAAGGGAAGCCAAAGTCATGCTCCTTGACTTTTTCTTTATTGGCTTAGACTGTCTAGTGATCTAGTGGTGTGTGTGTATGCTGGGGGAGGGCAGAGATGGGCACGTGGAAACTCTCAGCATCCAAGAGAAGTTCACCTAAACCCTCCTGTTGAGATTATTTCCAAAATTTGACCAGATGTTTAAGCAAATTAACAAATGATTAAAGCAGCAGTCAGCGGGGACCTAGACCCCTGTGGAAATAAGTAAAGGAGCAAAACTGCAGAGAAAGCCAAGCCCAGGTGTTCTTGCTAGAAGGGAGGTCAGTGTGATGGGGGTCCTCAGTGGTTGATGGGCAGAGTCAAAATGAAGCAAGCTGAGTCTGGTGGACAGGGTGAAATCAGAAATCTAGGAAAAGCACAGGTGTTCGTGTTCACTGTGAGAATAACTTCCACCTAACAGCTATGCTCTCAATGATACTTTTATTCCATCCATTGTTGATAGCACATTCTACTTTTCTCTATAGCCAAGTGTTTTTCTTTCTCTAAGGGATGTCGTCCCTTAAAAAGACCATTTCCACATTGTCCAGAGAGAATAGTGTCAAAGGACTACCAATTAGTATTTTGTTGTAGCCAAATGAACTAGCAGCTGAGCAGCTAACTTGGGTCTCCCTTCAGCTTCATCAGTAGCTTTTTGTGGGGCCTTGGGCGGGTCACAGGTTTCTCTCTGGACCTTAGCTTTCTTCCCCATAAAGTTAAGGAACCTATCCTAGCAGGTTGCTAGAGTCACTTTCAGCATTATCCTTCTATATCTGTGTTCATTCCTGATTTGAAAAAGCCACGAGTCTCGCTTAGAATCACAGCTTCTTCTCACTTACCAAAGACATAGGCCTGGACATCAGCAAAACACTTCAGGAAATTATAGTTCCCAGCACACTTTATGCCTGGTGTGTAACAGGGCTGGAAAACTGCCACAGAGACACTCACTACGGCCCTTAACCCATTAGGGTCATTTAGAACGTCAGGTTTAAAAATCAGCCGTCCCCCAGGCCCCGCCCCGCCCAAAGTCAGCTCCCTAGCTAGCCTCGTTTCGAGACTGCATTTCTTATTGATCTTAAAATTAAAAAGGGAGTAAAATGAAAAGGACTTTGGCTCTAGCATGTGAAACCTCTTTCAAATGCCCTGGTCTTTGTGACCATGCGAAGGCTGGCTGTCTTGAGCATCTTCACTCTCCGTGTGAGTTGATCCTCTAGCTCACGTTCTCTGGCCTGAGAATAATGATGAGAGATCCTCGGGACGGCCCGGTGCCTTTCCAATCTACTTCTGAAAGGAAGCCAGCATCCAAGCCCCCAAAGGGGATGTTCCACACCCCGCATCCTCCACCTTTCCAGTGATCCTTCTCACCCTTCTCTGGCAACCAAGAGTTCAGTGCCCTCAAGTGTGGGCTGCCTTCCAGTTCAAAGTAGTCATGTGCCATAATTTATTTATTTTATTATTATTATTATTATTATTCTTCTTTGAGACAGAGTCTCGCCCTGTCGCCCAGGCTAGAGTACAGTGGTGTGATCTCGGCTCACTGCCATCTCCGCCTCCCGGGTTCAAGCAATTCTCCTGCCTCAGCCTCCCGAGTGGCTGGGATGACAGGCACCCTCCACCATACCCGGCTACTTTTTGTATTTTTAGTAAAGATGGGGTTTTGCCATGGTGGCCAGGCTGGTCTCAAACTCCTGACCTTAGGTGATGCGCCCACCTCAGCCTCCCAAAGTGCTGGGATTACAGGCGTAAGCCACCGTGCCTGGCCTATAATTTAAAATTTACATAGCAAAAGATGGGATTCTGAGGGCTGGGCGCAGTGGCTCATGCCTGTAATCCCAGCACTTTGGGAGGCTGAGGCAGGCAGATCACGAGGTCAGGAGATCGAGACCATCCTGGCTAACACGGTGAAACCCCGTCTCTACTAAAATTACAAAAAATTAGCTGGGCATGGTGGCAGGCGCCTGTAGTCCCAGCTACTTGGGAGGCTGAGGCAGGAGAATGGCATGAACTTGGGAGGCGGAGCTTGCAGTGAACCGAGATTGCACCACTGCACTCCAGCCTGGGCGACAGAGCGAGACTCCATCTCAAAAAAAAAAAAAAAAGATGAGATTCTGAGTAAACTTGGGATAAGGTATTTAAATAAATTCACGCCAACTCATGGCCATTTCATAGCATTCTTTAGAGGGTTTGGCGTTCATTGCCCAAAGAATCTCATTAATATTTGTGCTATTAATTTGGGGCAGTTAATAAGTATCAAAATATTTGCTTCACACACAGCTATTAGAGAGTCAGGCAGGTTTAGTTGCTTACCTGTGGTCACACAGCAAGTAAGTGATGAGCAAGGATTGGGAACAATCCAGGTGGTAATGAAACTGAAATGTTTTGGTTCTGACAGCATAGTTCAGCCAAAGGATGCTGGTCGTAGGACAGGGAGTGCAGCTGAGCCTTCGAGTCCCATTGTTATCCCAGGAGAACTGTATTTTCTACTTTCCTGAATTCTAGTATGACAGGTTTTTAAAAATGATTTCAAATTTATGTGTATGTGTGTGCATGAAAATATGTGGCTGCTCACAGATACATGTATAGAAGATGAAAGAGAAAAATGGACAACTTATAATTGCAGATATTTTCGTTCATCTGGTATCCAGATGATCTCCCTTGATTCTGACAGTTTTGACAAATCAGTTTATTAAAATTGTAAATGTAACCCAGAGCTGTTTAGTACAGTACTAGGCAGAAGGTGCTTTCTCCTCACGTTACATTTTGCTGTCGCGTTATTAGAAGTAAATACAGCTTATACTGAAAGAACAAAACAGCCAGTCTTCTATGAGAAGATGTCACTTGCCACATATAGTCCCAGTTGGTTTCACTGTCCCGAGACCCTAAGGATGTTTTCATAGAGCTTTGACCTTGATGAAACACAGAGAAGCGTCTGGTCCCCATGCCCACCCTCCTCCCCTTCAACTCCTCACCTGCCCCTTCAACTTCAGATTTCTAAAGAGAAAACTTGCTCCCTAAGCTCCCAGAAGGCATTACTCAGGTGACATTTGGGGAAGGAAATCATCAGTAGGGCAAAGTTTTAATTTAGGGCATTTAAACCCATTGTGCTTAAGTACCAGATTTCATTGCAGACTCTTTAGAAAAAAATGTATGGCATCTCGACACAGTGTTCCTGGCAGAAAAGAAAAGAAAGGAAAGGGAAAGGGAAATGTATAGCAGTAAGAAGTAATGCCATGGGAGGGCAAGCTGGGAACAGTGAACACTCGAACAACGAGAGAAGAAATGTACAAAATGTGGAACTCTATGCATTCGCTGAAAATAGGGAAAAGAATACCTTTTTTCCTCATCACCTGCCACAGAAAGTTCAGAGAAGTCTTTATTTCATATCTGATTAGCTTCAATTGACAAAGTTTCTACACTCTGATTTTGTTTCACCAGCTTTCCCCCTCCCTGTGTCTTTCAGCCTCTGCCCAGGAATCATTTGTAGGCAAACACAAATATTTGTGACAGGACATCTTCATGTTTGTGCCACAGACCACTGGCAATCTGGTCAAGCCTGCAGACCCTTTCTCAGAATATTTTTAAATAAATATAGTGTGTAGGAACATAATTACCAAAATATTTTAAACGTCCACACATTTATGGTATAGTAATATATGTACTTATTTTTAACATATTAACTAAACAGAATTCATCACGGCTATACTTTCAAAGCCATAATGTGTGTGCACCAGGGGTCAGCAAACTGCAGCCCGCAGACTGTTTTTGTAGATGAAGTTTTATTGGAACATAGCCATGCTCATTCATGTACATATTGTCCATACCTACTTTCACACTACAGCAGAATTGAATAGCTGGCCTCATGTCATATGGCCCTCAAAGTCTAAGATATTTGCCATCTGGCCCCTTTCAGAAAAAGTTTCCCAATCCCTGGTGTAAACTGCAACAATAGTAATGTGCAATGAAAAGACTGATTTCGGCCGGGCGCAGTGACTCACGCCTGTAATCCCAGCACTTTGTGAGGCCAAGGCGGGTGGATCACGAGGTCAGGGGTTCGAGACCAGCCTGGGCAACATACTGAAACCCCATCGCTACTGAAAAAAAAATACAAAAAATTAGCTGGACGTGGTGGCAGGCACCTGGAATCCCAGCTACTCGGGAGGCTGAGTTAGGAGAACTGCTTGAACCCGGGAGGAGGAGGTTGCAATGAGCCGAGATCACACCATTGCAGCCCGGATGACAGTGCGAGACTCCGTCTCCAAAAAAAAAAAAAAAAAAAGACTGATTTCTCTTGGTTACAGCCACAGGTTGCTAACTACTGTTTTATGCGTACATTATAATGGATATAAATGCTAAATTTCAGTTAGAAGTTAACAAAAACATAGAAATGATTTTTTTCCCAATCCAAATTCATGGACCACCTGAATTCTGTTCATGGACCCCATGGAGGCCTGTGGACCCCAGGTTAGTAATCACCAAATGGGATTACAGTTTAAAGGGCCTTTCAGCACAAAGAAATACTTTCTTTACAGTGTGAAGAATCTGCACCCTTTCCGCCCCCTCACAAATGTCTGCATATTTCCATATCCGTGAAAAAGACCTCAGATCATCTCTAGAATTAGGTGAAGCACAGCCACTTTGAACTCATATTCCCATCTTGCAGAGACCCAGTGTTTTGCTGAGGAAAGGCTAGTTCTGTCAGCTAGTCCTAAGAAAAAGTTGAGATTCTCTACACATACAGTCAGCTCATTACCACCTCCCCATCCCACTCTTGTGATGCCAGGAGAAAAAGCCAAAAATTCCCCCCTCCCCCCACTCCCAGGGTTCTCCTGTTCTCTCTGGTGTACTACTTGACTTTCCTCATCTTGTCTCTTAATGTTGCATCAGAATGTACCGCGGGATCTGACTTGGCCATTTATGTGGCTGTGATGTCTTATTCTCCAGAGACAACTTCAAGTATTCAGCAATAACTCATGTCCACTTAATGTGAAAATTGGTACCATCTAATAGAATCTTCAACATGCTAACCACACCATTCCAATAATGAAATGCAAATTTTCCTGCCTTTGACTATGGTCATTTTTAGATTCTTGAAGAATGAAATACCCTCTTTATTATGAATTAAGAACTGGAAAATTAAGATGTGGAGTATTCTTACACTATTTTTAGATAGTCTCCTTATCTGGAGTCCTAGGCTATCTTGTTTAATCCTGACAATATAATTACAAGGTGCATATCATTATTACTCCCATTTTCTTGCTAAGAAAACTAAGATTTAGATTACATAGATGAGTGACAGAATTCTAGAATTCATGTATTTTTTTCGGCTTTGAAAGAACAGACAACCCCACTTTATCTGATCATTTAAGTATCAGCTACGGCCGCTGGATGTGTTTTTATCTAAGAGAACCCTACAGTAGTTCAGACTTTGTAGAGAAAGGCAGTGAGACGGAACAATTCTGGCCATACGGGATGTAGGGTCTAGATCACTTTCTAAATCTCTTTTCCATGAAATATGGGCTTTGAGAGAGAAGACCATCTCTAAGTGCCATCTGACCATCCATGGCTCTAGGATATTCAAAGCAAAGGATAGTTAAGGCAACTCAACTTGTGATGAGCTCCCCCATCTGCCTTTCAGACTGGCCGTGGAAGGGAAAGGCCTGCCTGACAATGGGACCTCTGAGATGGACCCAAAGCACTTCAGCCCTCGTCCTGTGCTCTGAGCAGCTCTGCTGATACAGCAAAGCTGAGAGATAGTATTGATTTTCCAGATAATATTAGCATGTCATCTTATTGAGACAGAAGGAAGAGGATTTATGTGTAGCCAGAGCCGCACGCTGCTGCAGGAGGCCCAGTCTGTGGGCATCTTCTGAGCTGCCTAAAACAAGAGTAAAATAGTCCCTCATCTATGAGCGTGGGGAAAAATGTAAACAAGCACCTGTGTTTGAGGATACAGCAGCAGCCTGGAACTGCCAGAGAAACATCCAATGAGTGGGAAGGAACACATGGGCTTCACCAAGCAATTAGTGCTGTAGGTTTAATAGAGTTTGAGTACTGATCTAGACTCAGCTCCATCACCACTCAGCTTCCGGGACAGTGGTTTGAACTGACAGTCTTGCCACCTGTGGTCCACTGGACTTTGGCACTTTCTCCTCCTGCTGTCATTTCTTATTACTGCCCTTGACTTCCTTCTAGAAGAGTGGATACAGTGGGGAGTGACCAGCCTCCAGGAAGAGGACACAGGTACATGGCAGTGTGCACCCTCTCTTCTTTTGCCTATTTCTGGCTCTACATGGCTTGAGGCAGAGTTGATATTTCCCGATCCCTTTTGTTCCCTTACAGCAAGCACTTACTATGCTGTACTGTGGTTTTCTGTTTACATTTCTGACCTCCTTCTGGACTGTGAGGTCCTGAAAAGCAGAGGCTGCAAATGCATCTCTGTGACCCCAGCACCAAGTCTTGTGCCTGGCACTTGGTAGGTGTTCAACAGCATTTGTTGGAGAGATGGATGAAGAGTAGGCGTACTGTTCCTAGCCTAACCCATCCCAATCATCCTCCATTCCCAGCAGTGCCATTTGTCATTATTTTCTGAATCCCAGTCTGCAACACCACCATCCACCCTATCAACAAAACTAGAAATGGGGGAGTCATCCTTACACTGTCTCCTTCCTCACGTCACACACACCAGTCACCGGTTCCTGCTGATTGTTTCTCTCCAGATAGTTCTCAGATTTGCTCTTTATCCTTTTCATCCCTATCACCACCCCCAAGTTCATTGCCTCACTGTTATAATTATCTGGTCTTCCCACCTTCACTTTGGCCTCCACTCATCTGTCCTGTGACGCCACTACTCTGGCCATGTCACTACCTGTCTAAAGTCATCGAGAGGCTGCATTTGCCCACAGTAAGAAACTCAAGCTTCTTAGCAAGGCCTGCAGAGCCTTTCCTTGGTCTGGCTTCTGCCTGCCCCTGTATCCACAGCTCTGACCACTTGCTGTCTTTTTTTTTTTTTTTTTTTTTTTTTGAGACGGAGTCTCGCTCTGTCGCCCAGGCTGGAGTGCAGTGGCCGGATCTCAGCTCACTGCAAGCTCCGCCTCCCGAGTTCACGCCATTCTCCTGCCTCAGCCTCCCGAGTAGCTGAGACTACAGGCGCCCGCCGCCTCGCCCGGCTAGTTTTTTGTATTTTTTAGTAGAGACGGGGTTTCACTGGGTTAGCCAGGATGGTCTCGATCTCCTGACCTCGTGATCCGCCGGTCTCGGCCTCCCAAAGTGCTGGGATTACAGGCTTGAGCCACCGCGCCCGGCCCCACTTGCTGTCTTGAGTTTTATGTTACAGTGTCACCAGATTTCTTGTAGTTACCCATATGAGTCATACTATTTCATGCCTAGAGTGTCCTTCTTGCTCTTGTTATTCCATTCCCATTCATACTGTGAGACCCACCTCGGCCTCCCACTGTGCTGGGATTACAGGCATGAGTCACCGCGCCTGGCCCCCAGTCCTTTTCTAAAGTATATATTCATATTGGGATAGAACTAACAAGTAAATGTGACCTTTTTAAGGAGGATTACCATTTGTATAGGGCTGTATCCCTCTGAAGATAGAATACTGGCCTTAGTCAATGAATGAAGCAACATCTCTTGGGGTTGCCAGATGACCCTGGTGTATAGTCAGTCAGCCAAACCTCTGATTCAGCTGCTTAGCTGGGTTAGCAGTTTCCTTTACACCAGTATGGTGTGAGGAGTGGGAAAGGCAGCAGAGCACCACTCACAGCCTGCCCGGTGAGCCCAAAGCAGTGGTGAGCCCAGTCAGAAGAAAAGCATAGCATACTAGAAAGAGCATGGCCTTTGAAAAATTGGTCAGCCTGGGTTCAAATCCACTATTTGCCTCTTTACTGTGTGAACTTGCGCACGTTCATTAAGCTCTGTGCTCATCTGTTTAATGTGCATAATCGCTTACACTGAATTGTGGTAAGGATTAAACAAGGTAATATATGTTATGTGCTCAGAAGAGCCACTAGCTCATGAAAAGTGATCAATAATGATGGCTGCACCCAGGCACAGTGGCTCATGCCTGTAATCACAGCACTTTGGGAGGCTGAGGTGGGCAGATCACCTGAGGTCAGGAGTTCGAGACCAGCGTGGCCAACATGGTGAAACTCCATCTCTACTAAAAGTACGAAAATTAGCTGGGTGTGGTGGCAGACACCTATAATCCCAGCTACTCAGGAGGCTGAGGCATGAGAATCACTTGAACCTGGGAGGCGGAGGTTGCAGTGAGCTGAGATCACGCCACTGCGCTCCAGCCTGGGCGACAGAGCGAGGCTCCATCTCAAATAATAATAATAGTGGCTGCATTTGTCGTTCTTTCCCTGTCTTGATCCCTTGGTGGATGGTCATTGTGCAGTGGAAATGAGAGAGAATCCTGGGGGTCTGTGTGCTTCCTTCTTGTTTCACTGAATTTGGCCCCACGTCTACGTGAATGCCCTTAACCAGAGTTCTGGAACACTTCTGACTTAGGAAGCCTCAAACACCCTAGTATGTTTCCAGTTTTCCAACAGTTGAGGAAAACATGATAAAGCCCCAAAATGTGTATGTGGAAAAGCAGTGCGGTGTGAAGAATGATGTACACCTGAGTCATTTGTTGGCAACAATGTGATCTTTAGTACATTCCTTTGAATCTCTGCATCTGATCTGTAAAGATCCCATGAGCTATTTGTATTTCCTCATCAACACTTTGCTTACAAAGTACTTATTAAAGTACTTTAGTATTATAATGGTGATTTGGTTATTACTATTTATTACCTAGACTGCAGGCTTAAGTATAGCAGTTAGAGAATAGCACACTGGCCGGGCGCGGTGGCTCAAGCCTGTAATCCCAGCACTTTGGGAGACTGAGGCGGGTGGATCAGGAGGTCAGGAGCTCGAGACCATCCTAGCTAACACAGTGAAACCCCGTCTCTACTAAAAAATACAAAAAACTAGCCGGGTGAGGTGGCAGGCGCCTGTAGTCCCAGCTACTCGGGAGGCTGAGGCAGGAGAATGGTGTAAACCCGGGAGGCGGAGCTTGCAGTGAGACAAGCCTGGGCAATGTGAAGAAACCCTGTCTCTACAAAAAGTAATAAATTAGCTGGGCATGGTGGTACAGGCTTGTAGATCCTACTCGGGAGGCTGAGGCAGGAGGATCGCTTGAGCCCAGGAGCTCAAGGCTGCAGTGAGCTATGATCGCAGCACCGCACTCCAGCATGGGTGACAGAGTGAGACTCTGTCTCAAAAAAGAAAAAAACAAAGCTCTTTTCTTTAAAATATTTCTTTGAAACTAAGCCCAGAGGTACTATTACTTTTTGATCACTATTATTAATCATTCCTTAATAGAGCTTTGGATTTTTCCCTAGGTTTAACTACGCTGGTTATTTCTAATTCTTTGTGATTTTCCTGGCTTCAGGTCTTTCTAGGAACAGCTCTGGGTCTCTTGGGCCATTTGGCATCAGGGCTCCGGGCCTTTGTCCCCAGCTTCTGTGATTCTATCAGAGGTCTTTCAGTATTGACCAGAGAGTCATTCCCACTGAGTCCTTCAAGTTTCTTTTACTGCTTTCCCACCAACCGCAGAATGAGAAAAGGATGGGCCGGGCGCGGTGGCTCAAGCCTGTAATCCCAGCACTTTGGGAGGCTGAGACAGGCGGATCACAAGGTCAGGAGATCGAGACCATCCTGGCTAACACAGTGAAACCGTGTCTCTACTAAAAAATGCAAACAAAAACTAGCCAGGCAAGGTGGCGGGCGCCTGTAGTCTCAGCTACTCGGGAGGCTGAGGCAGGAGAATGGCGTAAACCTGGGAGGCGGAGCTTGCAGTGAGCCGGGATCTGGCCACTGCACTCCAGTCTGGGCGACAGAGCCAGACTCCGTCTCAAAAAAAAAAAAAAAAAAAAAAAAAAAAAAGAATGAGGAAAGGATGACTGAAGTGAAGAGCCTAGCCTAGTGCCAGCCCAACTTGGGACTTGCTGAACATTGGTTTCTAGCCCTGTGGCCCCAGAATACCCCACAGTTACACCTCAGCTGTGGGTTCCTCTGGTACTGTTCCCCAGAAAGATATTTTTCTGCCAATTTTAATTTACTTTTTGGGGAACCAAAAAAACTACCTGTAATTTTTCCTGTCTACTTTTACTAGAGTTTACTAGAGTTTTCTTCAAGTTCCTTGAGCGTAATCTCAGAAAAGAATCTAACCCATGTTTTCTTTTTCCCATTGCATTTACTACAGTTACAACAATAATAAATGTTGAATTAACTTTCTCTAGCTTTTAGCCAACATGTAAGTTACTCCCCTTTAAACTCTGTCTTCTGTGTTCGGTGTCTCTATGTAAAATAGGAATAATCCCAATCTTCTCAATGAGATTTTACCAAAATAAATCAGTGTTCAGAAATAAAAGGAGCTATATAAATCTGAGACACTGTAGCGAGGCCTCTTACTAATTTTATATCCAAGTGCTCTACATAAAATTACTTTTTCCGAAGTGTTCTAGAAAGGGTTACATTCCTGAGTAAGGTCTTAATGGCCAGTTCAAGAAATAATCAAGTTAAGTGTATTTAATTCATACTTTTAATTCATTTTTTTGGTAATACCTTCTGTTAGACACTTCCATATGACCTATGTCAAATGCACAGCAAAACATCTGATATATGATTATAGACCTAACACAAATAATGTTATGTGAGCAACCCCAAACAGTACACCTTGACAATGTGGAGACTCAGATTTTCCAAGCACTCATTAAATTGAGCAGAGAAATAATCTATTTCATCCAATAACCTTTTGTTTTATGTATGTAGAAAACCTTTATCAGAGAGCTGTATGTGGACCTCCTAAAAAGGGACCTGGGAATTCGGGTCGGAAACTAGACCAGCCAGGCGATGGAGTTCATGCATCCCAGCGCTGTAAACAACAGCGTGGGCACAACTGGCCAAGCCCTGGAAGTGCGGCCAAGTGTGTGGGGACTCCTGATGTTGTTGTTTATGGCGTCTGGCAAATATTTCTACCCAAACCTTCAGCTAGTTTACAGCATTTCATTTTACAGCCCATCATGATGACAGTAACCAACCCCAGAAAAACATCAGCAAGCATTAGCAGCCATAGTGTTGGAAGATGAATGTGACCCCAGCGACCTCCATTCCACCCCCCAACTCCCATCCCACTCCCACTCCATCCCCCTCACCACCCCCTCTAGTGTCCAGTGAATTTCTGTAGCCAAAGTGGTTGCCACGGGTCTTGGGTCAAAGGAGGATATTTGGAGGAATTTTTCTAAACACATGCATACAAATGTTGAGAAATAGCACTCTAAAAAGCAGGAGTCATACACAGACCCCAGCCCTTCTCGGTGAGTAAGACAAAAGGCAGCATGATCTATAAATATGGTAAAGTGTCTTGAAACGATGAGTCTGCAGAGGCAGGGCGGGTGGGGGTGGTTAAGAGAAGGCAGGAGGAAGACAACAATTACATATTAAGTTGCATTGGTTAAGAACAGAAAAATATAACTTGGCACAAGTTCCCATACTGGCCTTTTAGAACGGATTGGTCTGTAACACCATACTAAGTCTGTTTTCTATCAGTGATTCCTAGCCAGCTTATTAAACAGATTTATACAATGAAAGAATCTCATAACAGAAACATTCACCTTCTTTATTACTTGGCATTATTTATGGTTTGAGTTTTTTCAGCTACTTTTTTATGCACTGGAATCTGCCAACATTATACTTACAAAGTTTATGTACCAAAGTATAAGTAGGTTGGGAGAATATTACATGTGTCTCCTCTACCCAGCAGAGGCTCTGAGGACCTATCTGTCCCCTCCTCTGAGTGTCTTTGGCATGTAATCCTCTTTCTTTCAGGAGTCCTTGATTCTTGACTGAAACAAGGGTTAGTTCCCTACCCCCATGCCCCTCAAGGAGCAATCCTTCTTTCAGTCTTGGATTTAGTGACAGGGAAAAAAGAACCTTAGCTCATGTGAGGCTGTGCATAAGGGAATTAAATAACTCTCTACTGATTTGCAAACACCTCAAAATTGTCAATATGGAAAAGAGACCCATAGTCCCCTTTTGTCCTCCCCATTCATTCTAGGGTAATAAGGGCTGGTGGAGAGGCGGTGTCCATTTTTTGACAGAACTGGTATGGGCAGAAGAGCATGCCTGAGTACTGAACACTACAGTGTCACTCCCCATGTTGCCATGCTGTAGAAGAGCATGCAGGAAGCTACCGACAAGGGTGTAACTGTGGACCTGAAGTGGACATCAGGGAGGTCGTGGCAGTGCGGCCCTGATCCTTCGCTGCCTCACTTGCCTTCTGCTTCCCAGCTTCACCATAGCTGGGAAGAATATTTTGGTTTGTTTGTTTTCCCTGAGAAAGAACAGTGTCTATCTTGGGTATTGCCTCCTTTCCTGAAGTGTGTTCTCCTTCCCAGGGAAAACACACACATCCAGAAGGTACTCTGAGCAAAGCCTGGAACTGGACAGATGGCCCAGGGTCTTTGGGATTGCAGAACAGCCGCTGTGGAAAAGTAGTGGCCTGTTTATGGGCTGAGGAGGCAGGACAGGGTGACAAGAGGGAGCCTGAGAGCCTCCCGTGAATCTGTCTGCACGCTTTTGAGAAGAAGCCCATGAAGTCAAATGGCAGCTTGTTTAAGGAAGCCATGAACTAGCAAATGTAGTTAAAGATGAAGGGGTAAAATGAAGGGAAACGCTTATGCTTAAAGCAGTTTTCCTTTGAAAAACTACAGCATTTAGGCTACCAGGTTGTGTTTTCTTAATAGGAAGCCATATCCTAGCCATGTGGCAAGAATTAGTCATTGCCTTCCATATGGTTAGTAATAATAAATGTAAGAATTTAGAGGCTAATGAATCAGTGGGAGTTGGTATGGGTTTGCTGGGTGAATGAATCAAAGGTGATCCCCTCTTTCTCCCTGCTTCCATCTTTCTAGTCCTTTCCTCCTGCTATGCTTTTATGCTTATGAGCTTCCATCTCTGGCCCACTAACCCCTATTTTGAAGGATCCTTTGAATAATCTGGAAGGAGACCATCTAAAGAACTCTGGCTGGGTACAGTGGCTCACACCTGTAATCCCAGCACTCTGGGAGGCCGCGGCAGGTGGATCATCTGAGGTCAGGAGTTTGAGACCAGCCTGGCCAACATGGTGAAACCCCGTCTCTACTAAAAATACAAAAATTAGCCAGGCGTGGTGGCACACACCTGTAATCCCAGCTACTTGGGAGGCTGAAGCAGGAGAATCGCTTGAACCCGAGAGGTGGAGGTTGCAGTGAGCCGAGATCGTGCCATTGCACTCTAGCCTGGGTGACAGAGTGAGACTCTGTCTCCAAAAAAAAAAAAAAGAAAGAAAAAAAAAGAAAAGAAAAGAAAAAAGAACTCTCAAATCTCTCTCTAGCCTGCATGCGAATCATCTCCCAGAAACTAATCTGTCCCCCTGAGCCCAGTATTAAGCCAAGCTATGAACCAAAAATTAGAGGCGTGAGAGGCATGAAGGGGGCAGGCCTCTGTGCCCCGCCCTCCTAGAGCTCACCGTCTGGTGCTAGAGACTGATGTGTAAACAGATTATCATAGTGATAAAAACCATGATAGAAAAAGGAAGACCAGTTCTTTTGGCGTGTGTGTGTAGGGGAGGCTCTGGGAGGCAGGTAGAGTGCCAGTGAGGATCTTCTATGACATGAATAGCTGCTGAGCTCAGGAGATAAGAATTTGGAGCTGGAGCAGTTCACTTCAACTTTAAATCCCAACCCTGTCTCTTAATAGCTGTGTCACTTTGAGCAAGTTACTTACCTCTCTGTGCCTCGGTTTCTTCATGTGTAAAATAGTATACCTACATCCTCGGGTTCCTGTGAGAATTCAATGAGTTAATATGTGTGGAACACTTAGAATACTGCCTGCCCCGAAAATTACTGCTTGGCAGTAAATGCTATGTAGATGTTACTTTAAAATTATTATTATTTTCACATATCTTGTGTGAATGTGCCTAAATATGATATGTATATATTTTTCCTTTTAAAAGTTTGAGATCATACTATACAGAGAGCCCAACTTACTCTCCGTGTCAGCACATGTAGGTGTTCCTTAAGACTAATTTAAAACCATCTTTCTTTTGAAAAACTTTCCACCCTCATCAGAGATTGGAGAGTCTATGTGAGGGCACCTCTCCAAGATTGGATCTTGCTGTGGTTGATGGAGTTACATCCTTCACAGCACAGTCCAAATTAAAGATCTCTAGTCAGGCTGTTTGGTCTGTGAAACATTCGGATATTTGTTTTTTAAATCCATATTAGGATATGTTATTCAGTGTTTGGAGAAATTAGTATGTACTAATTTCTAGGCTGCTTGAAGAACTTGGGAGGTAAATTGTTGCTCTTAAGTCCCCTTAAAATATAGGGCAGAGGCCGGGTGCGGTGGCTCACGCCTGTAATCCCAGCACTTTGGGAGGCCAAGGCGGGCAGATCACGAGGTCAGGAGATCGAGACCATCCTGGCTAACACAGTAAAACCCTGTCTCTACTAAAAATATAAAAAATTAATTTGGTGTGGTGGCGGGTGCCTGTAGTCCCAGCTACTCAGAAGGCTGAGGCAGGAGAATCGCTTGAACCTGGGAGGTGGAGGTTGTAGTAAGTTGAGATCACACCACTGCACTCCAGCCTGGGCGACAGAGCGAGACTCCGTTAAAAAAAAAAAAAAATATATATATATATATATATATATATGGCAGAAGGGATCTTGGCACCCTGTGTTGAAGAGATACGTTTTTAAGTCAGGTGTAACGTAAGTAGGTCACGCCACATCTCAACCTCATAAGGCTGTACTTCTGCAGATTGTTGTGGCTTCTGGGTGTCCTGTTAGAAACAAAGCAGGAAGGGAGAATCATTTGATCTCTTGATCCTAAAATGTGGGCCCTAGGCTGTCAGGAAGAGGTGCTGGCCCTTGTCGAGTCCCAGTGTTCTCCCTCATTCACCCGCTAGGTGACAGTGGATCCAACTCTCCATAAGCCAGTCTGGGATTCTGCATATTGTGGTTATTTGCTGTCTATAGAGGGGTCTATTAGACAGGTCTCTCCAAGGAAGGGAAAGGGAGCAAGGAGTCGCGGGGGTATAGGCTCAGAGGGGCTAGCAAGTCCAGCAGATGCCAGTTCTCCCGAAAGACAGGTCCCCTGTGTGACTCACATCTGGTACTGAAGTGGCTGGAGCACTTGGCACACCGCAAATTGACACTGACCTTGGCCATGCTGTTGGAGTAATTGGACTTTCAGGATGGACTCCCTGAACAATCTTGCCACTGTGACTGGCACAAACAGGCTTTTCTTTAGCAGCAGACGTTCATGTCTTCTTGCTCCAACTTTTTTTTCTTGAACAAACATATGTATTGTGGCCAATGCAAGGAAAAATCCTACTCACCATTTTGATCTGAGTTGCTTCTGTCCTGGAACAATAGTCTAGTGTACCAGGGGCCCCCGGGATGCTGGTTTCCATGCCCTGGTCTAGTTTTATGAATCTCCTTGGAAGACCCTAAGGGCCAGGAAGCCATCCGTATTTCTGCAGGGCCCCCTACCACCATCAGGGACATCAGTGGCTCTGTATCTGACTGCCAGAGCTTGAGCTTCAGCAGTAGCCTTGGGGTCAGGACTGGTTACAATCAAAGAGCTTGCTAGGTACCTGCCCTTTCTCCCACAGGATGGCCTCTTCACAACTTAAGTGGGCATAACCGAACACTTGCATTCCCCTTTGAGCATCCACCTCACTCAGGTGGAGGAAATGTGTCTCCAAGCACTGCCAGCCTGTGAATAAGCACTTTCCAAGTGCCAGGTACAAAGTTAGACATTTCCCATCTTTCACCTCGTTGATCTCCTCAAAATCCCATGAGGTTTTTAATCACTGACTCAGTAGCATTGATTGAGAAACCTACTCCGTGTTAGGCTTAGACTACAACATAGCGATGACCAAAACAGTCTTTGGATTCATGGCGATTACTGCCAGGTAGAGGAAGCGAATGCTGTTATTTCGCTCGGAGAGGAAACTAAGGTTCAAAGAACCAATACTTTCTCAGTGCCATACAACTGGTAAAGGGTGTGGCCACGATTTCAACGCCATGATTCTACTCCAAAGACTGCCCTCCCTCCACCGTGCTCTACTACCTTCCTATAGGCAGCTTAATCTGCGGTTCTACTTAAAATATGAGGAAACATCTGGAATATTAGTTTTCAACCACATTTCAGACACACAAAGTGGAGCCTAAGGAATAGCCCAGTTGGTTCTTCTCTGAGAGCGGGTAAGAGTAGAAAAGAATTGCTGATCTCAAGCATTTTGTTACCAGAATAACCCCACAGGAGAGGCCTGGCTGAACTGGGATTTGTGTGGGCCAGACAACGTAGGGGATTTATTTCCAAGGCTGGAGGACAGAGCTTGGACTCGGGTCCAGCTCGGCGTCCTCCCTCGGGTCCGGCTCGCTGAAGAGGTACAGCATCTGGAGGAGGACTTTCCGGCCAGGGTACAGCTCCTCAGGGCCCAGGCAGTTAACGATTAAACAAGAAGCAGCCTTTGGCTACAAACCTAATGGTTTGGGTTCCAGGGCACAGGATAAAAATACACAACTGGAAAGGCAAGCTCCCAATTAAGTGGAAGAGCTCAAGCAAGAGATGTTTCAATGCCGTGGAGCCAGTGACCACACGCGGGCCTGCTGTCTCCTCCGCCAGCCCCACTCGCCCGGCCCCATACTTAGTGCTGGCTCCAGAGTCTCGTAGGGGAAGCCGGCTGGCAGCACACAGGCTTCTCCATTCAAAGAAAATCTTACTTCCCTTCTGCCCAACAGTTTATCTTGCTTGGCATCTTCATATAGTAGAATGCCAGAACTGGAAGGGGCTTAGGGATCATCTAGCCTAGTCCAGCTCCCTGGTTTGATGCTTTAGAAACCGAGGCACACACAGGGGAAGTGACTTGAACAGAGTCACCTTGTCAGTTCGTGGCAGGGAGGAGGTTCACGTTTTGATCTTCTAATGTCCACATTGTCTTCTCCTCCCTTTGTACTAAGCTGGCACCGTTAGCAGCCTGCCGGTTGCACCTCTTCCTTTTGCTCCCACAAACCTAAAAGCCCTTGGTCCTTCTCTTCTTTTACAGGAAAGGATACTGAGGCAGGGAGTGTAAACAGCGCCCACAGAGCTGACAAGTACAGATGCCAGAAAGGGAACCACAGAATCCCGCCCAGCAGGCCTGGGCCTTCACCATCTGACCGCATTCCCTCTCTAAGAACATGTTGTGGGAGGACTGAATTTGGCCTCCTTTGAGCTCTAAGCCTGCAACAGCCCTCCTAATGACTCTACAGTTCCTGGCTTCCTCTTGCCACTGACTTTCCCCTCCACCGCTGCCTGGGACAACCTTACAGCTACAGTGACTTTGAGTCTTGCCAAGACAAGCCCAATAGTTACTTTCAGACTCAAGTGCTTGCCAAGCCTGAAATAGTAATTGCCTGAAGGGTTCCAAAAAGCTGGGCTTTATCTGCAACAGAGACTTTAGTAAATCAAAACACAGGTCTTATCTCCCTATTCTCTCCCCTCTGTTGTGTGGTCTCCTAAATGAAAAATGTTACCTAATTGCCTAAAACAGCTGGCTTGATGTTTAATTACTTCAGCTTGCTAACCTGATATTCTGGGCCAATAAACTATACATGGGGAGTGGATAATGCTCTTTACAGATCGGACTTGTCCAGGTTTCCTTTGTGAGAAGTGTTGATTTCAGCCACCAGAGGGAATTCCAAATTTGAATGCTCTTAGCAGTTGCCGCGCTTGTCTGATGTTGGAACTCCTCTTCACCCATCTGAGGAACAGGGTGCCTGGAAAATGCTTGAATCTTCTCCCCAGCATTCCAGCTGCAGGCCCCTCCACACACCACACTGCTCAGCATGCACTCCCTTTTCTTTTTTTTTTTTTTTTTTGAGATGGAGTCTCGCTCTGTCACCTAGGCTAGAATGCAGTGGTGCGATCTCGGCCCACTGCAACCTCCACCTCCAGGTTTAAGTGATTCTTGTACCTCAGCCTCCGGGTAGCTGGGATTACAAGCACCCACCACCATGCCCGGTTAATTTTGTATTTTTAGTAGAGACAAGGTTTCACCATGTTGGCCCGGATGGTCTTGAACTCCTGACCTCAGGGGATCCACCTGCCTCAGCCTCCCAAAGTGCTGAGATTACAGGTGTGAGCCACAGCGGCCAGCCAATGCGCTCCTGTTCTGAGACGTTGGAGGGCACGCAGAGAAGTCTCAGAGCGGACGCTAGCTGGCAGCGGTGCCATTGCTCTTGCCTCAGGCTTCCTAGAGCAAAGAAGCCCATGGAAGAGGCTGCACAGCATGGTTAATTGGCAAAGCCCAGGTATGGGCCAGTGAGCCCCAGTGAGGCTGGGGTGCCTCTTCGTGTCCCAAGGACTCTGCAGCCTCAGCCTCACCCCTCAATGCTTCCCCATGTGGGTCCTGGAATCTGACCAGGCTGACTGACCCCTGTTTCATGCCCCATGCCTTTGCTGGTACTGATCCCTGAGATGTCCCCTGACATGCCCCTCACCCAGCACCTCTGCCCTCCTATCTGCCTC
Source organism: Macaca thibetana thibetana (assembly GCF_024542745.1). Classification (NCBI taxonomy): domain Eukaryota; kingdom Metazoa; phylum Chordata; class Mammalia; order Primates; family Cercopithecidae; genus Macaca; species Macaca thibetana. The sequence continues at coordinate 34,175,444 of NC_065593.1, forward strand.
CACATGCTGCTGCTTCCCCTTCACGGCTCCCCTGCAGTAGCACACCTCTGCACAGCTTTCCTCTTTACTCCTAGCCAGGCTCAGAGGGACCCGCAACTGACACCCTAAAGTCACCTCCATTGTCCACCCACCTACTTCTCTATCTCAGTGAACCTCTTTAGGACCAGGATTTTCCCTTTTCATTTGTGTTCTCCAGTGTCTAGGATAGTGACCATCTATAGCAGGTGCTGGCCAGGTGTGGTGGCTCACGCCTTTAATCCCAGCATTTTGGGAGGTGGAGGCGGGTGGATCACCTGAGGTCAGGAGTTTGAGACCAGCCCGGCCAACATGGTGAAACTCCATCTCTACTAAAAATTACAAAATTAGCCGGGCATGGTGGCATGTGCCTGTCATGCCAGCTACTCAGGAGGCTGTGGCAGGAGAATCACCTCAGCCCAGGAGGTGGAGGTTGCAGTGAGCCGGGATCACACCACTGCACTCCAGCATGGGTGATAGAGTGAGACTCCATCTCAAAATAATAATAATAATAGTAATAGTAATATAGCAGGTACTTAGTAAATGTGTGCTGAATGTGGGTTTTGTTTTTATTGTTTTTTTTTTGTTTGTTTTTTTTTTTTTTTGAGACGGAGTCTCGCTCTGTCACCCAGGCTGGAGTGCAGTGGCCAGATCTCAGGTCACTGCAAGCTCTGCCCCCCGGGTTTACACCATTCTCCTGCCTCAGCCTCTTGAGTAGCTGAGACTACAGGCACCCGCCACCACGCCCGGCTAGTTTTTTGTATTTTTTAGTAGAGACGGGGTTTCACCGTGTTAGCCAGGATGGTCTCGATCTCCTGACCTTGTGATCCGCCCATCTCAGCCTCCCAAAGTGCTGGGATTACAGGCTTGAGCCACCACACCTGGCCTGATGTGGGTATTTTTTAAGGAAAGCCTAAGATGTCATTCTTAGAGCAGCAGAAGAGATAATTTTCATGCCCCATGCCTTTGTTGGTACTGGTCCCTGAGATTTCCCCTGACATGCCCCTCACCCAGCACCTCTGCCTTCCCATCTGCCTCCACATACCACTGCTTCCCCTCCATGGCTCCCTGCAGTAGCACACCTCTGCACAGCTTTCCTCTTTGCTCCTAGGGAGGCTCAGAGGGGCCCGCAACTGGTACCTGATAAAATAAAGGAAAGGCTACAGGGAGGGAGAGAGGGAAGGAGAAGGGTGAAATAAAAGGAAAAGAAGAGGTATGTTCTTCGGAAAAGAAATCCACGCCCTCGGAATGATGTGGCCCCTTCTCTTTTTAGTCAAACATCTGCTTGACTGTGTGTGCTGTGCTAGATTCCTCGGGGTCATGTACAATCATTCCTGCCATGGAGGTTTATTAAATTAGCAGTTTCAATTTAAATCATGTTTAGCTGTTTCCCCACTAAGGAATTCCTCGTGTATTTGATCGATTTGTGTGAGACGCTAACTCCAGCCATTGCCAGCCCTTCTGTAAAATGGCTACTATATGATCCAGAATTCCCTCTCACCTCAGACACTGATGGTACCATTAGAGTTTAGGAGGCTTAAACAGTTCCGAGATAGGCGTAGCATATACAAAAATTCCGTTCACTGCTTTGTTTTAAAAGTGTAGGGTCCTAAAGAGTAGTGTCTTCTCTCCAAATTTAGTATACTTATATATTATATCCATTATATTATATTTAGCTCTTATGCCCTAGGTATTTGATCAATTTGAGCATTTCATTGCCAGGCTTTTAAGAGACCCCTGCTCCGTGTCTTCTTGCTATCTTCACTGGCTTGAGACAAAGTGGAAAGGCTAGGGAGAGAGAGGGGACTCCTCCAGAGCCCACCTGCGACACACAATATACAGTATGATAGGATAAAACAATGTAAAGGCACGCTTCCTAAGTAACAGGTCATATGCTTTCATTATTTCATCTACTGGTAGTGTATTGCCTTTATTGGGAAAAAGGCTTTTCCCAAACACCTGCTTTGTAGGGCTGGGCTGAGTCAGGCCGGGCGAACCAGACAATTCCTGGTGTTTGGGGCATGGACCAGGAATGTACAGCTCATGGCAACATGCAGGGCTTCATTGACGGTGGGGTGAAGTCACTCTAGGAGAGGGCTCGGCATAGAGACCTGGGTCAGTGAGGTAGTAGCACCATTAGGGGCAACTGGCAGTGAGGCCTCAATAGCACCTTGAGAATCCCGTGAGACCCCTTTGGGTGGGATGAGAGCGTAGTAGTTGGCAGGGTAAGTAGGGCACAGTTGTTCCTAAGAACTGAAGCCCATCAAGGCAGGGGCCCAATACCCAGATTGGGGAACTTGTCCTCAGGGATAGGACAGAAGCCTAGTAATTAGAGCAGAGACACAGAGCCAGCCAAGGGCCCTGCCGCGGGAGGCCTGATGTGGAATCTCCTCCCCGTTAGCCACCTAAGGGCAGACTAGAACAGAGGTCCCTGGTGAGGTCTGTGGGTGGGGATCCAGGAAGAGCCGGAACGAAGGCCACGCGCAAGGCTGTTCTGGCAGGCCTGGTGTGTAGGACCAACAGTGAAGGCACAGCAAGAACAGGGTTTGTGCTGCAGGTGTCCAGGCTGTGCAGGAAGCAGGGCCAGAGGCTGCCTCTGCTGCTAGAGCTACGTGCCCGCTCCTCGGCTCCTCCCCGCCACCATCACACCAGGAGTCAGGGCCCTGGGAGGTGACTAGAACACACCAAAAAAGGATGGCTAGGACTGTTTCTCTGCAAGGTGGAATCAGCTCTTCATTTAAGATGTAAACTGTGGCCAGAAGTTACTGAGGGTTCTACAGGTGACGTCCATCTAGGCAGGAATAGAAGTTCCAGAATTAACTGACTTTTCTCAGTTGGAAACTTTCTTGTCAGCTCCAGAATCTACGGTGTCCTGTCTGCACTCCTTGGTGGTGATGGCGCAGCAGCCCTCTCCTCTCCTGTCTTCCCTGCCTACTGTTACAACCAAATGTAGTCTTTCTTGAAGACGGCACCATCTCCCTCTCCCAGTGACATCAGCAGCCCCTCCTCCCCTCCCCCAATTGACAAATGTGGGCATTTTGAAGTGTCTCATGGCATTAACAAGGGACACACCACTTAATCACGGGTGGAACTGCCAACAGATGAAGGGTTATTTCCCATGTTCCTCCCCACCCCGCAGTGAGGCAGCAACCTTGTGTTGGGGTTTCTGAAGAGCATTCCTGCTCTCAGGACATGTGCTATTTCCAACCAGAGTTGTCCCCCTGCAACTTTCTGCTAGGGTTAGCAGTTTCGTCTCCCATTATTAGAGTCCAGCTGGAGTGTCTTTGAAGTTGGTCCCATCATGTTAAATGTTAACTGTCATTTCTCTTGGCCCTTGCTGGAGAGTGCTTTCCTTCCCGTTGGTATGATAATAGCCGCAGCTATATTGGCCATGTGCTAGCTGACCACCTCAGCACATGCTTTCACTCCCGGAGTAACATAGAAGGAGCTTTGTACTGTGCATCGTGAAACTTGGGTTTTGACCTGGTTCTGCCAGGATGCCATGTGATCTTGAGCAAGTTCATTCTCTTCTCTGATCCTCATTTTTCTGCTCTGTACAAATCTGGGTAAGGGCTAGAGGATTTCTTTTTTTTCGGTTTTTTTGTTTTTGTTTTTTTTTGAGATGGAGTCTCGCTCTGTCGCCCAGGCTGGAGTGCAGCGGCCGGATCTCAGCTCACTGCAAGCTCCGCCTCCCGGGTTCACGCCATTCTCCTGCCTCAGCCTCCCAAGTAGCTGGAACTACAGGCACTCGCCACCTCGCCCGGCTAGTTTTTTTGTATTTTTTTAGTAGAGACGGGGTTTCACCATGTTAGTCAGGATGGTCTCGATCTCCTGACCTCGTGATCCGCCTGTTTCGGCCTCCCAAAGTGCTGGGATTGCAGGCTTGAGCCACCGGGCCCGGCCAGGCTAGAGGATTTCTGAAGCCCTTCCACTTCTAAGTCTGTGATTCCAAGATTGGGAGAATGCACAGTTATTCGTAACTCCTTTTTCTCCCTCTGCCCTGGGCCTAGGCCCCTCGCTACAGTGCTTCTCCACATGCTGATCCCAGTAGGCAGCCAGGGTCGGGGAATACTAGCAATATGTAGAGAGCTCAGGGTCATTCTGACCCTTTGAATTTGAAATCCTCAGAGAGCTTTCTATTCTAATAAAAGGGCATAATCTTGGTGATATGACACCCCCTACATTAAACTCCATTATATTAAGGAAACCTTAGAACTCAGATGGACAGTCTAGCTTGATAATTTACAATTCTATTGGGATTAGTATGAGGAATAATTATATCTATTTATTTATCCCACTGTCAGAATGTTCACTCTAGATTTTCATATTGTCTCTGTCACTGAAAATTATAATTAATATGTCAAATGTATTGATCATATTTTTATAAAATTTGCTTGATATGCTATAGAGGCTTTTTTCTTTTCTTTTCTTTTTTTATAATATATCACAAGATTAAATTCAAAAGTTTGCCAGGACATCTAGGTCTGTTTAAGAGATTTTTTTTTCCTGAATAAACCACAATTTTTTGATGACTTGTCATTTTGACATCAACTAAAGTAATTTCTTTTCTCCTTAGTGCAGAACTGTATCTCTTTTAGCTTTTGGTCAGACTCAGTAGCTATAATGACATTAGACTAAGAAGTAGTATGTATCTTTGAGGTTAGATTTTAAATTTCCTTTGTGCATAAACTCACAATTTTTCATAAAATAGTCTTTTTTCTTTTTCCTTCTTTCTTTTTTTTTTTTTTTTTTTTTTTTTGAGATAGAGTCTTGCTCTGTTGCCCAGGCTGGAGTGTAGTGGCACAATCTCAGCTCACTGCAAACTCTGCCTCCTGGGTTCAAGCATTCTCCTACCTCAGCCTCTCAAGTAGCTGGGATTACAGGCTTCTGCCACCACACCCAGGTAATTTTTCTATTTTTAGTAGACACCGGGTTTTGCCATGTTTGCCAGGCTGGTCTCAAAGTCCTCCCCTCAGGTGATCCGCCCACCTCGGCCTCCCGAAGTACTGGGATTACAGGTGTGAGCCATGGTGCCCGGCCAGAATAGTCTTTTTCTATGCATTTATTATGAGAACTTTTCAAGTGGAATTTGAACTCAAGTCTCTTTTACTCCACAGCCCAGTTTTTCCTTCTGCATCAGATGGTCCATTCCTAGACAGTGGCACTATGAACCAAAAGATCGGGGTTCCTCACTCATCCCTTGGACTCTTAGCTAAGGAATATGGCGAAAGAATATATTCAACTGTAGGCTGGGTGTGGTGGCTCACACCTGTAATCCCAGCACTTTGGGAGGCCGAGGTGGGTGGATCACAAGGTCAGGAGATTGAGACCATCCTGGCTAACATGGTGAAACCCCATCTCTACAAAAAATACAAAAAAATTAGCCAGGCGTGGTGGCGGGCGCCTGTAGTCCCAGCTACTTGGGAGGCTGAGGGAAGAGAATGGCATGAACCCAGGAGGTGGAGCTTGCAGTGAGCCTAGATAGCACCACTGCACTCCAGCCTGGGCAACAGAGCAAGACTCTGTCTCAAAAAAAAAAAAAAAAGAATATATTCAACTACAAATTTTCTCAGCCTATTTCTCTTCTGCTTGAGTCACAAAACATTTACCTACTTTACCCAGAGGGTATAATTAAACCTTTTCTAATATTTGCTTTGGATGTATGTTTCATATATATTCTTAAGTAACATAGAGGGTTTCTTCAGTCTGCCTGAAACACATGTAATCAGCTCTTCAGTCATAATAATAATATAGCACATACGTAATGTTTTACAAAGGGTTTTCAAATACATTATCTCAGATGAGCATTAAAGCATGCTGTGATACAGGCAAAGATTATTACTATTAGTTCATTTAATGGATTCTTTTTAAAAAGACCCAGAGAATTTAAGATTTTCCATATCATCCAGCTAAGAAATAATAAAGCTGAGACTAGAACTCATGTCTTCTGAATCCTTAATTTAGTGTCTTTTGGCCTCCTTTTTTTTTTCCTAATGAGCTTTACAAACATAACTAAAAATGTATCTCCAGCTTCCCTTAGCTCTTCATTTGTTTAAGGCAGGCTCTTCATTTTGCTGTAACATCCCATCCTCTGAATAGATGTGCCATGAAATAAAATGGTAGCACCTTTTTAACCCAAGTAAGGACAGAGCGTTAGCAAAAGAAGAAAGATCCTGATTTAATTTGACCAAGAGACTCACATTCCTCCTACCCCACCTCCCATCTCCCTTCACCATTCATACTGTGACTTCTTGGGAAAGCTCATGACCTGTTTCAAAGAGCTTGATTGTAGTCCTGGGCCATGAGGAAATGCAGGAGCAAAAGCAGCAATGGGGAGTAGCTGATGACCTCAAGAAGAGGCCGTTTTGTGTCGGGTGGTAAGAGGCTGTGGTCAGGAAGCACTTTCCTCCCTGGGCCATCTGGATGGCCCTGCAGGCCGCCAGGCTACTTGTGCCCTTATCCCTTCACCCTCAGGGAACCTTGCTTTGTTGACTGACAGTTGGATTGGCATTTGGTCTTTATCATCAGGGATTCTTCACAATAGTGCAAGCCCTAAGAAGGCCAGCAGCAAATGGTTCTAGTCTCTGAGAACGAAACTGACCTGGTGCTCTCCGATCTGGCCATGCTTCTACTGGGAAATAGGGGGATCGTGGGGAGAATGCTGGAGGGCTGGATTTTAATCCTTGCAGTCTGTATGAACTTGGGCAAGTTATTGATCTCCGAGCTTCAGCTTAGTTCCTTTTTAAGTAAATTGTGGATACTAACACTTATCCCCACTTTTTTTTTTTTTTTTTTTTTTTTTTTTTGAGACAGAGTTTCCTTCTTGTTGCCTAGGCTGGAGTGCAGTGGCACAATCTCAGCTCACTGCAACCTCCGCCTCCCAAGTTCAAGTGATTCTCCTGCCTCAGCCTCCCTGTGTAGTTGGGGTTACAGGCATGCACCACCACGCCCAGCTACTTTTTGTATTTTTAGTAGAGACGGGGTTTCTCAAACTCCCAACCTCAGGTGATCCACCTGCCTTGGCCTCCCAAAGTGCTGAGATTACAGGTGTGAGCCACTGCACCCGGCCCCACTTGTTTCCTCGGATTAGCATTGGGAGGCATGAGTGAGCTCATGTGTGAAGGTTCTTTGCTCAAATGCAAGGGACCTACTCTGAAGGAAGGGGCTAGGCTCTGGGAGACTGTTTTAGGGGACCTGTCAAACTGAGCAGTTTTTAAAGATCAGAAAGAATTGTTTTCTCTCCTCACCCTTGGTGAGGACCAGCATTGCCTGCCAGGGTTACACCCATCCCTCCAAGCCTTCCGCCCGCCTCTAAGGAGTGAGATTGTAACTCAGCCACTATTCGGCTGTGACATTTCTTCACATCTGAGGCACAGCCAAGAACATGGCCTCACTCTCCCTCCCACCCTTCTTTCCTTTTTCCTTCCTTTCTCCTGCCTTCACTTCATTTCAAACAAGTGAGTTGTGTTAGTTGGTTTTTTAATGAGGTTTTTCCAGCCTCTTGTTTTTTTGTCCTTGACCATAAAGAACTCCCAGTTACCCAAAGCTGAAAATAAAATTTGGCAGAAGTAAGCCAAAAGTATAGTCTCATTGGTGTTGATATTTTTAAGCCTTTCTTGAGAGAGAGAGAGAGAGAGAGAGAGAGAGGAGAGAGGTCGGGTGGGGGGTGGTCCTCTGGGAGAAAGGGGCAAATTGTCATGGAATAAATATCTGTTTGAGTACCCTGGGGTGAGGACTTTACATCTTTTTCTGAAAACAAGGCGCCTTCCTTTTTTTTAAAGGAGTGTTGTGGCTATTTTGATGGCTTTTGAAAGTGCCACAATTAATTTGATTGAGCTGCTAAGCAGCTGGTTTAAAAAAAAAAAAAAAAGGGAAAGAAAGAAAAAGGAGAATGGTCACATGGATTTAGCATCACATGGGAAATTCACTGTAACCCAGCGGTCTTTTAGGCAGCTGATGACCATGGGCCAGATTGTTCATTTCACAAAGGGGAGCCTTTTAAAAATGAGAAGACTTTTGTCTAGAGCCCAGACTTCCCCAGGGGGAAGGACTCATTTATAACCCATTCTGATTATTCTTCTCCTCTTAAATCTCACTGGTTAAATATGAATTTATGTGGCACACTCAGCTACAACATGGAAATAAGTAGTGCAGTGAGCGATTAGCATAGGGAGTTCCAGCCCTGGGTTCTAGTCTCAGCTTTGACCCTCCCTGGTAAGCTGTGTAATCACGGGAGTGGCCCTGAACTGACTTAGGATTTGGTTTTTTATTCTGTGAACTGAAGCTAATTCTTCCTACCTGGGAGGATTGATTTGGAAGAGAAAAGTTGTTGATAATGTAAAAAGGCTTTGAGAAATATCTTAGCGGTTCTCAAAATTATAAACTTGGGGGTGTAGAGGGGGTTGGTGAATTTGGAGAGAAATTGGTGACCAAGGTCTCCAGTTCCTTCCTCCATATGGCATCTCTGTCAAAAGCTGAGCCTCTGTTTCCTTAATAGGCCACTTCCCTCCAAGGATTCAGGGACCATTCATCACCCGTGGTGCCTAGTCCCCAGGAGGTCAGTGGCCTGCTGCGGTGCTCAGCTGCTGGTAAGCGATCCAGCAGAAGCAGGCAGCCCTCGCTTATCCATGGCCCCTTGGCCCTTGTGTGGGTTCCTTGGCCCCGTGTTTCTCCTTTTTCCCAGACGCTTCTTCCCTTCTTGTTTGCACATTCTTCCTGGAGGAAAATGATAGCTCATTGTCAAAGGCTGGGCGGGAGACGAGGTAAGTGTCTGTGAGATGTTTGGGGATTTCCAGCTGGAATCCTCACACTTCTTTGGCTGGAGCCGCCTTCCTCTGTGCTCTCAGTGTGCTCTTGTAAGCCTCTGCTAGATCACTTAGCACATGGGACATACTGGGACTCTTCCCATCAGGCTGTGAACTTCTCCAGAGGCAGGGACCCCACCCTTCTGATTCTCTGTATCCCCAGTGCCAGACATACGCTAAGCACTCGAGAAATGTTTCAATCAGTGAGTGAATTAGAGGCGGGAGAGACACCACCTCCTTTATCATACACATTGATGAAACTGAAGCCCAGAGCTAATATGTGAGGTGATCACACAGAGGATGCTAGAACTAGGATTAGACTAAGGCAGAGATTCACCCGTTTGACCCCTGCAAGGCTGATCACTGTCAGGGCAGGGCAGGGAGAGGCTGCCCCAAGTATGCGTGGCAGTATTAATATATGTACATGTAATATTTGTGTGTGTTTAATCCCAGTTCTAGTATATCCTGACTGTGGTATATCTATATATATCATGACCCTGGGTTGGCTGTGTGTTAAAAAATCAAACTGAAATCGCCTCCAAAAGGAAGGCAGCACTGAATGACAGTAAAGTAAGAGCTGGGCCTGGGTCAGCAGCCTGGCTTGCAGCCCTGCCAGCCACTGGCTGTTTGACCTTGGCTGAGTCACTTCCTCTCCCTCATCTCATTTACCTTGTTTATAAAATGGTATCCAGCCAGGCGCGGTAGCTCACTCCTATAATCTCAGAAGGGAGGAGGATCCGTTGAGCTCAGGAGTTCAAGATCAGCCTGGGCAACCTAGTGAGACCTCATCTCTATGAAAAAAATTAAAATTTAAAAATTAAAAAAAAAAAGAGGATGTAGACTATGTGATTTCTGAAATTTCTCCGTGTTCAAAAGTCTAACCTTCTAAGACTTCCAAGAGTTTTAGAAGAAAAGCTTGAGCTGCTAGAGGAGGAGGAAACATTTTAAAAATTAAGTTAGAGAGTTCTTGCAAAGGAGATTTTTTTGTTAGAGACACTGAAAGTTCTTCTCTTAAAACCGTTTCCACTAGAGACCATCCCGCCACGCACACTTAGCCTGTGCTTTAAAGCGCCCTCCCCGCACTGCCAAATGAGTTGCTGATGGGAATTTTTTGAATGTTTGACTCTGTGTCTCTGTGGACCACAACAGGACCACAGGCTAGCATTTAACTAACGTTATGGAGTGACAGAATCGCATTTGTGTGGCTGATAGAGACCATTGCAAGTAACTAACAACCGTACAAATAGCGCCCTGACCTTTTCATATCTGTGGGGGCTGATTCTCAACCTCCGCCCTGTCCCGCACATACTCGGGGTGGCCTCTCGCCACCCTGCCCTGAGCAGTTATTAGGGCTCACAGGGCTTGCAGGGTGACCCTCTGCCCCAGGGATATGGGCACTGCCCGGAGGGTGGTGAGCCTTTCCTGGGAAGACCTGCACTGGCTCTCCCTGAGGGCTTTCCACACCAATTCATTCTTGGTCAGTGGCAGGCACATTTCACACTGAATTCCACCCCATGGGGCTGTGTCTAATTGGACAAATTTGAACAGCAGGCAGCACAGCCACTGCTGCAGGGAGAATTGATATATGGCCCAAGCAAGGGACTAAAATCTTAAAGTGACAGGGCCCTGTTTTCAAAGAATAACTGGCTGGTTTCCAGGAGTCACAGGCCTGATGATGGCCGGCAGGAGAGAGATGGGCCAACTCCACAAAGCAGGGGCTTTTTTAGGGAGGTGTTTTTGAAATGAGTGTCTCCATCTTTCCTGGTCTTGGTGGCAAGATAAACAGGATAGGGTGGTCCCTGGGGACTGTCATCTGGGACCCAGTCATGCCGAATGTTTCTCTCACTAGAGACTCACAGTATCTGTATCCACATTAAATCTGGCTAAAATATACCGCAGGGAAGCCTCAGCAGAAAAAAGAGTGAAAAATCATGTTGTCATACATTACTAAGCGCCCACCATTCATTTGTTTGGCATCCATCAGATCTCTATAAATGCTCACTGTGTGTGCTATTACATACACTCTGCCCGGACACAGTGGAGCTTGTGAAGTTTGTGGTCTAGGAGGGGAAAAGACATTAATCAAATAATCTCACAAATTAACATAATTACCAATTGTGTGAAGTATAATGAAGGAAAAATTCCATGTGGTATGAGAGCATCTGAAAAGGGTATGCAGAGATAGTTTCCCTAAGGAGGTCCCATTGAAGCTTAGCTCTAATGGGTGAGATAAATCAGCAAAGAGGGTAAGAAGGGAAGAGGAAAAAGAAATGCTTAAGGAGCTGAAAGAGGGCCTGGGTGACTGGAGCTCAGCACCTAAGCCGGAGAATAGCCTGGGGTGACTGTGGGGTCTTGCTGCTCATGTGGACTTTAGTTTTATCCTAAATGAGAAGCATGTTTTCAGCAGAGGGTGAGTTTTGAAAAGATCACTCTGGCCTCACTGTGGAAGACAGGAGACTGTTAGAGAAGTCGAGTAGAAGATGATGGAATGGATTAGGCTGGCCCAGTAGCAAATAGAAGTGGACAGTAATGAGTGTTATTTAGGAGGTAGATTCCACAGGGCTTTGTTATGGAGTGGACATGGGTGGGTGGAGAGGAACAGATGTTAAGGATGCTCCCCAGTTTTCTGGCTTATTTCACTCATTTGATGTCATTCACTAAGAGCTCCTAGTCACATGGAGGAGGAGGCTTGGCTACATTGCATTTCCAGTGGAGATGTGAAGATGTGAAACCCACATTCGGATCTATGGGTCTTCAGCACAGAAGAGGTGTTTGGTCTAGCTGTTTCCTTAGGAAAGAATGGGGAGAGAAGAATGGGAGGTGACAAAAAGATGGATTGGACACCATCTCTCCCTTTAGGCAACTCAGAATCTATTTGTATTTGTTGTTAGAGGAAAAAAAGAAAAAAGAAATGACAAATAGTAGAAGGAAAAATATTTTTAAAGGAAATATAAAAGGGCAATAAAATTTTTAATTAAAAACAAAACAGGCGGGCGCGGAAGCTCATGCCTGTAATCCCAGCACTTTGGGAGGCCGAGGTGGGCAGATCACGAGGTCAAGAAATCGAGACTATCTGGCCAACCTGGTGAAACCCTGTCTTTACTAAAAATACAAAAATTAGCCGGGCATGGTGGCATGTGCCTGTAGTCTCAGCTACTAGAAAGGCTGAGGCAGGAGAATCACTTGAACTCAGGAGGCGGAGGTTGCAGTGAGCTGAGATCGCGCCATTGCACTCCAGCCTGGCAACAGAGTGAAACTCCGTCTCAAAAATAAAATAAAATGAAAATAAAAATAAACAAAATTTTAAAAAATCAATTTTAGAGGCAATTGGACTACAGAGTCAAGGAGACATTTACAAGTTAATATAATAAATGTAAATGTTTATGATGTCATAGAAGTGTAGTGAGACTATATTGAGGGTTAGATAACAGGCAAGTATGTGGAAACGAGGGAGCAAATAGAAAATGAAGCAGATTTTTTTTTTTTTTTTTTTAGATGGAGTCTCACTCTGTCACCTAGGCCTGGAGTATAGTATTGCAGTCTCGGCTCACTGCAACCTCCGCCTCCTGGGTTCAAGACATTCTTCTGCCTCAGCCTCCCGAGTAGCTGGGATTACAGGCAGGCACCACCACACCCCACTAAGTTTTGTATTTTTGGTGGAGATGGAGTTTCACTATGTTGGCCAAGCAGGTCTCGAACACCTGGCCTCAAGTGGTCCGGCTGCCTCAGCCTCCCAGAGTGGTAGAATTATGGGCATGAGCCACTGCACCCCGCCCAAGGTCTGACTGAATAACACAAAGGTGACGTCCATTTCAAGGAACTTAGTGGTAGGTGTGACTTTAAGGTCTGGAATGGTTGATGAGACACTGGCGGTGGGAGTGTAAATTGGTGCACACTTTTTGGAAGGCAGTTTGGTAGTAACCATTATACATTAATAGTTTATTCTCTCTCACCCAGCAATTTATCTTCTCGGAATTTATTCTACAAAAATATGGGTAAAAGTATTAAGATATAGACAAAAGCACTGTTGTAATGGCAAAGGAAAAAAGCAAAATAATTTAATTGTTGGTCTGTAGAGAGAGTAACAATACATTTTGGTATGCATATATCATGGAATAACCTATAGCTTTTTTTAAAAAAACCTTAAGAACATTTTTAAGTTTTAAAAAAGCAGGTGAAAAACAATGTGTATGATATGATCCTATAGAGGAAAAAAAACTAGTAGAAGCATAAAGCTCCACTAACAGTGCTTGTCTCTGGGGAAGTAAACAACAAAAACAAACAGGGAATTCTCGCTCTGTTTTGTGGTTTTATATAGTTCAAATAGTTTACAATTACCATTGTCAGTTAATTCAGGCTGCTATAACAGAATACCATAGACTAGGTGGCTTAACCAACAGAAGTTTATTTCTTACAGTTCTGGAAGCCATAGTCCGAGATCAAAGTGCCAGCAAACCTGGGCACAGTGGCTCACACCTGTAATCCCAACACTTTGTAAGGCCGAGGCTGGCAGATCACTTGAGCCCAGGGCTTCAAAACCAGCCTGACAACATGGTGAAACCCCGTCCCTACAAAAAATATAAAATTAGTCAGGCGTGGTGGTGTGTGCCTGTAGACCCAGCTACTCAGGAGGCTGAGGTGGGAGGATTACCTGCGCCGGGGGTGGTCAAGGCTGCAGTGAGCCCTGATTGTGCCACTGCACTCCAGCCTGGATGACAGAGTGAGATCCTGTCTCAAAAGACAAGACAACAAAAAACAGAATGCCAGCACATCTGTTGTGTGGTGAGGACCCACTCCCTGGTTTGGAGGTAGCCATCGTCTTTCTGTGTCTTCACATGGCAGAGCATGAAGAAGCACCTTTTTTTTTTTTTTTTTTTTTTGAGACGGAGTCTCGCTCTATCACCCAGGCTGGAGTGCAGTGGCGCAATCTTGGCTCACTGCAACCTCCGCCTCCCGGGTTCAAGCAATTCTCCTGTCTTAGCCTCCCGAATAGCTGGGACTACAGGCACCCGCCACCACGCCCGGCTAGTTTTTTGTATTTTTAGTAGAGACGGGGTTTCACCATTGTTGGCCAGGCTGGTCTTGAACTCCTCACCTCAGGTGACCCGCCCGCCTTGGCCTCCGAAAATGCTGGGATTACAGGCGTAAGCCACCATGCCTGGCCAAAGCAGGCTCTTTTTCTAAGGTCACTGATCCTATCATGAGTACTCCACCCTTGTGACCAAATGTGCCCCACCACCAAATACCAAAACATCGGGGGTTAGGGTTTAATGTAAACTTTGGGAGGGCAGAAACATCCAGGCCATGTTGTTATTTTTCTAATCAGAAATAACAGTAAAGACTTTTGAAGAGAACAGAAGTGAGAGGGCAGGAATGGTGACTGACTATGGAATAGCTCCGGGTGAGGGTGAGGAGGAGGAAATGGGGTTCCATCCTATATTCGTCCTCGCTGCTCACCTTCACTGCCTCCTCCAAGCTTACCTGCAGCGCCTTGCTGAATTTATCCATGAAGATGCTCTCTCTTCGAGCAGCTGTCCCTGATGATCAAGTTCAGAGCATTTAGCGAGCATTTAGTGAGAATTTCCTTTTAGCAGACACTGTTAGACACTGGAAATACAAAAATGAAGAAGACACAGTCCCTGCCCTAACAGAACTGATTGTTGAGGGGGAAATTGCCAAGTAAACCAATGGTTGCGGTACAGAATTTAGTCTAGATGCCCGGAGGCCTCTTCTGAGTTGAAAAGCCTTCAATTCACTGAAGATGGTCTCTGAAATTTCTAGTTCTATTCAAAAGCTGAGAGAAAGGCTAAGAGTAGGTTTTTTATTTCTTCATTTCTTCCTGCCTTCCTTCCCTTACCTTTTCTCCCCACCCCTCCTCTCTCCTCCCTCCCTCCCTTCCTTTCTTTCTTGAGACAGGGTCTTGCTCTGTCACCCAGGCTGGAGTACAGTGGCGCAATCACGGCTCACTGCAGCCTCAAACTCCTGGCCTTAAGTGATCCTCCAGCCTCAGCCTCCCAAAGCACTGGGATTACAGGCATGAGCCACCATGCCCGACCAGTACCTTCTCACTTTCCCAGGTGTTCACTTTGAATTGGCCTGGGCCCCCAAATGCAGGCCTTCATTTCCTGGGCAGCAGGCCATTCTTCTCAGTGGAAGGTTTTATGAAAGAGGTCGGCATGTGCCTCTGTGGCCAACTGGCTAAGTCCATGATGAAGCTGAGACTCACATTCCCACTCTGTAGACTCCAGAGTTTCTCAGACCTCCACAGCCACAGGCCCCCAGGATCCCCGTGCCCATCTGGCTATTCCTCAGAAACACCCGCCAGTGTGGACACAGGGGACACCTGAAGTGCACAGAGGACTCCGGCAGCAATGGCCAGGGAATGAGGAGACCCGAGTTCTAATCCCAGCGCTATCACTGTACTCCATAGCATGACTGGGAACAAGTAACTTTGTTTCCCTGGGCTTCAGTTTCCTCATTTGCAAAATGAGCCAATGGTGGTGAATGGTCTCTGGCAGCGCTGACATCCTGCAATCATTGTGCGACAGTTCTGCCATCTCCCTGCCGGGTCTGGTGAAACCACCTCCCAGAGGGCCTCTCTCGGTGGTGAGTGTGCACTAGCACAGTGCCCGGGGAGCTGTTGAACAAATGCAGCTCCTTGTTGAAAACTACGATAGGTGCTTTTTATAGAGGTGAGAAAAGCATATAAGACCCTGTCCTGCATTCTGAGAGCTTCCAATTTTCCCAGAAAGGTCAGAGAAATATACATGAAAGAGTAGCAGCCCTGGAACCCTCAGCACACAGGGGTAGGGGTGGAGAAGATGGGGGCTGGAGTGGGGCGGGGGCTCTTTGGCTGGACAATTGCCAAAGGTTCCTGCTGATCTTCAGAGTTTTTCCTTTCATAAAGCATGTGACAAGTGCTTTGCCTTGTTTCATTCTAGGACGTTCTGTTCTCTGGATCTCTTTCTGACAGGGTCTGCTCACTGGAGCTTCTGAAATTTCTTTGGGAGTGGGGAGAGAGTTGGCAAGTAGCCAGATGCCCCATCCCTTTATTGGAGAGTATCCTGGCCGCCTACCTTGGCACAGGAGGAGGTCACCAGGTTCAAGCCCAAAACTAGTTCAAAACAACTTTAGCCTCAAGAAAAAGGTCCAGGCCAGGCGTAGTGGCTCATGCCTGTAATCTCAGCACTTTGGGAGGCTGAAGTGGGAGGATCTCTTGAGCCTAGGAGTTCAACACCCACCCTGGATAGCAGGATGAGACCCCATCTCTATTTTTAAGTTTTTATTTTTAAATTTTTTTAAATGCAAGGAAAAAAAGAAAAAGATTCAAATAATATAATCCTTCCTACATCCCACTCCTAGCGGTGAGGGAAAGTGAAGGGAGAATTCTTGCGGCGAGAACTCATGAACAAAGAACAAGTTTGTGTCATTCCAGGCTAGCGTGGCTTCTCAGTGTGTACTCAGCACGTGGCAGGTATGCTTGTTGGCCTGAGGCGATGACCTGCCTGAATCCTCAGCCCGTCACCAGGTCTGGCAAGAGCTTTATCTGCCCATAACTGAGCCCATGATGGGCTCAAGTGGTATGCTTTTTTGGGGTTTGTACCAAACCGGCCTTTTTCCCTGTATCATCCTGTGCTGGTCTGTCTCTTTTGCATGTTTGGGCTAATCTTCTCCATATGTGTGTCTGGTTTGGCATGTGGGTCTCGACCTCCCATGAGCAGGGTGAGGCTGCCTCAGACAAGTGCAGAGAGTTGCCACCCAGCCCGCCAGGCTCTGGAGCTGGGCCATGGGCTCCTCTCTCTGAAAAGGCTCTGCGGGGAGGCACCCGGATGGCTTCTCTTCTGTGTTTAGGGGACATGAGACGAAGGAATTCATAGAACAGATGCTGCCTGGTGACCCACCTAAAACAGTCTTACTAGGATAGTAAGCTTAAGGTATGCCCAGCACTCAGACACCTAGTCCTCCGGCCCTGAACATCCTACTCTGACTGCAGCATCCCCTCCCCTCCCTCCACCACCCGAGAGGACAGCTTCCTTCACTGTGGGAGCCCCTGCTTGCCATGTTTGTGAGGGGCAAACAGTTCACTGGTTGGTAGGGCTTATGGTTCCGTATGGAAAGGAGGGAAACGATTTGACAGCAAGAAAAGAATGTCCTGTGAAGAGACTGTTGCAATTTTACAGAGTTCTTTCCAATTGCTTGCCTCTATTAATCTCTATACTGCCCTGTGACATAGGAATTACTATCCCCATCTTTTTATTGTTTTTTTTTTTTTTTTTTTTTTTTTTTGAGACAGAGTCTTGCTCTGTCACCCAGGCTGGAGTGCAATGGCATGATCTTGGCTCACGGCAGCCTCCACCTCCGAGGTTCAAGCCATTCTTCTGCCTCAGCCTCCCGAACAGCTGGGATTATAGGTATCTGCCACCACACCTGGCTAATTTTTGTATTTTTAGGAGAGATGGGGTTTCAACATGTTGGCCAGGCTGGACTCGAACTCCTGATCTCAGGTGATCTGCCCGCCTTGGCCTCCCAGAGTGCTGGGATTACAGGTGTAAGCCATAGCACCCGGCCTATTCCCATCTTAAAAAGGAGGCAGCTAAGGCTCAGAGAAGTCATGTTGCAAGTCTAGGGCAGAGCTGGAACTATATTCTGATTTCCTGACTCCGAGTTCAGTAACCTTTCTAGAATACTGCCCTCCCCAAACCTGCACTGCTGCAGCCTGGACGTTCCACAGGCCCTTTCTCATAGACCCTAGCAAGGTGCTTTTCTGAGACCCTGCCTGTCTCCCTGGACCCTGCTCACACCTCTTTCTGGACCTTTATTGGTAGGTGGGTCAGAGAGGACACCCGTGTGATCAGAGAAACGAAGTCCGGTGAGAGGAGCAAGTGCAGTTATGCGTAGGGAGCAGCTGGCCCCTCAGACCTTGCCAGTCACCTCCACAGGTGGTTGTCGGTCTTGGAAAAGCTCCATCTTCAGAGGGGTTTGTGCCCAGCAGCTGATCTCTGCCTGTAGTCTTCAGAGGGCACCAGTTCTTACCAGACAATAGCTGTCTATGACCTCAAGCCAGGCCCAGGACAAAGTGGAGACATTCTGTGAGGCAGGCAGGCCCCTGCTTCAGCATCACCAATAGCTCACCCTCCTGTCTGCTCACATCCTGACGCCCCCAGCCCTTGCCAATCCTGTGCAAACCACGCAATGTCTGCCAACGTTCACTGCCATCCTGAGCCCAACAGCCCCTTTGTTGCCCACTAAACTAGCACTAAGCTTTATCAAGTTCTTGAACCTTTCTTTTTTTTTTTTTTTTAAGACAGAGTCTCGCTCTGTCGCCTAGGCTGGAGTATAGTGGTGCGATCTCGGCTCACTGCAACCTCTGTCTCCCAGGTTCAAGTGATTCTCCTGCCTCAGCCTCCTGAGTAGCTGGGATTACAGGCACCCACCACCGTGTCCAGCTCATTTTCATATTTTTAGTAGAGATGGGGTTTCACCATGTTGGCCAGGCTGGTCTCGAACTCAAGTAATCTGCCCATCTCGGCCTCCCAAAGTGCTGGGATTACAGGCGTCAGCCACGGTACCCTGCCAAGTTCTTGAACCTTTCTGGTCATTTGCTTCTCTGATTGAGAGATGAGTCAGCATTCATGCATTCATTCATTCAGATATTAATTCAACATACAATTTGATGAGTCTGTAAGAGAGCCCTAGAGACTCAGAAAGGTAATCAGACACAATCTCAGCCCCGCAGGCCTTCATAGCCTAGCAAGGGAGACAGATATGTAGACAGACGATCACAATACAGTAGAAGTATCAACAAAGAGCTTCCGAGCTCATGTCAAAGCCATCTCCCTTGAACACGGATGAGAGAGGGAAGATGTATGTGGGGATCAACAGTTACTTCCTTAGAAGTCATGGCAAAAGCACGTAGGAGACAAGGGTGAGCTGGATGACCTTGGCAAGTTATGTAACTTCTCTGAGTTTCAAATCTGTCATCTATATGATAGGATAATAAAGCCTACATTGCAGAGTTATGTTGTAAGAATGATGGGCCGGGCGCGGTGGCTCACGCCTGTAATCCCAGCACTTTGAGGGGCCAAGATGGACAGATCACCTGAGTCGGGAGTTCAAGACCAGCCTGACTAACATGGAGAAACCTGGTCTCTACTAAAAATACAAAATTAGCCAGGTGTGGTGGCCTTGCCCTTAATCCCAGCTACTCAGGAGGCTGAGGCAGGAGAATCACTTGAATCTAGGAGGTGGAGGTTGCGGGGAGCCAAGATGCGCCATTGCACTTCAGCCTAGGCAACAAAAGCAAAACTCCATCTCAAAAAAAAAACAAAAACAAAAACAAAATGATGTATCCAGTCATTGAGCCAATGTCTTATACATAATAGATCCTGAGAGGGCAAAGGAGCCACAACAAATATTGAATTGTATTTTTGGGAAACCTAAGTGTCATAGGAACAGCTCACTGTGACAGCATCTAGTATGTATTAGTGCCCAGTAAATGCTTGACCCACTGATGGACCTTGGTCCAGTAGCTAAGGCTGAGACCTTTACTGCACCTGGCCTCTTGCAGAAGTTGGTCTCTGGATGGAGGGAGCCTGAACCTGCCTGAGGACTGAACCTGCCTGAGAACCTGACTGAGGTCCTGAACCTGAGCACAGGACCTCAGTTACCTGGCACTGTGGTCGGCGCCCAGAACAGACCAGAGTTCTTCCTCAGGCACATCACTGCCCCAGCTTTCAGCCTGGTGTCATTTTCAGCCCATTTCTTTTCCTCACCAAGTTGACTCAGCAAATCTCCCTTAGGGAGCCTCATTTTAGGCAAGTGTGCCTCCACTAAAGTCCGCAGGCCTTGTGTGTGCTCTGTACGTTCACAGCAGCAATTTCTTCCCAGGGCTAGGAGGGAGCTTTCCCCTCGAACATGCTGAATCCTCCTTTCCAGGGCACACTCGCAATGTGTCTGTAGTCAAGGTCCCTAATGTTGTGGAACCGCCTCTTCTTCCCCTCTCACTCACAACTACTATTTTCTCATCAAAGGGTCTGGGCCTTTTTTCAAGTTGTAAGACTTTCAGCCTCTTAGCCACTGCTCTTCTACAGCTTCCTCAGCTGACAGCACTGGGGAGTCAGGGTCCCTGTGAGGCGGGCTTTGCAAGACAGCATCCACTCCCTAGAGCTGTGCCAGCTCCTCTGGGTGCTGACTGACTTCTCTGAGAAATGCTCTTCTGGGCCAGGGGCAATAGCTCATCCTAGCACTATGGGAGGCTGAGGCAGGAGGATCACTAGAGACCAGAAGTTCAAGACCAGCCTGGGCAACAAAGCAAGACCCTATCTCTAGAAAAAAATCAGAAAAAAAGAAATGCCTTTCTGGCTTGGAGAATTAATTGTCTTTCATAGAAACTGGAAGCAAGGGAGAAAAAGCAGCTTCTGATTATATTTTCTTCTCAGAAATCTATAAACTCCAGTCTGGCCAGAAATGCAAAGCGCCAGAGTCTGAGCTGGAGAGTGGGCACCTCAGAGGGCACTGCCCAGCCTGGCAGCTTGGCTCCCCGCCAGATTGACAGCTATCTTTAGACCTCACCCCAAGGGGCTGCCAGCCCCCTACCTCGGAGAGCCCTCGCTCCCGGCCCCCTTTCTGTACTTTTCGGATACGGAGCATGTCAACTTTCGTTTCGCGCCTCCAGCTCCAGAGGCCCTGCCCCAGTGATGCTGCTCTGGATCAAGGCCTCGCTAAACTCCCAGCTCCCTGGTTTGCAAAGCAAACTTCAGCCTTTTACTATTTACCTTGGCAAGTCCAGGACCGGATTGATGATCTGTAAAGTGGATTTGTTATTTGGCTGTTTGCTTTGGCAGCTCTTGAAAGTGCTTTGCTGATTACAGTCCCAGATGTCATTGCATACATTACCCTGCTCCATAACGGGGCTTTGAACACTTTCATTTGGACTACAAATACTATTAAGCTTTTTGCACCTCTTCTGTCTTTAGTTCTTGGATGTTAAATATCAGAACAGACAGCCTGCATTCTCTTAGGCTTCTTTCCCCTGGTCTTTGTCAGCCTTCTCCCACGGCGAGCTTCAAGCTTTCTTCCTGTTCTCTGTGGGTCTTTTTAGAAACCTTACCCACCTATGCCCACCTGAGCCCAGCTACCCTGGCAGCAGCCTTGCCAGTTTTTACATAACAGATAACATGACTTTCTAGTTTGGAAGGTGCACCGTGTTCATGCCAAGCCTGGCTTCCCCCGCAGTCACAATCCTTTGTACTTTGCACTGGACTCCGTTTCATTCATCCACAGGGGTGCTGTATCCATTTTTTGTTTGTCTTAATGTTACTGACAACTTTCTTTGGGGAAAGCTAGATTTGGGGGCATTAATGTGTCATGTCATTTTGCCCAGAGAGGAAAAGTCTTGCCCAAGGTTACACAGAAAAGGCAGCAGCAGAACTTTATCCTTTCTGGTCAGGCGTGGTGGCTCACACGTGTAATCCCAGCCCTTTGGGAGGCCAAGGCGGGCAGATCACCTGAGATCAGGAGTTCAAGACCAGCCTGGCCAACATGGTGAAACCCCGTCACTCCTAAAAATACAAAAATTAGCCGGGCGTGGTGGCGCGTGCCTGTAATCCCAGCTACTCAGGAGGCTGAGGCAGGAGAATCACTTGAACCGGGGAGGTGGAGGTTGCAGTGAGCCGAGATTGCACCATTGCACTCCAGCCTGGGTGACAGAGCAAGACTCCATCTCAAAAAAAAAAAAAAAAGAACTTTATCCTTTCTGAACTCCAAGCCTGATATTTCTGCCCAGGCTCCCTTTTTTATACTTTATTTAAAATCGCCTCACCTGAGTGGAACAGGAACGTGAGCCACGTCGGTGTCTGTAAATAGAGGCGATTGCAGGTTCGCGTACCTTGGGTAGTTATTGGTGGAGAGCACTGGTGTTCCTGGCTAATGTGGGGTCTGTGATTCAGTGTTCTCCCAGGTCAGTGCTTCTTCCTGTTGTAAATAAACCATTAGCTGGGGGCCTCACCTCAGGAAGCAATTTAAGGCCCAAGGGAGGTGGCCAAAGAAGTCAGCTTGCAGCCTCTAGGAAGAGACGCTTGGCTTTGCCCACAGCCCTCGGCCCCAGGTCTTCCTCTTGGAGCAACAGAATGCTCCCAGGGATCCTGCCAAGTTCCTGCCAGGCTTCCCTCGCCTTTGATTTGCCAAACTCCATGTGAACGGCCTCTGTGTCTGTTACTCTCCAAAGAAAATTCCGGTTTCTAGTACACCTAAACTGAATATTGGTGGGATTGTTTTTATTACTGTTTTTTTTTTCCTTTTTCTTTTTGCGCTCACCCCTTAAAGGTCGTTTTTTGATCTACTCCCTCTCCTCTAGCCTTAAAGTGTCCACCAGGTTCTTGGCTGAAACCTTTCAGCGTTGCACAAGGCGTTAGAGACAGAGAAAGCCTCCTTGGTATGGATAATTTGTGGTGTGCCTGTGAATATTTCCACCAGTCCTGCAAGGAAGACAGTTCTGTCCCATTTTATAGTTGAGGAAACCAAGGCTCAGTGAGGTAAAGCGCCTCATCCAGTACCCCACAGCTCTGGGGCATTGTCAGTCTGGGTTCTGACTTAGGAACTGCAGCGTCCCTTCTGTCGTGAGCACCTCAATGTTGTATCTCAGTGACTAACACTGCGCCCAGCTTATGTTATGTTAGGTGCCCCATAAATATTTGTTGGATGAATAACCGTAAATCCACTCAAGTGGTTCTGATTTTAAGTGACTGTGTCATCCCTGTGGCCAGTCTCTTGCGGAGGCGGTAGGGGACAAACACTTTCAACTTTGAAATATTTCAGTTGAAGAAGTTAATTCACTTTGTAAGTTTACTTTAGGAGTAGAGATTATTGCAGTATTTTTGGCCACCACTCTCAAATTCTTCTAAACCTTTACTATAATAAGCAAATTCAGCAGATTAAGGACATACTTAACTGCCAAATGGTGTTCTGAACTGTGTAAAGTTACCAGAGTCGCTTTTTTTTTTCCCTTATATAAAAGATTGTGTGGGTTCTGTGAACTTCTCTGCTTTTTTTAGCTCTTCCTGTTTTATTGTGTTTGAAGTATCTTTGTGGTGACCTATTGGGATTGGATTCTTCCATATGGAAGTGTTTCTTTAACTTTTTAATCATTTCTTTTGGGAAGTAGAAGGTTAGGGGTAGCAGATGTTGTTCTGGCATTGTTTGCCGAGTGGAGGTAGGGGCTTTTGGAGCTGTGAGTCAGGCCAAAGCCAGCCTGGAAGAAGAAGGCTGTCCCACGGTGGGAGGCTGCCCGTCACCATTGGATCTGGCAGTGCAGGCCCGTGTGGGAGTCGTAGCTCCTCGTGTCCTCACCCTGACTAATGCCTTTTCCATTTCCCAGGAAGAATACATTTTCCCCTGTGACACTGAAAAGTTATTTTTTTCAGTGTCCCAAGGCAAATTCTTACCAGTCCTCAAATGGGAAGCCTGTCTGGTGCCCTTACCAAAAAAAAAAAAAAACCCAGAATGGAAAAATAGCAAATAAGATTAACTCTTCTTTCTCCCGCTTCATGGCAGTCACATCCCTCTTCATACCCCATTTCTCAGGGAGCCAAAGTTTAACATCTTGGTTTGGGGGAAAAAAAATTTGCAAAGACCCATCTGCTTCTCCCATTTTCTCATGTTGTTTTGAACTCTATTACTCAATCGGTGACACGTGACCCCCTGGGAAGGCTGTTCTGCGGAGGATGCAGAAACTGATGATTGCCAATCATCTTCCCAGCTCTCAGCGTCAACCCTGATTCTGACAGTGGCAGGCGCCCCTTGTCCTTGGTCTGTTTTACTCCCTGCCCCTAGTGCCCACCTCTCCTTCATCCCAGGTCACACCCAAAAGCCAATGAAGAAAGGGTTTTGGTTTGGTGAGTGAGAGCCCTGAGGCACTGGCTCCCTTAGATCTAGGGGATAAGGATACAATGGGAAGACCCACAGAGCCGCCTAAAGGAGCTCAAACTAGGACTTCCCTTGGCATTCTAATCCTTTCTTGACCAGACCAAGGCTTTGCAGGTAAACTAGGGAATCTCAGCATCTAAAGACTGAGGAGGCTGCACATAGTGCTTCACGCCCGTAATCCCAGTAGTTTGGGAGGCCAAGGTGAGCGGATCACCTGAGGTCAGGAGTTCAAGTCCAGCCTAGCCAACATGGTGAAACCCCGTCTCTACTAAAAATACAAAAATTAGCCGGGCGTGGTGGTGTGCATCTGTAATCCCAGCTACTCGGGAGGCTGAGGCAGGAGAATCGCTCGAACCTGGGAGGCGGAGGTTGCAGTGAGCTAAGATCACGCCACTGCACTCCAGCCTGGGCAACAGAGCGAGACCTCATCTCAAAAAAAAAAAAAAAAAATCCAAGGAGATGAATGGAAGAGTCAGTAAAAGAGACTGCAAAGTAGCGACCGGAAAGATGGGAGGAAAACCAGGTGAGTGTGCTGTCCTGAAAACCAAGTAGAGAAAGGGATCAACTATGTCAAAAGCACACTTGACCTGCTGAAAGATGAGAGCAGATGATAACTGAGAAATGGCTGTGGGATTCAATAATGTGGGAGTCTCTGCATTAATTGATTTGTTGAAAAAGAAATGGGGATGTCATTAACTTTGGAAGAGCAGTTTCAGTACAGAGAGGGGGGCAAAGCCTCATTGGAGTGGGTTCAAAGAGAGAAAGGGAGGAAAGCAGTTGTAGACAGCAAGTCCAGACATCTCTTTCAAGCAGTTTTGATTAAGGGAAGGAGAGAAATAGGGCAGTAACTAGAAGAGGAAATGGGGTCAAGACGGTCTTTATTTTTTTCTTTTTAATGGAAGAAATACTAGGATAGTGATGGCAAGAGGGGGTGGGGGCTGGTGCATAGATGGAGGGATTGACCTTGGTGGAAGGAAGGGCGACTGTGCACACACAGATGCAGGGGGTGGGTGGTTGCCAGGACGAGACTTTAAATCCCTTTCGGATGGCTTCCATTTTCTTGATGAAGCCGTCATCTAAGCCCTCCACTGAAAGTGAGAATGGTAGAGAAGGTATTGGCAGTTTGAGGGTAGAGGAGAAATGAGGAAGTAATCCTTTAGGAGGGTGAAAGAGTGAATGCACTCAGGAAATAGGGCTGGAGGGCAGCATTAAAGGTTCATCTGAGGTGAGTGATCATCAGGTCAGGCTCAGACCTGTTAGCATGGTGTGCTTTCCTCCCTGCTGTGAGTTGCTGCGGGGGGACAGGGAATGGGTGGAAAGTTGGCTTTAACAAGGTTGTGGTTTCACCAGGCTGGTATGGCCAAGGAAAAGAGGGATGCAGAAGCTGAGAGTGTGTGCAGGGGACTGAGTCTAACAATTGGATGTGGTGGGAAGAGAGGACATGGGGTGGGGGGGACAGTGAAAAGCAGACGGGATCAATGTATTATAGACCCTGGTGAGGTTGAAGGCTGCTTGGAATTGGGTTAGCAGAGGCAGAGAACCAGAAAGAGAAGAGACAGCAGTCAGTGGTGGGATATTTGAGATTAGGGTTGTGATGGGGTTTGCAGTTATTGTTAATTCCATCACAGGAAGGGCCATGGCAGTGAATGCAGAGGGGAAGGAGAAGGGCGCTGGAAGGGAGGAGGGTGAGGGCCTGAGAGGCCAGGTTGTTGACAGGGTCATCTGTGTGACTGTGATCGGGTTAGTGTTGTGACACTGTTAGAGTGGCAGTGAAGCAGAAGCTGGAATCGTTAAGGAATAGGGAGTGTGAGTGTGCTGGGGGCATGGGGTGGGCACAGGAACAGACTGTAACAAGAAGGAGCAGTAGGTGGAATAATCTTACGACACAATCGAAGTAGGGGGTTTTATGAAAGAAAGAAAAGTCTGCGTCTACGAGGAACAAAAACAACATCGGCTCCCACCCCGGACTAAGGGATGAGAAAAAAGAAGTCAGCCACCACAGGAGAGGACTCCGGGGCAGGCGGTGTCCTCAGAGAGCCTGGTATTTCCCCAAATGCGGCAGTTTAGAATTTACAGGGAGAGCGAGCGTATGGACACTTCCTGTTCTATTTGATCCTTTCAGTAACCCTTCAAGTGGAGAGGCAGGTACGTTATCCCCGTTATGCACATAAAGACCCTGAAGCTGGTGGAGCCGGAACACTTGTGCAGTGGCACTCAGCCAGCTGCTGATGGATCCTGGTCTTCTGATTCCGAGTCCAGTGCTCTTTCCACAGCATCATCCCGCCTGCCTTTAGGAGGCCAGCAGTCCCTCCACAGAACCCACAAAATCACACGTGATTCACAGTTGCAACTGAAAAGGATGCCCAGTCCAAAGCCACAATGGTTGTTACCACGCTGCTTCCATAACGTGAGATTCAGCCCCCAAAGGTGGGTTCAGGGAGTGGCAATCATCCGGCCTTTTGTCTGCGATACCCAAAATGTCTTAAACTTAGTAGCCAGTGCTAGGACACAAGTGGGTATTCCCTTTCAGGGATGATTTGGATAACAATTTTTGAATGGTAATCATGGTTTTAAGAAAATTCCGAGGCCACAGCTTTCTAGATATGATTGACAGAAAAGTGATTATGAGATGTGAACAGGCAGCGGAGGCAATCATGAACTTAGGACAGTGGTTTAGGGCTTGGTTCTTTTGAGACGGAGTCTCACTCTTTCGCCCAGGCTGGAGAAGAGTGGCGCAGTCTCAACTCACTGCAACCTCCACCCGCCCAGGTTCAAGCAGTTCTCCTGCCTCAGCCTTCTGAGTAGCTGGGACTACAGGTGTGCACCACCACACCTGGCTAATTTTTGTATTTTTAGTAGAGACGAGGTTTCACTATGTTGGCCAGGCTGGTCTTGAACTCCTGACCTCAGGTGATCCACCCACATCAGCTTCCCTAAGTGCTGGGATTATAGGCATGAGCCACCGCACCCAGCCTAGGACCTGGTTCTTAAGAATGCCATTCCCTTCTTGATCCTCAGGCCCAGTGAGTGAGGCGGTGTGGCAGTCCAGGACCTCCCAACACTGAACACATCCTCTCTCCTTCCTCGCTGGGGCAGATGCTTACACAGGTAGAGAGCCCAAGCCCAGGCTGGCAGCCTCAGCTGCTCAGTCACACAGCGGGCACGTGCTGACCCCTGTTACAATCCTGGGCAGACAGGAATGTGCACCACGCTACAGAAATAAACACAGTAAAGGGCTAGAGGTTTCTATCATGTACCATATGAAGATATTTTCTTTTTTCTTTCTTTTTTTTTTTTTTTTTTTTTTTTTTTTTGAGATGAAGTCTCCCTCTGTAGCCAAGGCTGGAGTGCAGTACAGTGGTGGGATCTCAACTCACTGCCACCCCCGCCTCCCGGGTGCAAGTGATTCTCCTGCCTCAGCCTCCCAAGTAGCTGGGATTACAGGCATGTGCCACCACACTCAGCTAATATTTTTGTATTTTTAGCAGAGACGGGGTTTCACCAGGTTGGCCAGGCTGGTCTCAAACTCCTGATCTCAGGTGATCCACCCACCTCGGCCTCCCAAAGTGCTGGGATTACAGGTGTGAGCCACCACATCCAGCCGAGATTTTCTTTTAAAGGAAGGTGAGAGAGTAAGTTCTTGGCCACCTTATCCTATTTTCCCAGCCTCCTGGGCCACTGAGGAGAGTCAGTTCATGGAGTGGTGGCACCAAATGCCTCTATCATCCCTCTCTGCCATGGCTCTTCATAAGCACGTTGGCCAAGGCTGTTGCCACACAGGGTGGGAACAGTAACGTTTCTAAAGGTGCCATGTGGAGGAGCAGAACAAGCCCTTCCATTGTGCACCCTGTTGTGTATGGTGCCAGAGTAGCCTCTGAATGGAGAGAATTACCCAGGTCTGCATCCTGTTATCTAAGTACCAATGGTCAGGCAGACACACCAGGTCAGACAGACACACTGACCCAGGCAGGAGCAGTGATCCAGCCATGGTTTATAGCAATAGGGAGAGCCTCAGAATCACCTGGTGAGCTTTTTAAAGATACAGATGGCCAGGCCGCAATCTTTTTTTTTCTTTTCTTTTTTTTTTTTTTTTTTTTTTTTTTTTTTTTTTTTTTTTTGAGACGGAGTCTTGCTCTGTCGCCCAGGCTGGAGTGCAGTGGCACGATCTCGGTTCACTGCAAGCTCTGCCTCCCAGGTTCATGCCATTCTCCTGCCTCAGCCTCCCGAGTAGCTGGGACTACAGGCACCCGCCACCATGCCCGGCTAATTTTTTGTATCTTTAGTAGAGACAGGGTTTCACTGTGTTAGGCAGGATGGTCTCGATTCCCTGACTTCGTGATCTGCACACCTTGACCTCCCAAAGTGCTGGGATTACAGGCATGAGCCACCGCGCCCTGCCGGCTTCAATCTTTTGCCCCAGAAATTCTGACTGTAGTCTGGAATGGGCCTTGCAGCTCCATGCATTTGAAAAGCTCACTTGTTGATGGGAGGCCCCTTGGAGAAGTACTGGTTGAGGAAGCATATGCAGCAGTTTGAGCCTAACAACTGGATGACAAGGCAACAAACATCCCCCTGCCGTTCCGCTGCCACCTCTGAGTGTGATCAGATGTCTCTCCTGACAGATTCCCTTCCCAATATTATCCTCCAGGAACTTGTGATTATCCTCTGTCTAAGTCAAAAGCAGCTTAATTCCTCTAAAAACAGTGCCAGTTGGGCATTTTGCCTGGAGAGAGAGAAGCAAATCTGTGTCAGCGTTCTTTGCTCAGTTCTGCTCTGCAGCCCCCATGGCGACACCCTCTCCCTTTGGACAACCTCCTCCCCTTTCTCTTCCTTCCACATGGTCCAGTGCTTTGTTAGGTGCCTGGTTGGTGAAGTCTGGTCATCCCAGCAAGACTGGGGTCCTGGCTGGATGCAGGCTTGGGTAGAGCTGGCCAGATGAAATGTGGTTGGCAAGAAGGTCCTGAGTGGGCTGAGACAGGCAAGAGTCAGTAATAAGATGAGAGTAGAAGACTAGGGCCAGGAGCATGGGACAGGCTTAGGATGCCGGCTAGCCCCCAGTCCCAGAGAGCACGCAGCTGAGTCTAAGAGAGGCCTCACTGATACCCATAAGGAGGCGGAATATGCAAACCCTCTTTGCTTAGGGGAACCTGAGTTCACCTGCCAAAATCATCCTTTGACATTAAACAAAAATTCCCTTGCTTTTAAAGAGCCAACCTCTCACCAGTTGCTTCTCTTTTGTCAGAGACATGAGCCTCTTCAGCCACGACTCTGGGTCTTCTTGTCAAGACTAATTTCCTTTTAGGCCCAGCTTCATCTTCATGGGGTCTTTCTTCCATCTGTGCACTGATGTTAGTGTCCCATTGTCATTTAAAGTCCTTGATTCTCTGAGACCACTATAGAGACTTTAAAGAAGGTGGGTCCTAAGTTTTGAGGGTACCATGGAGAGCAAAGCAGATGATATCTCTGCCCCCATGGGGCTTATATTCCAGAAGAGGAAAGAGCCAGCAGTGACAGTAGTGTGTTACATGCTGATAGGGCAGGTTCAGGGCACCTGACCTAACCTAGGAGAGGATCAGAAAAGACTTCCCAGAAGTTCGATTTAAGCTGCAGTTGACGAATGAGCAAGGTGAAGATGTAAGGGCCCTGGGGTGAAAGGAAGGAGGTTGTTGGAGGGACTGAGGGAGGTTCATCATGGCTTACCTAAAGGAAGGGAGTGGGAGAGATGAGCCATGGGAAGCCAGCAGGGCCCAGGTCATTAAGTAAGGGACAACCACGGCGAGGAGTTGCAGTGTCACTCCAGCCCCTTTTTTGCCACCATGGACAGGTGTTTTATGATTCCTGGATCTGAAATACACACACACACACACACACACACACACACACACACACACACACCTCACAGAAAAATAGCCACTCTGTCCCTTCTCATGCAGAGGAAGCACAGGGTAATCTGGATTATACACCATCCGCCTGGGGCAGAGCTCGCCTGCTGTCATCATCTTCCTCCGCCTCAGGATGCCACTCAGCCTCACACAGCACCAGCTCTCTGATGAAGAATAGAAGTGACAAGGGCAAAATCAAAAACTCTCCAGAATGTATTCAGTGGGAAACTAAAGCTGGGAAGAACTGTTCTCTTGTTCCCAGCCAACACTCATACTCCTTCCTGCTCTCATCAGAGGAGACTCCGTTTCCGCTATGCCTGACTGGCTGGCTGGGTGATTCTTTGGGGGCTGTGTTTTATGCTTGTCACTCCTGCCCTGGGTCACTTTTAAGATGTGTGGACTGCTAAATCTTTAAAGGAAAGAATGAGCAAGGGAATCTCAGAGGCAGTTAGTTGGCCGGTTGTTTGCCGAGAATGAGGAAAGAGTTGTGACAGGCTTGGGGAGCTTGAGGAGAGGAAGAAATACAGGAGGGAAGTAGCCAGGAACCCATG
The DNA here is from genome assembly GCF_024542745.1 of Macaca thibetana thibetana. NCBI lineage: Eukaryota > Metazoa > Chordata > Mammalia > Primates > Cercopithecidae > Macaca > Macaca thibetana. Next base: position 34,205,618 of record NC_065593.1, read on the forward strand.
GAAAAATGAAGGAGGGAGGGAGGAAGGGAAGGAAGGAGGATAGACTGAGGAGCAGGGAGCGCCTAGCTGATAAATTTGTCGTGATGCCATTTGACACAGCACGTGCTTTTTGTGTAGCACAGCTCAGCAACCTGGATGGTTCATCTTGATGGGTTTGGCAAAGCAGAAGTGGCAGATAGTCTAGGAAGAGCAGAGGTAGGGACTTGAGGGCGGACTTGGTGAGGGTATTAGAGGACCTATGAGCTCCAAACATGCAGATGGGCAGTGAAGGAGTAGCACCAGGAGGAAGCCAGTGGATTGGGATGATAGGGGGCGAGCAGGCTCCTTGAGGTCAAAGAGCATGATTAGAATAAGGAAGTGAGGGGGAGAGACAAATAGGAAGTTTCATGATGAATATGTGGGCTTTCTAAGCTTAAAATCCTAGAAGGGCCAATTGTAGACGATGCCATGAGCCAGCTGAGTGAGTTGCTGGAGTGAAGGTGAAGGTCATTTGTGTGCGGACTGGAGGTCAATGAATTTCAAGGCCAAGGGTGTTAGCTTGGTCATGAACCTGACATCATACTTTTAGTGTTTGGCAGCAGTGGTTGAGAAGGTGACAGTGGGGTAGGTGCCATAATCCTTGTTGAAGTCGAAGAGTTGACTTAGAAGGCCTGCAGAGTCCAGTGACAAGGATGTTTGGGACAGATTTTGTGAGCTCTGAGCTTCTCTCCTGACTGGAAGATCATTCCTTTGGAAGAGGTGATGTCATTCACAAAGAGCATTTGTATTCCTTTGGAGAAGAAGTGCTTCCTTTTATTGTCAGGTCATTTTAGCATGATTGAAAAATCAGGAGAAAACTTTTTTAAATGCCTGAAAGGAATGTTATATGAGATGTCTAAAGTTCTGGCCTCCGGGTCCCCCTCTGTGGCCTAATACAAAGTCACTTTATACCTCAGCTTCTTTCTGAAACAGAAGAGCTGCATGGGGCTGTTGTGAGGCTCCGTGGGATAGCAGCACATTCAATCATTGACTGTGTATCATGTGCTATGCTGAGCACATTCATCGAAGCCTTACTATTTTTAGTATTCCCATTTTATAGCTGTATACATTGAGCCGAGAGAGGTAAATAATTTACCCAGGGCTATATAACTATTAAATGACAGAACAAGGGCCTTGAAGCCTGAGCCTTTAACCATTTCCTGTACTGCCTCTGTTAGGCTCTGCGAATCTGAAAACAAGATAAATCAATCAGTGCCAAGTGTAGGAGAAGGCATGAAGGCAAGCCACCTCACCACAGTCTCATCTACGCCGTGTTAGAGGGTTAGCATGTGCTGTGGGGATGTGGTGGAGGGACTGGTTCCTCATCCAGGGTGACTCCAGGAAGGCTTCCCAGAGGAGCTCGCACTTGGACTAAGTCTCAGACCTGCAGAAGTCAACTCATCATGTCACTTGGTCACTGGGCACCTCTTCTCATGTTGGTCTGAGATATGCCAGATCACTGTCCTCTCCCTGTGTCCTGTTTTGCCCCTTGGGGCCACAGAAAAATCGATTCCCTTTTCTTTAAAATCACTCTTTAAATATTTGATTTTTGTTTTAACAATTTTTTTCTTTCTTTCTTTCTTTTTTTAAGGCAGAGTCTTGCTGTGTCACCCAGGCTGGAGTGCAGTGGTGCAATCTCAGCTAACCACAGCCTCCACCTCCTGGGTTCAAGCGATTCTCCTGCCTCCTGCCCCAGCCTCCCGAGTAGCTGGGATTACAGGCATGCATCACCACACCCGGCTAATTTTTATATTTTTAGTAGAGATGAGGTTTCACCATGTTGGCCAGGCTGGTCTCGATATGCTCACCTCAGCCTCCCAGAGTGCTGGGATTACAGGCATGAGCCACTGCACCCAGCCAGAATCACTCTTCAGGTATTTGAACAGTGAAATTATAGCTTTCCTATTGTCTTCCCCAAGTTAAACAATCTTGATTTCTTCCTTCCCTTCTTCCTGCTAGGTGCCAGGAACTGAGGCACTGTGCTGTGCATTGGGGACACAGAGATCTAAAAAATGAAAAGCCAGATGTTGCCCATCGGGAACTTACAGTCTAGTGGGAAGAATAGGGCCATAAAATATTTTATTGCTTTTGTCTGTCTCCTTTACCAAATTTCCCATCATCCAGCATAGCGGCTGGCACATAATAGACATCTATTCTGTCTGTTGTGGAACTGGTGACTCTAGGTGCAATGTGAAGGTAAGCCTAGGGTGTTGTGGGGGCCTGTTGGAAAACCTAGGTCAGACCCAGAAGGGGAGTGGTAGACTTCTCCGGCTGACCTAAGTCCTCAAAGATGAAAAGGACTTCACCAGGGAAGGCATTCCAGGCAGAGGGAGCAGTAGATGCGCAGGCACAGGGGGCAGGGAGCAAGGTAGGGTGTAGTGTTCAGAGTCTGGAAAGCTGCTAGGGGCCAGATGATAGATAGTTGTGCTAAGAAGATTGGGCTTAATCCTGAGGGCAGATGAGTAAAATGTTCAGATTCGCATTATAGAAATGTCACTCAGGTGGCACTAGGAAGAGTCAATTGAAGGGAAGCCACATTAATAGGTAGAAAGACCAGTTTAAAGATTGCTGGAATAATCCCAATGAGAACTGGTAAGAGCCTAAGCCCAGTGGCTAAGAAAAGTAGGAGACAAATTCAAGAGGGCTTGGGAAGTAAAATCCACAAGACTGACTGGTCAGCTGGATGGAGGGGCAATGTTTGGGCCCATCAGAAGATGGTGTTGCCAGCCACCTAAGTAAGGCTAGAGAAGGAAGAGCAAGGGCTGGAGAAGTAAGGTAATGAATTTGTTTGGGAGATGTTGAGTTGGAGATGCCTGAGGAACATCCAAGTGAGGGTGTTTGGTCTTACGCAGATGGACTTGGAGCCCAGGAGAGACCTGAGTTAGAGGTGCGCAGTTTTGGAAGTCAGTAGCATATAGGTAATACTGGGTATTTGTTATCATTAGAGTAGCTGAGCTCACCGAAGAATAGTTTACAGAGAAAGAAGAGAAGAGGACTGAGGGTACCAGCATTTGAGTTGCAGAGAGAATAAAGCAAGGCTTTGGGAGAGACTTGGGAGTGGTCAGAGAGGGAAGAGGAAAACGGAGGAAGCTAAGGATAGCAGTAGTCAGCAATTTCCCAATGAAGTCAACTTGCTTTATAGAATCTGGGTTGCCCGCAAGGGACCACATTGTTGTACCTAAGCTGCCATGATTATGGGAGGACAGTCATGTGCTTTTGCAACCTCTTGGTAAAGAGTCTTTTTTTTTTTTTTTTTTTTTTTTTTTTTGAGACAGTCTCGCTCTGTCGCCCAGGCTGGAGTGCAGTGGTGCGATCTCAGCTCACTGCAAGCTCCGCCTCCCGAGTTCACGCCATTCTCCTGCCTCATCCTCCTGAATAGCTGGGACTACAGGTGCCCGCCACCACAAAGTCAACTAATTTTTTGTATTTTTAGTAGAGATGGGGTTTCACCATGTCAGCCAGGATGGTCTCGATCTCCTGACCTGTGATCCACCCACCTCGGCCTCCCAAAGTGCTGGGATTACATGCGTGAGCCACTGCGCCTGGCCCTCTTGGGCAAAGGTTCTTAAGGCTGGATTTGAGGACCTGTGCTTTGGAGCAGTGGTTCCCAAAGTCCCTGGATAAGAATCCAGTCTTACCCTAGAACCACTGTGTTGGAATATCCAGAAGGGCCTGATAATTCATTTGCTCAGTAAGCATTCCAGGTGATTCTTCTCATGAGGGAAGTCTGGGAATGACTCCAGACCACAGGTTCTTTCCAACTGCACAAATCACACCCCCACTCTGCCACCCTACACACTAACACCCTCCAACCTAAAGTTCTTGAGAATAGCCATGACCACGAGCCACTGTTACTGATGGAACCTTGTCATGAATCCCTCAGATGTGGGGATGGAAATACTAACCCACTGACTGAACAGAGTTTCTGAACAACTGAGTATTTGGGACTCCAATGGAAATTCTGCACTGAGATTATTGGTCCAGCTCTGCTTCTCGGAAAGGTTTTAGACCAGAGCCCCTCACTGCCCCCTGGTGTAGACAGTCTGATTGCCTACTCCATTTTGTGGAATAATGGACCTGACTGTAATCCAACATGTTTTTTAAAGCTAGCATATGTTTCAAAGCTGACTATTAAGTGTGGAAGAGGTACCATATGTAGACAAAGACGACGTTTTTGGGCAATTGCCATGGAAAGAGCTGGCTCTACTTTTTTATATATTTAAGACCTAACACTGCTTCATGTCCCCAGCAGTGGAATTCATGAAGCATGCTTAATCTTTCCTAAACAATTGGCTTTGGGACATTATCTTTCTAGGAAAAATAGAAACATAAATTATACTCACTTAAAGATTGTAGAGAGAAGGGATCTACTGAGTAGAAAACTCAGGAATGTGCCTCTAAGGAACTTAGGGACTGCTCCTTTTTTGGGTTCTTTTATTTCATGAAAAAATAGATAAATTTTGGCTGGGTGCCATGAGTCATGGCATTACAGAGTGCTGTAACCCCAGCACTCTGGGAGGCCGAGGCAGGCGGATCACCTGAGGTCAGGAGTTTGAGACCAGCCTGGCCAACATGGTAAAACGCTGTCTCTACTAAAAATACAAGAATTAGCGAGGCGTGGTGGCGCACATCTATAATCCCAGCTACTCGGGAGGCTAAGGCAGGAGAATCACTTGAACCCAGGAGGTGGAGGTTGCAGTGAGCCGAGATCATGCCACTGCACTCCAGCCTGGGCAACAGAGCAAGACTCTGTCTCAAAAATAAATAAATAGATAAATAAATAAATAAATTTTATTGTATATATTTAAGGTATGCCCAAAGGGAATTAAATCATCACTTCATAAAGATACCTGTGTGTCCATGTTCCTGCAGCATTATTCACAAAGCCAAGATATGGAAACAATCTGTCAGTGGATGAATGGATAAAGAAACTGTGGTGTAGGTATACAATGGAATATTATTCAGTCTTTTTATTTTATTTATTTGTTTATTTATTTTTTGAGACAGAGTCTTGCTCTGTTGCCATGGTGGCAGTGTAGTGGTACAATCATGGCTCACTGCAGCCTCAACCTCCCAGGCTCAAGCGATCCTCCCATCTCAGCCTCCTAAGTAGCTGGGACTATAAGCATGTGCTACCACACCTGACTACTTTTTTCTATTTTTAGTAGAGATGAGATCTCCCTATGTTGCTAAGGCTGGTCTTGAACTCCCAAGCTCAAATGCTTCTCCTGCCTCAGCCTCCCAAAGTGCTAGGATTACAGGTATGAGCCACCATGCCCAGCCTTCAGTTTTAAAAAAGAAGGAGATCCTGCCATTTGCCACAACTCGGAGTTATTTTAGAATGAGAGATTGAAGGATGGTGCTGTCTGGTGATCCCTTTCAGACCCATCATACGTACTTCAGATCTAAATATAGTGAAGGCTTGTTCTTTCCTCCATTCATTCAGTAAACAATTATTGGGCACCTGTTTTGTGGCAAGATCTGTGCTGGGCACTTTCTTTGTCCTTAGATATCTTTGAGACATCAAAATAACTTCAGGGCGAGCTCAGTTTGATCCTGGAGGACAGGAGTTGAGTATCTCGTGCAATATTAAAGCTATTGTAAAGGCATTGCTGGTGACTTCCCATTTCCAGTTTAGCTGCATCCTGAACTATTGTTTCCCTTCCTGAAGAAGCCAAATAGCATGGGAATTATTCTTATACCTCAAAGTACCTGGTGTAAAGTGGTGAAAGCACCAACCAAAGGCCAGCTGGCTTCTGGGAGTAAAATCAGTACTTGACATTCAGATTCCACGTTCGATTCTTGAATGATCTGTCATATAGCCTATCATTTGACTCTTAGCACAATTTTGAAACTTAAAATTAGCAATAATAACTAGCAGTATTATTCCTCTTATACCATGGAAGCTGAAGTTCTGGGAGGTTAAGTGCTTTGCACAAGGTCACGTGGTTAGGACATACTAGAGCTAGATCGAACACTAGTTTCCCACTCTCGATTGAGTGCTCTTTCTGCTGACAGAGCTCAATGGCCTTACAACCACCTCATCTCTCCCCCTTCCCCATCTCGGAATGGCTTAACCAGGAAGATGTAAGGAGGTGCTAAATGAAGAGAAGAGATTGCAGCTAGGTGAAAAGGTACAAGCAACTGCTGCTCGAGGGTAGCTCCGAGGGCAGGGGTGGAAGGAGAAGGGCTGGTTCATCCTCCAGCACCCATTTCAGATCTTCAGAACTGGAGAGCCACCTCCCGCATCAGAGGACACACAGCTCATCTGTAGGCCTCTTCCGTTCAGAGGGAGGCCTGGAAAGGACTACTGACTTTTGCCAGCTCTTTGAGCTTTTTGTTAGGTATTTCTACAACAAACACTGCTTTTACTTCTTTACCTATTTTTTCCCCAATCTGAGGGATATAAGAAAACAATTCTAGTAGTTTTTCAACCCTAAAGGCATTTCTAAAACTAAAATGAAACAGTGAGAAATTAATTCCTTCGTTCAGCTGTTAGCCCTAATTCAGAGTTAGATGACAGGTCCATGTCCATCTGACGCAGTAACAAGAGGTCTCTGGGCCCCTCCTGGGAGCCCCTTGGTGCTTTGGCTTTTTTATTTTTCCCTCCTTATGGATGAATCGAATCTTCTAATCCAGTATGTACCTTAGGCCCAAAGATAAAAAGATAGGTTTCTTTGCACACACAAACACACCCTGGGCTGACTATAAATCTGCTCCTTGCCTGAGTATAGCAGAAACAAAAGTTGCTTCCCCCTCAAGGGAGGAATTGGCATTTCTTGCACAAGGAAGGGGTGACAGGAGGCTCTACTGGCCTTTTCGAACTTACTTCTCAGCTAGGGAAATGAATAACATCCTGATTGGCCTCGGTGGAGTAGAAGTGGAGGGAAGGAGGGGTGATCCTGACCCCACGCTCGCTCGAGGCTCCAGCCGCAGCCTCAGAATCTCTTTACCCGTAGGCGCCACACTCGGCACACAATGAGACTGTGAGTTGAGGGGAAATCATAACCAGATTAACACAGCAATTTGGGCACTTTTCACACACACTTTCTAACGAAGTGGGCTTTTGACAAGGCCTAAGCAGAGCCTTCTCTGCAGGCAAGCCTGGACTCCCCACCCCGCTCCTGTAGGCAGTAAGGCCTGTAAGAGGAAAGGGCAGAGACAGACCCAAGCCTTGCTTGCCCTCTGCAGCTGTGCAGAGAAGGCCTGGTGCCGCAGCACTCCCGCTAGGCTCCCAGGCTGCTAGCGGGAGGTATGAATTTCTCTTGTTTGCTTTATGGAGTGTTAACCCCCCGTCCCTGGAACTCATGTTAATGCCTAACACAAGACTGGAACTGCAGGGAGAGGCCAAGGGATGGCAGCTGAAGGCAATTTGAGGATTGACCTCATGGGGTGGGGAGAGGGAGGAGAGGAAAGGGAGACACCAGTTGAATGTCTGCTGGATAAACAAGCCGGATGTAATGGGCCCAAGACCGATGTGCAAGACCAAGGTTCTGTCTGCTCCTGCTTCTGTCACAGGCCACGTCCTGTCCCCTCCCATCCCTGGGTCTCCATTAAAAGAAGAAATAGAACCAGATATACTCTAAGGGGACCAACAGTCAAAAAATGCTTTTGGGGACAGGTCAGGGGGAGGGAAGTAGGGTGTGAGCAGTGATTCTGCAGCTTCCGTGCACACAGATCCCCTGAGGGTCTTATTAAAATGCAGCTGGTGACACAGGAGGTCTGGGGAGGGGCCTGAGCAGCCACCTTTCTCACAGGCTTCCAGGTGATGCCGCTGCTGCTGGTGGGTGGAGCACACTTTGAACAGCAAAAGTATTGAGCGCAAAATTGGGTTCTCCAGTCTAAGTTCTGCCCTGCTGCACTTCCCTGCCCTGATTTCCTCAACTGTGAAATGGGGAATAGTAATCGTTGCCTTGTCTTCCTCTCTAGGGGTGTTGTGAGGATTAAGAGAGCAAATGGCTGCGAAAGCACCTTGTGAAGGGTAGAGCAGTGTGCGGCATGAGGGATTATTATCATTGTTAAGACGACTATGCCTCGTTGCTCACCCTATGTGTTCCTGCAGCTTCTCAACTTTTCCCTCCTTTCTCCCTGGTTTCCACGCCTGGGCTGCTGAGTCAGGGGGACCAGCCAAGGCTGGCCAAAGCTGAACAAATACTCTGACATGTCGAGGCAGGAAATGACAGTTCCCAGGCAGCCCCGTTTCAGGTGTGGAACAGGCTCTGAACACACCTTGTGTGATAAATTCTAGTGATACCAAGCTGAGCTCTACCCCCACCCCCAAAGGCTGCAAGACCAGGACCTGAGGCTGAAAGTCAGAGGAGTCCCTGTGAGATGAGGGCCCTGAGCAAGCACTGGCCAGATTGTAGCAAGGTCACTCACCAGGCCACCCCACTGGTTCCACTTCCGCACCCACCTCTGGCAGCCATGATGCTTCTGCAACGTGCCAGTTTGTTCACTGAGACCTTCACAGAGGGTCGCACAACCACCCTGGACGGTGAGAAACTAACGTGACTGAGGCAAGTCACTGAACTACCCTGAGCCTTGGCTTCCTTATCTATGAAATGGAGTTGACAGCATGTGTCCTGCCTGTGGTAAAAATTGCTGTGATCCCACAAGCAAAAGGAAAGAAAGAATTATGAGAAAATATGCACTTATTCTGTGAAAATATGTGAGATATTCATGAGAGACTTCCTGTTCCAGTGGACTCTTCCACCGCCCTTGACTGGGGAACATCCAGGCTTCACACCCATGCTCAGCCCATCAGCCCTTTATGCAAGGTCCTCTGCCCACCTGAAGCCTCAAGGCCTGATGGAGACCATCCCCAGCCACTCCAGCGAGTGACCCCTCCATTGTCCAAAACAGTGCTGCTGCTTAGCCTGCTCTTCTCAGGCCGAGTCTTTGTTGAACAGCTTCAGTGTAAGGGCAGGGAAAGTCGGGATTCTGTAATATACTTTGCCCCCAGTCAGAATGGCAGGCCAGGCCCAGATCTTCATCCCAAGGCCCCTGCACCTGAAAAGCTGGTACAGGTTTGTCCTTTGGAGTGAGCTGTTGGGTTTAGGTGGTCGAGAGAGGTGGAAGGTTGACCACACACTCCAAATACACGTTTATTGCCCAAGCTGGGAACACCATTTTAAAGCCCACATGGTTAGGAGACTACCAAAATAACAAAGCTACAAATGGGTCAGGCATCAAACTAGTCAACTCCAGTACCAGCAGGCACATCCAGGACCCTCCCCTTCAGGGCAGGTGGACTCCTCCTTTCCTTTCCCCACAGCTACTGTTCCAGGGCCTTAGAGGAACAAATAGCCGCTGGCTCCAGATCGGAGCCAGCGTGCCCACCCATCCCTCCCTGCTCTTTGAAACTCCCAAGGCCAGCAGGGGCCCAGGCCTGCAAGCTGCGCCTCCAGACACCTCCGCCAGCCGGGGAGGCAGACAGTTCACACTCTGAGGAAACGCAGATCCTCAGAGGAGAGTAAAAGATCAGAAATAATCCAAGAGGACAAGCCACGCCTGTCTGTGTGTATATTGGGTTTCACATCTGAAATCCAGTCATGATAAATCTGGGTTTTGAAACATCTTCTTTGATTAATAAAAACAGAAGACTTCTTGGCCCCAGGTTCCAGACTTCAAAGTTCTCCGTTGAGAGCCTCGTGTTTGACTTATTTGTGGAGCACAGAAATCACAGGATTTAGCTGCGTTGCTCCCTCCACCCCCTACCACCCAACTGCAAGAACCACTTAAAAATTCTGGAATAGAAAGACTGAGCTGAAAAGCCCCTCACTGGCACTGCAGCCATAGTTTCAGAATAAAAATTCAGCACGGTAGTTTTAGTGGAGAAATGAAAGGCTTTGGAGCCAGATGAACCTAGGATCCGAATCCTGACTGTACCCTTGACCTTGTCACCTTGAGCAACAGTTTGACTTCTCTCTGGCATAGTTTCTTGAACTGTAAAAATGGGAACAGTAACATCTGCCTCATAAGGTTATTGGGATGATTTAAAGGCAGTAGTGTGTATAAAGTAACTAGCTATGCCTGATGCAAAATGGACACCCGACAAATGTTAGTTATCTTACCTTTCCTGATACCTGACCACAGACTTAATTATTTGGAATGAGGACTGTCCTAGAAAACTCAGTTTGAATGCTTGCTGTCTTGAGAGATTCAGTTCCTTGTTTTTCCATTGAAGGAATTGTTAGGTTTCCGAGGATAGTTTGTCTTGCAGTGTATTCCGAGCCCTGCCATAGGAATCCTATCACAGCGCTGTGTGTATGTTTTCTATCCACCTGAAGAAGCAGGCCAGAGCAGCCTACAGGAAACATTTTCTTTCTTTCTTTCTTTCTTTTTTTTTTTCCCGAGACTGAGTCTCACTCTGTGGCCCAGGCTGGAGTGCAATGGCACAATCTCGGACCACTGCAACCTCCGCCTCCGGGTTCAAGTGATTCTCCTACCTCAGCCTCCCAAGTAGCTAGGATTACAGGCACCTGCCATCATGCCCAGTTGATTTTTGTATTTTTGTAGAGACAGGGTTTCACCATATTGGCCAGGCTGGTCTCGAACTCCTGACCTCAGGTAATCCACCCGCCTCGGCCTCCCAAAGTGCTGGGATTACAGGCGTGAGCCACTACAACCAGACAGGAAACATTGTCATTGCAGCCCAGCTACAAAATGATTCTTCTCTTCCCACTTGGAAGGGGAGAAATCATGGGCATGCCAAGTTTAAAACAGAAGAGTAAAGGGTCTCTGGCGTCCAGTCTGGGAATGCCAGTTTCGGCCTGACGTGGAAAGCTCCCTTGTTCTCTGAAGCACCTCCATGTTTGTTCTGAATGTGCAGCCAGTCAAGATTCCCCTTATTGGGACCTACACTGATGACTGATCTCTTGGGCACACAGCCCTGCTCAATGACCTCATGATGTGTGAGGGCCTCGGCCATTTCTTGACAGTCATGAAAAGGTATCTCCTAGGAAGCCGGGCCTTTTTATCCAGAGGTTAGTTGTAGGGAGGGGAGACAAAGAGGACAGGTAAAGGGACTTGATTTTAAAATCAACTCCTTCCAGAGTTGTTCTTCTAGCCCTTTCTGATCTGATTATGAAGTTTGTACAGAGGCGGAATTGTTTCTGCCATTTTTCACACACAAGTTGGTGCACATTCCTAATATGAATTAAAAATAAATATGCCATGTGTACACACAGGGATGAGTCAACATTGCGTGCAGCCAGCCGTGGCCACTGGGAGAAGAGTCAGACATGGGCCATGGAGCTGCAGGCTCACCTGCCCCCAGCTGAGTAAGGACCGAGCACAGGACTTGACAGAGGAGGCTCACGGCAAGGTCAGGGGTCAGGCACCTTCCACACTTCTTTTTTTATTATTATTATTATACTTTAAGTTCTAGGGTACATGTGCATAACGTGCAGGTTTGTTACATATGTATACTTGTGCCATGTTGGTGTGCCGCACCGTTTCCACACTTCCTGTGGGCCCACCGCCTGGTCCCAGCATGAGTGCTTCTCCCAGGAGGCATTGTTTTCTTTCTCACCTTTTTCTTTTTTTTTTTTTTTTTCTTAAAAAACTGATTACAAAAACTGTAGGCCAAGTGCAGTGGCTCATGCCTGTAATCCCAGCACTTCGGGAGGCCAAGGCGGGATCATCACTTGAAGCCAACAGTTTGAGACCCAGCCTGGGCAACAAACAAGACTCCATATCTACCCAAAAAAAAAAAAAAAAATTAACAGGTGCCTGTGGTTCCAGCTACTTGGGAGAGGTGGGAGGATTGCTTGAGCCCAAGAGTTCAAGGCTGCAGTGAGCTATGACTGCACCACGGCACTCCAGCCTGAGTGACAGAGTGAGACCCCATCTCTAAAAAAATAATTTTTTAATAATAAATAATGATAAAATTAAAAATATAAATAAAATACAAAAAAAAAAAAGGAAACATCTGGGCACAGTGGCTCAAGCCTGTAATCCCAGAACTTTGGGAGGCCGAGACGGGTTGATCACTTGAGGTCAAGAGTTCCAGACCAGGCCGGGCGCGGTGGCTCACGCCTGTAATCCCAGCACTTCGGGAGGCCGAGGCGGATGGATCACGAGGTCAGGAGATGGAGACCATCCTGGCCAACACGGTGAAACCGCATCTCTACTAAAAATGCAAAAAATTAGCCAGGCATGGTGGCGGGCACCTGTGGTCCCAGCTACTTGGGAGGCTGAGGCAGGAGAATGGTGCCAACCTGGGAGGCGGAGCTTGCAGTGAGCCGAGATCGCGCCACTGCACTCCAGCCTGGGCGACAGAGCGAGACTCCGTCTCAAAAAAAAAGAGTTCCAGATCAGCCTGGCCAACATGTTGAAACCTCTCTCTACTAAAAATACAAAAATTAGCTGGGCGTGGTGGCACATGCCTGTAATCCCAGCTCCTCGGGAGGCTAAGGCACAAGAATCACTTGAGCCCGGGGGCAGAGGTTACAGTGAGCTGAGAGAACGCCACTGCACTCCAGCCTGGGCAACAGAGTGAGACTCCATCTCAAAAAAAAAAAAAAAAAAGTAGGAAACATATGGAAAAGTATAAAGTAACAGAAGAATCCCCTGTAGCCTGACTACCCAGAGACAGCGCGGTTAGCATTTTGTGGTGAATCATTTAGAATGTTTTTCCATGTTTCTTTTACATGGTTCAATAATAATAACTGTATACTTTTGTCTTTTTTTAATTTAACATTGTATCTTAAAGAATTTCTAATTATAAACATCATGTTTATGACTACCTAATATTCTACTGCAAGAATGAAGTCTAATTTTCTTAACAAGTACCGTATTATGGGGCTGTGTTAAAATGGCAATGAGCGTATTTATGCATGACAGTTGTTGCTTCCTAGGTTATTTATTTCAGCTAGATTTCTGGAAGTGGCATCCCTGCCTAGGTCAGTAGTAGTTGGGCACGTTTTTAACTTTTTTTTTTTTTTTTTGGATACAGTGTCTCCCTCCATCACCCAGGCTGGAGTGCAGTGCCGCCATCTCGGCAGACTGCAACTTCCACCTCCTGGGTTCAAGTGATTCTCCTGCCTCATCCTCCTGAGTAGCTGGGATTACAGGCATACACCACCACGCCCGGCTAATTTTTGTATTTTTAGTAGAGTTCTGCTCTGTTGGCCAGGCTGATTTTAAACTTCCAGCTTCAAGTGATCCGCCTGCCTCAGCTTCCCAAAGTGCTGGGATTACAGGTGTGAGCCACCGCGTCTGGCCTTGATTCTTAATACATATTGCCAAATTGCCCTTCAGATAGCTTATACTAGTGATGTTCCTGCCCAAAACAGTCAATCTCGTTCCATTCTTACCCATGTTGAGTATAATTCTGCTTGTTTATTGAAGAATTTAGGGAGCTAAAAAGTTCTATCCCCACCCTCAGATGTGGGGAGATCAGAGCTAAGAGGTTGCTTCACCTACTCTTCTGTGCCCCCTGCAGGCATCCTCAGAGAAAGTGGGGTGCACATATTCACCGTATGCTTTCACTCCCCACCAAAGGCCTTTGCTATGTAATTGACGCATAACCAGTCAGCCTTATGGGTGGCGTTGCCCAGGCTCCAGTATTGCTCCTCTGGCTGCTTGCCTCTGGCCCAGTGTTCTCTCAGTCACTCTCTTAGCCTTTCAAAGAATCCCACTGCCCCTAAGAAGAGCTGCTTACAGAGCCCTGGAGTAATCCTCTAATTTTGAATGGGCCTGTATAGCTTACAAAGCACTTGTCAAAAGACAAAATTATAACAAACTTCGTTATAGATCGAATTGGCTTTTATTAGTGATTCATGAATCTGTGCAGCCTCCATTCTACAAAATAGAATGAGAACTCCCACTGGGCAATGGGACAACAGTGGGTTTTATAAGGTGAGATCAAGGAAACAAACAAGAAAAAGCTCGTTGGTTAACATCAGGTTATTTCAAGGTTTTCTTTTTTTTTTTTTTTTTTTTTTTTTTTTTTGTTGAGACGGACTCTCTCTTTATTGCCCAGGCTGGAATGCAGTGCCGCGGATCTCATTGCAACCTCTGCCCACCAAGTTCAAGCGATTCTCCTGCCTCAGCCTCCTGAGTAGCTAGAATTACAGGCATGCGCCACCATGCCCGGCTATTTTTGTATTTTTAGTAGAGACGGGGTTTCACCATGTTGGCCAGGCTGGTCTCAAACTCCTGACTTCAGGTGATCCACCCACCTCGGCCTCCCAAAGTGCTGGGATTACAGACATGAGCCACCGTGCCTGGCCAGGTTATTTTTTTGTAAAGGATTAAAGTCTACCCTGACTCAGTTAGACTGAAATCTCCTATTTTCTGGAATAGCTGGTCTGTTTTGGGATCTGTCTGCTTCCTTGAAGTTTCCGTTTGATTATGTGACATTTAGCATATGGGTGATTCCATTTCATTTTGGTCTGGTCTGTGGGGCCTAGTGCAGAAGCTCAGTTCAAAACAGTGGCCTCCCATAACTTTTCTTTTCTTTTCTTTTTTCTTTTTTTTTTTTTTTTGAGGCAGAGTCTCAACTTTGTCACCCAGCCTGGAGTGCAATGGCACAGCCTCAGCTCACTGCAACCTCTGTCCCCTGGGTTCAATAAATCTTTCTCAGCTTCCCAAGTAGCTGGGACTACAGATGCACACCAGCACACCCGACTAATTTTTATATTTTTTAGTAGAGATGGGGTTTCACCGTATTGGTCAGACTGGTCTCAAACTACTGACCTCAGGTGATCCACCTGCCTCGGCCTCCCAAAGTGCTGGAATTACAGGCGTGAGCCACCATGCCTGACCAACTTTTGTTTAATACAGTCTTTCCTAATACTATCTGATCTGATGCTCACAGCAGCCCTGGAAGCCAAACATTTGTTTCCCTGTTTTATAGGTTTATTATTTTCCTAGGCTGCTTTAAGGAATTACCATAAACTTGGTGACTTAAAACAACAGATGCATTTTCTTGTATTTCTGGAGGCCAGCGTTCTGAAATCAGGGTGCGAACAGCGCCATGCTGTCCTTCCTTGCCTCTTCTGGCTTCTCACCGCTCCTAGCATTCCTTGGCTTAGGCAGGATAACTCACACCTGTCTTTGTCTTCACATGGGCTTCTTCCTTCTGTGTCTCTGATCCCCTCTTTTCTCTTTTAAGGACACCAGTCATTGGATTTAGGACCCACCCTAAATCCAGGATGATCTCAACTTGAGATCCTTAGTTACATCTGCAAGGACCCATTTCCAAATAAGGCCATATTCTGAGGCTCCTGCTGGACATATCTTTTGGGAGGTCGGGTGGGGTGGAGCACCATTCTACCCATTGCAGTGGATGAGGAAAGCAAGGTTCAAAGAGGGGAAATGACTCTCCCAAGGTCATGCAGTGAGAAAGTAGCAAGAGCTGGCATTTGAACCCAGGTCTTCTGCTTAACATATGCCTTTAATTGGGTAAAAACAAGACTCTTATGGTATAACTGCTGATCGTTATCTGGTTTGTAGAAAACGAAATTGGTAGCTTTTACCCTAGGATACCTCAAATATCAGACACCATTTTCTGGAAGTATATTATTATTAATGACATTGAAACTATTAGTGCCAATGTGAACCCCTTAGATGGGCATCATTTATTTATTTTCTGTGTCATAAATGGGTAAATTAAGACCTAGAGGGATGATTCT
This sequence comes from Macaca thibetana thibetana, assembly GCF_024542745.1. Classification (NCBI taxonomy): domain Eukaryota; kingdom Metazoa; phylum Chordata; class Mammalia; order Primates; family Cercopithecidae; genus Macaca; species Macaca thibetana. The sequence continues at coordinate 34,221,277 of NC_065593.1, forward strand.
GCTGAGTGAGGAAAAGAATAAAAATTTTTTTTAAAAGACCCAGAGGGAGTAATGACTTGCCCAGAGTAACCAGAAAAGTTAATGGGAGCGTTCCAGTTATGACCTAGACGTAATCTATGTTCTAAGCTTTAAATTGTGCATTATGCAACTGCATACATTGCAGTTGTGAAAACGGCCTCCTTGCCAAAATAACTATGTTAGACTGCAAAGAAATTCTTAGTTCCATTGCTGTTGAACCCCTCTTCCCTGGCTCAGGACCATGTTGGCCACACCTGGCAGTCTGCTCATAGCCTTCTGACTAAGGAATAGCTCCTTCTCACTGGGGTCCTTGAGGGCCTGTGAGAACAGATGTGCGTGCTGTCACCACATCTGGCACGTCAGCGTCTCCTGGCTTTTCAACATTGGCGAAGGCATTTCTTTGCTGTATTGGTACCTTTCCTTTCTCCGCTCAGTTCACTTCTAAACATGAGTGGTATCCTTTAAGAATAACCGAATGCCCAAAACCCAAACCCCACAGCCAAGTGGATGCATATGGGACAAACATGGTTCACTGGTTGTCACAAGTTTGGTGAACATTAGATAATCGGAGTCATAAAAGATTGCTGGAGTTCAGGCCCCTTTGCTCTACCTATGGATATAGGAGGGCTATTATCTTGGGAACCAATCTAAAGGATTGAAAGGGACAGAGGGGGTCCTCATATCCTCTCACCCTACCTGCCTTCCCACAGTGAACTAATCTGTTAGTCATGACATAATGCATATGACATATTACATACATGTATGTGTGTATTTTATATATATGTATATATACACATATATGCACATGTATACACACACATATATATATTTATATACACATATACAAACACACACATATATATATACATATTACACCCAGAGGGATTAGTGACTTGCCCAGAGTAACCAGAAAAATTAATGAGAGAGTTCCAGTTATGACCTAAATGTCTTGATTTATAATCTATGTTCTAACATTTAAAGCGTGTATTATAATCATACATTGCAATTGTGAAAATGGCCTCCTTGTCAAACTAACTATGTTAGATTGCAAATAAATTCTTAGTCCAATTGCTGTTGAACTCCTCCTCCCTGGCTCAGGACCATGCCATATGATACACATATAATATAATATAATATCTGATATATATCTATATCTATCTCACTGTGGGAGAGCCCTGACTCATATAATTGGCCATCAGATGTGTCCACAGGTATAATATATAATATAGCTGTGGTATATATAATATACCTGTGGACACATCTGATGGCTAATTATATGAGTCAGGGTTCTCCAAGGAAATGACTAATAACAGAGATACCTACAGAGATGCATAGATATAAGAAGATTTATTTTGGGAATTGGAAATGGAGGTCAAGCAGTCCCACTGTCTGCTGTCTGAAGGTGAAGAACCAAGAAAGCTGGTGGTGTATAACCAGGGGAGCTGATGGCGTAAGTCCTGGTCCAAGTTCAGAGGCCTGAGAACCAGGAGTACCAACGTCCAAGGGCAGGAGTGAGTGTCTTAACTCTGACAGAATAAATTTGCCTTTCCTCCACCTTTTTAATATATTTAGGCCCTCAGTTGAATGATGCCTACCCACAATGGTGAGGGCAATCTTCTTTCCTCAGTCTACCAACTCGAATGCTAATCTCTTCCAGAAACACCCTCCCAGACACACCCAGAAATAAGCCTTACTGGCTATCTGGGCATCCCTTAGCCCAGTCAAGTTAACATATGAAATTGACCATTGCACCAAGAAGAGCTAATGTCCTCAGCCTGTGCATTATAGGAACCAGCTTGTAGTGTGGAGAAAGGGGTGCTCCCTGCAGCCGCAGTCTTAAGCTCAGTTTGGTGAGCAGTTTGGTAAGCTTGCCAAGGAGGCTCCCCCTACACTGGTTCCCCTTATCATGCCTGGGATCATTTCTTAGTTATTGTAGACGTCATCATCACAGCCTCTCACCCAGGAGGGCTTACATCTTGCAAAGCACTGCTTAATGCCGGTTTTGCTTTTGGTATCTGGCCTCCCTGGTGGTTAGAAATCTGATCAACAGGCTCTCAGCAAAGTCCAGACCTGGGCAGAACCTCATTAATGCAAAGCGGAGGCTGTGCCACAGCCTCTTAAATAGCTAGAGTGTGATTAGACGCTATCAGCTTAGAGGAGCATCCTACCTGTCCCCCTCCACCTGCAGTCCCTAGGCTTCCCTTGCCCCTTTAACAATGGTATACAAAGGCAAAGCACATGTTCCCCCAGCCTCCCCGGGAGCTACCAGCTTCCCAGCTGTCACAGCATGCCTTTAATGGGTTTGTGAAATCCAAGAACCTGACCCATTTCTCCTCTGGGGAAAGAGTATAACACAGGATGCCAAGCTGGGAAGCAGGATTCAGGACGCTCACCTGGGTGAGACCAGCTCTCTCTCTGCCGTCCTAGACAGATTGTTTTGTTTTTTCCAATTTCCAGGATCTCCAAATCTAAAATAAGTGCACAGAAGGCAGTAAAATCGTGACATTGTTTTCTGCTCACTTATCTTCTTCTTCCTTCCTCTCTTTTAATTTTAACTCCACTTTCTGCCTACTCTGACCCTAGATATTCAGGCTCTGGTACCCCACCCAAAGGGTGTTGACTCTAAAGTGACTGTCAAATTTCATCATCAGTCAGTAAACGAACCTGTTTTGAGCAAGCATGATGTACAAAGTTCTGTGCCTATTTTCATTATGGAGGAATCCATGCCCTCGGGGGCTTTTAAACTAGTTAGAAAAGCAGTTTATGTGAACAGTGCAAGGCAGTACGGAAATAAGGCCACAGGAATGATCTAATTAACCTGGGGTCCACAGGTGGGTTTCAGAGGCATCCATAGATGCCCCAAAATTGCTTGCATAATTTTGTGTCTGCAAGCACACATTTTTTGAGTAAGTGCTTAGCTTTCATCAACTTCACCTGGAAAGATAGAGCACCTTTTGTGCCTGTAGAGTTTGAGCAAGAGTAGTCTTTATACCTTCAGTAGTTGAGCAGGTAAGACTTGAACTCATTCTTAGAAAATGGTATTTAGGGCAGGAGGCAGCCCTGAAGGCAAAGATCCCCAGGAGATAGCCTGCGAAGACAGTTGCACTTAGAACCAGGTGCCTCATGTGTCTGAAACTCAGTAAGATGGAAATCTATACAATGGTGATCATTGCTGCTTCCCATAGTTTGGTGAAGTCACATAAGCTCCTCTTTCTTTTTTTTTTTTTTTTTTTTTTAAGCTTACTCTGAACCTTGTACAGTGCTTGACACATACCATAGTGGACACTAACCAATATTTGAGGTATGTGCGAGTTAACTGAAATAACAAATGTGAGAGGGCTTTGTAAATAGCAGAGCACTGCTTCAACAAAAGATCTCTGTTGCCAAGCGTGTGTATTTTGTCCTTTGCAAACAGCCTGCACTAAGTGAGCATCTTCTCCTCGCTTGAAAATGACACTTTCCCCTGTAATGGGACTCAAAGGGCCAGCTCATCTGATGGGGTATCCCTGGGCTGGTCAGATGAATGATAGCTGTGCTGTCAACGTGGACAAGATGTGCAGTTTCCTAAGAGCCCAGAGATGACCTCACCCTCCAAGGGCTTGGCCTCTTCACCCCAGTGCCTGCTGAAGCACACCTGCAGCCTTGCCGTCACCCTGGGACAGGCAGATTCCAGGAGCACCTTTGCCGTCCTCAGCAAAGAGGCTGCGAGGGGTGGAAGGGAAAGAGACAGCGGGTTTGACAGAGCCTCTGATAGGACTCCTTCTGGCAGGATAAGCAGGGCCACCGATGGCATCCTCTGTATGACGTCTCAGGATGGCAGAAATGATCAGGTGCTTCTTTGCTGACCACTTCTGGTATCTCCCATCTTCTCTCCTCGACTTCCCAGCTGTGCCCATGCTAAGAGAGAATAGACCTACTATCAATTTTTTTTCCTCCCATGTGCCATCCCGTATACAGGGTGACTCATCGTCATCACCACCAAACTCCAAGCAGTGGGAAGGATTTTTAAATACCATTGGTTGAAGGTGACAGGAGTTCTCAAAATGGTAGGAAAGATAGAAGTGGTTTACACATATAACGGTTCTTGACCAGGCACCGTGGCTCATGCCTGTAATCCCAGCACTTTGGGAGGCCAAGGTGGGTGGATCACTTGAGCACAGGAGTTTGAGACCAGCCTGGGCAACGTGACGAAACCCCATCCTGACAAAAAATTAGCTGGGCATGGTGGTGCGCACCTGTAGTCCCAGCTACTCAGGAGGCTGAGGTGGTAGGATCATTTCAACCAGGAGGTTGTGGCTGCAGTGAGCTGTGATTGCACCACTGCACTTCAGTCTGGGCTGAAGAGTGAGACCCTGTCTCAAAAAAAAAAAAAAAAAAAAAACAGTTCTCCACTGCAGGTGCTGCTGAGGGAAACAATGTGTGAGCTGATAGAATGAGCTCCAAGTGAAGAATTAGAAACCCTTGTTCCAGATCTGTTGCTCAGAGACTTTGAACATGTCACTTAACTTCTCAGAGCTTCCAGTTTCACCACCATAAATGGGGAATAGTACCTCTGTGACCTCTCAGGATCATTGTGATAGTCAAAATTTATCATGATGCCTCAAGTGGTATAAAGGCGTACATATTTGTCATTAAGAACATGTACGTGAACACACCTATTACGTACAGAACACTCACCGTGTGTCAGGTCTTTTACATTTATCTACTGCAGTCCTCACAACAGTCCTATGTGGTTGTATTGTTTTTCCGGTTTTATGGATGAGGAATCAGAGACGCATGCCTGGAATCATACAGCTCACATGCGTTAGTCTTTTCTGAAGTCCAGGCCTATTTCCATCCTCCACTATGACACTAGCTCATAATTCTTTTCTCCTGTGTACTGTTACTTTATCCCTTAAAATATTACATACCCCTCTGGCCTTTACCATCTCTTACGGACTGGGCCCACTCTCTTACCCTAACCTTTCTTGCTATAACATTGATTGATTGACTGATTGACTGACTGACAGAGTCTCACTCTGTCACCCAGGCTGGAGTGCAGTGACTCAATCTCAGTTCACTGCAACCTCTGCCTCCCAGGTTCAAATTATTCTCCTGCCTCAGCCTCCCAAGTATCTGGGATTGCAGGTGCACGCCGCCATGCCCAGCCAATTTTTGTATTTTTATTCAAGATAGCATTTCACCGTGTTGTCCAGGCTGGTCTCGAGCTCTTGGCCTCAGTGATCTGCTCACCTCGGCCTCCCAAAGTGCTGGGACTACAGGCGTGAGCCACCATGCCTAGCCCAATTTCTTTTGTTTGTTTTCTTCCTGCTTTGGCTTTTGATATTCCTCTTGGTCCTGCTATCAGCTCCCCTGCCTTGGTCTCTGAACACAGTATATGCAAACATTAACTGAACTCCTTTCTAGAGATAGACCTTCTACTCTTGTTAAGTGAGAAAACAAATGGTCATTCTCTTCCCAATTTTCCAGGCTCTGAAACATCTCTGTCCATAAGAAAGCTGAGTGTATAGCAGCCAGGTGCAGTGGCTCACACCTGGAATCCCAGCACTTTGGGAGGCCACAACAGGTGCATTGTTTGAGGTCAGAAGTTCAAGACCAGCCTGGCCAACATGGTGAAATCCCGTCTCTACTGAAAACACACAAATTAGCCAGGCATGGTGGCACGTGCTTATAGTCCCAGCTACTCGGGAGGCTGAGACACGAGAATTGTCTGGACCCGGGAGGCAGAGGTTGCAGTGAGCTGAGATCGCACTGCTGCGCTCCAGCCTGGGCGACAGAGTAAGACTGTCTCAAAAAAAAAAAAAAAAAAAAAAAAAAAAAAAAAAAAAAAAAAGCTGAGCGAACGGGGAGGAGGAGGGCCACATTTTCTTGTTATGATTAAGTCCCTGTGTCGCATGCAGACCCTTCAGAAAAATGATGATGCTGTAGCACTGTAGCACTAGATCTTGTCAAATAAGGTCTAGTGGGGGAAGTGCTGGAAGTGGGGACTTTGCTTAATCTCTTCACTCTCGTGAGACAGGCAAAGGGTTATTCATTCTAGTTTAGAGATGGAAAAGGAGCTACAAGGACTGGCCACGCATCACGCAGTGAGTAGGCAGCAGAATCAGGAGCTTAGTGGATGTCAGCAGCCCTGTGTGTCCCTGGGGAGCTAGGCACCTGGGAGTTGTTGCCAAGGGTGGTCGAGTGTTGGCTCTGAGATTGGCACTACCAGTGCACAGTTCTAGCACAATTCAGGCCTTGGGAGAATCATCTGACACCCAGCCCCACACCCCCAATTTCCAGAGGCTAGCTTACCAGATCTACAGCCTGACCCTACTTGGTGGAGAGAGGTGGCATAGGGAGCTCCCCATTCGCAAGTCCTACCTGACAAGCTGATCCCAAGCAACCCACTCCCAAGGTGGGCCTCTTCTTGGGGAGACGCCCTTATAGATGCTGCCCATTCTCGCAGTGCCAGGAGTCTTCCCTACAATGAGGTACGAGATAAATCAAAGCCAAACTTGGCTGATGAAATTCAGGAGCCAGTAGTGACCCTTGCCACACATATAAATCGCAGTAGGCTGGCCAAGGGCCTTTGTCTGGCCAGGAGAGTTCAGGATTATCTGGTCCTCTTTGCTGATATATGGAGTCACCGGCTGTCGGAGTGTTTACGAACGGTTATCACCTCAATGCTGTGGCCATTATCAGAGGCAGGGCCGCCTGCCGAGGCTGGGGCTCGCACCCTCTCTATTACCACCTGTCATTGGCAGGGAGTGTGTGCTGACACTGTCCAGTCCTGACTGCCTGGGGAAGATAGTTTCTGACGGCTGATCAAAGAGGAGAAGCAAGGCCTGATAAAGAGTGTGTGTTTCGTGTACTTTTAACTTTGGGAAACGTTGGCATTTGCATTTTTTCCCCATCTTCCTGGTGCTGGCAGGAACCAAGCCCAATAAATGCGGTGGATTCAGTTACCTAATCACTGGGGAAATGGTATGTGCTTAAAGCAACAGAGCATGACTATAATCTCCTTCCAAGAAAGAGTGGATGAAATAAGCTTTCACAGAAGACTTGCTGTATAATAAAGTAGAATAATTCAAATTCGGACTTTGAAGTGATCTCGCATGTAAAATCTAATCTTAGCATTCAGCAGAACACCACAGACTTTTTGGAATTGGGGAGCAGCTTCGGCTTAAGGACAGATCCTTGCCGAAGATGCTATCACCCACCTCTTTGCTGGTATCCCCCAAAATAATTCCCTGGTTGTTCATATGCCCTTGGGTAGCTGGGAGACCAGGTGGCGAAGTAGAACGTGTTCTCAACTGAGGCATCAGGAGAGCGAGTTCCTGGACCTCATCTGCCACAGACTTGCTGTTCCATCTTGGGCCATAAATTCTCTGAAATGTAAAATGAGGAGGTTGGTTATAGGTTATAGAATGTAATGGTTAAGAAAGCTTTAAAACCATTAGGCTATATAACCCCTTCTTTAAATGAAAATTTATTTGTTTATTTGTCTATAGAGACAGGGTCTCACTCTGTTGCCCAGGCTGGTCTCAAACTCCTGGCCTCAAGCAATCTTCCCGTGTTGGCCTCTCAAAGTGTTGGGATTGCAGGTGTAAGGCACCACTCCCCGCCCTAAATGAAATTTTAGGTGGAGTCCCATTGTATCAAAAAGAGGAAAGTAGGGATCCATTTGGGTTGAATCTGGGAAGGGGATTGCCTTCCCTGTCCCAGTTCTTAAGGCGGTTCCTGAAGACCAGTGGAACTCTGTAGCTCCTCAGAAACAGTCTTAAAACCACTGGCCTCAGTGTCACAGAAGTCACTCCAGAGGTCTGCACTCTCTCGGCGGCATGAGCTGTTTCTCCTGCGCTCCACAGTCGGTTTCCCAGCGTGCTTCCATCCTGCTCCTGCTTCCTGCAGGAAGGCTAAAATGGACCGTGGGTATGGAGAGGAGCGGGTGGGAGGTAGACAAGAACGGCCTGCTCCCTGAAGGTGTGGACTCAACGTCAGGTGTCCCGTGTGTGCCACAGGTACCTTTGACCGGAGCGTGACCCTGCTGGAGGTGTGCGGGAGCTGGCCTGAGGGCTTCGGGCTGCGGCACATGTCCTCCATGGAGCACACCGAGGAGGGCCTCCGGGAGCGACTCGCCGACGCCATGGCCGAGTCACCCAGCCGGGACGTCGTGGGATCCGGAACAGGTAAAGCTGGCATCAGACTTGTAGCTTGACTTGGTCAGGACCAGCACCTGTTGGTGCAGAGCTTCTTTGGAATCGTTTGTGAGCATATGTTTGTGTTTGCTGTTGGTTTATTTCGTGGGCACTCCGGTGGCTCTCCGTTTGAGGAGTTCTGGTGCTGGGAAACCCTGTGTAAAGGGGAGCTCCCAATGGAACTGCCCCTCCCATGTGGCATACCACATGCAGGACGGCCACGATCAACACCACTGTGCAAGTGGCTCCCAGAAGGACACTTTCCTCCTTTGGGGGTGTCCCCAAGTCTTCCAGCAGCGCTCGGGCACTGAGTCCTCAGGCTGCCTGTCTTCAGGCACGCTGGAGACTTAGAGATTGGCGAGTCTCAGTAGCGCCGGCCAACCGCCTGAGCGGAGTAAGCATGAAGCAGGCTGGGCTGGCTTCAGCCCCCACCAGCTTCTCCTCATGCCGCCTTCGGCTTTGCATTCTTGCCTCTGAGCGAGTCCAGCAACTAGGGTCTGGGTGGCTTCCTGCACCCCCGAGCAATCAGAAGACATCCTGAAATGATGACTGAGCCCTGGCCCAGGCAAGCGCGTGTACATGTGTACACACATGCACACACACAACATGCACTCAGGAAAGCCCCCAGTCATCCATCTCCAGTACAGCTGTAATACAGCCTGCCTCTCCTTTCCCAAAACCGTTCTTTGTTCTAGATATCTGTGCTGTTAGTGACTGCCCCAGCCCTGCTTTTGTGCTGGCAGACGCCGCCCCAGCAGGCCTCTTCCCAGCTTTCAGAGGGAACTTTCTATTGGGTGGAGCTGACTCTGGCTGGAGGCCTTTTCTCTCCGGCTTGCCTGAGTCCTCTCAAGACCCTGTCACTCTGCTGTGCACTGCTCCATTCCCGCTCCACATGCCTCCCTGGAAAGAGAACCCCAGTAAGGAGACACTTACAACCCTGGGGCAGGCACTGATCAGGACCAGCGAGATTTAGAGTCAGAGCATTGAGGCATGGCTTGAAATGTCCGACATCATCACACAGTCCCACTTCCCCGCGGCTCCTCCAGATCTTTAGATGTTTAGGTTTATAGTTAGGTGTTTCCCTCGCCCATCCCCATGCCAGTCCCTCTGTTCCTTCACTAAGACCTGTCATCTCCACAGCACTAGCTATGTGGCCTGCCCATGGTGCTCCTGTAATAACTGGCAAATGAACAGGATGGAACTGATGGGTGCAAGGGAGGAAGAGGAGGAGCTTGGCTACATGGGTAGCATGTCATCATGCCATTATTCTCACAGCTGGCCCAAAGATAAGAAGCAGCTCTGCCATTTGCCAGGGCTTGACTTTGCTTCCCCTGGAAGGGGGCCTAAGCGAGGAATGTGGCTTACGGCACAGCCTTTTGCCTGCATCTCTTGGGTCCCTGGCCAGCCTCGGCTCACATAAACCAGATCCTGGTGCCACTGGACTCACTCCCCGGCAGCCTCCCTCTTCCAAGGGCCGGAGGAGCTCCTGGGTGGCTATTCTCTCCCACCGGCTTCTCAGGAGCCCCTTGGGGCATCTCACCGTCACCCGGCAAGAGGATTTGAAGGTGCACTGAGTCACAGCTGTGGAACTTCAGCCTGGCATAGTAACCTGCGCAGCACTGGCAGCGGTGCATCTGCCAGACAGCTGAGGGATTCAGGGGAGGCTTTGTGGCCTTAAGCAGGTTCATGAAATTAAAAAGAATAAAAAAAGAGAAAGAAAGAAAGGTAGAGGAAATTAAAACTGCATGACCCACAGGTCAGAAAATAGGCGACTCCCTTTTTTTTTTTTTTTAAACAGAGGGATTTCATTGTCCTCCCCAAACTGTCACCAAAAGGAATTCAGTTGGTTTTCTCTGACCATATTGGATGTATGTTTTATTTTTAAGAAAAAAAACTACTTTTTTGTTTTTGTTTGTTTGTTTTGAGACAGAGTCTTGCTCTGTCACCCAGGCTGGAGTACTATGGCGTGATCTCGGCTCACTACAACCTCCACCTCCTGGGTTCAAACAATTCTCCTGCCTCAGCCTCCCTAATAGCTGGGCGCCCACTACCACATCTGGCTAATTTTTGTATGTTTAATAGAGACGGGGTTTCACCATGTTGGCCAGGCTGGTCTTGAACTCCTGACCTCATGATCCTCCTGCCTCAGCCTCCCAGAGTGTTGAAATTACAGGCATGAGCCACCACGCCCAGCCTAAAACTACCCCCATTTTAAAAGCCAGTAAGCGAAGCAGATATTATGGAAGTTACCCAGTTTCCATGGTTGAGAATCACTTTTCATATTTTCCAACTAGAGGTAAAGCATCAGCCTGGTAGTGCAGCCCAGGACTTTGAAAGGGCACCCTGGTACACCCGTGCCCAGGTCAGCTTACTGCCCGGAGGTAGCCGGGGAAATACAGTGCAGCATGGGTAAGAATTTCCAGCAAGCCACTCTCTGCCCATAGCAACCTCTCAGTCCCCCTCTTTCTTCCCACAACCCTACTTCTCTAGGTGGCTCACAGGACAAACGAGGTATCAGCAAGTGTTTGCCTCTGATAGGTCCTCTGATGCACCAGAGCTAAGTCAGTTCCCTTAATGCTTTCCAGCAAGCATCACATGTGACACAGCAATTGGGACCGATGGCCTCTTTATCAAAGTATGAATGAAGCACAGAGACCAACTGAAAACTTGCTCTCATGATCCCTGATGCAGAAGCCTATTCTACAGCACACCTCACTGTTATATAGGTGTAGCCAGCCTTGATTTGTGGATTTCTGTAATGTAAAAACTCCTATTATGGCCAATTTCAACCTGTCACATGGTGTCAGCCAGCTAACAGAGGTTCTGGAGATGTAACAGTCTGTGCGCTCCAGCACCTGGCTAGTAAGCTGTACCCTAGGGCAGGTCACCTCCCCCCAAAGTAAAGCAAAACCTTTTCAAACCTCACTATTCAGAGTAGTCTGGGGGTTGAGGGTTAGCTTTGGTCAAAGGATACACAGTTTCAGTTAGATGAGAAGAATAAGTTCAAGAGATGTATTGTCCAGCATAGTGATTCTAGTTAATAACAATGAATTCCTGAAAGTCACTCAGAGAGTAGATCTGAAGTGTTCTCCACACACAAAATATTAAGTATGTGAGGTAATGCATGTTAATTAGCTCGATTTAGCCATTCCAAATGTATACATATTTCAAAACGCCAAGTTGTATATGATAAATATATATAATTTTTATTTGTCAATTAAGAAAAAAATTTTTTTAAAGCGTGGTCTTCAGACCCACAACAGCATCAGTAGCCAGGCGCTGGTGAGAAATGCAGAGCCTCAGGCCCCGCCCAGCCCTGCTCAGCCAAGGTCTACATTTCAGCAGGATCCCTGTGCATGCTGAAGTTTGAGAAGGTCAATTTTAAATTATGGTTAACTTATAAGACAGATGACAGTTCTTTGGTCTGTGATGGATGCTGACCAAATAGTTGAATTCAATCACCTATGTGATTTGCAAGTTCAGCTCTAAGATAACTGGCTGAATTGCATTCTTGCTAATATTCTTCTGCCCCTTGACCCCCTCACCCTTCCATCTTTCCATTTGGCAAACTCCAATTCAAGCTCAATCCAACTCTGGGTTGAAGAGTTGGATTCCTTACACCTGGGTTCCTGAAGAAAGAGCACATATTATTCCAATTGGTGCCTCTACCGATCCATGGTCTCTCCACTGGAGCCTGCTCTGTATTTTCCTCATGGCCCCCGCCCCCATTCTCAGTTTGCATTCATCTTTTGCAGCAGAGGCCAGTGCCTAGCGCAGTGTCTGCGATAGAGACGCGGAGACGATGAATTCTTACTCAGCCTCTGGCTACTTCTCAGTCCTTTTCTTCTGTTGTCCTTAGGTTTATTTCTCAAGGCCTTGTCTTGGCCCTGGTCTCTTCTCCCTTAGTACCTGGCAATCTCTGCTTCCATGTCTCCAATTACATCCATAAACTGATGATTTCCAAATAGTTTCCAAGTTGGCTTTCTCTCCTGATCTCCAGAACCATCTGTTCAGCTACCTACTGACATATCCACATGTCTACAAACTGAATTCCTCTCTTCAGGCCCTTTCCTTCTGTCGAGTTCCCCCATCCTAGTGTCCAAAGCCCTTTGAGACCAGCCACTGCCCTCGCTCCAGAATCATCTCTTGCTGCCCTGGGCCAGCTCCAGCCAAGCTAAAATCCCAGAGGGTCCCTGAGCACACGCAGTCTCTTGCCTGCCAGGCTTCTGTGCATACTTTTCCTTTCGCCTGGAATGCTGTGTCTCAAAGCCCCCTCCTCTCTCTGTGACCCCCCTCAAAATAACTTGACTAATTCCTGCTCAGCAGACATTCCTTTCAATATTGCCTTTTCTAGAAAAATAGAATTTTTAAAGTAAGCAAAACATTGACTTATTCCAACTGTTTTGTGTCTAGGTAAAGATATAACTTAATACCAGTAAAAAAGCTTTTTAAATGAACACCTGTGTACATATTAAGTACATTTTCTCTTTCGACTTTAACTCTTTCAATAACTGTAGCTGCACCTTGTCTTTCTTTTTAGTGCTCTCACACATCTGATATAAAAAGCCCAGGCCTTATGCATGGGTCCAGATCCCTGTGTAAAGTTTTTGTTTTGTTTTGTTTTGTTTTCTGAGACAGAGTCTCGCTCTGTTGCCCAGGCTGGAGTACAGTGGTGTGATCTCGGCTCACTGCAACCTCCGTCTCTGGGTTCAAGCGAGTCTTCTGCCTTAGCTGCCCGAGTAACTGGGACTCAGGTACCTGCCACCATGCCTGGCTAATTTTTGTATTTTTTAATAGAGACAGGGTTTCACCATGTTAGCCAGGCTGGTCTCGAACTCCTGGCATCAAGTGATCTGCCCACCTCAGCCTTCCAAAGTGCTGGGATTACAGGCATGAACCATGGTGCCTGGCCCCTGTTTAAAGTATTCTTGATGCATCTCTGTTGCAGGAAGTATCTGTTTGCTGCTGTTAACTTTTTTTTTTTTTTTTTTTTTTTTTTTTTGCTCTGTCACCCAGACTGGAGCGCAGTGGCACGATCTCGGCTCACTGCAACCTCCACCTCATGGGTTCAAGCGATTCTCATGCCTCAGCCTTCTCTCCTGGGGCCCTTTCCTGAGTGGCTAGGACTACAGGCGTGTGCCACCACGCCCAGCTAATTTTTGTATTTTTGGTAGAGATGGGGTTTCACCATGTTGGCCAGGCTGGTCTCAAACTCCTGGCCTCAGGTGATCCACCCACCTCAGCCTCCCAAAGTGCTGGGATTACAGGCGTGAACCATGGTGCCCGGCCCCTGTTTAAAGTATTCTTGATACATCTCTGTTGCAGGAGTAGGAGTATCTGAGTATCTGTTTGCTGCTATTAACTTCTTCTTTTTTCTTTTTTTTTCTCGTTCTGTCACCCAGGCTGGAGTGCAGTGGCATGATCTGGGCTCTCTGCAACCTCTGCCTCCAGGGTTCAAGCAATTCTTATGCCTCAGCCTCCCAAGTGGCTAGGACTACAGGCGTATGCCACCACATCTGGCTAATTTTTGTATTTTTAGTAGAGACAGGGTTTCACCATGTTGGCCAGGCTGGTCTTGAACTCCTGACCTCAAGTGATCTGCCTGCCTTGGCTTCCCAAAGTGTTGGGCTTACAGGCATGAGCCACTGCGCCCGGCCTGCCGTTGACTCTTAAGTGCTCACAGAGTCAGCTCTCAGGGTCCGGGAGACTGTCTGTTCCCGGTGACGGTTCCTTCCTGCGGCCCCGGGCTCACTGATTCTTCTTTACAGTGACAGCATTAAAGAGAGGAAAAGGCTTCATCTTTTCCTGTCTGCCGTCTCTTTAACAGTCTCTGCTTCAGCCAGAAGCAGTTATTCTTGGGGGTCACATAGTGGGCTCAATCTTTGCCTCTTACCCTCTGTCATGTATACATTTTACTCCCTGACCTAGTTCACCCACATCTGTAACCCTTCACAAAACAATATTACAGCCAGTGCATTCTAGTACTTTCTTTTCTTCTATTATTCTAAGAATTATCTTGTACTTTCTATTTTATTTCATTTTTTTAAATGCACTCATTACCCACTAAAGTGATTTCATAATACATTGGTGAATGGCAATCTATGCTTTGAAAGTCAGTGCTCTAGCTTATTCACCTAAATCCTCTGAGTTTTCCCATTTATGTATTAATTACTCTGCAGAAAAGGCTTTAAGATTATTTTCAACTAAAGCTCTTCCAAAGATTTCTGTCAGAAGCTACTTTTTATGTATTGAAAGGGCTGCGCCTTTCTTTTTCTCTTGTTAACATAAAAAGCACACTTTGAACATTAGGCAGTTTTTAAGTGATCACGGGATGGTTTCAGCAAGTTAATAACAAATATTTGTTGATTGCTATGTTTTGCAAAAGATGACCTAAAAGCACTATTCGTGTGTGTGTGTGTGTGTGTGCGTGCGCACTAACGTGTACTAATAAAGTCTTTCATTTTAAGACCATAAAAAAGTAAGCTCTCAACAAATGTGAGATATTTTTACTGGAGTCGATCAGATATGTACCAAATAACTAATCCAAATAACTCAGTGTATTGGACCCCTCTCCTGCCTCTAGAATCAGCTCTTCCAAAGGGCCTTGGAACTTCTGCCTGCGTCAGTACGGAGGGCCGGGGACTTTTTCATTCTAAGGCTACATTTCTAGTAGGTGTCATATTAGACCCATCCCATCCCAGGGTGCCACATGATCAGATGACAGTAATTGCAGGCACCAGTGCCATGAATTATCTTTTTTCTTTTTTCTTTTCTTTTCTTTTTTTTTTTTTTTTTTTTTTTTTTTTTTTTGAGACCAAGTCTCACTCTGTCACCCAGACTAGAGGGCAATGGCACAATCTCGGCCCACTGCAGCCTCCACCTCCCATGTTCCAGTGATTCTCCTGCCTCAGCCTCCTGGGTAGCATGGATTACAGGCATGCGCCACCACGCCTAGCTAATTTTTGTATTTTTAGTAGAGATGGGGTTTCACCATGTTGGCCAGGCTGATCTCAAACTCCTGACCTCAGGTGATCCACCCACCTCTGCCTCCCAAAGTTCTGGGATTACATGTGTCAGCCACCACACTAGGCCAATTATCTTGTCTTTTAGCCGTCCCTACTCTCTGGTCAGTCCCATTTTAAAAGCAGATACTTGATTTATCAGTGTTCACTATAGAAAGTAGTTGACCACATTGGACTTGGCAGACATTTCAGAAGACGTGGTGTTGGTTAGAATTTTCTGCATCCCACATATTTTTAAAATCTGCAATTTAGAGAGAACTTTACCCAGTCCAGCCCTAGGGGTAGATGGATGCACCCTACTGACCCAACTCATTGCAAGGCCATGGAAATAGGAACTGACAGTGTTGCCCCAGGAAGCTGGAGAATTGACACACACATGTGTTGTGTGGGCCTCCCAAGTCCCTTTCCCAAACCTGAGATTCTCTGATTCTCAGTGAAAGGTGAGCCTCCTTTATGGGTCCTGGGTTAGCCACCCTCTTCCTGTCCTAAGCAAACCCGGAGGTCGTGTGAGCTGAAGATGCTACCTTCACAGGGCTAGTGTGGCTCATAGCCCCATAGGTCACATTCCCTGCTTCCCTACCACACACAACCACCAAGCTGCTTTGATCTTTCCATAGAATCTTCTCTCCTTTTCCTACAGCCACTCTATCAGGCAAATTGGTATTTACCCCAGATACCCAGGAAGGGTTACAGTCTTTCGGCCTCCTGAAAGTACGAATTGCTCTCCTCTCCAGGATCCCCAGTGCAGCCGCCCATGAGACCCAGTGTTCGTCTTTAATTTTTTCCTCCGAGCCTTACCTCTCCAACTTCCTGGGTCCCCTTCTCAAGACGGGCAAGGGTGATTCATCGGTGCAAGCCATAGCTTCTGGCTTTGTCTGGCTCTCTTGCCAAAGTCTCTAGGCTTCTCAGGGTAATATCCCTGATTGCCCACTGCTCCTAAAATTTCCCCTCTCTCTGCAACACCAAGTTCCTCAGCAAACGCTGTCACCCAAGCAACTTAGCCGGGACCTAGGGCCTTTCCTCTGCCTTATCTAATTGGGCCCTGGAGTTTTCCTCCTTCTATAGCATCTACAGAAGTTCTCTCAGTGTCTTCTCTTAATGACCTCATCAGTGGCCCAATGTGTTCTTTCTGTGGGCGGGGCAGACAGGCTCTGTGGGTATCTGCCAGTTTCTTCCCCAATAGGCTGGAGAAAAATCAGAGACATGTTTCCTATCCTCAAAGAGATGAAAGCCCCAGAGGAGGCCACCATACTGAACGGTGGGTCTGTTTCTCTCTGACTTCTACCCCCAGCTTCCCACTGGGCCTCCCTAGCTGAGCTGGACCAAGTGGAAGTCAGGAGTGCTCCCCTGCCCACAGGGCATGGTCTTTCTAGGATGCAGAGGCAAAGCTAGAACTCCCCAGTACCTAATGCCCTGATTGCTGAGGGTGGGAGAAAGTGTCCCCAGAGGCACAGGGCCACCAAATAGAGGGCCCAGTCCCAGCAGCAGGTCACAAGCATCCCTGCTTGGAACAAGAGGGAGCAGCTGCACCAGCGAGACTGTGGGATAGCCGGTGGCCTCAGCAGGGGTGGCGGTGTTGGTGTTGCTATTTGTGTCTTGATTCAGTGTCGGATTGCCTATTCCTAGCTATTTTCCACTGGCAGAAGAGGCCAAATCTGAGAGTCCTTTCAGTTCCCAGCACCAAGCTCCCGCTATTGGGAAGAATGTGTGTGTGGGCGGGGGGGGGTTTGTTTCCCCCTTTTTGTTGGGATTTGAAGCCCTCATCAAGAAATGGGGGAAGCCTGTGACCCTGGGCAAGTGCCTTTCCCTCTCTGGGCCAGTTTCTTCCTCTGTGACACAGTGTCAGGAGGAGGAGCTAGTAAATGTAGTAATTGTTGGCCTCCTATAACTCTGATGTCCTGGCTGCTGTAGGGAGCACTGGGTCTCTCTCATTTACTCCTCTCCATGGTAGCAGTGGCCACACCTCCCATGGGACTTGTACACCTCAGACTCTGCCTGCCACATAAATGTCCTCTAATTGTCAGAGCACTGCCAGGTAGACCTTCCCCTCTCCAGTTTACAAAGGAAGAAATGAAAGATTTGAAGTGAGATTACAACTAAAAGATGTGGGATTAAAATAAGATGTCTGGGAAGAGGTTCCAGTTATTAAGATCCTGCTGGTCTCACCTGGTCTGAAGAGTTAGAGTTTTATCAGTTATTCTCACCTTTTATTCAGAATAAGCAAGGATCCAGCAGAGGAAGGGGACTGTCACTGGCAGGCCCTGCCTTGACTGCTGTCTCACTTCCCTGCTCAGAAAGTGCCCAGGCCTGCACATTACCACCCAGGCTCCTTGCCGTCGTGTTTCTGGTCTCTTGCAGGCCTTCCCCACCTTCCCCTCCAGCCTGACCTCCCACCTCCCCTTCTGCAGCAACCTCTGCATATTTCACCTCCTCCACCTTCATGCAAACATAGGATCCCAGCATCCCCAGCACGCACCCTGTTCCCCTGGCCCTGGTGCATGTTAGTCAACCCTCAGGAGACCGCTACCCTCCCATCCTGCCCAGTCGTCATCTTAGGCCAAGCTCAAATCTCACCTCCTCTGTGTTGCTTTCCCTGACCGTGAAGCCAAATGTGTGCAACTCTCTCTGTCTCTGAATTTCTGCACCACCTACTCGCTGGATACTTGGACCTGGGCAGAGAGTGTATGCTGCCTTTTCCATTAACTTGCTCACCAGTTCCCTTTGTTCTGCCATTGGAAAAGGTCCAGCCCTGGTGGTCCCTTCAGCCCCTCCCTCACCCATACTCCCACGAGTGTCTTGACCCACTACTGGTTCTTTGAACCGAGTCTGAATCATCTTTGTTATCCCCAACCACCAGCCTTCTCCCTGCCCAGCAACCAGCACTGGAAGGAGAGCCAGGCTGAGGCTCAGTTAATGTTTGTTGAGTGACTGGATGGGTTTCTGTGGCCCCTGAGAGGTAAATGAAAGCCAGTCAAAGCAATGGGAATCATTATTGATTAAAAGTCACACTTGTTAGTTTCCGGCCAGGTCTCAAATCTGATTCTGGGTTGATCATTTTCCCCACACCACCTTTGTCACTAAGGCTACTGGAGGCCCCACCAGGGGCAGAGCTGTAATGGGAGTTTGGGCTGAGACTGTCCTCTGCATATTTCTTAGTTGTCTAAAGTCACCTTTCAACTCTTTCACCAAGGCACAGTGATTCCTGTCAACAAGGAGGAAGTGCCAGTGTGACCTCTGTGACCCTTCAGAGTCCCCTCTCCAGGTGCTGCCCCAACATGAAACAGGAATTACTGTGGAAAGGCACAGGCTTGGACTGAGGGGCTGGGGGAGGGCTGTTGGACCCCCAGATCATGGGCTCTCCTCTGGAAGCATTAACAGAGGTAAATGGTTAACAAAAGGGAGGATTTCTCCCTGTTCCTCCTCCTCTGCCACAGTATTGACTTGTAACCACTGACCTTTCTGTGAGGTGTGAGATTCTGAACAAAGTTGAACGTGGTCATGGATGGTTAAATTCCCACCTTTCCCTTCGGCCCCTGCCTCTGCCCTCTGCCTTCTCAAAACATGGCCCGAGATGTGGAGGCCACCCCCTGGATGTGGTGGCCGCTAAGAGAAGGAGACACACTTGCTCACAGAAAATGAAAGTTGGCCATGACCCTCTGACCCTTTAGGAATCCAGAGCTTTGGCTCCTAGAAGCCACTGAGCACTGTAGTAAGAAGGCCAAGCCAAGCCAATCTGATTGAACTTAACAGAGAAGTGAAGTTCCCTAGCAGAAGAAGGCATTTTGGAGCACCCATCCTGGAAACAGCTTCCTAGCCTCGGCCTTCTACTTATTTCTTCCTGCCCACTCCTCCTTCCACCCCACCCCGCCCCCAGGGACCTGCCAGCCCACTGCATAAGACATTTTTTAATTTGCTGGCAAAATCCCCCAGCACCGGGCTTCGCAGCCCTCCCCCGTTACCCACATATTTTTTTATGGGGTATAGCCCGCTAGCTTGCAGTTCCACCCCTCTGCACCCTTCATTGAGTTTTGGGAGAAGCACCATCCGGTCGTGTCATTTGTTCAGGATGACTTTTCCATTCCGTGCCCACTGTGTTCGTTTTCCTGGAATGTTCCCATCATCTCCTGGCTCCCGTTGGCCAGGGCCAGCATGCCATCTCCACGCTGTTGTGTGTGACGGTTTGGTGCTGACCCAAGGGGTGGGCTGGAGGAGTATGAGCCTGGGCTGGGTCCTTGGAAAGCCTAGAGTTTCTTGGTTTCATGCATTATCCATCCCCGACCACTGAGAGCTGAATAGGAGCATGCAGTTAGCACCCTTGAGCTGGTCTTTGTGACCTTTCCCTAAGCAGCCCAATCACACACTGCCATGCAGCTTGGAAGTTCAGACCTGGTTTCCAAATCCACAGAAGCTGAGAGGAGAAAGAAAATCTGAGTGGTTACCCAAGATGCCGGCTTTGTCTCTACATCCTTCCCTACCTCAGCCCTGTGCGGCAGGCAGGAGTGTAGGAACTCAGGCAGCTGGACTGGGGAGGAGGGAGAGAAGGAAGGATGATACCAGTTTAGGCTAGTGAGAAATCTGTAAAACCCTAGATGTGCTGTGCCTGGGAACAGACCATGAACACCCCCACGAAGCTCTCAGTGGTCAAACCAGATTTGGGTATCGACTCACTTTGATCTCAGCTCTTCCTGCTCTCTTAAAGGTCCAGTTTGTGATCCTCTTTAAAGGAATATTTTATTTTCAATACAGACACAGCCCTTGATGTAGCAGTAAAAACCTTCCCCCCCGAGAGACACGTGGCTGTGAAGTGTTTTGGTATGTAACATCCTATCTTTGCCTACGTGGAAGGGGTTATCCCATTGCTTCTTTTGTCCCTCAAGAGGGTGCTCTCCCTAAGCCCTCGTGCCCAGGCCCAGGAGCACTCTAGGGAGGGCAGGGGTCAACTCAGATGGGAGATCCCTTCTGGCAGGGGACTGGTTTGGGATGGGGAGCGGCTGTCATCCTTCACCCAACAAGAGTTTCTTTGAGAACGCTACTCCCTGCCCCCCACTTTGAAGATGGAAGTCAAATTTTCGGACTCTGCTGTGCAGAGCAGAGAGGTCACTAGGCTCTAATGCATTTACCATTGACTGCCCCTCTTGTAGTGCGTCTATTAGTGAGTAATTTGATTTGTACCTATTCATTTGCAGTCCCTGCAGGAGCCTGGAGCTGGCCCCTAGTATAATTGGTGCTGTCTCTATTTTTACATCATTAGATTAGCCCCGACTCCTGGCCACTTGTTGTCTGCGCTTGTCTGTCCATTTATACAACCTAATGTAACACAAAATTCATTACTGATCACATTACTTTCAACTCTGAAGCCAGCCTTGTGATAAACATTTGGTTAACCCCTTCCTACCCACGGGAGGGCTGACAGAACAAATGCACTTCCACCCGACAGGCAAATCAATATCTTAATACACCAAAGTGGAATTGCATTTCTAGATTTGTTATTCCTCCTGGAGGAGCAAATGGAAAGGCTCGCCTGAGCCAGCTGAATTGAATAATGAATAGAGCCCCGGCACCAGCAGCCAGTCTGCGAGCACAGCACAAAGGCAGACCGGCATCAGCCGGCCTTTTCCATCTGGACGGGCGGCGGCACCACCACAATTAGCTGAGACCGTGATCCTTTCCCAGCCACGGCGTGTGGGCTTGAGACACAGGCTGGGACCCCAAAGAGGGCAACAGAGGCCATGCCCCAACACCATTCCTTTAGCTAGGCTTGCCTAGAACACTAGATCAAGAACTGGGTTAGTTAACTTCAAACCTGGTTCACTGATGTCAAGGCTACCAGACGCTAAATGCCACCGAGAAGTTAAATCGATTACTAAACTCAGGTTTACCATCTGGAAACAAACCTAAAAAGCTCTATCTCTTTAGAGCCAGGTCAGTGCATTGGGATTGGTTGGTTCACACCAACTTGTATGTGTGTGCCTGTGCCCAGGGCCAGCATTCTTCGGCACGCAGATGCCATGTGTGCCTGTACATGGTTCTGGTTCTCTGGTAGGGTTGCTGTGAGCAACATGTGGGACTCCAACACGGGAGCTGGCCAGGAGTCTTAAAGGGACCTTAACCTCAGCACAGTATTATTAATCTAGAAAATTCTCTCCTACCCCCAGCCTAGTCATCCTCTCCCCAACCCCCATTGGTCTCTGGGTAGCAGCCACAGCCCCAATAAGTCATTAACTTTCAGGACAGCTTGTTTCAAAGTGAAAAATACTCCCACTTATTAAGAAACTCTCATAAAGCCTGGGGCCGGGCACGGTGTGGCTCACTCTTGTAATCTCAGGACTTTGGGAGGCTGAGGAGGGTGGATCACCTAGGTCAGGAGTTTGAGACCAGCCTGGCCAACATGGTGAAACCCCATCTCTACTAAAAATACAAAAATTAGCCAGACGTGGTGGCACACGCCTGTAATCCCAGCTACTCAGGAGGCTGAGGCAGGAGAATCAGCTTTTGTTATTTGGCTTTTTTTTTTTTTCGGAGACAGAGTTTCACTCTTATTGCCCAGGTTGGAGTGCAACGGCACAACCTCAGCTCACCGCAACATCCGCCTCCCAGGTTCAAGGGATTCTCCTGCCTCAGCCTCCCCAGTAGCTGAGATTACAGTCACCCGCCACCACGCCCGGCTAATTTTTTGCATTTTTTGTAGAGACGGGGGTTTTACCACGTTGGTCAGGCTGGTCTCGAACTCCTGACCTCAGGTGATACACCTGCCTCAGCCTCCCAAAGTGTTGAGATTACAGGCCTGAGCCACCGTGCCCGGCCAGGAGAATTGTTTGAACCCAGAAGGTGGAGGTTGCAGTAAGCTGAGATCGCAACACTGCACTCCAGCCTGTGTGAAAGAGTAAGACCCTGTCTCAAAAAAAAAAAAAAAAAAAAAAAAAAAAAAAGGAGGGAGGAAGGAAGGGAAGGAAAGGAAGGAAGGAAGGAAGGAACTCTCAGAAAGCCTGTACCACAATGATTAGAAAAATTGGCATAGGGGAAGGAGAATGGAACCATTACCATGAAAGTCATAAGTGCTATGAACAGAAGATCCTCCAGTGGGAAGGGAAGCGGGGAAAAGCAGCCTTCTAGGGACCATTCTGCCTGGATTTGGATATGGGGAAGTTCTGGGCAGGAGGCCGAGGGGCAGAGGCACTGAAGCCTGAAACAGGACACCCCCTCTCACAGAGGACTGCACCTTGGACCCTGCTGTCCCTGCAGCTGTCCAGAGCCCTTCCAGGCCGGAAGTGGCAAACAGTCCTGTGAGACGTGGAGGTCCTGGAGATTCCTGGAGAGGGCCAGGCACCACTCAGGGCCTTGTCTATTAGACGGATTCTTCCACCATCTCTCATACCTCTCCTCCTTCGTGTACAGGGAGGGGGCAGGGAGAGGGGCGCCTCCTTGCAGCAGGCCCAGGGCCTCAAGGTGAGAAGTAAGACGGGGGGAAGGGCCTCACCCTGTCCTGGGCTGTAGGACCAGGCCCAGCTACCGAGAGCTCCTTGTCCCAAAGACTCCAGAATCGTAACCCTCAAGCACTTCCTGCTGTGAGGAGCTACGAAGCAAGCAGGGGTCCCCTCAGCAGGGTATTATGACAGCACCACATCCCAGCAGTGGAAGGACACTGGTGTTGTCACTGAGGTGAGCCTGGGCACAGTGCTGTCTCCTCGGGTCGGGGAGACCCTTTCAGAAGGAGTCAGGGCACTAACTCCCCACCCCCACCCCCGATGAACCCCCAGCACACTGTCTTGCTCGGCTGCAAGCCCGAAGCTTTGACCTCAGCTGTTAATCCTCTCAGGTGGGTAAATGGAACACAGGGGTGGGGGAGATCTGTGTATCCCATGCTGGCCCCAGCCCCATAAACTCTAGAAAACAGATAAGGGCACAGGCCTTCACCTTTGCAGACTAGGATGGACCAGTGGCAGGGAGGAACGCCCGTCTGCCTGTGGAATGAGAGACTGTGATTTCTTAACCTTGATGGAAAAGGGGAAAGCCACATCTTACCAAACTCTTCCGCTGCGTCGTAGGGAATTTAATTACATTTGGACATTGGAATGAGAAGCAGATGTGGCTCTGGCCTGCTGGCCAGCAGCTCTCAAAGGACAGCCGCTGTCCTGTGGTCTGCAGGGCTCAGTGCTATCTCGTCACGCTGGAGGGTAGCTCGGGGAGACCCCTTCCCAGGAACTAGGGTGGGTCTTCCAAGCTTCAGGGCTGGACTTCAGGACACAGACAGGTCAAGGCCAGCTGCCAGCACCTAGTGCCAAGGACCAGTCTCCAAGCCCTGTCCCCTCTTCATAGCCGGGCAGAGCAGGCCTGTGTGCTGGTGCCTGAGACTCCTCCAGGCCCCTCATTGGCATCCACACAGAGCGGTGGTGTGGCAGCACCTGGATGGGCGTTCTCCATCCCAAGCCCGCCTGCCATGCCCCTCAGCACTGAGTCCACCCTAAGTGGCATCGGCCAAGGCTCTGCCCCCAGGTTGGCACCGAGGAGCTGGAGCTAGGAGGGATATTTCAACCCCCCTCCTGGGGGGCCCTCCGCCTGCTAGAGACAGCGGAGGCAGCAAAGCTTATTTTTTTACCCAGAGGTCTCGCGTGCGTGTCCAGTGCGGGTTCTGCTTCTTAAAGCCCCCCACATGCTTTTCTCATTAGAGCCATACACGCCCAGTGAGGTCACTAGAGCAGACCCTCCCCTCCTGTGCCACAGATGCTGATGCAAATGAGAAGTGAAGTGACTCGCTCAGGTCATTTGGCACATCTGTGACAGAACTGAGGCCAGAGCGAAGTCAGCCTCTTAGCACAGTCCTCCTCCTCCCCGGGCCGTCCACAGGGAGCGGCAGGGCAGGGCTTCTCCCACATCTGGCCGATCCTCGGCATGGCTCCGGCCAGTCCTCAGACACATCCAAACTAGGGACATAGGAGCTGGGTCAGCGCAGCCTTTTCTGTCCCCTCGTATAGCATGTGGTGACCGCATGTACTCTGCCTTGGTCAGGGTTTCAGGTTTCACTAACTTAGTGGGCACTGAGAGGGTCCCCGGATGTGGGGTGCAGTCGAGGTGGTCTGGGTGGGTGATCTTCTCCTTTCAAGCCAAGACCTGGGGAGGCATGGGTAAGGTGGCTTTACTGGGAGTGAGGTGTGGCAGCCTTCTTGGGGGAAATGGCCCCAGTCCCCACCAGGCCAGCACACCCTGTGGCTCAGACCTGCCCATGCCACCACTCTTTAGTCGTTCAAAGGCTGCAAAGGAGAACCCGCGCCGGGCTGGAAGCTCTGCCTGGAACTCCAGTGCCCTCCCCACGACACACACAGGCACCGTCAGCCATACAGGAGAGGCGTGGCTGCAGTGAGGGACAGGCCCCTCCCAAGTCCTCCTCAGTCCTCAGGGCTCTCTCCTCCCCAACCTTTCCCATCTTCATTCTCCCTTCCCCAGCATTGCAATACACATCTCTCCCAGCTTCTGCCCCTGTCCCTGCTGGCACCTGCAGGTGTCTGGGGCTCTAACCTGTCTCTCAGCCCCGCTCATGGCGTTAAGGCCGCAATGGCTTGCTCTCATGAACGGGGCTTCTGGGGGCCTGAGAAGCTTTCCTCTGTGGGTCCTAGAGGGAAGGGGAATGGCTGGGGGAAGGTGACATGCCCGTGCCCTCCCTGGTTGCTCGGGTGGAAGCTCAGGCACAGAGAGGGCCCGCTGCCTACCTGACTTGCAGTGTCCTCAGCCCTCACCCTAGCTAGGTGTTGGTTGTGACTTTCACCTTCTGGGGCGGTGGACGTCTGGTGGCATCTGAGGTCTCTCATCCTCAGGTCTCCCAGCAAACCCTGCTGAGGCTTTAAAGCACCTGTGCCTGGCCCCAGTGGCCAAGGGCAGCAGTTCCAGGCATCCTGAGTCAAAAGCACCAGAGATTTCCCTTCAGTGTTTGGAGCTGGTGAGGGCTGGATGCAGGATACGCCATGCGGTCCTGCTTCATTCTATGACAGCATTCTGGATCTCACTACCTGAGGGGTCAGAAACAAAAGCTGGGCAAGGAGGAGAGAAAGCATGTTCCTGGGAGCCTGTGTGTGGAAAGAGACTCCAGCCAGGAAGGAGGCCATGCCTGCCCCCAGGCCCCAGCACTCAGGCAGGAGCTCTCAGGAGCCCAGGCTGTGTTGCGAGGAAGGCACCAGTGCATGAGGTGCCTGGGCCAGGGGTCTGTGCTCAAACTTAGGCATGAAGCCCCCGAGATAACAGCAGGCCAGAGTGAGCCCTGCCTCTCACCTGCTCCCTGGTGCCTGCAGCCCAAGCCAGGGTTCCTGTTAGCAGAAGCAGAGGAGTCTTTTCATCCTCAGCTTCCAGAAGCTGCCCTCCTTCCTTCCTCCAGCATGCCTGGGAAGGGAACAGAAACTCCTGCCAGAGGAGAAAGGGGACTCCCTTCTCAGTCCCTGCTAGCCCAGCCCCCCATCCTCCCAAGCGCTCACTGCTGGTGGGCAAAGAGGACTCCTGGTCTGTGGGCATGGCAGCCTGGCAGCCTGTGAGCTCTGAAGCCTTAGGGAGGAACCTGGTGGGGAGGGGAGCCCCACACTGCTGGGTGAAGCCTGGCGGGGCGGGTGGTGGGGAAGAGGGAAAGCGCAGGGGAGCCAGGAAGCCTGGGAGGTGGGTACACTGAGTGCAGTGGGAAGCAGGGCTGCCTTTAACTGCTGCACTTTTCACCTCCTAAAAAGTGCCCTGGGGGCTGCGGCTGGCTCCATCCCAGAGTGTGGTCTCTGACAAGGCTGTCAGGGGTTTAGAGCCAATCTCAGCCAACTCCGTCTCTGTCTCACAGAGCAGGCCCCCGCCTCCTCAGCCACCCTCTGGAAGAGACAGCAGTTGTTTTCAGGCACAGGACTGGTGTAAGACAAACAGCCCCAAGCCATGTCTGCCTGGACCACCACCTCTCCAGGTGCCAGCGTCAGCACCAGGAAGCTGCCAGCCCTGCTCAGCCCCACACAAGTTGGTCAAGTCTTCCCTCCACTCAGCCTCTCTCTCTCCAAGCCCCATTTTGCATAGCCAGTCCTGTTTGCAGGACATAACGGCCCTGTGTGCAGGCCCCTTGCTGACCAAGTTGATCCCTTGGGGCAGACCCCATGTGGTCCATTTACTGAACTTAGAGCAGTCACGTGACCCGCTGGTCTCCTCTTCACATGTCCCATCAAGGGAAAATGCAGAAAATGCCTGACCTCCTAATGAGAGGACCTCCCCAACTATGTACCTCACTCCCCATTCAGGAACCCCCAGGCAGAAGGGGACTGAAGCTGTTGGTTGCAAACCTCCTCAAAGCCAGGCACTGGGCAAACCGGGCAGCTCGGCTGGCTGCTGTGTGCCGCGAAGCCATCCGCTCCCCTGGGCCACCAGCAAGCCCAGCCCCAGCAAGGGTCTTAACCACAGTCCCTGCTGATGTGGGAGAGCTGAGAGGTGGATGCAGAAGGGAAAAATCGATGCATGTCAACAGGGTTGGAAATTTATTTTCCATCTTGGAAGAGGGTATTTGCAAAGAGACGAGGAGGGAAATGAAAAGCTGTAAACACATATCTGCCATCTTCCTCCCTGGGCCATTTCTTGATTAAAAAGAAAGAATCCTTCCCAAACTCCAGTGGAAGCCAAGCTGATGAGGGCCTGGATGGCAGAGACACCTGCTGGGGAGGGAGGCTGGAGAGGGACCCTGTAGTCCTGTGGATCATCACAATGACTAATCCGATTGCAGCAATAATAGTAACTCACATTTGCTGACTGGAAGCGTTAAGCACTTTGTGATGCACTCTACATGCATTATTTAATTTCATTCTTAGAACCAGGCCATGACACAGACATTGTTAACCTCATGTTCGGGAACCTGAGGCACAACGATTCGAGTAGCTTTCCTAAAGTCTCCCAGGTAGCAGGTGGCCGGGGGCTGTGACCTTAACCACTTCCCTAAACGCCTCCACCAAGCTGGGCAGACACTGCCCCTCTGCCTTCTCGGGTTCTCCGAGTTGGGGGGATGGACTGGCTGGGGGAAACATCCTCATCCTCCCGCTCACTGCTGGAAGCAGGCAGAGCTGTGGGTGCAGGGTCAGACTGGACCCTAAGGTCTCATCCTACTCCCACCAGGCAGCGTGGGTGGAGAAATGCAGCCAGGGCTCAGTCACAGTGCTCTGCCAGTCCCTTCAGTGGGCAGCATCAATGCTCATGTACAGAGCCGCGGACGCTGCTCCTTTTGTGGTGGCAGAAGTGCCAGAGCTGCCCAAGGCTGAACCAGGGGCCCCAGGCAGCCTCTTCCTAAACACATACAGAGCACTGCCCTCCCTGGCCCCACTCAGGTCCCTGGGCTAGGGCTCAATGCCCCTGCTTCCAGAAGCCAGAGGAGCTTTTCTCAGGGCCTTTGACGTCCAGCTTGGAAGAGACCCAGAGGACACCAAGCCCGCAGCAGGACTTCCTCACTCTTTTGTTTTGTTTTGTTTTTTGAGATGCCAGGCTGGAGTGTAGTGGCACAACCATAGCCCGCTGCAGCCTGGAGCACCTGGGCTCAAGGGATCTTCCTGCCTCCCGAGTAGCTGGGACTACAGGCACGTGCTACCACGCCTGGCTAATCTTTTAATTTTTGGACACGGTTTTGCTGTGTTGCCCAAGATGATCTTGAACTCTTGGCTTCAAGTGATCCCCTTGCCTTGGCTTCCCAAAGTGTGGGATTACAGGCGTGAGCCACTGCACCCTGCCTGACTTCACCTCCAACCTGCTGCTGGGCGCCCTGGTTTGGCCTCTCCAGCTTTCCCTGCGTCTCACACAGGCCCTGTGCCCTCCACATTTCACCCCTCCCGGGGAGTCTGCTGCCCATCAACTCACAGCCTGGCAAAGGGACCACAACACTGCACTGTGGGCGGGGGGGCAGGGGCCATGCTGCATGACCCAGCTCAGGAGTAGGGTGAGGTGTGGGCAGCTGGGCCCTTGCCTCCTCACAGACAGAGAGCGACCCCACCCCACGCCATCTCCCTGGGCACACGCTCCCAGGTGACCAGGGTTGCTTCTCTCTAAAAAGGCCAGCCCCCTGTCTCCGCCCCCTCTGACACCTCTGAGTTTGGACAGGCTCCATATGGAGTGGGGCAGCGTGTGGATCCAGCTTGCTTTTTTTTTTTTTTTCACCCTGAGAACAGTAGTGCCAAGGATTGAGCTGTCTCATCCTTCACTTGTTTCACGAGAGCAGAGGCACCTTTCCTTCAGGTGCTACTCATTCATCATCCCCCTACCCCTGGGGCCTGTCTATCCTGGCCCAAGTCATAGAGGGGCAGCTGCGGGTAACAGGCCCATTTCCAATATGAGCCAACAGGAATGGCTCTCCAGCATGGGCATGGGGGCCGGTCTTAGTGATGCCGGAGCTGCCAGCACCCTGTGGCCTGCACCAGCACCCGTTCTTTCTTGGGGGATGGGGGGAGAGGGTGAAGAACCAGGGCTAGTGGCTGCTTCCTCTTCCTTGGTTTTGCTCTCTGCAGCGTGGGTATATAGCTCCCACTGCCCAGGGAAACCACATCCCTGGAGAATGCAAGGTCACAATGAGGTGACTGGGTCTAGCCGCTTGCCTGAGAGCCACTCCTCCTCTCCTGCCCTACTTCAGGGCCTGGAGAACAAGCTCTTTTAGAGCTTTTCCCACTGACCAGAATCTCCACACCTCTAAGTGGGGAGGCGGCTGGGGACACTTTCCTTATTTCCTGCCACAGAGCCCCCAGCACTCCCTTCGGGGCCCTGGCAGGTTCCTCATGGACTTCCCCCACAGGTCCACCTCAGCCACAGGACAGCTGCCCAGACCTGGGGGTCTTGGGAGTGGGGGAGGAGGGCAGCAGCCAGGAGTTGGGCCACTGAGTCAGAAGGTCCAAGGGCGCCCCTAAAAACTGCAGTCTATCTCCCTGTCCTCTTCCGGCAACCCACCTGCATGGGACCCCATCTGGCACTGCATGGGCCGTAGGTCCCCACCCCTCCCCCTTCCTAAAACTGTTCCTCATGCTGAACCTGTGACTCCTCTCCCCCTCCCCCACACTGAACGGAGTCTTGGCCCCCTCTGTCACAGCAGATCCATCTCTGCGACCTCCAAGACCGACTGGTCCCCAGCCCCTACACATGCATGTCACTGTCCTCCTTGACTGCAAGCTCCCCTCCTCACGGTGTGCCCCCGCACCTCCTGACACCTCTCCACCTGCTTGCAGAGATCAGTGTACTTCTCAATCGTTGTCCATATCTTTTCCAAAAAGATTCCTCAATGCTTTTCTTTTCAAAAGGGAAAAAAAAAGGAAAAAAAAAACAATGCCAACAGCCCAGCGTCCGTGAGCAACCCAACAGTAACAAAGCATGCGTTCGGGATGGAGGAAGGTAAGGCCACACATTTCCGTTTGCCGCTTGCTCCTAGGGCTGGGCGGCCGGGATGACTTAGAGTGGGGAATCTGAGCAGCCTTCCTCCCCTCCACTTCCCACACACACCCCTGCCTGCAGGGGGAGGAACAGAAGGGGTCTGAGAGGAGGCATGGAGAAAAGCGCCCACAAAGCTGCCCTGGGGCCAGCAAGCCACCGTTTCTTTCACTGTTAGTCTGTGTTGAAGAATGGGCCCCCACCTCCCCTTACCACATCTTTTATTCATTCATTCATTCATTCATTCATTCATTCATGCTAGAAATGTTTAGGGCACCCATGATTTTCCAGGCCACTAAGGATACAGAGATAAGGCACAGAACCCCCCTGAGGGGGTCTCCTCTAGATGAGGAGACACATGGGAGGGCGAGGGGGCCTGGGCTAGGAGTCAGCATAGCGCAGGGTGGGGTCTGGCAGGCTCTGTGGGGGGGCAGGATGGGCTCACAGAGGAGTGGATACTGGTGCTAAGCTTTGGAAGATGAGTAGGTGTTCTGGGGCCCAGGGAGCCAGTGTAGGGCTTTTTAGAGCAATTTACATGAGCACAGGCCCAGAGGCCTAGAACCACCTGGATGGGTCCAAACACCACACAGCTTCATCACTTTCATGTCTCAGACATAATAACGGGTACCACTAGTGAGGCGTTGGCAGCAGGTCATGGGAAGGCCATTTCATGGTGCTGGGGAGTTCAGAGCTTGCCCTGGGAACTGTTAGGAGTGGTTGAAGGCTTTTACGCAGAGGAAAAGCAAGATGAGGGCCATGCTGTAGACAGCCCACTCTGGCTTTGGCACAGGGCGGGTGACCTGGAGTCAGGAGACCGAGGCGCACAGTGCAGGCTTAGCCAGGGCAGAGGCAGAGGAGGGAGAAGTTCAGCAGAGCCTTGGTTACCCTGGGATGCAGGGGCGAGGGAGAACGCTGCCCCCATCCATCTTACCCAGGCCTAACTGACAAAGGGAAAGTTCGAACAAGGCACTCGGGCAGTCCCTGGCCCCCAAGAACAGCACATTCATCTTGTAAGCCCCTGGGCGGGTTTCCCTGCACTGTGGTGTGATGGGCTGGGGTGCGTCCATGAAAACTGATTGGTGGGACCACCGAAGCTGCTGGGGTATTTGCTGGGGGCCTATGCCAGGGGACGGTGGGGGTGCCATGCCTGGGCCTGGGCTCCCGTTTCCTGGCTTCCTTGGCAGTGTGGACATAGAGGCATTTTGCATCAAGGCTGTTGAAGCTGTCCCTGAGCTGTAAAAAGGGGCCAGTCTTCCCCATCCTGGTGGCCCTGCCTGCTTCTTCCTCGGGGGCCTTCTTCCTTAGGCCTGGCGGCCCGATCCTAAGGAAGCCCCTGCTTTTCTTGCTCCTGCCGGTGCTCTTCTCCCGCCCGCCTGGCCCTGCTGTCAGCGCCCCCTAGTGCCGGGCCGGCCGCGCATGAGGGCGGTGGTACCTCAGAGATCGCCCACAACTCGGCTTGCTTGTGGGGAAAGAAGGCAACAGAGGGGGCTCTTGGAATCTGGAGCTTCCACGTAGAATCCCCAGGGTCTACTCTTGGCTTTACCACCCTCTCCATCTCATAGCACGATGGCCTGTCACCCCAAATTACGGTGATACTGAAGAAGGAGCAGGAAAAAAAGATCCTACCTGCCTTGTTTTCTATCCGTATCCAGATAGCTCTTGACTTTCCCAGGCAGCCAATGTCCCTTGGAGGTCAGGGACCATAGTCAGGCCCTCGGCCCCTGTCCACAGTCCCATCCCCCTACTTTCCCTAATTTGCCAAGAGGCCCTGGTGTCCCAGTGAACTGTCCCACCGAGACCCAGGCCACAGATGCGGCTGATGGATCCCAAGGGCCCCTCCCCTGACAAGGCCCAGGTGCCTGCCTCCTCCCCACTCCACTCTGTGGCCGCTGCAGGCCTGCAGAGAGTGGGGGTCAGTGGCTCGTTCCTGGCTGGCTGGTGCTGGCCGGCCCAGGAGTGAAGGCCGTGACCCCTTCATTCCCTAACCAGAGCCAGCTGTACTGCGCGTGTGGTGGCAGGAGGCCTGGGAGCGGTTGCAGGCTGAAGACCAAGGTCTCAAGCCAGACCAGATGAGTGCAACGTTTGTGCACATCTTGCTCTTTCAAATGACTGCTTTGAAGTCCTGCACTCCTGGGTGGACAGGCCAGACCCCCTCAGTCACAGGCAGGCGTTCCTTGGAGAAGGTTGCAGGTCTACATATCTTGGCTTGGGGCAGACACCAGAGACTGCCCAGTATGTCTGTGCCCACATGTCAGAGCCCCCGGGGGAGCCTGAAAGGGAATCGGAACTGGCCACCTTCAGAAAGCCAAGAAGTCATTGGTTCTTCCTTACACTCAGCATGCAGGGAATTCCGTTCCCAGTCCACCTACCCCAGGACCTGACTTGGGTCCAGAGATGGTAGGACAGTTGAGGGGCCCATAGCTGAATGAGATGGGCCAAGCTGCCATATCTGAGATGGCGTGCAGGGCCAATATGGATGTGCAGGGCCAAGGAGGCAGAGGAGGAGGAGGGCAGGACTCCCTGCCTGCCCTTCAGGTTGATGCTGAGGGGCATCCAGGAGACTTGGGGCCCAAGAGGAAAGGAGAAAGGAGGCACCTCAGGCAAACAGGGGCCCTCTCTTCACTGGAGAAGGCCCCGCTTAAACCAGGCATCCTCTCCCAGGGAAACAGGACACTTGCCAGGAGGTGCCAAAGATGAGCCAAGACCTGGCCATCAGGCGGACTGTGTGGGTGAGCATGAGTGAACGAGTGAGTGGCAAAGCCAGGCAGAAGCTCCAGGCACAGGCAGGGTAGGAGAGAGGTGGGGACAGATCAGGCAGGGGCGCTGCAGGCCCTCTGGTGTCCTGGCTTCTCCCCACTTGCCTCCCCTGTAGAGCCAGGACAGGAGGCACTGTGGAGTTGGGGGCATGCTGGCTGAGCATGAGTGTGTGCAGGTGCGGGTACAGGCCCCGTGAAGAGCTGTGTCGTCCACACACATTGTCAGGGTGGCCGTGCTTTGGGCCTAAAGGGCTTCCCGCAATAGGGAGACCGTGCTCTCACACCGGAGTCTGCCAGCCAGGGGGCTTTCCCTCCCCTGGCTGAGCCTTCCTGTGACCTGAGCTGCCCCCTGCCCATCCAGGGAGCAGTGGGGATCCGCCTGTGGAAGGACACAAGTGAACCCAGAATGGTGCCTCAAGGCAGGCAGCCTGGCCCAGATGGTGCCCCCACTCCCCAGGCCCAACTCTAACCAGTCCTGGCCCTCTCCTGTGTCTTGCAGAACTTCAGCGAGAGGGAAGCATCGAGACTCTGAGTAACAGCTCAGGCTCCACCAGTGGCAGCATACCAAGAAACTTTGATGGCTACCGATCTCCGCTGCCCACCAATGAGAGCCAGCCCCTCAGCCTCTTCCCGACTGGCTTCCCGTAGGTACCAGCAATCTGCTTCTGACTGGCCAGCCCCCTCCCCTGCTGGAGGAGGGGAGAAGCCCCGCTCTGGTCCTACCCTCCAGTTTCTGCTCCTCCTTCATCAACCACCTTCCCCAAGCTTAGTGACAGCAGCCACCCGTCCTACCTGGATGGAGAAGAGACCCTTCTCCAAGCACCTCGGCGCACCTGCCCTCTGCCACACCTGTCGGTGGAGGCTGTGGCCAGGAGAGACTGCAGAAGCTCGGTCCCTGTGTATGTTTGCATATGACATCCTGCATTGGATCCGCTTTTGTATTTTTTAACCATACCCACGGTGGGGCGGGGAGGGGGGCCTGGAACAGTGACCAGATCTGGGGGCCTGAGTGGGGACAGAGTTGATGGTCCACCCGGCCATCTTGACCCTGAGTGGATAGTCACAGCCTCAGCTCACATCTGTCTGTGACACGCTGCCCCCAGCTTCCCCTGGTCAGCCCCACTCCAGCACAGGGTGAACGGAGGCCCAGAGTACTAGGGAAGGAGGAAGGGAGGAGACGCCTCTTCTTCCTCCTTTCTTTCCCCATCTGTTCATGGGAAGAGTTTGTCTTTCTTATCTTTAAGCCCCTTTACCCTGGTCCTGTACTGATCAGCGAAGGAAACCGTGGTTACTGAGGCCCTGTCAAAAAGTGCACGTCTTGTCCAATAAATCACGCTGCAATTGGTGTCTATCCCTGAGTTGCTGGGGTCAGGGTCCTCTCCAAACGCGGAACAGAGTCCTTTGGCCTGAGTGCCCAGGATCCCAACACCCCCTTGGGGTGCAGCTTGGGGGCAGAAGGAGTCAGTGGAGGGTTGGAATGGGAAGAACTTTTGTCCTGGAATTTGGATGGGGCCTGATTTAAGCCCATTCTCCAAGCATCTTGATTTAAGTCCATTCTCTAAGCATCATGCCTATTACCAGAGGTAGTAAGTTCTTGGGGTGCCACAGGGTTGGACCCTCCTCCCTGGGGATCAGGGCTTGCCATGTGCTGGTAGGTTGTTGTTGGGGGTAGAGTCTGGCAAAGCCTTACCTGGGGGGTACCTTGTAATTGCTTCTTTTTAAACTCAGAAGATGGAAGGGTGGTCAGGTGAACGTGGGTATCTCATGAAACCTGGCTGGAACCTTCAGATGACAAGTTCCTGATTTTGTCCCCCTGCCCCACCACCACCACTTCTGGACCTAAAGTCAGTGGCAACAAGGAAACAAGAACAGGGAGAACAAATGGTGCATTGAGCAGGAAGGAGACGAATGCTAGTCCTTTGTCCCCTTCCCTGGCCCACACTTCCCAGAGACCCCAGGGAGGCCTTGGAGAATGGAAGGAAACCCACAGAGCCAGGTGTGGTTTGGGTGAAGTTTAATGGAACAGCCATAGAAAAGTTGAGTTCACAAACAGGCCTTCCCATGCAACTGTCCAGCCAGAGCTGGGGCAGCTCCTGGGGACTCTGCCCGCCTCACACACACCCATCCCATCCATGGTGCCTGAGAGGCCTTCGTCTTCAGTACCCTTCACCAGATCAGTTGGGCATGTTGAGGGCAGAGGTGGAGGGTTGTTGAATCATACTAGGCTCTGTAAGCTAAAAAGATGATCCTGCACGGGGTGGCATAAGCCAGTCCCTCCTGCCTGGGCACCTGCAGGGAAGAAGTCACATGCCAGACTGAGGCATGCCGGGAACACTAGCCTGGCCCCAACAGTAGGGGGTGCTGGAGGAGCTGCAGCTTTTCCCCATCTTGCTGAATTATTGATGGGCCTGGCACTGCCCCTACCCCCAGCTACAGCCATGTTTCAGTCATGGGGACGAGGAGGAGCGTGCTACCAGGCTACCTGTGCATGCTGCCCATGGCCTGTCTTCCTAGGGATGGCTTCAGCTGCCCTAGGAAGCATGAGCCCCTCTGAAACCACCCCAGGACACATGAATGTGGCAGAGACCTTGCTGCCAGGAGCTCTCTCAGCCATTCAGGGAACTGGCTGGCAGCTTACAGAGTCAGGAGTCCTCCCTGGCCTGGCCCTTCCCCTCCAGCGGGGCAAAACAGCTGTGGCCTCCCCCAGGCAGGGAAAGTGGTGGGTGTAGGGCTGGACTTGCCGGCTGAGCTTGCAGGACAATCTGGTTATTCATCTGCTTGAAGCCAGGGCAACTCTTTGAGTATGTGGGGGAAGGGTGAGGATAAGAGAGACCAGATAAGCTGGCCCCACAGCGGCTGCCACTGGAGCTCAGGTTATCAGAAAGGCCCTGGGCCTGGCCTCCGGCTAATTGGGGAGGTTATGAAGCCTGCCATAGCCTGTAATCAGCTGGAAGTGAGAGCTGGGCCCCAGGGTGGGGGACCTCACTGGCCACTGGCCCCAGAGCAGCCGCTTCCTATCCTCTACAGATAACATCCAGGGCAATCTGGGACTCTCCCCCAGCCCCAGCAGACCTCATGGTGGCATCACCTGGGAGGGCATCAGAACATGAATCAAACTGTGGCTGGATCAGGGGACCTTTAGGAATCCATGTGACCTCCCGATCCTCTCAGCACTACCTGGTCAACAGGCAGCTTTACTACGGACTTCCAATTTGATGAAGGAAAAATATCTTCATGATCTGGAAAGAGGCTGGTGGGAGCCAGCGTGGCAACTGAAGGAGCGAGAGTACTGTCTGGGATGAGAAAAGGCCCGGAGGCCTGAGGCCAATTCAAGCACACAAGCTCCAACACCAGGGCCAGCCCCTCTGTAAACGAGCAGAGGCCAGGCCAGGCAGCCACCAGTCTGGAAGTGGATATGGTTTCTCAGTGATAATTTTTTATTTTCACAATTCAGGGACTCATGAAACTAGAAAGTACCTGAGAGTTCTGTTCGATCCTCATTTTTTGCAGATGACAAGCAAGCCTGAGCCCCAGAGAAGGGCAGGGCCTTGCCCAAGGTCACAAAGTCACATGCCTAGTGAGCTGATCCCTGTCTGCACCTGGCTGCTTAACACCCTGGCCAGTTCCCTTAGAGGGACCCAAATCCGAGCTGACCTCCTTGTCCTGTGCCCCTATCCCATCCAGGACGCTGACCCTGCTGACCCCCATGCGGACTCCATCAGGCTTCCTGCCCGGGCTGACTGAATTTGCAGCTGCTCCCTTGCCCCTGTGTAGTTGGAAGGCAGTCCCCTCACTGCAGACCTAGAACTGGAGGCTCTAGAGGCAAAGGGACAGTGCATCCTGTATGTCTCGAATTCAGAGCAAGAGCCCAGGGGAGGCTGGCAGCCCTGGCATCTCAGGATCACCTTGCTGTAGAAGCAGGGGTAGGCAGCTCAGCAGCACCAGCTTCTTAGGAGTGGGTTTGGACTTGCTCTCTTTAAGGTCCCGGGGTCCCATCCCAGCTCTGCCACCGGCAGGTACGTGGCCTTGGGTACATGACTGCACCTCTGGGGTTCAGGGTCCTCATGTGTAAAGGAGGGAGTAGAGGGGAGAGAGCAACATGCCCTTCCCGGGGGCGCGACAGAGCGGAAGCAGGCAGAGAGGAAGCTGCGGATCCACAAGGCAAACCCATGGTTCCAGGAGAAGTTGACAGCCAGGCCAGGTGCCCCTTAGCAGGGATGGGGAGGGCGGAGGCGGCACAACGGGAGCCCGGATTGTGGCACGCCTTAACCACGCTGCTCCAGGAAATCCCGACCCGCTCCCAGCGAAAGCGTCTCCGAACGCGAACCCAGAGCCTGTGAGCGCGCCGGCAAGCCCCGCCCCTCTGTCGCAGGTGGGCCTGTCCTAGGGGGTCCTTCCTGCGCTCTACCCCGATTCTCAAGCCACTCAGTCGATCGCCCCGTTCACGCTCCCGTGATCCCAGACACCCATAACCATGATCTCGCCTCCATGCACATCCAACGCACGAAGGTTCACAGACGTGCACCTCACTTCTGCGGACCAGGTGTCCCAAGCGTACAGCCGCCACCCGCGGAACTGCGGCCCGGGGCCAGTGAGTCGTCTGCAGCTCCCCGGGTTACGGGATTCCCCAGAACTCTGGGAAAGTTACCCGAAGTCCATCGGGGATGCGGCCTTGTTTTTCGGCCGCGTGATCTCGCCCTCAGGTGCAGAACGACGCCCTTCCCGGGCCCACAGCTGCCAGGCTGGGCCTTGCCATCGCATGCGCCGGGGAAGACCAGGGACCGGGCCACACAGGCCGTGGCTGCAGAGGCGCTTCCGGGGCCACCCCGCGACCATGAGGGAGTCGAGCCGCCGGCTCTCCCCGCGTCCCCCTCCCCATCCTAGCCAGTTGGCCCGACCCTGCACGGGATAATTGGGACCGGAGGGAGGCGACGGGCGGGCTGCGGCTCCAGAGAGACTGCGCGCCTGTCA
Source organism: Macaca thibetana thibetana (assembly GCF_024542745.1). Classification (NCBI taxonomy): domain Eukaryota; kingdom Metazoa; phylum Chordata; class Mammalia; order Primates; family Cercopithecidae; genus Macaca; species Macaca thibetana. The sequence goes on from NC_065593.1 coordinate 34,258,615, forward strand.
GCGGCAATTTGTTTAAGTGGACGGGACGGGACGGGCCGCTGCGGGCTGGGGTCACTGAGGCCGCGGCCCCCACCCCAGCCAGACCTGGGACGGCGGGGGAGCCCGGCCCGGCCGCTAAACGGGGCTGGCTGGCGCCAGGGCTCCGGGAGGTGCGGTCCGGCGGGGAAGCCGTGATGGGAAGCGACTCTGTCCAGGGAGTGTCCTTCACCCCCACACTCCCCACGTCCAGGCAGGGACCGACGCGTCCGGCGGCACCCTCCCAGCGGGCCCATAGCACGGGGCCACACACGTCCCCTGAGCTTAGCCTGGGCACATTCGTCTGCCACCTAGGGCTCCCAGTCTGCAGCCCGCGCCCCGACACTCGGACGCACGTCCGTAGCCGGCTCTGCCACGCGGCCGCACAGCCCGAGCTTCCTGCTGCCCACTGCCCCCGGGCTCACTCAACTCCAGCCCTGCACACAGAGAAGGAAGCGGCGGGGACCCCCTGCCACCTCGGAGGCTCAACCCGGGGAAGGCCCCAGCAATCTCCCTTAACCCTGCGAGAGGTGACGGGGCCGGAGGACGTAAGGGCAACCACGCCAGGCTCCCGACCGCGGCCCCACCCGGCCCAGGCAGTCCCCGCCCCCGCCCCCTTTCGCTGTTGCGGGAAGCGCTGGGCACACTGACCGCGCGCCACCGGCCGGAGCCCGCCCGACGCCCCGGCCAGAGACCGCCTGCGAGAGGGAGGGGCGGCCGAGCGCGCGTCCCCCGCCCGTCTGCGGGACCCGGCCGATGCGAAGTGACAGGGGCCGGAGCTTTGTTGTGGAGCCTCGGCCGCCTGGCGCCAGCCGCCCCCGCCCGCGCCCTCCCCCTCCAGCCCCGGGCGGCCCGCGAGGCGCCCCCCGGGGCCTCTTAAAGAAACACGCACACTCGGCCCCGGGGACTCCGCCAGGGACGCGGGTTCCTGGGAAGGGGGAGGGGGCCAGCCCAGGCGGGGGAGGGGCCCAGCGGGAGCCGCACGGCGCCGCTCCAGGGTCGCCCAGGCCTCCCCAGCGCCAGTTTTCGATGAGCTGGAGAGTTTGGCTGGGGGTCGCTACAGACTCTTCAGAGCGGCTGCAGCAGGACCTCAGAGTGATTGCGGGATCCTGGGGCGGGGCGAGCGGTGGGATCCTGGCCCCGGAAAGCCAGAGGGAAGGTCGGTGCCACTGTAGGTGGGGTCGCCGTCCCCAGATGCAGCGCTGCACTGTCGCCGCCAGGTTTCTCGGTCAAATAACCCAGGCCTGAGTGTTTCAAACTCTTCAGGCCTCGGACCCCTGGACCAGCTATGGATGGACTAATGAAATATACTAATGTCTAAAGCGCACACATTTAGATGTACACATACTCTTACAAGGACAAAAGTATGTGTCTACACACACACACACACACACACACGACTTTGCAAATGTATTCACGGATTCCTAGGCCGGTACCTGGGTTCCCGGCTAAGGAAATCTGCCCTGGTTATTATCTGGTCACTTCACCAGCTGCGCAAACGTGTCCACAACGGGTCCCTCCCCGAGGGGCCACATCTCGCCTAAGGTGGAGCCGGCAGGTATTTGCCTATAGAAAACTGCAATGGTTCCTGCCCCGACTGCGTAGACTGCGCAGCACGGAATCAAAGATTCGTTCTGGCCAGAGAGGAGGTACTAAGAGAGGAGCGACCCAGCCAAGAACGAGGTCGTGGAGAAAACCCTGTGGGGGCGGCGCTCACGTGCGGTGATGAGGAGTCGTGAGGCCCCTGGGGTCGGCACCGAAAAGTATGGAAAACGGTTGCAGAGGCCAAACTGCTTCCGTCAGTCCCGACTCTGCACTGCCAGGAGAGATCCGACCTTTAAACGCCGCTCCCAACGTTCAACAACGAGGTGCCCTGCGACCGGTGTGCGCAGCGGGCGGGCGCCTGCATGGGGCAATGTTGGATGTGGGATGTACGCGCCCACCACGCGGTTGTACGGGTGGGAATGTCACCCGTGGCTAGTGCATGCTCTGTCTTTTCCTTCGGAACACGACCTTCAGGAATCAGCCTGAGTGTTCGCGCCCGAGCCCGATTGGAAGCAGGTGCGTGGTCGCTTCACTCTCCCAGTGCACACCTTGAGTTACAGCTCTCGCTGCTTACAGAGGGCACCACACGGGCCCCGAAACACACACATACACATACCATCACTTCATGGGGGGGAAATACTGGGGCTGCCGGAAACAGAAGACGAAGACTGATCACGGAAGAGGGGGCTTCAATCACAGGTGCTCGCCGATACCCCAACTCCCGCACGCGTTACTCAGCACTCCTTAATTTAGGAGACGTGCACTTCCGAGAGATAAGAACAAACTCTAAAAAAGTGGTTGACAGAACGAAGAGAAGATACCGGTATTTTGGATGAAGGAGACTTTCGTCTCCGGTACCGGATAGGGCGAAAATTCGTTGGGTCGCGGGTGGAGAATCCGGGGTTCGCCCGTGCAGTGCCGCCCTGTGCTCAGGGAAAGGTGCGCTCACCTTCCTAGCCCCAGGACCGGCTCTTCCCGGCCGCTGGAAAGCTCAGGGCGGGGCCCGGGTCTGCGGAGAACTCCAGGTTCCTTCCGAGTCTTCCGGTGAAGGCGGGCGTGGGTAGGGGGTCCCCGCGTTTCCCCAGCGCAAGGCCGCGTCCAGCTCCCGCCCGCGTCGGCCCCAGCAGGGCTCGGCCATGGCTCCACTCACCAGCTCCCGCCACCTGGGATCCGCTCCTGGACCTCGGCATCCCGAGCCTCCCGACTCGCCCGCCCACCGGCCTCGCTTTCCAGCGCCTGCAGTCTCTTTCTAGAGTGCAGGGACCCCCAGGCGGCGCCGCGACCGGGAGCTGGGTGGGAGGCCAGGCTGGGGCTCGGGCCAGAGCGGCCGGGCCTCCAGGCGCGGGAGAAGGAGGGCGCCCCCTCTCCTCACAGGGCCGTGTCAATGCTTTGCACTTGGGGCCGGCGTGCGGCTGCGGGTCCTTCCCCAAGGCCCCGGGACCCGGGCGCCCCTCGCCTCAGGCCCTTTCGGCGGGTCAGGTCGGCCCACCGCGCTCTCCAGCCCCGCGCAGGCAGCCACGGGCGCGGGCGGGCGGTGGGGGCCGGGGCAGGAGGAGGGGTCTCGGGGCCCGGCGGCCCGTCATTGGTTAATATTTTATTCTGTTGACATGTTTTCTTACTGCTGAGGCTTCCGACACCTTCTCCCAGGCCCCCCCTCCCGGCCGGAGCTTGGCCTGAGCTGTCAAAACCCCGCCCCCGGAGACCCACAATTGGTCCAAAAAGCGTAAAATCAGCAATCAAGGGGGGCCTGGCTCGTTAGCGCAGGGGATCCGAGCTGGGCAGGACATGTGAGATAGTCACAGTTTTCCAGAGATCACGACAAGATCTAACCAGTCGCGCGTGGTTCCCGGCGCCGGAGCGGGCCAGCCCAGCCCAGCCCGGCCCCGCGCAGAGCCCCCGCCGCCCCCGCGCACAGAGCCCAGTGCCCCTTGCGGTGCGCCGGACTGGGAGCCCGGAGGAGCAGCTGCGGCGCCCGCCACCCGGGTCGTCCGTCCTCCGCGCGCGCCGCCGCCCGGGCCGGGGGTCCGAGCCGCGCGCCCCCGGCCCCGGCCCCCGGGCGCCTGGGCCGGATGTCCCGATGAGAGAGCCGGCGCTGGCGGCCAGCGCCATGGCTTACCACCCGTTCCACGCGCCACGGCCCGCCGACTTCCCCATGTCCGCCTTTCTGGCGGCGGCGCAGCCCTCCTTCTTCCCGGCACTCGCGCTGCCGCCCGGCGCGCTGGCCAAACCGCTGCCCGACCCGGGCCTGGCGGGGGCGGCTGCCGCGGCGGCGGCGGCGGCGGCAGCGGCCGAGGCGGGGCTGCACGTCTCGGCACTGGGCCCGCACCCGCCCGCCGCGCATCTGCGCTCGCTCAAGAGCCTGGAGCCCGAGGACGAGGTGGAGGACGACCCCAAGGTGACGCTGGAGGCCAAAGAGCTGTGGGACCAGTTCCACAAACTAGGCACGGAGATGGTCATCACCAAGTCCGGGAGGTAGGGCTGCCGGGCGGCTGGAGGGCGCGCGGGCGGGCGGGCGGGCTGCGGCACCGGACCTCACGGATCAGAGCAGAGCCGGGGACTCCTGGCTCCCGGCTCCAGACTCTGGCCCTGGCGCCACGCTTCGCTCCCACGGACAACCAAGTTGACTTTTCTCGTTTGGCACCGGAGCGATTTGTTTTAAACGAAAACACTGAAATCCTCCGAATGAAATAAAACGAAAACAACTGCTAAAGAATAGCCGCAACAGTTCTGAGTCCCAGCGCGGAGGAGGCCCCGCGGCTTGGCCCTGGCGGTCTCCTCCGCCCCGCGCTCTCGCTCTTCTGTGTCCGGGTCAGTCTCCGAACTCGGGAGAAATTCAACCTCTCCCAGACTCTGCTCCGATCCCGAAGCCCCTAGTGGGACCTGCGCCCCGCTAGCCCCAGACCGGTCGCTCGGTTCCCGGCAGTGAGTCCCGGGTCAGCCGAGTCCTCCGGGTCAGCCGAGTCCTCCGCCTCACCCGGCTGGGAGCCCTTTCCCCACCGCGGAGATCCGAGCCCCGGACGCATACGCCGCCGCAGGCCTTAAAGCCAGAAGAAAGCAACAGCCCTAGCCCCTCCACCCTTCGACTCAGCCACCGAGAATCCAGGCCTCGGGTTCACCCTCTTCCCCCGAACGGCACGGCTAGGATGTCTGATCAGGCTCCGTAACCCAGTTCCCAATAGGATGTCTGATCAGGCTCTGTAACCCAGTTCCCAATACAAACACCCTCCAAGTTTATTTCTGGGAGCTTCCGTCCCAAGTGGGTATTTCCCCTGAACGAATTTCGGGGAGATTCAGGAGAAGCGAGAATATTTCTAGAGGGCCTAGACTTCTCTCCTGGGCATCGGCTTTCATCTCAGATCAGGGAGAAAGAGGGTCCCCAGATCTGAGCACAGGGCCTAAGGGAGGCCGTTTAAGAGAGGGTCTGACAGGCAGAAATGGGATCTCCTGGGAGCAACAGCCACAGGTGGGGTCTTCCGGGCAGTGATGAGAGAGCAGAGCAGCCGACCACAGGGGAAACAGCCAGGCGGCAGCGGTGTGCGCAGCGAGGAGGGATAAATAAAGGAGGAGAGGGAACCTCGGACCTAGAACAACTGGTTCCAATGGGATCTCCTCCCTTACCTCCCTCCCAGGCGGATGTTCCCCCCCTTCAAGGTGCGAGTCAGTGGCCTGGACAAGAAGGCCAAGTACATCCTGCTGATGGACATTGTGGCCGCTGACGATTGCCGCTATAAGTTCCACAACTCGCGCTGGATGGTGGCAGGCAAGGCCGACCCTGAGATGCCCAAACGCATGTACATCCACCCAGACAGCCCAGCCACTGGGGAGCAGTGGATGGCCAAGCCTGTGGCCTTCCACAAGCTGAAGCTGACCAACAACATCTCTGACAAGCACGGCTTCGTGAGTGTAGGGGCAGGGTGGGGACGGGGCGGGAGATTGTTGACCCAGCACTGCAGTTGAGCAGGAGAGCAGGGCGACAGGATCTCCCAGGAGGAAGCGCTGGGCAAACCCCCAGAGTGCCCTGCCCAGCTCACTGCCCTGTGGCCTACATGGGCTGGGCCTGGGCCCCAGGGCTCTCCTCTGCAAGCCTGGGAAATTGTGGGGTCGGTGGCTGGCAGCTCACAATCTCAGTTCCTCAGGCCGTGGAGGGCCCCTCCTAAGGTCAAGAGGGAGGCAAGTGCTGCCCCGACTGGGTCTGCAGTGCTGGGCCACGGAAGTCACCCTGCTCTTGGCCTGTAGGTGCCCTTCTTGGAAGAACTGCCCATGACCTCAACTTGTCCATCACCCTTCCGCCAAGACCCGCGTCCCTGGCCCTCCCCCAAGACTAGGGGATTTAAAAGTTAAACCACCCTCCCCACCCACCCCCCAGCCTCCCTAAGACCTTTCCCTCCTCCCATAGGCAGATGCCCAACTAGGGGGAGAGGGTTTGGGGGTTCTCTCCATTTATGCCTGAGCAAGGCCCCAGCGAACGAGGGTGGGGGGGGGGGTGTTTCATAGGGCAAAAGGAACTGCCCATTCTTGAGGTAGGGCAGTTGGTGAGCGCCAGAAGGTTGGACTCTCATCTCTGTGGGGTTAGGGGCTTAGCAGTGCCAGAAAGCAAGAGAGTATTAAGAGTGGAATTGTAGGGTTTGGGGTTTTTTTTATTTTTTTATTTTTTTATTTTTTTATTTTTTTGCGGGGGGGTATTGTTGTTTGGTTGGTTTTGGTTTTTGTTTGTTGTAGTTTTTGTTTTGTTTTTGCTATGTCTCATTTCTGTTTCCCACCGGGAAAATTTTTTTAATGGCAAGAGAAAGAGAAGCTGTGAAAAAGAAAAGTGAGAGGAAAAGTAGAAGAAAAAGAATTAAGGGTGAGAAAAGAGCAGACAGGAGAAAATGGGGAAGGGGAAGAACCGAGAGAGAGAGAGAGAGAGAGAGAGAGAGAGAGAGAGAGAGAGAGAGAGAAGGAAATGGAGAGGGAGAGGTCAGGTACCCAAAGAATAGAAAAGCTCAGGCGGGGGCCGGCGACTACCGGCTGACCCCCGCCCTCCCCGCAGACCATCCTGAACTCCATGCACAAGTACCAGCCGCGCTTCCACATAGTGCGAGCCAACGACATCCTGAAGCTGCCGTACAGCACCTTCCGTACCTACGTGTTCCCGGAGACCGACTTCATCGCCGTCACTGCCTACCAGAATGACAAGGTGCGCGCGGCGGGCGGTGGACTCAGCCCTTGCACTGACGCCCCTCAACACATGCAGGCCCAACCGTCTGTTCGTCACCCCCGAAGCCCCCTGCACGGGATCCGCGCGCTTGCGGCCCGCCCCTGAGCACGGAGCCTCGCATCCATACGCGCAGCACCCACGGAAGTCCTCAAGGCGCCCTCTCAAGCCCACCGCTCGCACACACAGGCTCCCCTGGGGCGAGCGAACAGCTGGGCCCTAGTTCGGGTGGAGATGTTTACTTAGCAATTAGCTGAGACTCCTGGCCCGCGCTGACATTTTTACATTCTATTCGTTTATTTCTTGGCTCAAGAATGAGAATGTAAACGAAGAGAGGGCGCCCGAAGCAATCTGCCCAAGCTCTACCGATGCTCGGAACCCAGGGCCCAGTTTTCACTCTCTCGGGGGAGCCAGAGGGTGGGACAGGTGACATAGCCCCCCAAAGCACCCCTGGCTACTGCTCTAGCTCAGTCCAGGCCCCAGACCCCTTGGGAGGCGCTTAGAGAATTTCCTTCCAATTTTCTGCTTGCAGCTTCTCCACCCTGTTCTAGTGGGGCAGAGCATCACCCCTCTAGGCCTGTGCCTTTGTGCGCCACTGTCGAGTGAAAGAGAGGGAATGAGTGTCCGTGCCGGTCGTTGTGGCTTTGTGAACCAAGATGTACGCCGGGCTGTGCATGCTCCATTTGGGGCGTGTTGGATACCTGTGGAGGCGTGTGAATTCGTTTGGTTCTGTGGGCGCTTGTTCTGTCTGTGCATACTTGCGTGTGCGCGGGCCCGTGAGTGTGATTTGGCTTGGTGTGTACCTGCAGCCTTGCGTGTGAGCTGCAGTCTCTGTGCACGCCTGCTTGGGTGCGGAGTCGTTTAACTTGCGCAAGCCCGAGGGCGGGTGTGCATGCTTGGGCCGGTTCCGACACCGCGGCACAGCTTTAGGCCTATGTGGGCCTGTCTAGGGATAATTCCTCGAATGAAGTTTTTGGAGGACAGACCCCGTCGCTTTCCGCGAGGCCCTCCCACCGGTCTCAGCTCGTGGGTGGGTGCCAAGTGGACGCTCCCCGGGTCTTCCCTCTGCGGCCAGCAGTCGCTGACCTCGGGGTGCCCCCGACCAGGCTGGAAGAACCACGGCCTGACTTAGCGCCGCCCCCTCGGTCCCCGCAGATCACGCAGCTGAAGATCGACAACAACCCGTTTGCCAAGGGCTTCCGGGACACCGGGAACGGCCGGCGGGAGAAAAGGTGAGGGGCGAGGACAGCAGCCCTGTGGCGGGTGCCTGCGGGAGCAGCGAGCAGGAGGGATGGAGGGATGGGCTCCTCGCTGACCAGCTCCCTCCGCTCATCCCCAGGAAGCAGCTGACGCTGCCGTCTCTGCGCTTGTACGAGGAGCACTGCAAACCCGAGCGCGATGGCGCGGAGTCGGACGCCTCGTCATGCGACCCTCCCCCAGCGCGGGAACCACCCACCTCTCCGGGCGCAGCGCCCAGTCCCCTGCGCCTGCACCGGGCCCGAGGTGAGGGTCGGACCGGAGGAGGGGGGGTGGTCCTCAGGTCGCTGGGCTGACCTTTTGCTGAGCCACCCGCTAATCTGAAAGGCCAGGAAGGAAGCGTCAGCGAGTGTCTGGGATGGGGTTTCCGTCCCGGGACTCCCCTACGAGGGCCGTTGCCGGTAGCCAGAAGATCCGGCCGGACTCCGAGCCTGCCCGCTTGGGCGCCGTGTAATTCTATGGCTGTAGGGTTTCCTCTCCAGGGCTTGGTTCCTTCCACTGTAAATCTGGGGTCTTGCATTAGGTGACCTGCAGCCGCCCCTTGCCCGACTGCAGCAGCTCCTCTGACTCGGCCTCCCCGAGAGCAGCCCTTTCCGAATGTCCCTGATCCTGCTCGTCGGCCTCAGCCCGGGCCCCTGTAACCCGCGCGCCCTCTCCCCGCAGCTGAGGAGAAGTCGTGCGCCGCGGACAGCGACCCGGAGCCTGAGCGGTTGAGCGACGAGCGTGCGGGGGCGCCGCTAGGCCGCAGCCCGGCTCCAGACAGTGCCAGCCCCACTCGCTTGACCGAATCCGAGCGCGCCCGGGAGCGGCGCAGTCCCGAGAGGGGCAAGGAACCGGCCGAGAGCGGCGGGGACGGTCCGTTCGGCCTACGGAGCCTGGAGAAGGAGCGTGCTGAAGCTCGGAGGAAGGACGAGGGGCGAAAGGAGGCGGCTGAGGGGAAGGAGCCGGGCCTGGCGCCGCTGGTGGTGCAGACAGACAGTGCGTCCCCCCTGGGCGCGGGACACCTACCCGGCCTGGCCTTTTCCAGCCACTTGCACGGGCAGCAGTTCTTTGGGCCACTGGGAGCCGGCCAGCCGCTCTTCCTGCACCCTGGACAGTTCACCATGGGCCCTGGCGCCTTCTCCGCCATGGGCATGGGTCACCTGCTGGCCTCGGTGGCAGGCGGCGGCAACGGCGGAGGCGGCGGGCCTGGGACCGCCGCAGGGCTGGACGCAGGCGGGCTGGGTCCCGCGGCCAGCGCAGCAAGCACCGCCGCGCCCTTCCCGTTCCACCTCTCCCAGCACATGCTGGCATCTCAGGTAAGGCCTGTGACCCCACGGCAGCGCCAGCGAGGGAGAAGGCCCAGGGAGCTGGAGGCGGAGGCCAGCGGAGGGCCCGAGGGGTGCCAGGGTCCCTGGGAGCCTCTGGCAGGCAAGAACTTCATCCAGGGGAGGCCCCGGGACGCCCTTTAGGACACCTGGGTTCTGAGAGACGAGGACTGTGTTGTAGGTCCAGGGGCTGGCCAGGGCGCCGCTTCTGACTCCCGTGTGACCTTTGGCAAGTCCCTGACCCTCTCTGGGTCTGCTTCTTTCCCTATAGTCCCATCGAGGAGTGCGGTGCCCATCTAGACTCTTCTGACCCTCACAGACCAGGGCCGCCCCTGGCTTTTGTGAAGTCTTCTCTCCTGGCCTCAGGACATTTTTCTTGGGAACAAAGACCCTTGGCTCCCTGTCCATCCTGAAAGGCTAGGGTGGCCAGACAAAGGGAGGAGGAACATTTGCATTATTTTCTGAACAGTTGACCGCCAGCCCTCCCAGAGGTCTCTGGCCCCTCCTGGACCTTCAATGAAGTCCTCTGTCCTGGCGGAGGACAAGGCTGGTCCTCAACTACCTTGAGTTCCCAGCACCCCCAGCCACATGTCAGGGGTGAGGACTCAGCTCCCCAGGCCCCATTGAAATTCCCAGCTCCCACGGGAGTGTTGATGAAAGTGTGGCTGGGGGCACAGTAAGGAGATTTGATGGGACAGTGGCCTCTTTGGTTGCTTGGGTGGAATATTCCCTGTGGAAAGATTTGGAATCTCTTCATTCATTTTCTTCCCTCTGAGGTTTCTGGCAAATTGAACCCCTGAGATCTTATCTCAAGGGAAGGAAAATAGCAATTCAGGTCTGAGAAAGCTCCTTTGGTTCAGAAGCAAATATTTTAAAAGTTGGGTGGGGGGTGGGGCAGGCGATTCTGAAATGAGTTTTACACACAGCTCAGTGTTAGGGTGTGTGGGGTGTTTGAGGTATCACCATCACTCATCTAGGGCTCTGGGCTGGAGGGGGAGCCTCTGGAGAAAGGAGTTCAGGGGCCAGAGGTTTAATCTGCACCCCTGGTTATTTGTGTATGTGAATGCCTCCTCCCCAGACAAACTGGTAATGGCCAGCAGCATCACAGAGGTCGTGAGGAAGTCAGGGCTTCTAGACACAGCCTGGCCAACAGGTGCATGACCCGGGTGAGAATACCAGCACCTGGGAGGCATCTGTGTTTAGGGCTGCTGGTGGTTACATTCCCAGGCCAGTGCAGCCCATTCTAGACATCAGGTAGAGCCAAATCCCAAGACATCTGAAGCCTCCCTTTCTCCCAACCTGAGATGCCATGTTTGAAATGCCCAGTAGGACCTGACCCTCTCAGGAGGGTGTTTTCTCAGGCCTGATGAAGCTGCCCCTTTTCTTCTCCCTACTTGAGCCAGGCCTGAGGCTCCCTGGGAGCCCAGCGCAGTCATCAGCCCCCTGCCCTCCTCCCCATACCCACTGGCTCTGGGGAGTAAGCCATTATCTCAAAGGTCAGGCCGTTCACCAGCCAGACCTCATGAACTCAGGAAGGTGCTTGTCCAGGAGTTCCTGGCTCCTGTGCCCTTCACAGGCAAAGACTGCATTCCTTCCTCAGCTGCCAGTGAGGTGCTGCCAGGCGTTCCCTGTAGAACTTTCAGGCCAGTTTATGAACTGGTTGGCACCTGTGCCCTCCTCCTGGCCCAGGCAGGAGAACCCTGAGCAGGTGAGCAGGCAGAAGGGGACTTTGCAATGTGCCTTCCCCAGGGTGTCTGCCCTCAGCCCTTCAGAGCCTGCAGATAGGACGGGGGTGAGGATACTGTTCTCAATGAGCAGAACCTCCAAGACACCCAAAGCTGCCTGTTTGACACCTGGCCCTATGCCTGCCCCGTTTTCTCCCTCAAGGCCTTCACCCATGCTAGTGCAGTCACCTGGAATGTCCTTTCCATTACCCCTGCTGTAACACCCAGCACAGAACTTGATGGCAGGCCTTTGCATGGTAGCCTGAAGCGATCTCGCCCTTCTAAGTGGGTTTGGCCACAGGCACACTGGCTCATGCTCACCTGTGCTGCCTGTGGTTATAATTATGTGCGTTGTTGTTTTACATCCCCAAAACAGCAGGGCAAGGTGTCCAGGGGATAGCACCACCCCAGCACCCAGCCCACCTTCAGACACACGTCAGGCAAGATGTCTAACCCTTGTCTTGTTCTGTTTCTTCCAGGGAATCCCAATGCCCACTTTCGGAGGCCTCTTTCCCTACCCTTACACCTACATGGCAGCAGCAGCCGCAGCCGCCTCTGCTTTGCCCGCCACTAGTGCTGCAGCTGCCGCCGCCGCAGCTGCCGGCTCCCTATCTCGGAGCCCCTTCCTGGGCAGTGCCCGGCCCCGACTGCGTTTCAGCCCCTATCAGATCCCGGTCACCATCCCGCCTAGCACTAGCCTCCTCACCACCGGGCTGGCCTCCGAGGGCTCCAAGGCTGCTGGCGGAAACAGCCGGGAGCCCAGCCCCCTGCCCGAGCTGGCTCTCCGAAAAGTAGGGGCCCCGTCCCGCGGTGCCCTGTCGCCCAGTGGCTCGGCCAAGGAGGCGGCCAATGAACTGCAGAGCATCCAGAGACTGGTGAGTGGGCTGGAGAGCCAGCGAGCCCTCTCCCCAGGCCGGGAGTCGCCCAAGTGAGGGGCTGCCCAGCTGCTCCCCTGCCACGCAGGCCACCCGGGCTGCCTGCCCCTGCTGCTTGGGATGTGTACAGCACAGAATGGGTATTTATTTAAATAAAGGAGAAAAGTGGGCTGCAGCAGCCGGAATAGAGCCTCGTCTGGCAAGTCGGGGCCTGGGACACTTCCCTGGGCCTCAACAAGGAATCAGGCTGCCGGAAACACAGTCACTTGGGAGCTGCTGGGCTAGGTCCAGATCGCTCCAGCGTCAAGGTGGCATCCGAGGGTGACTCTGGTCTTCCAGTGCGGTGGGAGAGGCCTCATCCAGGGCCCAGCGGTCCCGGCAGAAGCCAGAAGGTGCAGGGGCCAGGGGTGGGAGCATCGGAGGGAGTCCCAGAGCCCTGGGCCTTGGGCCTGGACCGCGTGAGAAAACTGGGTTGAGGGATGCTGGAGCCAGTTACACGACTGAAGTCAGTGTAGACCTGAGCTGGGAGGGAACCTGTTAGTCCCCCCACTTCTTCCCCAAGAGACAGGCACCTCATGCCAGCCCTGGGTCAGCGGAGGGAGTAGCACTTCTGCCTTGAGTCCCCAGGGGGAAAAAAAAAGATATTTATGAAATAAATGGTAATTTGTGTAAATAAGCTTTAAGGTTCCCAGAATACGCAAATTGGTATTAATTTATTCAAAGGTGTACATTGCTGTGTACATATATTTAGAGATTAACTCATACATTTAAAGTTTTTTTCATTTTACATGAGCATCTATATTGTACAGGGCTTGGGGGGCCTCGGCTGCGGGAGAAGGCCCTGAGCCCCAGAGGAGCCACCACCCCGCCGGCCCCTCGGCCCCACCGCCCGAGTTTGACTCGCCCTGCCCGCGGGCTCCACCTCAGGTTTTCACTTTTCGCTCCGGAGCGAGAACGAAACGACAAAAACGCGAGAAAACAATAAAACGCTACAAAGCGAAGTGAACGGCGCTGTGCGCTCTGTGGGCCGCGCGGGGCTGGGGCGCTGTACGCGCGAAAGGAGGGACGAAAGGCGGGGACAAAAGGCTGCGCGCCCCTCGCTCGGCGACAGCTGCACCCCGGGGGCGGCAGAGCGGCAGGGCGTCTGGGGCGCTGGCTGAGCCGCGAGGCAGGGCGGCGCCGGCGCGGGACGCCTGCTGCGTCCCAGACCGGGGCCGGGCTCCCCCTGCCGGCCGCTCCCGCCGCTCCGCGCCACTGGCCTGGGCACCCACCCGGGCCGGGAGGTGAGCAGCCGAGCGGCCTGGACTCCTGGCTTCTGACTCCCTCTCCGGGAAACCACACTGGAAACGCATCTCCTTTCAATGCTTCTGGGTGGGTGGGCTGGGAGGATGGGTGCTCCTTGTCCGCCCTCTCCCTTCCGAGGAGGGATTTGGCTGTGTCCCACCCGTACCGCCCCGCCAAATATCGCTTAGCCTAGAATTCTTTCCCCTCTCTCTGCCTCCTGAACCTCAAAGACAAACATTTCCTCCGCGTCAGGGCTGTTGGCTAGAGTGGCAAACTCTGGACTGAAGTTCTTACTTTAACTCATCTATCTAAATCCCTCTTGGGAAAGTGGGGAGTGGGGTCAGTGGGCTATTTCCATTCCTGCCTCACTTTCCCCTGTATAATAACGGGCTTGGCTGGGGTCTCTCCGTGGTCCCGCTGTGTCAGTCTCCATTAGGCTGGTCCTTCCCCGAGACCCACTCCTACGAGGACATCTGCCTCCCGCCCCGCGCCGGTGAGCTCCCCAGAGCCGCATCCTCCTCGCCCAGCTAGCAGGTGTTTCCAGACCGACTCCTAGCAGTGGGGGTGGGGAAGGGGTGGGAACTGGGCGGGCACCCCTTCAGCCCTGGGTCTGGTCGGTCACCGAGCACCCCACCTCCTTCCCAGTTCTCTTTAAGCCTTGGGGACCCCGAATGCCCTGCCCCAACAGGCTGCCCACCTTGGGCACTGCACAGGGTGGGGTTTGGGGAGGGTGCTGGCTTCCAAAACACCAAGGACGTTGAGATGGCGGGAGGGCGATGATGAAGATGGAATGAACAATTGGGCCCCCAGACGCCTAGATGCCTTCGTGGGCCGATACATTTGCAAGGAACCAGAGAGAGAACCAGGCCCGCCTCTTCAGGAGGGGGCTGCCCCCAGGCCACGCCGAATGCGGCTGGAGCGGGGAGAGGACTCAGCCAGTGCACGAGTGGGAGGTTGCAGTAGAACGTGTCCAAACCCCAGAGGGTGGGTTCTGGCTGAGACCTCAGACCTGCGGGAACCCGATGGGGACAGAGAAGCCCGTTTTCCAGCCTAAATAGAAGCTCGTGGGCAGCGCGTTTGCTGGAGGTCGCTTTGGGCTGAAACGCCTCATACTCCTAGAGCAGGGGCGCGTTTGCTTCCCGCGGCTTCTCACTTTCAGCAGGACACTAGGAGGGGAGACAAGAGTCGGCTGCGGGCCCGCGGCGGCCTGCGTACAGGGCTGCGGACACCAGGGGGCAGCACCGACCTAGGGTCGCAGGAGGGGCGCGGGCGCAGGCACCGGCGCGGGGGAGGCTGGTGGCTGCGAAGGCCAGGCGGGGCTGCCTCGTTGCGGCCGTTTTTGGGCCGCGTCGTTGCTGCAGCAACCCGAGTGGGGTGGGACTCCAGGGCCTCGAGATCCCCCACTCCACTCCAGCCGCCACCTCCCGCCTCACAGGTCCCCTCCGAGTCGCCCACCCGGCGCTCCGCGGGGCCCCAGCTGGTGGCCAGAGTTCGACTGCGGGAACCCGCGGCCGGCGGCTGGGCCTTGTCCTAGACAAAGGCTAGGCCACTCCCATGCCCAATTAAGCCACCCTCCTCCCCGGCCTCCCAGCCCTCATTGTCCCCAGGGTCGCCAATTAGCCCAGGCGCCCCGCGTACCCGCGGCTCCGGTGCCACAAGGCCTCCTTAACCCTTCAGGGCCTGGCTCGGGGTCCTTGGACGGCAGAGCCACCGGCACGCGCGTGGCAGGAGGGCCTGTGCTGGGGCAATGGCGATACCTACTGGCGGCCTACCCTGTCGCCGCGGGCCCCCACGTGTAGGGCGTGTGAGATCTAAGAGGGAATTGTGCTTGTCGGTGTGGGGTGGTGCGTTCGATTCCCGGAGGAACTCGAAGACGGAGGGTGTGAGTGCGGGGCTCCGAGAGACCCCCTAGCGGCGAAGCCGCACGGATTCCAAGGCCCCGCGGACCTCATTTCCTCTCGGGCTAATCGGAATCCGAGCCCTCAAGCCCTTCCTCCCCAACTCCCCCGCCGCTGCCGTGGAGAACCCGAGCCACCGGTGTGGCCTGGCCCTGCCCTTCCGAAGGGCGCAGCTCCCGGGCCCGCCTCCCCAGCTGACCGCGAACTCCCGCGCGGGATGCTCCTGGGGCGGGAGGGGCGCGCTCAGCCTCGCTCTCCCCGGGACTCCCAAGCTCAAGCGCCCCAGCTCGAGGCCCCGACCCCCTATTTCCCGATTATGGGACGGCCTCTTGAGGGACAGCCTCCACGAGCCCTGGATTTACACCCCAAGCCTGCCTTCCTCCGCTCTGGGAAGGACCCAAAATCCAGTCCCGCTTCCCCCCCCCTCCGTCGCTGTCCTTGGCTCCCAGGTGCGGAGCACCGGCGGTCAGGCGGGAGCCCGCAAGAGGCCGAGCGCTCCATGCTCGCAGGACTGGGCGGCAGCGGAGGGAGCCCCCGCGCTCTTGGGAGGGAGCCCGAGCTCCGGGTCCCCTGGGCACCCTCCCCGGAGCGCCTTCGGGGTGGAGGCTGGTCGCGGGGCGCTGAATGTGTCCGAGCACGCTCGGGGCGGTTTTGCCCTTGGACTTTCTTTTTGGCTCCCGGAGGCGCATATCTGTTCCTCCTATTGAATGGGGCCGGGGACCCCGAACCCACTCCGGAAGCACGGATTTCCAGAGCTGACGGCCGCGCCTCGTTTCCCGGCGAGTCCTCTTGGCAGCTCTAGCAGCTCCCCGCCGGGAGCACGAGTGGGAGAGAACCCAGAGCCCGCCCAGGCCTCGGGCCTCGGCAACTCCCCACAGGTCCACGAGATGGCGCTGCAGGCCAGGGCCCTGGCCGCGGCCTCACAGCCCGCCTCGGGCCAGAGCGGGAGGTAGACTGGGGACCCGGGCAAGCGGGGCACGGAGGAGCAGCCACCGACGCACGCAGAGCCGGGTCCGGAGCCCGGCACAGGCCGCCGAAGGACCGAGGGACTCCGGGGCTGCGGACACGCGGAGCGGAGGGCTTGAGGCTCGGGGTGGGGCCTTCTCCCCTGCTGCCGGGACCGCCGGGCATTGCCAGCTCGGCGACCTTCCAGGCTGCTGCAGATCCCGGCGTGTCCTCTTCTGCGCGCCGGCCGGGCTGGGCCCTCGCGTTCTCTCTGCCGGGAGGGAGCTGCCGGCCTCCGGCCTCCCAGGTTCCTCCGTAGGGGGCTGTGGCTGAGATCCGCAGGGGGCGGGCCGCACGGCCCTGGGAGCGCGGGGCCCACTCCACGGTGAGGACTTGGGGGCGGGATAGGGGAAGGATCGGCGGGGATCCGGCGCTCCTCTCGCGGAGAGGGACCCCTCGGCTCCAACCCGCCCTCCTCACCACCCTTACGCGTTTCTTCAGGGTGGGGTCTTCAGGGTTGAGGGCAGGATGTGCCCTGTGGAGCTGCTCACCTAAGTTCCTGCCTCCGTAGGGGAGGCTTTGGGCTGCGTTATTCCAGCGGGAGGTGGTGGGGACTGGGGAGGTGGTGGGGACTGGGGAGGGCCCAGGGGTCAGCCTGAGAATCTCGCCCTTGGATTAAAAGCCACTAAGGCTCTGGGTCAGGTCTGAATAGGGGGCAGGGGATGTAAGACCCGTTGGCTGGGGAATGCCAGAGTTGGAGGGGGTGGAGCTTAGAAGCCAGCTGACCCTTTATGTCCCCAGATGAGCTCTGGCACCCTCAGAGATTAACCCTACACAGGTTTCCTAAGGGCACACGGCTAGAAAGCAGCCCGGTTAACACCAGTCGAGGATCATTTCCGCTGCGATACAGTCACCGGCTGGGTGATGGGACCCAGGCCAGATGTCGTACCCCGCACTGGGCTCTCAGCTCTTTTCTCTTTCAAAGTACAGTGTAGCACTGGGCTCTCAGCTCTTTTCTCTTTCAAAGTACAGTGTAGCAGAGAATAGGACCAAATCTTTGGTGATTTAATAATTATCTACATGCTCATCTATGGCTGAAGCAGCTGCTTGGTAGGAAAACTGGATAGGTACAAGGTCGAACTCTGCCTCTAGAGCTGTGAGTGCCCTCCAAAAATGTGACTTTATTCTCTGGGCTGCAGAAGCCTCATCTGCAAAATAAGTAGTTTGGACTAAAATCAAGTTGATCTGCAAATGGCCAGTTGACCTGGGTCCAGTTTCCAGTGACCCCTGTCCCACCCCCAGCCTCAACTGCTTTAGACAAGAGCCATGTTCCCATTTAATGCTTAAGGAACCTGAGCCAGAGGGATAGGCAGAGTCACAGACCTTGAGGACCTTCGCCAAGATTCTTGGGGTGGGGGACTGGGTTGGTGGCCTGGATGAATTCTCAATTAGGAAATTGCATTCTAGGTTCCAGTTGCCTCCATTCCCTGTGGGGTGTGGTTGTCACTCACAGCTTGGCCTTCTACCTCAAGCAAGCTGCTTTTGGAGAGATGCAGACTAGTGGGTTGTGGGCGGGGGTTGGGGGTGACTTTATTGCCCAGCACCACAATTTGTTGACTGTGTGTAACTTCTTCCCAAAGAGAGACCCCAAAGAGAGAAAGGGATACCAGTGAAGGCCATTCAGGCACCCATGTTTAAGCGGGTCCCCCAGGCTAATTTCTTTCTTGTGAGGAAGCCTTCATGACAGCCAACGCACTTTCACATGTGGCCTCTCCCCAGCCCTCACTGGCGGGGTGGAGACTATGAGTCCCCATTTCACAGACACGACATTGGGGTTCAGAGAAATGAAGTGAGGTGCCCGAGGCCATCCAGTAAATAAAGGACAAAGCTCTTTCGCAATCCCTTGGGCCTGGCCCTTGGAAACTGATGAAGTGATGATGGGTGAGAGTCAGGCTTGCAGCAGGAAAAGGGCAAACAGGGCAGGGGAGGAGTGCCCGGATGTCCTGGCCAGGAGGTGTGTCCGTGGGAGAAGCAGCCTGGCTCAGAGCCCAGGTCCAGCAGGCCGGGGGAAGGGTGGCCTCATGGCTCCAGTCAGCCCAGCTGGGCCTGCAGGGACCCCTGGTCGGGTCAGGGGCTTTTCGGGGTAAAACACTAACAGGGGCGTTGAGAGGATTACCTGGGGGAGGGGGGTGCATCCTGTGCTTAGCTTAGGGCGTGGCTCATGTTCCCTCTCAATTTTATTTATTTCTCTCCCAAAGAGAACAAGCAGGATGTCCTCTGGCCCCATGGTGCCTGCTCCTCAGCCCAACAGGAGCAGCTGTGGAATAGCCACTGTGTGCTTAACATACACGCAGACATTTGATTTAATTCTCAGCACTGGGCGGTTGGTATCATTATCTCCATTTTACAGAGGAGAAAATGGCCCAAGGTCATAGAGCATCTAAGAAGCAGGTCACAGGCCCACACCAGACTGTGGCCGACCCCAGGCCTCTGTCCCTTCCTGGAACCTGGTGTTCCTGCTCCACCACCCCTGGGCCGCAGAGTGCCCCCTGGCATTTGGCTCAGCCCTGTGGCGGACTGTCCTGGGACTGGTTTTCATTTAGCCCTGGACTGGCTAGCCAGTTCATCCTGCTCCCACTATGGGTCTTATTTATTTCCTTCTCGGGGGTCTGTCCACACACTTCCATGCTTTGCCTGCCCATAACTGTCCCCGTTGCCCATGACAGTTTGGGTTTGAGTACTGGCGTCCTGAATTCTGGAAGACCCCTCAGTTCTGAGCAAGTCACCCAGTAGGTCACCTTGCCATCCCCACAGACGTACCCCTACTAGGCTGGGAGACCCAGCAATGAGTGAAACAGACACCAGCACCCCCATTGAGGGAGCCAATGATCTGGCAGAAGATAGAGACATCCAAGGAATATATCCCCTCCCAAGAGAAGACAGAGCGGTGTATAGGGCTGGGGTGGGAAAAGGCTCAGCCCCAGCAAACTGGAGGCAGAGAGGAGCGGCAGAGCCTTAGAGAGGTTGGGGAGCTGGCAACTGGCCTGGTTTCTCCAAGGAAACTACCGCACCAAGCATCTTCACATGGGCATGTCTCTGTGTGTTCGTGTGTGTGTGTCTGTGTGGTAGGTGCATGTGTATGTGTGTAACACATGGCAGGCGTGCAGAAAGCCCTTGCTGGATGAGTGAATGAAGAGCACCTGGTCCCTCCAGGATAGCCCCCACCCCCAGGTCCTGGGCCAGAGGCCCCTCCTCCAAGTACACTTCAGTCCCCTGCAGAGAGCTCTGGAGGGCTTCAGGTCTCCCCAACTGGGCCTCCTGTGTCTCCTGGGGAACTAAGGCCCAGTGTGTGTGTGTGTGTCTTGCCTGAGGACTTGCCTCTGCAGGAGAAAGTTCCAGGCCATCCACAGACACTCCCAAGCCCTCAAACCCTGCTCTCCAGCTGTGCCAGGGATTCTCTGCTCCCTAAGTTCTGGAAACTTCTGGCCTCTGGAGCAACAACCTTGTCCCCCATGGCCAGGGCAGACCTCTCCATCTGAGTCCCTTGGGGAAGCTCCTAGCATGTTTGCCCCCCAGTCTTTCCTGTGGAGCAGAAGGCCTTCCTGAAATGCAGCTGAGATGAAGTCACTTGCCCTGGTTAAAGCCTCCCAAAGCTTTCCCTTGCTCTTGGGGTCAAGCCCAGCCTCCTCAGCCTGGCAGTGGGGCCTGTGTGAGTCCTGCCTACTCGCCCTCTTCCCCAGGACTCCACCCTCACTACCCACCTCTAGGCTAATCTTGGTGGCCTTGCCTCGGCCTCCTGCGCATGTGCACATGCTTTTCCCTGGGCTTGGAGTGCTCTTCCTGCCTTCCGCTGAAACACTCAGCACACTGGCTCCTTCTTCAGGGAGCTGCTCCTCTGCCTTCTCCCTCCTGAGTTGGATGCCCATGCACACCCTGTTTCCTGTCGGTAGTCAACCAATGTGTGGACTTGGGCAAGCTACTTTACCCCTCCTCCATCACTGCTGCAGAGTGGGGATACCAGCACCTGCTCACGGTGGTTCACAGTGGGGCCGGCCAGGAGCCTGGACCAGTGAGTGATGGTTCCCGTTCCTTTGGGGAACCCTAAGGGCGGTTGAGGATGGGGTCTGGGGGCGCTCTGCGAGTGGGGAAATTCCCCTCAACCCAGTGCGGCGGCCAGGGTTGGGCCTGCCAGAGAGAAGCCCCCTTCCCGCCCTGGAGGCCAGGCGCGGGCCAAGGAGACCCCCCTGCCTGAATGTGCCCTAAACCCGGGGGTTTAGACTAGAGGGGTGCTCGACAGGCCTGCATGTTGGGTGTCTGCAGACGAACGGCGACGAAATCCTGAGGCCAATGAGCCTCCGTGCGCACGCGCGCTGGTGACACCTCCTCCCTCTCCCAGGGAAGCGCAGCCTGGGGAGGGGCGCTTCTTGCCGCAGGATGGTTGCTGGTAACCCGGCTGGATTAATATCATCTGTGGACTGCCTGCGCTGTGCGAGCAGTGGCTCCCTCCTACCACTAGGTGGGGATCTGGAGTCGTTCAAACCAGGAGTCCGGGGCTTGCTTGGGTTCAGGCCTGCAGCCCCTCGCCCTCTTGCCGCCAGCCAGGGTTTCCCAGCCTGCCTGACTGCCGCCTCCCGGGCGCTGGGCCCGCGCCCTGTGCCTCCACTCTCATTTCTAGCTAGGTCCTGCTGCCAGGGAATAACATTGAGGGAAATGAATGAGAACACGGACTGTGCAGCCA
Organism: Macaca thibetana thibetana; assembly: GCF_024542745.1. Classification (NCBI taxonomy): domain Eukaryota; kingdom Metazoa; phylum Chordata; class Mammalia; order Primates; family Cercopithecidae; genus Macaca; species Macaca thibetana. The sequence continues at coordinate 34,279,397 of NC_065593.1, forward strand.
GAGAGGCCTGGTTTCAAATCCCAGCTGCACCTTTAGTTCTGGGGATTTGGCTCGTTGGGCCTCCACTTTCCTCATCTCTAAAATAGACTCGTCTACTTATTCTGCAAAGGGCAGGAGGAAATATGGCTGCCCTGATCGCCACCCAGAGTGGGAGGAATGGACAGCGTTCTGTGTCCTCTAAGCCCTCACATAGGACAGCTAACCCAGACAGCGCCTGTGTTCCAAGACTTCCTCATGCTCCTGTCTCACTGATAGAAACTTACCTGTCCCAGGGCTCCTCCTTGGGGACCTTGCTGGGAGAGAGGGGCCCATCTGACTTAATGCCCTGCCTTTCCAGGTGCTGTGCTTGCAGCTTCCATCTGAGCCAGGGTGGGGGACCAGATTCTGGCCTGGGTCCCAGGGGCACCATTGCAGAGGCACAGATGTCCCCCCCGCCCCACCTCCCATGCCCTTCACACAAGGGCCCTGCCTCTTCTTCATCCATCAGGCTCTGGGCCAGGACTGAGGGATAATTTCCCTTCTCTCCCATTCACAGGCAGGAAAACTGAGGTTCAGAGAATCCAGGACAGGTTCTATCAGTGGGGGAAAAAGGAAGGGTTGGCCCAGGGAAAGGGAACATGGAGGTTAGTGTTGTTTCTTCTAAGTCACCAGTCTTGGTCTTGGTCACCTTGGTTCAGGTGTCCCCTTCTCCTATGTGTCACTGATCTTTCCCCTGACATAGGAGGGATTTGTATGACAGTCCCCATCTGCTCAGACACCAGAACCTGCCAAGCCCACAGGGAGCTGCCCTCGCCGACTCTCACCCCTTTGGGAGCCAGAGGTCTCTTCCCCAGGGTGGAAAGACAGAGGTTTAGAAGGGGTTAACGCTTCTTGCTTTCACATCACTGCAACAAGTATGTGTTGAGCAATGGCCACAGTGTCATGTGCGGCGCATCCTCCCTCTTTCTCTCACATGCTCTGGACTCCTTGCCATTTTTTCTTTTTAAAAATGGAGGCCGGGAGCGGTGGCTCATGCCTGTAATCCCAGCACTTTGGGAGGACAAGGCAGGTGGATCACCTGAGATCAGAAATTCGAGACCAGCCTGACCAATATGATGAAACCCCGTCTCTACTAAAAATACAAAAATTAGCTGGCATGGTGGTGTGTGCCTGTAATCCCAGCTACGCAGGAGGCTGAGGAAGGAGAATCACTTTAACCTGGGAGGTGGAGGCTGCAGTGAGCCGAGATTGCACTATTGAACTCCAGCCTGTGCAACAAGAGTGAAACTCCGTCTCAAAAAAAATTTTTTTTTGAGATATTATTTGCATAAAATGTATTATTAAAGGATACAATTAATTGGTTTTTACTATATTTACCAGATCATGCAACAGTCACCACTGTCACTCCCCAGCCCTTGACAACCACCAATCCACTCTCTGTCTCTGTGGATTTGCCCACTCTGGACATTTTGTATCAATGGAATCATATAGTCCGTGTTTTTTTGTGACTGGCTTCTTCCACTTAGCCTAATGTTTTCAAGGCTTACCCATGCTGTAGCACACACTGATGTTTTCATCCTTTTACGGCTGAATCCTATTCCATTACATGGCGATACCATGTTTTATTTATTCACCGTCAGTTGATGGGCATTTAGATTGTTTTCACTTTTGACTATTGGGAATAATGTTGCTCTGAACATTGATGTTCAAGTCTTTGTGTGAACATACGTCTTCATTTCTCTTGGGTATGTCTAGGAGTGGAATTGCTGGATCAAATGATAACTCTCACTTTTTTCCCCACCAGCAGCTAAAGCTAACTTTTTGAGGAACCACCAAACTGTTTATCAAAGTGCCTGTACCATGGTACCCTCCCACCAGCAATTCCTTGCCATTTCTTGAATGTGCCAGACACACTCGTCCTTGGTCCCTGACTTCTTTCTTGGAGAGGCCATCATTGGCCATCTGATGTAAAACAGGAGCCTATTTTCACCCTCTCACTCCCTTCCTCCCTCTCTTTGCTTGTTGATATTGGACGTGCTGAGACTATTTTACTTACTTATTTTGTTTATTGCTTCCCCTCACTAGAATGGAGCTTTGTTCATTGTTCTAACATTGCTCCTAGAACATTGCCTGGCACATATAGGTGTTCAATCAATGTTTGTTGAGTAACATGAGTGAAGAAATGTAGGGTGCCAAGCTGGGTACACAGGGCATAGCATGGTGAGATCCCATGGAAATGGACCAAGTGTTACTGAGGCCACAGGGAGGTAAACTGTGTGTCACCGAAGCCTCCTGCCTGGACATTTCTTTACCTATTGAGTCGGCCATGGGGGTTCAGGACCACCTATGCTCTCGCCCTCATCAGACCAGCAGAGAAGAAGAACTGGGCCTCCTCCCTCAAACTAGGCAAGAGGTGGGGTAACAGGTTAGTTAGCCGCGTAGTCGTCATGACAGTTCTGTCTATTTGTTGGGACACTGTAGACAGTGCCATCGCTGAGTGAAAGGATTTGAAGGGCGGCAACTGGAGAGGGTATTCAAGTGTGTCAGTGCCCTGCGTCAGCCCTGTCTGTCCCCATCCAGGTCTCAGTCTGCCTTGGAGACCCAGATGTGAGAGCTGCTCAGCAGGGAAGGATGCTGGCCTTTCCCCATGCCAGGCGTGAGGGTCACAGTCCTGGCTGTCCAGCCGATCCAGTGGGTCTTTTATGGCTTCACCTCAGCTGGCCTCTGGACATATTAGTCAGGAATCCTTCAGTCATAAGGACAGAAATCCAAACTCAAGCTGAAGAAAAAGGGCAGTTTATTGGCAAGCACAGGACCTGGGAGGTGCAGGGGAGGGGCAGCCGGCCTTCAGAATGCTCGCTGTCTCTGTCTGCCTGCTTTCTCTCTCATTTCTTTTCTCTGTGTGTTGGCATCACTCTCTCCTACCACAGATGGGCTTCTTCACTCTTCTACCACAGGGAGCTTGGCTGCAGGCAGCTGTGGGTTACAGAAATCCAGCTTAGTGGCTTAAAAGGAAAGGAAATGACTCTGCTTTTCTACTTAGAACAATCACAGGGAAACACTCGGATTGGTCCCCTGGGATCATATGCCCACCTCCCTCCTCCACCCATACAAACAACTCATTCTCCTTTGCCACTGTTGTCAGTTGTGGCTACACCAAAAAACCAGGCTTGCTGGTCTCTCGCTCTCTCTCAAAATGCATGCTGACTGCCAAGTACTTCGCAATCTCTCTCTCTCTCTTTTTTTCTTTGAGACAGGGTCTCACTCAGCCATCCAGACTGGAGTGCAGTGGCATGATCACAGCTCATCACAGCCTCAACCTCCTGGGCTCAGGTGATCCTCCCACCTCAGCCTCCCAAATAGCTGGGACTACCGGCACATGCCACTATGCCCAGCTTTTTTTTTTTTTTTTTTTTTTTTTTTTTGTAGAGACTGGGCTTTTGCCATGTTTCCCAGGTTAGTCTCGAACTCTTCGGCTTAAGCAATCTTCCTGCCTGGGCCTCCCAAAGTGCTGGGATTACAGCCATAAGCCACTGCGCCTGGCCTCATTTCTCTTAATCCACACAACTGCTCTGGAGAAATATATACTGGTCAGGGCTCTTTTAGCTCCTACTGACAAAAGCCCAACTCAAATTAGCTTAAGCTGAAAAGGGAATGTATTACTTTACATAATTGATAAAAGCAGGAGTAGACTTCAGGCATAGCTTGTTCCAGGGAGTCAAATAAGCCTGGGCTCTTATTGGCTCCAGCTCTTAGCCGGACTTCCCTCTCTATTGGCTCAGCTCTCAGGTACATCCTACCCAAGCAGCAGGAAAAAATGACTAGGGCAGCCTAGGCTCAGATGGTCTTTAGAACCATTATTCCCAGGGGAAGAGGAAGACTGCTTTCTGTGCCCAGAGCAAACTATCTCGGGGGACTGGTTTATTCCCATGAGGGTCCAATATCTACTCAGGGCACAGGACAAAGACAACCATATTTGGCCAGGCCAGGTCATGTGCCTACTCCTGCAGCAAGAGGATGAGACAGAGCTGTGAGGATTAATGCCACCGGAGCAGGAACAGGGCAGACTGATTGGATGTGACCAGCTATATCACTTTCCCATTGCACAGATGAGGCTTGGAGAGATAAGGTAACTTCCAGTACCATAGAGCTAGAGACACAGTCAGGATTCAAACGCACGTCTGTCATCTCTTCCCAGAAAACCACCCTGCCTCCTTTTAAAGTGCTGAGCTAAAACATCCCTTGAAGAAGTAGATTCCTGTTGATAGCCATATCATTCCCAGCACCCCTTGCAGCAACTGCCACAGAGAGGACTGCTTGGGAGGAGGGGTTGGCCGCACTCTCAGACAAGATCCTTTACCAGATCTCCGTGGTTGAAAGGGTCTCTGGTCATTGACTCCAGGTGTCATACTGAATCATCAATCCAAACAAGGTTTGATTTTTGGCAAGGGTGCCAAGACCATTCAGTGAGGGAAGGACAGTCTTTTCAACAAATGGTGTGGGAAAAACTGGATGTCCACATGCAAAAGAATGAAGTTGAACCCTTACCTTACATGATATACAAGATTAACCCCCAAATGCATCAAAGACCTAAACTTAAGAGCTAAAGCTATAAAACTCTTAGAAGAAATCACAGGGGGAAATCTTCATGACCTTGAATTTGGCAATAGTTTAAAAAATATAACTTTAAAAGCATAGATGACAAAAGAAAAAATAGATAAATTGAACTTCACAAAATCAAATTACTTTTGTACACCAAAAGACACTATCAAGAAAGTAGAAACACAACTCACAGAATGGAAAAAAAAGGATTTGTAAATAATATATTGGATAAGAATTTAATATCAAAAATATATCATTTCTACAACTTAACAACAAAAAGACAAATAACTCAATTACAAAACGGGCAAAGGACCTTAAATAGACACTTTTTCCAAAGAGGATATATAAGTGACCAGTAAAAATATGAAAAGATGCTCAACATCATTAGTCATCAAGGAACTGCAAATCAAAACCACGAGATATCACTCCACACTCACCAGGATGGCTGGAATTTAAAAAGAGAGAGAGCAAGCCAGAAATGGAGGCACACAACTGTCATCCAATCTACTTGGGAGGCTGAGGAGGGAAAATCACTTAAGCCCAGGATTTATAATCTAGCCTGGGCAAAATAGTGAGACCACCATCTGTACTAGAAAGAAGAAAGAAAGAGAAAGACGAGAGAGAGGGAGGGAGGGAAGAAGGAAGGAAGGAAGAGGGAAAGGGAGGGAAGAGAAGAGAAGGAGGAAAGAAAGTCCAAACAAATTGGCAAGAATGTGAAGGATTTTTTTTTTTTTTTTTTTTTTTTTTTTGAGACAAGGTCTCACTCTGTCGCCCAGGCAGGAGGGCAGTGGCACTATTATACCTCACTATAGGCATAATCTCCTGGACTCAAGTGACCCTCTGCTTCAGCCTCCCAGGTAGCTGGCTTTATAGGTGTGCACTACCACTCCTGGCTAATTTTTGATTTTTTGTAGACAAGGTCTCACTGTGTTGCCCAGGCTGATCTCAAACTCCTGAACACAAGTGACCCTCTTGCCTCAGCCTTGCAACATGCTAGGGTTACAGGTGTGAGCCACCACACCAGCCCTGGATGTGGAGCAATTGGAACTCATGTACATTCTGTTGAAAATGTAAAATGGTGAAGTTTCTGTGGAAAACAGTATGGTGGTTCTCCACAAAGCTAAACATAGAGTTACCACATGGTCCAGCAATTGCACTCTTAGGTATACACCCAAAGGAATTGAAAACGGACACTCTAGCAGATACTTGTACACCAGTGTATATTGCAGCCTTATCCACAGTAGCTGAAAGTTGAATACAATCTCAATGTCCATTAACAGATGAATGTGGTACATAATGTGGTGCATACATTCAATGGAATATTATTCAGCCATACAAATGAGTGAAGTTCTGATACATGCTATTTGCTCTATATTGTATATACGTGCTATAAAATATAGAGAAAACTTGAAATCATGATGCTAAAGTGAAATAAGCTAGACACAAATGGACAAATATTGTATGATTGTACTTGGCTGAAATAACTACAGTAGGAAAAGTCCTGGAAACAGAAAGGAGAGTAGAGGTTACCAGGGGCTGGGAGGAGAGGGGAATGAGGCGTTATTGCTTAATGAGTACAGAGTTTCTGTTTGGAATGATAAGAAGTTTCAGAAACAGATTGTGGTGATAGTTGCATAACAATGTGAGTGTACTTAATGCCACTAAACTGTACACCTAAAATGGTTTAAATGGGAAATTTTATGTTGTATATGTGTATTTTGTCCCAACTTTAAAAATATAGGGGCTGGGCGCAGTGGCTCACACCTGTAATCCCAGCACTTTTTGGGAGGCTGAGGTGGACAGATGACCTGAGGTCAGGCGTTTGAGACCAGCCTGGCCAATATGGTGAAACCCCATCTCCACTATAAATACAAAACTAGCCAGGAGTAGTGGTGGCTACCTGTAATCTCAGCTATTCGGGAGGCTGCGGCAGGAGAATCACTTGAACCCAGGATGCAGAGGTTGCAGTGAGCAGCTGCACTGTACTCCAGCCTGGGTGACAGAGTGAAATAAAAAAATAAATAAATAATGATAATAAAATTAAAATAGGACATGAACGTAACAAATGTACCCCTCTGATTGGGGATATTGAAAATGGGGGAGGCTGTGCATGTGTTGGGGGGCAGAGGGAATATGGGAAAACCTCTTATGAATGAACAAATTTGTATGAAGAGACAAATACCTTTCTCTCAATTTTGCGGTCAAGCCAAAACTGCTGTAAAAAATTTTGAAAGGGGCCGGGCGCGGTGGCTCACGCCTGTAATCCCAGCACTTTGGGAGGCCAAGGCGGGCGGATCACAAGGTCAGGAGATCGAGACCATGGTGAAACCCCGTCTCTACTAAAAATACAAAAAATTAGCCGGGCGCGGTTGTGGGCGCCTGTAGTCCCAGCTACTCGGGAGGCTGAGGCAGGAGAATGGCGTGAACCCGGGAGGCGGAGCTTGCAGTGAGCCGAGATCGCCCCACTGCACTCCAGCCTGGGCGACAGAGCGAGACTCCGTCTCAAAAAAAAAAAAAAAAAAAAAAAAAAAAAAAAAAAAAAAAAAAAAAAAAAAAATTTTGAAAGGATATGCATCTTGCACGTAGAGAGGTCTACTTTACAATTTGTTTTCCAACAAATATGTATTGAGTAAGCTTTCAGTGCAGGCATCTGGTTGGCACTGGGTGGTCCATGACCCAGCTGTGCCCTCAGGGGGCCTGGGACTGCAGCGGAGCTTGCCAAGTTCTCAAAGAGAGAGGGGAGCTGGATGAGAAGGACATGTTGAGAGCAAAGAACATGAATTTGCCTCCTCAGTGTTTCCAAACTGCCCAGGGCATTGATTAAAAGCATTAAAGTCATCTGAGCTCTATCCTGACCTACTGCGTCTGAACGTGCTCGGCTGGATCTTCATTCCGCAGCCAGAGGACTTGAACTAGGAGGGAGTGAGAAGGGCCGCGCAGCTTCCTCCCTGCCCATGGCCAATGAGGATTCACCAACTTCGTGTTCTCTACTCCTAGAACCTCACGCCCTGGCTGCCAGCAGTGGCCCTGTCTAAAACTCTCCTTCAGGAGAAGCTCCTGACTTTGCGTCCATCTTGGGAGAAACAGAAAACAGCTCTCCCACCCTCTCCATCCCACCATCTTTCAGAAGAATAAAGACTTATTAAAAACTTCTGCAACTTGGGCAAAGTACCGATCCTTTGCATAGATGGTGTTTCTGCTCCTCTGGCCTGAAAACTAAACGCTAACCCAGTACCCCTGGCGAACACATCCCCCATGTTGAGAATGGTGGGTGTGGGGGTGCGTGGGGGAAGTTCTGCCCTCTGCTCACTCAGGCCTCAGGAGCCGAGGTCACCATGCACCTGCTACTCTTTGGGCACCCATTTTGTTTTCATGGGCCAAGCCCTGGAATGGGGAAGGCATATGTGGACAGTGGGCAGAGACATTGAGAGAAGGTCTGTGTCTCAGCCAGAGATCACCTGGCACCTTGGGGTCAGCCACTAGACCCCTCCCTAAGGCTGGTTGGGCACTGACTTAGGTGTCCCCAGCATGCCAGGCCTTTGGGCAGAGGGCAAGAGTTCAGGCCTCAGCTGTTCTTCCCCACCTGGAAGAGGGTAGCTGTCTTCTATTTGAGCATATGCCTTGGGATCGTATTTTAAAATCCTAAATCAGGACAGCAGACCTGATAAATAATTTGTGAACTGATCGATGTGTAAAGTCCTTTAAAGGTATCCAAGTCAAATCAGTTACATATTGAATACATTTCTTGAAAAGAATGCAGCTAAAGTAGACTCTGTCCTGGAAATGTGAGGCCAGGTGTTCTTAAACAGGGGCAATTTTGGACCCCAAGGGACATCTGGCAATGTTTGGGGACATATTTGGTTTTCACAACCTGTCACCACATCTAGTGGGTAGAGGCCAGGAATGCTGCTGACTATCCTACAATGCACAGGGCTGCCCCCACAATGTGGAATTCTCAGGCCCCAAATGTCAGTAGTGGCAAGTTTGGGAAACCTTGCTCTTGGCTTTCTGGGGCTGTGCCTGTGCACCCCAGGGTGTCAGCCCAGCCTTGATTTTTTCCTCATACTTCATATCTACTTTTGGTCCTGTCTGTGACACTATTGTCAGAGGGTGGAGGCTTAGAACCCCTCAGCTCTCTGCTACTTCCTTTTTTGATGGCAGATGACTACCTTTGAAGAGGTACCTCAGGTACCAACCCAAGCCTGGCAAGGGGCAGGGGGTGTCTTGAGTAAGCGTCTTCCACTGGGGAGATGAGAGCAGAGACCGGATGCAGCAAGAGGGTGGGAAGGAGCACTGGATTTAGAGGGAGAGGCGTGGGGTCAGCTCTGTCCGACTCCACCTCTAACCTGGCCATTTAGCCTCTGTGCCTCAGTTTTCTCCTCTGTCCATTGAGCACATGTTCTAAACAGGGTTATTGTGAGGGTTAGGGAGAGGAAGGATGGGACAGGGTTGTGGAAAGCACTAAGGCTGGGCAGCAGCAACTTGTGGAGTCCCCGCTGTGTATGCTGACTTAGGAGGACCCCAGCTGGGCTGGCAGGTTGGGAGAGGGTAGGGCTGGGCTGAGAGACTATAGAGTGGAACACTGGGAGTGCGTGCTCTCTAGTTACGGTGATCTGCAGACAACTGGTGTGCCTGGAGCACAGAAACGGACTGGCTGGCAAGACAGTGCCAGGCAGCACGTGGAGACTCCCATTTGCCGGCGCTGCTTTCCTTTGTAGCTCTCAGACAGAGGGAGCAGGAGGCCTGCCTGAGTCTGGATGTGCACCCAGGCCTCATGCCTGGAGGTTAGCGCAGGGAATGATGTGCTGGAGCAGGTGGGCTCCGTGTATTTGGCCAAAAGCAGGTTGAGGTTGGCACCATGGTTCACACCTGTAATCCCAACACTTTGGGAGGCTAAGGTGGGAGGATCACTTGAGCCCAAGAGTTTGAGTCCAGACTAGACAACATAGCAAGACCCCATTTCTAAAAGAGAAAATTTTTTTTTAATTAGCTGGGTGTGGTGTTATGCGCCTGTAGTCCCAGCCTGGAATAGCTGAGATAGAAGGATCACTGGAGCCTAGGAGGTCGAGGTTGCAGTGAGCCAAGGCCACACCACTGCACTCCAGCCTGGGCAACAGAGCGAGATGCCATTAAAAAAACAAAAAAGATAAATTAGAAAGATTTGAAAGTCCCAAAAGCACCCGTGTGTGTGTGTTCGTGTGTGTGTGTGTGTGTAATTTTTAATTGAAAATTTTTTTTAAAAAATTTTTGTTGTAATGTTTTTTGAGACGGAGTCTCGCTGTCATCCAGACTGGAGTGCAGTGGCAAAATCTCGGCTCAATGCCACCTCCAGCTCCTGGGTTCAAGCGATTCTCCTGCCTCAGCCTCCTGAGTAGCTGGGACTACAGGTGTGTAATTTTTTTAGAGGAGGCATTGGAGTACAGAGGTCATACTTGCTGCCCAGAACTTAGAAACAGACACTCACTGACTAGCAGTGTGACCCTTGGGCTGTTATTCAGCTTTTCTCTACTTCAGTTTTCTCATTTACAGGTGAATCATAATGATGGGGCCAAAGGAATGCAGGAGCCCACTGAAAGAGCTCCCAGTAGCCAAAGCTGGAACAATTCCAGCAACAAAATACATAACATACTACTGAATTATAACCCAACATATAACACAAAGATCCAGGAGTTATACTGACACAAATAAACGATTGAGTAAAATAAGTTAATCAATGCGAGAGAATAGACAAATCTGTGAAGAAGAACTCCAAATATTGATATAGATACTCCCTGCTCAAGAATGTGGAGTGTAACTCCCCACTCCTGAAGCGTGGGCTGTGCCAGTGATTTCCTTCCAGCTACTACAGTATGGAAAGGGGCAAAAGGAATCCCTTTACAGTGGAAAGTTAGCAAACACTACCTCACTCTGGTGACCAAGGCTAGCATCATTAGTGAGAAGTCATAACATGTCTTCGATATGATTGATGAGAAGGACATCCCACTTCTCTGGCCTTCCTCCCCCAAACCCATAACTTCAGCCTAATCATAAGGAAAAAACCAAACGAACCCCAATCAAGGAACATTCCACCAAATGCCTGACAGCACTTCCTAAAACTGTTCAAGACATCAAGCGCAAGGAATGTCTGAGAAACTGGCACAGCCAAGAAGAGCCTACGGAGACATGATAATGAAATGCAATGTGGTCTCCTGGATGGAATCCTAGAACAGAAAAAGGACATTCAGTAAAAAAAGTTAAGCAAGTCTGAAAGAAGCGTGGATGTTAGTTGTAAGAAACTGATATGGTTTGGCTGTATCCCCACCCAAATCTCATCTTGAATTCCCATGTGTTGTGGGAGGGAACAGGTGGAGGTAATTGAATCATGGGGGCAGTTTTCTCCATACTCTTCTCATGATAATGATCAAGTCTCACGAGATCTGATGGTTTTATAAGGATCTGGTATTTCCCCTGCTTATACTCATTCTCTCTCCTGCCGCCCTGTGAAGAGGTGCCTTCCACCATGATTGTAAGTCTCCTGAGGCCTTCCCAACTATGCAGAACTGTAAGTCAATTAAACTTCTTGACTTTATAAATGACCCAGTCTCACATATTTCTTCATAGCAGCGTGAGAATGGACTAATACACAAACATACCATATTAATGTAAGATGTTAACAATAGAAGAAACTGGGTGTGAGGCAGAATATGGGAAGTCTATGTGCTGTTTTTGCAGCTTTTCTATAAATCTATTCTAAAATTAAGAGTTTATTTTTAAAAGTAAGTAATAGTGTCTACATTATGTTGCTGCATTCAATAAGTGATTTATATCAAGCATTTGGTGCACTGGTATATGGTGTTTAATGTTAGCTATTATTTATCATTATTGTTCTTATTTCTATTTTTCTTATTACAATAGCAATGTATACTTGTTACAGAAAAATTCACAAATGAGCCAAAGAAAAACATAAGCCAAAGAAGAACAACCACACCCTACACTCTCAGAGACAACCACTGGTCACACCTTGCTGTGGATCCCTCCCGAGGTGTCTTTAATTTTTATAAAGCTTGGATCACTCCATACATACAGTTCAGTAAATGGTCATAATTTATTTAAGTAACCCATAAATTATTTGATATTTAGGTTGTTCTAACTCTTTGCTCTCACAAATAGGCAAGAGTACATAATGGACTAAGCATTAATTAGAAAGAAAAAAGAAAACCCTGAAAAATTATAAAAACCTGACACTAATGCTGAAATAAGCACAGAGGATGCTCAGTAGTTAATCAAATGGCCTTATCAGAAAATCCGATGGCTGACTTTTCTTTTCTAGATCTGTTTCATTTCACAATTTAAAAATATTTTTTTAAATGTAAAGAGGGAAAGATTACCTGGCAAAATATGTTTTTAGAGCTTAAAAACTTCATTTATTTATGATGATGATATTTTTTTTTTAAAAAAAAGCTAAATTTGCTCAATGGATTAGTGTAGGCATTTTATCCCTACCTGTGCTTTCTTTCTAAAAAGTATTTATTTGTCTATTTTGAGAGCATCATTTTATCCTTTTTATTGTATATTTTAAGGTGTACCACTTGATTCGATATACATTGTGAAATAATCACTGCCATAAAGACCACTGACATATCCGTCACCTCACATAGTTACTTTTCATATGCATGGTGAGAAAACTTGGGATCTACCTTCTTAGCAAATTTCAAGCATATGGTACAGTACTGTTACCTAGAGTCATCAGGCTTTATATTAAATCTCCAGAACTCATTCATCTTGCATAACTGAAACTTTGCACCCTTTGACCAACATCTTCTTCTCTTCCCCTTCCCCGAGCCCCTGGTAACTATCATTCTCTTCTTTGTTTCTATGAGTTTGACTATTTTATATCCCACATACAAGTGAGATCTTACAGATTTGTGTTTCTGTGTCTGGCCTATTTCACTTAGCATAATGTCCTTCAGGCCTATCCAGGTTGTTGCAAATGACAAGATTTTTTTTTTTTTTTCTTTTTTAAGGTAGGATAATATTTCCTTGTATATGTATGCACCACATTTTCTTTATTCATTCATTATTTTTTTCATTTTTTATTTTTGTTTTGAGACTGATTCTCACTCTACCACCCAGGCTGGAGTGCAGTGGTACAATCTCGGCTCCCTGCAACCTCTGCCTCCTGAGTTCAAGTGATTCTCCTGCCTCAGCCTCCTGATTAGCTAGGATTATAGGCGTCCACCACCATGCCCAGCTAATTTTTGTAATTTTAGTAGAGATGGGATTTCACCATGTTGGCCAGGCTGGTTTCGAACTCCTGACTTTAAGTGATCCACCGGCCTCGGCCTCCCAAAGTGCTGGGATTACAGGAGTGAGCCACCGCACCCAGCCTTATTCATTTATTGCCGATGGACATTTAGGTTATTTTCATATCGTTGCTATTTTGAATAATACTGCACTGAAAATAGGAGTGCAGGTAACTTTTCAAGACCTTGATTTCGATTCCTCTGGACAAGTACCTAGAAGTGGGATTGCTGGATTATATGGTACTTCTATTTTAATTTTTTGAGAAACTTTCATACTATTTTCCATAATGGCCATACCAATTTATATCCCCACCAACAGTATACATAGGGTTCCCTTTTCTTCACACACTCACCAACACTTATCTTTTTTTTTTTTTTTTTTTTTTTTTTTTAAATACAAGTTGAGTGTCCCTTATCTGAAATGCTCAGGACCAGAAGTATTTTTGATTTTTTTTTTTTTTTTTTGATTTGGAGTCTTGCTCTGTTGCCCAGGCTGGAGTGCAGTCGTGCCATCTCGGCTCACTGCAACCTCCACCTCCCAGGTTCAAGCAATTCTCTGCCTCAGCCTCTGGAGTAGCTGGGATTACAGGCACCCACCACCATGCCTGGCTAATTTTCATATTTTTAGTAGAGACGGGGTTTCACCATGTTGGCCAGGCTGATCTTGAACTCCTGACCTCGTGATCCACCCGCCTCGGCCTCCCAAAGTGCTGGGATTACAGATGTGAGCCACTACGCCTGGCCGCACATTTTGGATTTTTTTTGAAAGCTTGGAATATTTGCATATATATAATGAGGTAGTCTTGGGAATGGAACCCAAGTCTAAACACACAATTCGTTTATGTTTTGTATATACCTTATACACATAGCCTGAAGGTAATTTTATACAATGTTTTAAATAATTTTATGCATGAAACAAAGTTTGTGTACACTGAACCATCAGAAAGCAAAGGTGCCACGATCTCTGCCACCAATGTGGACAATCTGTGGTTGTTTGGCATTGCCATCATGCCTGAATCAGAATTTATATGCTGCTAATTAAACAATCATTTTCTTACATTTATTCACACATGAGTACTTAACAGTAAAAGTATGACATACTTTTTTTCTTTTTTTTGGGGGGGGACAGGGTCTCACTACTGTGTCGCCCAGGTTGAAAGGCAGTGGTGTGAACATGGCTCAATGCAGCCTTGACCTCCTGGGCTCAAGCAATCCTCCCGCCTCGGCCTCCCAAGTAGCTGAGATTACAGGCACACAACAGCATGACCTGCTAATTTTTAAAATTATTTCTTATTCAACAGAGTCTCAGCATGTTACCCAGGCCAGTCTCGAACTCTTGGCTCAAGCAATCCTCCTGCTTTGGCCTCCCAAAGTGCTGGGATTAGAGGCATGAGCCGCCACACCCAGCCAACAACAGATTTTTGTCTTCAAAGTGTCTTTTTGATTTTATAAACGAACATGATTTCTTGTTCTGTTATGAATGTATGCTGCTTTAGTCCTTCAATAAGCCCATCATACATTTTCACCAGGCCATCTATAGACATTTTTCCTGCAAAAAATGTTAACAATGTCATCTTCATTGCCACTATTATCATGATCACTTTCATTTGGAGCCATTTGGCTATTTCACCATCAGCCAATGAGTAAACAACTGGAGCCCTATTATCAATGTCAAAAACCCCTTTGATATCTGGTTCTTCTAACTCATTGGCAGACTCTGAAGGTATATTTTTTGCACATGAAAGAAGGTCAGATATCATTTTGTTCTCACTTGACACCAATTCCTTCTCACTTGATACACAATTCTTCAAAGTCACCACCTTGTTCATCATCATCACTTAACATAGTCAAAGGCCAGAGGTCACACCAGGCATGCACAACTGTCTTCAGTCACTGTGTTCCAAGCACTGGCAACAGTATATGTGGCATCCTTCAAGTCACCTCCTTTTGAAAACCTTCTGCACTCATGCCTCTGTTCACTGCTGCTAGCATTCTGTTCAATGAAGTGTTTTTACATCTACTTTTCATTGACCTAAGGATACCCTGGTCACATTGAATTAATGAAGTCACATCTGGGGGAAAGTACATGGCATAAACATTATTTTTTGTGTGTGAGAATTTCAGCCGGAGAATGAGCAGAACAATAATCAAGGAATAACAAAGTCTTACATCATCATGCATTCCAGCTTCCCTGCAGTGAGCACTAGCCACTGGTACAAAATGTTTGTGAAACCAATCATAAAAGATGTCCCTGATGATCCATGATTTTTGTTAGCATAGTAGCAGACTGGTAAGAGATCTCCTCCTTGGCCAGGCGTTGTGGCTCACGCCTGTAATCCCAGCACTTTGGGAGGCCAAGGCGGGCGGATCACAAGGTCAGGAGATCGAGACCATCCTGGCTAACACGGTGAAACCTCATCTCTACTAAAAATACAAAAAATTAGCCTGACGTGGTGGCAGGCACCTGTAGTCCCAGCTACTTGGGAGGCTGAGGCAGGAGAATGGCGTGAACCTGGGAAGCGGAGCTTGCAGTGAACCCAGATCACGCCACTGCACTCCAGCCTGGGCGGCCAGCGATACTCTGTCTCAAAAAAAAAAAAAGAGATCTCCTCCTTAATAACAGTGAGGATGCAAGCTTTTGCCAATCACAGCAAGTTTATACTTATAGATGCTTGCTACATTAGCACATCCCAGTAGGGTTACTCTATCCTTGGCATCTTTTTTTTTTTTTTTTTTTTTTTGAGACAGAGTCTTGCTCTGTTGCCCAGGCTAGAGTGCAATGGCGTGATCCCGGCTCACTGCCAACCTCTACCGCTTCAAGCAATTCTTGTGCCTCAGCCTCCCCAGTAGCTGGGACTACAGGCGTGTGCCACCACGTCCTACTATTTTTTCTGTATTTTTAGTAGAGATACAGTTTCACCATGTTGGCCAGGCTGTTCTCAAACTCCCGACCTCAAGTGATCTGCCTGCCTTGGCCTCCCAAAATGCTAGGATTACAGGCATGAGCCACCATGCCCAGTCTATCCTTGGCATCCTTAATTACTGTCTCATCAACTGTAGTCAGTGTGTTTCTGAAGCAAAAATGCCAAAACAGTGAAGTTTCATCAGCATTATAGACTAGTTTTGGCATCAGATTTTTATTAGTGATGACTCGGGCAAACTTGTCAATGAATTTCTTTGCTACTTCATGATCAGCAGATGCTTTATCACCACAAATCTTTAAAAATTTAGTGCTATCTTTTCTTAAATTTCTGAAACCAGCCTGTTGAACATTCACAGTTCCCTTCAATTTTCAGTTCACTGTGATAGATCTTTGCTTGTTTCATGATCTGTAGCCAGTATCTACTGCAACACTTTTGAACCCATTCTTTCAATACATTACTGAGATCTTCATTATTAACTTTATGCACTGTTTTTCTTTTTGTTGCTGTTGTTGTTGTTTTGTTTTGAGACAGTGTCTATATCACCCAGGCTGGAATGCAGTAGCTTAATCTCGGCTCACTGCAACCTCCACCTCTCCAGCCCAAGCGATCTTCCCACTTCAGCCTCCTGAGTAGCTGGCACTATAAGCACATGTTACCACACATGTTTCTTTGTTTTTTTCAGACAGAGTCTTGCTCTGTCACCCAGGCTGGAGTGCAGTGGTGAGATCATGGCTCACTGCAACCTTCCCCTCCCAGGTTCAAGTGATTTTCGTGCCTCAGCTTCCCAAGTAGCTGGGATTATAGGCACATGCCACCACACCCAGCTAAGTTTTGTGTTTTTAGTGGAGATGGGGTTTCACCATGTTGGCCAGACTGGTCTTGAACTCCTGAGCTCTAGTGATCCACCCACCTTGGCCTCCCAAAGTGCTGGGATTACACGAATGAGCCACCATGCCTGGCTGATTTTTAAAATTTTTTTGTAGAGATGGGATTTTGCCTTGTGATCCAGGCTGGTCTTGAACTCCTGAGCTCAAGCAATCTGCCTGCCCTGGCCTCCCAAAGTACTGGGATCATAGGCATGAGCCACTGCACCGAGACTGTTTTTCTGTTTTGTTTTTTTTATTAACTTCTGTTCATTGCTTTCAGCATAGAACTTCAACAGTTTATCCTTCTGTTTCTTCAGGTCATATATGGTGGTCATTCCAACACCATACTCTTCTGTAAGACATTTCATACTTATACTGCTGTCCAGCTTCTCCAACAGCTTGATTTTCTGTGCTATAGATAAAGATAACTGCATCCTCTTCTTCTCACCACTGTTAGCCTCAGGAGTATCTGTAGGCCTTTTCGACATTTTCAATAATATCTTTACACCACAGAGCAGAGAATAAGCCAAAAGAAATACCACAGTAAGTAAAGCACATAGGTATTGGCTCCATGTGGGGCCTGAAATTGGTGCATCTGGCCTGCACACCATTTTAAGAATGGGTTTTTAAATGGGTTATGCCATTTTCTAACCCTTGGTGGATGTGCTTACATGGGGAAATCTGGACATGTGCAGAAAAGATATATCACAGCTGCAGGGAGCTGGGGTGGTTTCCCCCTTGGGGATGCTGAATAAACTGTGTGTTGTGTGCCTGCATTTTCATTATGACCAATCACACGAGGTTAGATGTAGAATTTTCCACTTGTGGTGACATGTTGACACTCAACCTGCAACTTTAATGAAGATGTGTATTAGTTCTAACAGTATTTAGGATTTTCACGACATAAGATCATATAATCTGCAAACATACAATTTAACTTCTTTCTTTCCAATTTGAATTTCTTTTATCTATTCTTCTTGCCTAATTGCTTTGGCAAACACTGCCAGTACTATTTTGAATAGAAGTGGTGAGAGTGGGCACACTTGTGTTGTTCCTGTTTTTAGAGGAACAGTTTTCAGATTTTCTCTGTTGAATATGATGTTAGATGTGGGCTGTCATATATGACTTTTATTATGTTGAGGTACATTCCTTTATAACTCATTTGTTGAGAGTTTTTAATCATGAAAGGATATTGAATTTTGTCAGATGTTTTTTCTGCATATAATAAAATCATCATACATTTTTTATCCTTTGTTTGTTAATGTGGTGTACTTCACTTATTGTTTTGTATATGTCAAACTGTCCTTGTATTCCAGGGATAAATTCCTCTTGATCATAGTGTATGATCCTTTTAATGTGCTATTAAATTCAGCTTGCTAGTATTTCACTGAATGCTGTTTGTATATTGATTTTCTGTCTGGATGATCTGTCCAAGGTTGAATGTAGCATACTGGAGTCTTCCATTACTATTATATTGCTGTCTATTTCTCCTTTCAGTTCTGTTGTTATTTGCTTCATATATTTAGGTGTTCCAATGTTGGGTGTATGTATACTCACAATTGTAATACCTTCTTGGTGAACTGACCCTTTTATCATTCATTACATGATGACTTTCCTTGACTGTTATGACAGATTTTGACTTAAAGTCTATTGTGCCTAATACAAGTATAGCTACCTGTGCTCTCTTTTGGCTTCCATTTGAGTGGAATATCTTTTCCCACCCCTTTACTTTCAGCCTGTGTGTGTCTTAAAGCTAAAGTGAGCCTCTTGTAGGCAGCATATAGCAGGATCTTGTTTTGTAGTCATTCAGCTATTCTGTCTTTTGATTGGTGAAATTAAGTCATTTATATTTAAGGTAATTATTGATAGGTAAGGACTTGCTATTGCCATTTAGTTGTTTTCTGTTTTGCAATTCCTTTTCTCTTTTCTCTATTGCTGTTTTCCTTTGTGATTTAATAATTTTTATAGTATTATGTTTTGATTCCTTTCTCTTTGTATTTTGTGTATCTACTACAGAATTTTTCTTTTGTGATTACCTTGGGATTACAGAAAACATTATATTGTTATAATAGACTATTTTAACATGATAAAAACCTAACTTTGATGACATACAAAAACTAACTTTTTTCCCCTACATTTAATGTTATTAATATGACTGTTTACATTTTTATAATGTGCATTCATTAGTAAATTATTGCAGCTATACTTTTTTTTTCTTTTTTTTGAGTTGGAGTTTCACTCTGTTGCCCAGGCTGGAGTGCAGTGGCGTGATCTTGGCTCACTGCACGCTCCGCCTCCCGGGTTCACACCATTCTCCTGCCTCAGCCTCCTATGTAGCAGGGACTACAGGCGCCAGCCACTATACCTGGCTAATTTTTTGTATTTTTAGTAGAGACGGGGTTTCATCGTGTTAGCCAGGATGGTCTCGATCTCCCGACCTCATGATCTGCCTGTCTCAGCCTCCCAAAGTCCTGGGATTACAGGTGTGAGCCACTGCGCCCAGCCCCATAGTCATTTTTAATACTTTTGTCTTTTAACTTTTACACTGGTGGTAAAAGTAATTTACATACAACCGTTACAGAATTAGACTATTCTGAATCTGACTATACATTTACCTTTGCTAGCAAGTTTTATACTTTCACATGTTTCTTATATTTACTGTCCTTTCATTCCTCCTCCTCCTTCTTCTTCTCCTTCTTCTTTTCTCCCTCTCCCTCTCCTTCTTCCTTCTCCCTTCTTCTTCTTCTTTCCAGTGCTGGCTGATGTCCTTTCATTTCAACCTGAAGAACTTTCTTTAGCATTTCTTGTAAGTAGTAATGAACTCCCTTAGCTGGAAAAGTCTTTACCTCTCCTTCATTTTTTAGGAACAGATTTGCTGGGTAGAGTATTCTTGGTTAGCAGTTGTTTTTGTTGTTTCAGCACTTTGAATATGCTAGAACATCAACTCATAATGCAAATGTTGTTTTGTTTCATGTTGTCCCATAAGTCACACAGGACTTTTTCATCCCTTCTTCTTATTGTTGCTCTGATTGGATAATTTCAAATGATCTATCTTTGAGTCCACTGCTTCTTTCTTCTGCTTGAGTCTCCTGTCGAAGCTCTCTATTGAATTTTTCAGTTGATTCATCATATTCTACAGCTCCAGAATTTCTGTTTAGTTCTTTTTTATGATTTCTATCTTTTGGTTGAATTTCTCATTTTGTTCTTGTATTGTTCTCCTGATTTTGTTTAGTTGTCTGTATTCTCCTGTACCTCAGTGAGCTTCTTTAAGTCACTTATTTTTAATTATTTATCTGGCAATTCATAGGTCTCAGTTTCTTTGGGATCAGCCACAAAAGCTTTATTTTGTTTCTTTGGTGGTGTCATGTTTTCTTAATTCTTCATGTTCCCTGAACTGTTGCATTTCTGTCTTTGAAAAAGCAGTCTCCTCTTCCAGTCTCTACTAACTGGCTTTGGAAGAGAAAGACATTCACCAATCAAGAGTTTAAGATCTTTCAGGCCTTTTTTATGGATTCACCTGCCCCACTCTCTTATTCTCCCTTGTGGGGGTAAGTCTTAGGATTGTATGCCTACTGTCAATCCCATAAAGTCAGGACAGGTGTTGAGGGCCTCCTCTTAATTTTCTCCAGGGTAGTGCCTTGAAGTGTTCAAGGTTGTGCACCTTCTCTCAATACTGCAAAGTTGAGATAGCCGCTGATATCTACATGCTGTCTGTGGGGATTTGCATGTGTCCTCTGTGGTGGCTGGCATTCACTGTCTGTGTAGGCTCAGGTGCTCTGTCTCAGGAGTGCACAAATGCCATCTGAGGACTTTTGCATATAACATTTCAGGGGCACATGCAGAGTGCTGAGGGTGTGAGTCATCCAATTGAAGGTGCTGGAGATGAGGTATCCCACAGGGTTTTCAAGGTTTTCAGACTCCTGGTGGAGTCTCAAGCCAATTAATAGGGTCTATAGCTGGTTTTTGAGACTTTGTGGTTGCTCCTAGCTCCCCCAAGACTGTTAGCTGTGTGATCTCCTCAGTGATGTGGGTGGGGTGAGGCAGAAGTGAGCTTCTTGGGTAACAACCTGTGAGGTTGGGGAAGCTGGACACTCACTTCACTCTCACTATCTCCCATAGAAGAAACTGCGGACTTGGGCACTGAGCCATGAGGCCTGAGAGTGGGGTTATGTGGCTTAAGTGAAACTGTTCTTCTTCTTCTTTTCTTTTTTAAATGGAGTCTCGCTCTTGTTGCCTGGGCTGGAGTGCAGTGGCGCAATCTCAGCTCACTGTAACCTCCACCTCCTAGGTTCAAGTGATTCTCCTGCCTCAGCCTCCCAAGTAGCTGGGACTACAGGCGCCTGCCACCACGACAGGCTAATTGTTTTTTTTTTTTTTTTTTTTTTTTTTGAGGTAGAGTCTCACTCTGTCACCCAGGCTGGAGTGCAGTGGCATGATCTCGGCTCACTGCAACCTCCGCCTCCTGGGTTCAAGCTATTCTCCTGCCTCAGCCTCTCGAGTAGCTGGGATTACAGGCACATGCCACCACGCCCGGCTAATTTTTTGTATTTTTAGTAGAGATGGGGTTTCACCATGTTGGCGAGGCTGGTCTGAAACTCCTGACCTCAGGTGATCTGCCTGCCTCGGCCTCCTAAAGTGCTGGGATTACAGGCATGAGCCACCACGTTCTTACATTCATCAATGCATCTAGTCTTAATTGTTTTTTCTTTTCTTTCTTTTCTTTTTTTTTTTTTTTTTTTTTTTTTTTTGGCTTAAACAGAGTTTTATAATTGCTTCACTGGACTCCTGGCTTCCTACTTGAGGTATTCTTCTTGTCCATGGATAGTTGTCAAAATTGATGTTTCTATGGAAGTATGAGGATTGGAATCTCCTATTCCACCATCTTGCTGTCATCACTCTGGTAAAAATGTTAAGTGGTTATCTCTTTTGTTTTCTTTGCACTCTGCCATAATTACCAGATTCTCTCCAATGAGGACATTTTACTCTAAAGCAGTAGTAATACCATGGACAATGAATAAGTCTAATCTTTTTCAACCAAGTTCATTTCACTTTCAAGTAAATCTATTTACTCTGTAGTGTTGTAAATGCTTCCCAAATACTTAATAACTTGATGAAGTAAATGAGTATTATTTTGCTCATTTTACAGATGAGGAAACTGAGGACCAGAGAAGCTAAGTAGATCACCCAAGATAATACCTGAGATGTATGGACCCAGTGGCCAATCTCAACCACCATGTCATGCTGTCCCCAAACCCTCTGTGCCAAACTGTATGTAGTTTACAGTCTGTCCCAGGCTGACAAGGAGGTGACAATTGCACTAAGCTTTATGATTCTGAAGCCTGGAATCTGGAAACCATGAAACTCCAAAAGTCTGAAGAGGCCACCTCTTAGTTGTGTGACTTTGGGAAAGTCCCTTACCTCCCCTACGCCTTGGTTTCCTTATTTGTAAAATTGTGTGTGATACCATCTGTATTCCTTCCTACTCCTCAGGGTTGTTATGAGCTCAGGTATATGTGAAAGTGTTACATAAACTGTGAAGGATGCAGGTAGGCAGGAAATCAAGGGAGAGATATCAAAGGGATGCCGTGTGAACAAAGGTGCATTAAAAGGACTGTGAAGGCCATTGCGAGGGAGCTGTGCGAAAGGGAATTTGGTTCCTGAGGAGGGGCAGTGGGACTGGGGTAGAAACAGGTTTGGTGTTAAATCTTGGAGGCCTTTAATGTCAGGTGACGCATTGGGATGTTACTGACAGTGAAATAAAGAGGGTGGGCTATGAAGGGTCATCCACTGCAAAAACACAGCATGATTGCAGGATTGTCTTCAGCCACTCTGCTGGGCCACTAGGCCTGACTCCTGAGTGAGTCTGAGAGAGGGAGCTCCCCAAGACAGGCCCTCTGGGCAGGTGAGGACTCCAGTGATGTATAGTGACTTGCTGGCAAGTTTTAGTCAATGCCCATGGGAGGGAAGTTGGCACAGGAGGCCAGCATTATGGTTCTTTCCAGAAACCCAGGAAAACCAGAGTGTGAGCCTCTCCCATTTGGTGGCTCCTTCCAATTTATGGTAGCCAGCTCATTTGATCCTCCAACAGCTTGAAATGGAGATGAACTCTTATCTTCCCTCCACTAATCTGCTCTTCCTAATGTCCCCAGTGACTCTAACTTCCTCCTCCTTGAATCCTCCTTAATACAGTTGCCAG
Organism: Macaca thibetana thibetana; assembly: GCF_024542745.1. Classification (NCBI taxonomy): domain Eukaryota; kingdom Metazoa; phylum Chordata; class Mammalia; order Primates; family Cercopithecidae; genus Macaca; species Macaca thibetana. Next base: position 34,302,246 of record NC_065593.1, read on the forward strand.
TACTTTACATTGCTGACCTCTCCCTTGCTCCGAAAAAGTTCTTTTGCTGCCAGGATTGCACTCTCTCAGTCAATTTTTTAACTGATTCTTCTCAGGCCCCTTTGCTGATTTCCTTTCTTTTCCACACCCTCCGAGATTCCATTCTTGGTCTCCTTTTCTTTTTCAATGAATTCCCCCTCTGTGGCCTCATCAACTACCAGTATGAATGCCCACTGTGTACTCATGTGTCTCAAATCATGATCTCCAGACCCTGTATTTCTTATCATGACTAAAATGAAACTCATCTCTGCCCATACCCACTGCCTCTTTTCTCACTTAATGTCATCACAACCACAAAAGGTTCTGTGTCAAAGCTGTGACACTGTACCTGGTTGGCTTTAGCAGAAAGGGGATTTTTTGGAAGCATGGGGCAATTCATTGACATGAAGAAAAGTCTTGAAGGTCAAGCCTCAAAAATAATGAAGTCCAGAGCAGCTCTGGGAAGCTGAACAGTGGACACAAGTAAGTGGCTTCCCTAGGGAATGAAGACTGAAGAATGTAGTAGAAGAACATTACCTACCGTGCAGTGTTTGTTGAATCTAAAATGAACTGTACAGTTAAGGAAGCCGAGGCCCAAAGAGGACGATTCAACTTCTATCCTTTCATTCTTTCTGCCATTAGGCTCGAGATTAGAATTACAGGAAGAAAGCATCTGAATGCGCTAACTAGGATCACATAGTCTTAGCTGGGGGTAAGCACAACCCCTTCAGTGATGGTCCTACCAAACTGTACTCAATCCTGATATTGCCAATCTTGTTTTTAAAAGCCTCTAGAGAATGATTCTTTCTCCTAAAACTCAACCAACAGTCTGAACCTGAAAAGGCGGGTATGAAGTCTGTGTGTAAAAAAATCACAACTGTCCTTCATACTCTGGCCCAGAAACATCTTTAACTCCTGCCTCTTCTACACTCCACTTCTCCTAAATATCTTTCTAATAACTTCCCTGCCTTCGTAACTCCTTGCTGCCAGTCTCTACCTGCAAGTCTATCTGCCCCACTATCAGTAATCTTCTACAATACAAACTGGGCTGGGCGCAGTGGCTCACGCCTGTAATCCCAGCACTTTGGGAGGCCAACGTAGGCGGATCATTTGAGGTCAGGAGTTTGAGACCAGCCTGGCCAACATGGTAAAACGCTGTCTCTACTAAAAATACAAAAATTAGCTGGACATAGTGGTGGAAGCCTGTAATCCCAGCTGCTCGGGAGGCTGAGGCAGGAGAATCACTTGAACCTCAGAGGCGGAGATTGCAGTGAGCGCCACTGTACTCCAGCCTGGGCAACAGAGGGAGACTGCATCTCAAAAAGTAAAATAAAATAAAATAAAATCTGATCAGTCCAAGCTTCTCCTTCCCTTCCCCCTCCCGCAAAAAGAACCCTTTATGGTTCCCCATAGCCATTCACTAAAGTTCTTAATATGGTTTACAAGGTCCTTCCCAAGCCTTATCTTTCCACAGGCTTCATTTACCACTCCAGCCCCACTACTCCTCAAACAGGCCTCTATGCATATGTCTGTATTCTTCCTTTCTCCTGGATGCCTTTCCCACATTCTCTGTCTCAAGGGATCCCATTCATATTCGTCTTTCATAGATAGCATCAGATCTCACCTCTCATGGAGACTTCCTCAAACAAGCCAGGATGAGTTAGTTAATCCCTCTTTTGTATTCTCTTCACACTCAGTAAGGACTTAAGATTATAGCCCTGAGCACATTTTATTATGGCATTTGTTTACAAGTCTGCCTCCTTCACTGGACTGGGAGCTTCCCTAAAGTAGGCCCTGAGTTTTCCTCGGCTTTATTGCCCTAGTGCTTACCATTGTGCCTAGCATGTGGTGCTTGATGAATTTTAAGTGAGTTGTACAGATGAGGAAACTGAAGCCCAAAGAGAGCAAGTTGCACGCTTAGAATGAGCAACCTCCCTAATGGCAATAAAGTTGGAGAGATAGTTGTGATCAGATTGGGCTTTGTAATCATCTAGGCAGTTGCTAAAGACTGGAAGTAAAGGGTGGTCACCAGCTATCTCCCTTTGCACTTAGAGAAAATAAGGCTCAACAGGCTCCAACTTAAATGGTCAAGAGGGATTTAAGTTAAAGAAGAGAAAGACCTTCTTGTTCCTGGGTCTGGTAGACAAAAAAGTGAGCTGACTCAGAACGTTTGTGCGCTTTTTGCCTCTGGAGGCTTTAACAAACAAGATAGACCTTATTATCAGGGCTGAGTCAAAAGTCCTGTTAGAGGCGGACAAATGACTGAGCTGACATCTGAAGAAGCTGCCTCTTGAGGAAGCCCTTGAGGAGCAGAGGAACCAGTGAGAAGACTTCAGTTCCCAGGGAGGTCAGGGATGCTTGGGGGAGGGGGAGACAGAGGAGGGAGCCCTTCCTAATTAAGCCTCTACCCACGAGTGAATGGGAAGCTAATAAGGCGGCCCCATTCCAGGGCACCTCCACACCCAGCCAGCCGGTCTGCCTGTTTATTGCCCGTATGGAGATCATTAATGCCTCCTGACACTGGGGTCACTCCCGGGGTCAATCCCGGAGCCCGTTCTGGAAAACAAGGGGAAATGAACTTCCCAGCACATGTGGCTCAGCCTTGGCAGGGAGGGGGACTCTGGTCACCCCACACCTCAGCTCTGGGAGAGATCAGCACTCCAGGCACTCAGACCCCCCAAAACAATCCCTTCTGCCCATGCTGGACTCAGGGGGGGTGGTCCTGGGTAAAGGCGAGGTGGAGGCCCTTGTCTGGGCCGGGACAACCCCCACTGAGGCTGTCCCAACCGACAGACAGACACTAATCCCCTGGCGACGGACTGGGCTAGTGTCTGGGAGCTGCAGCTGCAGCTCAACAGGGGCCAGGCTGCCAGCCACAGGTGGCGGGAAGGCGCAGGCCTGGTGGCCACGTGGCCGCGGGCTTGGGCCTCGGCCCCACCCTCACCCGCTTCCCCCTCGTTGATTGGGCCCCTTCCCCCTCCGGCATCCAAGATGGTGGAGGGGGGCGGGTTTCCAGGGCTATCAGAGCTTCAATTGGTGGAATGCAGTATCTTTGAGCTGAAGGACAGCCTCAGTAGCCACTCAGGGAGCTCTTGCTGGTGATGGTGGTGTGCACTCAGTCACCTTATCTCACACTTAAGCAACCGAGGTGACCTCAGGAATCGGTCTCCCGCAGGCTGGTGAGAGCCACAGTGAGAAAGAGGCAACTCCAGACGGCCTCTGGGCAGGCCCCTTACCAGCCTGGGCCGTCTTCCTCGATTATAGAACTGAGAATCAGTCCCTACCTGTCCAGCAAGAAGACGGGAAAACCTCCAACTACCTTGGAGGAAATCAATAGGATTACAAGGTTAATGCCAGAGCAGGCTGAGTGACAGTTACCAAATAAATGATCTTGGGAGGACATGGCTGAGGTTAAACGAGGCCCAATAAATAAAGGAACGTGTTCAAAGGAGAAACATCAGAAAACCCAAGGACGCAGGAGGCGGGGGGGTGGTGGTCGGGCCTAGGGACTCCTTCCTGTCCTCCCGTCGGGGGCCTGTTGAATCTCCCAGAGGAGCCACAGCCTCGCGAACCTGCAGGCTCGGATCTGCACCCTGTTCCGTGCCAGCGTTGGCATAGCTCCAGGGCACAGCACTCCTTGGACAGCTGCATACCCCCGGCTTTGGAGACTGAATGAGGGAATGGAAAGTCTTACTGTGGAGGCCTGACCAGTTAACAGAGCCCCAGCGTGCCTCTGACTCCTTAGAGAAAGGACCAACTGCAGCAAGAAGGGTTGAAGCTAGATGTGAGGAGGCACTTCCCAAACAGATCGATGGACAGAGCTTTTGGGCCTTGGAGGCAAGGAAATTTCCCGTAGGCCTTCAGCTGAGTGTCTTTTCTTCATGAAATCTGCTAGAGAACAGTTTTGGTGACTGAGCAGTGAGCAAAGTCCCTTCTCCAATTTCTTCCAAATCTTCCCACTGATGCCCACATCAAGCCTCCTTCCATTCCCTTTTCTACTGTGCCTGTCTCTTTAGAATTGGGGATTGAAAAACCCAAGCACAGAGAGCAACCCTGGGTGAGTGGGGCCGGAGGCAGATGGGGGACGTTTGAGGAAGAGGGCAGCAGGGAGAAAAGGACCTTGGTGACATGGGTTAGGGGCACTCAGGAAGCTCCAGAACACGCTTCTTGGGACGGCGATTGGAAAAGAGACTTGAGCTTGGTACAGACTGATAGAAGGGCCCTGTGATGTGGGGAAGGAGTGGAAGGCACCAAGGACATGCCTTTTGTTGGAGTTTCATTCAGCTTTGTTGCCATGAGTCATTTGGCTTTGTGTTTATATAGTGCCTTCATAGTAATACATCAGACTCAAGGAAGGAGAGAGAATGGTGTTCTGAGCCGCCCGTGCAACCCTGCGGTGTGTCCCTCCATACCCAGGGCTGAATTGCCTCTGGGGCAGTAGGTCTGCGGCCAAGTAGGTGGGGTGTGGGGTAGGAGCAGAGGGTTCTTTGCCCGGTGGCCTGTTATAAAGGATTTCATTCCAGATGAAAGCACAATTTTCCTTATCGTCACTTGTTTCTGATGTAGTCAAAAATTTCCCTTTTTAAAAATTTGTATTTCGTAGAGATAGGATCTTTTTGTTGTTATTTGTTCATTCGGTTTTTGAGACAGAGTCTCACTCTGTCACCGAGGCTGGAGTGCAGTGGCGCAATCTTGGCTCACTGCAACCTCCGCCTCCCTGGTTTAAGGGATTCTCCTGCCTCAGCTCCCAAGCAGCTGGGATTACAGACGTGCACCACCACACCCGGCTAATTTTTATATTTTCAGTAGACACAGGGTTTCACCATGTTGGCGAGGCTGGTCTCCAACTCCTGACCTCAAGTGATCCACCACAGCCTCCCAAAGTGTTGGTATTACAGGTGTTAGCCACCGCGCCCGGTGGAGATAGGGTCTTGCTATTAAATATATTACTCAGGCTGGTCTTGAACTCCTGAGCTCAAGCAATTCTCCCACCTTGGCCTCCCAAAGTGCTGGGATTACAGGCCTGAGCCACTGTCCTGGCCTAATTTGCCTTTCTTGGCCAAGGCTGTGTTCTCAGCTAGAAGGGGCCATCAACACCATCTTTGCACATGAAAAGCTTGCAGCAGAGTCTGTGTGTACAGCGCTCTTCATTCCATTAGCAATGTGTCCTGTTGAATGAGCGGCCCACTCCTGGGGTCCTGCTGGCTTTCTTCCAGTAGCTAAGGTGGTAGGAGTCCTCAGGAGACAGAGAATGATGTTCTTAGGAACATCAAGGATACCGGAAGTGCCCTCTCTTGGAAATCTGAAGAGAGAGATGATTAAGTTTTTGGTCCCTGGGTGAGTATTTTATTTTTTAGCAAATGAACAATAATCGTAACGAATAGGTTATGATCTTGGGTTCTCGAGCCCTATAGGTCCAATGACCTCTTTACTTGCTGTGAGACCTTGGTCAAGTCCTATTTATAATGATATGTGTATTTGAGTGTTACCATGTGCCAGGCACTAGACATGTCACTCTTACAACAACAACGTGAAGGAAATAACAAATAAAACCTGCTTAGGTTAAGAGACTGGAGAGCAGTTTACTTAAAAGGATAGGCACTGAAGATTTGAACTAGTTTGGCTTTAAATCTTGTCTTCATTTCCTGGTTGTATGACGTTGGGCAAATTATGTGACCTCAATTTCTTCATCTGTAAAACTGGGTTTATGATAGTAACCACCTGATAAGGTAGTGAGGCTGAAATGAGATAATGTGCATAAAGTTCTTAGAATTCTGCCAGGAACTTTGTAGGTGTTTGATAAATGTTAGCTATAATTGTGAGCCCTCAAAGCACTTTTATCTATGTGCTGTCACTTCATCCTTTCTACTACCCTATGAGGTGGCTGTTATTATTAAATTCATTTATAGATGAGGAAGCAGAGCCTTAAAACTCTGCTCTAGCCTTAAAACTCTGACCTAGAACATGCTGTAGGTCCCTCTGTAAACAGACCTGGGTTCAGGCCTTTAAACTTCAAATTCCAAGCGTTTTCTGATACTCTCCCATTCTTGAATTCTAATTTATTTTAGCGCCCTCATTCAGAAATATCCCCAAGAAGCCGAATTTAAAGCCAAATGTGGATTATCTATGCTTAGGAAGAATACAAAGGAGAAAGGAAAAAAAGGGAGGTGTTGAACAATTAAATAATATCTCTGATTTAGGAATTTTTTTCACCTAGCACAACGCTAGCAGATATACCTTCCTCTGGTAGTAAAATAAGCATATATTTCAGAGAAGTCTTACTGGAGGAAATGGAAGGAAGTGAGGCTTCAGGAACGTAGTGTATGGACGGGGGAGGGGAAAGCTGACCTCCAGAAAATCCACTGAAGAAAAAGGTCTCTGAATCAGGAGGTCTAGATTGCTCAGGCTATGCAAAACCCAGACTTGATCAGTCATTCCTTACCTCTGTAGTGTCTCAAATGAGAGTTAAAGGAGGGATCCACCCGCGTGCTGTTGGTGAATCACTGTCTCTGTCCTCAGTCCCAAAGGGGCTCAGACCAGTCTGCCTTACCCAGCTCAGAGATCAAGGCAGCCCAGTCCTCAGTTCCTTCTACCTGGAAGTTTCTGGTTCTCCCTGATAGGAGAAGGCCTGGGAGAGCAGGGTGAGAGGTCAGGTAAGCAGACCTGCATCTGCGGTGGGAGGGGAAGCACCTGCAGCAGCAGCAGCTGCCACCTCTACCCATCCCCTGCTCAGTCCTTCTCCAACCTCCCAGAGGGAGCTCAAGCTCCTGCCCCACAGCTTTCCTGAGCTTGCTAATCTGAATGGGATGTGGGCTGAGGAATCTGGAACCAAGACTTGGGGCTACTGGGTGACAATAAAGCTATAGGGGACAGATCAATTCCCTGCTGCCTCATCCATCCTTTCCCTTTTGGAGCTTAATAAGGACCCTAGGCCTTAGACCACAGCATACACAGAAAAACGTAGCTGGGAAAGAATTGAGGAGGGATTTTGTTTCCTGGTTTTGAATGGGAAGGCACGAGCACATGCACTCTCAGGTAAGTATCTTTCATTAGGGAGGAAGGCACTCAGCACTGAACTGGTGAAGCAAGAGGATGGCCTTGAGCCCAGGAGTCTTTGAGGCTGCAGTGAGCTATGATTGCATGCCAGCCTGGGCAACAGAGTGAGATGCTGTTTCTTAAAAAACAAACAAACAAACAAACAAAAAAACCCACTGAGTTGGGAACTTTTACATACACTTCAGGAGCATATTTGGCTATAAGTAACAGAGATCCATCCAGACTAACAATGATGAAAAGAAATAAGGTTTATTTTTCTTATTTATAAGAAGCAGGCTGGCACTGATTTACCTGCTCAATGATGCCATAAGAAACTCAGGCCCTTTCTTTTTTTCCTCGGATATTCTTAACACATTGACTTTCATCCTTCCGGCCTTAAGGTCTCTAGAGGGTAAGAACTTCAAGGATCTCATCTGCGGGGGAAAGGAAGACCACATCTTCCCCTTTATCAAGAAAGCAAAATATTTCCCACAACCTTTCTCCCCGCCAGTCTTCCGTTTAGGTCTCATTGGCCAACACTGGATTACATGGACAACTCTAGCTACAAGAGAGACTAGGAAAGCAGAGAACAGGATTTTCATAGACCAGTGGTTCTCAGCCTTGCCTGGAACTCCTGGGCTCAAGCTGTCCTCCTACCTCGGTTCCCTGAGTAGCTAGGACTTCAAGCGGCACCACCACGTCCAGCTTTGGCCCTACTAGCAAAGATTCTGACTCAGTTGGTCTGGGTTGGAGCTTGGCATTAGAATTTATTAAGTGCTCTAAAAACCTATTTTTTTTAATTGTAATTGCTTTTCACTACACTATGGTGCCAGCTCATCCTCCACCAAAAGGTCATCCTCAACCAAAGCCAACCCAGGCTCTAGGGAGCCACCCTACTGTGCTGACAGGCATCCCCCACTTATCCTGTAGCCCTTGCTATCTCTGAGACTGATTAGGTGATTAATTAGTCAGTTTGCAGGTCATTCATTAATGAATTTGCAGTTAGTGATGGGTTTGTCAAGCGGTTGGGTAACTAACAGAATGGTCAGTTGGCCTTTCCTCCTGTTTGTGTGTCTAACACATAGTAAGCATTTAATATTTCTTTGGATGAATGAATCCATAAAATAGAGAGAAAAATGGAGTTAATACAGTATCAAATGAGATGGCAGCTGTGAAACCACTTTGTAAATGGTAAAACACTGTACAGATACAGCAATAAACATTTATATGAGAAACTACTTTTATTTTTTATTTTATGTATTATTATTTTTGAGACAGAGTCTCACTCTGTCACCCAGGTTGGAGTGCAATGGCACTATTTCGGCTCACCGAAACCTCTGCCTCCCAGGTTCAAGCTATTCCCCTGCCTCAGCCTCCCGAGCAGCTGGGACTACAGGCATGCCCCACCATGTCTGGCTAATTTTTGTATTTTTAGTAGAGACAGGGTTTCATTGTGTTGGCCAGGCTGGTCTCGAACTCCAGGCCTCAAGTGATCCTCCTGCCTTGGCCTCCCAAAGTCCTGGGATTATAGGCATGAGCCACTGTGCCTATAATCCCAGCTGAGAAACTACTTTTTAAAATTTAGGGCCAGGACAAAGTCTGTTCCTTCACCATTCACCAAAGAGTTACTGTTTCCACATTTCTGATCTAGAGAACTACCATGTTGCTCTGCTGCTCATAAGCCAGATTTTATTCTCAATTATAGCAACCTTGTTAGCACTTAGTGATAGCATATATGCTTACCCCTTTTTCCTTGATCCTAATGTGTTTTTCTACTTGTGTTTTTACGAGCTAATTTTGGTTATAAACCACCTCAAGCCTTTTGGGGAAAAGAGAAAAGTAGAATAAATTTTTAAAATACTTGGGAGCTAGCCTTTATCAACCATGCATTAATATAGGCAGTCCTCACAATAAGCTAGTAGGTTGATGTAATTATCCCCATTTTATATCAGCATTAAGGGACTTGCCCAAGGTCACATAGCTGCAAAATGGTGAGCCAGGAATCAGAGCCAGGTTTCAAAACCAAGGTGAGCCTGTTACCAAACCTGAGCACTTTCCCCCAAGCCAACTCAAATCAGTGTGACAGATGCGTGGTACAGTCAGTTATTTGTTTAGCTAGTTGAGGAGGGTTTTCATACTTTGAACTCCTCAAAGTAGTTTTGGAGAAAAAGAAAAATTGGTCTTTTCCTCTTCTACACAGGCTCTTTTTCAGCAAATACTATGCAGCATCCATTATAAGCTTTTCTATTACTTTACTTACGACTAAGAAGAAAAAGCGCTGCTAATTAAGCTGTGACACACCACTAACTATCAGATGCATCTCAGTTTCAGAGATATCAGAATGTGAAAAATTTGTGCCTTAGAGTCAGTTAAATGAGGTATTCCATTCTAATAACGGGGAATGTGCGTACAGAACCTCTCTCGTTTACTCACTTGCTGGCTGGTTTGCCCCTTCCTTTTCATTGCCAAAAGCTTACCTGTCCCTTTCATATCTCATTTCTCCACGTCATCATGAACCTGTTAATAATTTAGACTGTCTGCCATGAGTCTCCAGAAAGCCTTGCACTTGTAGGAAGGTTCCAGTCTAAGATTTTTTTTTTTTTTAATTAAAGAACTATACTATAAGCTCTAAGTATGAACTTCCGCCAATGACTGTCAACAAATTCTTTCCAGAGTCTGGCCTAACTCTGGTCTTCCCATAGTACCTGCTGATTCACTGCCCTCCCTGTTCACCATTCCGCACAGTAGTTGGTTGCTTAGTCTGTATACTATTTATTTGCAAGGGATTTCCCTACAGGCTGTTGGAGGGGTCATGGGAGGGGGCTTGCCAGCAGAAGCTGAAGCATGTCATCCAGGTCTCCCTAACACAGGAAACATGACTCCCAAGGCATCTCCTGAAAAATCAGGGCCTTCCCTTTCTCCATTCCAGGAGTCCACAGGATTGGGGAAAGATTCCACTTCTCCACTCCTCTTAGATATTATTTCTCCTCCCTGGTTTGAGACTCCGTGAGAGGAATGGTGATGGGGTGGTGGAATCTGGTACTGCAAGGGTGACAGGGACTTGAGCAGCGGCCCACTGTTGGGCTGGATTTCAGGCTCCTGACAGCAGCAGCGACTGGCTTTTCTGAGTTGGTGTTTTGCTTCCACCTTTGAGTGCGGGGTGGTAAAGGAGGCGTTGATGCTGGCTTTCCATTTCCTAGCATTAGAACAGGGATAGACCCATCCAGGAAAAGCATTTCCCTGTCCTCTTCCCTTCAAGCTGATTTTTGAGGTCAGAATCTGGAAAGGGACAGAGAGGACACAGGTGGAGGGAGGGATGCAGCCCATGCTAAGCACTAAGGGACCACTCTGGGGATCCTTATTGATGAGGATTCTGCAGCCTTTGCAGATGGGTGGGCAGGCCTGTTCCTGCCCCAGGATTCTGGGCGTGTGACAGGCCGGGAGCCTGGGGCACAGGCTGGGGTCCACATGGGTCTGTCTGCCAGTGGAAAGCCTGGGTCCTGTGGGAGGTACAGACAGACAGAGAGAAACAGAGGTAAGTGGAGACAGAGAGCTCAGAGGCTGGGCAGGGAGGTCTGGGCGCTGAGCAGGCCTCCCTTTCTGAGGCAGGAAGGACTGGGTGGCTCGGAGCAGGACGCTCCCCAGTCTCCACTTCCTAGCCTAGGGCAAGCATTGGGCTTCCTCTTCAGCTCTCCAGGATCTCAAGGAGCTGCCGCGGAATCCTGGCCCTGGGCCGCAGTTTCCCCAGGAGGCTCTGCCAAGCCTGGCACCTTGCAGCCCGGCCTGGGCTCTGTCAAGGCCCAAACCGGACTCGGCTCCAACTAAGAGGCCGGCCCAGCATTTCCCTGCCGCCGCCGCCCCGCACCCGGCCACCGGGCTTCCTCCCTGTCCTCACCCCTGACCTCCGCGGCCGACTTCGAGGCGCTCCAGGCCGGGTCCAGCGCCCGCGGCCCCCTGGGCCAGGACAAGGAGGGCGGATGAGCAGAGGGGCTGTACCTGGGACCTGAAGGTGCGAGGCCGCGTGGTGGGCATGGTCGGGAAGCCGAGCGTGGGCCTGTGAGGCGCGTGTGCGCCTGCGACCTCCGGACCGGGGCTCCCAAATGAACGGCGCGCACGGCTGGGAGCGGGGCTCTGCGGGCGGGGAGCCCGCAGCCGGGGGTCCGTGGAGGCCGCTGCCTGGAAGCGGGCGCCGGCAGCGGGTAGCCAGGCCTGGTCGTGGGGCGCCCTAGTCTTCGGGCACGGCGGGGCCGGGCGAGCCCTCCTGGTTGTCGAGCCTCGGCTGAGCCGGGCTGCTCGCCCTTGCTTCCCGCCTCTCTAATCTAAACCATGCGGGGCTCCCAGCCCCTACCCGGCTCTCGGGGCCCGAGGGCCAAGAGGAGGGCACTGGGCCGCGCAGTGGAGGAGCCGGCTGCTCGCGTGGGGCTCGGGGTCCTGGGGACCGCGACGCCGGGGAACCCTGGAGCCCCCCTCCCTGGGGGACAGCGGGCGCGAACTGATTGACAGCGGCGACGTCAGCGCGGAGGGGGGGCGGCCCCAGAGGGAGGGAGGGAGGAGGGGGAGGGAGCTGAGGCCCCAAAGTGCAGCCTTGGAGATCAAGGGCCCGCTCCAGAGCCGGGATGTGTCCAGCCCCGAGGGCACGGCGGGCAGCTGGACCCTGACCCAGCGGCGCGGAGTCGGAGCCCCGGCCGTCCCGCGCTCCTCGGACCCGAACCTGCAGGGGACCTCGGGCCGCTGGCGTCTCCGCATGCGGCACCGCAATTAGGGTGAGTGTTGGTTCCAGCCGAGTGGGGACCAGCTGGGCGTGCGGGGCTGGGGCCACAGGGGCTCAGGGGTAGGCTGCGGGATCGGGCAGGAGGAGAAGCTGGAAAGGGGCGAGTCTCGCGACCCAGAGAAGAACTTCAGGGGCGGTCAAAGTTGCAGGAAGGCGGCGCGAAGTGCCTTGGGTCGGGCCGCCGCCTCGGCCAGACACCCAGTTGTTGGGGCACGAGCCGTCCTCTCTGTGTAACGCGACGAATTGGGTCCAGGGACCCAAGAGCATGGAAATATCGATAGCGCCAGCACCCTAAGAACAAGGCCGTGACAGGCGGAGCGGTGGCCTGGAAATTGGTGTTTGCAGAATATGCAAGGCCAAGGAAGAGGGCTCCGTACTGAAGCGAAAATTCATGTAGAAATGTGAGCGATCAGAACACTGGACTCAGAGCCTTTGATGCAAGACTAGTCAAAATTAAAACAAGGAACATTATATATAAATAATGATCGATGATTAAAGATTATTAGAATGTGAATAATTACCAAAGAAAGGGCTAATCGGCATAACTGATATAACACGTGAACTTTCAAATAATACAATCGTAGTAACTTTCAGAGTCAAGCTGAATCAAGTGAAAATAGTAATCACGATTTTTAAAAAGATTAAAGCAAAGTAATTCTAAATGGAGGAACAATGTAAGGACTGTTGTATTAAAGCCAATTGCACTAATATAACGTATAGGAATAGTGTAACAAATTACCAAACTGTTGGAAACTAGGAAACGAACTGTAGGAGAAAGATGAACAATGAAAATACTATTAAGGGAAATATTATTAGTGGTAGTGATATAATAATATAATGTATTATTGATACTATAGCGAACTATTAAAACATATTAACTAAAATCTTAGGAGCAATAGTAATGTAAATAAAGACACATTAACAAGAATTGCTGGAGTAATATGACAATTTATGACCAATGTATTAATAGTCACAAGAACATTATAAATAATGGTTGAGTAATAAGAAGTATTGTACCAATGTGATGAAAAATAATCAGAGTATTAAGAGCTACAGCAATATTACAAAGTATGACAAAACAGCAAGAAGTAATGATGTGATGAAAAATAACTAGCGAGTTAAGATCTGTAACATTACAAATAATGACAAAGTAACAAGATACTGTCAGGGTGTGTTGAAGAATAATACCTGGAGTGTTATGAGCAAGCCTAACAAAACAAATTGTGGTTAGATAACAAGAAGTATTATAAGGATGTGAAGAAAATTAACATGAATTTTCAGAACAGTTATATGACAAGTTATGGTAAGCAAGAAGTTATTGAAATAGCGTGGCAAAGTATAAACAAAATGAAGAGCAAGCAACGGAAACGTATTAGGGATATGAAGCAAAAATTTAAAAATGATAATAGATTAACGTGACCTATTGTACACTATGTCAACTAGATATTGGTAATAGTATTATGAATGTGCCAGGCGACCCTGAAATGTGTCAGGAAAACAACAAATTTAGTAACAGTAAGCTAAGGAATCAAACCAGGACTTTAACCATACAGTATTAAAGATACAAAGGAGTAATAATCCACGCGATAGGATATTCTCAAAGTTCCAAAATACTACTGACCAAAATACTACTCTTATAATAAGGACAATTAAAATATTAAAAAAAACAGTACGAAATATTAACAATTCCCCTAGTGCAAGAAACATACCCCCAGTAACCTAAAAGTGAAAAGAAAAATGCTGTCGTCTTTGGAAAACGAGGCTACTGAAAGCAACAGACCCCATCGCAAAGGGAGCGGAGGCTGCGGCGCGGAGGAGTGGCTGTGAAAGACCAGCGCGGACCGCTACCCGTGGCTGAGTGCGGGACCCCGCGGTGTGGGCGGCCGAGCGCGCCCAAGCTCGAGGTCCGAGAGGACCGCGGGGACGGCGGCCCTGGGCCAGCCGGGTGGGGAAAAAAGGAAATTGGTGGGAAGGGGGCAAGCTGTCGCGAGGTCGGGATGTGGCTTCGTGGCGGAGAGAAAAGGAAGAGGCAAACCCTGAGCCTCGGAAGGAGAACACCGCGCAGGCCTCGTCCCTAGTCCGAGCTGTGGGGCCCGAGTCAGTGGACGCGGGCCGTGAACCAGCTCCTCACCCAGCAGGACTGAGCGCGTAGGACTGAGAGCGCAGGGCGCGAGCCGCAGGGCTCCGCTGCACGGCTCCGGGTGTGAGAGAGCCCAGCAGAGGACCCCTTGGCCATGCGGGCCAAGCGCGAGACGGCCCCTCCTTGCGACCCCGCAGGCCGCCACATCTGGGACCAGCCGATCGCTCGGTCGCTGGCTCCGATCCCGCCGGGGTCCTAGGTATAGTTGGACCCAGCGCGCTGGCCAGAGTGGGCAGCTACCCTATTGGGGCAGCGTCCCCCTGTGTGGGGACTCCTGGGTTTCCGAGGCTCGGCCCCGCGTTCGCACGTGGCCCGAGGCGGGTGCTGGCGCTGGCCATGTCCAGCAAGTCTCACTCTCTGCAGGTTGTGGCCGAAGACCGGCCCGCCTGTCAGCCTTATCTTTATGGGTTTTTCCCAACCCGGAGTGGCCCCGGCCCCTTTTTATCTCCTCGGTTGCACTTGGCTTGTTTACTTTGCGAGGCCCTGGGAGTCGAAGTCTGAGCCCGGGATGAGGAGGCCTCTGAACAGGATGGGCGAGAGGCCTGAGCCCGGGGATGCTCCAGGAGGGCCCGGGGAGAACGGGAAGAAGGTAGGAAGAGAAAGGCGGAGCATTCCACCTCAAGAGGGGCCGCCAGACCTACAGAAAGCCCCGCTGGAGCGCCCAGGTCCAGCAGGATGGGGAAGAGCGGGGAGGTAGAAAGGCGAAGCGGAGCAAGCCGGGCACACCCCTAAGGGATGCTTCGGGCAGGGAGCAGCCATCTGCCTAGGCGAGAGAATCAGCCAAGACACCCGAAGAAATGTAGCTGTGCCAGGCAGGGCTAAGAGGTTCCTGTGAATGGGCCCAGCCTACTGGCCTGGTCCTTCACTGGGAAGGGTGTGGGTCTTTAGGCCCAAAGCAGAGCCCTGTGGCGCTAAAGTGTGCCTGAGTGAGCCTGTGAATTTGAACCCGAGCGCCAGGCAGGGGAGGCCTGGGCGGAGGGCAGAACCTGATCAGTCACCCAGGAGAGTGTGGCTGCTCAGGCGGGTGGGATGCTGTGTGAGGGGCTGTGTTTCGGTGTGAGCATGTCTGTGCCAGAATGGGAAGAGGATGTGTGTGGACGGGGACTGTGTTGGAGTGAAAGCCTTTGGTTCAGGAAGTCTCTACCTCAGTGCTGTCTGAGGGGTTGGGTGAGGGCAGATGGGTGAGCTGGGCCTGAGGGCCCGAGGACCTCTCTGCAGACAGGTGTGGAGCTGTAGGAGCCTGGGCCCTACCCTCCAGCCTGGCTCTCCTTTCCTGCATGGCCAGGAAGTGTCCTGGTTGTCCTGGGCCCACAGAGAGGCCTGGACCCCAGTTATTGGGGAACAACCGAGAAGACCCAGGCCTCAGGCTCCACTGGAGCCCAGTAGGAGGGAGGGACTCGGGGTGCAGCTGTGGCAATGCCGAGAGGGCGGTCCCTCCGCTAGACCTACTCATCACAGAACCCCACACCCAGGGGCAGGCAGACATTGAACTGCCGCAGACCCTCCCAGGTCCACAGCCTGAAGGGAGGAGGCGAGGGACCTGCCCCCCTTGCGGGCTCCCTCCTCCAGCTCAGGAGGGGGCGGGGTCCACGTGCTCCAGGGCGGCCTCCGCGCCCCGCACGAAGTCCCGGGATCGGCTGGAGAGGGCTGCGGGGCCTCTGGCGAGTGTGGACCTGGGCGAGTGATTCGTTGTGTGCTGTGCCCGCAGGAGATGCTGCAGGATAAGGGCCTGTCCGAGAGCGAGGAGGCCTTCCGGGCCCCGGGCCCAGTGCTCGGCGAGGCCAGCGCAGCCAACGCCCCCGAGCCCGCGCTGGCAGCGCCCGGCCTCAGCGGAGCCGCGCTAGGCAGCACCCCTGGCCCTGGGGCCGACGTCGCCGCCGCCGCCGCGGAGCAGGTAGGGCTGCGCCAGCCGTCGGGTAGAAGTCGGGCGTCGGTCTGTCTGCGGGGTCGCCTGTGTCCGTCATTCCGTCCGATCATCGACAGGACTCGCTTTCAGGGGGACCTGGCTACGTTCAGGACGGTCTGCCTGTTAGTTCTCCACTGAACAGGGCTCGCTTTATCTGCTTTCTGGGTCCTTCTCCACTTTGAGCCCTCGGGGTTACTGTGGGACAAGCAAGAGTTAGAGCTAGAGATAGAGGAAAGGGGCAGTAAGAACGAAGGAGACCCCCGGAGCATCGGAGCGAGCCTTGACCAAGTGTCCAGCTCCAACAACCCGTAGAGGGCCTGGGACCGAACGGCGGGCAAGAGAAGGCGACCCCGCCGGTGCGCACGGGAGCCGCTGCGGGGCTCCAAGGCCCCTGGGACGTCGTCGAGGGCTTCACAGTGATAATCGGACGATCACAGCGCGCGGGATGCCGCCTGGGGATCTGTGTGCACCATCTGCAGGCGCGCACCTGGCCGAGGGTGCGTGCACCTCTCCCTGTCTGTGTCTGCCCGGGGAGCCGTGGTGATGGCCCGCCACGGAAATGTTCATGAGTGTGCAAGAGTGTCGTCTAACCTGCGCTGGCCACTATGTGTGTCCTCTGCGGGTTCTTCCGTAGGTGCAGCTTCAAAGGAGGGAGTTTTAGCCACCGATTCTTTCTTTTAAATTCACGAATAGTTCAAAATCATTCTGTGAAACGAAATCTGGAGCCGTGGGCTCCGGGCAGGCAGGGTTCAGCACAACTCTTCGGGTCTGGTTCATCTTTCCTCAGGCTCCGCGTGGAGCCCTGGGCCAGGCAGACACAAGTTTCTCTCCCTCCCATCCCCAGACCATCGAGAACATCAAGGTGGGGCTGCATGAGAAGGAGCTCTGGAAGAAGTTCCACGAGGCCGGCACCGAGATGATCATCACCAAGGCGGGCAGGTCAGCGCTGCGAGATTTACTTCCGGGGATGGCGGTGGGGAGCAATGGGGACCGGGGGGTCCCTTAGAAGTCCTCTCGGCCCCAGCCTGGTGGCCTGTGGGAGTCCTCTCTGCCTCCTCGGGCCTCAGTGCCACCTCCCGCCGCAGCTTGGGACTGGGCCGCCAAAGCCCGCAGGGGGCCACCGCAGCCGCCCGGGGCTTGCGGGAAAGACCGAGGGGGAGGGGCAGCGCTATGCAAATGAATCCAAACGGGGATCGCGACGCCCAGAGTCCCAGCTCCAGCACTTTTGGCCCCCTGGGGGGCTACTCTGCTCTCCTTTCTTTGAGGACCTGAGGAAGTTTCTCAGGAATGCATTGATTGCGGACCCAGAGATGCCTCTCAGCAGATGGGGAGAGGAAACTAGACTATGCCCTTCGGTTTTCATACATTTTCGTGAGTGACTCGAACCCCAAGTTTCTCATCCCAGGGGCACCGCTCTTCTGTTTCCATCCCCATCTCCGGCCAACGGGAAAGCACCACGTTGGGCTCCCTGTGTGTTGGGGGAGAGGCTCTCGGTGGCTGCCAGAAAAGGATGATTTATAAAGTGGAAACATCTTTAAAATGCGCTGGTGTCTGTGGGAGAGAACAGGGAGGAGAGGATGAGAGGAGGAAGACTCACAGGGGGTTGAGTGAGAGATTCACTGGGGCTGGTGGGGAGGGGGCAGGAGTGTGGAGGAGAGCGGTTATCAGGTGAAGGCGGATTGCTGTAGACAGAGACGCTGGCAAGTTCAGGTTCAGGAACTCCCTCCCCACCCACTCTGTCCCCTCCACATACACACACTTGATTTCGGTCCCTTGGGACAGATTAGGTGTGAAAATGTCCCTTTGCCAGGATGTGTCTCATAATTGAGATTTTGAAGGAATAAGATGATGAAGCCTCGAGTGCCAGGAATTGGGAGTCAGAACACAGTGGGTGAGGGATCCAGTTCTAACTCAGCTACTTTCATCTGTGCAACCTCAGACAAGGTACTTAAGGGTCTCTGCTTAAGTACTCTCCCCACTCCATCTGTAGAAGACCAGGTCTTGCCTCATACATTGTATGTAAAGCACTGAGTTCCTGTCACGTGCAAGCACACAAGAAGTGCTAGTGAATAACATTAGCAATAATTAGAGAAGTGTCTGGCATCCCACTCAGTATTTTCTTCTACTTTTTAGAGAACTCAGCTCTGCTGAACCGCTTAGGGAATGATAGACTATTCAAAGGAAACAAAAAGTCGGTTGGTTTGCTGTGTGTAGTGTGTGGGGTGCTGTGGTCCTTCCTGACTCTGCTCACTGGCAGGCCTTATAAAATTTCCTTTATTTTGTTGAGGGTGGAGGTCTGGGCACTTGGCCACCCTCAGGTCTTAGCCAGGGAGGTGGCATCACCACTCAGGGCCTCTATCAGGGAGAAAGTAGGTTTATTTTAGGGCCTGAGCTTGCTGCATTTTGGGGATGGAGACAGGGAAGGAAGACTCATGAAGGGGCTGGCAGAGGTGCCACATGGAGTAGGCATTGAGGACAGTGGAATCCAGGTGTCACAAGCCCTGCCTCTTTCTGGCTGAGTGCACTTGGGCAAGTCACAGTCTCCTTGTAGCTCAGTGGTGTCAGGGAAATGGTGACCGTAGACCTATCTGCTGTCCTTTCCTTTTCTATCACCGTGAGACTCAAACCAGGGAATCACATGGATGATGGTTGGTAAATGGGTAATCCACTTGGTCAAGTGTGAAGGGGAATGGGGCTATTCCTTGTGCCTGCTGGTGTGGAAAGAAGGTAACAAAGAGAAAGGTTCAGAACTTCCATTTTTAGGCAGCAGAAATAACCTTGTCTCTTGAAAATAACTGGTCAGCATGTTCTCCGGGCATGTCTGGCCTCTGGCATTTTAAACAAAAGGCATTTTATGGTTTTCCTCAGTGGTGTTTCCTGCATCTGCATAGGTCCTCCTCCTCCCTCTCCCAACACATACACTTATACATACACTTCCAGAGGTGGCCAGCTTCAGGTAGATGTTTGTGCTTGATCCTAGTTGAGGCTTAGAGATGGACCTTAGGGAATTATGATAATATTTTTAAAATGGCTGTGATGATGTTGGCCAATTATGGATCCATCACAGCCTTTCACTTCTCTGGCAGAAACTTATCCTTGCATTGGGTCTGGTTCTTAAGAAAATCACTAGTCTCATGCCCCCAACCCCTCACCCCTCACAGACCCCATTTCCTCCTTCATAGCTGCCCCCTCCTTCAGCAACCACTGTATTGCTCTGATTTACTCTGATTTACTTTACTGAGATGTGGTTCTTCAACATCCTGTCCAGTGCCTCTCCCCGCTCCCCAAATTCTGTGTGCCTCTACTGGAACCCTTCTTGGTACACTTCCATTTGTCAGTCTGGGCCTTGCTGCTAAACCTGGAATCATAGCTTCCTAGATGGCTAGAGCTGGAGAAGAACCAAGAGAACATACACCAAACTCCAGAGAAGGGAAGTGAGGCAGTTACCAGGTCTACACAGGGAAACAGATGAGGCACCCCACCCCCAGAACACAACCCCTACTTTGATAAGTTCCCTTGATTGCTTTTTTACGGGGTCCTATTCAGTGTGGATTGTGGCTCTGCCCTAGAGACCCTGGCTGATTAGGGACATGATAACTGCCATCTGGCTGGGCAGGAGCAGGCCCTGGAGAAGGGGAGCCAGAATGCTCTCAAGCCAGGTTGAGTTCTCGGGTCACAAGTTTTCTTCCTACCTTCGTCCTTTGGGTCCTTGAGAGTCTTGAAGGTCAACGGAGAGAAGAATCCCTCTCACTGGATAGTGACTTTGAACTGGCAAATAATTTGGCCTGGTGGATAAAATGCCAACCACGGTGGGAGCCACCAGTTTCTGAATACTCAGCAACCTCCATGTCAGGTGTGAAATGGGGGACACAGCCCTCCACAGCCTGTCTCAGTCTCTTGGATCTCTGTGTCCAGAGGGTTCATGCTGATAACCGCAGACAGCGGATCCCTCTCTTGGCCTCCCCACATCCCTGCCAAGCTTGATACATGTGAGAAACTGCATTTTCTCCCAAACATAGATAAAAGTGAGCTCCACAAAAAAATTCAAATATAAACCTCCCCGAAATGAAAATTGCCTAACCATCTCACTGCCCTACTCCTAGGTCATGGTTTTGCCACCAGATAAATCTCCACTATCAGCCTTCATAGCCTGTTGA
Organism: Macaca thibetana thibetana; assembly: GCF_024542745.1. NCBI lineage: Eukaryota > Metazoa > Chordata > Mammalia > Primates > Cercopithecidae > Macaca > Macaca thibetana. The sequence goes on from NC_065593.1 coordinate 34,322,273, forward strand.
GTTCAATGTTGCTTGTGTTAGTGACAGTGAATTTGCGTTTGAAAAATGAACTACCGATGAGAACTCCTGTTGAACCTGTATTGTTTGTTATTCTGAGGCAAGGATTTGGCCCGGCTTAATCCGGGGCTTCAAAGCCAATTGCCCTCACTCTGTATACAGAGCGTCAGAGCCCAGTGGCGTGGATGATAAGAGAAGTAAGGGTTGAAGACACTGGGAAAGTGGGTTGGGGAGAGAGTGCTTTGATCTCTTTTTAAAGTATTTTCTGAAAGCAAAAGTCTATCAGAAGGAAGTGCCTTAAAAAAAAATCTGAGAGAAGCAACTGATCTTCCAAAACAACATCCATTCCACACACTCTCACCCCTGCCCCTCCCTCAGGGAAAAGATTTCTTAAATATGCTTTGGGTGAATTAGAAAACTGTGTGTGTATGCCTCTGTGTATGTGTGTGTGAAATGTGGAAATCGATCTATTAGCTTCAAAATCAACTCACTTGGCTATAAAAGGCTTGGTCTCAGTGTAGGTGGCACCAGCAGCCCCACTCCTAACCCCAGCCTTGGACGCTGGGCCCTGGGCTCTGGGCTCTTTTCCCTGCACACCTAGGATTCCTCCTGAAGAGTGCCCGCCCCCACCCTCACATCAGGATTGGAGAAACAAAGGGTTTTCAGGGGACCCCTGCCGTTTTACTGCTGTAGGGTTCTTTTCAGACTCTGGGCTCCAAGGCGCCTGTGTATGTGTACACACATATATAATTTTTAACCTAAATGTATTGAAGTGGAACATTCCTACAGAAGAGTCCACGCGTCTTAAGGATGCAGCTTTACAGACTTGCACAAAATGAACACACTCGTGTAACCTTCATCCAGATAAAGAAATAGATCATCACCACCACCGCCCCAGAATCCTTGTGTGCCTACCCAGTCAGCGCCATCCCCACCCTTGAAACCACTCTCTAGACTTCTGACCCCTTCCGGCTGGTGTTCCCCTACATTAAGGGAGGGTCCGTGTAGCTGTTACTGGAGTCCCCAGGGACCTCCGAGAAAGTCGGGGCTGCAGAGGGGTTGGGGATTGGGGGACCCTCCAGGTGGAGAGAATCTAGGGGTATCCGGTAGTCTCTGTCCCTCTCCCCAGGAAGGGCGCTGCGAATAAGCGCCTTGAATTTGGCCACCGCTTTGGCCGGGGAGCTCCCGGGGCTCTCGAAGCGCAGCTAGAACTTGCGTGTTCCCTCTCAGCAGTGAGTTCGCAGTTGTGGGTTTGTTGCCAGAATAAAAAAAGCCCCAAACCCTTGCCCCGCGCCCGCACGCCTCCAACACCGAGAAATGTCCGAGGAAGCTTATCTTAGCAGTTCATTCTAAAGCCATTTCCGAGTATGAATAGATAAAGGCTCCAGCCCCGCACCCTTTCAGAGCCTGTTTCATGATCAGAGGAGAAGCCCCGGGCTTTCATCTCCTCCCGGGCCGGCGAGCAGGCGGCTTGTTTATTCCCCTGGCGGAGCCGTTTCCGCGTGTGCCGGGGGGAGCCCCCATCTGTCTGGGGGCGCGTGATCCCGACGGGGCGCGGGGAACTAGGGGAGCATGGAGACGGCGCTTGGGGCGCGGAGAGAAGGTGCCGGGCAAGTGGAAAGGGTGCCGAGGGGCTGAGAAGAGGGAGGGACAAGAGGACGGGGTGGGAGCAGGGAGAGGGTGGGGGGCGTAGAGAGAGGGTGCAGGGAGGGGAGCGGAGGAACGCGCAGGGAGAGGGCTCGCCTGGGCGGACCCAGAGGTAGAGCGCAGAGTGTCGGGGACAGGCGGGCGTCACCGCCAGCGCTGGTGGCAGGGCCTGTGTGGAGACAGGCGGCACCCGCAGTGCTTTCCTTCTTGGTCACCTCCCCCACCCCAACACACAAACAGGGAGGCGTTGCTTTCCACCGTAGGGTGTTGGTTTTCAGGTACATTCTATGCCATAAATCACAGAAACAATTTACGTCTCACTCCATCATTTCAAACCTTTCATTAGAGAGGCAGAGCTCATAGGAAGTCACAGCTCCCAAACCCAGCCTGGCTTCTGTCGCCTGAGGCATGACACGCTGGTGAACACCCCCAAGTCAGGCATCTAGGCACCAACTTTAGTCCCTTCAGGAACCCAAGGGCAGATGCCCATGAGGCCTTGAATTCTCCCCTCGACCTGGGCAGGAAGCCGATGGAGGGGACAGAGAGGGCCTCACCTTCACAGGCAGCCCTTCCCCAACCCTGGGTGGACCCTTCCTCCTTCTGGAGCCACCTAGGCAGGGAAATGATAGTGCTTAGGGCCCCCCACCCCACCCCAGAGTGGGTTCTGCATGGCTCAGAAGCAGTCCCCCAACTGGACCCTGCCAAGACCTAGACATCTGTTGCATTGAAGGCAATGGAACTGCCTGAGGCAGTTCAGCCCCTAGCAGAGGGCTTTTGAACTCCTCATTCAGACCAGACATCCTAGTCCTTCAGCTCCTGAGCGCTGATGCCTTAGATAGAGGGGAACTGGTGGGCAGGGCACCCGAGGCTGGGAGGTACTCCCCCTTCCTGCACGGATGCCACATCTCCTTATCAGTCAGGAATCTGGCCTATGATCAGCTTCTAGGAGGGGCCAGGTCCTAAGACACCAGCTGGGGCTGCAGAGAGCAGGCTCCTCAAAGGCCTTGCCGAAAGCACTCAGTCAGTGTCAGCCTGGCCTCCTGAGCTGTGGAGATGAAGCCCAGCAGGGAGAAGGAGAGGGGAAGGCCAGGGCCCCTTAGCCTCCTCTCAGCCTAGGCTATGATGCCTGCCAAAGTGGCAGAGAGCCCTTCGCTCCCAGCCCCCTGTGTGGACACTGGCCCTGGAGGGAAGCCATGGCTGCCCTCTACTGTTGCCACCTGGAATGATGACAGGAGACAAGCTGAGTGCAGGGCCCCGGTGCCAGGCCAGCCCAAGTATGGCCAGAACTGCCCCATTTTGTGGCTGTTTCTGTGGCAGTTACAAAATGGTGGCCTGGAGGGGGCAGGATTCTTGGCCTCACCCCACGGAAGGGGGAGGCGAGGCAGCTGCTGCCCTTCCTGCTTCAGCTGTAGGCCCACCAGGAGAGAGGCAGGGCCGGGAAAGGGTGGTGCAAGCTCCAGCTGCGCCCCCAGGCCCCATAGCGGGGCTGGTAAGTGGGAGGCAGGGTTGGGTTCCTGAGCCCCTCACTTCCCCCATTCCTGGAGAGGGGGCGGGGTGGACATTTGAAAATGCTTTCAATTGACATCTGAGACAAATTCTTCCACACAGTTTATAAGTCCCTAGACTTGCAGCTAGAACTTCCCTCCTCCCTCCAGGCACGCACACATCCACACATGCGCACTCGCACACCCGCTCACATGTGCCTGGGCACACACACCCCACATCCCCACCTCCCCGTCCTGCGGTGCTTGCACAGGCCTCTCCTCCAGCAAGAGAGGGGCACAGGTGGGGCTGGGCGGGGCGTGGGCTGGCAAGGAAGTGAACCCTCTGCCTCAGTCGGGGTCCTGGCCTGGGCTTAGGGCCTGCCAGCTTATAGAGTCCTTGATCCTTTCTGGAAGCCCTGTCCTGTCCAGGTAAGCTGGTGCCCCTGGTGACAAAATAGGGGCCTCTGATAATCTGTTTGTGGCATCTTGGATAGCTTCTCCAGGGTCCCATACTGTCTTGGGTTAGTAAGAGGCAGAGAACCACCTGCTGGTTGTCCCAGAGTGGACCAGCCGGGCAGTGGCACAGCTCAGTGGGGCTTAGTGTCTTTATTGTGTCTTCAGCTGGGTTTGGATCCTGTTTCTCTTGGGGAACACCTTGTGGGAGATCAGCTGGGGGTGGGGGATGGAGTCTGAGGAGGATGGTGAGGAAGTTCCGTTCTTCCCTCTGCTGAAGTCGGGGACCTAGTGACCAGGGGAGGGAGCTGTGCCCAGCGCGTTTGTGTATGCACTGTGCTGTTGTGTGTGCATATGTGCTGAGGGGTGTGCGGAAGCCCCCTCTGGAATGTGCCCTGAACCTCAAGGCCCTGGACAGCCTCAGCATGGGCTGCAGGAAATGGCAAACTTTCTGGGTTTTGGTGAACCCATTTTCATAGAAGTAGGTCATACCACTTCTCCATTTACTTTGCTGAGGGTGCAGTGCAGCAGGGGTCTGTGGTCATTCACGCAGCAATCTATGAGATAGGTGGTAATGTTATCCTTGTTTTAGATATAAGGAAACCAAGGCACAGAGAGGTTCAAGTAAGTTGCCTAAGGCTTGTCAATGGGGTCCAGGCTGTGACCATGGCAAGTGGTTTCAGAATCCCTGCCCTCTCTTATCCATGAGGCTCCTGGACCGACTTTCCCCTGATACTCAGGGTGCACAGGTCCGGGTGAGGTGTTCACAGGGAGAAATACCCCTGACAGATACACCGGAAGAACCCAAACCTAGCAGGGTTTTGGACGGCAGTCTCCTGTTTTCCCGCGAGCTGGTTTTAGGCCTAAAGGTTTCCACAGAGGCATGACCCAGAGGAGGCAGCCCATTATTTGTGGAAGTAGATGATGGGGGTTTCCGGCCCCCTATAATTGCACCCCAGAACTTCAGTTGTGTCTGGGCTGGCAAAGGACAGGAGGGAAATTAAGGCAGCAAGGTTGGCGTCAGAATCTGCTCCCACAATCCTGACTGGGGTCTCTGTGCTTCAGCTGCTTACAGGCACTAGCCCCAAGTCTTAGGGGATCATGGGGGAGGGGATAAGTGAATTTGGGAAATGGGGTAAACTCTCCTCCTAGACACAGACTGAGAGCTGCAGGGGCTCAGAGACAGCAGCCAGTGCCACCTTTTCCCTTTGCAGCGCGGGCAGAGGGGGAAGTGAGTTGCGCAGATCACACAGCTGTGACCAATGCTAGGATCGCTGGCCAAAAGGGCAGCACCTGTTAGTGGCCTTCTGCCCCCTTGCTCACTTTGTTCCACCTCTCCTGGTGCTCTGTCCACATGCTCCGCCTCACCCCTCGGCTCCCCCAGGAGGATGTTCCCCAGCTACAAGGTAAAAGTCACAGGCATGAACCCCAAAACCAAGTACATTTTGCTGATTGACATCGTCCCCGCCGATGACCATCGCTACAAGTTCTGTGACAACAAATGGTAAGTGGCCCCTCACCGCATGGCCCACCTTCCCTCAACTGCCCACTTGCCGCACGCCCCCACCTAGTGTTTTGTCTGGGGGATTTCTTAGCTACCTGAGTGACTGCCCAGGTCTGCAGGCTGGAGTTCACTGCCTGGAACTGGCCTTGCAGAGGCTGAGGTGGTCAGCGAATGTCTGCATGCCTGCTGCAGGTGGGGCTGGGGTTGGGCTGAAAACCAGCTGCATGTTTGGGAGTTGGTGGATTGCCAGGGTCTGTACTCTCCTTACGGCCATGGACAGTCAGGACTTGGTGACTATGCTGTCAGGTGACAGACAAATCATTAACACTGGCCAGATTTAGACTCTGTCAGTGCTTCACTGTGGGGAAGATGGAAGCAGTTCTCTTGGGGACTTTAAGAGCAGGGCCATTACCTGGTGTGTGGAGGCACTCTCCTGTTTCTTCATGTTCCCCTTGGCTTCAGGCCCCTCCAGCCATCCAGACAAAGTGAGGCTCCACCAGGGGGCTGGTGGATAGAAACCTTTGGCAAGGAGCTGGGAGACATAGAGAGGTGAAGGCACAAAACCAAAAGGGGCCAGGTAAATAAATGCTGGGCTACCTTTCATGAGGCCAACTCCTTAGTCCCTGACTGCCTGGGAGCTCAGAACAGCGCTCCAGGAGCGAGCAGCCAGCCAGGACACTGCGCTCCGTGGCAGGTGAGCCACAGAGCTGGAGAGATTGGACTGAGGAGGCAGGATTTGGTGGCCACGTCCTGGCAAGGGCCATGCTTCTGTTTCTTCTCCCTCTCTGGGCTAGAACTCAGAGCAGGCTCTGGCTGCCGGGAGAGCTACCAATGAAGTTCTTACCATTGTTTTGGGGACTAGCCATTTGAGAGTTGTCTAGGTCCTCTGAGAAGCTCCCTCTAAATAATATAATTTATAATGTGACAATCAGAATCATACGAGGTGTGGTGGCTCATGTCTGTAATCCCAGCTACTCTGGAGGCAGAGGCAGGAGGAAGACTTGAAGGTCAGGAGTTTGAGACCAGCCTGGGTAATATAGTAAGATCCCTGTCTCCATAAAAATTTTAAAAAGTTAACTGAGCATGGGTTCCACGCCTGTAGTCACAGGTACTTGGGAGGCTGAGGCAGAAGGATTGCTTGAGCCCAGGAATTGGAGGCTGCAGGGGGCTATGATCATACCACTAGCATGGGTGACAGAGTGGGAACCTGTCTCTTAAAAAGAAAAAAAGTTTTTAAAGTATAAGTGTAAATATACATAGGAGTGCCTAAAGCTCCTCACAATATTTTTGTGATTAGCCCCAGTCCTTCAATTAAATGATCCCATTTCCCTGTAACCTCCCTTTTTTTTCTACTGCAGTAAAATCAAGGAGATTCAGAACTGCTGTCTCCTCCTCAGCATTCTCTCCTCTGTCCCTCACTCCTACTCTGGAAGTACTAATTTGACAATATGGTGGGACCAGCAGCTATTTTTTTCTCTGGTCAATGGGGGTTTGCTCCAAGAGGGGACAGGGAATCTGGCCTCACCTGCCCCTGGAGTAATCGCCCGCTCTTATCTGCTCTGTTGGCAGGATGGTGGCAGGGAAGGCTGAGCCGGCCATGCCAGGAAGGCTGTATGTCCACCCGGATTCTCCTGCCACAGGGGCCCACTGGATGCGGCAGCTGGTCTCCTTCCAGAAGTTGAAGCTGACAAACAACCACCTGGACCCCTTTGGCCATGTAAGGATGGGGGCTGCCTGGCCTCGGGAGGCAAGTCTGGGGCAGTATTAGGGATGGGAAAGGCCAGGATGGGGACGGGGAGAATCCACTCCAGGATCCAGCTCCAGGCTTTGGCACTCACTGACCAGTTTAGGGAAGGAGCTCAAGCCTCTAAGGCGTGCAGAGAGCTGGACTTCCTTCCCCACCACTTACTGGCTGGGTAACTCTGGGCAATTGTTTCAGACTTTTTGAGCCTCACTTTCCTTGTCTAGAAAATGGAGATGACCATATGTACCTTTCATGGTTGTGAGACATAAATGAGAAGGTATACAGGAAGCACTTTGCACATAGGAGGTGCTAAATAAATGGCAGCTATGATGATAAAGGTGACCGGTCAGGTCTCAGCTTCAGTTCCCCAAAATCTTCCCTTGCTGGAACATAACACAAGAGGAGTAAGCCTTTTTGAGCAACAGTCACGGATGCATTCCGAAGCCCCTCTTTGGTATGTACCATCTGCCTGGCCTGACAGCCGCCTGCTCCTGGAAGGAAAGACCTTGCTCTGGCTCCCGTGTTAGCTCCTGCTGGGTTTGGCCTGGCCCTTACAGAAGAGTTCTGAAGCCCCAGGGATGCTGCTGACGCCCCATCCAGGCTGCCCAAGCTCATTCTTTCCCCATCTGGCCCTGGCAAGTCCACAAGAAAGAGATTTTTATGTGGAAATTTTTAGCTCTAGTGTGTGGCAAACAGAAGTCTGGGGACCTGGTACTATCCGCCAGGGCACAGGCCCCACCCCTCGAGACTGCCCATGGTTACTGCGGAAGTGCAGGGCAGGGGCAGTGCAGGCTTCGAGATGCAGGTGTGGCTGCTGAGGTTGCGAGGTGTGCAGGTATGTCCCGCTTTTACGCCCCAGCTTTGAAGCATAGTTCCTATGGAAAACTCCAACCATGTTTCTTTTCTGAGTGATGGGTATGTAACTGGCAACGAACTTCTAGTTTTAATTTCTCAGAATCTGTTCAGTTCTCTTCTGAGTCATTGGTGAGCTATAAACAAGCAGCTAGGAGAATGCTTAATTAACGCCGTCAACTCCCAACTTATCTGGTTTGTGAGTCCCTATACTGGGTTTCCCATACAGGGCGGGCAGACTTCCAGTGGGGAGGATCAGCCAAGTTCCCACCTCCCCGAGCCCCAGGGCATTTCAGCCTAGAGGCAGAGGGGCTTCCTGGGTCTCCCAGGGCACCATCCTGGTCAAGACTTTGTTCCCAGTCAACTCCTACCTAACTTCCTGTGCTTGGCCAGGCTTTGGCACCAGCCTCAAAGGATAGGGAGGGTCTCTGTGTTGGGAGGCTAGGGAACCTGGCCTATGACTGCACACACACACACAGACCCCATGGGGGGTGAATACAGAGCTTGGGGGGAGCTGCATCTTTGGGTGGCCATTTGTCCCTAGGGATCCAAGCCTGGAGAGGATCTTGGATGCGCCAGCTTGTTGTCAGGGCTACCAGCTGTGGGGATGTCTCAGAGGACTCCTCTTTTCTCCAACCTCTAGAAAGTGAGAGGGGAGAGGGTTAAGGGATGGAAAACTGGGCCTTCTATAGGAAGTGGGAGAGAGTGCACTGGCCTTCACAGCCTAGCAGTAGCTTTTCACAGCCTGGCTAACCTCTTCAGTGGCTCTCCCTGGGTCTATGAGTGGTTGGTGACAACCTGCATAGAGTCAGGGCCAGTGAGGCTGCTTGATGGGCTTGTGATGCTGGACGTGCCCCTGGCTACACCTGTCATGCCTGCCTGGGGCTTCCCTTGCTTTGGCCACAGGGATACTACCCACGGGAACTCAGCTTTCTCCCTGGATGAGTGGGACGCAGAGCATCTTCCTTCTCCCTTCATCCTCACACTTACCCATACTTGCAGTTTATTGGCTGCAACAGCCCTGTGGGTGTGGCAGGGCCCAGGTACCATCTTGGACCCAGGCCTTCTGCTTCCCGGTCCAGTGTCCTGGGCTTCTCCACTGCCTTTCCGTACCCAGGGCTCTTGCTGCGGTATCTTCACCAATTTAGAGCACCCTTGAAGAGGGAGCAGCCTCTGGCCATTCAGACAAGGGCTGTGGAGGGACATATCAGGGCACAGCAACCCATTTGGATATTGACTTTCTTCTGCCCCTTGGCCCGTGCCTGTGGGAGTGGTGAGCTCTCATTGAAGGGTGAAGGAGTCACCCTTCTTGGCTTCTCAGTGCAAGAGGCTGGGGAAAAGCCCATTGTATTGGGAATTGCCCTTCCATCTGCACAACCACTTCTACATTTTCAGCTTGCCCTGAAAGCTTCCAGGCCTCAAGGGACTTTCTCCAGCCACATGAGCTTGGACTTTTCCTAGGGATCCTCATGGTATCCCAGGAGCTTGAGCAGCTGCCTCCTATTGGCAGCCCTCACCCCCAACTCCTGCCCAAAGGGGTGGGCTCTCTCCTCGCGAAAGGGCAAGTTGAGAGCCCATGAGAGTGGCTGCAGTATCATCTTGGGGTCCAACAGGTAGACTCAGTGTCCTTCTAGCCTGGAGATCCCTGGGCCCAAGCCACCCCATTTCCTCATCCCCGGAGATGAGCAGGGTGGCTGAGAGCCCATGTGTCTGCTCGTGGGTGCATTAAGGCCTCAAAGAGCAGGAAGCCCTGACTGTCGGGGTCAGGGGTGTGGAACAGTCATTTTGGGATAATCCGGGTTTTCCTGTAATTCAAGATGCCCTTCTTCCATGAATGCTGCTCTCCTCTGAAGTCTGAGGACCTTAGGTTGAAGTCTTGGGCCCGGTAGCCTGTGGCAGATGGGGCCCTGGAACAGGAACCTCTCAGACCACATGGCCAGAACCTCCTAAAAGACAGGACTGAGCTCTGACTAGAACACTCCTTGTGGGTTTTTGTTGTGGGATTAGGAAAGCCTTCACAGCAGAAGCCCACAAGAAATTTTCCAGTCCGAACCTTGGAGGGCAGGTTCAGGAGGGCAGAGGGAGTCAGCTCCAGTCCCTCGGGTGGGCCAGGCAGGAGCAGAAAGGACCGTGGGGCTCGGGCTGGATGCGCTGCCTCCAGGTGGCCTGAATTCAGCTTTGCTTCTGCTGTTCTTCTGGCCACAGAAGCTGCCTGCCCACTGTTCCTTCCTGCCTGCCACTACTTCCCACACCCAGCAGGGTCCTGTGCCAGGCAACCATAAGATGGGAAGGGAAGCTGCTTCCCCCAGCTTTCTTCCTCTTCTCTTCTGAATAAGCTTCTAGAAATACCTGGGCTTCAGGAAGTTGGGGACGGCCTCACTGGGGCATAGGTGGGACCTGTATCCTGCAGCACCACGTGGAAATGGTGGCATGTGGGTATCCCAGATTGCTGAGGAGGGAGGGCCGGTTTATGATTTCTGACCCAGTGAGTCCAACTGTGGGAGGGGCTGCATTAGCCCCTGGGCTAGAGGTGAGGGACTGCAGTTCCTCAGTCACAAAGTAGCACTCGTTAGTCCCCACATAAATATGTGACTTCCTCCTCTAGCCACTGGGCTTCATAATCAGCATAGGCCTGACTGCCCCACCCTTAGCCCTGGGACTATCTTCCCACCCTCTTTGCCTAGGTAGCTACTCCTGAGCTGCGGGATCCAAGCTCAAATGCACCTTCTTCAGAGAGAAAGCTTGGGGTCCTCATTCTATGCTGTCAGAGCACTATGCAACTTTTCAAGCTAGTACTTGCCAAAGTTATAATTTTGTACCTATTTGCATCTTAAAATTTTATTTATGAATAGGAAGTACTTTCACAAGCTTTAAACATAAATCATTGAATAAATTAAAATGTCTACAATACGACATCTCTTTCTACTTGTTCCTGATCCACTGTTTGTTTCAACCCCCAGTACAGGCAACCACAGTTACTAATTTCCTTTCAGCATTTCTGTTTTGTTTTTGCACACAGACAGAATGTGTAATCTGGAATCCCCTCTTTTACACACAAAAGGTGGCATACTATGGAAACATTTTTTGCATCTTGCTCTGTAAACTTAATATCTCTTAGAGAATAGTGCATTCAGAGAGAGCTTCCTCATCCCTTTTGCAGCTGCACAGAATTATTATTATTTTAAATTTTTTTTGCGATGGAGTTTCGCTCTTGTTACCCAGGCTGGAGTGCAATGGTGCGCTCTTGGCTCACTGCGACCTTCACCTCCCGGGTTCAATCAATTCTCCTGCCTCAGTCTCCTGGATAGCTGGGATTACAGGTGCCTGCCACTACGCCCAGCTAATTTTTGTATTTTTCCTTTTTTAGTAGAGAAAGGGTTTCACCATGTTGATCAGACTAGTCTCAAACGCTTGACCTCAGGTGATCCGCCTGCCTCGGCCTCCCAAAGTGCTGGGATTGCAGGCATGTGCCACCGCGCCTGGCCTGCAGCTGCATAGAATTTTATCGAATGATTGTTTTAGAAATCATGTAGCCAGCTCTTATTGAAGGAATTAGATTTTTTTAATTCTTTGCTCTTCTGATTAAGCTTGTACATATGCCATTTTACACTGTGCCAAGTGTATCTGTGAGATAAATGGCCTGTTCAAAGGGTACGCGGATTTGTAACTTTGAAACTATCACCAAATTCCCCTCCATGGGAGCTGTACTGATGTATATATTTCCACCACTGACTATGGCCTTACCAATAAGGGTGGGAGAACAAACTTCTGGATTTCTGTCAGCTTGACAGGTGAAAAGTGGATATCAGTTTTAGCTTTAATTTGCATTTCCTTTATTATGAGTAAGGTTAAGCATCTTGTTTTAATAAATTTCCTCTCCTGTGAACTGCTGTTCTCATCCTTTGCTCATTTTTCTTGTAGGTTTTTGATATCAATTTCTAAGAACTCTTATAAATTAGGAGGATGTAGCTCTTATCCGTGATATGAGTTACACATGTCCAGGTTATCGTTTGTCGTTTGGTTTTGCCTGTAGTGATATTCCCACACCGATGCTTTTGATTGAATTGATCAATCTTTTCCTTCTGGATTTTGGATTTTGAGTTATTGAAAGCCCTAATCCCCTCTTTACTTATAAGGGACTTTTCTTCTAGTATTTTATGGATTTATTTTTACATTTAAACCATTGATCCTTTTGGAATTTATCCTGGCCTTGATTTGAGGTGTGAATCCAATTTTTTTTTTTTCTAGAGAGCTATCCAGTTGTCCCAGGATCACTAATTGAGTCGTCCACTTTCCTGCCCTGGTTGAGGTGCCTTATTTCTGAACACTAAATCCCCATATGAATGTGTGCCTGTTCACACGCCAGTCTTGTAACTGTTGAGACTGGATAATAGGTTTTAGTGTTTGGCAGGACTGGGCCTCCCTGATCTTCTTCAGAGTTTTCTTGGCTAGTCTTGTCTATTTTTTCACATAAACTTTAGAATAAGCTTGTAGTGTTAAAAAAAAAAAAAAAAAAAGGACTTTATTTGTATTTTTATTGGATGTGCTTTAAATTATAAATTTACTTAGAGAAGACTGATAGGAATCCTTTTCTATTTGCTGAAGGGTTTTCTGGTCCTTCAAGCGTATTCAGGTTTCCTTGAAGTGACCCTGCACGTTTCTCGTTAGGTGTGTCACCTGATTTGTTACCATGATAAATGCAGCCTTTCTTTCACTACATTTTCTCACTGCTTATTTCTGCTCAATTTTGGGGTTACTATGTGACTTCACCACCAGATAGCAAACCATGAGGTTTCCAATCACTGTGACATCCTAGTGCCTAACCATCGTGTCTGGCAAGCCAGTGGGTGCTGGTGGATGGTAAGTGCATGAGAAACTCCTGAAGGAGGTGGTAGTTAGACAGCAAAGCCACTTCCCCTGCCAAAGCTTATGCTGGATGCCCCCCACAAAGCTTATGATGCAAATTTGCCAGTGGGGACCCAGAGCTATTTATCTCCCTCTTTCCTCCTTTCCTTCCACATTTGCTGATCCCCGACAATGTGCCGAGCCCTGAGCTCCAGATCAGGTCCCACCCTCCCCAGCCAGGTTGAGGTATGAACTCAGGCTTGGAAACTAGTACCAATTCTGGCTGTGCCTGAAACTGGCTGTCTGATGCTGGGCAAATGCCTGTGCCTCCCTGACCCTCAGTCCCTCACCCGTTAAAATAAGGGCAATAATAATTAATGCCTACTTTATATGGATAATGTAAAGACTAAGTTTATGGTGCATGTAAATGACTTAGCACAAGGCCTGGCACACAGGCTATGCTCAGTAAGTGCCAGCCGTGATTGCTGTTGCTGTGGCAGAGGGCAGGAAGGTTTGGAGGCCCCATGGTACCACCCTAGTGTTGCTCCCCGGGCGTGAGGCCTGAGGTTCCTCTGGCCAAGGCCTCTGGAGTGGGCTGATGGGCTCCCTGATTTCGTTCTAGTTTGAATTTTCCTTGGACGCACCTCTTATCATTCTGGTCTTAGTTTTCTTTCTTTTCTTCTTTGGTGTTTAAGCTGAGATCCTGTCACTGTCCTAACCTCTTGATAGGGCTGGGGAGGATCAGAAGGATGATGGAGAAGGTAGTCATAGAAAGTAAAATTATGATACAGGGTAAATCTGGTTTTAGTATCTGACAAAATGGACATTAGCCACACTGTTGAGGGGCTAGCATCCACATAATGTGTGTTCTGTGATGGACAGTAGGGCCTGCTGACCCAAGTCCTTTACAGTGTTTAATTGGCACCTTCTCATGCACTCTGAGCTTGTTTAGAGTGGTGTGTGCTCTCTCACAGGCCATCTGGATCCTGCTGCAGACTGTGTCTCCAACCAGCTGTGTGTTCCTGGGCGAGTCACGTCTCCACTACCAGCATTCTGTTCCTCATCTGTAAAATTAGAGAGCTGGACACGAATGATCTCAATGGCCTGCCTCTCCATGCCCTAATGTTCTATGATTCCAATGTAGATAGATCTGGGCTTTATTGGCCAAGCACGCTATGGCGATCTCTTGAGGAGAGGGATGTTTGGCGCAATTGCAGTTGTTAAAATAGAACAGGCTTCTGAATAGTGGCCAGAACATAATGAATCCCATTTCTGTGAAATGATGATGATGACGGAACCAGTCATGTAGTGGGGTTGTTGACGTGGCTGGCCCATTTGGCCCCATATCCTCTGCAGCAAATATAAATGTGAAACTCTGGCAAAGTAGTTTAATGTGGCGCCTGAGGAACTTCCGAGCAAAGCCAGGTGTGTGAGTCACTGAGTTGGTTTCACATTCTCCCGGCTGATGGGACTAAGGCTCGAGTTTATACTTGCCTTGGCTCAATGGGTGGGACTTTTTTCCAGATACTTGTCGAGGTTCTAGACTGTCGGAGTCAGGAGGGGTTTTTGGGACCACTTAGTCAAAGTCCCCACTTTATAGATGGGGACCCCAATGGTTGGAGAAGGAGAAGAGCTTGCTCAGGACTTGACGCTGGTGAACAGAGATCATGAAGGCGTCTGCACCCTTCTTGACTTCTCTGTGACTGGGGTTACCCTCACCTAGTGGCTCCCACCTGCCCCTGTAGGACTGGCAGCTTCCCTCTGCAGGTTTCCCTGTGAGCCTGGTTGGTTCCCTGCCTCGGAAGGTGTGTTGGGCAGTCTCTCCACCTTAGTCATCAGGGACTTTGTCTGATGGGCTAAGGAGTTTGGCCTTTATTCCAAGGGTCAAGCGGGAACAATCAAAGGTGGATTGTGGATATAAGGCATTTATTGAGCCCTATATACTGGCAGCAGTCGTAGGAGGGGATGTGGGGGGAAGAGGAGGAAATACAAAAGGCTCTGCTCTTAAGCAATGCACATCTTCCTGAATTTCCCAGAAGATTGTGAGCAGAGGAGTGAACTGATGGGATGTGTTGCAGGATGAAATGAAGAGAAAGTACACGGAAGTAGGGGGAGGCTGTCCCCGCAGCCCAGCCAGAGATGGTGGGGCCTGAAGCAGAGGTATGCAAAGGGAATGGAGGGGCTTTTGTTTTATAGATAGAGTCACAGGAATCAGTCACTGAGTGCACCTGGAGGTGGATGACAGTGAGGAGAAAGGGAGTTGATGATGATACCCAGTGCTTTGATCAGCCCACGACTGCTCATGACTGTCCAGGTGTCACAGGAGCAGGGAGGCTGCTGCCACGTGTCCTAGTGTCCTGCACAACCTTCATGAGGTGCTGGTGCCTATGGCTCTATCCTGGGTTCTCTCAGTCCAGTTTCTGTTCTTCCTTTGTGCTGCCACCTTTGGAGGGCGAGAGTGACTGGGAGAGGCCTTCATGCCAAGGAGCTGGAAC
Organism: Macaca thibetana thibetana; assembly: GCF_024542745.1. NCBI lineage: Eukaryota > Metazoa > Chordata > Mammalia > Primates > Cercopithecidae > Macaca > Macaca thibetana. Next base: position 34,337,294 of record NC_065593.1, read on the forward strand.
ATAGAGCTCATGGGAGATCGCCTCTGTGCATGTTTCATTTCCACTTTTGACCTGGAAAATGCCTTAGAGATGATCTCGTCTTTAGTGAGCAAGCAAAGACCAGAGAGGAGGGGACTTGCCCACGTTCCCATGGAGGGTTTGTGGCCGTGGCCCAGATCTTCCCACTCTCAAACCCGACCTTGCCCTCACTAGATCCTGTCTGGGGGCAAAGGAGCCTGGAGGTACAAAAGGATAAAAGGTATGGCCCTTTCTCCTGAGGAGTTTAGAGTGTAACTGAAGGGAAAGGAAGCCACTAGGATGCAGAATGACAGCCAGGTAGATAACGCATGAGAAGCAAGTTTCAGAACTGGGTGTTCAGAGCAGGCCCTTGGACCTGAGCCTTCCTGGAAGAGGTGGGCCTTCCTAGAAGAGACGTTAGGCCCAGAAGGTGAGAAGAAAATGTGAAAGGAAGATCAAGACAGCAGAGGGACCTGCATGTGCAAAGGTGCTCAGGTAGAAACTGGGCATTCCTGGAGCCATCGGGCCACCTCCCAAGTATTCCATTGCTGGATCTTCTGGGAACGTGGGTCCTTTGTGGGTGCCTGCAGCTCTGTGAATAGTGCAGGGTGATGGAGTCACCTAAAGGGGCTGGGAGGTGTTTTCCAGGCCCAGTTCCTCTCACCACAGGAGCATCCCCAGCGTCCTGGAAAGGGACAAATAGCAAGGCCTCTCTAAGCGGGACCTGTGTCCTGTAGCCTCACTCTGAGTTCCTCATCTGGCAGGCCCCCAGTTGGGCGGCAGGTCCCCAGCTGCAGGACCTGCTTTGGGGTTTGGGGAGTTACGTACTCGCCTTGTGAGGGTCCAGAGGTTTGTCACTGAGGGCTGGTGGGGGAGTGGCCAGTGCAGAAGGCAGAAAGTGCGGTTCCTGCTGGATGGAGTCACCCAGCTCAACCGAGGAGCCCAGGGAAGGCCGGCACCCACAAGCCAGGTCCTGGCCCACCCGTTCCTCAGTTGAGCTGGCTCTCTAAGTTATCCCGGTGCCCCAGGGCACGATGAGAGCAGAGTCTTCCCAGACTAAGACTTTGACCAAGACTTGCCATGGAAGAGCCTGACTCTGGCCTTTCTCGTGGCACTCTGATCACTAACGGGTTAAACCTTTCATTAAGCGTCAGCACCAGGCCCCATCCCTGGAAACCTAGAAGGGCGGCAGCCCAACCACCAACCCAAGGAAAGGGCACTCCCAGCTACAGAGAAGGGAGCTCAGAGGGGAAGAGGACCCGAGGGCCCGCCTGGCCCGGCCAGGACAGAAACCAAAGGGTTAACAGAAGCCGCAGGGCTGATAAAATGCCCCAAATTCCTGGTCCTGCCTTCAATGGGGAGGGCGTCTGGCAAATGTCAACGATAAAAAATACATTTTAATGGCACATGATGCAGCTGCTACCGTGGGGCGCAGCCAAATGAAGCAGGTTTGGAGCAGCAACTACTGTGAGCGGCCCCAGGGGCTCTGGCGGCCGCGCCTCCAGGGCGCTTTGCTAAGCTTTGTCCAGCTACGGCAACCCACCTCCCCCAGCCCATGGCATCCTCAAGGGCCCTTGGGATTGGGGGCCTCTTGCCTTCTATGGCATTATTTTAGGAACTGTGCCGTCTCCTACCTTGGCACCTTGAACACTTGAAGAGCTTCCCTGAGGGCTGGGAGTGGCCTTGGGCAGGTCTGAAGGCAGGATACATTTGGGTCTCCCCAGCACATCCTCAGCCAGCCTCTGTGAACATTGAGAAATACATGAACAAGGCTAGGCACGGTGGCTCACGCCTGTAATCCCAGCACTTTCGGAGGCCGAGGTGGGCGGATACCTGAGGTCAGGAGTTCGAGACCAGCCTGGCCAACATGGTGAAACCCTCTCTCTACTACAAATATAAAAAATTAGCTGGGAATGGTGGAGCACGCCTGTAATTTCAGCTACTTGGGAGGCTGAGGTATGAGAATCGCTTGACCCCAGGAGGTGGAGGTTGCAGTGAGCCGAGATTGCGGTACTGCAGTCCAGCCTGGGCAACAAGAGTGAGATTCTGTTAGAAAAAAAAAAAAAAAGAAAAAAAAGAAGAAAAGAAAAGAAAGAACAAATGAGCAATGTAACAGAAAAAAGTTACAGTGGGACACTTTCCTCAGCTTCCTCCCTCTCCCTCATCCTGCAAAACCCAAGTATTTCTAGAAGAGGCAGGTCACGTGTAAGAAGGGTATTGAGAAGAGGTGAGGCTGGAGGGGGACCCCTGAGGGGAGGTTACATGTTATGATCCCATTTACAAATGTGGAAACTGAGGCACAGAGAAGCCCAGTGACTTGTCTGAGATCAAACAGTGAGTCGGTGGCACCCTGGACTTTTGCTGACAGCTCAGAATTCCACCTGCTACACTGTGCTGAGTTCACAGTGGGCTTTTACACTGTTAAGGGCTTACTCGAGTTCTCCATTACCACAGTGAATCAATTGGTCACATCAGGGAGGGCCTGGGGCTGGGCGTTAGTGCTGGTGCAGAGAGGCTAAGTGGGGCCGGGGTGGAGAGAGTATGGGGCCCAGGGGCTTGGTTCTTCACTTGGGAGCTCCAGTCCTGGTCCGCAGGCCCTGGATCCTGTGCTTTGAGGAGAATGAGAAAAACCAGGCCAGGGCCAGATGAATGAGGTCAAGGGCCTGGGGTTTGCGGATGGGGCCCTGGAGCTCAGCATGAGATCCTTCTCTTCCAGATCATCCTCAACTCCATGCACAAGTACCAGCCGCGGCTCCACATCGTTAAGGCTGATGAGAACAACGCTTTCGGCTCCAAAAACACCGCTTTCTGCACCCACGTGTTCCCAGAGACCTCCTTCATCTCTGTGACCTCCTACCAGAATCACAAGGTACAGCCACTGCCCCACAGACCCCGCTTAAAACCATCCCGCATTCCTTCCACCACGCAGAGAGGCAGAGTATGAAGCCAGAGTCCCAGCAGGGCTTGGGCAGGCCTAGTGCAGGGCCCTCAGAAGCCTAGAGTCCCTCAGAACTGTGAGCAAATCGAATGATGAACAGAAAAGGACCCTAGACACGTCCATCTCCAGCGCAGAGGAATTACAGTCTCTGTGTTTTGCGGAATGGAGAAAATTGGCAACTGTAAAAACCAGGAGCTTGGAGCCTGCCTTGTGGTTTGAGCGTTGGACCCTTTCATTCCACAATCTTCTTTCTCTTGGTTCATCTCCTGGTGCCTTCAGAGAGAGGGGTAGGGAATGGGGAGAGGAGCCCTGGGGTGCTGTCAGCTGGGGTGTGGAAGCAGAGCCTGAGCAGAGGCACTTCCCAGGCTGTGGTCGGCCACCTCCCACCCTGGTTACTGCCCTGCCCAGCCCAGCCACCCCCACTGTGTCCCAGTCACTGACAGCCGTGCTCTGCCACCCATCTGCTTTCCACAGTATGCACACGGGGACTGGCAGGTGGGCAGGGGTCACTGGGGAAGGGCCGTGGCTGTGGTGGATTTTAGGCAGAAGAGTGACAGAGTGGGAATTGCATCTAGAACGGTCACTCAGAGCCTGATGTGGTAGTTGCATAGACTCAGGCGGCAGGCCTGGGATGCTCACTGGGAAGCTGTTACAGGTCCCCAGGAGAGACCCATGGGGACAGAAGCCCGGCAGTGCAGAGGGCTGGGCAGCAGCAGAAAGAATCGGAGGGTGGAGAGCAAGGAGAAGGGATCAGAGCCAGGAACAAACCAGGTGGGAATGGCAAGGCCCACTTCCCCAGACCTGCCCTAGCTCTGACTTTGCCTGGGGTTGGGGAGGAGGGAGGGCCAGAGGTCAGCCCAGTCTCACCCTCCTCCCGGCGACCCTGTGTGTCTTCCCCCTACAGATCACCCAGCTGAAAATTGAGAACAACCCTTTTGCCAAGGGATTCCGGGGCAGTGATGACAGTGACCTGCGTGTGGCCCGGCTGCAGAGGTGGGGCCGCGCGGCCCGGGGCGTGGGGCGGGCAGAAGGGATTCAGGCACGTGGCCTCCGTGACCCTCAGTGCATCTTCACTCTCTTCCTGTCTCTCCTCCTGTCCTCCCCACCCCTTCAGCAAAGAATACCCTGTGATTTCCAAAAGCATCATGAGGCAGAGGCTAATCTCCCCCCAACTCTCGGCCACACCAGATGTGGGCCCCCTGCTCGGCACCCACCAGGCGCTCCAGCACTACCAGCACGAGAACGGTGCTCACTCGCAGCTCGCGGAGCCGCAGGACCTGCCCCTCAGCACCTTTCCTGCCCAGAGGGACTCAAGCCTCTTCTATCACTGCCTGAAAAGACGAGGTAGTGCTCTCCTGGTCTAGAAGCCCTAGGGGGTCAGAGAAGGGGTGAGGTTCTCCCCGACACCACTCTGCAGCCCCCTGACCCCCCAAAACACACACACGCATCTGGTGCTTGTGTGGCCTGGGAGAGTGGGCCTGAAGGGTTAGGGATCACAGCTGGGCGCAGGGCCATCTTTTCCAGTGCAGGGATGCTGGTTCTCGTCTTTAATGCTGCCTTTGGAACTCTCACAGACAGCTTGTAGCCCTGGCGTCCCCAGATGCCTTTCCAAGTGTTGCTTTGCAGTCACTGCTCTGAGAGCCTCATGGGGTGAGCTGGGCTCTGCCTGGAAGTGCAGGAAGAGGCTGACACTTCCCAGTCCAGAGGTTTTGGGATTGGAGCTGTTATTTGTCAAAGCAACCTCAATTCCAGAACAGGGAGGACTTGGTGTCTCACGTGCAGGGCCTTCCGTCCGATCATTCCTTCCAGGATCTGCAGTGGCTGCTTGAGAGTTGAGATGAGCTATTGTGGATGTAGATGGGAGCTGGGAAGACAAGCCACAGCACCCTCTGTGCCAGGTCTCTTCGTAAAGAGGAGGAACCCGGAGCTAGGCACCATCACGTCTGTGCTCTGTGCCAGGTTTTGATTCCTCCATGGATAGAATTGCGATGATTCATGTTACTCCGCCAGAAGACCTCACGGGGCCGCTGAAATTCCCTTCAGAATGAGCCTGGGGACTTTTGCTTGCCATCCAGAATGTTCCCTCAGCCCTGCTCCTAGGGACTAGCCTGGCAGAGCTCCGAGATCCCCTGCATAAGTCTCATTAGAACTCAGTGACCTAGACCACGGGTCGTCAAACTGTGGCCTTCGGACCTAACCCAGCCTGCTACCTGTACAAAATAGTTTTTACATTTCAAAACAATTGAAAAAATTCAAAAGGAGAATATTTCATGAAATGTGAGCGTCATGTGATATTAAAGTTTTAGTGTCCATAACATTTTACTGGAACACAGCCATACTCATTTACTTACGGGTTGTCTATGGCTGCTTTCATGGGACAACAGCAGAGTTTCGTAGTTGCAACAGATACCCTATGGCCCACAAAGCCTAAGATATTTACTATCTGGCCCTTTGCAGAAAAAGTTTGCCAACTCCTGACCTAGAGTGAGTAGGCCACCTGCCAGGATCAAGAGCTTAGCGCAGGGAGAAGAGAGGGATTTGGAGAGATGACAGAGAATCAGGCTGAGTGAGGGGCAAAGGAGAGAGCTGGGCCAGGGAGAGGAGCAGGTCTCCCTGGAAAGGGCAGATGCCACGAGCAGGGGCGGAGGAGAGAGGTGAGCACAGGCCTTCACACCCACTCAGCCCCTCTGCTTCCAGCCCTGTGTGTGCACAGAGAGCTCCCAGAATGAATGCCTGGAGAAAACAAGAGGAGGGAGGCCAAGATGAGCCATGGATGGGTGGGGTTTGTGGTTTGTTTTTTTTTTTTTTTTTTTTGAGATGGAGTCTCGCACTGTCTCCCAGGCTGGAGTGTAATGGTGCAATCTGGGCTCACTGCAACCTCTGCCTCCCGAATTCAAGCCATTCTTCTGCCTCAGCCTCCCCAGTAGCTGGGATTACAGGTGCATGCCACCACGCCCAGCTAAGTTTTGTATTTTTAGTAGAGATGGGGTTTCACCATGTTGGTCAGGCTGTCTTAAACTCCTGACCTCAAGTGATCCGCCCACCTTGGCCTCCCAGAGTGCTGGAATTACAGTTGTGAGCCACCGCACCCAGCCCAGATGAGTGTTCTTAAATTGGCTCAGTGGGCTGCTCCCCAAACCCTCAGGCCTGGGTCAGCCCTGGATCCCAGGGGAGGGCGCGCCACTCCAGATAGTTAGACCCTCCTGGTGGAGGATGTCGAAAGGCACATACATGATTTGTGGCATCTGATGTCGTCTTCCTCCAGAGTATCTGCTTAGCCTGAAAAGTATGTCACCTTTTTCACTTATTATCAGTTCTATTTCTTAATTTTGTAGACACTGTTATGTTGGAATCTGTGTAGTAAAAATCCGATGGCTCTTCTTTAAACATATGTGAGGTTAGTTCCACTTCTAAAAACAACAGAAACACGCCTGCAAGCGGCTTTGGCTCCCTGAGGTCTTCCTGGGAGCTGAGGATGGAGGCAGGAACCTCATAGCCTTAATTTTCTGGCTCCTTCAGACAGATGTGGCCTCTGGGCCTGGGCTGGCCTGGCAAGGGCCTCCCCTTTCCTTGGCCAGGGCAGGCCTAGCCTGAGAATGCCACTGCACACCAAGTCCTCTTACTCTCTCAAGAGTCAGGCTGGCGAAGGATCAAAGCCAAGTGCTGCCTGGCTAAACCCGGCCCTCAGTGTCCGGTGATGTGGTGTCCCCCGTGGCCTCTGAGTAGGGTCCGTAATCTGACCACTTCTTGGCGGCTGCCACCCTATAAAAGCTGTGGCTGATTGAAATGGCTCTGGGAGTGCCATGGCAACATGGGGAGGGCGGGCGCGGAGGGAAAAGGACAGGCTGTCCCAGCATCCAGCAGGGCGCCCTGGGGCCTGGGCTGGTGGAAATGGTTCTTCCTGAGTGTTACTTTGTCTTTCAGCAGATGGTGCCCGACACCTGGACTTACCCTGCAAGCGATCCTATCTGGAAGCCCCCTCTTCGGTGGGGGAGGATCACTATTTCCGTTCTCCCCCTCCCTACGACCAGCAGATGCTGAGCCCCTCCTACTGCAGTGAGGTGACCCCCAGAGAAGCCTGTATGTACTCAGGTTCAGGGCCTGAGATTGCCGGGGTGTCTGGGGTGGATGACCTGCCCCCACCTCCGCTGAGCTGTAACATGTGGACTTCAGTGTCGCCGTACACCAGCTATAGCGTGCAGACGATGGAGACTGTGCCATACCAGCCCTTCCCCACCCACTTCACCGCCACCACCATGATGCCGCGGCTGCCCACCCTCTCCGCTCAGAGCTCTCAGCCACCAGGAAACGCCCACTTCAGCGTCTACAATCAGCTCTCCCAGTCTCAGGTCCGAGAGCGGGGGCCCAGCGCCTCATTTGCAAGAGAGCGTGGCCTTCCCCCAGGATGTGAGAGGAAGCCACCCTCACCACATCTAAATGCTGCCAATGAGTTTCTCTACTCTCAAACCTTCTCCTTGTCCCGAGAGTCTTCCTTACAGTACCATTCAGGAATGGGGACTGTGGAGAACTGGACTGATGGATGACTCTCACGTCTCCTCCACAGCCCCGGGACCGTGTTGCTCCAGTATTAACCTCTGTGGGTGGCCTGCACTACCAAGAAACACAGGAAGGTATTCCAGAGGGAGTGTGTGTGTGTGTGTGTGTGTGTGTGTCTGCACGCGAGCACGTATGTATTTGGAGAGCATCCATCTTCTGACATACAACTGAGGTCATGACAAGGAAAAAAAACCACCACATTTATCTAAGAAGTGATTTTGGCTGCAGGACCTGGGTCCATTGTTATCTGACATCTCTTGACATGCCCGTGGGTGGGATGGGAGTGGAGGGTTCTCATGAGTTATTGGAAGGGTTTTATAATTGTTGATTTACTCAGGGGCCAGGTGGGGAGGTCTGTCCCATGGGGAAAGATTCTCATTGCTGGGGTAGGAAGATTCTTGCTGCTGGGGTGTGACGGCTCTGTGCACGCCTTAGAGTTCCTGGCCTTCTATTTGCAAGGGGAGAGGAGAATCTGGTTTTGGTAGCAGGAGGCCCATTCCTTGGGCTTCTGGAGAGTCTGTAAGACTGCCTGAGAGGTGGGCTCAGCTCAGCCACAACATGTACTTTGATAGTACAGCTGGCTGCTCAGTTAGTGGCCTAGACATTGATGACTGGAACTCTGAGGTCTGAGGGATGACATTCGGAAAGGGTCATGTGCTAAATGTCACCTGAGGGGTATTTTTAAAGGTTTTTTTTTTTTTCCTTCAAGAGAAGGGAAAATGCAACCAGTAGCATCTCTGTCATCATGCAGGTTTTGTAGTAGAGAGCCCTTCCCCCTAGGTCCCCAACATACAGTCTCTCACTCTGGTGTGCGGAGAGTCGGCCTCCCAGGCATCATCCCATCTGCATCCTATGACGGGCAATTATGAAACACGCCTCAGCTGGCATCATCCCCGGGAAGCCACACTGCAGCTGATGTCTGGCATCTCCAGGGCCTGTTCCGCTCGCAGAAAATCTACGCTTCTGGAGCGAGAAAGCCCAACAGAAATAAAGATAGTTGAGAAAAATTCATTTCTTCCAGTAAACTCAGCCGGTGAGCTCAGAGGAGCAAAGAGAATTCTCCAGTGTGGCATTCACACAGTCCTCAGCCCTGCGTTTTAGCATTGAACACCACCAGGCCATCAATGTGGCTGGGGTGAACTCTCCATCAAACTTGGGAAATCACTAAACTTTGCATGCTGAATAGCTATTTATATATTATATAAATAAATAAATATATTATATATATATCTCTCTCACAAATGCAGGCCACATGTCAAATTCAGCTTTGCTTTTTACAAATGAATGAACTTAATAAAAATAAACATTGGAGGAGGTATTTGGAAAGACATCTATTTAAATTTTTATTACATGTTTGATATTAAAAACTAAGAATGGTTTAGATAAAACATATAAATAAATATATATATAAACACACACACACTACAGATAAAGCTTTTTTAGAAAACACATTAGCTAACAGGTGATATGGAACTTCAAGTGTTTTGTTATATAGCATGGACGTTTTATTTTGCATATCGGAACATAAAGCCATTTTACAACTGTGAAGTGTGTGGATGCTCTTTATTACTGACTTGTCATTTCTTGGTTCTGCAATGGCCTCTGCCTCTTTTTTGCTGGTATTTTTTTTTCTCAAGTGTCAGGTGAGGCCTTCAGTGCCTCTGAACATTTGTACCGTGGAGCCCCTGAGCTCAGAGTGAAGTCACTTAGGACCAACAGAGCAATTGTACCTTTGATCTCATGCTACTCCCTGGGTTATGAATCTGGATTCCAGGGTCCACAAAGACCCCAGAAGGGCAGGGCAGGCAGTAGAGCAAGAATCTGTCTCCTTTCAGCAGTGACCACATAAGCTGGCCATTTGAGGGAAGTGGTCTCATAAGTAGGGAATTCCTGGTGGGATTTATGCAGCTGCTTCAGAAAAGGAACTGAAGAGCAGGCTCGAGTCAGCGCCAGGGGCTTCCTGGAGCAGTCAGGGGCATGAGCTCATCACCACCGTCACCCCAGAGACGGTGAGTCAAGGCCTGGCAAAGTACCCATTCGCCCGCACCTTGGCCAGGTCTCTGAAGCTCGGCCACAAAATGGAGAGAGGAAAAAAGAGGTGAAATCCAGCCCAGGTTTACCCTAGATTCGAAGAGGCAGGCATAGGAAGGTGCTGCTGGCTCTCCCTCCTTATGACCTTGCCACCTGCCGTGCCCCTCATGGCTCCTTCCCCAAAGCTGCTTACCTGCATCCACCATCTCCACTGCAGGCTGGTCTGGGAACCCAGGAAAAGAGAAGTCAAGGGAGGTGTGCCCTTGAATCCTTGCCCTGTCAGGACTGAGATGAGATTTCCTGCTGGGTAAAGAGTCAACCTTGTCTCCTGTTTCCCCAGAGTCCTTTTGTGGCTCTAGGCTGCTCTCTGGCTGGACTTCCTCCTGCAGAAGAGGAAGCCAAGCTCCATCCTCCCTTGGCTGTTGGCGCACACCTTGGGCTTCTTGGTCATGGAGAAAGATGTTAACTGAGCTTGGCTCAGGGGACAGGGAAGGGGGGAATCTTCCTAACTCCCACCTGCTGTGCTCTTTTCTTTCTGGCTGAACACAGCACATCTGGGACACTCCACACCTTCTAGAGCCCAGGCAGAGGGCTGGGGGCAATGCGGATGTTCCCAGGTTCTCTCCAAACACATGGTTGGCTGAGTCTGACATGAAGAAAGCCACTTCTTAAAGGAGTATTTTGCCTCGAGGCAGCCCACGGCTTCCTGCCAGCTTGCTGGGAAGCGTGAGGTCCCTGGGCTTCCCCACCTGGGCATGGCCAGAGTCGGGCCTGCAGTGGGATTTGTGAAACTTTCCTGCCCCTCTGAATCAACAGCTCAATAAAAAGGGGGCACATGGGATATCCTGAAACAAAGGGCACCATTCAGGAGCGCCAACAGGTCATACATCATCGGCCAGAAACCTGCCACATGAAAAGGGTCTGCTTCTGCTGTGCCCTGCCTGGGAAGGGGACAAAAGCCAATTAACATTCAGCTGCATGTCCATGGGAAGGCAGCCTTGGGGGCTGTGCTCTCCAGCCCAGGGCCAGGCCCCTGGGGGGAAGCTGGGGCAGGCCTCTCAGCAGAACTCAGCCACCGACAGTTGGCCCTCAACCGCAGAAGAGCCTGGAATAACAAAAGGGAGAAGGGAAAGAGAAGCTGGGTCAGACTGACAAATTGTTAAAAAACCAAACCAACTTCCAGCCTTGGCTGGGCCTCAGGGGGTCAAGAGGCCTCGCCTCGCCCCACTAATGGAGCCTGCTGGAGGAGTAGCAGCCCAGCCTCGCAGTGTCTTATCTTACAACATAAAATTAAAACCCACTTAAAAGGCCGGAGGGCATGTTAACATTCCCCCTGCTGTCTAATTGAAGTAGTTCCCAGCGCAAAGGATTTCACTTGAAAGATGCCTCACTCCCAGCCCGGGTCTCCAGCTCAGCCGGCAGGGGAAGCGGGTGGGGCGAGGGGAGCGACTGCTTGCTTGCCACCCCCACCCAGGCGGCAGGTGGCGACAGCAAAGGTTAGAACAGGCTGGGTTGTTTTGTATTTTTAAAAAAATTTACAAATTCATTAGCAGCTATGTCAGCAGAGGCCACACTCCTGACAAGAAGACCTGGTAATGATTCAAACGTGGTGAGCCCTGCAGTGAAACCTGACTGTTCCTGCAGCCAAGAGATTTCCATGCCGTCCCCCCCCCGCAAGCCCTCTCTCCCCCCACCAAATCTATGACAGGTCTCCAAGGCATACGGAACCAATCAGGGACATCCTGTCAAGGTGATGAACTTGCACTGGCCATCCCGAGTAATGGGAACCAGTCAGCCTGAAGCCGGGCTGGACTGAAAGCCAAGGTGACAGCTATTAAGCAATTGTGCGCCGAACAAAATGGCAAAGGGGCCGGGTAATCAATTCAATTTCAATGGGCGACCCGAGCAACCACAGCGGCTGTCGCAGCTGATTAGGGAGCGCCGGGCTGGAGCTTTCAATGCGAGCCCATCACAGATCAGAAACAGGCCTGGGATGAAAAGGGAAAGAACCGTCTCCCGAGAAGCAGGCGATGAAGGACTCTGTTTTATGTGACTGTGTTCTTCCTCCTCTCCTTGAAGAAAGAGGAGAAAAAAAAGCAAGCAGTTTGGAGATTAGATAGTTTTCTTTTCAGCCATTTATCATTATGAAGGAAAGTAGACAGCACAGGGGCAGAAGAATCTCCAGTGGGATTTCTGCGAAGTCTCACTCGGAAAGGCCAGGTTTACATGATGCAGCTCAAACAGCCTGCTTATCACCGCAGCCTGACGGGGTCTGCAGAGCATCGAGGGTTCCTCTTCTGTAACAAGGGTGAACAGGCCCCAGTGCCCCAAGGAGTGCAGAAATTCTCCTGCAGAAACCCCAAACCAGCACACTGCATCATTTATGAGAGTTAAAGCCTGAGTCAGAATAATGGGGAGAGGAGGAAAAATGGGAAAGGAAAAGATGAGGGGATTGTGCACGGTCCCTGCAGGGGAAGTCCCAGTGGTGGCCGCCCATTTCTCCCTGGCCCAGGTCGGGGCATCAGAGGTCCCTGCTGTGTCTGCTGGCCTGTCAGCACTGGTCCCAGTCTGATGGCAGGCCCTGGCAGCCTGCTTGAGCATTCTAGGCTTGTGTTTGGTTGTTCTGTGCAAGGGTTTTAGGGTGCAGAGAAAGGGGCACCCACAGGCATAGAAGCCAAGAGAGAGAGGCCAGCCATGGGGATGTGGAGGGGATGGAAGATGGCTGAGAACAGATGGCAAGGGATGCAGAACCAGGAGGAAAAGGGCCATTTTGGAGTCAAGGGTGGATCCAAACCTCTGAGGCAGGAAGGCTCAGGGCTGGGACTGGGCAGGTGGTGAGGGAGGAAGGCTGACCACCTCCTCTTTGGAAAACTAGAGCAATGGGTGCATATTCAGATAATTCTTAGAAGAATTGCAAATAGAGAATTAATCTCACTAGTCATCTAAAATGCAAATTGAAGTGATAACATGCCACTTTGATCTACCAGATTAGTAAACATTTAAGAAAAAGTATTGGGAGCCTCTCTCAGTCATTGCTAGTGGGAGTACAGATTGATATGGTTTTTCTGGAAAGAGCAATTTGGTAGCATGGACAAAGACTCTAAAAGTGTTCATATCCTAAAGAAAATAACCAGAAATGTGGGCATAGTTTACTACTGTATGATACTCATTGTGGTTTTACTTTTCAATAGCCCCAAACTGGCTGAAAGTAAATTGGTAAATTATGAGATACTCACATTCTGGAATATGATGCTGTCATTGAAATCATGTTTACAAAGGGCCCTTAATGATATGAGACTTGATTTAAAACTAAGTGAAAAAAGAGGATCCTAATGTAGAGTACAATTTCAAGAACATTTGAAGTGAAAACAAAAAGATTGGTGTGTAGCCAAACTATAGATCATTAAATAGCAGGGAACAAGGGGATGAACTATCTCTGTATATACATGAAATACTATGTGAAAAAAAGTTCCTGACATGTGGTCTCCCATGTGTGCGCAATACAAAACAAAAAACCACTCTGGAGGTCCTAACATCGATTAAGCAGAAATGTCCAGGAGATGGGGTGCATTTGTGTGTATATGATGTATGCGTGCACGGTGTATGTGTACGACGTGTATTTGTGTGTGTGTTAGGGACACAGACGCGATTTAGAAGAAACTGCTTATGATGATTCCCTCATATATCTCTGTTTTGTTTAACTTGTTACAATGGGCATGTATTACTTCTGCAATTAAAAGATTTAACTGAACTAAAAAAAAAAAAAAAAATTGTGATTATAGAAGTACCCGAAGAAAAGAAAAAGAAGAAAGGCTAAAAGAAACTGTGCCCAGTGCTAACAGCAGTAACTTCAGGAAGTGGTGGATCTGCTGAATTGCTGCCTGTGTGGACGAAGGTTGACTTCTGGGCCTCCTCCCCGTGTTTGTTTTCCTCCCCTCCCTGGCTCTCCCCTTCAGACACCTTGATCCTGCCCAGTCCTGTAATGCTGCTTTTGTTCAGGCTGGGGCTTTAGCATTTTCCACTCCTCCCTAGGTCCTCTCCCTGGGTGATGACATCTGTTCGCACGGCTTCTCTCACCAACATATGCCAACGAAGCTCAACTCCAATCTCATTTTTCTCTCCTGATACTGTCTTCTGGACGTTTCTGCCAGAAAGAGATGTTAAGTCCTCCAATTCAGACTGGAACCCAGACTCTCCCTCCAGGTCTCCCTCATGTCCTCCATTTTGGTAATGGCACCACCAGCCAGCATCCAGTTGCTCAAGTCAGAAACCTGGGCTTCAGTGCCAACTCCCTCCTCTCCCTACCTGCCCACCCCAAATGCTCACCAAACTGCAGATTCTACCTCCAAAGATCCTCTACATCTCTACACATTTCCTCTCTTCCAGCAGGCCTGGCAGTGCTTGCTATAACGGCAAATCCCCGGGTCTGGGCTGGCCAAGATGTCAGCTGTGTGAGGCTATGGAGCTTGGGGCCGCTGTGAATGGTCCTCCTGGGCCCTAAGCTGTTGTTCATGGAGTGATGGTTTTCTGACATGTGGAGCCAGGGAACGGCCCAAGATGGGAGGCCACTCAACGAGAAGACTGCTGCTTTCATTGGTGACCCTGCTTTCAGCTCTGCGTGACCTGAATCTTGCGCTCTGGCTGCCACCTTGTGCGTGGTGAGGAAGCGGGGCACTGCTATAGGCCATTCGCCAGAGTCACAGGCTGCTGGAGAGGCCTGTTGCTTCCTAGGGGCAGGTGGGCCTGGGAGTACTGGATCAGGGGTTTCCAGCATCTGACCCAACACCTCTTTCTCCTTCAAAGGTTCCAAATGGTCTCTTCCTTCAAACCCTTCCATGGGAGGCCACTCAGTCTATGCCAAGATGGGACGGGCCTTCCCTCTCTTTTAAGAAGAGAAAAAACCTGAAACAAACCAAACTAAGGCCAAGAAGCCTCCAAATATGGCTCTTCGTGTAAAGCCTCCAGCCCAGGGCCTGGCACAGGGCACGCTCTTGGGAAACAACAGTGCTCCTGCATCCTTCATCCCTTCACAGCCTGACCTCTCTCCCTCTGTCCAACCCTAGCAGGTACCTGCACAGACCGTCAGACAGCAGAGGAGGAGCCAGCCTCTCGCCAACCTGCCTGCAGATAAGCTTTTGAACAAGACAAGTCTCTCAGCGTGCGCTAATATAAACCTTTGGCATCGGGTGTAAGGAATTGTGAGACTCCTCCAGATATAATTGAGCGAATCATCTGTGGCATTTAGAGAGCACCGCTGTAATGGGAAGGTGGAAAGTGGACTCCTATTTGATAACTGAGCACACTGAGGCTCCTCTCAGACCCTTCCCAGCTGTCACGCTTTCTTCTTTTAGAAACACCCTCAACAGGAGAAATGCTCATCCCAGCAAGAGCCACCAGAGACCCCCTGGTTCTGAGGGTGTAAGGCAGCTTTGTGTGCCTCCTCCTTTTCCAGGCCAGGCAGGACAGTCCCAAGTAGGGCTCTTTGGAATTGGGAGCTGATCAAAAATAAGGAGGACAAGGCCAGAGGGTCTTTGGAGGCTCGGTTGGTGAGTTCTGTAGAGGATCCTCCAGCATCAGGTTTGACAGAGTCTGAGTCAGGTATTATTTATTATTTATTTTTAAACAAAGTCTCCCTCAGCCACCCATGCTGGAGTGCAGTGGCACCATCTCAGCTCACTGCAACCTCCACTTCCCAGGTTCAAACGATTCTCCTTCTCCTGAGTAGCTGGGGTTACAGGCATGCTCCACCACCCCCAGCTAGTTTTTGTATTTTTAGTAGAGACAGGGTTTCACCATGTTGGCCAGGCTGGTCTTGAACTCCTGACCTCAGGAGATCCTTCCGCCTCGGCCTCCCAAAGTGCTGGTATTACAGGTGTGAGCCGCTGCGCCCGCGGGCCAGGTTTTTTTTTTTTTTTTTTTTTTTTTTTTTTTTTTTTTTTTTTTTTTTTGAGATGGAGTCTCGCTCTGTCACCCAGGCTGGAGTGCAGTGGCCGGATCTCAGCTCACTGCAAGCTCCGCCTCCCGGGTTCACGCCATTCTCCTGCCTCAGCCTCCCGAGTAGCTGGGACTACAGGCGCCCGCCACCTCGCCCGGCTAGTTTTTTGTATTTTTTAGTAGAGACGGGGTTTCACCGTGTTAGCCAGGATAGTCTCGATCTCCTGACCTCGTGATCCACCCGTCTCGGCCTCCCAAAGTGCTGGTATTACAGGTGTGAGCCGCTGCGCCCGCGGGCCAGGTATTCTTTACGCCTGCTAGCTACCTGCAGCCTTAAGAGTTGATGACTTGGCGGGCATGGTCTGAATTTTGCACTCTGATCTCCCCTTTTCCCCTGGGGGTAAATGCTATCTCACTGAAGTAGAGTCTCAGCATCCGTGAGGTAGTGGCACCAACTCTGCCTCTTGAGCCGGAAATCCTGGGTTCAATACTTGGCTCTGTCACTTTCTGGTTTGTGCCTGTAGGCACAGCCACTCCTTCTGCGCCTGTCAATGCAATGGAGATAATATTGCAAATAACATCTGCTTCTTGGGATCATGGAGATTAAAATAACATATGTGAGAGGGCTTGGCACATTCTCTGTCCCTGATGTTCCAAAACTAAACAGGAACTCAACAAATGCTGATTCCCACCCTCCTTCCTTCCCCTCTTATGGAAGGGCATTGCTTTAGATTTCTGATTCAGAAAAGGAGGGTTGAATCTGAACTGAGTTTTAGTTTTCTCATCTATAAAATGAGAAAAGAAAAAGACATTTACATTGAGTGTGTTAGTAATCAGCCACCAGCCATTGGACTTGGCACTACTATATTAGGATTATTATCTCTAATCCTCCCCACAACTTGGTAGGAGAGGCATTATCACCTCTACCTCACAGAGGAGGAAACTGAGGCTCAAGGAGGTGAAGAAACTTGCTCGAGGTTATGGGCTAAGGGTCAGAACTGGCTTCAAACCCAGTTCTCTCTAGCCCGAAGCATTCGCTTTATTCTCTAAGATGCCACTACTGCTGCCATTACCACCACTACCACTGCGTGTTCTGTGCCAGTCTTGCCTTCTTCCCTTTTCCTCTGAGGCCACTGGACCCAATCGATGTGTATTTTTAGTGACTTTGAGCTTATTAACAAAAAGGAAACAAACATGTTTTAAAATAAGTTTATGACTTATTTTTAAATAGTCACTGATACAAGTTCATACAAGAATTTTTTAAAGGAGAGAATGAAAAGACAAAAAAAAAAAAAAGAGGTCCTCTCAAATGGTACTGGAGACACAATCAGATTTAACATTCAATTTTATGAAAGCTCCTTCAATTAGACCTGCTAAGCATCAATCTTGTGCAATGAAGTGTACAAAATGGCAGAGAGTTACCTTTTAGAGGATGATAATTTACAGTCACCTCCACCAACTCCAACCACCCATCCCCACTGGGCCATGAAGTTGTGTTGTCTTTTGGCCTCCACTTCACAGAGAAGGGGCTGATCAAAGGAGGGGCTGTCATTGCACCAGCTCTCGCCCTCCCCATGTGGGTGAATCAGCTCGGCCCAAGCTGGTCGAGTCAGGAAATAGTTCAGGTACCTCGAAAACAACTGTTTAAAGTGTTTGGGGGGAAAATAAAGTGTTTTGGGGATGTCCCCAAGCCCCACTTGGCATGGGTAGCAAAGCTAGGGTGTCCTTTCCTTGCCTTTCCAACTCTTGGTCAAAATATGCTTCCTTGGGATAACTTAGAAGAGACTTGTTTGGGAATCACTTTTCTTTAACTTCCAGAATTCCTAACCAGGGTGCCTGAAGCAAGGGCTGGGTCTGTGAAATGACGCAGCTCCATTAGGAATGATGGAAACTATGTGAGCTGCTTTTAATAGCATCAAATATGGCACAGCACAGTCCTCCTTCTCCCTAGCCCCCACGTGCTGGTAGCCTGGCCCACATGTTCTGTGGCCCAGACTGAAAAGACAGTGGCTGTCTCTTTAGGGCAGCGATGGACCTGAATGTACTCGGGACACAGCATAGGAGGTTCAGGCATTAAGCTCCAGCCTGTCCCATGAGAGACCCAAATGTAATTTTCTGGCCCAAAAAAAAGAATCTTTGGCTTCTTTTTCTATCAGTGTAGAGGAGAACACAGAGCCTGGGACTCAGCATGAGGAGATGTAGTCCTAGTTGCATCTGTCACATGCTGGCCATGTCTCCCCTCTCTCTGAGCCTCCTTTTCCTCTTCCACACAGCTCCTCACAACTCTTGCAGCACTAAAGTTCGATGATTCCCAAATCACGTTCACAATCACGAATTTCTCAGCCATGGCAGGGCTCTGCTGAATCTATAGCAGACCTCTCTGGAGCAGAATTAGGGACGGAGGAGCTAGAACTTCTTTTTCTATTTATCTTACATTTTAAACTTATTCTCATACTGTTCAAATATCGAATGTCTATATTTGTATAGTAGTACATATGTATAATTTGTAAATCAATTTGTAAATAAGATATTGGTAGCTCGTGCTTTAAGGTTTGTTTGTTTGTTTGTTTGAGATGGAGTCTCCCTCTGTTGCCCAGGCTGGATTGCAGTGACACCATCTCAGCTCACTGCAACCTCTGCCTCCCAGGTTCCAGCGAGTCTCATGCCTCAGCCTCCCGGGTAGCTGGGACTACAGGTGCGCACCACCACACTCAGCGAATTTTTAAATTTTTAGTAGAGACGGGGTTTCACCATGTTGGCCAGGCTGGTCTTAAACTCCTGGCCTCACATGATCTGCCTGCCTCGGCCTCCCAAAGTCCTGGGATTACAGGTGTGAGCTACTTTGTCCAGCCTTAAGGTTTTTTGCTGAAGGGAGAGGAGGTTTAAAAAAAGTGTGGAGACCCACAGGGGGATGGGGAAGTCACCATGAGGTTCTGCTCACAGGCTGGGACCTCTGCCACTCCTGTCATGCTCTGGGCTCTCCACCGTCCTCCCAGAGGTGGATCACCAGAGCTCTGGGTGGAGAGACCAGGCCCAGGAGTAGAAAGAGAAGAGGCCTGGAGCTTCACTCCTCATTAGATGTCTGCCTAATCTCTGTGAGTCTGTCTCCCCACGTTAATTAGGGGCAATAAAATACTCCCTATCTTTCAAGGTTATAGAAAAGATTAAATGAGATGATAGAGATGAAACGTGTGCTCAGTTCAAGTTGTCCCCTTCCCCCCACATAATTTGCCTGTCTGCACAGGACTCATTTTAGATGTCTAAAAGAGTGAGATTTTTCTTTTCTGGGAAATTCTATTTATTGACTTTATCGCGTCTCCTGTCTCACAGTTAAGCCTCCTTTACCAGACGCCAAAGTCCAGATCTACGTGTGGTTAGGTGCACAAGGCCAGCAGCAGGAGAGCGACGCTGGAGGAATCCTGCCTGGTCCTCCCAGCCCTCTGAGCTGCCAGGGGTTTGGGACGCATCCAGGATGCAGGATAGCATTCAAGGACACTTAGAAAAGAGTGTGCCTCCAGCAGGTCAGCCAGCCATCCTCACCAGTGCCCCCAAGACGGGATGGCTTGAGCTTTGCTCCCTCATTCCAAGTCCGTTGTCACACTCGGTGACGCTGGGGATACATCTATTGTCGAAAGAAAGTCCCAGCTTTGTTGCTGTCTTTTTGGAGGCCTTGGGCAAGTCCCTCTATCTTTCTTGGCTTCAATGTCCTCTGTTATAAAAAGGGATGAGTAACAGCTGTGTTGCCAACCTCCTGGCCTTGGTCCACAGGCCAAACGAGATGCTTCTGAATGAAAATACATAGTAAGAAATGAAAAGGATTGTGACGAGTAAGCTTCTTGTTGGTCCAATCCGTGCCAGTCCATGCTCATTTCTTCATGAAAAGACCCACTGCTTTTTATAGGATGAGGAGGGGGAATGATTGGCAAGGCACTGACCAATCCCATTAGCTCTGAGAGGGGGATGATTTAGCATCACCTGCCTTATCAATCTCCCTGCTCTGCCTGCATCCTCAGCTTTTGGGGAGGCCAATTTCCGGCACACACAGAAAAGCCTGTGGCTGTGGCCGGGAACAATTGGCCACAGTGCTCCTCTCGTGTTGATCCTTTCATTTCCTCCTGCCGGGGACAGCGGTTCTAAGTTTTGCGCTACTCTTTTGGACTAATCACTTACAACAGCCCTGAGCACTCAGCCCCTCTCTCACTCTTGCTGTCCAGCTACTGCTCTGTATGGCAAGGTCACTAATTGGGACATGATCCCGGCCAAATGGCAAGAGAGATTCAAGGAGCCGGTTCCCTGGACCTCAGATATCCTGCCCCCAACTTTACAGCTCAGGCGGCCATGGAGGAAGCGTGAGTCACACTCGAGAGGTGAGGCCGCGGCTTAGGAAAGGCTTCGGCAATGACATTTTTCACGCTTTTAATAAACCCCTATATTATTAGAACTTGCCAAAGCTGAATTTAATGAAAATCTTAGGCCCTAAGGCCTGAATTTTTCTTTTGTATTGCAAAATGAAACCAACTGGTTCAATTCAAATTAACCCCAGAAAATGTGAAGGCTTTATATTTCTTTCTTCCCCCACCCTTCTTCTCTCTCTCTTTCTCTGCTCTCTCATTTTGAAATTTTTCTGTGGTTACAATCTCTTGGAAGAAAAGGAAATGTACAGGAGGAAGAAGAAATCAAACATGAGAAACATATTCAGATAGTTACAGCTTTCCCTATGGGATTCCTTAAGCAGAGTTACCCATCACTGATACAAGTTCATATGAGAATTTTTTAAAGGAGAGAATGAAAAGGCAAAAAAATAAAGAGGTCCTCTCAAATTGTACCGGAGACACAATTGGACTTAACATTCAATTTTATGAAAGAAAGCTCCTTCAATTAGACCTGCTAAGCATCAACCTTGTGCAATACCGGTGCCCCCAAACAAACAAAAAACAAACAACCCTTCCAGAAATAATAAAATGACATGTTCTTTATTTTTCAGATTTCTGAGGCTGAGCCTTTGGAAACTACCCTGGGGGTGGGGGGGACAGTATTAGGGGTGGTAAAGCAATGTGCCACTGGGCACCTGGCCTTCAACTATTCAGAAGCTACGGTGGCAGGAAATAGCTCAGCGGCAGCTTCCGTGTTTGCAGGAGCTAATGAAAAGACATCTTTTTTCCCCTCACAGCTACGTTCATAAACAAATGTTCACTATCCAACCTTCACTCCCATTTGGCACATAGTTCCCAACAGAGCAGGCCTTCAAATGCCTCCTTGTCCTGTATGGAGCAGAAAGGTACAAGAGCTCAGCCTTCAAGGCCTTCCCTGCGGGCCTTCCTGAAGGCAGGTCAGTCAGCCTCAGGGGCACACGACCCCCACTGGAACTACCGGACTAGAGTTACCCAAGATGTCGGGAGGGGAACGACTGCAGATACCCTGCCTTCAGCATCTAGAGGCAGGCGGTTGAAGGGGGCTGGGGAAAATCCCAGGCCCAGAGCTGCCTTTGTCTTGGCTGATGCCTCCTTTTGGGAATCGGGCTCAGCTCCGATTCCTGCAGGGAAGTCCCTGCTTGGCATCAAGGCTGGCCTCAGGCATAAGATCCTAATTATTTGAATGGTATTTGTTTTCATAGCTCTTTTTTTTTTTTTTTAAATGTGTCCAGGTCGATGGCATTTTAATGCCTTATTAAACAGGGGTTTTACAGCAGTCTGTCTGTTCAGTCTCTGGGCCCATGCCTGCACTTTGTGTGTAGGGATTTTATCTTTCCTGCTGGCCGAAAATATTTTCCGAATTCCCTATAAAAGTTTTCGAGATTTCCTAAGACAAATAGAGCTCCACCAGCTCTAAAATGACCTTGATGCAGTCGGAATTATATTCAGACACAGGCGTTCTCCCCTGTTTACACAAAGAACTGAACCTCGCTTGTACTCATTAACTGCCGTTATGAGGACACCAAGTTTGCTCCACGAATGTGCTGGTGCATAAAAACACGACTGTACCTGGGATGGCTCACCAGCGTCCCATACTTTACTGGTTTCTTCCATCCTCTCAGATGGCTGCCTTGGCTTTGAAGGCGGCATCAATAAAGCCTGTCCTGGATGCGGTTTCCATGAGTGGGCAGCAGCTCCCAGCTGAGGGAGCAGCCAGGCCTGTAGCGGGAACATGGCTGTCGTGAAGACCACAGAGCCAGCTCCTTTTGTTTCCTTGCCAGTGTTTAAACCTTTATGAAAATGAATTGTCTTTTTGGAAAGAAGCTGGATTTAGAAAATATTATCATAAGCCACGGGTCAGGCCACTTAGTGTTATGGAAAAAGCCTAGAACAGACATGGATTCAAATCTCCTTTCTGACATGCTGTAGGGTGTGATCTTGGGCAAAATAAAAATAAAAAATAGTACCAAGTTCTTTATTTTAAGAAATGGGGGAAATTATATATGTATATGTCTCAGGGTGGTTATGAGAATTGAAATGAAGTAACGTGGCTGGGCGTGGTGCCTCACGCCTGTAATCCCAGCACTTCAAAAGGCTGAGGCAGGTGGATCACCTGAGGTCAAGAGTTCGAGATCAGCCTGGCCAACATGGCAAAAACCCATCTCTACTAAAAATGAAAATAATTAGCTGGGCTTGGTGGCAGGCGCCTGTAATCCCAGCTACTTGGGAGGCTGAGGCAGAAGAATCACTTGAACCTGGGAGACGGAGGCTGCAGTGAGCCAAGATCGTGCCACTGCACTCCAGCTCGGGCAACACAGCAAGACTCCGTCTCAAAAAAGAAAAAGAAAAAGAAATAGAAATGAAGTAACGTATATAAAGCACCGAGGGCAATGACTGGCAAGAGTAATTGTAAATAGTAGCTACTATCTCCATTTCCTGAGGGTCCTTAGGACTCAGATGGGCAGAAGCACAGCCACTGTGTGTCCTGAGCCTTTGATAAGGATTCTGGAGGTGGGAGGGGAAAGAAGGTCTCAGAGACTGAGTGTCAACTCTGGGCCAGATACAGCGGTAGGCAGTGAAACTAGAATTTAAATTCCAATCTGACTCCAAGATCTGCAAGTGCTGGTTCCACTATGCAGATTGGAGAAAGTGTTGAAATTAAACATGGGGAATTATGTCAGCTGCCTGCAACACAGCCTAAGCCTGAACCAAGCCAGATGGGGCTCATTTTGCGTAAGTGGCATTAAAAAACCCCTCCAATGGTAACTGTGTAGCCACCAGGAAGCTGCCTCTGAATTTCTATTTTGCTGGGTCATTTTTCAGCGTTCCCTTTTGGTGGTGTTTCACTAAAAATGCCACATTTAGTATTTAAGGCAGACAGACAAACACCCTGGGAAGGAGTTGGTAGGGATGTCCAGCCCATTCAGAACATTCCTGCTTATTCCATGTCTGCTGGTGTTAAGCACATCCCAACCAAAGATAGAGGGTTGTCTAATGGCTGCAATACAAAAGGACAATTAACCAGGGGTCATGTTTATGCTTCTATGGTTAGAACCAGTCATTTATTTAACTAAGACTTTCATGGAATCAATGAATACTCTCAATTTCAAGGACAATTGTATATTTCATTCCTTGAAACTCTATTTGATTCTTTTTCAAGTCAGCTTAGTCTTAAAAAGTATTGCTTTTTCTGATGTTCACAATCTCTTCTTTTTTGCATTTAATTATTGTAAACAATTTTAAAATAATCTCTAGATGATAATTTTGTTATCTGAGGTTCTTGTGGGGAGGAGGTGACTAATCTAACTGCCATTTATTGGGTCTACTGATATTTCACAACAGATATTTATCTTTTATTGTTTTATAATTTTGTGAGAATTCATTCTAAGCTAGGCTTTATCTCCTGTCAGATTCCTTCAGAAAAGTTTTGTTTGCTTTTGAAGATTAACCTCTTATGTTGATTTTTAGTTTGGAGATTGTTAGACTATGCAGGAAGTATAAATTCAGACGTGAAAACCAACAAAGGACAAAATTTCTTTGTCTTGTGCTGAGTGAGAGGGTTTTTTAATTTTTTTTAAATTTTTTATTTTTATTTGAGACAGTCTCACACTGTTGCCCAGGTTGGAGTGCAGTGGCACCATCTCGGCTCACTGCAATCTCTGCCTCCTGAGTTCAAGCGATTCTCGTACCTCAGACTCCCAAGTAGCTGGTACTAGAGGCTCACACCACCACGCCCAGCTAATTTTTGTATTTTTAGTAGAGACAGGGTTTCACCACATGTCACCCATGCTGGTCTCCAACTCCTGACCTCAAGTGACCCGCCCGCCTTGGCCTCCCAAAGTGCTGGGATTATAGGCGTGAACCACTGCTCCTGGCTGGCATGGGAGTTTTGGGGGGGTTTCAGTTATTCATAAGCCTTAGTATCAACTCCTTTAATTTCTTGTCCCCATATGTCAGTTAAAACTCAAGCTCCTGGCTGTCTTGAAGAAGAAGAAAACTGGAAGGATCTTACACTACAAGAGGACTTATCATAAAGCCATAGCAGTTAAGGCTGGTGCAAAGGTAGATGAATGGGCCACTGAACAGAACAGAAAGTCCAGAAACAGATGCATACACATATGATACCTGAATTAGGAAAAGGGTGGCACTGCAGTGGAAAAGGGTGGTGCCGGGCCAATCGAATATCCCTATGGAACAAAATGAAGTTTGAGTCCTGACTCATACCATACACAAAAAATAACTTCCAGATTGTTTGTGATCTATATATGAACTGAAAACAATAGAATACTTAAAAGAAAACATAAAATAATATCTCCATGACCTTAGACTAAGCAGAGAGTTCTTAAAGAGGACACAGAAAATACTGTCATAATGGAAAACTGACAGATTGGTCTATATTGAAATAAAAATATGTGTGTATCAAAAGATCCGCTATGATAACAACAAGCAAGCACAGAATAGAAGATATTGAAAACTCAAATGTGGAATGTATTTTTAAAAACTTCTGTAAATCAATAAGAAAAATGCAGACAACCCAATAGAAAAATGGGCAAAAGACTTGTAAGGGCTGTTTGCAAAAGAGGATACTCAAC
The DNA here is from genome assembly GCF_024542745.1 of Macaca thibetana thibetana. Taxonomy (NCBI): domain Eukaryota; kingdom Metazoa; phylum Chordata; class Mammalia; order Primates; family Cercopithecidae; genus Macaca; species Macaca thibetana. The sequence continues at coordinate 34,361,755 of NC_065593.1, forward strand.
TTGCCAAGAAACATATGAAAAGGTGCTCAACTTCAATAGCCATCTGGAAATTGCAAATTATGACTGCAATACTGCTATACTCCCATCAGAATAGCTAATAAAAGAAGGTAATACTGAGTGTTAGTAGAACTTTCATCCACGGCTGGTGGGAATGTAAATCGGTACAACCACTTTGGAAAATTGTTTGTCAGTATCTACTAAACTGTTAGTATCCTATAACTATGTTTAATAGGAACATACCCTATGGCCAAACAACTTCCCTCTTAGTTATATCCAAAAGAAATGCATACATGTTCTTTACAAAAGGCATGTATAAACAACCCAAATGTTTATCTGCAGTAGAAAGAATAAATTGTGGAATTCATACAGCAGTGGGAATGAAATCAGTTACAACTAAATGCAAAAGCATAGCTAAATCTTACAAACATCATGCTATGCAACAGAAGCCAGGCTTAAATGAGTACACACCTCATGTTTTCATTATACAGAGTCCAAACAGGCAGAGCTCCTTCAATGTTGTTAGAAGTTAGAATAGAGATTTCCTTGGAGGGATGAGTAGTGACTGAATAGGTTACAAGTGGGGGGCTCTGGAGTGGTGGTAAGAGTCTGTTTCTTGGTATGGGTACTAATTACACGATTGTGTTCACTTTGTGAAAATACATCCAGGTATATAACTTTAACTTGAGCAAATTTTTGAATGCCTGTTACACTTAAAAAAACTTTACTCAAGCCGGGCGCGGTGGCTCACGCCTGTAATCCCAGCACTTTGGAAGTCCGAGGCGGGCGGATCATGAGGTCAGGAGATTGAGACCATCCTGGCTAACATGGTGAAACCCCGTCTCTATGAAAAATACAAAAAATTAGCCGGGCGTGGTGGCGGGCACCTGTAGCCCCAGCTACTTGGGAGGCTGAGGCAGGAGAATGGCGTGAACCCGGGAGGCGGAGCTTGCAGTGAGCCGATATCATACCACTGCACTCCAGCCTGGGTGACACAGCAAGACTCTGTCTAAAAAAAAAAACTTTACTAAAAATAAGTTTATTTTTAAAAAATAATATTCTGGGTGGTGTGGCTCACCCCTGTAAACCCAGCACTTTGAGAAGCCTAGGCAGGAGGATCATTTAAGCCCAGCCTGGGTAACATAGCGATACCCCATGTCTACTAAAAATTTTTTAAAAACAGCCAGTCGGAGTGGCACACACCTATTGTCCTAGCTACTTGGGAGGCTGAGGTGGGAGGATCATTTGAGCTCAGGAGTTCAGGGCTGTAGTGAGCTATGGTTGCACCACTGCACTCCAACTTGAGTGACAGAGCAAGACCCTGTCTCTAAAAAATAACAATAATAATAACCATAATCTTTAACCAATTATTAACAGAAAAACAGAATTTAAGCCCTTTTATTAATAACACAGGTTCTCTTACCCCGGGTAGTCCCAGCATCAGCTTAAAGGCACAACACCTTTAGTTTGTACATTTTTGGTCTTTGAGGGTTTCTTTTACCTTCCTGCAAGTTCAGTTGTGTATTTAAGTGAACGTTGCTATATTTTTAATCCATCTTCCAAGAGTTTTCTGAGCAGGAGTATTTTCAGGTTATCTAAGTCACAATACTGCCAAAATCAGAAGTTTTCTATGAAAAGGTGCTCAACTTCAGTAGTCATCAGGGAAATACAAATTATAGCCACAATGCATACCATTATGCCCCTGTTTTTTAAAATTTCCGTAAGCATTTTTACTTCCCAAATGGCTCTGTTCTAACTGAAACAGGGATCTAGGCTGAGTCAACCATGAGACAAAAGACACTGGTGATTTAGAATAGTCTTCAGTTCACAAATGATTCTTTAAACGTCATCCAGGACTCACAGACGAGCCAAGTGCTTTCCTTGTTGTACCGGGTAACCTATCTGTCAGTGAAAAGGTGGGGAGAGAGTAATGGTAGGAGAGAAGGAACTCTGATTTGAAAGAGTTTGCTTTCTGTCTTTTGGCCATAGTGTGTTTGAGAATGCTGGTTCAGATCCATTTTTGAAAGGTCTGATGATAAAATGTGCTGAGATGGAGCAAATAAATTTAATAGGCATGCGGACACTGAATCTTGTGGAACTGTTAGTCTTCAGGTTGGCAGGGAGAGGGTTAGATTAATATTGATATAGAGATATTTTCTCTTTAGTTCACCAAGTGATTATTTCTTTCTGTTGAGTCTCTAAAGTTTTAGTCAAATTGAGAAAAATGTCCAAAAACAGGATGAATCAGGTAGTTTCAGGCCTCTGCCTCTGTGCTGAGCTCTCTAGTATATTTCATATGGGAAACAGACGGCGGACATGGTCCTGTAGTCTAGGAGCATGTCCTTTAACTGGGCACTCAGAAGTAGCACGTGAGCAGTAATGGCAACAATGAGGGGTATAATTACCACCCACAACATTGGCCATATGAAAGAAATTCCCCTGACTTCCTTCCTCTGCATCTCCAAACTTAGTTCATTCTTTGTTTTTATTGTGCATGGTATTTATTTTAATACTTTTCCACTGTATTTTCTCAGTGGTTATTTCTGAGATGTAGTAGGAAAACGGTTTTTATTTTGTAAAGGACTACTATGACTTCCTTGAGTCTAGAAGTTTTTATTTGTTTCCTTTAGATTGTCTAGTTAATCTTGTCATTTTCAAATTATAGTCACATGTCAGTTAACAATGGGACACATTCTGAGAAAGGTGTTGTTATGCAAACATCAGAGAGTGTATTCACACAAACCTAGATGGAATAGCCTACTACACACTCAGGCTATGTGGAACAGCCTGTTGCTCCTACGCTACAAACCCGTAGAGCATGTTACTGTACTGTATAATATAAGCAATTGGAATATAATGGTAAATATTTGTGGATCTAAACATATTTGAACATAGAAATGGTGTAGTCAATATATAGTATAAAAGATGTAAAAAATGGTACACCTGTGTAGGGCGCTTTCCATGAATGGATCTTGCAGGACTGGAAATTGGTCTGGGTGAGTGAATGCGAAGGCCTAGGACATTACTATACACTACTGTAGACTTTATAAATGCTGTACACTTAGGCAACACTAAATTTATTTTTTAATAATAATTTTGTTTTTTGAGACACGGTCTCGCTTTGTCACCCAGGCTGGAATGCAGTGGCGAGATTATGGCTCACTGCAGCCTTGACCTCCCAGGCTCAGGTGATCTTCCCACCTTAGTCTCCTGGGTAGCTGGGACTACAGGGGCATGCCACCACACCCAGCTAATTTTTGTATTTTTTGTAGAGACAGGGTTTCGCCATGTTGCCCAGGCTGGTCTTGAATTCCTGGGCTCCAGTGATCTGCCCACCTCGGCCTCCCAAAGTGCTGGGATTGCAGGTGTGGGCCACCATGCCCAGCTTTAATAATAAATTAACCTTAGTTTACTGTAGCTTTTTATTTTGTAGATGTTTTAATTTTTAATTTTTTCAACTTTTGGACTCTTTTGTAATAAACAATACTTAGCTTAAAACACAAACGCACTGTACAACCGTACAAAAATATTTTATTTCATTCTATTTTTATAAGCTTTTTTCTATTTTTAAAATTATTGATTTATTTTGCTTTTAAAACATTTTCGGTTAAAAATGAAGACACAAACACACACCTTAGCCTAGGCCTACACGGGGTCAGGATCATCAGCATCACTGTCTTCCACTTTCACGTCTTGTCCCACTGGAAGGTCTTCAGGGGCAGTAACACACAGGGTGCTGTCATCTCCTATGATAACGATGCCTTCTGGGATAACCCTGAAGGGCCTGCCTGAGGCTATTCTATAATAACTTTTTTAGTAAGTAGAAGGACTACACTGTAAAATAATGATAAAAAGTGTAGTAAATGCATAAACCGATAACATAGCGGCTCATTATCAAATATTATGTACTGTGAATAACGGCATGTGCTGTGCTTTTATATGACTGGCCCCACAGTGGGCTTGTTTACACCAGCATCACCACAAACACCTGAGTAATGTGCTGCACTCAGACGTTAGGGTGGCTACCTAACGTAGAATTTTGCAGAACTATTACAATCTCATGGGATCACCTCGTAGCATATGTAGTAGGTCATTGACTGAAATGTCAACTGTATTGATACTTCAACCTCTCTGCTTCCTTCCTTCCTCTCTTCCCCTCTTCATTCCATTGTTCCTTTCTATCTTTTTGTCAGATGAAACTTACTTTAATGCTAGTGATAAATAAATGCAATGATAGTTGACCTTCTTGTCTTGACTCTTTTCTGGAAATCCTTCTAGTGTTTTATTATTGTATTTTCTTTCATTGTATGTTTGATGATTGCATCTGTTTCCATTTGATCTTCAAGAACATTATTTATTTACTGATTTCTACATCTATCACGTTATTCCTAATTTTTTTTTTCCCTTGGCATTCTGAGTGGTTTCTCTTTTAGGTTAACCTAGACACTAAGGATGTACAAATCAAGAGACAAACCACGTCTCTGCAGTACCAACCTCTGTATTCCTGTTGCCTTCTGGGGATTGTTATTTGATGTCCTCCAGATAACTCAAGCTTGACGTGTTCAAAACGGAACTCGTTTCCAAAAACAAACCAAAAAAAGTCCTCCTCTTGTGTGTGTTAAGCAGAGGTTGATGATTCACCTGGTCATCTAAGCGAGAAACCTCAGAGTCAATGTTGTCTTCCTCTTTTTCTTCCCTCTCCTTTTCACATATGATTGGAATGCAAGAGTTTTTGTTGAACAAGGTCCAAAGAGTGGAACCGCAAATTAGAAGCTTTCATGTGCAAGTTGCTATGAATGATGTGAAATAAGATATGGTCCCCACATTTGTAGTAGTAAGAAATGAAACTGCTATTTCAAACAAAAATTGATAGCAGACACTCCTGTAGGAAAGTTACAAAACTGATTTTCAGGGTAGATCACATTATTGTTTAGGAAAACACCTGATGGAACTTCTTGGCTGAGAAAGGCACAGCTGAGATGTAGTAGACAGAGAGAGAGCTGAACTTCCCTGTGGAATAAAGTGAGATGATTTGAGTTTCTGCAGAGAATCGGTGTGAAGGGGATGGGTGGCCATCAGAGATGACAGAGATGTCAGGATATATGAGAAGAATTAGGGAAAAAAGAGGGCTTAGGAAGACGGCAGTAAGCCAGAACCAAAGGATAGAAGAATTTCTTTCTTTCTTTCTAGGAAAAACTCTCTGTCGTGGGGAGGGCTTGGGGATTTTAGGACCCTGCTGTCTCGTGTTCACTCTCAAGTTGTTTGCTCTACCACCTTGTTAGCCCTTCTGTGACTCCCATAAAAATATACTATCCCTAACAGCCTGTGTAGATGGTGTTGAAGGAAACGAAGGGTGAGGGCAATAAAAAGAAGTACAGCCTCCTCCACATCACCCCTCCCTCAGGCCAGTGTGGCTGGTAGCAGCACCGCGTGAGGAGGGACGGTTTAGGACTGTGCCCTTGAAACAAAACCCTCTTTCCTCAAGGATACCAGAAAAAAAAGTGACATTTGAAAGGGGGCAGGCAGAAACACTTGGAATGCACTTTCACTCTAGTGCACTTTGTAACTGTGTTACAAAGCAGTGTCAGCTAGGTGCCATAGAGCGGTACATGCAAAAGACAGTTGGAGTTCATTAGAGGAAAACAGAAACACTGAAAATCACCAGGTGTGGGGAGGCCTTTGATATTAATGAAAATGGAATGAGATAGAAGTATCTGAATAATGCCAGGTGCAGTGGCTCACACTTGCAATCTCACCTACTCAGGAGGCTGAGGGAGGAGGATTGTTTGAGCCCAGGAGTTCAAGGCTGCACTGAGCTATGATCACGCCACTGCATTCCAGCCTGAGTGACAGGGCGAGACCCCATCTCTAAAAAATAAAATAAAATAAAAACAATGATCTGAATATAAATAACAAAAGCAACGTGCACACCAACAACACAAACACAGATCAATGGGCTATGAGTTACTAAACACTATGACAATGGCTTTGGCAAGTTTAAGAGCACATTTTGAAAAGTAAAACAACGCTCAACATTTGCTGACTAAATGAATGAATGAAGAATCTGTTTAAAGTAATTCAGAATGGGAAGGTGATAAATGAACCAGTGCTGCTGATCAAGTGGGAAAGATTGTGAAATAAAGGAATGAATGGCTTACGAGGAATATTTGAGATCTTGAATTTGTATGTATACTGAAAAGTAAATTTGGCTAATGAAGAAATAAGCAGCATAAACACTAGGGCATCTAATTACTTTACCAACATCATGTACCTAGTGCTAGCCGGACCAAGGTCAACTGATGAAAAGATCAACCGAGGGGAAGAAACCTTAGAAAGATTCTTAAATTCTGCACTGAAGAGCAGTAAAGACAGAATTGGAGGGTTTGAATCCAAACACCACTGCAACTGCCTCCTGATTCATTCTGATCATAGCTGGCTACTCTGAGTATATTAAAGTAACAGAGAAAAACCTGTGCAGGAGGGTGTGTGTGTGTGCGCGCACATGTGTGTTTGGGGTTTGGATCTGTGTGCTATAACAGGGATGGGGAAGGATAATATGAATGAAGGTCTAGGGGGCATTTTTGCATGAAACTTTGTGATTAACAAAATAAAAATTGGAATGCCTAATTGTACTTTGTACAATCCTGGCCTAAAATTTTGTGCTTGTAAATAATAATATTGGCTTTTCATTTGACAAATACATGGAACGTGGTGAGTTGAGTTAGAATGGTTAAACACATGGTGCTAATATTTCTGAGTATTTAAAGAAAAGAATCAGACCCCGGGCCAACAATTATTTCTCTGCTGCAGTCTTCACACGGGCCAAATGTGTGGATGTGAGTTGGGGAGGCTGGCGGAGGACAGGTTTGTGGCAGAGATCACAGATGGGCTGAGCAGTTTGACTGCTGGCGAAGGGCTACGCTTCCTAAGGCAAAGGGAGCATTTGCTGAGAGCTGTGTGCCTTGTAGGCAGTTGATCTGGATCATCTTATAGATTCTCACAAGCGACTGAGGCAGGTACAATTATCTTCATTTAGCAGACAGGAGACTGAGGGTCTGAGAACTTACATAGTGGATAAGGATTGGAACTTGGTTTAGATACCAGCTTTGTTCAGCTCCACACTGAACCCTAAGCAAGGGTAAGGGTTTCTTTTTACAATTTCGTACTGACTCTCAGGAATAAATAATCTTTTTGCGACTCTGATAGCTGTTTGACACTAAGCAAAATTCCCCTAGAACAGGTGAAAGTTATCAACCAAAGCCTGTGCTTTTTGGGGGCCTCTAGAGACGGACTCCTGCTTTGAAAAAAAATGTGTGTGAAATAAACTGAATCAACTCCAGATTCCTCCCAACCAACACTACCCAAGAGGCACCGGGGGAGGCACTCACTAAGGGTGAACTAAATCCCTGCTTATTTTTCCTCCTGTGAGAAACAATTATGTAAGAAAAGAATGAAGACAGTAATTACAAACTATATTAAAACTTCTGCTTATCAAAAGTCAGCATAAGTAAGTGAAAAGATGAGTTAGTAATATATTTGCAACACATTAGATAACAAAGATATACCACATGTAAAGAATTTCTATCAATTAATAAGAAAAAGACAAACAATTCCATAGAAAACCAGGTAAAAGATGGGCACTGTGGCATGCACCTGTAGTCCCGGCTACTCAAGAGATTGAGGTGGGAGTCTCATTTGAACCCAGGAGCTTGAGGCTGCCGTGTACTGTGATCGTGCCTGTCATAGCACTGCACTTCAGCCTGGGCAACCAAACAAGACCCTGTCTCTAAAAAAAAAATAGTTGGGAAAAGGGCTTGAACATTGTATTAGTCTGTTTTCACACTGCTATAAAGACACTACCTGAAACTGGGTAATTTATAAACAAAAGAGGTTTAATTGACTTACAGTTCCACATGGCTGAGAGGCCTCAGGAAACTTACAATTACGGTGGAAGGTGAAGATGAAGCAAGGCATGTCTTACATGGTGGCAGGACAGAGGGAGGATGGGGAAACTGTCACTTTTAAAGCATCAGATCTCATGAGAACTCACTCAATGTCACAAGAACAGCATGGGGGAAACCACCCCATGATCCAATCACCTTCCACCAGGTCCCTCCCTCAACACATGGGGATTACAATTCTAGATGAGGTTTGGGTGTGGACACAGAGCCAAACCATATCAAACATGTACTTCACAAAAGAACAAATAGGACTGACTGATAAATGTATGAAAAAGATGCTCAATCTCATTGAAAATCAAGAAAATGCAAATTAAAATCACAAAGAGTTACCATTTCATATTTACTAGATTGTCAAAACTTAAAAAGTCAAATAAAACCAAAAATTAAAAGAACATAGAGCAACTGAAACAAATACACACTGTTGGTGGTTGTATACGACCATTTGGAGAACAATTTGGCATTATTTGGGAAGTTGAAGATGTACAAACTCTAAATCCAGCAGAAAGAAATCCCTGGAGAAATTCTTGCCACGTTGCCTGGGGGCAGATACAGTAACGTTCAAAGCAGTATTGTTTGCAATAGCAAAACACTGGAATCAATCCAAGTATCTATCAAGAAGAGACTTGTTAAATACATTTTAGTATAGTCAAGCAATAGAATATTAAACATGAGTGAATGTTGCAAACATGTTGAATGAAATAAGTTGAGGAAGGATACATACAGTATGATATCATTTTCTTTTTTTTTGGAGACGGACTCTAGCACTGTCACCCGGGCTGGAGTGCAATGGCATGATCTTGGCTCACTGCAACCTCTACCTCCCGGGTTCAAGTGATTCTCTTGCCTCAGCCTCTTGAGTCACTGGGATTACATGCGCCTGCCACCACTCCCAGCTAATTTTTGTATTTTTAGTAGAGACGAGGTTTCACCATGTTGGCCAGGCTGGTCTTGAACTCCTGACCTCAGGTGATCCACCCTCCTTGGCCTCCCAAAGTGCTGGGATTACAAGTGTGAGCCACCGCGCCCAGCCTATGATACCATTTTTATGAAGCTCAAAACAAAAAACTGAACAGTGTAGTTTAGGGTTACATACTTAAATAGACTTACATAGGTGAGCCACATGTAATAAACATGCCAGTAAGGACAGTGCAGCCTCCAAAGTATAGGAGGAGAATTTGAAGTTGGGGAAGAATGCATAAGATTATTTGGTGGTGTGAGTGACTTTTTTCCTAGCCTGTGTTTTGGGTGCCTAAGTGTTTATCTTATTATTCTTTTGCCTAATATATACTCTCTATCTATTCCTTTGTATAATTTTAAAACACGGAGAACAAAACAGTACTAAGAGCTTGGAAATGTACTGGCTTTAAGAGGAACTTCACTAACTTCTCCTCCTAATCAGTTAATATTCATCGAACAATTTTATGTTGCCTTACTGACTCCCTTTGGAATGGATTTGTGGTGGATTAAAGGATTAAACAGCAGCAGGTAAAATTGTTAACTGTTGGTAGATCAGCAGTTTGCTGTTGACATTTAAAAAGGAAAAGTTAGACCTCAGGTTTGACTGACCCCTAAGTGTTCCATGGGCATTTCAGGGGTACCAGTATTAATGAAGATGTTTCTGAAAATCCCTCTGTTAACAGAATTCTTGTTTCCAGAGATAGAAATCATGTTGGCAGCCTGGGGTTGGGCTCAGAGCCGTGGATTCCTCTCCCTGCTCCCAAACCAGGCGCCGGCGCTAGACGTTCCCTTGCTCCCCTGAGATAAGCCTCGACTCCCCCAGTCTCTCGGCCTATTTGGGATCTAGGGGCAACCTCTTGCTCAGGAATAGGGAGGTCCCATAGGGTGGTTGCCCTGTTGCTGCTCTGCCTTTCCTTCTGGGGGACATACGCCTGAGCTACTATTGTTGCTTCTCTCCCTGAAATTGTCAAAGCTCCAGCACTTGGGAAGATGAGGCTCTTTGAACTTGCTGCAGATCAAGCAGACTGGTACGAGTGCCAGGCTGCCTGAGTATTAATTACCCAAGCTAAGTCATGTGGTTCAAGCTCTCACAACTTTCAGGGTCCCCTGCCATACTTGCAGAATTATTAAATACTAGCTTCTTGCCACATCCGATTACGCAAACATTGGGATTTATAACGTCACTCTTGGGAGCTTTCCCCTGGGGATTTATTCTTTAATGTAGCTCATATTTTGAATGTCTTTACCAGCCTCAGTGGCCAGTGAGAGGTATTAGAGGATGTGGAATGAGTGGAAATCTTAAAATGAAGAGGTTAGAGAGCTTTCCACTAATGATCACTGTAGATACATTCACGTCTCTGAGTTACCTATATGTTACTACCCATAAAATCAGTCTATTACATGTGTTGACATATATGATCTCTCCTGTTTACAGAAAACCTGCAAGGAGAGTATAATTATCTCTAATTTAATAACAAAGGAAATGGAGGTTTAAATACATATTGGTCAAGGTCACAGAACCTGTAAAAACCTGAATCAGCTGCTGATTCCAGTCCTCTAGGAAGCTGCCTAAAGTTGGAAATTGAAATGTCTTTTCAAGCAAGAACAGCTTCAGGCCCTGGTGGTAACAGTAAAGGTCATGTGACGTGTTGCTCTGAAGATGCAACAACATTAGATTCTACTTATTTTCACTGCCCTAGTTCAGTGAGTAGGGAATCTGTATTTCTGGAGGAACAATATTACTTTTTCATAACACATTTTCTACAGATTCACAGAGGCAGGGCTTTGCTGCATCATAGAATCACAGTTTAGAAGCCCATTTTTACCAAACAAGGCTTTGGGGGTGTTTATAGGAGTCCCCAAAATGTCTAAAACGAGACATGTCTCCATTTCTGAGCACACAGCTTTAAAAAAGCTAAGAGACTGGATGCCAAACTTCAGCCCAGAGTGAATTTTTACGACTCGTGCTGTAAACCTATGAAATTAGGGGTTTAAAATGGAAATGCTGACACAATCTTTGCACTTCATAGAACAAGCGCTGGTGGGGGTAGCACTCTCTGCTCACTGCTGCTGGCCCCTGCTGGGCTAGGAAACTTCCTGTCCAGTTTTCTTTACTTTGGGGCCTCTGGTTCTCTTCTAGACTTCTCCAAGCCTCCCTCTGGCCTGGCTAGAAAACACAGCTCAGATATAAGCCCATATGCAGATGTTCAGGGTCAGGCTCTGAGCTGGCTGCGGAGTCCAGTCTGGGGAAGCCTTACTGGTTTCAAGCTCTCTGGTGCTGCCTTGGACTGCTGGCCAGGCCCTCCTGGCCTCAAACCTTCCAAGTGCCCCTGACAGGCACTGCGTGGGGCTATGTTCCTTCTAGGGCCAGCCACCAGCTTCCTGTGAATCCTTCTATGACTGCAGAATGGAACCATTCCTGAGGCATCCAGGGCTGCTACTGGATTTACTAGTGGCTTTTGCTGAGTGCTGAGTTTATATCCTCCTGAAAGGAAAATCTCTATTAAAAACTTTTTTCTTCGTGGCAGTAAAGTGACAGATAGTGATTGCTGTCTGAAAGTTACCCTAGATCAGCTTGGCTTCAAGCATATAGACTTTGAGTCTGACTGCCTGGATTCAAATCTTCCAAGTACCTACCTCACAGGATTGTTTTGAAGATTAAATGTGGTTGGTTGGGAGCGGTGGCTCACACCTGTAATCCCAGAAGTTTGGGAGGCCAAAGCAGGCAGATCTCCTGAGATCAGGAATTCGAGACCAGCCTGGCCAACATGGTGTAAACCCCGTCTCTACTAAAAACACAAAAATTAGCCAGGTGTGGTGGCAGATGCCTGTAATCCCAGCTACTCAGGAGGCTGAGGCACAAGAATCCCTTGAACCTGGGAGGTGGAGCTTGCAGTGAGCCAGTGAGCCGAGATTATGCCACTGTACTCCAGCCTGGGTGACAGAGCAAGATTCTGTCTTGAAAAAAACAAATAAATAAATAAAAGTGATATACGCAAAGTACGTGACACGCCCTAGGCAAGTATTGAGTGAAGGTAGTAGTCTTCTATCTTGAAGCAAGAGACAGGGTACAGAACTGAGAGGACTGGCTCTGGGAGGCCTGCACATGAGTGAACGTAAGGGAGAGAAGAATGGAAATTGATGATTTCAAAATAAAATTGTATTTGTGCAGTGCTTCCTAGTGTATAATCTCATAATTTAATCAGAGCACCCCTCTAGGGAAGATGATCTCAATTTTATAGACTATGTCTCAGAGAGGTTAAGTGTCTTGGACAAGGTCATACAGGCAGTAAATGAACAGCCAGGGCTTGAACCATGTCCTGATTCTAAGTTTGGTGCTCTTTCCACGATTTCATAGATTTCTTCTGTTTCACAGATTTCACAGAACTAGAAGGAGTGGTAGTAATAGTGGATTCCTTGGCCAGGCATTCCTGTAATCCCAGCACTTTGGGAGTTGAGGCAGGCAGATCACTTGAGGCCAGGAGTTCAAGACCAGCCTGGTCAATATGGTGAAACCTTGTCTCTACTAAAGGTACAAAAATTAGCTGGGCATGGTGGCATACCTCTGTAATCCCAGCTACTTGGGAGGCTGAGGCACGATAATTGCTTGAACCTGGGAGACTGAGGTTGCAGTGAGTCAAGATTACGTAACTGCACTCCAGCCTGAGTGACAGAGCAAGACTCTGTATATATAAAAAAAAAAAAAAAAAAAAAAAAAAAAAGTGGAGTCCTTGTTACCTTATGGGTTCTTAATTTAAAAAGACTGATTTTATACCTTCAAAAAATGACTCATTATTTAAAGAAAGTGTATTCCATTTCTTTATCACTAAGGACTCCAGAACATGTAACTTGGAATTAGTACAAGTAAGGCTCCAATGAGCATTTTTTTTCTTTTCTTTGCGACAGAGTTTCACTCTTTGTCGCCCAGGCTGGAGTGCAATCATGCAACCTCAGCTCACTGCAACCTCCCCCTCCCAGGTTCAAGCAATTCTTCTGCCTCAGCCTCCAGAGTAGCTAGAATTACAGACGCCCACCACCAAGCTTGGCTAATTTTTGAATTTTTAGTAGAGACGAGGTTTCACCATGTTGGCCAGACTGGTCTTGAACTCCTGACCCCAGGTGATCCACCATGGCCAGCTGAGCATAAAATGGAATTAAATTGAGTTTTCTAACTTAACTTCTCTTTCTTTTATACTTTCTCCAATTTTAGCTTCAGTAATTTTCTTTTCCTTGGAGACTCTTATAATACCTTTCCATCCATGGTCAGAATTTACTTGCAAAACAATAGAGTAAAACAGCATAAAAATAATGGAAGCTGCTTAAGAAAGTGTTTCATGGGGCCGGCGCAGTGGTTCATGCCTGTAATTCCAGCACTTTGGGAAGCCAAGACGGGAGGATCACGAGGTCAGGAGATCGAGACCATCCTGGCTAATGGTGAAATACCGTCTCTACTAAAAATACAAAAAAATGAGCCGGGCGTGATGGTGGGCCCCTGTAGCCCCAGCTACTCGGGAGGCTGAGGCAGGAGAATGGTGTGAACCCAGGAGGCGGAGCTTGCAGTGAGCCCAGATCGCGCCACTGCACTCCAGCCTGGGCGACAGAAGAGAGACTCCGTCTCAAAAAAAAAAAAAGAAAGTGTTTCATAATTTGGTAAAATTTGCTTAGATATCTGACCCCCACATAAATGTGGGCATGAAATAATTAAGCAACAAAACTCTAGTTTGCTACAGTCACAAAGGAAGGTGTGATGTAACCCAAGAACTATCATTTCTTCTGTACATTGGAGAAGACTTTTTCAGGTTGTTCTGTTCTCTTCCTAAAAAAAAAGAAAGAAAGAAAGAAAGAAAGAAAGAAAGAAAGAAAGAAAGAAAGAAAGAAAGAAAGAAAGAAAGAAAGAAAGAAAGAAAGAAAGAAAGAAACAGAGAAATGGAGAGAAGACAAAAAAGCAAGAGAGCAAGAGATATCAAAGCTGTGCGAGAGAGAGTGGCTGTGGCATGTATTTTGCAGGGCGCAGAGTGAAAGAAGGGGAACTTTCATTTGTAACAGCTTTAAATGGTTCTGTTCAGGAGCAGATGGGGAACAATTTTGCTAGTGCTATGGAAATACAGTTCGAAGGACTGCAATTACAGACCAAACTCTCAGCAAATGCAGACAGAGAAGCTGAGAATTTTCTGCAAATAGTTAAAAGCATTTGGACAAGGTAGACCAGTAGGAATATAAGACAGCATGGAGCTCAGGAAGTCGGCAGACAATGTACACAGCAAAAGAGTAGGACTAGGGGAGAAACAACCCACCAGTTCTTTAGTGTAAAATGATTGGTGCTTAATATTGAAGCTGTATTATTGTATAAAAGAACTGATGATTATAGTTGAGTTTAGAGATTTATGTTTAAATTAAATAATAAAATATAGCCTATTCTACAATGTATACTTTGTCCTATAACATACATTTTATTATATAATATACATTTAGTCAAGCCTTTAAAAGGATCAATGAGATCCTTTTAAAAGTCTTTATGTGCCAGGCGCGGTGGCTCACACCTGTAATCCCAGCACTTTGGGAGGCCGAGGCGGGTGGATCACCTGAGGTCAGGAGTTTGAGACTAGCCTGGCCAACATAGTGAAACCCCGTCTCTACTAAAAATAAAAAAGTTTGCTGGGCATGGTGGCGCACTCCTGTAGTCCCAGTTACTTGGGAAGCTGAGGCAGGAGAATCGCTTGAACCCGGGAGGCGGAGGTTGCAGTGAGCCGAGATCATGTCACTGCTCTCCAGTCTAGGAGGTTGCAGTGAGATACCGCGCCACCGCACTCCAAAATAAATAAATAATAATAATAATAAATTTTTTTAAAAAAAGGTCTTTATGAAGTCTTGAGTTCAAACAGACAAAACCTTTTAACTACTTATAATACTCGAACCAAGTGGATTCCAGCTCGCAACTATAGTTGGGATTTTGATGCCAAAAATTGGCAGGAAAGACAGAATAGCTGAGAATCGTGCCTGATGAAGGATGAACCATACTTGCAATGGCATATATGTGGTCAGGTTTGTGTTAATGACTCTTTATGCTGTGGCATTCACAACATTTCTCTCTCATCTTGGAATTTTCCCTCTTTCTTTCTTTTCTTTTTTTAGATGGAGTCTCGCTCTGTTGCCCAAGTTGGAGTGCAAGGGCGCAATCTTGGCTCACTGGAACCTCTGCCTCTTGGGTTCAAGCCATTCTCTGGCCTCAGCCTCCCAAGTAGCTGGGATTACAGGTACCCACCACCGCGTCTGGCTAATTTTTGCATTTTTAGTAGAGACAGGGTTTTGCCATATTGGCCAGGCTGGTTTCGAGCTCCTGACCTCAGGTGATCCACCCGCCTCGGCCTCCCAAAGTGCTAGGATTTCAGGTGTGGACCACCATGCCCGGCCCCGCTTTCTTTCATTGGTAAGAAATTATAGCCATCCTCCATTTCTTAGCTTCTCATGATCTCAGACTCCTATGGTCTCACCATTATTCCTTTCCTAATACATCCCATATTTTAGGGCATATATCTCCCCTGAGCCAGTTAGAGCTCAGTCTCTCCAGAAACACAGCTATAAACCAGGAAGAAAGGGAAAATGAAGGGTTAAGTAAAGAGAGAAAATGAAGCTTTATGTATCACCTGCTGTGTGTCTAGAACTCTGTTATATACTTTATATATATTTCCTCATTTAATCTTTGTAACTCTATGATAGCGGTCTTATTTTCTCTATCAGATGATGAATCTGAGGTTCAGAGAGATTAAACAACTTGACCAAGGTCACACAGTTAACAGCAGGGGAGTTAAGATACAGATTTGGGTCTGTCTGATTCCAACACTAATGTTCTTTCCACTGCACCACACTGCTTTCCAAAACTTTCTCTGAATAATCAAGACTTGTGTTGCTAAGTACGAGCCCAAGGTATATGATGATATATTTTACTCATATAGGTAATCTAAAACCCTCACATAGAACTTGTGAGTCACAGTTGTCTGGTTCCTAAGCCTAGAGCTAATTAGAAAGAAGTAGCAAATCAAAAGATGAGGGAGGATTTTGTGAGCGAGTGCACTGACTATAGTGAGAAGAGGCAGATGGCAACTTGATAGTAAGAAAAAACCACATTCAAAAGCAGATATGACTGGGCACGGTGGCTCACGTCTGTAATCCCAGCCCTTTGGGAGGCCAAGGTGAGCAGATTGCTTGAGTCCAGGAGTTGGAGACCAGCCTGGACAACATGGCAAAACCCTGTCTCTACAAAAAAAAAAAAATACAGAAATTAGCTGGGCATGGTGGCATGCACCTGTAGTCTCAGCTACTAGGGAGGCTGAGGTGGGAGGATCGCTTAAACCCGGGGAAGTCGAGGCTGCAGTGAGCCGTGATCATGCCTTTGCACTCTAGCCTGGGTGACAAAGTGAGATTCTGTTTCTAAAAAAAAAAAACCAAAAAACATATATAAGAATAAAAGCATAAAAATTAACAAAAGCTTCACACTAAGTGATATTAATACTCAAAACTGCTATCATTTAAATAGTACCTACTAAGTGTCAGGCTCTGTGCTAGATGCAATGATTTTTAAAACTCAGAGCATTTCCACTTTCATTTGTTCACAATGGGCCTCTGCATTAATTTCACTTGTAAAAAGAATTTGGGGGTGAACAGTACTTAAAAAACAACTGCCTTTTATCACATAATTCTCAAATCATCATTGTGAAGTTTGATTCTAGCACTCCCATTTTACAGATGAGAAATGGGAGCTGAAAAACATTAAGAAATTTGCCCAAGGTCACATAACTATTAACAGCAGGAGCCAATATTCCAACACAGATCTGCTGACTTTGGAGTCTGTGTTCTTTCCACTGTCATGCTGCCTCCACATTTATAGGGATGGCGC
Source organism: Macaca thibetana thibetana (assembly GCF_024542745.1). Lineage (NCBI taxonomy): Eukaryota > Metazoa > Chordata > Mammalia > Primates > Cercopithecidae > Macaca > Macaca thibetana. The sequence continues at coordinate 34,378,564 of NC_065593.1, forward strand.
TGAGTCATTAAAAAAGGTTAACTTATAACCGTTTAAGAAGCCAGGGAAATTACATTGCTTAAACTGGTGGAAAAGTGTACTTAAATGGCAAGCACCCAGCTACCCGGGAAACTGAGCTCTTTGGAAAGTCCAGATACATAATAACAGGGGAGTTACACCTTTCCCAAGTTTACCTTTATATGAGTGTAATTTTGTAATTTTCATGTCTCTTTCTTGAAGATGTACTTACATAGTAAGCATGAGAATGATACAATGTTCAGTTGGAATGTGCATTATCACACCTTCATAGCAATGACTTTATTGAACCACCATTCATTAATAGAATCTGCACATACACATTATTTATAAAGTACTATTCATAAAAGCACATTTTATGAATAATAATCTGTGGGCTGCAGAAGCAGTATCTTTCATGACATCTTTCTAATGATCTTGTCAGAGGGAAAAGCAGTTATAAATCATCCTTCAAATCCCTTAGAGGTTGAGAGGTAAGTAGTAACTAGTCATCTTCAGAACTCATTGGATTTACAAGTTTATCCTTGAATAGGTTCATGACTGAGAGTGGGCCTCATTAATCTTAATCATATCAATCTGAGTACCTAGTAAAGTTAGGTCAGCAATGGCTGCTATCAGAGACAGTCAGGACATACTGCAGACAAGAATGCACTCGGTTCGTAGACACACATACCCAGTCCAGATAACAGCCAGGGATTTAGGAGAGATTCTCTGGAGACACAAGTAGTCTCAATAATGACAATAGCTAGAGAGAGGCTCCCAGAGCCAAACACACAGCTAATAAAACCACTGAGGTGCAGGGTCAGACCAGATTTAAGCTCAGATTCATCCAGAACATTACTGGCTCCATTAAAAAAAAAAAAAAATCAACAGAAACCTTGTATGCAACAATGCATACTTCCATGAGTAGACTGTGATTGTCCTGGGAGACAGGGCTGGATAGCATCAAGCTCAGGAACTCTGCTCTGAGCCCTCCATTTTAGATGTGGGGAGATCACCACAAAATGCAGAATAAAAGGGAGGGGGGTAAGGAGAAACCACATCGTGTAGACAGATTTTTGCATTTGTTGGAGATGAGAGAGAAGAGAATGGTACAATTTTCAATTGAAATGTACATTGTCACACCTCCACGACAATGCCTTTATTGAACCACCATTCATTAGTAGAATCTGCACATACACATAATTTGTGAAGTACTATTCATAAAAGCACATTTTGTGAATAATAATCTGTGGGCTGCAGGAGCAGTATCTTTCGTGACATCTTTCTAATGATCTTGTCAGAGGGGAAAGTAGTTATATATCATCCTTCAAATCCCTTAAAGGTTGAAAGGTAAGTAGTAAGTAGTCATCTTCTAAAAGACTAGTCTAAATACTGAAATTATAGATTGACCTGACCAGAGAAGTGAAGAGTGGTCATCTGTCACACAGTGTAGTGAACCTAACTAGTTGGGTTAGTATTTTCCAATATTTTTAATCTTGTGAAACATGCAAACTTGCCAGGAACCTGCAGGGTAGATATTCTTCTCTCCTCTCTCCATCTCTCCAGCCAAAATAGCTTGTTCACTTACTCTATTGAATTTCTCAGAAAGTCTGTAAGCTCCTTATGAGCAAGGATATCGTATTTTATACATCCCTGTTTTCCCTACAAAGCCTAGTACAAAAACACATAGTAGGCTTTCGGTAAACCTTTGTGGATTTTAACTGCCCTTTCTGCCTTCTGCCGCTACACAGAGAAGACATTCACCCTCTTCTCTCATTGTTTTCACTAACTAAACTCCTTAACTCCTGGTCAAAAACTCTTAAAGTGTGAAGAAACACAGGACTTGAAACTGACAAAGGAAGCCCTTGTGATATATACAAAGGTCTCAACACAGGGGGTGAGAACCTATGTTAGGTGATTTGATTTCAGCCATCCTTGATTTAGTGAGCTTTCAGATTTGCACCTTACTTACTTTACTTATTTATTTATTTTAGGATTAAGCTTTGTCTTTTCTCTCTCTTTTTTAAACCTTTGGAGAACTTTTATTTGATGCTTCCTTGTTTAACTTTGTAACAACAGGATTAATTGCTTTAATTATAATACTGCCTGTCACTAATGCATTTTTAACAGCTTTATTGAGATATAATTCACATACCATACAATTCATCCACTTAAAGTGTACAACTCAATGATTTTTAGTGTATTCACAGAGTTGTGCAACTATCATCACAATCAATTTTAGAACATTTTTATCACCTCAAAAATAAACCCCATACCCTTTAGCTCTCTCTCCCACCCGCTTTTCCCCCCCACACTTCCTAGCCCTAGGCAATCACTAATCTACTTCCTGTCTCTATAAATTTGCCTATTTTGGACATTTCATATAAATGCAATCACACAATATGTGATTTGTGACGGGCTTTTTTCACTTAGCGTAATGTTTTCCAGGTTTGTTCATGGTGTGCTATGTATCAGTGCTGCATCCTTTTTATACCCAAATACTATTCCATTGTATGCACAGACTACTTTTGTTTAAACATTCATCAGTTAATAGACATTTGCATTGTTTCTGCTTTTGGGGTATAATGAATAATATTGTTACAGACATTCAAGTACAAACCAGATACAAATATTCAATAACAAATATTGGGTTGTTGAAGATGTGGAGAAATTAGAACCCTCACACACTGCTGTTTGGAATGTAAAATGGTGCAGCTGCTTTGGCAAAGTGTCTAGAAGTTCCTCAGTCATCGTAGTTAACAAATGGCCCAGCAGTTCCACTCCTGGGTCTTTTTTTATTCTAGCCGTCCTAGTGGATGTAGTGATATCTCATTGTGGTTTTGATTGGCATTTCCCTGATGACTAATGATGTTGAGTATCTTTTCATGGGCTTATTGGCCATTTTTGTATATCTTCTTTGTAGAAATGTCTATTCAGATCTTTTTCCCTTTTTTTGTTTTTTTGAGTTGGAGTGTTGCTCTGTAGCCCAGGCTGGAGTCCAGTGGCACAATCTCGGTTCACTGCAACCCCTGCCTCCCGGGTCCCGGTTCAAGCAATTCTCCTCTCAGCCCCCTGAGTAGCTGGGATTACAGGAATGTGCCACCATGCCCAGCTAATTTTTGTATTTTTAGTAGAGATGGGGTTTCACCATGTTGGCCAGTCTGGTCTTGAACTCCTGATCTCGTGATCCACCCGCCTTGGCCTCCCAAAGTGCTGGGATTACAAGCATGAGCCACTGCACCTGGCCTCCTTTTCCCATTTTTAAGTTGAGTTCTGTTTTTATTATTATGATACATCCCTAATCAGAAATATGATTGCAAGGATATTCTCCCATTCTGTGGGAGAATAAAACGAGACAATATTTTACATCAATATTTACATCATGAATATACATCAGTGGAATAGAACTGAAAATCTAGAAATCCCATGAAGCCTGGTATATCTTTATGCCGGTACCACTGTCTGGATTAATGTTGCCAGTACCACGCTGTCTGGATTAATGTTGCCTTGTAATAAGTTTTGGAATTGGGAAGCATGAATTCTTCAACTTTGTTCTTCTTTTTCAAGATTGTTTTGGCTATTCCAGGGTCCATCAACTTTCTATATGAATTTTAGAATCAGCTTGTCAATTTCTACCAAGAAACCACCTGGGATTCTGATAGGGATTGTGCTGCGTCTTGCCATCTAAGCTATATGTCTTCTGGTCCACAAATACAAGATTTTTTTTGTTTATTGAGATCTTTAAATTTTTCTTTCAAAAAATTTTTGTAGTTTCCAGAGTATAGTTTTATAATTCTTTTGTTAATTCATTCCTAAATATGAATTATTTTTGATGCTATTGTGAATGAAATTCTTTTCAAATTTTAGTCAAATTGTTCATTGCAAGAAATGTTCATAGAAATACATTTTTAGGCCAGGCGCGGTGGCTCATGCCTGTAATCCCAGCGGGCCCAGGTGGGCAGATTGTCTGAGCTCAGGAGTTCAAGATCAGCCTGGGCAACACGGTGAAACCCCATCTCTACTAAAATACAAAAAAATTAGCTGGGCGTGCCCGCATGTGCCTTTGGTCCCAGCTACTCCGGAGGCTGAGGCAGAATTGCTTGAACCCAGGAGGCGGAGGTTGTAGTGAGCTGAGATTTCCCCATTGCACTCCAGCCTGGATGACAGAGCGAGACTCTATCTCAAAAAAAAAAAAAAAAACAAAAAAAATGCATTTTTGTATGTTAATTGTGTATCCTGAAACCCTGCTAAACTCATTTATTAGTTCTAATAATTAGTGGATTTCTTAGAACGTTCTACATAGATCATATCATCAGCAAATATGGATAGATTTATTTCTTCTTTAATCTTCTATTTTTTGGAAGAGTTGGTCAAGAATGGGTAATAATTTTTCTTTATATGTTTGGTAGAATTCACCAACGAGGACGTCTCTTTCTGGGCTTTTCTTTGTGGGTCGTTTTTTTTTTTAATTACTCATCCAGTCTCTACTTGTTAGCACTTTATTCGGATTGTCTATTTTTTCTTGAGTCCGTTTTGATAATTTTTGTGTTTCTAGGAATTTTTCCATTTTATTTAGGCTATCTAATGTAATGGCATACAATTGTTCATAGTATTCCTTTATAGTCCCCATTTTCATTTCTAATCCTAGTAATCTGAATCTTCTCTCTTTCTTCTTTGGTCAGTCTAGCCAAAGGTTTGCTAATTTTGTTAATCTTTTCAAAAACCAGGTTTTTTTGTTTTATTTAATTTTCTGTTTTCTGTTCTTTATTTAATGAATTTTGCTTTGATCTTTTTATTTCCTTCCTTCTGCCTGCTTAAGGCTTATTTGCTCTTCTTTTTCCAATATCTTAAAGGGGAAGCTTAGCTTATGAACTTGAGATTTCTATTTTTTTAAAATATAGGCATTTACAGCTATAAATTTCCCTCTAAACATTATTCTAGCTGCATCCTATAAGTTTTGGTATGTCATGTCTTCATTTTCTTCATCTCAAAGCATTTTGTAATTTCCCTTTGGATTTCTTCCTTGGCCCACTGGTTATTTAGGAGTGTGTTAATTTCCCCATACTTGAGACTTTTCCAAAGTTCTTTGTGTTATTGATTTCTAATTTCATTTCATTGTGGTAAGAGAACAAACTTGGTGTTATTTTTATCCTTTTATTTTTATTGAGGCTTGTTTTATGGTCTAGCGTATGGTTTATCCTGGTCTAGCATACGGTTTATGCTGGTCCACTTAAGCTATAGCTGCAGATTCCTTAGATCATGAAGAGTCTGAATATGATAGAAAGAAGCACCATCAAACTGGGTTTTAACTCCAGCTTTTCTGTTTAGCAACAATATGGCTTTGGAATGTCCATTTTCCCTCTCTGGGATTCAGTGTCCCTATTTGTATAAAGAAGACCAGTTTAGACTAGAAGACTTCTAAGGCTACAGGACTGGTTTTAAATTCCAATTCTTAGCTGGGTGCAGTGGCTCACGCTTGTAATCCCAGCACTTTGTGAGGCCGAGGCTGGTAGATCACTTAAGGTCAGGAGTTCGAGACCAGCCTGGCCAACATGGTGAAACCCCATTTCTACTAAAAATATAAAAGTTAGCTGGGTGTGGTGGCGAGCCCTATAATCCCAGCTACTTGGGAGGCTGAGGCAGGATAATCCCTTGAACCTGGGAGGCGGAGGTTGCAGTGAGCTGAGGACGTACCACTGCACTCCACGTTGGGTGACAGAGCAAGACTCCATCTAAAAAAAAAAAAAAAATTCCAATTCCCAATTCCCTCACTAGTCTGAATAAATCCTTTAATTTCTCTGAAGTGAAGTTTCCTTATCTCTAAAATGAGGATAATAATACCTAAATTTCCTGAGTTGTTTTAAGAATAGAATAACATATGCATAATGACTGGCATATGGTAGCCCTTCAATAAATGAGTTTTGTTGCTGTCGTTTTAATGATGAAAATTGTCTGTTTATCCTATGGCCCACCATAACACAACAGGCTAAGTTCACCTCATACAAAAACTTATCTGTTTGGCATTTGCTCCCCAAAGCCACCAGCTGATGTGGCTTGTGCTGGCCCACTTTTGTGGTCCACTTTTAGGATCCCGTGTTTATAATACGCTAGAATGAGGCATTTCATCCTAGCACCAATCTGAGCCTCAGTGAGGCTTCTTACGTAAGTGACATTTTCTGTCTTGTACTTGATGTCTACTTTCCTCTTCAGAGATCATAGTATTTCACAACTATTTGCTTTATAATTCCATGCTAGGTAGAACCTCTCACCTACATGGTGTGTAATCAAGTTTTCTAAGGTATGGAGAAGCAGCCAGAGAAACTTGGGTCTCAGGGAAGCATTAGGACGTGGTACGTCCTAAAAATCCAGTCCCATAAACCCTCTCATTTTAATTTATTTGAGCTCCTTGTCTTCAGTCACTCCACCTGAACATAAGGGAAACAAGATCGATTTTGAAACCCAGCAGGGAAGAAGAAAGAAGAAATTCCATCAGACTGATGTAGGAGGTGGAACTCTACTCTGGAGGTGGGGTTTGGACACTGGACCAAATTGAGGACTAGCTAAAACGTCCAGGACAGAAGCACCTTCCCATAAGACATGCCCACTAGTGTGCCATGTCAGTTTATCATTGCCATGGCAACACCCAGAAGTTACCACCCCTTTCCCTGGCAACCACCCAACAACCTGGAAGTTACCACCCTCATCCTAGAAATTTCTGCATAAGCTGCCCCTTAATTTGCATATAATTAAAAAGTGGGTATAAATATAGTACAGCCCTGCCTCTGAGCTGCTGCTCTGGGCACATTGCCTGTGGGGTAGCCCTGCTCTGCAAGGACCGGTACACTGCATCTTCAATAAAAGTTGCTGTTTAACACCACCAGCTTGCCCTTGAATTCTTTACTGGGTGAAGCCAAGGACGCTCCCAGGTTAAACCTTGATTTGGGGGCTTGCCAGTCCTCCATCAAGACCATGCAATATCTGGAAATAGGAGTGGCCAAATCTGAGAATAGAACTCACTGCACCAAATTTAGAGATCTATAAATATGGGAGAGGACAGGGATGGTCATTTTTGGAGGGAAAAAGGAAAGGAAGGTCATCTGATGCTTCCTGAGGTTATCCAGCTACTGACGCTTGAAGAATCAACTCAGGTGTGAATAGTGATTGCAGGGTAAATACCTCTTGGTATAATACCCCTGGCATAGGATACTATGGTAGAGAATGAATGGGAAAATGGCAGGCATTACTCCAGGCATTTAAGCTATGTTTCTTTGAAGAAAGTTGGTTCTCAGTTGTGCCACAAAATAGGAACACAAAGAGTGGTGAAGAGTGAGTAGGAGGAAGCTGGAGAAGTTGTCTCCACACTCACGCTCTCTCTTTCTTTCCAAAGATTAAGTCTGTTAACAACTCCACTATCTTCATTAGGCCAGGTTTTGGCAATACAGGAATGCAGTCAAGGATAATTTATTCCTGGTCAAGAATTTACTAGGAGTCTACCAGATGCCCCATCCCACATCCCAGAGAACAGCAAATTCACTAGAGGAATTGGCAGCTTTTCCAAACCTCTCCACTAGACCAGGACTCAAAACGTGTAGCAGCCACAATGCTTTCCTTGGAAGAGCCTCCGAGCTTTTATTAGCTTTTTGCTGTTTTTCTAGGTTAAACCCATTGGAAATTGGATTCTCTTTAAAAAGAAGTCTATTTTGGTTGAGAATACAGAGTGTGTGGAATAATCAAGTCAGGTTATCTCTGGGGCTTTGGATTAAGAATTCTCTGCCCATGATGCATCATATTTAACTTTCATTTTTGGTGAAAGCCTAGTCTAAGAAATTGTATGAAAAAATAAGCAAACAATCACAATCTTTGGAGAATAGAAATGACGTCTGTCTTAGCCACTCAGTGAGCCTTGAAGATTCTGGCTTTGTCCTTGCATGTTTTAGGTTAACAGGTGTTTCCAGAAAAACGAGTCATGTTTATTTAAGGCCAGTATTGGTGGCCAATAAAAAGGCTGGACTTCTTGGCTCTCGGATGCAGTGTGATTTTGGATTTTTCTCTCTACTACATTAACCACACATTCCTTAAAGAGTACTTAGAGTCCTGGGAAGGATGTAAAATGTCAACACTGAACTAAGATTACAAAATTCCTGGAATCATAGCAAACATGTTGTTAAGGATCAAACTGAAGATGTGCAAATCAAAAACAATACTTTAAACATACTCTCAGCTTTTCAGTTCATTCTTAAAACTCAACGATTGCTCCAAATTCAGGGCAATGGCACTTCCCTCCCCTTCTAGGTTCTTCTCTGAAGAACTCAGGGCACTTTCCAGACATGACTTCATTTACTCTCCCTGCAACTAACAGTGTGAGAGAGAAGAGCAGAGCTATTCTCTATATATTACTTATTGAGGAAAAGTGTCCTAGAAAAAAAATGATGTTAGAGTCACATCAGATGTCAGGTGAAAGAGTTGTGTGCCTTTTTGCCTTTGCAAAGACAAAATCCATGGAACGTGAAAGCTGGGAGAAAACTTAGATACCATCTAGTGCAGTGGTTTTATATACAAGTAAAATTTTAAAACCATTTTAGGGATTAGCTATACATTTGGCCAAAAGGACATTAGAAAAACAGTAGTTGTCATCCCATGAAAGCAGGGATATTATAACGCCAAAGAGGTAGGAAGAACAACCTCAAAATACACGGTAGTCCTCCTCAATAAAGAACCATTTGCAACTTTATATCAACACACACACAAACACAAACACACTATATTTCCCTAGTTTTTCTCTTTTTATCGTCATAGACCAGTTTCAGTAGACGGGCAGACGTATAGGAATTTAGCCTACACCTTTATTTTACTTATGAGAAAATTAAGACCTGGAAAAGGAAGTAGGGCTGCCAGATAAAACACAGGACACCCTATTAAATTTGAATCCCATGCAATATTCTGGACATACTTATGCTCCCTAATAATTTGTTGTTTATCTCAAATTCAAATTTAACAGGGCGTCCTGTATTTTTATTTGCTGAGTCTGGCAACTCTAAAAGGAAGTGACTTCTAGTTACTTGACTTGAAGTAACGGTGCTTAATAGTAAAATTAGAAGGAGAAATCAGTTCTGAGTCCAGTAAACTTTTTTTACTACACTGTGCTACCTTTTAATGCATCATAGTCCCGCTCTAATTCAATACAATTCATCACCCATGCTAAGTCACAGCTTGGGTATCTACAATCACCTGCCCACCTCTAATTCTAATTTCATTGCTCCTAATTCTGATACTTTCCTCTTTAGATCCTGAAGTTTATTCTCCCTCTATATGGCTGTTATCAAACTTTTTAGCCTCAGGACCCTTTATTCTTAAAAAATATTGATGACCCCAAAGAATTCTTTATGTATGTGAATTATATCTCTCAGTATTTAGTGTACTAGAAACTACAATTGAGAAAAATTTTAAATATCTTTTTATTAATTCATGAAAAAATAATAAGCCCATTACATGTTAAGAAAATAACAAATTTAATTTTTTAAACTATATTTTCCAAAACAAAAATCTCAAGAATAGTAGTAATGGATATTATCTATTATTTTTTCAAAATCTCTTTATTGCCTGGCTTAATAGAAGACAGGGGGTTCTGGTATCTGCTTCTGCATTTGATCTGTTGTGAAATGTTGTTTTGGTTGAAGTGTATGAAGAGAAAGTAGCCTCAGCCAGGTGCCGTGGTTCACGCCTGTAATCTGGGCACTTTGGGAGGCTGAGGTGGGCGGATCAGGAGATCGAGACCAGCCGGGCCAACATGATGAAACCCCAGCTCTACTAAAAATACAAAAATCAGCCAGGTGTGATGGTGGGTGTCTGTAATCTCAGCTACTCAGGAGGCTGAGGCAGGAGAATCACTTGAACCGGAGAGACAGAGGATGCAGTGAGCTGAGATGGTGCCATTGCACTCCAGCCTAGGCAACAGAGCAAGACTCGTCTCAAAAAAAAAAGAAAAGAAAAAAAGAAAAAGAAAAAGTAGTCTCAAACAGACATGTGGTTGAAAAAGGAAGGAGTGTTTCAAGTAACCTTTGGAGATCATTGTGACTATTTTTAAATGTTGCACCAAAAAGTTGATATTTCTTTCAAAAATTAATACTTCTTTAAAAAGACTGATAGTTTCTTAATGATAAGTTGCAGTGTAGAATGCAAAACCTCATTAATAAAATTTTTGTATTCCTTTACATTAAAATCATTGGCGTCTCATGTACTTTGAGTGGATTACTTCCCTATGAATGATTTTGTCACATAATTCATTGGCAATTTGGAAAACATTAGTTCACTAAGTCATGCAGATCTTCCAAATGTTGACACATTTCCTTATACATTATCGACAAATCACATTTGTTAATATTTATGATATTTGTTAATGTCATCATTCACATGATCAAAAATGAAAGTTTTTTTTTTTTTTTTTTTTTTTTTTTTTTTTTTTTTTTTTTTGAGGCGGAGTCTCGCTCTGTCGCCCAGGCTGGAGTGCAGTGGCCGGATCTCAGCTCACTGAAAGCTCCGCTTCCCGGGTTCCCGCCATTCTCCTGCCTCAGCCTCCCGCGTAGCTGGGACTACAGGCGCCGCCACCACGCCCGGCTAATTTTTTGTATTTTTAGTAAAGACGGGGTTTCACTGTGTTAGCCAGGATGGTCTCGATCTCCTGACCTCGTGATCCGCCCGTCTCGGCCTCCCAAAGTGCTGGGATTACAGGCTTGAGCCACCGCGCCCGGCCCAAAAATGAAAATTTTCTAAAATTCCGTTTTTGTTTGGAAGTTGGAATTTTATTGTTGGCCACAAATACTATATGCTTTGTTGAAGTGGCAGGCTCGTCTTCTCATCATCAAGAAAATGTCTACCAAATCTGAGTAATCAAAACTTGTCTGTCAGTCATTTTTCAAGTAAAAATAAGGTGCCACGAAAAAAGCAGCAAACTCAGTTTGCCACTCAAACGATTACAAGATAGTTTTCCTTGAAATGGTCATTGTCCTTCGGTATGCAGCAAAAGTGCCTATGTATGCTTCTCATGTTGCCACAGTGACCCTTAAAAAGTCCTGTACCAAGAGTTGAGATTTAGAAAAATAAATGTTGCTTCATCAAGGATATTTTCAAATGAAACTGGCTTTTCTTTTTATCTTTTTTTCCAAGACGGAGTGTCACTCTGTGGCCCAGGCTGGAGTCCTGTGGCGCGATCTCGGCTCACTGCAACCTCCACCTCCCAGGTTCACGCTGTGATTACAGGTGCCCACCACACCCAGCTAATTTTTGTATGTTTAGTAGAGGCGGGGGTTTCACCATGTTGGCCAACTGGTCTCCAACTAGTGAGCTTGTGATCCACCTGCCTTGGCCTACTGAAGTGCTGAGATTACAAACACTTTGTAATCCCACCACACCCGGCCTGAAACTGGCTATTTTTACTCGTTGTTTTGTTTCTGTTTTTAATGTGAGTGCATTGTGATGAAGAATGCAGTGACTACTAACTAGTACAGTTTGGTGATAGCAGTTTCACCAACATTACTTTTCAACCATCAGCACAATTGTCAACATAGTGCAAAAAACAAATTATGCCTTAGGATTATTAAGAAGATAGTTTTGCCCTTTGGACCCCCTGAAAGGATTTGGGAACTCTCAGGAGTCTGTGGACCCCACTTTAAGATCCGCTGCTCTATAGCACCTTTGCTCTAACACCCTCAGAACCAGCTGAAATGCTTAACAAGAAACTCCAGCCTAAAACTCATTAAGAGAGATAACTCTCTCATTCCAACTCAACACCACAGTATAAACCTGCAAGGAAGGCTTTTTCTTTATTAATTATGAAGAGATATCTGTGGCCTACAATAGAATAACCTAGATTCTGTGAACTGCTCCCGAACGTATGTTGTTCCTGGGCCTAGAATGTCCCTTGGCCATCTCCTAGTCCTAATTCTATGCATTCTTCTGGGAAGCATTCTCAAATCCCCTAAGACTAAATTCCCATTGCATTGTGCTTATCTTCATGGGCAGGGGTTAGTAGAGCAGGGAGAGGAGAATAACATTAAGTGCCTACTGTATTTCAGGCATCATGCTGGATACTTAACATTTAATGCTTACAAAAACTGCACAAATTAATTTTATAGTTTAGAGAGGGTGAAAAATGTAGCTAGTAAGAAGAACTGTTTGAATCTAAAGCTCTTTGTACTCAATCATGGGTTTGTTTTCTATTGCTTAGGGAAATTTGATTTAGTTACAATATCTCTTATCTTCATATTTATAAAGGGGTTTAGGTCAATGATCTCTGATTCCTTTTGGCACATTAAAATTTTAAGAGTTTATGATTCTTGGCTCTTTATTGAGATACTGACCAATTATTCAGCAATCTATATCGAGATTGATAACCATAATTTTTTACACTTCTCTGCAAATCAGAGAGGGCTGAAGAGAAGCTACGACAGAGATGGGTTGGGGAGGAGCAGAGAGAGGGGTGAGGAGGCTGTGATGGTATAAACTCTGAAAAGATAGTCAGCCCATTTGTGGAAATCATCAGATGGCTAGAAATTGATATTCAAAGTCATACTATTAGAAAAGAAGAGTAAGCATACAGGGCATAATTTTGAAAAACAAAATAAAACAAGGTGGGGAACTTTGTCCCACCAAAAATCTAATTGTTTTGTTTTTTGAGACAGGGTCTCACTCTGTCACCCAGAGTGTAGTGCAGTGGCACAATCTCAGCTCACTGCAATCTCTGCCTCCTGGGCTCAGGTAAACCTCTCACCTCAGCCTCCCAAGTAGCTTGGACTACAGGCACGTGCCACCACACACACGTGCTGATTAAATTTTTTCTTTTTTTTTTTTTTTTTTTTTTTTTTTTGCAGAGACAGGAGTTTCACTATATTTCCCAGGCTGGTCTCGAACTCCTGGGCTCAAGTGATCCTCCTGCCTTGGCCTCCCCAAGTACTGGGATTACAGGTGTGAGCCACGGTGCCTGGCAAAAGAAATCTAACATTTTGACATTTGATACTGTAAAGTTATAGTACTTAAGAAACAAAAATCATAAACTAAAAAGAAAAAGATTGGTGAATTTGACTATTTTGGAAGTTAAAACTTAAGTTTACCAAATGGTGTACCATAGAAAAAATGAAAGACAAGACATAGGCTAGAAAAAGATATTTGAAATCTAGAGAACCCACAAAGGATAAGTGCCCAGGATACACAAAATATTTCAACAAATCTGTATGAAAAAGACAAATAATCCCTCAAAAAGGGATAAAAGATAGAAAATTATATTTCACAGAAGCTGAAACATGTATGGGTGGTAAATAAATAGATATCAAACCTCTCTAAGTAGGCAGAGAAATGAGATATTTCCCATCCATCAGATTAACAAAAATTAAAGTCTTTTAATGCTAAGTGTTGGGAAGATAATGAAACAGAACCTGCTGGTTGGAATGTCATTTGACTCAATGATTTTGGAAAATAAATTGATAATAAATAGAAGAAGCGATTATGCATTCATGCCACGACTCACCAGTTCCACTTTGGGGATATGCTCTAGAGAAGTTCTTATTCATGTGCACAAAAAGATACACACAAGAATGTTCACACAAGGCCAGGTGCGGTGGCTCACACCTGTAATCCCAGCACTTTGGGAGGCCGAGGCAGGCGGATCATGAGGTCAGGAGATCGAGACCATCCTGGCTAACACGGTGAAACCCCGTCTCTACCAAACACACAAACAATTAGCCGGGTGTTGTGGCGGGCGCCTGTAGTCCCAGCTACTCGGCAGGAGAATGACGTGAACCCGGGAGGCGGAGGTTGCAGTGAGTCGAGATCGTGCCACTGCACTTCAGCCTGGACAACAGAGCGAGACTCTGTCTCAAAAAAAAAAAAAAAAAAGTTCGTACTAGCAATGTAAATAATAGTCAAAAATAATAGGTAGGCTAAATGTCCATTCACAGGAAATTCAGTAAGTAGATGGTGGTATAACCATGCAATACAATAACGTGGAGGAGTGAAAATTAGTGAGTGAGAGCTCCAGGCATCAGTGTGGATCGCACAAAATGTTGACAGAAAAAAAGCAATTTTCGTAAGCATACACATAGATAATAACATTTCTATAAAGTGTTTAAAAATAGATATTAATACTATATATTGTTTAAAGATATAATACATATATAGTAAAATATACAAAAGTGCCTGGAAATGATAAAATGCTAGATTCCCTCATCTAGTGGATTGGAAGGAAGCTGTAGCTAGGGAATGGTACTCACAGACAGCTTCAATTTTATTGCTAATGTTTAATTTCCTAAGTTAGGCTGTGGGTAGAGAGGTGTTTGCCACACTCTTTTTTACATTTTTTTTTTTTTTTTTTTTACGACATAATGTTTTTTAAACCTAAGGGCAAATGTCTAAAAAATATTTTTTTAGGCATCTCAAGGATATATATCTTCTCTGGGCAGCCAAACCTTTTTCTTCTATTGGTTTTTTATCAGAATATTGTTTTTTTTATCAGTTGGATTACTTTAAGGCAGAGTTTCAGACAAAATAACAGAAAAACTCATTCTCACCAGTTAAGTTTCACAGTATATGCCTTCTGGATTAAAATAATGCAGTGCAGAATTTAGCTTATGTCACATGGGGTCAAGGGAAGAAAAAAGAAATAACCATATCTGGAAAATAGCATGGAGAAACAGGCCCTGTATGCCCGCAGTTTATTTGTTCAGGCTTGTAGCAAGGAGTAAGGGAAACATGAAAATACCTTGGTCATAAATTGTCATGTAAAAGACAAAGAGAAACTCTGGAATATTATGAAACTATAAATTACTTCTGCTGAAAGGGCAGAATTTGCAGTATCCCCTTAACCGAGGTTTCACCTCCCCACTTTTGACAGAATAACTCCTGTTCTTTGGAGAAAAACACATGAAATAAATGTAAAACCCGAGAGGGAAATCATCTAATATGTACACCACCTGCCTAATAAAATGAGAATAAATTTGGTTTTTTGGCTAAGTAGATTTGCTTATGTTTTAACTTAGTTAGAGGCACACGCCATCTAAACTACATATTTATTTTCATTTCAAAAGCACAATACAAAGGGACAAAAAACAATTTTATAATGTTTAAGTGGTTTTGCCTTCAAAAACAGACATCCTATGATAGAATTTCTATTTATAAAATAAGACCCAATCAGTTCTTAGGTTAGCATACAATCAAGTCTATTTATTCATTGTGCTAATGAGATCCTGAAACATCACAGTTTGGCCTCCAGGTCGGCCCTGGGATCTCAGGCCTGTGGTGCTGAGTTACAGGAGTACACAGATCCGTTTACCCCAGAGATTGCCAGTGCTTTAGTCACCAAGCTAATGGCTGCAGGTACCAAACAATGACCTCTCAAAAATAAACATATCTGCTCTTTTAAAACTCTTTCTCCCAAATCCTAGAAGGCAGCAGGCCTCATGAAGAGCTACCTGCAAAATCCTTCCTTTGAAGAAATACACAAATGAGTCAATCCCCCGTTAAGGGATTTGCTAAAAACAAAGGTCCAGGAAGCCACATAAAAATGATTTGTGAGGCCGCTTGACGCCTGACATTTTTTTTTAAACCCTTTCTATGCTCCATTTCAAAAAACAATGCATCTGCAGGCAACTCGACTGCTATTTAAGGCAAAATGCTGGTCTCAGATGTATATTTGAGGCATCTATTCAATCTGGAGTTTACTATAGCTAAGACCTAAACCATAAAAATGGAGTTGGTAATGAAAACACGGAGAACTTTTACTAGAGTCAGGGCCAGATTGCCATTCTGTCTCTTCCAGCACCTTCTACTTACAAGAAGTTACTGCCAAACAGAGCACTGGCAAGTTGCAGAGTGAGTCCCCGTTCATATGGGCTGATGTGACTCTCACTCTAATGGGACGCTGTAGTGCCTGGGAGTGGCTGGTTGGTGCAGTTGTGGTGGGAAGATATGAAGCTAGAACTTCAGAGGCCCACTCTGAGGGTATCGCTTTGGCCCTATTCCATGTGTTATATTGGATGGTAGGAGCAGACACGTATTTTTCAATGGTCTGTATTCCATACAAAAGAAAGAATGGCCAGTGTTAGTCTAGTACTATATTTTGATTATGGGGAAGAAAAATTACAAGAAATTTAATTCAACAAGCATTCACTATGAATAATAATAATGATACCCATGATTTTTGAGGCATTACAAGTTGGCCTTCTGCCAAGGACTTTTCAGACATTGAATTGGTAATCCTCTTAATATTCCTAAAGATATCACTATTATCCTTGTTTTATAAATGAGGAAACTGAGGCCCTGAGAGATTTAGTAACCTGATTCAAGTCACACTTTTACTAAGTGGCAGATTTGGGACTTGAGTCCACATCTAGTCAAACAATAAACTCCTTTTCAATACACTGTAATGCTTTTTCAGAGTTATTTTGTATGTGAACTACTAAAGATGCTGTGAAATCAAAACATTTGAGTATGTGAAAACACATTATGTCTCTCTGAATGTTGTACTGTATAGTGGTAAGTACCAGAACTCCATTTTGTAGTGGGAATACTAAAATACGAAAAGGTTATTTAGTGTAATATAGCACTTTAAGGAAGATCCATGGTCTTGACCTGACCCTTTTGACTATACTGCTGTAAGAAAGTTATAAAACATTCAGTATCTGACTCCTCTTCTACTACTGTGTTTAATCTGACAGTAGAAGTTTACAAAACCCCCTTTGTTCCCAGAGAATGTTAAATAATGGTCATTTTCCCCCCAAAGTTACTCACAAATAAGTTGGCTAAAAATTCAAAAGATGTATGAGCTCTTTTTGGAATTAATTCATTGAAAAGAACCATTACAGTATCTATATCCCTTCCCATCTGGAATTTATTTTTTAAGACGCTCATTGCTTCTCACAGGTTCAATGTTACCCATTTCACACCATTTAACTATTGAAAGCACTTGAAATTCCGGACCATAGGAGCAGAACCAGGATCTTTCCTCGTGATGCAACTAATGTGTCAGACTTGTAAAATAGCTCTTAGTGGCGGGCCTCCATTTAGAGAAAGACGGAAACTAGCTTTAAATACTTAGAGCTTTAATATCTAGTCCATTACACTAAAGCAGGGTCTTGTAAAGAGTCAATTATGGGATACTTCTGATTTGATCCACATGCAAGGGAAATCCGCTTCTTTGCCTTTAAATCCCCGTTGTAAGTGTCTTGTTTAAATAATTAGTGACACTTTTTCTTTGATCAAATTGATTCATATTGTTATTCTTCTATGTTAATTTAAAACTTAATCCACATAAAACTCTAAAACAGATTTTAATCTTGCATAAAGAAAGCTTTCTCTCAAAGAATGGAGTTTTCCAGAAAACATTTTAATTTTTAAAACATCATTAATTGATTGAAAATAAATTTATTTTTCTGTAAGGAAATATGAGAGTCTATCACAAGCCAAAATCGTAACGTTATTTTTGGTATGTAGTGTGATGCTTTTCAGACACACACACAACATATAAACTATGTGCTTAATATCATGTCTAAGCAACTAAGTAACCAAGACCTCTAAAGACAATCAAATGTAATCTCAGTTTATGGTTTGGGGGCTAAGAAGTTTACATATATTTGAAACATATTGTCAAAGGGTTAAAATCCCTCATTTAAACTTTATTTAGAATCTAAGAATTGATAAATAGAAATAAAAGCAAAATGCCAGGTTTTACTTATCAAATTCAAACTTTAAAAAATTCTAATATCTAATATTGTTCAGGGCACTGGGAAACTGGTACTCTCATGCACTGCCGGTGGGTATTAAACACTAGTCCTCTGAAGGGCTTTTGGAAAGATATATCAAAAGCCTAGAAAAGGCACGTTATCTCTGATCCAGCAATAACAGTTCTAGCAATTTAGGAGTCTAGTCTCAGGAAACAATCATAGTAAGGATTTAGTTATGGAGATACTTCAACACTGATTCTAACAGTGAAATACTGGGAAAAAAACTAAAAGTACCTCAACAAAGGATTGGTTATATACACTGTACTTGTACTCACAATTGTATCCCTCATACCTATTGAACAAATAAAGGAATATCTATATCCCTTTTAAAAGGATGGTGTACACAAATATCGTGTTATGTATATTTGAAACGTATTGTCAATGGGTTAATATCCCTAATTTAAACTTTACTCATAATCAAATGTGTTAGGGAAAATGGTCTTAATATATAATACCATTTTTTAAAAATTATTTATTTATTTATTTTATTTATTTTTGAGATGGAGTCTTGCTCTGTCACCCAGGTTGGAGGGTAGTGGCGCGATCTCAGCTCACCGCAACCTCTGCCTCCCAGGTTCAAGCGATTCTCCTGCCTCAGCCTCCTGAGCAGCTGGGATTACAGACACCCGCCACCATGCCTGGCTAATTTTTGCATTTTTAGTAGCGATGGGGTTTCACAATATTGGCCGGGCTGGTCTCGAACTCATGACCTCAAGTGATCCACCTACCTCCCCCTCTCAAAGTGCTAGGATAGTACAGGAGTGAGCCACTGCTCCCGGCCACTATTTTTATTTTTAAAATGCAAAGATGTGGAGAAAAATTGGTAGGCTATACAGATACTCCTAGATTTATGAACATCATAGCTTAGCCTTAGCCTATCTTAAACATGCTCAGAACATTGACACTAGCCTATTGTTGGGAAAAATAATCTAACGCAAAGCCTATGTTCTAATAAAGTGCTGAATATCTCATGCAATTTACTGAATACTGTACTGAAAGTGAAAGCTAGAGTGGGTGTGTTGGTTGTTCACTTTCACCGCCGCTGCCCAGCTTCATGAGAGAGTGTCATACTACATATCCCTATCCTGGGGAAAGATCCAAATTCAAAATTCGAACTATGGTTTCTACTGAATGGATATTGCTTTTGCACCATCATAAAGGTGAAATATCAAAAGTCTAGCTGTTATAAGTCAGGGACCATCTGTACATCAAAATGCTAATAGAGGCTATTTCTGGGTTATAGGCTAATGTTTATTTTCATATTTTCATCTCTTAATTTTCTAAATTTTCTAAAATAAACATGTTTTGCTTTCATAATAAGGGTATGATGTCAAATACTTGTGCAATTTTGAATTATTCATACAAGAAATATATTCTCCAAGTTTTAAAAAATATCTAAGTAGGGAGCATAAATATTGAAAGTACTTCCTTCCCATCTCTATTCCCAATTCCACACCCTTTCCAAGATGTGACTGCTATTAATAGTTTGGTTTATCCTTTCTGATAATTTTTCTATATATTTTGTGTGTATATATATATGTACACATAAATATATTTCCATTTTGATTTTAAAATGTTGTTTAATCCATAGAATGATAGTCTACTTAGCTCCATGAATATTTATGTTATTTATCTCTCTTTTTTTTTGCTATTATAAACAATGCTGGACTAAACATCTTCATATGTATGTCAGTGTATACAGGTGTAAGTATTTATCTAGGATAAAACCCAAGAAACTTAAGTAATAGGCTGATGAGAGTGGGTGTTTCGAATTGCCTTTCAAAAAGTCTTTTAACATCCCCTGCCTGCATGGCACATCTATTATAACTGATGAGCCCACAGTGACACATCAATACTCCTAGAGTCCATAGTTTACATTAGTGTTCACTCTTGGTGTTGTGCGTTCTATGCATCTGGACAAACATAAGGACATGTATCCACCATTATAGTACCATACAGAGTAGTTTCCCTGCCCCCAAATTCCCCTGTGCTCCACCTATTTGTTCTTCCCTCCCCCTCCACTCCTGGCAACAACTTATCGATTTACTCTCTCCATAGTTTTGCCTTTTCCAGAATGTCGTATGATTAAAATCATATACAGGCATACTTCTTTTAGTTACACTTCACCAAGATTGCGGTTTTTAGAAATGGAAGGTTTGTGGCAACTCTGCATCACATAAGTCTATCGGCACCATTTTTCCAGCAGCTCGTGCTCGCTTCGTGTCTCTGGGTCACATTTTGGTAATTCTCACAATATTTCTAACTTTCGCATTATTATTGTATCAGTTATGGTGATCTGTGATCAGTGTTCTTTGATGTTACTATTGTAATTGTTTTGGGGAACCAAAACCATGCCCATTTAATAGAGCAAATGTAATCAATAAATGTTGTATGTGTTCTGATTGCTCCACTGACCAGTCATTCCCGTCTCTCTCCTTCTCCTCAGGCAAAGGAAAAGTTTTTGAAGATAATTAAAAGTGCTACTCCTGAAAATGTATGAATAATAAGAAAGTGGGAGGCCAAGGTGACTGGATCACCTGAGGTCAGGAGTTCGAGACCAGCCTGGCCAACATAGTGAAACCCCTTCTCTACTAAAAATACAAAAATTAGCTGGGCATGGTGGCGGGGGCCTGTAATCCCAGCTACTCAAGAGGCTGAGGCAGGAGAATCGCTTGAACCCGGGAGGCGGAGGTTGCAGTGAGCCAAGATTGCGCCACTGCACTCCAGCCTGGGTGACAGAGTGAGACTCTGCCTCAAAAAAAAAAAAAAAAATTAAAAGAAGAAAGCAAAGCACCCTTATTGCTGATATGGAGAGTTTTAATGGTCTGGACAGAAGATCAAACCAGCCACAACATTCCTTTAAGCCAAAGCCTAATCCAGAGCAAAGCCCTAATTCTCTTTTATGAAGGCTGAAGGAGGTGAGGAAGCTGCAGAAGAGAAGTTTGAAGCTATAGGAGGTTGGTTCGTGAAGTTTCAAGAGAGAAGTCTCTATAACATAAAAGTGCAAGTGAAGCAGCAAGTGCTGATGTAGAAGCTACAGCAAGTTATCTGGAAGTCGAGCTAAGATCATTGATGAAAGTGGCTACACTACAACAGATTTTCACTGTAGACAAAACAGCCTTCTGTTGGAAGAAGATGCCATCTGAGACTTTCATGGCTAGAGAGGAGAAGTCAATGACTGCACTACAGCTTCACAGGACAGGCTGACTCTCTTGTTACAGGCTAATGTCACTGTTGACCTTTTTTTTTTTTTTTTTTTTTTTTTTTTTAGAAGGAGTCTCGCTCTGTCGCCCTGGCTGGAGTGCAGTGGCACGACTGGCTCACTGCAACCTCCGCTCCGGGTTCAAGCCATTCTCCTGCTTCAGCCTCCCGAGTAGCTGGGATTACAGGCGCCCGCCACTATGCCCAGCTAATTTTTGTATTTTTAGTAGAGACAGGGTTTCACCATGTTAGTCAGGCTGGTCTTGAACTCCTGACCTCAGGTGATCCACTCACCTCGGCCTCCCAAAGTGCTGGGATTATAGGCGTGAGCCACCGTGCCCCGCCCGCTGGTGATTTTAAGTTGAGGCCAATGCTCTTTTACCATTCTGGAAATCCTGGGGCCCTTAAGAACTGTGTTTAATCGACCCTGCCTGTGTACTATAGGTGGAATAATTAAGCGCACATCTATTTACAACATTGTTTAGATTGTTTAGTGAATTTCTTTTTTTTTATTGAGACAGAATTTCACTCTTGTTGCCCAGGCTGGAGTGCAGTGGCATGATCTCGGCTCACTGCAACTTCCACCTCCCGGGTTCAAGCGATTCTCCTGCCTCAGCCTCCCGAGTAGCTGGGATTACAAGCATGCGCCACCACACTGGGCTAATTTTGCATTTTTAGTAGAGACAGGGTTTCGCCATGTTGGCCAGGCTGGCCTCAAACTCCTGACCTCAGGTGATCCACCCGCCTTGGCCTCCCAAAGTGCTGGGATTACAGGCGTGAGCCACTTTGCCTGGCCGAATTGTTTTTTTTTTGTTTTGTTTTGTTTGTTTTAATAATTTCAACTTTTATTGTAGATTTGAGGGTACATACATGTGCAGGTTTGTTACATGGGTATGTTGCATAACACAGGTTTGGGGTATGAATGATCCCATCACCCAGGTAGTGAGCATAGTACCCAATAGGTAGTTTTTCAACCCTTTCCTCTCAACTCTCTCCCCGACCAGTAGTCCCCAGCATCTGTTGTTCCCATCTTTATATCCATGTGGACCCAGTATTTAGCCCCCACTTATAAATGAGAACATGTGGTGGTACTTGGTTTTCTGTTCTTGCATTAATTCACTTAGGATAATAGCCTCCATCCATGTTGATGCAAAGGACCTGATTTCATTCTTTTTTACGGCTGCATAGTATTCCATGATGTTTATGTAACACATTTTCTTTATTCAGTCCACTGTTGATGAGCATCTAGATTGATTCCACATCTTTGCTATTGTGAATAGGCTGTGATGAACATACAAGTGCATGTGTCTTTTTGGTAGAATGATTTATTTTCCTTTGGATATTTTCCTTTGCCCAGTAATGGGATTGCTGGGTTGAATGGTAGTTCTGTTTTAAGTTCTTTGAGAAATCTCCAAACTGTTTTCCACAGTGGCTGCACTAATTTATATTCCCACCAATAGTATATAAATGTTCCCTTTTCTTTGTAGCCTTGCCAGCATTTGTTATTTTTGACTTTTTAATAATAGCCATTCTGACTGCTGTGAGATAGGTATCTTATTGTGTTTTTGATTTGCATTTCCCTGATGATTAGTGATGTTGAGCATTTTTTCATACGCTTGTTGGCTGCATGTATGTCTTCTTTTGAGAAGTGTCTGTCCTTTGTTCACTTGTTAATGGGGCTATTTGGTTTTTTGCTTGTTGAATTGTTTTAAGTTCCTTACATATTCTGGATATTAGACCTTTGTTGAATGCATAGTTTGCAAATATTTTCTCCCATTCTGTAGGCTGTCTGTTTGCTCTGTTGATAGTTTATTTTGCTGTGCAGGAGCTCTCTAGTTTAATTAGGTCCCACTTGTCAATTTTCGTTGTCATTGCTTTTGAGGACTTAGTCATGAATTCTTTGGCAAGGCTGATGTCTAAAATGCTACTTCCTGGGTTTTCTTCTAGGATTTTTAGAGTTTGAGGTCTTACACTTATATCTTTAATCCATCTTGAGTTAATTTTTGTATATGATAAAAGGTAGGGGTTCAGTTTTATTCTTCCACACATAGCTAGCCAGTTACCCCAGCACCATTTATTGACTAGGGAGTCCTTTCCCCATTGGTTATTTTTGACAGCTTTATCAAAGATATGACAGTTGTAGGTGTGTGACTATACACTGGGTTCTCTATTCTGATCCATTCGTCTATGTGTCTCTTTTTGCACCAGTACCATGCTGTTTTGGTTACTATAGCTTTACAGTATAGTTTGAAGACAGGTAATGTGATGCGTTTAGCTTTGTTCTTTTTGCTTAGGATTGTGTTGGTTATTCAGTTTCTTTTTTGGTTCCATGTGAAATTTAGAATAGTTTTTTCTAACTCTCTGAAAAATGACATAGGTAGTTTAATAGGAATAGAGTCGAATCTGTGGATTGCTTTGGGCAGTTTGGCCATTTTAACAATATCGATTCTTCTAATCCATGAGCATAAAATGTTTTTCTGTTTGTTTGTGTCATCTTTGATTTCTTTCAGCAGTGTTTTGTGGTTCTTCTTGTAGAAATCTTTCATCTCTTTGTTTTGATGTATTCCTGGGTGTTTGTGTGTGTGTGTGCCTATTGTAAATGGGATTGCATTCTTGATTTGGCTCTCAGCTTGAATGTTATTGGTGTATAGAAATGTTACTCACTTTTATACATGGTTTATTGAATGTTTTAAGCCCACTGTTGAGACCTACTGCTCATTAAAAAAAGTTCCTTTCAAAATATTCCTGCTCATTGACAATTAACCTAGGTGTCAAGAACTCTGATAGAGATGTACAAGGAGATTATTGTTATTTTTATGCCTGCTAAAACAACATCCATTCTATACTTCATGGATCAAGGAATAATTTCAACTTTCAAGTCATTTTTTATGAAGTAAATTTTGTAAGTCTATGGCTGCTATAGACAGTGATTTCTGTGATGGATCTGAGCACAGCACGTTGAAAACTTTCTGGAGAGGACCCACCCTTCTAGATGCAATCATATTTGTGGTTCATGTGAGGAAATAAAAACATCAATATTAACAGGAGTTTGGAAGAAGTTAATTTCAACCCTCACTGGATGACTTGCTGAAGTCTTGGATGATTATTAGCACTTTTAGCATTAAAGTTTTTGGGGTTTTTTTTTTTTTCTGAGATGGAGTCTTCCTCTGTCACCCAGGCTGGAGTGCGATGGCTTGATCTCAGCTCATGCAACCTCTGCCTCCTGGGCTCAAGCGATTCTCACGTCTCAGCCTCCCAAGTGGCTGGGACCACAAGTAATTTTTGTAGAGACAGGGTTTCACCATGTTGGACAGGCTGGTCTCAAACTCCTGGCCTCAAGTGATCCGCCCACCTCAGTGTCCCAAACTGCTGGGATTACAAGCGTGAGCCACTGCACCTAGCCAGCAATAAAATATTTTTAATTAAGGTGTGTACATTGTTTTGTGTTGTTTTGTTTTGTTTTTGAGACAGTGTCTCACTCTGTCACCCAGGCTGGAGTGCAATGACGTGATCTTGGCTCACTGCAACCTCCGCCTCCCGGGTTCAAGCAATTCTCCTGCCTCAGACTCCCGAGTAGCTGGGACTACAGGCACCCGCCATCACACCCAGCTAATTTTTATATTTTTAATAGAGACAGGATTTCACGACGTTGGCCAGGATGCTCTCCATCTCTTTACCTCATGGTCCGCCCGCCTCGGCCTCCCAGTGCTGGGATTACAGGCGTGAGCCCCTGCACTCCAGCCTGGGTGACAGAGCTCCCCTCTGTGTGTAATTTACTGAGAGTTTTTATCATTAATGGACATTACCTTTTGTCAAATACTGTTTTCTGCATTTATTGATACAATAAAGTGATTTTTCTTCTTTAGCCTTCTTTTGATGTGATGAATTACATTAATTGATTTTTAAATTACAAATCAACTTTGCATGCCTGAGATAAATCTCACTTGGTAATGGTGTAGAATTTTTTATACATTCTTGGATTCAATTTGCTAATACTTTGTTCAAGATTTTTATATCTGTGTTCATAAACAATATTGGTCTGTAGTTTTCTTTCTTTGTAATGTCTTTGTCTGGCATTGACATTAGGGTAATGCTTTTATCTTCTGAAAGTAAATATGGTAGAATTCACCTATGAACCCATTTGGGCTTGGTGCTTTCTATTTTGTAAAGTCATTCATTACTAATTCAATTTCTTTAATAGATATAGGCAAGAGCATTTCTTCTTATGTGACTTTTGGCAGATTGCATCTTTCAAGGAGTTGGTCCATTCCATCTAAGTTATCAAATTTGTGGGCAGAAAATAGTTTATAGTATTCCTATATTATCTTTGTAATGTCCATAGGGTCTGTAGTGATGTTTCCTCTTTCATTTCTGATATTAGTAATTTGTGTCCTTTCTCTTTTTTCTTGGTTAGCTTGGCCAGGGACTTATCAATTTTATTGATCTTTTCAAAGAACCAGCTTTTGGTTTCATTGATTTTTCTTTATTGATAACTTATTTTCAATTTCACTGATTTCTGTTCCAGATTTTATTATTTCTTTTCTTCTACTTACTTCAGATTTAAGTTGCTCTTCTTCTTCTGACTTCCTAAAGTGGAAACTTAGATGACTGATTTTAAATCTTTGTTTTCCAATATATGCATACAGTGTTATAGATTTTCCTCTAAGCACTGGTTTTGCCACATTCCACAAATTTTAATAAGTTGTATTTTTATTTTTATTTAATTCAAAAATATTTTAAATTTTCTCTTGAGATATCTTCTTTGACACATATGTTATTTAGAAGTGCATAGTTTAATCTCCAAGTATTTTTGTATTTTCCAGCTATCTTTCTGTTACTGATTTCTTGTTTAATTCTGTTGAAGTCTTAGAGCAGACATTGCATGGTTTCTATTCTTTTAAACAATACTTTAATTATTATATCTTTATAGCAAGTTTTTGGAGATGGTAAGGTAATTGCTCCCTCATTGTTCTTTATTGAGTAGTTCTGTTACGGTTTTATTCAGTTTCTTTCTAGTAAATAATTGAGAATCAGCTTGTCAAGTTCCATGAAAATGCTTATCAGGATTTTGTTTGAGATTGCATTAAATTTATGAATAATTTGAGGAGAATTGTCATCTTTACAATATTGGGTCTTCCAATCCAATAACATGGTATTTATCTCCATTGATTCTTCTTTTATAACTTGCACTGAGGTTCAATAGTTCATTTTATGTAGTTCATACACATTTCTTGTTAAGTTTATTCCTAGTAATTTATTTATTTCCTGTAATTGCTGGGATATAAGAAATCTATTGATGTTTCTACACTGATCTTTAGTTAGTTACTTTGCAACATTCTCTTACAAGTTCTTAGAGCTGTTGATTTTTCTAATTAGACTAGCACATGGTTTGCAAACAATGATACTTTTGTCTGTTTCTAATATTTATTATTCTCATTTACTTTCCTTTCCACATTGCATTGGCTTTCAGTATAACATTAAACAGTGGTTATAAAGGACATCCTATCTGGTTCCAGATTTTTAAAGAAATGCTTATATATTTGCTATAGATTTCTAATAGATAAACTTTGTCAAGTTAAGGAAGTTTACCTTTATCTCTAATTTACTAAAAATGGTTGTCTGTTTATTTAATAAGGAATGGGTGCTGAGTTTTATTAAATTTTTTAAAACGTGGAGGCTATTGAGATTATCTTTTTTCTCTGTTAATTAAATAATTTATAGACTATTAAATCATCTTTGCATTTCTGACATATATCCTAGTTTGATATAATACATTTATTTAATATATCACTGGACTTGATTTGTGAATATATTATTTAAATTTTTGATCTTTCATAAATGACATTAGTCTATATCTAAGTGTAGTCTGCCCTTGTCTAGATTTGGTTTCTACCTATGAGGCTGAGATAGAAAGTTTTAGCTCACTGTGTTCTAGAACATTTCATCTAGTAAAAGAAACAATTATTCCTTGAGATTTTGTAGATTTTGTAGAGGGAGACTTCTCACTTAACATGTTTTTAAATATATTAAATTGTTTATCTTATGGAATAGATTTTGTTAAGTTATATTTTTCTAGAAGGTCTTCCATTTTATTTAGATTTTAAAATTTATTGGTATGTAGATAAAGTTTAAATGTATTTATTTGTGCTTTCTTTGTTCTTAATCAGATTTGCAAGAACTTTGTATATTTTACTGATTGTTTTAACTGCAATTTTTTGTTTTATTCATTGGTTCAAATAGTTTGAGTTTTGCATTAGTTTCTGCTTTCATCTTGATTAATTCATTACTCCTTGGGGGGCTTATTTTATTGTTTTTTTCCCTAATTATTTGAGTCAAATGTTTAATTAATTCATTTGAATCTTTCTAGATTCTATTAGTACTCTAAAAGTATCCTCCAAATATCACTTTGTTTGCATCCAGTAGATTTTGGTATATTGTGCTTTTCTTGATTTTCATTTCCAAATAGCTTGTAATTTGATAGAATAACATTAAAGAAGTTTAATTTTTTTCTAATAGAGAGATTTTTGGGGAAATATCCTTTATTAATTACTAATCACTAATTTTATTGAATTGTGATTGGAAATTCATGTCACATAAGATTTCTGTTTTTCTGATATTTGTTAAAATTTCCCTTATAATTTAATATGTGGCTGAATTTTCAGAATCTTCCATGGATGTTTGAAGATAAACGTATTGTGCTTTTCTTCGGTATAATATTCTATGTGTATCGTTTAGATTTGTTTGTTTGTTTGATTGTTAGTTTGAATCCATTATGTCTTTACTTTGTCTGTATACATGAGCATTAGATTTCTCAGAGTTGTTAGACTCTTCCACTTTAATTGTGGATTTGTGAATTTCTTTTTGTATTTCTATCAGTTGTTACTGAATAATGTATATTTTAAAGCTATGTTCTAGTTCATAAAAGTTCAAAATTCTTATTTCTTCTTGATGGATTGTATTTTTATCAAAATGAAAAATCTTTGTCCCTTTTGTCGTTTTTAATGTTTTACACTAAAACTAGTGTTTTGTCTGAAATTAATATTGCTATATCTGCTTCCTTATTTTAACATTTATCTGGGATAGATTTTTCCAATTTCTTCACTTTAAACTTTTCTTCATCATTTTATATTATATATGTCTCTTGCAAATAACATAGACAAGATTTTTTAAAAACCTAATTGGATATTCTATCTTTTCATTGGAAAATTTAACCGGCTTACATTTATTAAGAATACTGGTATATTTTGACTTAATCTTGCTATCTCACTTTATGTTTTCTATTAACTATTATTTCTTTTTTTTATTGCCTTTTGTTGGATTGATTTATTTCTTCTTTTTCCCTTTATTTATTGTTTTGGAAACTATATATTCCATTTTCTTAATGGATTCTTTTACATTTTAACATTAAGTTTTCTAATTTTTCTCTTTTAAAATCATTTGTGTATATATCCAGACACCTCTTGGCCCTAACATGACTCTTAGCAAACATTCATTTTCTTTCTTGTACTTTTGTCTTTCTTTTTCTACCTCACACATTGAAGTCATCTGGTACCTTTGTTCCAGGTTGTTGTTAACTATTTGTCATTATGACCTTAGTTCCAGGTTGTTGTTAACTATTTTTCATTATACATGAATATCATCATACTTATTTTAGGTTTTACTTCTTTGCTTATCATTTGTTTCTGATATCTCTTATATTCCTCTGAATTCCTTTTTTGACAGGTTTTGGGGTGGGTTATGTCTTTTAGTAATTCTCTAAAGAGAAAATTTGTGGGTGATAAACTTCTAAGTCTTACTGTGTCTGAACATGTCTTAATTTTTGTCCCACTATGTAAATATTAATTAACTAGGAATAAGATTTTAGTTTTAAAATAATGTTCCCTCATTATATTGAGATATTATTTAATCTCAATATAATTTTGGTATCTAGTCCCAGTAATTAGACATGAAATGCCAATGTGATATCTATCCTTTTGTAGATGGTTTTTCCTCTCTTTATTCTTGGTATTTTGATATAAGCACATGATGCAGGCCCTTTTAATCTTCCTTTAGACCTGGGAAATTTTCTTCTATTATTTCTTTGATTATTTCCTCCCTTCCATCAGCTATGGTCTCTTTCAGGAGTTCTTCAAAATATCTAATCTGATGGACTTTTTCTTGTTTTTTGACATTTTATGACATTTTTGGGAGGAGCAGGCATATAATCAGATCAAAATTTTAATCTAGTGTTTCTATGCATTATTAAGGAAATTTTAAGATAAATGTCAAATTATACTTTTGAATGTGATTGAATTTGGGCTCTCGTTATTTTTCCAAATAATATATATTTTTAAATCCTTGAATGGATTCCCTTTAGATAACCCTATGGAAGTTTTTACTCCTTCAACCAATATTTATTTAGTGCCTAATTTTTGCTTGGCATTGTTCTAGGTTCTAAAGATTCAAAGTTTTTTCTAAAGATGCAAATTTATAGTCTGACACAGAGTTTCTCAACCTTGGTACTACTCACATTTGACTAGATAATTCTTTGTTGTGGGAGGTTGTCCTGGCCATTAGAAGATGTTTAGCAGCATCTCTGGCCTCTACCCAATAGATGCCAGTAGCACCACCACCACCCCATTGCTGTTATAATAAAAAATAGAACCAGTAATTGCCAAATGTCCTCTGATGGGCAAAATTGCACTGGCCCCAACACACTCTCTGTCACCACTGAGAATCATTGGTTTAGCAGGAGAAATAGCTAGTATACTACTGGGTCTATGGGAGTGGAAGAGTATACAGAATGTTGGTACAAAGAAGGTAACTGTTAACCCAGCCTGAGGTTCAGGAAATGTTTTACAATGCAAAAGATACTTGGCCTGGATCTTAAAGGAAGAGTTAGGTATTGGTCAGGTAAACAAGGAATGAGAGAAGAAAGAATGGTAATATTCAGGAGAAAAACAGCATGCGAAGACAGAAAGGTTGAAACAGTTTGATGCATCTGAGAAACTCTTAGTAGTTCAGTGTGTGGTTGGAACATAGATTTGAGGGCTATGGTAAAAAGGGAAGGAAACAATAAAGCTGGAGAGGTAGTTAGGGACAAGGTTATAAAGGAACTGGCAGGCTATGCTAGGAAATTTGTGCTTTGTTCAGTAGTGATAGAAAACCACTGGAAGTGTTAAGCAGGGAAATGGCATTTTAGAAAGGCAGTTTTATAAATATGCAATGAATGGTTTAAAAAGATATGAAACTAGAAATAGGAAGACTGGATAGAAGAGAATTATAACAACCAAGTTAAGGACCCAAACTAGGGCAATGGGGGCCAGAGAGATGGAAAATGGGACACGCAATATATAGGAGGTAGAACTGATAAGATTTCCTGATTGTTATATGGAGAATAAAGAATTGGGAAGATTAAAGACAATGTCAAATTTTGGTGAAAAGAAAGGGTAAATGGAGCTGTTCTTAGTGAATTGTGTTTACAGGTAGAAAATTCAAATAAAAATCCCTGGGACAAAAACAGAAAACGAAGAAAACAAACAAAACACCCTAAGTATCTTATAGCTCTATAGTTCTAGACACAATAGACAAGACATAAATTGACAGTTTTTAGAAAAACAGAACCAACACCCCCATCCTTCCCCAAAAATCATTGTTTTCTTTCATCACGATAAATTTTAACATCTTCTCCAAACATTTTCTCATGGTCTTTTTATCCCAAAACTTTAAGAGAATGCTTTATGTATTTTTTTTCCAATTATTTCACTTGTTGAGTCAACTCATTTTTGACGCATGATTTCAGTTGTTACAGAAGACTGGGAAATTTTAAGCCAAGATCAGACCATGAGGACTACATTTTTTGTTTATTAATGACATAAAAAATAGACAATTGTATCCATAAAATGACTTAAGTTCCATAAGCAACCATAAATGCCAAATAATTCAAGGTTGGAGAATTTTTTTCAGCCTCTTTGCTGAAGAACTATGGTACTGAGGACCTCTACTGTTGAGAATATGAATGGCTCCACTGCTAGGATTAAATTTTCAGAATAAACATCAACCAGGCATAGGCAATCTATAGCCTGCCCAAAGTACACTATTTTCAGAGGCACATGGATAGTTGTGTCACTGGAACCTACGCAGGAATGCCTATGAGGTAGAATTTAGGTCTCCTCTCACCTTCTGGACTTTTCCACCTCCGTGTGCCCAGGGTCCAGCCCTGTCTTCTGGCTTGAGTCTGTGTTGGGCCTGATTACTACAGGTTTTTCTTGTTCTTGTTCTGTTCTTTTTTCTTTTCTTTCTTTTCTTTTCCTTCCTTCTTCCTTCTTTCTTTCTTTCTTTCCCTCTCTCTTTTTTCTTTCTTTCTTCTTTTTCTTTCTTTCTTTCTCTTTCTTTCTTTCTTTCTTTCTTTCTTTCTTTCTTTCTTTCCTTCCTTCCTTCCTTCCTTCCTTCCTTCCTTCTTTCTTTCTTTCTTTCCTTCTTTCCTTTCTTTCTTTCTTTCTTTTCTTTTTCTTTCTTTCTCCTTCCCTCCCTCTCTCCCATCTTTTTTTTTTTTTTTTTTTTTTTTTTTTTTTTTTGAGACAGAATCTCTCTGTGTCACCAGGCTGGAATGCAGTGGTGTGACCTCGGCTCAGTGCAACCGCTGCCTCCCGGATTCGAGCCATTCTCTTGCCCCAGCCTCCTGAGTAGCTGGGACTACTGGTTTGTATCACCATGCCCAGCTAATTTTTTTAATTTTTAGTAGAGAGAGGGTTTCACCATGTTGGCCAGGTTGGTCTTGATCTCTTGACCTCGTGATCTGCCCACCTTGGCCTCCCAAAGTACTGGGATTACAGGCATGAGCCACCGTGCCTGGCTTTTTTTTTTTTTTTTTTTTTTTGACGGAGTCTTGCTCTCTCGCCAGGCTGGAGTGCAGTAACCCGATCTTGGCTCACTGCAGCCTCTGCCTCCCGGGTTCAAGCGATTCTCCTGCCTCAGCCTCCTGAGTAGATGGGACTACAGGCGCCCACCACCAAGCCCAGCTGATTTTTGTATTTTTAGTAAAGATGGGATTTCACCATGTTGGCCAGGATGGTCTCAATCTCCTGACCTCGTGATCTGCCCACCTCAGCCTCCCAAAATGCTGGGATTATAGATGTAATCTGAAATGCCACAAGCTATAGGATTGGAAGAGATTTCTTTTTTGTTTATATTTAGTATCTGGATGGCCATGGCTGTGTATGTAGTGCACTTGATCCTTAAGTGAGATTTCATTCCTGTATTTCCATGACACTCATTATCAGTGTTTAAATTGACCCAAGGGCCTCTCCCGTGCGGTTTGGCCAGTAACTGTCCCGCATGCTAGGACTTGAATTTAGGTCCTGCTATTTATTAGTTTATTACCAAGGAACTTGTTCAAGTTACTTGACCTCTCACTCAATTTTCTCCTCTGTTCAAATGGGAGAAATAACTTTTTTTTCTTTTTAATGTTTGAACAAGTTAGATTTGTGAAAACATGTAAGACAGAGACGGATACAAAAATGAATGTTCAATGTTCCCAATGTCCCTTCTCTCCCTTTCCCTTCGCTTTATAAAAAATCAATTCAGAGTGAGAAATATCTGCGTTTAGAAATACACTTAAGGCGGATCCTTTATCAACAACATGTTTCCAAGCCAAATGTGAATCAGACCACATTGGTGTCTTCATCCGATTGTGTTTTTACCACAAGAAAGGTTCTCAAATTAGGGTTTAAGCTGACAAAAGGAATTGGGTGTTAGAGGGCTTGGTCGTACACAAAGCGCCAAAGCCGTAATCTGCTTTGCATAAGGAATTCTAAAGAATTACGAAGAGTTTAGTCAACTCCCACAGTCATATGTGAGTTGTGAGGTTTGGTGCAGGGACAAGTGAAGGAAAGGATTCTATGAAAGTTGACAACAAGAGAAAGCGAAGCCCTGACTGTAAAGAAGGCTCACATCATCTCTACACTATCCAATCACATTCGCAACATAGCAGCATTGTGCATTTGGGCTTCCATACGAATAAAATTCAGCAGCTCCTGTGCCTTACCTTCCAAGACTCAGAGTGAGGCCATCCTGTCACACGCCGTTTTGTTAAAAAGATATGCCAAACTGGCTAGGAGCAGTGGCCCGCGCCTATAATCCCAGCACTTTGGAATGCTGAGGCGAGTGGATCACTTGAGGTCAGGAGTTCAAGACCAACCTGGGCAACATGGTGAAACCCAATCTCTACTAAAAATATAAAAATTAGTAGGGCCTGGTTTTGGGCACCTGTAATCCAAGCTACTCTAGAGGCTGATGCAGGAGAATCGCTTGAACCTGGGAGGTGGAGGTTGCAGTGAGCCAAGATCGTGCCACCTCACTCCAGCCTGGGTGACACAGCAAGACTCTGTCACAAAAAAATAAATAAATAAATAAAATAAAGTCAAACCATATGCAGAGACCCATATGCTATGATACAAATGCAAGCCGGTACACATAAATGCATTTTCCCACTGTCCAGAGATTTTGTTGTTGCAAAAACCAAAATCTTGGAGTGAAATGTAAGAGCTAATGACTCCTATTCACTGTGAAAAAAGAAGAGGAAATGATAATCGGGTTGAAGAAATAGCAGGTTAGCAATTGGGAGATCAGAGACCCAAAATACCTCCCACCGTGTATCTGTGGGACAGAGGTGAAGTCCTCTCCTCGAAATAGTGTTTCAGTTTCCCCACCAGAATGCTCTAAAGTACAATCCTGGCTTGTGCTTCAAGGGGAGGAGATAATAAGCATAGCAATCTTCCTTAAGACAGTGCTACCTAAATCCCAGTCATTACTACACTAATACACTAAGATGATAGTACCTGCAGGAAGGCAGGCATCACCTTGAACACAGAGAGCTGTTAATCACCTCAAATCCCTCAAGTGTGTCAAGTAAAGGGCAAGGGAAAGATATGCAAACTATAGTACTGGTGTCATGGTGGTTTTGTGTGTGTGTGTTGTGTGTGTGGGTGTTTGAGATGGAGTCTCGCTCTATCCCCCAGTGTGTGTGTGTGTGTGTGTGTGTGTGTGTGTGTGTGTGTGTGTGTGTTTGAGACGGAGTCTCACTCTATCCCCCAGGCTGGAGTGTGGTGGTGCAATCTCAGTTTACTGCAACCTCTGCCTCCTGGGTTCAAGCAATCCTCCCAGGTCCCACCTCAGCCTCCCAAGTAGTTGAGATTACAGACGCATGCCACCACACCCAGTAGTTTTTGTAGAGACGGAGTTTCATCATGTTGGCAAGACTGGTCTCGAACTCCTCCCAACCTCAAGCCATCCACCTGCCTTGCTCTCTCCAAGTGCTGGGATTACAAGTGTGATCCACTGCCCGCAAACCACCTCAGAGTGATTTTGTGTAAGCCTTGAGCCTTCACTGTGAACATTTTGCTTCCAAGCATAAATGATTCTGAATTCCAAGTAACCTCATTACTGCAAGATGAGATGGTCTTGACCAGTTTACCACTCTTGAGGCCTTAAATCTTGCCAGCACTGCTATGATTCCCACCAAAGCCGAAGCGCATGTGCAGGACTGTGGGGTCAATGTAATCAGAAAGAAAGATGCTTACTTTAACCAAGGAAACTACTTCCAACCTGGGATTGTAAAACGCCTACCTAAATCCAAACTGCAACTTTTATCTTAGACCTCTCCTCCAACTAATGCGGTCAGTGCAGATCAAATGTTTAGATTGATAAATGCGGCTTACTGATGTGAGGGACTCACTCATTGACAGAGCCCAGAATCCAAAGGTGATTAGTTGACTAAAGAGGGAAGACGAGCACCAGACAGCCTTGTTTGTCATTTTGCACACTTAATCGCATAAATCTCATAACACCAACTGCAGCTGCATGGCAGGAAATTAAATACTGACAAAAATAAAACCAAAGCTCCCAAATCAGTTCAGACACCTGTTTCGCAAGAATCAGTGCGATAAGATCATCTGTGGGTGGCAATTTTTTTTTTCTGTACCATCACTTGATAACTGTTTTTCTCCCTGTTCCATTTTTTAGTTAAAAACACAGATAGAAAAACATGTGGACATCCTTAATAGTTGAATATTGACACACGTACTTTAGGATTCATTTTCATAAAAGTGGCTGCTTTTTGTATAAGGTAGATGAATGTTATATTCCAGATAAAAAGCAGACCCAATTCTAATTGAAAACAAATAGAGTATCCTCTAACTGTGGTTACTAATTATACACAATACATTTACTCTTCAGAAAGAAACTGGCTTAGGAATTTCCTTTAACTCTACCCCAAAATGCTAAAAATGACATATATTTCCTTACACACACTTGTCTAATTTGATTCTAATCAAGGTTTCCCTCTCAAACCGTATATTGGTTTTTAAAATTTTTTTTAATTTCTATATTACTTGGACTGTACCTACATTGTTTAAATGAATCGTTTGTAAGGCAGATTCTAACCTTTAAAAAATCCTAGTATGTGAGAATATTATTTCAAGATTTTTTTTATCTAAATGAAAAATATCGACTTAAAGACTATAAAATTTGCTTTGCTTAGAAGAAAAAGAAATGTAGCCACAGTCTTGTTCCATCATTTGATAACTATTTTTCTCCTCTGTTCTATTTAGTTACAACCACAGATAGAAAAACATGTGCAAATCAGTTAAACATTTGAGAAAATGTTAGTGAAAAAGGAAAGAAGAAAAGACGCTCTTCTGGGAAAAACCTACTATTTACAGGTAATGCTAATTTTAAAATGTTTTTTCATTTTAAAATAATTTTTAAATAGAAAACTTTTCATCAGATTTAACTTTAAGCAAAGGAACAGGGTTGAGTTTCGCTTTCACAGCGCAACTATACAGAAAATTCCAGAGATGTTCAAATGCATCAGGCACCTACAAGAGCAACCTCCAAGCGGGTGAAACTCAGGGACGCTCTGTGGAGGAGGGTTTTCATGGCTTTTGGAGCGAGTCAGCTCGGAGCACCACAACTCTTTGCAAAACATAGCAACGTATGGAGAATAAAGCATTCCAAGCACAAAATGAGCACCCAACAAGAGCTGCAAAAGAATCTTTTACCTAATTAAAAGCTTAAATGTACAGAACTTCAGAGCATTGCCGTTTCAGCTTGGCTTTGCCAAAATAATCAAGCAGGATGAAGCAAAACAAATACAGGAACAACAAGCCTACCACTCTGGTTTTGATTTGCTGCCCACGACATTGGAGTGGTTTGGCCTGCTCGGGCTGGGCGCTTTCAAACATCTTCCAAATGCCCTATAATGACACCTAATTTTACATTTAACTCTTGGAGGAAAATGTTGTTTTCCTTGTGATAGTATTTGTTCTATTTGAACGTTATCAAACTGTTTGTTCTAATCCATTAGGAAAAACCATAATAAGGCTCATCTAGAGGCTGTTCCTAGTTAGGAAGGTGACTGAAAAGATTTAGATCTTGAGTCTGTCTTTAAATCTTCTAAATGAAAGATGATTTACAATTGAGCTACGAAAATGTGAACACTCTCAAGTCTGGAAAGTTTCAGTCTGAATCTAGATATCTTAAATCAACGCAAAAGACTCTGTTTCACAGGACCGAATTTTACAAAAATCAGGCTCTATGCTCAAATCTCGTTAATAAATTATAAAGGGTTCACATACTATGTTTTAAGTTCAGGTAGTTTCAGCTGAGGCGCTATCATTATTTCCCTATAATGTACAAAGAAATGAATAATAGGGCTTACATTTAGAGATAGAATAGCATAGAGGGCTAGAAAATGGTCACATAATGATCACTTTTCATTCAGATATAGTATGTATTTCTAATAGTTTGATAAATTGGAACAGGGAGATAAGGTTTCCCAGGCTGCTCAGAAGACTCCTCCAGGTTTAGCTACAAATTAAGGTCAATTTTTATAAACAGAAATTTCAAATTATTTAAAGTTTTGACCAGTTTAGGAGTGTCTGATTTGGGGACCTCATCACTGCACTCCAGTCTGGGTGACAGAGTGAGACTCTGTCTCATAAAAACAAAACAGGCAGGGCACAGTGGCCCATGCCTGTAATCCCAGCACTGTGGAGGCTGAGGTGGGTACATCACCTGAAGTCAGGAGTTCGAGACCAGTCTGGCCAACATGGTGAAACCCCATCTCTACTAAAAATACAAAAATTAGCTGGGCGATATGACATGCACCTGAAATCCCAGCTACTTGGGAGGCTGAGGCAGAATTGCTTGAACCTGGGAGGCAGAGGTTGCAGTGTGCCACTGCTCTCTAACCTGGGTGACAGAGCGAGACTCCATCTCAAAACAACAACAACAACAAAACCACTTTCACAGCCATCATTTCATCAAATCTTCTCAATATGTATGAAGTGGATATTATTATGATATCAAGTTAAATGCTTTGGCTTCCCTTTTCTGTACTCAGCCAATGCCCTTGCCCTTGTCCAGAGATCTTATTTCCAGGCAAGAAGCAGTACAATGTGGTGGAAAGACCGTGGTTACAATCCTGGATTTTGATCAAGAATCCAAGTCACTTTAGGCAAGTTTCTTTTCCCTGGAGATCATTTTCCTCATCTGTCAGACAATGGAATTAGACCATGTATCTTCAAGAATTCATTCCAGTTTAAAATTCTCTGAATCCTTGGGAAAGGAGGTGTACTGGACGACAAAGCTCACGTGATCATGTTACTCAGGACTCTCATTAGACCTCTGGGTAAATGTTATTAAACTATCCAATAACTATCTGAATATTCAAAACAAGAAGTAAAGGTTAAGAAATTAGAAAAAATGAAGGTTAGTGAGCTAGATAGATGAAATCTTCCAGAAAGAAAAAATTACATGGTAAAAGTTGTGTGCATGGTGTAGGTATGTGTAAGTTTTACTACAGATAGTGAAGGCAAAGGAGAAAACAAGAATACAAATCAGGAAGAAGACAATGACAAGAACAAGAGATGTGCAAAATGGTGTCAGAACTGACCCTTCTGGAAAGTGAATAAATAGAATTCCTCAAAAATGAGGGTGATGGTTACTCACACTTTTTGTCCTAGAGGCACTACAGGTAGTGGCTAGAATATCAAACTAGGACTCAGAAGGCAGATTCTATTACAACTTAAACTCTGACATTTATTAAGAATATGTCACAACTTAAGTCACTTCGCCAGTCCAGATCTCTTTTTAGTCATCTGTTAAGGTGAGACTGTCTCTGTTTATTTATCTGTAAAAGGAAGGCATAGGACTTAGTGATCTTTAAGGTCCCTTAGAGATCTTATATTTTATGATTCAACATGGTAAAATAAAAGCATTTTTCAGTAA
This sequence comes from Macaca thibetana thibetana, assembly GCF_024542745.1. Lineage (NCBI taxonomy): Eukaryota > Metazoa > Chordata > Mammalia > Primates > Cercopithecidae > Macaca > Macaca thibetana. The sequence continues at coordinate 34,416,798 of NC_065593.1, forward strand.
AGTTAGCTGATAATCTAAGAAATGCCTTAAAAGTTGACATAATAATAATATCCACTTCACACATATTGAAAAGATTTGATGAAATGATGGCTGTGAAAGTGGTTTTGTTGTTTTGTGTTTTTGAGACAGGGTCTCACTCTATCACCCAGGCTGGAGTGCAGTGGAGAGATCACAGCTCATGGCAGCCTCGGCCTCCCAGGCTTAAGTGATCCTCCCACCTCAGCCTCCCAAGTAACTGGGACTACAGGCACACGCCACCATACCTGGCTCATTTTTGTACTTTTTTAGTAAAGACAGGGTTTCGCCATGTTGCCCAGGCTGGTCTTGAACTCCTGAACTCAAGAGATCGGCCCACCTCAGCTTCCCACAGTTCTGGGATTACATGTATGAGCCACCACGCCTGGCTGAAAGTGTTTTATAAGCTATAAAATGCTGTGCAATTGATGGTAGTAGTAGATATCATTATTTATCAACATTTTTAGAAAACGAAGAGTTAATGAAAATTCAGCACGCCATAGTAGATGGTCAACACATACTTCTTAAATAAGTAAATGGATTCAAAGGAACATATCCAATTCCACGATGAGAAAACTGATAAACAGATTTGCAGATATAAAGGGGTGAAGCTCATATCCACATTGTTGGGGAACATGGGCAAATAGGAAGCCCAGTTCAATAACAGAGCAAGAGAATGTGTGGAAAAATGCTTCTTCCCCTCAGAGAAAAATTTCTATTTTTGATTCTTTGGTTTCAAAAAAAAAAAAATTTAAGTGCCAACCACGTGTAAGACTTTAGGTTAATTTCTTTTTTCTTTTTTTCTTTTTTGTTTGTTTGTTTGTTTTGAGACAGGGTCTGTCTCTGTCACCGAGGCTGGAGTGCAGAGGCACGATCTTGGCTCACTGAAACCTCCACCTCCCAGGTTCAAGCGATCCTCCCACATCAGCCACCAGAGTAGCTAAGACTACTACAGGCACGCACCACCACGCCCAGCTAATTTTTGTATATTTTTGGAGAGACAGGGTTTTGCCATGCTGGTCAGGCTGGTCTTGAACTCCTGGCCTCAAGTGATTTGCCCTCCTCGGCCTCCCAAAACGCTGGGATTACAGGCATGAGCCACTGTACTCAGCCTTTATGCTGGTTTCTTGAGCATGGGGAGTAGGTGTTCCAGGAAAAAGAAGACAATTCTTGTACTTAAGAAGCTTACAATTAATTTGAAAGAATCATAAAAACATGCTAACCATGATATAATGTGACAAGTATGGTTAGTAGATACAGTACTAGGTCCTATAGAACCATGAAATAGGGGGAATAATTTTGCTTGGGAAGAATGGAGGATGGAGAATGGAGATTTTCGGTGGGAGATCTTTTGTAAGCTATACCTTAAAAGATGAATAAGATTTCATTAAGCTCAAAAGGCAAGAAAAGCTCCAGGCAGAAGACTGAAAGAAAGTGTTTGAGAATAGAAATAAAAGTGAGAACCAAAATCCCATAGATAAAAATTGAGTAGGAGGATGACCGAGCAATCGTTGAAATCTTGATTGTTTGAGAAACCACCGTCTTCACAATCACATTAACAATCACAATGTATTTTTTAAGAGTGATATACTTGGACAGATTGTTTATATAATAACTAATTCCAAAAGTGTCAGCATGCAGACATGTGTTTTGTGGGGTATTTTACAAAGGAAATTTAAAAGATACAAAACTGATCTTTTCAGAGCTTAAATTTAGACTAATGTAGTATTAGGGACATCATAGGGCTTTTTTTAAAAAAAATAAAAAAATAAAAAAAACCAGATTTTAATTCTTAGTTGGTAGTCAAAAATGGGCTTAAAGGCAACATTACCTATATAAATTGCCCCCAAATTATATGACTAAATACTTACATTTAAGGCTTGGACTTTTTAACTCAGATAACTTTTAAGAACACGTATTGATTTATTTTTTCATCTTTTTTCAGGGCATTCTTTTAGCTCCCTTCCAGAGAGGGGGCAGGTATTTTACCCATGCTCCTCTCCCATCTGACCATTTTCTAATCAGTCTGGTTGAAATACCTCTCCAAACCTATCCTCGCCACTAGTTAATCACCCTAAGTAGTCACTTTTGAGCGCTGCAATGTAAGGCATACCATCCTTGCCACATTCCCAGATCCTACTGGCTTAGGTCCAGATTTGGGGACTGGAAATTCAATCAGAACCATGCTTTCCTATGGAATTTGACCTTATATTATTTTTAACACATGCAGTCCAACAGAAACAAACAGTCATGAAAAGGAACTTCACATATTGAGCACACAGCAAGCTGTTAGGTAAACATGCCAGATTATGCCAAGTACATAGCCACTAAGGACACAATTATCCTGCAGTTCCCTCATTTAGCATTTTTGCTGTTAGAAGATATAAGCCCATCCAACTGAGTAATACTAAAACAGGTGGTCTGCTCTAAGGACCTTTGGAGAAGATGGTTCTGGAAGGGTGGGAAAGAACCCCTGGGTCTTTTTTTCAGTCCCTTTACATTTCCCGTGTTCCACAAAGGTCAAACTACTTTTATAAAAGGAAATGAAATGTTACAAACCAGCACTAAAATGAAATCACTCTATTTTCTCACCTAACCTCACCACAGTCAGGGTGTTTGGAACTCATATCTCTCTATTTCCGCTAAGCTGTGGTTCCCAATTTAAGATTTTAAAAAATATCTCTGGCTGTAATTCACATGCCGTAATTCTTCAGAAGAGGATGTAATTCTGGGGTTTCTTATTTTAAAAAGTAATGAATTAATAAGAAACTGGATGCTTCAACTTCTAAATCACCATCAATTTTTTCATTGGTGTCTTATACTGCTTACAGCATTCATGTACGTACACATGTACCCTCAGTATATGTGTGTGCTTCTATTGTTAAACACATGCATATTGAGGAGGCTACCAGGTTATTTATAGGTGCCAATCCTGAACATCCTCACTTGCATGACAGGTATGTTTTGCTTTGTAACACTTTCCTTTGGTTCCAACTGGCATAAACCCACTTTGTTTGTTTGTTTGTTTGTTTTTGTGGTGGGAGGAGTTGTTTCCCTCTCCTTCTCTCTCTCTTTTTGAGCCAGGTCTTGCTGTGTTGCCCAGGCTGAAGTACACGGGTGCAATCATAAGTTACTGCAGCCTCATTCTCCCAGCCTCAAGTGAGCCTTTCTACCTCAGACTGCTGAGTAGCTGGGACCACAGGCACATGCCACCATGCCCAGCTGATTTTTACTTTTTGTAAAAATGGGGTCTCCCTATGTTGTCCAGGCTGTTCTTGAACTTCTGGTGTCAAGTGATCCTCCTTCCTCGGCCTCCCAAAGTGCTGGGATTACAGGTGTGAGCCACAGTGCCCAGCCAATAAACCCACTTTGACTAAGCCAAATACAGTTTCAGACACAAATGATGTAAGTGGGAAGGTTTTTGTGACAAAATTCACCTCTAGCGAGGACACAGAAACAATATTTTTTTGTTTGTTTTGAGACGGAGTCTTGCTCTGTCACCCAGGCTCTCGGCTCACTGCAATTTCTGCCTGCCAAGTTCAAGGGATTCCCCTGCCTCAGCCTCCTGAGTAGCTGGGATTACAGGCACCCACCACCATGCCCAGCTAATTTTTGTGTTTTTAGTAAAGACAGGGTTTCATCATGTTGGCCAGGCTGGTCTCGAATTCTTGACCTCGCGATCAGCCCACCTCGGCCTCTCAAAGTGCTGGGATTACAGGCATGAACCACTGTGCCCGGCCACAATATGTATAATATTTGAGAGGCAGCATAGCATCGTGGTTTATAGAAAAACTGTGCAGAGTCCCGTATACCACCACCACCCACCCCTTGCCTCAGGTGCACAAAGCTTCTCCTATTATTAACATTTTGCACCCAGTGTGGTACATTGTTAAAACTGATGAATAAATATTGACCATTATTACCAAAATTCATAGTTTGCATTAGGGCTCACTCTTTCTGTTGTACAGTTCTCTGGGTTTTGACAAATACGTAGTGTCATGCATTTACCATTACAGTATCACACACAATAGTTTCACTAACCTAAACATCCTCTGTGTTCCATCTGTGAACCCCTTCCTCCCTCAACTGAAGCCAATGATCTTTTTACCATCTTACAGTTTTGCCTTCCCAGATGTGATATAGTGGGAAGTCATACAGCTGGCTGAATCACACGTTCAGCTGGCTTCCTGCACTTAGCAATACGCATTTAAGATACCCCCAAGTCTTTTGGTGGCTTGATAGCTCTTTTCTTTTCTTTCTTTCTTTTTTTTTTTTTTTTTAACAGAGTTTGTTTTTTACAGTAGTTTTAGTTTCACAGTAAGATTGAGTGGAAGATACATATATCTCCTTGTTCTTTTTCAGTAATTGCTGAATAATATTCCTCTCTGTGGATGTCCCAGTTTATCCATTCCCCCATTGAAAGTCTTGCTTACTTTCAATTTTTGGCACTTATGAATAATGCTCCTATAAACATTCAGAGCATTGTTGCGTGCACGTGCAAAGTACTTAGAAGAATACTTTACTGCTATAGTATTCTAACTAATGAATGTTAGATATTATTACCTTTATTTTATTATTATTATTTTTTTGAAATGGAGTTTTGCTTGTTACCCAGGCTGGAGTGCAATGGCACAATCTCGGCTCACTGCAACCTTCACTTCCTGGGTTCAAGCAATTTTCCTGCCTCAACCTCCCGTGTAGCTGGGATTAGAGGCATGCGCCACCACGCTCGGCTAATTTTGTATTTTTAGTAGAGACGGGGTTTCACCATGTTGGTCAGGCTGGTCTCAAACTCCTGACCTCAGGTGATCCACCCACCTTGACCTCCCAAAGTGCCTTTACCTTCATTTTAAAGATGAAAAAAGACCAGGCGTAGTGGCTCACGCCTGTAATCCCAGCACTTTGGGAGGCCAAGGCGGGCAGATCACCTGAGGTCAGGAGTTCAAAACCAGCCTGGCCAACATGGTGAAACCCAATCTCTACTAAAATACAAAAATTAGCCGGTCATGGTGGCGGGTGCCTGTAATCCCAGCTACTTGAGAGGCTGAGGCAGGAGAATCCCTTGAACCTGGGAGGCAGAAGTTGCAGCGAGCCAAGATTGCACCACTGCACTCCAGATTCCAGCCTGGGCAGCAGAGCAAGACTCCGTCTCAAAAAAAAAGATTTAAGAAACGGTTTCAAAGATTTGCCCAATGGCTCTCCACTAAAAAGTAGTAAAGTTGTAAACAGGAAAATATACCTACCGAACTATATATGTTTACTCAAAAATACCTACCAATGCACACTTTCTGTTCAGTTCCACTAATGATACAAAAATGAAGATATGTCCTCTATTTACACATGCATAATCTCAATAGAGAGTTTTTTTGGAGACAGAGTCTCACTCTTGTTGCCCAGGCTGGAGTGCAATGGCATGATCTTGGCTCACTGCAACCTCTGCCTTCCCAGATTCAAGTGATTCTCCTGCCTCATCCTCCTGAGTAGCTGGGATTACAGACGCCCGCCACCACGCCCGGCTAATTTTTTGTATTGTTAGTAGATACAGGGTTTCATCATGTTGGTGGGGCTGGTCTCCAACTCCTGACCTCAAGCGATCCACCTGCCTCGGCCTCCCAAAGGGCTGGGATTACAGGCATGAGCCACCGCGCCTGGCCGGGACTTTTAACTTCAACCTAGAACCTCTAGAGAAAATGATGCCTGAATTGGTCTTAAAGAATGAGGAAGAATTAGCCAGGCAAAGATGGGAAGGCCACACTGGCAGAGGGAACACATGAGGAAAAAAGACACCAAAGGTATGAAACAGCATGTTGTGGGTATGTTACAATCTATTTTTTAAAAATCCAATATTGCTAGAGCATCAAATTCTATAGCAGATGGAGAGATGCAGAAGATAAGATTGAGCAAGGCGCTGGAGTGGGAGGGGGAGAGCTCTTACATGCACATTAAGGAGCTTGGACTTTATTCAGTTAGTAATGACAAGCCACCAAGACTTTTTAGCAGGAAGTGTTAGGCAGATTGTTTTCTGGGACACTGTGGGTAACAGAGGTAAGAGAAGGCAAGGTTAGAGACCAGCAGGAAGCCCAGCTGGGAGGCAGACTAGAATGCACGTTTGAATTAGCATTAGTAGTAGGGATGGTGAGGTTGGCCCTTAGGCTATGTCTACAGGGCATTGAAACCTGGTGAAAAGTGAAACTGTTAAAAACAGTTTGCATAGTATTCCATGGTGTATATGTGTGGCATGTCCTTTGCAGGGACATGGATGAAGCTGGAAGCCATCATTCTCAGCAAACTAACACAGGAACAGAAAATCAAACACTGCATGTTCTCACTCATAAGTGGGAGTTGAACAATGAGAATATATGGATACAGGGAGGGGAACATCACACACCAGGGCCTGTCAGGCTGTAGGGGGAGAGGGGAGGGAGAGCATCAGGACAAATACCTAATGCATGCAAGGCTTAAAACCTAGATGACGGGTCAATAGGTGCAGCAAACCACCATGGCACATATATACCTATGTAACAAACCTGCACATTCTGCACGTGTGTCCCAGAACCTAAAGTAAAATTAAAAAAAAAAATACACACACACACACACACACACACACACAGTTTGCAATGATAATACACAGTAATATATCACCAATTTAATAGCTTTTTTAAAAACTAACTTTTTCAATTGTAGACAATTTACCTGGCTATTATTTTGGCATCAAACACATGTATAATCCTAATACTATACTAATAGATGCAAATATTAACTCAAATCAACTGTAAGCTCCTTGAAGGCAGTACCTTTTCTTATATTTATGTAACACAGTACATGGCCCAGTCTTGAGTATGTAATAGGCATACTATAAATATTTGTTGATTAGTGAAGCTTAATTATTATATTAATATCTTATAAGAAAAAGTATAATTCTGACTATAATAAAGCTTAATCTTAGTGTATGATATAGTTAATAACAGATGTTAGTAAATGTATCTAAACAGGAGAAATTCTAAAAGCAAAACAATTATTCTCACAGTGGCAAATAATTACTTTCCAAATTACTTTTATGGAATTTTTTAAACAGCAAAAACTAACAAAGATATTAAGAAATTTCCAGAAAGTGAAGCTATACCTTTAAGAAAAGTTGCTGCAACATTTCTGGGAAAGAAAACCTTTTCAGAGACATGATCAAAGGATTACTGTGTTCAGTTTTAAAAGCAACACGCACACCTGCTGAAATATTAGTTTTCCATTCATGTTTACACGGTATTAGACTCTTTAGTATTTTTCTTACAGCTCTTCTATAGGATGAGAAGTTGACAAAAAGTTATCTCTTTGTGCCTTTTGAAAATTCTACATCTGTCTAGAGGCTGAAACTTCTTTTGTGTCTTTCTTTTGTTCTATTGTACACACTGGTGAATTTTTATTTAAGTGACTCACTATTGATGCAACTTGTGAAAAGTTCAGCATAGCTGGCAATTAAATGAAGGCATTTTAGAAAACATTACAACTTTTGTGTTAATGGGTGTAACCCAAAAGATGGGTCTAGTGAATATTCTCTTTTATGTATTGTGACTCCACCACATTAAAACCAGATGATAAATAAACACTAAAAACACTTTTAAGTACAAGGTATTATCAAGCAAAAATCATTGATCTAATACCTAACATGTAAACAATGATCAAACAACATCACTTATGAGTAAGAGTACAGAATGAACAATACTGCATTCTATATAAATTGTAAATCACTTGAGCTCATTCAAAAAATATTTTCAATTTGCCTTGAACTTCTTTTCACTGGAAACAATTGTTACTAGGAACTATTTTGTCTATGCAAACTAAAAATGAAAATGAAGTGCAAACAAGCTGAAAAGTTCCTTAACAAACATCTGTTTCTCTATAGATCTGATAGGTTGGATACTTTGAAGCATTTTAAAGCTAAAAAGAATTTCAAACACCCTAGATTAACATTGAAATTGACTCCTCTACCTGGTTTTTAAACGTGTTGATCTCTGACACAAGAAGCCACACACTAATTAAGTCAGGTTTCATTTCAATTAGAAGTTCAAAGAAGAAACACATTTTGGAAGGTATTACAAAGTTACGGTTGCTAATCTACCTGAGAACTATCTTTGAGGGTAACATTGTTTTCTTTTAAGTGTTTCATGTGCATTTTTGTTACTCAAAAGCAAATCTATACTTGAGATGTCTTTTTTTCTTTTTTTTTTTTCAAGACAGGGTCTGGTTCTGTTGTCCAGGCTGGAGTGCAGTGGTACCATCACCGCTCACTGCAGCCTTCAACTCCTGGGCTCAAGCTATCCTCCTACCCCAGCCTCTCAAGTAGCTGGGACTACAGGCACATGCCACTATACCCCGTTAATTAATTTATTTATTTTTTGGTAGAGATGGGGGGTCTCACTATGATGCCCAGGCTGGTCTCGAACTCCTAGGCTCAAGCAATCTTCCTGCCTGGACCTCCCAAAGAGCTAGGAAGACAGGGTTCACCCACCATGCCAGGCCTTTAGATGACTTGATCTGTTGGTGGGAAGTGTTCCTCACCAACCTCCACCTATCTCCATTTTTTTTTTCTTCCATACTCAATACCCACCACAAAAAGATGCCAGAAAGAGATATTACAAATGTGCAAGTCATTACTGCAACCACTGAAAATAGAATGTTTCTACAGGTTCAGCTTTAGATCATGTATCTCCTCTGTGTTTACCTAACTAACCACACCTATGTGGACATAGTGATTCACAGAGAAAAATAATAATCCATATTTAAGCATAAAGATCAACAACAGAAATACCACCCAGGGAAATACTGTTACGAGTGAGGTCATGAGGCGCATTTAGCCTGAAAGATGCATAAACGAATTGCTAACCTAATGGCTCAGGTGCCAGCAAATACTAATTGAAGCCAGACCTCAAATCCATCTTGAGGCCTTGTAAATGACCATGTCGAGCACTAAAAGTGGGAATGTAGGAAGGGAGAGGATCAGGGATATGCATCATGCTCGAGGACAGAACAAATGTCCATCCTGCATCAAAAGAGAGGTTGCCTTTGTGAAGTCCACAGGTTATGAAAAGTAGCTATACTGGGGTGGGGAATGGGGGTACCCGAAGGATATATAAAACTGTCAAACACCTACTCTTACCCTTGATAAAATTAGATTCTCAAGCAAATATTGTTGAAGGCTAAGGACCGGTCTGAGAATACAACTGTTGTAAGTTCTGACCTAATGATACTAAATATCTACAGATTTAGTGTGTACATACTAAATATGTTTATGATCCTGCCCATACTTTTTAATGCTTTGTGTCTTACAGCTTAAATTCTGTAATCCTAGTTGTAACAGAAAAACATGTAGAAGGCATTATGACTATGTTTTTTAACTATGCCATATACGATCTTGATTATTAGAATTTTCAACTGCTCAAACAGTTAAACAGGAGATGGCAGGGCAATCAAGAGAGGGAGACCAAGTTAGGAGACATTTGTGAAAGTCTTTTGATGGCTTATAATTACATAACAATTTTACAATATATGTAAAATATTGAGGAAGAAAGCAAAATACAGTGAGATAGTGAGATAGGTATGATGTCTTTCATACAATTTTTTTTGTTTGTTTGTTTGAGACAGGGTCTTGCTCTATCACCCAGTCTGGAATGCAGTGGTGCAATCATGCCCACTGCATCCTTGACTTCCTGGGCTCCAGTGATCCTCCCACCTCAGCCTCCTGAGTAACCAGGATCACAGGAACAAGCCACCACACCTGGCTAATTTTTGTATTTTTTGTAAAGACGGAGTTTCACCATGTTGCCCAGTCTGGTCTCAAACTCCTGACCTCAGGTGATCAGCCTGCCTCAGTCTGCCAAAGTGCTGGGATTACAGGCATGAGCCACTGCACTCAGTCAAAAATTTTAAAATTATGTAAAGCAATATTAAATATTTTTTATAAATTCAAACATATTATAAATATATAAAAATAAATGGGACAGATTCATACACACCAAATTTGCTGAAGCCAGTATACTCAAATGTTAACATCTGTAAAATCCACTCATTGGTTGATTGACATTTGAGTTGTTTTCACCTTTTGGCTATTATGAATAATGTTGCTATGAACTTCTGTGTACAATTTTTTTGTTTGATTACATATTTTCAATTCTTTTGGGTAGGTACTTAGGAGCAGAATTGCTGGATCACATGGAAGTTCTATAACTTTCTGAGGAAATGCCAAACTGCTTTCCCCAGTGGCTGCACCGTTTTATATTCCCAGCAGCAATACACAAGAGTTCCAACTTCTCCACACCCTCACTAGCCCTTGTATTCTCTGTTTTTTAAAAATCATACCTGTGAAGTGGTACCTCCTTGTGGTTTTGCTTTGCGTTTCCATAGTGACAAGTGATGCTGAGTATTTTTCATGTGCTTATTGGCTACTGCCTATTCAAGTCCTTTGCCTGTTTTTAAATTGGGTTTATTGTTGTTGTTGAGTGTTAAGACTTTTAAAAATATATATTCTAAATACTAGATCCTTATCAGATACATAATTTGCGGATATTTCCTTTCATTCTTTAGGTTGCCTTTTCACTTTTTTTCTTTTTTTCTTTCTTTTTTCTCTCTCTTTTGTTGTTGTTGTTGTCGTTTTGTGTGTGAGAGACAAGGTCTTGCTCTGTTGCTCAGGCTGGAATGCAGTGGTGTGATCATGGCTCACTGCAGCCTTGACCTACCTGGCTCAAGTGATCCTCCTGCCTCAGCCTCCCAAGTAGCTAGAACTGCAGGCATGTGTTACCACAACACCCAGCTAATTTATTTCTTAGTTTTTGTAGAAATGGGGGCTCCCTATGTTGCCCAGGTTGTGGTCTCCCAAAGTGTTGGGATTACAAGCATAAGCTGCTATGCCCAGACTTTTCACTTTCTTAATTGTGTCCTTTGATGTACAAAGTTTTTGAATTTTGATAAAGCCCAATTTATCTATTTTTTGTTTGTTTGTTGCTTGTGCTTTTGGTGTCATATCTAAGAATCCATTGCCAAATCCAAAGTCATAAATATTGACTCCTAAGTTTTCTTCTAAGAGTTTTATAGTTTTAGATCCTACAATTAGGCCTTTGATCAATTTTGAGTTTGTTTCAATATATGGTGTGAGGTAGGGACCCAACTTCTCTTGCATGTGGATATCCAGTTGTCCCAGCACCATTTGTTGAAAAGATTATTCTTTCCCCATTAGAGTGTTCTTGGCACCTTTTTCAAAAGTCCATTGACTATAGACACATGGGTTTATTTCTGTACTCTAAATTTTATTACATTGAGCTATAATCCTCATGCCACCATGAATAAGGATGTACACACCCTGTACAACAAATTGTAAATGCTTTCATAGTGATACTGGGTCATTACTGTTAGTATCAATTGTATTGTGCAGTAATAATGCCACCTCAGGGTCTACCAAAATAAATGGGTTATTTAACTTCAAAGCAAATAATACCAAACTGGTATAGAGTTTGATTATGTTTTATGTGGCTGTCTTTCTCTTGCTGAGAGTTGTATGTTGCCCTACAATCAGCATGCCTGTCATACTTGCAATCTCATTTTTCCCTTCCTAATTCATTATCTTTAATGCCTCTGTGAATTCAGATAACTGAATTTTATTCATTCAATAAGCACTTTGAGTGTCTACTATTTTGGCTTATGAGGAATTGCAAGTGACTTTCATACGGGATGGTATGACAGCACTCTCAATTCAACAGGTGTACATGTACACAGCTCATTGTAAAACAAAATGATAAATACACTAATAAAGATGGGAATCATGTCATGGGAGTATAAAGAAGGAAGCATTCATTTAATGCAAAGAGATAGGAGAAGGTTTCATAGAGGATGTGAAATTTAAACTAGGCCTTGAAAGATTAATTGGATTTTGTCGGATCCTGTCAGGTTAAGAAGGATGGAAAGTACATTTTAGGGAAAGCGAACATACCGTATTCAGGCAACAGTAAGTAGTCCAGTGTCACCACAGTCATGGTAATTCAGGCAACAGTAAGTAGCCTAGTGTCACTACAGTCATAATAAAAGGCAGTGGGATAAACAGGCATTGCGGCTCAGCCTATCATCCCAGTACTTTGGGAGGCCGAAGTGGGTGGATCGCTTGAGCTCAGGAGTTCCAGACCAGCCTGGCCAACATGGTGAAACCCCGTCTCTACTAAAAATACAAAAATTAGCCAGGCCTGGCGGCACACGTCTATAATCCCAGCTACTCAGGAAGCTGAGGCAGGAGAATCACTTGAACCTGGGAGGCGGAGGTTGCAACTAGCCAAGATTGCACCACTGCACTGCCTGAGTGACAGAGCGAGACTCAGTCTCAACAAATAAAAAAATAAAAAATAAAAAGGAGACAGACAGACAGACAGATGAGCTCAGGGTTAAGAAAACAGCCTTGAGCACAGTACTATGCTAAGAAGTTTGAGCTTTATTATGAAGGCAACTGGAAGTCAGTAAAGATTTTTATTTGGAAAATGATGTGATTAGTTCTATTTTAGGAAAAAACTGAACTGGTAGTGGTGAGACTGAGGCCAGAGGGAGTTGAAAGGTTAATGGTTTTTTTCTTGTTTTGAGACAGGGTCTCACTCTGTCACCCAGGCTGGAGTGCAGTGGTGTGATCACAGATAACTGCAGCCTCAACTTCCCAGGCTCCAGCAATCCTCCCACTGGCTCCCAATCCTCCCACCTCAGCCTCCCAAGTAGCTGGGATCACAGGCACGCGCCACCACGCCTGGCTCATTTTTGTGTTTTTTGTAGAGTCGGGGTTTCTACAATGTTGGTCTCGAACTCCTGGGTTCAAGTGATCCGCCTGCCTGGGCCTCCCAAAGTGCTGGGATTATAGGCATGAGCCACTTCCACTACATCCAGCTGGGAGGTTGATTTTTAATCAATATGTGAGATGATGAGTACTCGGCAATGGGAATAGGTTTGTGATTTATAAAAGTAAAGCACCTGAGTTAGAGTTTGAGGCACTTTCTGATGCGTAAAGTGCATAAGAAAGTCATGGTACACAGATTTTGAGATGTTCATCTTGGGGGGTCCTATGAGGAAAGAAACCATTAAAAGAGTATGGGCTTTAGAGTCACCAGGGTCTCAACCCTGATCCTGCCATTTCTTAGTTTCTCAACTGTGAGCAAGTTCCTTAGCATTGTAAAGACCTATCATAGAACAAGTACATTGCAACTTCCGTCTCCTAGATTCATGCAGTTCTCCTCCCTAACATCCTCCTGAGTAGCTGGGATTACAGGTGTGTGCCACCACCCCCAGCTAATTTTTGTATTTTTAGTAGAGACGGGCTTTCACCATTTTGGCCAGGCTGATCTCGAACTCCTGACCTCAAGTGATCGCCCATTTCAGCCTTGCAAAGTGCTGGGATTTCAGGCGCAAGCCACAGCACCCGGCCAAAGTACATTAATATTAAGATCACAGGGTTAATGGGAATCAGTGATTGAGATAATATGAATGGTATTCAATAAATTTTAGTTTTTGTATTTTTCTCCCCCTCCCAGATTCTTCACTATACTTTTGGTGGTTGAGGGTGCCGTGTAATTATGACCTTGAGATTTAGCATTATTATAACAGTTTTTAGGTTAATTAAGGGGTTGATGAGAATAGTGACTCTGATGCTTCCCTTTGAACTTGACACAATTATTTTCTATATTGTGCACTTTAGTGTGGCAGCTGGTTGACATTTAAGGTGCATGCCTTGCTGTCTTTGGTTTCTGTTGCCCCTCTGTTTGGAATGCTCTTACTCCATCCCTTCCAATAGGCCAGGTTAGCTCACCAGGCTCAACTGAAGCCTCATCTCCTTTAGGAAGCCTCTTTTCTCCTCTACCCCAGGTAAGGTCTGCCTTCTCTGGGTCCTCATGTTGTTGTATAATACAATGTACTAAATGCAGTGACAGAGTGCACCGTATTTCAGTGATCTGTATGTGTGCTGGGTTCCCCTTGTGGATGACAAAGGATCAAGAACTGTGTATTACAGATGATCTTGGTGTTTCTTCCATTCCTATCCTGGGCCTGGTACATACAAAACATTTGATAAATCTGTTGAATAAGGAAACAAATTTTAAAAATCACCCACCACCCATTTCAAGTGCTTACAAGTCACATCCACTTTCCCGTCTTGAAGCTCTCCTGCCCTACTTACTAGCCTGTCTTTCTCCTCAGAGAAGAAGCTGGCATGGCTCTGAAGGAACTGATCTTATCATGAAAACTCCTGAGTTTCAGCCTGGCTCCACCATCACGAGATGTGAGATCTTGGGCAAGTCATTGATTCTCTTTACCTTTGCTTCCTCAGATGCAAAGTGAGAATAATTATGGATCTGTAGCAAGAGTTAAATGAAATAGGACATAATGTAATCTTACATAGTATCTGTCACATAATGACTTTTCATAATTTATTGATTACATATCACTTTCATTATAAATTTAAGTTAGAATATAGCTGGAAATGAAAACATTCTCTTGAAAAATTTGGATCTGTCATGCAATTAACTCAGACTATTCCAATCATCCAGGGAACTCTGTTAAATCGCTTTTATTTCTACTGTTATCCCTAGAACCAGAATGAACTTCTTAATAAAAATAAAACAAAGTAAAACACCCCAGCCTCAAAGTCCTTGCCAGTCATAAATAACTTGAAAGTTATTTAAATGAAGATATATTGCCTCTATAATGGGGTGCTGTCTATAAATCAGGAAGAAAAACAAACAAATAAAAAGCCTATTAATGTGAAACGCTGACAAATCTGTGTTTTCAAGGGCCCTACAATTGGTATTTTCAGAAGCTCTAATAAAATACCCATTCATCGTGTCTGTCTCCCAAGCCCCACAAATAAGTCTGATCACAGTGACTTTAGAAATGGATGCTTGCAGAGTCGAGGAAAGTTTTTACTCCCAACAAAGAAAAATTCTGGCTATTTTTTAAAGTGAGTGAACTGTAGTCCTCCGGGCACCAAAGAGCTTTTATAGCTCTTTCTCACGACTCAGCCCTGGGAGGCTTTGGAAAGGATGCATTAGTGTGATGCTGCCATCTGCAGCCAGGACTTTCCATATGCTTTGATAACATGAACAAATACTGATCCAGGCCCGGCCGGCTAGCATACGTTTTAAATGGTCTTTCAAGTTGCTTCCCTGAGGATGGACGTACTCATTAGCTCCAAAAGAATTTTTGGCAGACATTTCTCCCAGTTACCAAAGGAACCCATTTTCGTTTCACTTCAAGAGGAATTTCATACAGAAGCTGCTTCCACTTGATATGAGTTTTCCCGAGGTTCCATGGCACGCATTTCCATAACATGGTATTACTACAGGAACTTTTTCAGAAGAATGATGTTCATGTACTTGGATGATGCTACGCACTCACTTCAGAGGGCGGTTGGGTGAAGCTGTGGCATAGTCATTCATACGCAGGTAATTCAGCCCCTGGGGGTGCTGGCTCCAAATGTCACTCACAGGATTGCCCCCTGACCACTTTGCCTTGGGTTTTGCCCTTTCCCTCTGTTCTGACAGAGGCAGAAGGAAATAAGATAACACCAGAGGGCATCGATCTTTTTTCTAGAAGACAATTTTTTTTCCAGTTGGACAATTAGCATCCAACTAATATATAAACTGCATTTATAAAACACGCAACACTTCCAGAAATAACCAACCAATTTTACAAAAATGAAACTCATGCCTACCATTTCCATCTTTAACTTGTTTCCAAATGTGTTTTCTTTCAGCTAAGTATCTAATCTCTTCTGTCCCACATTTTAAAAAAAATGTTTCTTGTCTCATTATGAGTTGTCTTATGTTCTGCAAGGTAAGTTTGCTCCTCCTATATCTCAATGCTCATCAAAGAACAAAATAATAAAAATCAATGTTCATAATCTCCTTAAAATATCATCATCTGAATTATCTTATTTATACCTTCATAGCATCTCAGTGTATTTTACATTGAGTTTGACTAGTTTCCCAAATGTGAATAAAAATACCACAGAAAATGTATAGGTTATATTAAAACTATTAGTATGTTGATATCCTTCCCAGCAACAAACATACAAAATTACTTGATGTTATACAACGACTTTCAGTCATCATAAGCCATATAACTAAACCACTCTTTTCTCTCATTTGGCAGATGAGAAAAATAAGGTATGTAAGGGTTAAGTGACTTATTCGAAATCATCTCAAGTAATCTGTGCAGACACTTAGAGATTCTTATTGTTCAGATCTGTACTGAGGTCCTTGCAAGAACATTAGTCTCCTCTTTTTACCTCTCTAGTGAGAGGTGTACTTCAAATTTTTCATCTGTAAAATGGGTCTCAATTTCTCAAATTGAATAGTAGGAGAATAATTTGTGACAACCCATTTAGCTCCTAAGAGATGGACTAGAGAAGAAAAATGAGATGTCAAATTGGAAAGCTTATTTAGCGTTAAGGAGAAAATCTAAATTTAAAATGGTAGCTTTATGTTTTTGTAGCTTTGGTGGTACATATTACTAGAAAGTCATTCAGTACAGAAGCAAGTTATTCAGCTTGTTTATAAAATAGTTAAGAAAAAATTGGTAGCAATTTTATTGCAAAGCAAAAGGTTAAGTAGAAAAATCTGGTTAACTCATAATCATTTGAAATACTCAGGATAAAACAGAAATATCTTAATGATTATTACTTATTGCTTTGAATCAAACCTATGCATTCTCAAGATATAAGCAGGTTTTTTTCCTTGCTTTGAAAAGAATAGACAACTATTATCCTTCTATCACCTTCAGGTATTTTTCTCTAGGCATGATATTTTTAATCATCCATTAGAATTATGTGTATAGAGGGAAGCGTAAATTTCAAAGAACTCTAAATACTTAAAATACATTCAGAAACATATAAACTTTTGCAAGCATCTTACTTATCTTTTCACTGTATTATAAAACCACCAAACACACATTTTTAAATTATTTTTGTCGTGTAAACAAAATATTTCCAAGTAGGATTTGGTAGATGGTAGATTTCAAATTAAATAAAAACTGTGCCCATAACATATATCCAATTGTTTTATTAGCTCTGAATGGTTTAAATGTTTACAATCAAACAAGGTCTTGAATAGAAAAAAGGGACCTATACATAATACCAGATCCAAAAACAGAAACAAGCACTAGTTAAACTGTCCAGATATTTTCATTTTATGTATTTAACACATATCTCTAGTAATGGTGGTAGAGATATTCAGTAATAATCTCTGAACATGCTAAAAACCACTGAATTGTATACCTTTTTTGGTATATGAATAATATCTCAATAAAACTTATTTTATTTATTTATTTATTTATTTATTCATTTATTTATTTATTTTTGAGACAGAGTCTCGCTCTGTTACCCAGGCTGGAGTGCAGTGGCGTGATCTGGGCTCACTGAAATCTCCACTTTCTGGGTTCAAGCAATTCTCCTGCCTCAGCCTCCCAAGTAGCTGGGACTACAGGTGTCCATCACCATGCCTGGCTAATTTTTTGTATTTTTAGTAGACACAGGGTTTCACCGTGTTAGCCAGGATGGTCTTGACCTCCTGACCTCGTGATCTGCCCGCCTTAGTCTCCCAAAGTGTTGGGATTACAGGCGTGAGTCACTGTACTCAGTCACAAAACGTATTTTAAAGAACACATCTAGCTAAATATTCTGTAGGAAATAATACATGATTTTTTTCCTTGCTAGCACCGTATTTTAGAGTAGACACAAAAGTGAAATAAACAAAGTGTTCATTGCAGCCCAGATAAAGTGATGCTATCTGTTCAGAGTAGGATATCTTTTGTGCTGTATTTACAAGCCTCAAATTCTGATTTCAATGATTTGTGTGAAATTCCCACTGAAACCAGTGACCATTACACTACATAGCTTAGGGTATAATTTGGCACTTTCTGCAGTATATTTGTATTTTTAAAGGATTCTTTGTTATAACGTTCATCTGTTTTTGTTTAACTGACAAAAAGATTGGGTGAAGGTCATGATATTTCTTTAAAAAAAAGTCTGGATAGAAACATGAAAGGTACCCCAGTACAGCAATACAGATTTGCACTCACCGAAAATTTTCAGAAATAAACATTGTATGCACTCTCCATTTGGATTTTGAAAGAAGTAGTAGTTAGAAGATTCATTCTTTTCTGGAAAAATGGTTCCGATCGTATCAAAGAATCTTAGAGTCAGAAGCACTTTAGTGATACTCTGGTTAAATCCAATGCTGTCCTTGATGAAGTAATAGAGACCCAAAGAAGTTAAGTAATTTACCCAAGGTCACACAGCAAGTTAGTGAAAGAGCCAGATTGAGAATACGTCTCCTAATTCCCTAACCAAAACTTTTCATCCTCTCATTCCCTAGACAACTATCATTTGGGGAAAATTAAAATTTGTTAGGTGTCCCCAATCAAAAAAAAATTGTATTCTTCATAATCCCACATACAGCAGGTGCTTAAGAAGTATTTTTAAATTGTGAATGATCTTCCATCTATTTTTACTGGGTTTTTTTACACAACAGTTTTGCGAGATATTTTGTAATTAATCTCATAATGAAGATAATTGGACAGGGAAGGGTTAAGGGGAGTTATGGAAAAGGTCAAACAGCAGCCACATCTCCTTCCAAATTCCACTGTACCTCATGAAATCTCAAGAGAGTTTCAAAAATCAGCCATGTGATTGAGCCATGAAATGAACACGATCGTGCTCTGTTAGAGAGTGTAAACTGAAACAATCGTCCTGGAAAATGCACAATTTCTATCAAAAGCCTTTAAAATGTTCTTATAAAATAATCTAATAATTCTACGTCTGGTTGCCAATTATATAAACGTAAACCAAGATGCAGAGATATAAGTTTGCCAAGAAATGGTCATTGCAATAGTACTCATGATAAAGTGATAAACATCAACGAGGGAATAGCTAACAACACCACAATATATTCGTTTGATAATTACCACTGTAGGCTAACAAAAGGAAATTGAGAAGAATTTAACACAAAACATTTTTTATGTGACAGTGTGAAGTTTAAAAAGCAGAATGTAGAATTGTATATGTGGTATGTTTTTTAAAAATATAAAAACCCATGCACAGAAAAATTTGTTGGTTGTCTTTGGGGTGTAAAAATATGGGTGGTTTTTGTTATATTATCCATGCATTTAATGAAAAATATGTATGCTTTTATAGTAGAAAAATATCTAATAAATATTATTTAAAATGATACATATTGTTAAAACAAACATAATATGAGCTAATTGATCAAAAACAAATCCAGAAAATATAATTAGAATCTATCATTGGAATAAAGTATGTAAGGGCTTTGGCTTCCGATGCCTTAACTCTGCATCATGTTTTCCAATGCCATAATTTCCGATGTTGTTGCCAAGTGCTTTTTTTTTTTTTTTTTACAGAATCACACACAATTAGTAGCTAACAATATATATATCATTCTTTGAGATTCTAAAGAATATCATTCACTCTAGAGCTTATAAATATTTCATTCAATTGGTTTGCTTGATCAGACCACACCCATTAAAAGCAAACTGCATATGTCTCCCCAACTTAGTTCAGGGGAAGGGGCTCTTCTAGCTGCCTCCTGCGAGGTTTCCTAATTTAAGTCCCTGTTTTACTACACATGGTGAAGCTGCGTTATCTCTTTGGACTATGTAATCATCTAAACTCACACAAAAGCACAAGGGGCTGTAATCCCTCATTCCACAAAACCCCAAGTTAACCAAAGTTGTCACACATAGATCTGGAAAGATGGCAACTCTTTAAAGATAATAGCAACTGTCTAAAAGGATAATAAAACATTGTTTTGAGCAAAACAAAACAAAACAAAAAGAAAACAACAGGTCCTAGTGAACTATTAAGAGGAAATTTTCATTTAAAGATGAGACTTTGTGAAGGGGGATTTCAAAATTCCTGGGGATTTCAAAATTCCAGTCTCACCTTTAGAGAAATTTCCGCCTGTTGCTTACACTTGGAAATAAAAAGGCCAGCTAGAAGAACCCTGTCTTCCTCTGTCAGCGTGATTCACATTCCAGCATTTGAAACGAAGATGAGCCTTTCCTGACTAGATTTCAGGAAGACAACCATGAAGGCAAACTGACAACCTGTGCTTCTGCTGTCAGAGATCTGCACATCAATCAATAAGACTCCATATGGCATCTGTTTTCAGTGATCATGTCACTTACCATCAACATCACATTAAATCCTTGCGGTAAAAATGGGTTCTTTCCCCCATATTCACAAGCGAGTGATCTCTGATTTCATCCCCAGGCCTCTCGCTTGAGGAAGAGAGCACAGTGCAACAGTGTCTCCTGCCGCCTGTTAGCGTGGTGACACGCGTGCGTAGGAGGGGCTCTCCCTCCTGAAAAGGAATGAAGACTTAATCCTCCGCCAGACTTGACTTCATTCCAGTGTGTGCTTTCTCTACATTCAATTAAAATGGGCTTTGAGTTTCACATTGCTCATTTCTAAGTGTAAGAATATCATTATCTCTAGTTTTAGAGCTCTTCTATTATTTAGCAACTTCTCACATCCTTTTGATGTTTCACGTGTTCACTCCCATACTGGCCCGCTCATCACTCCTGCCCTCCCCTCAAAAAAGCAATACAAGATAGCTAGTTAAACCTGGAGTACAGTTATATCAACAGAAGAGTCCCAATTTAAATGCCAGAGAGAAAATGACTGGTGTCAGGATATAACCTCACGGTTTTACAGGTTTTGGCATAGTGTTCGGGGGAAGTCATGCTGGAGGGGTGCCACCAAGACCCACATGAGTGCAAGCTGGTCTTTTAGTATTATTTCAGATCCTCAATGGAAGAAAAATGCATGTCTGGGAGCAATCACACTCAAGCATATATCTTCCTCTGATGCAATTTTGTGAATCCAAAGTGATAAAAAGAAGTTGTGACTTTTGACATTACTGAATACATTCCGAGGTACTGTTTGAATCAATCAGGTTACTTCTTCCTCTGAAATAAATTCAGTATGTTTACACTCTTACCATATGTCAAAAGAATGCATTTGGAAATCTCATGAATTAGCTCATTTATTGGGGGGAAAAAAAAAGGCAGGGTAGAGAGAACTCATGGAGAAAAGTGCATCATGTTTGCCCACCCTCCGCATTCCTGGTCATTCTCTAAGATTTGCTCCTGGAGAATGCCTGGTTTTTATTGTCTCTTGTTTTGGGAATATTTGACAAGCAAGATTGCACTCATCTTAGATGCTGACGAAACGGCCTTTGAGTGTAGGGATAGTTAATGTTACATATGCGTTCAGAGTTAGCTGAGGAAGAGCAACTCCTCCCCTCATCTCAAACCAGCTATAGTGCTGAAGTCGTATGGATGTAAGATGAAATCATAGTCTGTTAAGGCCTCCCGTTTCTTAAGAAGCAAAATAGCCCATTGCTCTAAGATTGATCTGGCTTTTTACCTCTCTACTCTGATCTGTAGCAATTATTGTTTATTTTGGCCTGTAATCACGTCCAATCTTGAATTCTTTCCTAATTTTTCCAGAAGTACCTCTCTTGCCTCTGGAACAGGACTAACTTATTTAATGATATCTTAAACTTGCCACAGTCCTTCCAGCCCAGTGTACCCTCACTGAAATGACTTGAAATTTCTCTCTTTGTCTTAGAAATCTCAATGATAACACACACATTTTAAAAAGTGTTGTAAGAATCAATTCATTAATATTTGCGCAGCACTTCAGAGATTCACAAGCCCCAAGCATTGTAGTTGGAGAGCAACCTAGTAAGATAATTAGCCAACCACTTCTAACTTGAAACTGTGTACGTATGGACATGTTTTACTTCTGAGTATTTTATTCTTTCTTCCTTTTATTGGCTTAAGCATAATACTACACATTCTGATGACTCAATTTGAGTGAAAGAAAAAGAGATGTTTTTAGTTTGAATAAGAATTACCTTACCATTTAGCAGTATTTTTTTCTCTCCATATACAGAATGTTTTTCATTTTAATCCACCATTTTTAATGCCCTGAGCAGAAAGACTATTAAAGGTAAACACCTGAACTTATCCTCTATTTTGGGAAGGCATTTGATCACGAGTTTTGTTTTGCATTTGAACCAGGACACTCTTTAACATGACAGTCAGCCCCTCCTAGAGTGGAAAGAGACTATTGATTTCTCTTATACACAGTTAAACTTTCCATTATGTGTCCTATTAATAATTATATTTGCTTTTGTGGTGTGTACTGGCTCCTGATCTCTGAGCTCAGACCTATTATAATCCTCTCTAAATACATAACCTTCGAGATCCATTCCCCAAAGACCTGCTGGGAGAGATTTCCTGCCATTTTTCTAACATTCCAGGACCCAAGCATATAATGAAAATATAAATTTGTTTTAAAGCAAAAATTAGAATCAAATAATAATTAGAAGCCCGCTAAAATTCATAAAATGTTTAAATGCATTTACTGATCTTTTTTTTTTTTTCTGGCAAGATGTGGTGTTAAAGCCATAAATAACTCTTAGCCTAAACTGTTTTGAAGACAAGAAAGCAACAAATAAGTGAAATAATAACTTCAAATCAATAATAGAAAACAATAGAGAAAATCACTTGAAATAAAGGATTATTTTTTAAATAAAAAGTTATTAAATTTCATTTACTTTGCTGAATATTAGCTTTAATGATATCATTAATATTACTCTTAGGGGAGAGTTCATTCCATTTTTGCATCCTCAATGCTTAACACAATGCCTACAACAATGAAGGCACTCAATAAATATTTAACAAATGAGCGAGAGAATAAATGAATGAATGGCTAAATGGCCAACATTTGCTTACCACTGATGTTCAGTTTACAGATGTATTTGAAACAAATATCTAGAAGGCAAACAAATAATCAGAAATCAAACATCTTTAACATGGATTCCTTGAAACTAACCTTAGAATTCATTTCAGAGTAAGTATTTGAGAGCAGGCTCAGTTGAAGAAGTTATTGTGGAAGACAGAAAAAGGCAGAATCCCAGGTTTTTGGATGTCCCTAAGTAGATCCTTAGAGAGTTTAAAGTTGGTGGACTTTATTGCCAATAATCCTTAACTTTTTGTTCTGAATAACTTCTAATATTATTTCACAAACTTCATTCGGGTCTATATTTATGCAAATAATATTTACAGGTAAAGGATCATATTATTTCTCTAAAGTGTATTTAATTTTTGAAATCACAGCCACAGGGGGAAAAAACACAGGAGAAGCTGATCTTGCTGCGAGAGAATACATTTGGACTTCCCATTGGGATCAGGGTCAAGAATATGCCCAGAAGTGTGTTTATTGAGGGCAATGCAGAAAATATTGGCATATGTTATCCATTCAGGAACAACTATACATATCTGCATTGACATCGGGCAATTTGTTAGACCCAGAGGCAGGATTCTAAATGATGTACTACAAACAAGGCAAAAATAAGAAAACGGTTTGAAAAGCACATCATTAGATTCAGAATACAAATACTACACCCAACTAGTTTAAACAGAAAACACACCACCTTGTCGAATGAAAGATAAATGCTTTACAATGTTCTGCCACGTATGAATGATGTCATTACTGTGATTATATGAAGAAGAAACTTCTTAGCTCCAGATGGTCACCATTCCCCGTCTCTGGTAACCCTGGTATTCATAAGTAAGTATAATTTTTGTTGAATTCAATTGTATGAAAACACACTGCCTTTCTTCACTGATATGAGTGGATGAGCACACTGTTTTATTACTCTCTCAGCCTTCGTTAATGGGTTTTCTATAGAATTTATTGTTTTAGGATAGTAATCACTAGCTTTGCCTAGATAAGAAGAATGGGCTTTTAAATTTTTTTTGAGAGAGAGACAGGCTCTTGCTCTGTTGCCCAGGCTGGAGTGCAGTGACATGTTCACAGCTCATTGCAACCTTGAACTCCTGGGCTCAAGTGATCCTCCTGCCAAAGTCTCCCAAGTAGCTGGGACTACAGGCACGTGCTACCAGTCCCCATCTCCAACAATGGGGAATACATTTCAACGTGAGATTTGGCAGGGACAAACATCCAAACCACGTCACCCAGATAATTTTTTTATTTTTATTTTTTGTAACAATGGGGTCTCGCTATGTTGCCCAGGCTGCTCTTGAACTCCTGGCCTCAAGTGATCCTCCCACCTCGGCCTCCCAAAGCGCTAGGATCACAGGCTTGAGCCACTGTGCATGACCCAGAATAGACTTTTAGAAAACTCTTTTCTATTAGTTTCCAAGAGGGGTCAGAGATTTTTTTTTTTAATGTTTATTAAACTTTACGGCATTCAAACAAAGACACTGTTTTACTTCCTACATGTGTGATGTTAGGTACCAACTAATTAATGTGGAAAGAAAAGAGTCGTAATTCTTGTCTGTTAATGTTCATATACTAAATACATAACTCAACCCTAACTATTCCCAAGATACTATAGAGTTTAGAAATCATGTGGTTCAACACCTTCATTTTTAAAATTAGGAAATTGAGGCCTAGAAAGGTTAAGCAAATGATCTAAAATTACACTATCAGTAAATGGTTAAGCCCAGATCCCAGGCCTTCTGTACAGCCTCATGCATTTTCTACTGTATGATACAATATTGCTTAGAAGTAGAGTGAATTTTAAATGAACTTTCCAGACAGTAAAATTCATTGTGTTTAGCAACTATGCTACTTACTCAAAAGCTACCAATCTCTCATTATTTTTACATTTCACATCTTAAAATTGATGCTAAAGTTTCACTCTGATGAAAAAGAAAGCTATTTTATCCACTTCCTAAATGTGATATTTTAAAAACATGCATTTTACTTTGAGATTTGCTTTGTTGTATATATATTTTTAAAACTAAGATAACGGAAACACTTCTGATTTTTCCATTAGCTATAAAAGCAATGTATTTGCTTCAAGATGAGAACACAATGTAGGTATTTAATCTGTTGCACACATGAATTCTGCCAGACACTTGGCTGGTCCACGTTACATGAGTTTGATGACAGCTATCTTGCAATTTCTAATTGAGAGAGCTTTAAGTAATTGTGCTAAAGCCATCTTCAGCGTGTGTAGCAATGAAGAAGCCCAGATACCAGAGAGAAATTGTTCACTGGAGCTGTTAATAGAACCCAAATTCCAGTTTGTGAGGCTGCCAGCTGCAACCCACTTGTGATAAACCATATGAAAAGGAACAGATGAATCTGATATAAATGATTTATTTGAGAATGCAGAAATCTGCTGTTGAAAGTTCACACTAGTTGATTTAAACCAAAAACAACAAATACATCCGTCTATTCTTTTTGGACTATTACATTAAAATAAGAACAGGCAACCTAAGCAAAAACTCATCAATATCCTAAAAATATGTAATGTTGAACACATTTATTAATAACTTCCTTCTTTTGAAAGTTTTTAAAATGGAATTAGAATACCATTTGTATCATTTCCTTTATTTAAAAAATGGGTGCAAAATTCAGTAAAAGCATTTCTTGTAATGATTCATAGAAGACAAACAAAATGTTCTACATTCCCAGATGAGTCTTATAAGAAAATATTACACCAGGCACGGTGACTCATGCCTGTAATCCCAGCACGTTGGGAGGCCAAGGCAGGCAGATCACCTGAGGTCAGGAGTTCAAGACCAGCCTCACCAATATGGAGAAACCCCGTCTCTACTAAAAATACAAAATTAGCCAGGTGTGGTGGTGCATGCCTGTAATCCCAGCTACTCGGGAGGCTGAGGCAGGAGTATCACTTGAACCCAGGAGGCAGAGGTTGTGGTGAGCCAAGATCACACCATTGCACTCCAGCTTGGGCAACAAGAGTGAAACTCCGTTTCAAAAAAAAAAAAAAAAAAAAAGAAAGAAAGAAAAAAGAAAAAAATAATTCAAGCACACTAGGTTTCTCTGTTTTTTAAAGTATATATTTGTCAGTGAGGAAAAGAAATGATCATGTCAAGTTACTAAAGTTGGCTTGGACTAACCTATATTGTCATTTAACTCATACTTTTTTTTTTTTTTTTTTTTTTTTTTTTTTAAGCTGTGGACAATTTAAAGCAAGAATTTTCAATCTATGGATTTTGACCCATTTATTGGGTCCTGACCAGAATTTAAAAAATTGAAATAGACATAACGGCAAAGGTACATTTCACACAGTGAAGACAGCAACTTTGAGTCTTAAGATCAAATGTATTTATTAATGTGAGTCATGGTTAAAAGTTCAAAAAATGATGATTTAGAGTAAAACAAGTATAAAAATCATTGCTAGTTTTTTTCAACATTTTGTGCATGTTTCTCTTCTTGGGTTTCTTTCTTGATAATCCTTAGCCCTTTTATCACTAATTATCACATCCTGGAATTTGTTTTCCACACTTAAAGCTTTACAGATGTAAAGAAGAAATGTGTAGACTAACAGATAATGAAGAAACATGTGGCCAAATCTCCCTAGAAATCTATTTATTTTTAGTAAATTGCTAGGAGTCAAGACATCTAAATATCTTTTCTATAATTGTCATGAGACCTTGTACAAATCCTGTTCTGATTATTTCCCTTGTGTATTTAATGAGAATAATTATTCCTGCTACTAAATCACTTTGCAGAAACCTTGGAAAATTAGTACTAGTAGACTAACAATAGTGTAAGCTGCTCTGAGCAAAATGTTAGATAAATACATGGATAAAAAGAGGTCTGCTAAAATAACAATTTGAGGCTCCTAATAATTCTCTTATTTGCATGTTTTCTTTATTTTTATTTTTACTTTATTTTATTTTTTTTTTTAACCCAGGTTGGAGTGCAGCTGAATCACAGCTCACTGCAGCCTTGACCTCCTAGGCTCAAGGAGTCCTCCCATTTCAGCCTCCCGAGTAGCTGAGACTACAGGTGCATGCCACCACCCCCAGCTAACTTTCATATTTTTTGTAGAGATGGGTTTTTGCCATGCTGCCCAGGCTTGTCTCAAACTCCTGGGCTCAACTGATCCTCCCACCTAGCCTCTCAAAGAGCTGGGATTAGAGGTGTGAGCCACCACACCTGGATGTTTTCTTTCTAATTATTTCTTATATCCTTTGAAATATTTATCTTAGGTACGTTTTTTTTTTTTTTCATGTGTTTACCCTCCTCATTACAATATAAGAGGATCTTTGAGAATAGAGGATGGCTTGTAAAATTCTATATTATTTTTTGGGCCCAAAAAAGATCTGTATGAGCAGAGGTGACTCAAGAGATGCTTATAATACATAATTAAATAAATCACGATGAATGGCAAGGGATAGACGAAGGATTAAAATTAATGATGAGCTAGAAACAGACTCTACGGACCTTAAAATAAACTCTATGAAGTCCAACGCACAAGGAGATGAGGTTAAAGCATGCTAACTTGTCAACAGGTAGAAAAAATGGATTCACAGAGTTTCATGACACAAGGTCTTACTAATTTCTTTAGCTGGATGCTTCCCTATCACTGGGCACTGAAGACTCTTGCATCATAGTTTTTTGCTACTATTAAGCCGGAAAACAGAGATAATGTGCCAGCCTACCTACACAAGACGAATCATGTTTCTCTCCAAGAACCTCATCGAGGGCACCTAGTTAAAAGTGGTAACTGAATTTGGTTCCATCTACATAATGGCATAATCAAGACAGAGAAATGATAAAAATGTTATGGCAGCTGATGCCTTCCCTAGAGACTGACAGAGTCCAGTAGCAAGGTCCAGATCCACACTGGAGTCTGTACTTGAACAAGATACAGATATCAGATTTAGTAACTAGAAATATTCCATCGACCCTCATCCCCACCCTACCCTTCCCCATAACAGACTCAATTATTAAGTGGCAAGAAAAATTCCCCATAGGGAAGGCTTGGTGCCTTCCTTCAAGAATGTGCCTGCCATTCTACAAGAAGTAAAGATCATGGAAAATCAGTTTCCATGGGGAAGATCATCTGAGAAGGATGGGGAGTAACAACTTTGGGGGCAATGAAGTTAGAAGGTTGGCATAGCTCTTCAAGGAAAGTCAAGAACATGGCCAGAAAATGCTCAACATTATAGTAAAAAGTTGAGGAAAAGGTACCCAACAGAAAACTTTGATGCTCATTTTGAAGAAGGTAAAGCTGCCAGAAGACTGAGACACTGCTGAAAAAATGGGCACAAAAAGAATTACAGTGATAGAGGTGGGATCTAAAAATGTACCATTTTTGCATATGAGAGTGGCCTCGTTCCAGTTCATTACATAATTTGAGTGAAGTGGAAAGAACATGGGCTTTGGAATCATGTAGACCATGGGTTCTCAGTCTAGCTCTTCTAATTGAGAGATGTATGATAATGAGTATCATCAACCTCTCTTAGCTTTGTGTTCTAAAATGAAAAATAACACCTGCATATTAAGTGCTTAGCTTAGCATAATTTCTCGCTCATAGTGGGGGATCTAAATGAGATCTATTATTGCTGCTTTTAGTAGATTTCTCTAGTTCTGTTCTTGCTCATGATTTCCCTTATGACCATTAATACATATTTCGAGGCTTCTGACCAGAGTGTGAAGGCACCATCAGTGCCATGAACCTTGGACTCACTCATTAACTTCAGTGAACAGTGCCAACCCAATCTCACAGTGGTTGGTACCCTGGAGAACTATCTTAGTTGGCACAGGACTATCTACATTTCATAACATTTTGTTGCAGGTATTTGAAGTAGGTGGGCTAAAGTAACTTTGTTTTGTGGTGACCTGTGGCCAAATTTTGATGATCAATAATTTGCGTATTATTGTAAGTATTCACAATAATGAGGATGATAAGTAACATTTGCTTCTAATTTATGGGCTCTACCATATTATGCTTTTGCTGAAGCTTGGAGAAAGCTCATATGTACATAAAAGTGTGTCTAAAAGAAACAAGATTTTTGAAAAATGTCTGACTGTATACATCAAATGAGCAATACCCCCTACAAAGGAGTTCCCTTAGGAAGCTGTACAAACATTGTAACAATCCTGCATTAGATCAAAACACTTTGGGAACTTCTCTATTGGAATTGCCTTATGACCTAGTTTATGAGCCATATAGAAAACTCAGACTCATTAATTTATAGTCACACATAATTAATTTTTCACCTCTGGTGGAGTTACCCAGCTTGATCACCCATTTTGGCTCTGAATGATTTTGCTGCTTCCAAAATAAAATCCAATCTCAAAGTGTGAATATTTGCCACTATCTAGAGTATTTAGGAGAACATATCACATGTTATGAAGGCAATTCCAAAAAGAACTCTAGAATTTCAGATTCTGGCATAACATATCTCATGGCAGTGAGTTTGCCGAGGGCAACTCTCCTCTGGACAGCAGGTTATATTTAATAGTATATTTGTTTTTAAGACTATTCATCCAACAAACAATTATTGAGGGCTAGCTATTGTCGATTTGTTCTTTCATTCATTTGCTCAACAATTATTGAGTCCCTATTACTCGATAGGAACTGGGCTAGGAATCCAGCAGTGAATAGGAAAGACATGGCCACTATTCTCGTAGAGACTTCATCCAATTAAGAAGACAAATACTAAACAAGTAATTGCAGCAAAGAGAGGCATAATGAGAACATATTTCAGAGAGACCTAACCTAGTCTAGCGATTAGGGTAAACTTTCCTGAGGAAATGATTTTGAAGCCAAGATTTGAAAGATGACTAGGAATGTTCCAGGTAGAGGGAACAACATGTGTAAACGCTTGAGGGCAAGGGAGCATGATGTTGCAGAAACTGAAAGACGTTCAGTATGACCAGAGCATTTAGGGGAATAGCAGAGGACTGGCAGAGGCCAGACCATACGAGATCTAATAAGCCACATGAAGAGTTCAGACTATTTCAGTTGCTCATACACTAAACAAGGGATATGCAATTCTGGCTGCAAATTGGATCAGAGAGAAGAGAGACTGGAGGTAGAGAGATGGTTTAGAAGGTTATTAGGAAAATCTGGGAGAGGATGATGGCAGTAGAGATACAGAGAAGTGCATGAATCTGAGAAATGCTCAGGAGGTAGTAGTAATAGGACTTGAAGATTTATTGGATGTCAGAGATTTTAAAGGTTAGGGAAGAGTTAAGGAGGAGTATTGAGGAGCTGGTTTGGGAATGAAGGGTATGATGGTGGTTTTCACTGAGCTGGGGACATTGCAGAAGGAGCTCTAGTTATCCAGTGGAGGAGAGATGATGAGTATACTTTTGGCTATGCTGTGATTGAGGTGCTGGGAGAGTATCCAAGGAAAGATGGTATGTAGGTGGCTGGATATCCAAGTCTGTGTCTTGGGACAAAGATGGGACTGAAACCATTTGAGGATCATCAGCAAGAGGAATGAATCTGATCACCTATGTTGGGTGTGCAGAGTGAAAAGAACACAAGGCCTCGGAAAGACCTCTGAGATGCACTAATATTTAAGAACTGGGCAGGAGAAAAGATGACCACAAGGGAAACTGAAGAATAAGCTAGGGAAGAAGGTAGATCCGGAGAGTACGGTGCTTGGAGACCAAAAAAAAGAGAGCATTTCTTTTCTTTTCTTTTCTTTTCCAGTAAGAAGTCGTAACTTTATGACAGAAACAGCACAAATTTCAAACCAAGCTGCAGTTACTCCTTTGAGACAACAAAAAAAGTTGCTTTCAGATGGTTACATTGTTAATTCCATAATTGCATTTACAATATCATTACTGTTGTTCTTCAGAACTTGGACTGCCTTTGCTCTCGACACATTTGCTTGTGACATGACCAATTCTATGTCCTTAACTTCTACACCTGTTTCATCGACCTCTTCCTCTTCACTCTCCTCTTGTACAGTTGGAGTCTGTGTGTTTTCTTGAATGTTTGAGACAGCTTCACCTTGAACTCTGAATTTCTCAGCAGCTGCTAGTTGTGCTTGCTGAGATAAATCTTGGATCTTGGCTTCCCCAAAAACTATGTAGGTATCAGAAGCAGGGCTCTTATAGGCATCTGATTTTGTGATGACAAAGAGGATATTCTTAGATTTCCGGATAGTGATTCTAGTCACTCCTGTAACCTGTAGAAGACCCAGTTTGGACATAGCTTCCGTGCCTTCTTTTCACTCCGACTCTGTTTTGCTTTACTGACTGGTTCTTCATCAATTTCAGCTGCTCCCGCCAGCTGGGCTTTTTGTGTGGTGGTCTGGGTGGAATCCTGTTCTTCAAGCCCTGGTACTGATTCACCACTGTCAGATGCTGTTCCAGACCCTGTCTCAGCCTGGGGCTGCGGCAACTCCTGCTCTGTAGCAGGGACGGTTTCGGTGACTTCGCCGGGCATTTTGTGCAGGGAACGCGGAAGCAAGATGGCGGCAGAGAGAGAGAGAGCAAGAGCGTGAGGCGCGCCTGTGGCAGAAGCAAGCAAAAAGAGAGCATTTAAAAAGACATTTGTCAACGGTGTTACATATTGCCAAGAGGTCAAATCAAGTTGGAATGGAAAAGGATCTATTGGATTTAGAAACTGTAAGTTACATGGTCTGAGTGGTGTGGTGTGAGTGGCACTTGGGAATTGTTTATTGGTCAGTTCATTGAAAAAGTGACTAAATTGGGGAATCATTTTTTAAAATTTACATTATTTAACATGCTATTTTAACTGAAAACATATCACTGTACCTTTATTTGCCAATCTTTTGATAGGAGCCCTAAACCTTTCTTTGAGTATGATCTGTTTATTGGAATTCAGCCTCGGTTTTCTCACATAAATCATATCCATAAAGGTAGTGTCTCTCATTCCCTGTTTTAGCCAAGAACTCAAAGGTGCTTATGAAGCAGTCTGAATGCAGAATCCTAGATATTTATGTTCCCTCGATCTTTTCTTGCTCACCCCAATTAAGTGGAAAATTGTAAATCTTTCCAAACCACTCAATTTAATTTGCACAGAAACAACTATTTTATTTTTTCTATTTACATTTCATATAACAGTTATATAATGAGTATATGTAATAATCAGTTAAATTACATAATTATAGTAATAAGAATGCCCGGCATAAATAGGTTAAATAAACACAACTGATTCTTGGTAAGCCTATAACTACATAGAGAAAACAAAAATCCATAGAAAAGAAAACCAAAAAACAAAAATCCATGTATGTACTAGGCAGTAGCACGTTAGCTATAGTGCTACTGCCTATATGTTTTATAAAGGCAACAGACAGTATCAGTCAATTTGTATTATGTTAGCTAAATATACGTTAAGAGAGTTTTTGCTTCAGTTACAGGGGATGGTTCAGAAGGCAGTTAGATTGCAGTGAGCTGAGAAGTAGGAATTGAAGAAATGGAAAGATTGGATTAAATCAGAGTACTCTTACAAGAAGTTTAACTGTGCGGGAGGAGACAGTGCAGTAGCTGAAGACATAATTATAGTTGGCAGATAGGTAAACACATATTCTTCCTAAGAAGAGACCTGAGCATGTTTAAATTCTAGAAGGAGTAGTTAAATACAAATGAAAGAGCGAAGTTGATCAGTGAAGGTTCCAAGGAGGCAAGAATGAAATCCATGGCACATATAGAACGATTAATCTTGAATAGCAAGAAAGACATCCTTTTCATTGTAATAGGAGGAAAGAAGAAAAGTATGGATTTGGGTGCAGGTAGGTTTTTAGGTTTGGTAGCACAAAGTCAAAGGAGTTCCTATCTGGTGACATTTATTTTTTTCTAAGAGGTTAGAGAAGCTGTCTGCTGAGAGTGAGGGGAAGGCAAGAGAGTTAAAGGTTTATGTATGATGGAAAAGATTTGGAATAGGTGCTGCATAGAAGGAAGAAAATGATCACTAAAGAAACACAATAGAGTTGTAATTCAGTGTTGAAGTCCTAGCTGAGATAGGCAAATCCCGTGCTATATGCTGGGTTGAGCATGTTAAATGGGAGGAACATGCAAAGATAGGTAAGACACAGTTTCTGTTCATCAAATGAGAAACAGAGACATATAAACAAACCATTTAAAAAGAATAGAAGATATAAATTGTGGCATACTGTGAAAATTAGTAAACTAGGTTGCACACGGCCACATTAATAAATCTTAAAAAACTTACTGTTGGTCAGGTGTGGTGGCTCACGCCTGTAATCCCAGCACTTTGAGAGGCCAGGGCAGGAGGATCACAAGGTCAGGAATTCAAGACCAGCTTGACCAACATGGTGAAACCCCACCTCTACTAAAAAAAAACAAAAATCAGCTGGGTGTGGTGGCATGCCTGTAATCCCAGCTGCTCAAGAGGCTAAGGCAGGAGAATTGCTTGAACCCGGGAGGTAGAGGTTGCAGTGAGCTGAGATCACACCAGTGCACTGCAGCCTGGGTGACAGAGCAAGACTCTGTCTTAAAAAAAAAAAAAAGAAAGAAAGAAGGAAAGAAAAATTGAGAATGATTATCATAAAAGTCAGATCATGATTACCTCTAGGAGAAAAGAGAGGAGTGTGATCAGAAAGGGACATAAAGGGGACTTTTGGGGTGTCAGTGATGTTCTAGTTTTTGACCTGGATAATGGTGTATTTAGTTGCAGCTCAATTAGGGAAGCAGAACCTCTTTGGGTCATAGGATAAGGGATTTATTATAGGAATTAGACCTTACACCACTGTGGGAGGAGCTGGGGGAAGTAACACCTCAAGAGGAAGTTGAAGGACCAGTGGAGTCACCAATTGATCCAACTGAGAAACCAAGTGCATCCAGCTGCCGAAATGAGACTGCACAGACTCCTTTGGCTAGCGAAGGAGTCCGTGGGCAGCTGCTGCTTCTGTGGGTCTGCAGCCAAACATCTGGTCATGAGCCTGGGACTGCTGTTGGGAAGAAGAGTTGTGTGTGGCACAGAGAAGAGCAAGGACACCTGGGCCCTGTGAGACCTGTGCGTCTGTCTGTGTCCACACCCGCCACAGCAACTTGCAGAGAGAAGGGCTGCTGCTTCACCTCTGCCTCCCAAATCTCACACAAGCTGCTCTTGTGGCCATGCCTGGAAGGGGACTCTGGGAAACACAGTTCCCAGGTTAATCAGTTTGAAATAAAATGATCCAGCACAGGTGGTCTCATGAGTTTCACTTCATAATTATCTGTGATAATGTGCATTTACAGTTCAGCATTTTTCTGAAGTTATTATAATTCATAAAAAGACTGTCAATCAATCAATAAAAGAACAGGCATGGCATTTCAAGGGCCATATATGATATGTTCCCATAGTGTTATTAGAGTATGTTTTTAAAAAGTGCTATGAAGCTAAAGAGACAACTCTGCCTGGGGCATCAGGAAAGTTTTCATAGAAAAGGAGACATTTCAATATAGTAATAAAAATAGCTACCATTTATTGACCACTTACTATGTATGGGACATTATAATATGCTCTTTACTTATATCATTTCGTATAATTTTTACAACAATCCTATGAGCTAGACATTATACTTCCAGTTTTTCAGATAAAGAAACTGAGGTCCAGATAAATAAATGAACTTGCGCAATCTAACAACAAACAGATCAGAAATTTGATATACCTCTAGTTTACTCCAACCACGCGGAGCCACTACTCTCTATGGCCTTCCGTTTGAGTCTGTTTGTTTTTTCTTTTTGGAGACAGACTCTCACTCTGTCACCCAGGCTGGAGTGCAGTGGTGCCATTATGACCCACTGCAGCCTTGACTTCTCGAGCTCAAGCAATCCTCTCACCTCAGCCTCTCAAGTAGCTAGGACTACCAGCCCTTGCCACCATGCCCAATTAATGTTTTGTATTTTGGTTTTGTAGCGATGGGGTCCCACTGTGTTGCCCAGGCTGGTCTTGAGTGCCTGGGCTCAAGCGATCCTCCTGCTTTGGCCTCCTAAAGTGCTGGGGTTACAAGCATGAACCACTGTGCCTGGCCAGGCTTTTTAAAATGCCATCTTTTCTTACCCAGTCTTCCATCTGAGTCTTCACAGACAGTAAAAATATACCTGGCAGGCAGAAGGAATGGCATGGGCAAAGAGTTGGCAACATGAATGAGTGTGGTTTGCTTGCGGAAGATTAAGAAGGTTGACGAATGTCTGTGTAGGAGAAGGTGAAAAAGGTGAAAGATAAGCCATAAAATTTATTGAAGATTTTTTATGCCCTGATAAAGTGTTTCCAACTTATCCTCTAGTCAAAAAGAAGTCATTGGAAATTAATAAGTAAAGAAACAGCACTAACAGATTGTTTTCCTGGCAGTGATTATTTAATAGCCATCTCTACCTTTGTGTCTGGGAGTAGACTTTTTACCTGAACTCTTCGTTATTCTCTTTTTTTTTTCTTTCCTTTTTGAGACAGAGTCTCACTCTGTTACCCAGGCCGTAGTACAGTGGACTGATTTTGGCCCACGGCAGCCTCAATCTCCTAGGTTCAAGCAATCCTCCTTCCCCAGCCTCCTGAGAAGCTGGGACTAGAGGCACAAGCCACCATGCACAGCTAATTTTTTTTTTTTTTTTTTTTTTTTTAAGTAGCTAGGAGGTCTCACTTTGCTGCCCAGACTGTTCTCAAACTCTCGAGCTCAAGTGATCCTCCTGACTTGGCTTTCCAAACTGCTGGGATTACAGGCATGAGCTACTACGCCCAGCCTGACTCTTCTTTATTCTTTATATAGAACTTTCCATCACATGATTTGTTTTGATCTCACAATTAGCCTATGAAGAATGTAGAATAGGTATTATTATCTCCATTATATGAACTTCAAAACTGAGGCTCAGTAAGGTTAGATAATTTGTCCAATGTCACTTGGCTAAGTAAGTGACAAACTTTGGAAACTTTGGAAGAAAGCCCACATTTCCCTGACTCCCTGTTTTCTCTTCTTCCTACCCCATGTTGCCTAACTTGACCTGGGCAAATGTGAAAGTAAAGAAAACAAAACGAATCAAAATCCCAGTGCGTTTTCCAGTGAGCTGTAGCCAGGCCGAGTGAATTTTCTGTCTCTTGAATTCCAGGAGCTGAGAACTGATTGGCATCATCATCTTTTGAGAAATTAAACTTTAGTCATTTAATTTCTATTTGAACTAAAATTATGAGACTCAGATATCTTTTGATTTAAACCTAATGACAGCAAATTG
Source organism: Macaca thibetana thibetana (assembly GCF_024542745.1). Lineage (NCBI taxonomy): Eukaryota > Metazoa > Chordata > Mammalia > Primates > Cercopithecidae > Macaca > Macaca thibetana. Next base: position 34,452,850 of record NC_065593.1, read on the forward strand.
ATTCATAGTGGGAATACAGTAATTCTGGATAGGCATAAGTTTTGTGTTTTAAAATGAAACGCAGTTTTTGAATTGCAATGAACAAGAGAATGTAATTAGTCCCAATTGCCAAATCAGAAATTCTGCCAGAAATTTCAAGAAAGGAAAAAAAGAATGGGATCGTGTTCAACATCGATGCCAGGGAAAGAATGCTTCCAGAGGCTCGAGGACTCTCCATGGGAAATCAGTTCCCTCCAGTTCGTTAAATCTCCACAGCCGTACCTTTCATCAACACTGAGCATTTCCTCGATTTTAAAATTCCTAGTTTGGTATTATGTTTTCCTTTATTAAAACTCCTGTCATTGCTCTGAAATCCCCACCTCCGTTTATAAAGTCTGAATGTATGAAGGTCATGAGGATTTTGTTTTTCAATGGTATCCGATTTTTCCTTTAACATAACCAGTGAGGAGGAATAGAATGAGGGCTGGACCGGGGCGGCTGGCATCCGAAGTGCTTGCTTGCGAGCTTTTCTTTATCCCTTGTTTGTTTCCTGGATGTCTGTCTAAGGAGATGCCAGAGTCTGTGTCCTGATAACACACTGGGTCTGTAAAGTGACTGCTGATGGAAAGCTTCCCCGCCACCCCAGCGTGATTACACTGAAATTCAGAAATCTACCAGAAGACAGTTTTCTCAATTCATCACCCTTCCAAGGACGTTACGTAGGTCTCGCTTTCTCAGAGTGAGCAACAACAAAGCAACATAGAAAGAAGGCACATCACCCTTCCATCCCTTCCAATTTATATTACTTTCTCAACTGGCTTTTAAGCTATTGCAAGTATGTATTCATATCATCTCTCTTTGCAAAACTGCTTAGGTCTGAAGCATAGGAATATATATATTTCTTCCAAAGCAGAAGATACATATGTTTTCTTCTCAAGCAATAAAATCTTGGGGATAGGTGTCAAAGCATCACATGATTCTAGTGTCTTGTTAAAATTGGTATTTTTCTAGATCCCAGGAGTTCCATGAATAGACGGTAGCGTTTCTCTTCATTCTCAATGCCAGCTATGTCTACCTGGAAGAAGAGACACACACTTAAAGCTGGTGGCAAAGGCTACTGACTTGGTTGATAGGAGTATTCTGCTTCGATTATTATGTTTAAACTTTTTTTGAAAATGTTTTATAATCTGTTAAGATTCAACAACATCAGGGAAAAAAAAAAAAGATCTCAAAAGCTCTCTGCCTTACTCAATTTCAGATAATTATGTTAAAAATTGTTTAGAACTACAATCAGAGGAAGGTTCTAACTAACTTTTAACAAAATAAAGTCCAACAAGCAGACTTCCATAGAACTGGCTCATTGGCATGTAGCATAAGAGAGAGAATTGTTTTATTTGAAATTGTCGTATTTCACCATCCTCAAATTAGGTGAATTTTTTTAAAGTTTCAGTTATCCCAAATGAATTTCTGATTTTCATTAGAAAATTGCTAAACCTTCATGTTGTCTAGAAAATTTCTCTAATTTAAAATTAAAGATTTTACTAAAAATAAAGAAATAAATAATAAAAAATAAAATAGGTATTTTTTTAACCTAAGTTTTCTCTCTTTCAGTATTATTCTTACTTGGCTTGAAAGATGCTGCTTTATGCCCAGCCAAAAATATGAAAGATTCAAATACAAAGCATTTAAGTGCCGAGCATATTGCAGTATGCGATGCTGGCCTCACCATCCTATTGGCTCCTATCCACAAGTATTCAAAATGGAAAATGTACCTAATGACGGTTTATGCATAACTTCTGGGAAATCTCTTTGGATTTAATTTTTTAGAATTTAACCCTGTTCGTCATTTCATATAAGTGGTCCCAAAGAGATCTCCATAAGTGGCCAGCTTTAATTTGTATGCCTCAGGGGTTCACAGCATTGTGAATGGAAATGAAGGGCTGGCCCTGGTTTCAAAATGACAGCTTGCTTGGTTATAGGCAGGATACAGGATACAGTAGTTCAAAATTAACCACAATTATCAGAGCCAAACGTTCTACCTCCTGCTTATTTAGCAACCTGAGTCCCTCAGTCTAAACCTGAAAAGTTATTCTAACTGCATCTGATCAAATATATTAGCTGAATTAGATTTAATCCATTGCTCAATACCAGCTCCTTCCATAGCATTAGACAAATGGTCTAAGTGTCTTGTCTTCCCTACCTGTATAATTGGAGATTATTCTCTTGGATTCTGTGATGAAATACTAAACTCCTGCTTTTGTTGCCTCTACCCAAGGGCTTAGGGCTTTTTCCTGTGCTTGTGGCTGGGGAAAGTAGCCCTTTCTTTCTCTTATACTTCCCTTGTGTCTATAGCAACACACTCTCAAATACTTATCGTGTTTGAATGGGAAACAAATCCTGTATTACTTGTTGAGATTTATAAGTAAAATAATGTAAGTGCACAATTATAGGTAGGTAAAGTGGCTCCATAATCTAACTTTTTGTAGTACAGAGAATAAACATAGTAAAAGATCTTGTTTCTGGGTATCTCTGTTCGGCCACCTGGCTTACTTCTCCAATCAGTCTACTCTAGATAGTTTTCTGATCAGTTCTGAGAAGGAGATAATAATATTTGTCTAACCCCTTTTACAGATGAGAAAGAATTTATGAGTTAGGCTTTTGTGTTTGACTTATGCTCTTCCATCTATAGTTATATATTAAAATAGTTTAGAATGAGTTAATATATGTAAAGCATTCAGAGCAGTACCTGTACCTGGTATATGATACTATATAAACATTTGCTCTTATTTTGAGTTTGTTTGTTTTAAGAAACTGGGTCTCACTGTATTGCCCAGGCTGGTCTTGAACTCCTGGCTTCAAAAAATCCTCCTGCCTTGGCCTCCCATTCCAACTGCTTTATGAAGTCTTCCCTATTCTCATCTGGGTACTCCTATCTCTGTATAACCAGGTGCTTCTTGGACTTGTTTTCCAATTTAAACTTACATTGTATTTAATTGCTTCTATTGCTGTCTCCCTCACTAGACAGTAAGCTATCTGAAGGCAAGAACCATGGCTTTTCTTTGTATTGTCTTCCGCTTCAATGCCAGTTATATTACTTTCAGGCATTACATCCTTTAAAAAGTGTTCATTGGTTTAATTGCACTGATGATCTTCAAAACCGGTGGGAAGTTATTAACCAGTGTAGGCTTCGCTCTTAGACCTGCCTACAAATACTAAGAGACATTAAATTAGTTTCTCTATGGTGTAGATAAATTGGGGTTGTGATAAAATTAAGCAAGGGGCATGGTCAAATGGCAGGGACCAGAAAAAAGGTAATTGCAAAACAGCAAAATCAAAAAATGTACAAACAATGGAATTAATTTAGATTGGAACTCACTAAAGCAGCAGGCAGACTGGGGCACAAAATTAGGGACAAGATCAATACAAGGTAAGGGAATAGGGCAAGCTGAAGCATGGTTCAGACCCCATCCACAGATAGCTGCAATCTTAAGAAGGTATCTGAAATGGCTTCTAAGTGTTGCATTGACAGGTGACTGTGGGATCGGAGATCAAAAGATCATAGTCTCTTAACTAGGAAGGATAAGTCTTTCCACGTTCGTTTTGTCCCAAGATGTTTGTTAAAAGATCTCAGCTTATTAGAATAATTCCCATGTATCCAGGCTCATCTTCACAAATCTTCAACTTCCAGAGCTGTGTCAAGATAGTAGTGCTATGTCTTCAAAAAGGATCACAGATTTAATCATCACTTAATTAGAGAACCAATTCCAATTTTCTAAATACTACAGGATTTTCCACATTGAATTTGTTCTCTGGAACTCCTAATGGTTGGGCTTTTGACCACGGTACCAATAGCATTCGCCCTTAATGCTCACTAAGTGGAACATTAGATGCACAACTCTCTAGATGTTATTTGGTTGCAGATGGCAGGTCCTTAAGTCTAAAAGTTATCCCTCTCAATGGTGTACCACTATGCAATACCACATGCTTCAGACCTCAACTTCTACAGTACTGCTTACTTGGATCAGAGAAGGAAGAAAAGGAAGGGAGAGAGGGAGGACACTGTGTAGAAAGGAAAGAAGTTTAATAATGAGTTTGGTGGAGCAGACAACAAACAGGGAAATGCTATCTAGACTTAGAGGTCGCTGAGAAGCTGAATTTAATAGTTTTGATCATAGAACTAAAGAAGATGTATTTCAGTCTTTAAGAGAGTTAAATAGGGCTCTAAGTGCAGAAGGTTAGAAGTACTTGGCCGCCAACCCATTAGTATGCACTTGGAACCGTACTTTATCTTGTCCCAAAATTGATTTTTCATTTGTAGAAGGGCACCCCCCAATAGCTGAATTGTTTTCAGCTAGAAAGTCTGCCAAGAGCTCAGGTCCTTGAGTAAAGATGTTTTTTATGTTTCTGTCATTCGGACTCTTAACTGTTAAAGAGGGTTAACCAGATATTTGTGTTTGTAAAGTCCAAGAGCTCTATTGTCTGAGAAATGGAGTCATCCTACAGCACTTTGGGAGGCTGAGGTGGGCGGATCACGAGGTCAGGAGATCGAGACCATCCTGGCTAACACAATGAAACCCCGTCTCTACTAAATATACAAAAAATTAGCCGGGTGTGGCGGCGGGCGCCTGTAGTCCCAGCTACTCAGGAGACTGAGGCAGGAGGATGGCGGGAACCCGGGGGGCGGAGCTTGCAGTGAGCCAACATCGTGCCACTGCACTCCAGTCTGGGCGACAGAGCGAGACTCCATCTCCAAACAAACAAACAAACAAATAAATAAAAATTAAAAATAAAAAAAAGGGAGTCATCCTAGACTTCCCCCTCTATACTGGGCATCTGATGTTTCTTTGGCTATCCCAAATTAAATCTTCCTCCCTAACATCACCTTAACATTTGGGGGGTGAGGATTTTCTTTACTAAATTTTGAGTACTATAAATCAAGATACCTTGTCCTTGCTCTATGAAAGCTGATGGGGCTCTCAGATGCAATTATATGCTCCTTCCATAAGATCTGTAACTCTTACTGTCTTGGTTATCAAAAGCCAACCGTATGGCTTAAACTCAGCTAGCTGGGAGTGCCTTTTCTGGGACTTCTCTTTAGTTCTCCTATTATCAAAGCAATTGACTTCAGCTTCCCAGCCACCTCTAAGTCTAGACAGTAGTTTCCTGTTTTCTGCCCCATCAAACTCAATATTAAACTTCTTTCCTTCCTACACAAGGTTCTTCCTTCCTCCCACTCGAGTCACAAGTGCAGTGAGACAGGAAAAATCAGTAGGACCTATTTCATTCCAGTGGCAGTAGCCCAGTGAAACTGTCAATTAGCTACTACTGACTTGGCCCCTGTCATTACTAAGCCTAGTTCTCCACCTGGTTTTTTTAGTTGTCCAATACCCTTATTTTTAAAATTCCCTTTTTGTTTAAGTCAGTCAGATTTGATTTTTATTATTAGCAATCAAAGAACTCTAATTCAATATCCCTTTTCCCACACATTTTCCTCCTCACTCAGTCCTGTGTATTTTAATCCAGAACAGAGCTTGACTCTATTTACTTTGTATACAGCTACTTTGACATCACCTCTAAGCCAAGCTTTTTTTTTTTTTTTTTCTGAGACAAGGTCTCGTTCTGGTCCTGGAGTGCAGTGGCACAATTATAGCTCACTGCACCCTCCAGCTCCTGGGCTCAAGTGATCTTCCCGCTTCAACCTCTCAAGCAGCTGGGACCATAGGCATGCGTCACCAAACCCGACTAGTTTTTTGTTTCTTGTTTTGTTTTGTTTTAGATACGGGATCTCACTGTGTTGTCCAAGCTGGTCTTAAACTCCTGGGCTCAAGCAATCCTCACACCTCAGCTTCTCAAAGTGCTGGGTTACAACAGGCATGAGCCATTGCACCTGGCCAAGCTTTTTTTTAATATGCAATCTTTTCTTACCCAGACCACTGCAAGAGTGTTCATGCTTCCACTGTTGTCATCCTCAAATCTAACCCATTTTCCATATTGCAAGCACATCAATCTTTTAAAATTCAAATCTAATCATGATATTCTTCAGTCTAAAACTCTTGCTTCCCACTGCTTTTAGAAGAAAATTAAAAATCCTTAAGAAGGCCTGTAACAAATTTCATAATCTGGCCCTTGTCATCCCTCCAGCCTTGTTTTACTATATTCTCCCTGCCTGCTCACTGAGCTCCAGCAACTCTGGCCTCCTTTTCATTTCATCTCTCTCTCTCTCTCTCTTTTTTTTTTTTTTTTGGAGACAGTCTCGCTCTGTCGCCCAGGCTGGAGTGCGGTTGCACGATCTCGGCTCACTGCAACCTCCACCTCCTGGGTTCAAGCGATTCTCCTGCCTCAGCCACCTGAGTAGCTGGGATTACAGGCACGTGCCACCACGCCTGGCTAATTTTTGTATTTTTAGTAGAGACAGAGTTTCACCATGTTGGTCAGGCTGGTCTCGAACTCCTGACCTTGTGATCCATCCACCTTGGCCTCTCAAAGTGCTGGGATTACAGGCATGAGCCACCGTGCCTGGCCCCTTTTCATTTCTTGAACACACTAAGCTTTTTCTTATCTCGGGGCCTCAAAAATGCAACTCCCTCCACCCAGGCTACTTCTACCCTGTCAATTATCTGCCTGCCTGTCTACTCTTCCCGTCTCACCTACAGTGTCGCTAAGGGAGGCCTTTTTGGCCTGGCATGGTGGCTCATGCCTGTAATCTCGGCACGTTTGGAGGCTGAGGCAGGCAAATCACTTGAGGTCAAGAGTTGGAGACCAGCCTGGCCAACATGGCAAAACCCCATCTCTACTAAAAATACAAAAATTAGCTGGGTGTGCTGGCAGGCACTGTAGTCCCAGTTACTTGGGGGGCTGTGGCAGGAGAATCACTTGAACCAGGAAGGCAGAAGTTGCAGTGAGCCAAGATTGAGCCACTGCACTCCAGCCTGGGTGACAGAGCGAGACTCCATCTCAAAAGAAAAAAAAAAGAGAGGCCTTTTCTTATCTCCTAATCTAAACACTACTCTTTTCCTTCAGAATAGTTATAATTTTTACATACCTATTTTTAAAATTATTCAGATAATGTCTGTCCTTGTACATGACAAGGTACAGATGATGTCCTAATGCTTGTTAGCTTCAAAAGAATGGGAATCACATCTGCTTTGCTCACCACTCCATACTGGGTGGATTGCTAGCACCCAGTAGAGTGCCTGACTTATAAAAGTTCTTTAAGAAGCATCTCAATTCAGATGACTGAATGAATGGATGGGAGTCATCACATCGTAATTTCTTCTCCTACCCTTACCATTACTTCCTATACTAAATCAGTTACTCAATCAGCAAGTCTTTCATTCAGTCTCTAAAATATGCCTCTCTTATCACTGCTACAGTTTAGTTCAGACTCTTATCATTTCTCCCCTGGGCCTTTGCAATAACTTCCTAACTAGTCCTCTTGTCCCCAGTCTTATCCTTCTCTTACGTTTCACACTGCAGCTGGAGTGATCTCCTGAAATCACGAATCTGATTGTATCACCTCTTTACTTACAGTGCTTTGATAGCTTCTCATCACCTGCAGAATGAAGGCCAAATTCCTCATACAAAGCCCTAAGTGACTTAGTTCTCTATATATCTGTAGCTTCTTTCCCCCACTACTCTCTACTTTTAACTTGAAGCTCTTTTTCTTTTCCCTCGTGGTTCCCTTGGCCTAGGACACGAGTGACACTGTTCTTCACCTCACCAACTCTAACATCCCACAGCGCCCCGTGTCCTAGCACAGTTTATTATGTTGTGCTGAACTGTATCTGTTTATGTGTCTGCCTCTGTCATTACAATGAAAGTTCCTTGAGGACATGAACTATGCGTTATTCATATTTCTATTATCCTTATAGGGCCTTTTTCAACCTGCAAGTTGCAATCTAGTCATTGGTCATTAAATCAAATTAGTGGGTTATGGCTAGTATTAGTTTTTAAAAATTATGTGGAAGAGAAGAGAAAGTCTCAGACTATACCACATATAGTAAGGGTAATTCTGTGTGTGTGTGTGTGTGTGTGTGTTTGTGGGTGTGTATGTGTGAAACTTTTTTTTCTTTTTCGAGAAGGAGTTTCGTTCTTGTCTCCCAGGCTGGAGTGCAATGGCACGATCTCGGCTCACTGCAACCTCTGCCTCCCAGGTTCAAGCTATTCTCCTGCCTCAGCCTTCCGAGTAGCTGGGTTTACAGACATGCACCACCAGGTTTGGCTAATTTTGTATTTTTAGTAGAGACAGGGTTTCACCATGTTGGTCAGGCTGGTCTCAAACTTCTGAACTCAAGTGATCCACCCACCTCAGCCTCCCAAAGTGCTGGGATTACAGGTGTGAGCCACTGTGTCTGGCCTGAAACTTTTTTATATGCACATACATATATAAAATATATATAAATAAGCGTATGCACTAGGTCCCTATGTACAATGTATTTTTGCCATAAGATTACCAGTAAAAGTTTATTTTCTGAAGAACATTATTCTAATATCTAGAATATAGAAGGAGCTAAATAACTACCCATCTTAAATCTTTTTGGAATGAAGTAGAGGGGAAAACAAATGTGTCTGAATAAACCTAACCTCAGTGAGCCCATGATTTCTCCTGCTTATCTGACTTCTTACTCTTCAAGGCCCAGATTATTTCCATTCATCAAGAAGACATAAAAATCTTAAAAATTTATACCTTTAATAACAGAGCTTCAAAATACATGAACCAAAACCTGATAAAACTGAAAAGAGAAATAAACAAACGCACAATTATATAAGATATTTCAAAACTCTTCTATCAGTAACCAATATGACAAGTTGACAGAAAAGCAGAAAAGGCACTCAAGACTGAAATAACATTGTCAACCAACTTGGACAGTCCGACTCACACCAGCAGGATAAATACTCTTTTCAAGTGCTCATGAAACATTTATCAAGAGAGACCATATTCTGGCCCATAAAACAAGTCTCAATTAATTTTAAATTATTTAAGTCATACAAGGTAAGTTTTCTGACCACAATGCAATTTAATTAGAAGTCAGTAATAGAAAAAGGTATTTAAAATGCCTAGGCACTTGGAAATTATACAATATTGTTCTAAATAATCAGTGAATCAAAGAAGAAATCACAAAGGAAATTAGAAATTATTTTGACTAGAGAGAAATTTTTAGGACTAATAGCCTATGATAGGAATGGAAAAAGATCTCAAAATATTGACTTCAGCTCATACCTTAAGAAACTGGAAAAGTAAGATCAGATTAAACTCGAAGAAGAAGACAGGAAACAATAAGAGAATAGAAATCTATAAAATGAAAGAGAGTAATGAAGAAAATCCATAAAACCAAAAGCTTGTACTTTATGAAAATCAATATGATTGATTAACCTGTAGCCACTCTAATCAAGAAAATAAAAGATACAAACTGCCAAAATCAGGAATAAAAGAGAATATATTACTAAAGATCCTACAGACATTGGAAGAATAATAAGAGACTATTATGAGCAATTTTATGGCCATAAATTTTACAGCTTAAATTAAGTGAAAAAATCCCTTGAAAGACTCACACTATAAAAGCTCATTCAAGAAGAAATAGATAATCTAAATAGCCCTGTATCTATCCACAAAACTGAAGCTGTTAAAAATAATTTCATAATGAAAACTCCAGTGCAAATACTACTTAACACTTAAGGAAGAAATAATATCAATTCTATACACACTCCTTCAGGAAAGTGAAGAGTGGGAATATTTCCCAACTCATTCTATGAAGCTAGTGTTACCTTGATATGAAAACCATCAAAGAATCACAAGAAAACTACAGATCAATATTCCTCATGAACAAAGTTGTAAAAATTCTAAACAAAGTATTAGGAAGTCAAGTCCATCAATGTAAGAAGAATACATCACAATAAAGTTGGGTTTATCCCAGCAATGCAAGAATGGTTCAATATTAAAAAATAAATCGATGTGAATCATCATATTAACAAACTGAAAAAGAACCATAGATCATCTCATAGACACAGAAAAAGCAATTGACAAAATCCAACACACATTCCTGCTTTAAAAACAAAACAAAACAAAAAAAACTCTCAGCAAATGAGAATAGAAGAAAATTTCTTCAATTTGGTAAGAGGCATTTACAAAAAATATCCTTCTAACATCATACTTAATGAGGAATGATGGAATGCTTTCTCCCTAGAATTAAAAACCAGACAAGTTTGTCTCCTCTCACCATGCCTATTTAACATTTGTACTAGTGGTTTTAGCTAGTGCAATAAACAAGAAAAGGAAATAAAAAGCATCCAGTTAGAAAGGAAGTTCACAGATGATATGACCATCCATGTAGAATATCCAATGCAATATACACAGCTTTACTGGAACTAACGTGAGTCTAGAAAGGTGACAGGACACAAAAGCAATATACAAAAATCCATATTTCTATATACTAATAACAATCAGAAATTGTGATGAAAAACAACATATTTGTAACACAAATACAGCATATTTATAAAAATATGGAACATTTAAGAATAAATGTGACAAAAGGTGTACAAAAATGTACAAGGCCTATACTATTAAAAGTATAAAATATTACTGAGAGGGCTGGGTGCAGTGGCTCACACCTGTAATCCCAGCACTTTGGGAGGCTAAGCTGGGAGCATTGCTTGAGCCCAGAAACTCAAGACCAGCTTGGACAACATAGCAAGACCTCGTCTCTACTAAGAATTAAAAAAAAAAAAAAAAAACTAGCCAGGTGTGGTGTGCATACCCGTAGTCCCAGCTACTTGGGAGGCTGAAGTGGGAGGATTGCTTGAGCCTGGGAGATGGAGGCTGCAGTGAGCTGTATTCATGCCACTGCACTCCAGCCTGGGCAACAGAGTGAGCCCCTGTCTCAAAAAAATAAAAATAAAAATAAACGTTGCTGACAGAAATTAAGACCCAAATAATGGAGAGATATACTTTGTTCATACATTGGATGACCCAATATTTTAAAGATATCAATCTTCCCAACGTTATCTTACTCAAAATTACCATGAGCGTTTTAGTATTAATAGATAAACAAATTCTAAAATTCATAAGGAAATGTCAAGGACCTAGAATGGTCAATGCAATTTTTATAAAGAAGAACAAAGTTGGAGGATTAACACTTATCTGATTTCAAGACTTAAAAAGATATAATAGTCAAGATAGTGCGGTATTGTAAGTACAGACAAGTAAGTGGAACAGCATATAGAGTCAGAAATAGACCCACACATATATGGACAACCTTTTTTTTAATCTTGAGACAGGGTCTCACTCTGCAGCCTTGACCTCCTGAGCTCAGGTAATTGTCCCACCTCAGCTTACCGAGTAGCTAGGACTACAGGCACACACCACCATACCTGGCTAACTTTTTGTACTTTTTGTAGAGACAGAGTTTCACCATGTTGCTCAGGCTGTTCTCAAACTCCTAGGCTCAAGCGATGCTCCCGCCTCAGCCTCCCAAAGTGCTGGGATTAAAGGCATGAGCCACCATGCCTAGCCTGGACAACTTATTCTTGACAAAGGCACAAAAGCAATCCAGTGGAGAAAAGATACTAATTTCAACAAATGTTGCTGGAATAATTAGATTCAAAAATAAAATAAAATTGGACTCATACCTCATATATCATATGCAAAAATTACCCCAAAGTGCATCACAGACTTTAAATTACATTTAATTTAAAGGAAATTACAGGAGAAAAATACAGGAGAAAAATCTCTGTAACCTAGAGTGAAGGAAAAATGTCTTAGATATGATACCAAAAGTATGATCCATATTGACAAATTTGATTCATCAAACTTAAAAGCTTCTGTTCTTTGAAAGCCATTGTTAATAGAATGATAGGTCACAAACTGGAAGGAAATACGTGCAAGGCATATATCTGATAAAGAACTTGAATCCAGAATATATAAAGAACTCTTAAAACTCAACAACAAACAAACCAGTTTTTTAAATGAGCACAAGATTTGAACAGACTCACCAAATAAGATCTATGGATGACCTATAAACACATGAAAAGATGCTCGATATCATTAGTCATTAGAGAAATGCAAATTAAAATCACAATAAAATGTTACTGCATACCCACTAGAATGGCTAAAATCAAAAAGACTGTGCATACCAAGTGTCGACAAAAATGTGGAGGAACTTAAACTTTTATATCTTGCTGACAGGAATGTAAAATGGTACAATCACTTTGGAAAACAGTTTGACAGTTTCTAAAAGGGTCAAACATACGCCTACCATATGATTCAGCCATTTCACTCCTAGATATTTACCCAAGGGAAATGAAAGGATCCATCCATGCAAAGATTTGTACATGATCGTTCATAGCAGCTTTATTTGTTATAACAAATAACTGGAAATTGCCCAAATGTCCATGAACATGTGAACAAATAAACAAATTTTGCATATCCGTACAATGGAATGGTACTGAGCAATAAAAGAAAGTAAACTATTGTTATGTGCAACATGAAATTTCAAAATAATTATGCTGAGTGAAAGAAGCCAGACAAAAAAGAATACATACTGTATGCCTGTATGACTCCATTCATACAAAATCCTAGAATATGCAAGCTAATCTATGGTGACAGAAAGCTGATCAGTGGTTGTTTGGGGACCGAGGGGTAAGGGGTTGCAGAAAAAGAGTTGGGAGGGGGATCTATGAAGAGGCATGAGACAACTTTTTGAGATGATGAATGGCCTCATAGGTTACAAATACGTCAAACCTTGTCAAATTATATAGTTTAAATATGTACAATTTAATGTATGTTAGTTATATATCAGGCTGGGTGCAGTGGCTCATGCCTGTAATCCCAGCACTTTGGGAGGCCGAGGCGGGCAGATCACGAGGTCAGGAGATCGAGACCATCCTGGCTAACATGGTGAAACCCCGTCTCTACTAAAAATACAAAAAAAAAAAAAAATTAGCTGGGTGTGGTGGCAGCCACCTGTAGTCCCAGCTACTAGGGAGGCTGAGGCAGGAGAATGGTGTGAACTAGGGAGGCAGAGCTTGCAGTGAGCTGAGATCACGCCACTGCACTCCAGCCTGGGTGACAGAGCGAGACTCCCTCTCAAAAAAAAAAAAGAAAAAAAGAAAAGAAAAGATATTATTTCATATTCTTGGGTGAAGATGACCTTTCTTAGCACTCACTAAAGCTAGAAACTCAGTAAAAAGGCTAATATAATTCACCACATAATTGACCACAAATCTACCACATAACATAAACTAAGTTAAAAGATAAACTTCAAGGCCAGAACTTTGAGAGGCCAAGGCAGGCAGATCACTTGAGGTCAGGAGATAGAGACCAGCCTGGCCAACATGATGAGACCCCGTCTGTATTAAAAATACAAAAATTAGCCAGGCTTGGTGGCACACATCTGTAATCCCAGCTACTCTGGAGGCTGAGGCAGAAGAATCACTTGAACCCAGGAGGCGAAGGTTGCAGTGAGCTGAGATTGCGCCACTGAACTCCAACCTGGGAGACAGAGTGAGTGAGACTCCATCTTAAAAAAAAAAAAAGAATAAACTTCAACATATGATATGCAAAAGGCTAATATCTTCACTATATAAAGGGCTCTTACAAATTAATTTTTAAAAGATGAATACTTAAATAGAAAAACAGGGAAAAGGCATACATTTCCTAGTAATTCACAAATGAAGAAAATTACAGTTGTCACTAAATGTATAAGATGTGTTACTCCATCAGTAATAGAAGTTTGTTTGTTTGTTTGTTTGTTTGTTTGGACAGAGTCTCGCTCTGTCACCCAGGCTGGAGTGCAGTGGCACGATCTCAACTCACTGCAACCTCCACCCCCTGGGTTCAAGCAATTCTCCTGCCTCAGCCTCCCAAGTAGCTGGGATTACAGGCGCTCACCACCACACCCGGCTAATTTTTGTTATTTTTAGTAGAGATGGGGTCTCACCATATTGGTCAGGCTAGTCTCAAACTCCTAACCTCAGGTGATCCACCCATCTCGTCTTCCCAAACTGCTGGAATTACGGGCATGAGCCACCACACCTGGCATAAGATATTTAACTTACAACAATAAAATAGAATTTGTATTTTATCTAACTGGCAAATATTGGAAACAGATTGTCCACAGAGCAGGTGAAAGTGTGGAAATTTGCATACTGATTTGTATTACTCTCACAGCAATTTGGCAAGATACATAAAATTATCAAATATCTCAACACTTAAATCCAATAATTTCAATTTTTAGGAATTTACTCCAAAAAAAAAATCACCAAACATTTTGTTTATAATCACTCCAAATTGGAAACAACTGTCATGTTTACTTCTGTGTTGTTTCACTATGACCAGAATGCCATGTCATCATTAAAAATTATGAAGAGCTGTATTATTGACCTGGAAAGATACCTATTAAGTGAAAAAAGGTGGTTTGCAAAGTACTATGGGTAGGTATAACTAAATTTAAAAAGTAGTTTGTAAAAAATATCCTGGAAGGATGTACCACAGAGTGTTATTAATAACAATGGTTTTCTCCGGGTCTGGTGGCTCATGCCTATAATCCCAGCACTTTGGGAGGCCAAGGCGGGTGGATCACTTGAGCTTAGGAGTTTGAGACCAGCCTGGCCAACGTGGCAAAACCCCATCTTTACTAAAAATTAGCTGAGCGTGGTCCAGCCACCTGTAATCCCAGCTACTTAGGAGGCTGAGGCAGGAGAATCTCTTGAACCCAGGAGGAGGAGGTTGCAGTAAGCCCAAAGCCTAGATCACTCCACTGTACTCCAGCCTGGGCGACAGAAGGAGACCACATCTCAAAAAAAAAAAAAAAAAAAAAAAAAAAAAAGTCTGCATAGTAAAAGATCCCCATTTTAGAGAAAAAAAAAATCTGATCTAAAATTATTCAATAAGAATTTTATGGCCAGGCGTGGTGGCTCACAACTGTAATCCCAGCACTTTGGGAGGCCGAGGCAGGTCAATCACCTGAGGTGAGGAGTTTGAGAATAGCCTGACCAACGTGGTGAAACCCTGTCTCTACTAGAAATACAAAAATTAGCCAGGTGTGGTGGCGCATGCCTGTACTCCCAGCTACTTGGGAGGCTAAGGCAGGAGAATCGCTTGAACTCAGGAGAAGGAGGATGCAGTGAGCCGAGATCGCACCACTGTACTCCAGACTGGGCAACAAGAGTGAAACTTCATCTCAAAAAAAAAAGAATTTTGTAATAAAATTCGTTTCTACCTGGGTTTTTTAATGTTCTAATTTGTTCATTAAAGCAATGGTTCCTAACCAAACAGTTTTGAGCATGAAAAGTACAAGAGCTTCTATAACCAGCTCTGAGTAAAATACATCTATCATCACTTCGTGAGATGACTTCCCACTAAACAAACACCTGGGCTAAGAAAATTAATGGATAAACCAATATTGCAAGCCTGGGCTACATTCATATATATTGGATTAGTTTATATTCACATCATTATTTCTTGTTGAAAAGTATTCCATTTAAATAGTTTAAAAATTTGCTTTCATGAGATATTGTCATATTTAAATATACACCGAACATACTCTGGATAATGTTACACAAAAGTTGTGAAACTAATCATTTTTGAAAGGATACTGTATAATAATTGTGCTGTATGTTTACACATGAAAACAAAGCACTCTTAGGAATGCTAGTTGTTAGAGTGATGTGTCTCAAGGTGAATCATCTTCAAATTGTAAAAATTCACACTGGGGAATGTTGGCAAGATCAAGGCATTATTAAAGATAATAATAAGTTACATATCAAATGTGAACGGCATCATTTCTCTGCACCAACTTTTACCACACAGCTGCCTATGACAATTTAAACAAAAAACCCAAACACATTATAAATCATGCACCCCCCTACACACCCTCTTAAGCAAAAACATCTACCAAGTATACAATCAAATTAAAACTGTAGGAGAGATTTATTAGCTTGTAGATGTTCCTAATTATTCGAAAAACTTGTCTGACGTTCAATAGCAACATCATTCAAGAGCACAGTTCAATCTTAGGAAAGGGAATCCAGTCATGAAACTGATCATAGAGAATGTTTATTAAGTCTATGTTCCAGGGCAAAGCAAACTTTTGGGAAGTAGGCTGGGTTTTGTTATATAATGCACACAATAGGTCTCAGTCTTTGCCGCTATCTAGAAGACTTCCTACACACAGGAGATACAGTCAGTCATACAGCAGGTATACCAGGAAAGGGGCAACAAGGAGGGAAAGGGGGTAAGATTTATTACCTTCAATTATTTTTGTTCAAAACTTTCCTCAGGGCACAGGCACATAATATATCGTACTTTCCATTACTTAGTACAAATGTAAAACATATCTAAAAAACACATTTCATCTTCATAACATATTAAAATAACAAGTGGGATGTCATGACGTTAATTTGACAGATGGACTGTCATTTAGCAATGTTGTACAACATTAGTTAACAGCAAATTAATATCATCATATCCAGTTTTTCCTAACAGAAGCTATCAAATTGGAAAAAAATTAGTAAACAAATCTTTGATTTGTTTTGGGGGCAAAATAACTAGCTAAAATATGCAAATGCAATTCATATATAATTTTAAAATAGCTACCTTTTACAAACTTAAATGGTAAATAGTCTAAAAACTCTGATCTCACAATCCCCCCCCCCCGACTTTATTGTTCACCAAGGTATTGATTTTTTCTGACAAGTTCGCATGTACGTTATGAATTGACTCATAAAAATTTTCAGCATATTGTACTGGGTTTATTATAGCCATCCTTACTATATATTAAGACCAGTATCTTTTCATCAACACCAGCTGTTAAGCAAACTCAAGTGACACAGTAGATTCATGATTAGTTCACAGAAAAGAAAGCAAAAATAGAGTGACATAAATTTAATTTCATTACACTTTGGCATTTAAAGCCATATTTTATACCCCACTGACCACAAAGGACGTCTCTATTGTAAAAAAAATCTTGCTCTACACAATGCTAGTAACAACACCATTTACCAAATGGAGGTTCATTTTAGTTGAAATTCTTTATCAAATTTTGATGAAATAATTTTAATAGTATTGAAATAACATGAGAAAATTATGTCTTGCAAATTTATCCTCACTGATAAGGGATTCTGTAGGTCATTTCTGTTAATATTTTTTTCTTTACATAGTGCATAAAGGGTAGGAACAAAAGAAGAAAGAAAACTTCCAGCCTGATATCAGGGTTTGAGTCAAAACAGCAGCTTAACTTTATCTGGCTCTTAGAGCAGTAACTGGAAGGGTCGCAAAATTGTGGCTTTAAATCTTTAGTAGCTACATTCTAGAAAAAAATAAAACAGTGATGTTATAACATTACATTGACCTGCTTCTTATATACTTTTTAGCAAATAAGTTACAATTTCCTAGTGGAAACACAAAAGACCTGATTTCAGGAATGATTGTATGAAACTTTAGGAAGGAATTTACATGCTTTTTGTTTAAAACCTGTGAATTCTACTTCCTTTGAAGAGCAAACTCATTCCACACCAAAACCATATAACTTATTTCTCCAGGTTTTTTATGTATGTTAATTTGGTCATCCCAACTGGATTTTATATTCCTTGAAACCAGGGGCCATAGCTTAAACTTCCTCTTTTTTTTTTTTTTTTTTTTTTTTTTTTTTTTTGAGACGGAGTCTCGCTCTGTCGCCCAGGCTGGAGTGCAGTGGCGACTTCTCGGCTCACTGCAAGCTCCGCCTCCCGGGTTCACGCCATTCTCCTGCCTCAGCCTCCCGAGTAGCTGGGACTACAGGCGCCCACAACCGCGCCCGGCTAATTTTTTGTATTTTTAGTAGAGACGGGGTTTCACCGTGGTCTCGATCTCCTGACCTTGTGATCCGCCCGCCTCGGCCTCCCAAAGTGCTGGGATTACAGGCGTGAGCCACCGCGCCCGGCCTAAACTTCCTCTTTATTCCCTTATTAGCATAATGCTAAGCAAATAGTATGTACTCAGTAAATACCTGATTGTGAAATTCTAGCAATGTTTATCTGTTTTTAAAAATCTAGCTGTATTGGGCTGGTCGTGGTGGCTCACGCCCATAATCCCAGCACTTTGGGAGGCCGAGGCAGGTGGATCACCTGAGGTTCGGAGTTCGAGACCAGCCTGGCCAACATGGTGAAACCCCGTCTCTACTGAAAATACAAAAATTAGTCGGGCATGGTGGCAGGAGAGTGTGGTCCCAGCTACTCGGAAGGCTGAGGCAGGAGAATCGCTTGAACCCGAGAGGCAGAGGTCGCAGTGAGTCAAGATCATGCCATTGCACTCCAACCTGGAGGACAAGAGCAAATATTCCATCTCAAAAAGAAAAAAAAAAAATCTAGCAAAATCTAGCTGTATTTGTTTTACCCTCATAGTCCAATTTTATTAGCTGTCTGTCTGCCTTTTCTGTTTATGACTTATTGTGAGTCTCATTTTTCCTTCGTTTTATCTGTTACTCACCCCACCACCCTGAACTTCTCTTTTTCTCTCTTCCCACTCCCAGGAGATACTATCTGTCCAAGTACATATATATATACACACACACATATGCACACACACACACGCGCGCGCACACATACACATACGTATATCCAAGTACATATATATACACACACACACATATGGCCCACACACACACACGTGTGCACACATACACATATGTATATCCAAGTACATGTATTTTTCCAAGTACATATATATGAGTACATATATATGTACACACACAATCGTAAATATGCAACGTACTTTAAAAAATTATGTAATATAATTTTATATATTAATAATTTAGAGTTTTATATATAAACGATAAGTATACTTTGTTCCTATCTTATTGATTTAAAAGAAAGCTAGAAAACAGGCTGGGTGCGGTGGCTCATGCCTGTAATCCCATCTCTTTGGGAGGCCGAGGAGGGTGGATCATTTGAGGTCAGGAGTTAGAAACCAGCCTGGCCAACATGGTGAAATCCTGTCTCTACTAAAAATATAAAAATTAGTCTGTGGGCGGTGGTGCACACCTATAATCCCAGCTACTCAGGAGGCTGAGGTGGGAGGATTGCTTGAACCCAGGAAGTCGAGGGTGCAGTAAGCCAAGATCGCGCAACTGTACTCCAACCTGGGCAACAGGGTGAGACCCTGTCTCAAAAAAAAGAAAGAAAAAAAAAGAATACTAGAAAACTAAATAAAGATTTTTTAGGTTATCTTAAATTGATTTTTCTCCCTAAAATAACTGATCCTTTCTTCTAATGCTTTGTCTACATTATCCCAAAATACAGCAATAATTTCAATCAAGTATCACATTCTCTACTTAAAATATTTAATTTTACTAATTTCTTGAAAACTGTATTTTGCAGCATTTGCCAGTTCCGTTGGAAGAAAGTGGTTGTTACTGACAAAAGAGGATTTTTAAAAATCATTCTTGATTTCTTATAGTGGCGTTAGCAATCCTATCTCCACTCAATGCTCAGCCATTCCTAGGTTATAAAGCTTTGAGATTTCTGATTATTTTGGGAGAAATACATCTACTATAATAATTGATACACAGAGAAGTACATCTAGGATAGTAATTGATACTACATATAGAACTTAGTAGGAAACCTAAATTCAATTCCTACCCTCATAATAAAAACAGAATGGTGGTTCAGTTTCCATATCTGTAAGATTTGAACTGTGTCATTCATTCATTATTCATAAAGAAATTTATTGTGCCAGTTAGAGTTATATTAACAAAAGGTAAATAAAATATTGTAATATGATATATGTAATGCAATTATTATACTACCATTTGAACATCAAATATTTCAGAGAAAATTTTATTCTGTAATTTGAACTATACTATGGATAGGTACTTTGAGCAAAGGCTTATGGAAAGCCAATATTCAAATTTGAGATTTTGGCATTAACAATGTGTGGCTGAAGAAATAAATTAATCTGTGTGTTAGTAAATTGCAGTAACATAGGTATTTTAAATACAAGTTGGTTAATGGTAATAGTTTTCTATGGGTAAAAACTGCCTATGTCAAGTACCCTGAATGGTGTTTATTGCCTTTGTGAAATACAAGGTTTTAAAAAAATCTAAACTGGAATCAGAATATTATTACTATTATTATTATTATTTATTACTTTTGAGACAGGGTCTCGCTCTGTCACCCAGGCTGAAGTGCAGTGGTGTGATCACAGCTCACTGCAGCCTCAACCTCCTGGGCTCCAGAGATTCTCCCACCTCAGCCTCCCGAGTAGCTGGCACCACAGGCACGCACCATCACACCAGGCGAATTTTTGTGTTTTTTCTAGAGACAGGGTTTCACCATGCTGCCCAGGCTGGTCCCAAACTCCTGAAGTCAAGCCGTCCTCCTGCCTCAGCCTCCCAAAGTAGTGGTAATACAGGTGTGAGCCACCATGCTGGGCCCAGAACATTATCTTTTATTGTTTTTTTTGTTTTTTTGGTTTTTGGTGTTTTTTTTTTTTAACTGCTCCTTGCGGAGTAGGACTACCCTGTAGGCAGTGTGCCCAGAATAGCCCAGAACATTCTTTCCATGATTCTGTATCAAATAAGTAACTAGTTATTATGAATCTTTAAACTTACCTTAAAGGTAGGTGCAGAAAGAAAAAAAAAAAGTAACTCCCCGATGAGATTTATCCAGAGTGACTGTCATTAATCTACTGATTACCACTGTGTGTGAAATTCCATCAGAATTGTCTAACTATCTCTTTGGTTTTTTTCCCCAATGACAAGTATTTGTCACTGTAACCATTATAACAGGCAACTGTGATATAATAAAAAATGTATATCTGACCTTTGTCCTGGATTCCTGGCACAGACAAAAACCCATGGAATTTCCTGAGTGATAGGAGTGTCTTTATTATGCTAATGAAATGACTGGGCAAAGCGCCTAGTTTCAAGATGAGGGCTGGTCATCAGAAGGAATAACATCATGATTAAAAGATTGGAGCATTGGACCAGCCCAACTTTCAGAGAGGGGAGGAGGCTGGAGAGTTCAATCGGGTGACTGATTTAATCAGTCTTGCCTATGTAAGGACACCACGGCTCAGGGGAGCTTCCTGGCTGGTGAACATATCCATATACTAGTGGCACACCCTGACTCCACAGAGACAGAGGCTCCTGTGCCTGGGATCCTTCCATACCTTATTCTAGGTATCTCTTCATCTAACTGTTCATTTAGATCCTTTATAATAAAACAATTATTTCAAATACAGTGATCTCCTGAGTTCTGTGAGTCATTCTGGCAAACCACAAAACACAAGGGAGCTGTGGAAAGCCTCAGCTGGGCAGAAGTGTGGGAGTTTTGGTAACACCCAAAACTTATGACTGGAACCTGAAGTGGAGGCGGTGAAGGACTTTGTCCTTAGCCTGTGGTGTCTGATGGTGACTCTGGGTAGTTGGTGTTAGAATTGAATTGAACTGGAGGACACCTGGTTGACATCAGGTAACTGGGTGTGGAAACACAGCAACAAACACTTTTATTTCAAGAATTGTAAGCTTTTGGATTTATTTCTACTCTGCTTCCTGTAATGTGTAACTAAATAATTTAAATAGTTTTTGAAGAAAAGATGTCAGTGATGTCACAGCCATTATGCCAACTGCTTTTTCTAAAGTTACTTTCATTTTAACAAAACAAATGTTTAAAAACCCAAATTATTACCTACTAATAATACATATGCAGAATGCACAGAGCATGAAAATAAAAGCCATCGTGTACCTATTCAAAGGTCTTTATTACAATAATTTTTATAGAGGTCAAAAGTGAAACCAAACAGACTATGATTTAATGGGAAAGCAAGAGCTAAAATGCCAAAAACTCAAAACACTAGAAATTTTAGAATATGAACTTTCTGTTTCATGAATGTCTTTATAAAATCGTCTTTGTCAACTATACAATGTGAATTCTGCTATTTAAAATAGAATTTACATGACACCTAGATAAAAAGCCTTCTGCTAATTTTTGTTTTTTCAATAAAAGATGCAGTGCCAGCATGAAAAAGTTCGGATTACGAATTAAGAGAGCCCTTGAGCATAAGACTGTACTGAGAGTTAAAAATCATCATAAACATTGGTGAATTCCACGTGTCTCAAATAATTATCAATTTTAAAGATGGATGAGAAACAGATGAAATGTACAGTAAAGTTGCCACAAGGACTAAGTAAAAGTCCTCACCACTATTTTTACTAACACTTAATAGTCAGCAGTTCTAAAACATTTGCTAAATGCACTTACTAGAAACTGAGGGATGTGAAAGTTACTTATAAAGAAGAAATGCTGAAGATTCAGGAAAAAATAAAGGTCAGTTCCTTTCTGATACAATGCATTTCACAATTCAAATAATTCATCTGGTGGTAAAATCTGAAAAATATATTTTCCAGCACACCTTATCCACTTATCATAGTATAGGAAAATAAGTGGATTTCAATTTGGTGATTTAACCTATAGCTTTAAATCTTTAATAAACAAACTTGAAATTCCAAACTTTAATAATGAAAAGGCCATAACTGAAATGATGTCAACCCTGGATATGAATCTCTTACCAACACGATGAAAGCCCCACTTGTAGAGCTGCACTTCTGGTCAGCAGCTGCCTTTTTGTTTTAATAAAAGGAGAAAGGGTGCCAGCACACCATGGCGATCCAAGACATGGTTACTACATAAGCAGTAGGATTAATTGCTTTTCCAGAAAGCCAGAGTAAGCTCTCCTTCCACTGTCCCATCAGGATCAGCTTCCATAAAATGAGTGTAATAAGATAATGTATTACATACGCCAGTAACTCCTACCAGCAGTATTCAGCTGCACAAAGCCATACATATTTATATCAATCAATAAAAACTTCATTGCTACATATATTTCAGACACCATGTTTTAGCTCTGTCTTTAACGTGCAGATAAGATAGGCTATAAAGAAGCAAAAGTGCATTTTCTTACCTACCCCTCAAAGAATCTGTCCACCATTCGTTTAATATCTTCTTGCTAGCGAGATAAAGAGAAATAAATATATATTAGAGATTTTGGAAAAACAGCTCTACCAATATGAAGGATCTGGTTTATGAAAGCTACAAATATTTTAATTAGCACCCAGATGGTTAATGTATGATTTTATGATTGATGAAATTTGGAAAGATCATTTTATTATCCCACGTATAGGCAAGAGAAGGTACATTTAGGTTGTGTTGTACCATGATGATTTCATAGGCTCACCTTTTGAGGTGAACATGGAGTAGAAAGTTATTTCTAAACTTAAGAATAACACAGAAAGGAGTATGACAAAGGTTACCCTCCAATCAGAAAAAGAAATATTTTCTTCTAGTTCTACAGTCTGGAGCTTACTAAATCATTTGGGTTTCTAGACAACAACCTAAACGTATCTTCTCATGGCTATCTATGGCATAATCAAATGATCCTTCCAAAACCTATCAATCATTTTAGAAACTATTAGAGAGCCTAAAAACCATATATTCAGATTTATTTCGTAAGTACAGCAGTTCTGAGATTCATTTTGAAATTCTGGCCCACTTAGGAATATGACACAATGTACTACTATTTTAGAAACTGAAGATTTCTCTTGGAGATTTTTTTTAAGATAGGTCTTTCTATTTAGAGAAATAGATTATTGTCCAGCGAAGTATAAACCAAACCCAAGACAACCTCTTTACTCAAACAACTGCTGTTTGTTGAAATGATATAAAGAATCATTTAGGTCTCTGCTTCAAATTTGGAGAAAAACAAAAAAGCAAAATTATGATGTTAAGCTAAAAATGTTTAACCTGCATATACCTTCTTAATCTCTCTCTCTCTCTCTCTCTCTGGCTCTCTATCTCTTTCTGTGTTTGTCTGTAGCACTGAAAATAGGTAAAAGGAAGAAATTACTACCTTTACTCAGAAATATGCCATAGTAGCTTTAGGAAAATTAATATGTACAATATTATTTTGAAAGCAAGCTATTAGATGCTTAAAATATTTTAACAATATCAACCTAGCATTTTCTAAATTCCTAATAAAATTATTTTTTCTTGTAGCCTTTACCTATCCTGAGAAAAAACATACAATGCTATTCATCCTCTATTATAATGTCCCTGATGATTTCCAAATGTTTCTTTGCTATGCAGCAGAAGTATATGATTTCTGATCCAGATGCTTTAAAAAGCAATTCTAACAAAGAAACTTAATCTGAACTGAACTTGGCACAGATTCCAGAAACCTATAGGATGATGTTTTGGAAGCTGCTCAAACAAAAGTTGAAACAGAAATATGCATCCACAACCATATATCTCTGGCTGTTAGTAATAAATGAAGGATACAGACTTTTTCCATAAGTGTGGGTGAATGGAAGTTAATGCTTATAAAATACAGTTTAAGTACCAAAACAGTATTTGAGATTGATGCTTTTTCTTTTAAAGCAAAAGCATTTGTTTAATTCACAAGAAGGTAAAAATCAAATAAAGAAATGTTATACTTGTTCTTTGAAAGCTATTCAGAAACTTTAGTGCCCAACCTCAAGAAAGGAGTTATTTTCTTTATGATATATAGCACATTTATGGCATAAAGGTCTACAAAATATTAATATAGAGAGATAAGGGTATTTGGAGTCAGTTTCTTCCAGTGAACAAGAATAAGTCAGGTACACAGATTTGCAGACTCATTTTGGAGTCCCAGAAGGAGAGGAGAAGAAGAATGGGCCTAAACAATGTTTGAAGAAACAATGCCTGAGAATTTTAGAAACTCAGAAAATATATCAAGCCACATAATCAGGAACTGCTACATACCCCAGGAACAATAAACATAAAAAATGATACTCTAGTAAAATCATAGTAAAGTGTTAAAAATCAAAGACAAAGAGAAAATCCTAAAAGTAGTCAGAAGAAAGGACACATGACATTTCAATGTAAACAATGGAAGTCAGAAGACAATAGATTGTTATTTTCAAAGTGCTTAACGATAACTCCAACCTAGAATTCTATCCTCAGTGAAAATATATTTCAAAAATGAATGTGAAAGAATATTTTCAGACAATTAAACACTGGAAGAATTGATTACCAGCAGTCCAACACTAAAATAAATACTATATAAAAAACATAATTTATTTTTGTACATTGACTGTGTATCATGAACCCTTATTAAACCCACTGATTAGTTCTAGTAGCTTTTTGGCAGATTCCTTAGGATTTTTGACCTAGGTGATCATGTTGTCTATGAATAAAAACAGTTTTACTTACTGCTTTCCAATCTGTATGACTTTTTTTCCCTTCCTTTGTTGCACTGGCTATGGTTTCCACTACAATGTTAAATAGAAGTGATGATGGCAGATATCTTACTTTGTTTCTGATATAAGGGGAAAGCATTTAATCTTTCACCATAATTAAGCATGCTAGTGGCTATAGGATTTTCACAAATCCCTTTTTCAGCTCGTTTATTGAAAGTAAATGGATGGTGAATTTTCCAAGTGCTTTTTTTTTCTTTCTTTTTTTCTTTTTTTTGAGACAGAGTCTCGCTCTGTTGCCCAGGCTGGAGTGCAGTGGTGTGATCTCAGATCACTGCAAGCTCTGCCTCCCAGGTTCATGCCATTCTCCTGCCTCAGCCTCCTGAGTAGCTGGGACTACAGGTACCTGCCACCACGCCTGGCTAATTTTTTGTATTTTTAGTAGAGATGGGGTTTCACTGTGTTAACCAGGTTGGTCTTGATCTCCTGACCTCATGATCTGCCTGCCTCGGCCTCCCAAAGTGCTGGGATTACGGGCGTGAGCCACTGCACCTGGCCTGAGTGCTTTTTCTGCATCTATTGAGATAGATGCATGATTTTTCTTTTTTAGACTATTTAATGGGATGATTACATTGATTAGTTTTTAAATAATCATAGATTATTTTTTAAAACTGATAGATTCACAGAAAGTTGCAAAGATAATACACAGAGGTCTTGTACATCCCACATTCCTCTATTACAGTTTCATCTGTAATATGAAATGTGGAAAACCACAGAAATCTGATAAAAGAAATCAAAGTTCTAAATAAATGGAGAGATAGTCCATGTTCATGGATTGAACAAGTCATACTCTTAAGATGTCAGATCTTCCTAGCATAATCTATAGATTAAGATGAAATACCAGTCAGTATCTCAGCAGCTATTTTGTGGTTACCAACAAACTGATTCCCAGTTACATCTTATGTAATTATAGTAAAATACCCAAACCAGAACACTGACATCGACATGAAGTGTATGTATAGTTCTATGCCATTTTATAACATATGTAGATTCATGTAACCACCACTGCAATAAAGATACAGAATGATTCCAATTCCATCACTATAAAGATCTTCCTCATGCTACCTCTTTATATGCATTTCCCTCCCTGCCACCATTTCTCACCTCTGGAGACCACTGATTGTTTTTCATCTTTATAATTTTGTCATTTGAAGAGTGTTATATAATGGCATCACATAGTATGTGTTCTCCAGAGAGAGAGAAGTGATAGGATATAAAGAGAGAGAGATGAAAAGAAATTTATTAAGGGTATTGGCTTGCTTGACTATGGAGGCAGAGAAATCCCACAATACGCTCTTTGCAAGCTGAAGAAGCAGGAAAGCTAGTAGTACAGCTCAGCCCAGGTCTAAAAGCCTCAGAACAAAATAAGCCAATAGTGTAACTCTCGGTCCAAGGCCAAAGGCCCAAGAGCCTGGGGGAGGCACTGGTGTGAATCTCAGAGTCCAACAGCCAGACAACCTGGAGTTCTGATGTCCAAGTGCAGGAGAAAAAGGGAATCTTGGCTCCAGAAGAGAGAGAGGAAATTTGCTGAAATCCTCCACCTTTTTGTTCCATCTCGGCCTCCAGCTGATTGAATTATGCCCGCCCACAGTAAGGGCAGATCTTTCTCAGTCAGTTCATCAGCTCACATGCCAGTCTCTTTTGGAAACATCTCACACACACACTTGGATAAGCCCAATCATTCTAATTAAAAGCGAAACCACCTAGTTTCCCTTTCTGCAGAAGAGAGATGGGCTCAGTGCCTACTGAAGCACTGAGAATAAATAATGCTTTACCAGCTATCTGGGTATCCCTTAATCCAGTTAAGTTGACACTCAAAATTAATCATCAAAGTATGTAACCTTTTGACATTGGCTTTTTTTTCACTCAGCATATGCCATTGAGATCCATCCAAATTGGGTATGTATCAATAGTTCATTCCTTTTTATTGTTGAGTAGTATTCCATGGTATGTAGGTAGCACACATTGTTTAACCATTTACCTATTGTAGAACATTTTGGCTGCTTCTAGTTTCTGGCTATTACAAACAAAGCTGTTATGGACAATCGTGTATACGTTTTTGTGTGGACATAGGTTATCATTTTTCTGAGATAAGTCTCAGGAGTGCAATTGTTGGGCTGCATGGTAAGTACATGTTTGCTTTATTAAGAAATTGCCAAAATATTTGCCAAAGTAGCTGTAACATTTTACATCCTCTCCATCAATGTATAATAGATTCAGTTTCCCTGCATTCTTGCTAGCATTTGATATTGTCATTATTTTTTACTGTAGTCATTTTGATGCGTGTGTAGTGATATCTCATTGTGGTTTAATTTGCATTTCCCTAATTCCTCATGATGGTGAACAGCTTTTCATGTGCTTATTTGCCATCTGTATATCTTCTTTGGGGACATGTCTCTTCATGTCTTTTTCACATTTTTTAATTGGGTTGTTCAATTTTTTTTAACTGTTGAGTTTTGAGAATTCTTTATTTATTCTAGATACCTGTCCTCTAAAAGACACATGGTTTGCAAATATCCCCCAACCCCGTATGCTGTAGCTAATTCTTCCATCCTCTTCATGTGAGCTTTCAAAGAACAAAAGTCTTATTTTAATTGAAATCAAATTTAGAGAAACAATTTATTTATTTTTAAATTATGGATTTTGCTTTTGGTGTCCAATAATTCTTTGTCTAGCTCTAGATCCCAAGTTTTCTCTTATGTTTTTTCATTAAAGTTTTGTAGCTTTTTATTCTACATTTAAGTTCATGATTCACTCTGAGTTAATTTTGTACAATTTTTGTATGAGATTTAGGTCAAGGTTTATATTTTTACCTAAAGATGTTCAATTGCTCCAGCATCGTTTGTTGAAGAGATTATCTTTCCTCCATTGAATTGCTCTAACACTTTTGTCAAAAATCAGTTAAATGTATTTCTGTGGATATATTTTTGAATTCTCCATTCCATTTTATTGATCTATGTGTCTATCCCTCCAGCAATATCTCTCTGTCTTGCTGAGAGATATTGTCTTGTCTTATTATTGTTAATATAATAGGTCTTAATGTATGGTAAAGTGATTCTTCCCATTTTATTCTCTTGTCAAGCTACTAGTCTGTTGCCTTTTTGAAGAATTTTGTCTATATCTATGACAACTCTTGCTGGATTCACAGTAAATTTATATATCAATTTGAGGAGAACTGATGTCTTTACTATGGTTAGTCTTCCTATCTTGTGAACATGTGTCTCACCATTTATGTAGATCTTCTTTGATTTATTTCATCAGTATTTTGTAGTTTTTGACATACAAGTCCTATACATGTTTTATTAAATTTGCATCTAGGTATTTCATTGTTAAAGTGATTTTAAATGGTATTGTATTTTCCACACAAACTGTAGAATCAGTTTGTTGGTTACCACAAAATACCTGCTGAGATATTGACCGGGATTTCATCTTAATCTATAGATTATGCTGGGAAGATCTGACATCTTAACAGTATGACTCTTTCAATCCATGAACATGGACTAACTCTCTATTTATTTAGATTTTTAATTTCTTTTATCAGAGTTCTGTTGTTTTCCACATTTAGATTTTATACATACTTTGTTAGACTTATCCTTGTGTAATTCATTATATTGACACAATTATAAATGGTTTTTAAAATTTCAAATTCCAATTGTACATTGCTAGCATATAGGAAAGCAATCAACTATTGTACATTAACTTTGAATCCTTCAACTTTGCTATATTCACTTATCAGTTCCAGCAGATGTTTTTCAATTCTTGGGGTTTTCTACATAGCTATACATTCATGTCATTAGCTAATAAAGACAGTTTTGTTTTTTCCTTTCTAATAAAAGGTATGCAGGTTGATTTTATTTCCTTTTCTTATCTTATTATAGAGCTAGAATGTCCAGTATGAACTTGAATAAAATGGCAAGAGAAGATGTCCTTACCTTTCTTCCAGTCTTCAGAGAAAAAGTATCTAGTTTCTCATTATGAGGTATGATATTAGCTGAAGAGTTTTTTTCTAGATGTTCTTTATCAAGTTGAGGAGTTTACAGAGAGTTTTTATCATGGAATGTGCATAAAATTTTATCAAATCTTTTTTATGCACCAGTTAACATGACTCTATGATTTTTCTTCTTTAGATTGTTGATATTGTGGATTACACTGATTTTCAAATGTTGAACCGGGCTTGCATAGTTATGGTGTTAACACTTTTTACATATTGTTAGATTTGACTTACTGATATTTTGTTGAGTATTTTTGCATCTATAAGAGATATTAATGTGTCATTTTCTGGTTTTTTTTTTATGGACTTTGTGTGGTTTTGGTAGTGGGTATATTAACTCTATAAAATGAATTGAGAAGTGTTCATTTCTCTTTTATTTTATGGAAAAGATTATGTAGAATTGATGTTAGTTCTTGAAACATTTGGCAAAACTCTCCAGTGAAACCATCTGGGCCTGAAGATTTCTTTTTCTGGAGTCTTATAATTGTAAATTCCATTTCCTTAATATTTACAAAGCTATTCAAATTATTTATTCCATATTAGATGAGTTGCAGTAATTTGTGCCTTTCAAAGAATTGGTCCCTTCAATCTGTCAAATTTATATGTAGAGTTGTCTTTAGTATTCTCTTATTTTCACCTGCAGGCTCTGTAGTGGTATCTCTGTTTCATTATTGACATTCGTAACCTGTGTCTTCTCTTTCTCTGTCAGTCGTGCCAGAGTTTTGTCAGTTTTATTGATCTTTCTTTAAAAACTTTCCTTCATTGATTTTTTTCTTTTTTCTTTTTTTTTTTTTTTCTTCTTTTTTTTTGAGACAGAGTCTCGCTCTGTTGTGCAGGCTGGAGTGCAATTCCAGGTAGCAGGAATTTCAGGTGCATGCCACTACAGCCAGCTAATTTTTAATTCTTTTGTAGAGAGGCAGGCTTACTATATTGCCTAGGCTGGTCTTGAACTCCTTGGCTCAAGCAATTCTCCCATCTCGGACTCCCGAAGTGCTGGGATCATAGGCATGAGCCATGGTAATATCCACCCAGCTATTTTTTAAAATTTCATTGATTTCTTGTGTTTATTATACATTTTCTTATGCTTGCTTTTGGTTTATTTTTTTCCTCCTTTTATAGTTTCCTGAGGTGGGAAGTTTGATTACTGATTTGAGACTTCTTTTCTGATGTAAACATTAAGTGCTATAAATTTCCCTTTCAGAGCTGCTTTAGTTGAGTCCTATAAATTATGTTATATTGTATTTTAATTTTCATCATGTTCATTCAGTATTTCCATTGAGCCTTCCTCATTGACCCACAGATTATAGTATTTAGAGTCTGTTGCTTAGTTTCCAGTGCTTAAAGATTACCCTGTTATTTTCTTTCTCTTTCTGCTATTTGTTGCTATTGGTTTCTAGTTTGATTCCATTTTGGTCAGTCATCATGTGGTTTCAATTCTTTTAAATTTATTGACTTTTAAAAATAGTCCAGGATATAGTCTATCTTGGTATATGGTCTGTGGCTGCTTGAAAAGAATGTATAGGCCAGGCACGGTGGCTCACACCTGTAATCCCAGCACTTTGGGAGGCCGAGGCAGGTGGATCATCTGAGGTCAGGCATTCGAGACCAGCCTGGCCAACATGGTGAAACCCCAACTCTACTAAAAATACAAAAAAATTAGCCAGACCTGGTGGCAGGTGCCTGTAATCCCAGCTAGTTGGGAGGCTGAGGCAGGAGAATCGCTTGAACCCAGGAGGCAGAGGTTGCAGTGAGCCAAGATCACACCACTGCACTCCAGCCTGGGCAACAAGAGTGAAACTCCATCTCAAAAAAATTTTTTTTAATTAAAAAAAAAAAAAAAGAAAGAGTAGGCTCTTCCTGTTAATCTCCACTGCTACTTCTTGGCTCTGGGAGGCCCAGGTGGCTCTGCAGCAGCCTCTGCCACCCTGTGACCTGTGGGTATTGGGACATCCCTAGCTGACGCCAGGACACCCGGGAAGCCGAGGAACAGACTCCGTGGCTTTTGAGGATGTGGCTGTGAACTTTACCCAGGAGGAATGGGCTTTGCTAGATTCTTCTCAGAAGAATCTCTACGGAGAAGTGATGCAGGAAACCTGCAGGAACCTGGCTTCTGTAGAAATCATATGGTACAGAGACTGTGTGAAAGCAAAGAAGGTAGTCAGTATGGACAAGTTGTCAGCCAAATTCTAAATCTTGATCTGAACGAGGACATTTCTACTGGATTAAAACAATGGGAATGCAGTATTTGTGGAAAAGTCTTTGTACGTCATTCCCTCCTTAATAGGCACATCCTAGCTCACTCAGGATACAAACCATATGGAGAGAAGCAATATAAATGTGAACAGTGTGGGAAATTCTTCATTTCTGTTCCAGGTGTTAGAAGACACATGATAATGCACAGTGGAAATCCAGCTTATAAATGTACAATATGTGGGAAAGCTTTTTCTCAATTCAGTTGAAAGACATCAGAGAACTCACACAGGAGAAAAACCCTATAAATGTAAACAATGTGGTAAAGCGTTCACTGTTTCTGGTTCTTGTCTAATACACGAACAAACTCACACTGGAGAGAAACCCTACGAATGTAAGAAATGTGGGAAAACATTCAGATTTTCTTGTTCTTTTAAGATGCATGAAAGGACTCACACTGGAGAAAGACCCTATAAATGTACCAAATGTGATAAAGCCTTCAGCTGTTCCACTTCCCTTCGTTGTCATGGAAGCATTCATACTGGAGAGAGACCCTATGAATGTAAACAATGTGGCAAAGCCTTGAGTCGTTTGAGTTCCCTTTGTAACCATACAAGTACTCATACTGGAGAGAAACCCTATGAATGTAAACAATGTGACCACACCTTCAGTCGCCTCAGTTCCCTTCAACTCCACGAAAGAATTCATACTGGAGAAAAACCCTATGAATGTAAGAGATGCGGTAAAGCCTACACTCATTCCAGTCACCTTACTCGCCATGAAAGAAGTCATGATATAGAGGCTGGGTGTAGTGACTCAGCCTGTGGTCCCAGCACTTTGGGAGGCCAAGGTGTGTGTATTGCTTGAGCCCAGGAGTTCATAGCCAGCCTGGATTAAAACAATGTGAAACAACCTGGGCAACATGGTGAAACCCTGTCTCTACAAAAAATAAAATAATGCCAGGCGCGGTGGCTCACGCCAGCTGCTCAGGAGGCTGAGGTAGGGGAATGGTGTGAACCCAGGAGGCGGAGCTTGCAGTGAGCTGAGATCGCACCACTGCACTCCAGCCTGGGTGACAGAGCGAGACTCCGTCTCAAAAAAAAAAAAGAAAATAATTAGCTGGGCATGGTGGCACATTTCAGTTGTCTTAGTTCTTTTTCAAGGACATAAAAAGCCACGGGGGGTTGGGGGGAAGCCCTGTGCATGCGGATCACGAGGTCAGGAGATTGAGACCAACCTGGCCAACATGGTGAAGCCTTGTCTCTGCTAAAAATACAGAAATTAGCTGGGTGTGGTGGCACATGCTTGTGATCCTGGCTGCTCGGGAGGCTGGGGCGGGAGGGTCGCTTGAACCCAGGAGGTGGAGGTTGCAGTGGGCCGAGATTGTGCCATTGCACTCCAGCCTGGCGACAGAGTGAGACTCCATCTCAAAAAAATAAATAAATAAATAAAGCCCCTTGAATGTGAGAAATGTGGTAAAACATTTACTCTTTCCCATTCCCTCATAAACATGAAAGAGCTCACACTGCAGAGAAACCTTAAGAATGCAGGAAAGGTGGTCAAGCCTTCAGATTTTCCTGTTTTTGAAGATTTGGGAGGACTCAGAGTAGAGAAAAGCCTTTTGAATTTAAATTTGTGGTTAAGGCCTTCAGTTGTGTTAGTTCCATTTGAAGACATCAGCTCATTCCTGAGAAAAACCCTATGAATGTCCAGAATGTGGAATGTTTCATTTCTCTCGTACCCACTCAAGTACATATGAAAATGCACACTGTAGCTGGCTGGACCTTGTAAATACGAGAACGTACACAGGATTAAAACTCTAATGGTTTAGAAACTGCAAGGATATTTTCAGTTTTAACATTTACTTGAAAAGTCACGAAAACTCCCACTGGAAAGAAGTTGTATCAGTGAAACTTTTCTAATTTGGAAAGCCTGATGCAAATTAATTATCCTGCAGTGCTTGAAAAAAATGTATGAAATGTTACACAAGTTACAAGTATATTGTTTTTATCAGTGGCTCATTCTTAAAGAGTCTTGAGTATGCATTTCACCTTGTTTTGCAGGGAAACCTTGAGGTGAGAGTTCTGTAAATGCTCTTTAAGCAGTAGTACTTGAATTTCATAGATAATGATATTTTCTTAAGTTTGTTGGTAGAATTTTTGTCTATTCATTTGATAATGTGCTGGATTTATGGTTGAATTTTGATGTTTTTCTAATATGTAGGTAATATTTTTATTTCATTATTTTTTTTTTTGAGATGGAGTCTCGCTCTGTTGCCCGGGCTGGAGTGCAGTGGTGCAGTCTCGGCTCACTGCGGCCTCCACCTCCTGGGTTTAGGCGGTTCTCCTGCCTCGGCCTCCCAAGTGGCTGGGACTGCAGGCACCCGCCACTACGTCCAGCTGATTCTTTGTGTTTTTGGTAGAGACAGGGTTTTGCCATGTTGGCTAGGCTGGTCTTGAACTCCTGACCTCATGATTTGCCCGCCTCGGCCTCCCAAAGTGCTGGGATTACAGGCATGAGCCACTGCGCCTGGCCAGGTAAGTTTCATTTGTATGTATTGTCCTGTGATTAATGGACCAGTGAATAATGATTGTGAATTGTTGGGATTGTCTGACTAGTCTCATTTGGCAAATTTTGATTATCCCTTGTCCATTATACACATTGCACCTTTTTTTATTAAAGGAAAAACTACTCGATGTAAAGATGTTTATTTTTTGCTAATAATGAGTTGGTATTAATTCCTAAGTACATAAAGTTTACCATAGAGTATCATCTCATGAAAAAAAAAAAAAAAAGAAAAAGAAAATGCATTCTCTGCCGCAAATGCTTATCCTGCTGGTTCATGTTTTTTTTAGCTTTTCTATATCCTTGCTGATTTTCTGTCTAGGTATTCTGTCAACTGCTGAGTGTAATGTTGAAATCACCAATAACTGTGAGTCTGTTTTTCCTTTTAGTTCTATCAGTTTTGTCTTCACATATTTTGCCCTTCTATAGCTTTGTGCATACACATTTAGAATTGCTCTGTCTTCTTGGTGGGCTGACCCTTTTATTATTGTGTAATTTCCCTCTTTTTTCCTGGTAATTTCATTTACTCTAAAGTCTACTTTGTCTGATAGCACATTGCTATATTTTTTCTGCTATCCTTCTTTTCTGAATAATATTGTCCTGGATATAGAATTCTGAATCAACAGTTATTTTCTTTCAGTACTTGAAAAATATTGTTCCGCTTTCTTCTAGCCTCTGTAATTTCTGATGAGAAATCTGTTCTCACTTGAATTGCTTTTCTTATGGAGTAAGCATAATTTCTTACACATTTCATTCTTTTTTTTTTTTCTTTAGTTTTCAGAAGTTTTACCATGATGTCTTCATGCATCTTTGGTTTATCCTGCTTGAGGGTTACTGTTTCTTGAATATGAATGTGTATGTCTTTTGCTAAATTTGGAAATTCTTCAGCCATTATTTTTTAGAATACATTTTCAGTAAGGTGTTTCATCTGGGAATTATAAAAGTATCTTTTAAAATAATTTCTAATAGAATTCCATTATAGTCAAAGCACAAACTTATTATTTGAAATCTTAAATTTATTGAGATTTGTTTATGGCCCAGAATATGGTCTAGACTGTGGTGAATATTCCATGTGAAATTGAAAAAGAAAAAAAAAAGTGTATCCTGCTGTTGCTTGGTGAGTGTTTTTTTAAAATACCTTTATTAAGGTATAGTCATAAACAATAGAAATCACACATTTAGAGTCTAATGTTTATATTCACAGAGTTGTGTAACCATCACAATTTAATTTTTAGAATATTTTCATTCCCGTCTAAACAACATCCCATACCCATTATCATCCAATTCCCTTGGCTATCCCAGTCCTAAGCAACCACTATTTTAACTTCTGTTTCTGCAGTTTAAAAATTGACATATAATTCACATATTATGCAAAAACAAAATTTACCCATTGAAAGTGTACAATCTGGTGGTTTTTAGTATATTCATAAGGTGGTGCAACTGTCACCACTATCTAATTTCAGAATATTTTCATCACCCCAAAGAAACCCCATAGCCACTTGCCACCACTTCCCATTTCCTTCTCATCCTCCCAGCCCTGGGCAATCACTACTTTTTGTTTTTATGGATTTGCCTATTTCGGACATTTCATATAAATGAAATACAATGTGTGGTCTTTTGTAACTGGCTTTTTCACTTAGCATAATGTTTTTAAGGAACATCTGTGTTGTAGCACGTATTAATACTTTATTTCCTTTTATTGCTGAGTAATATTCCATTACTTTGATATACATTTTATTTATATATTCTTTAGTTGATGGAGATTTAAGTTGTTTCCATTTTTGCTATTATGCATAATATTGCTACAAACATTTATGTACAAGTTTTTGTGTGGACATGTTTTTATGTCTTCTGAGTATTGACCTAGGAATAGAATTGCTGAGTCATATAGGGACTCTGTGTTTAACTTTTTTGAGAACTGCCAAACTGTGTCCACAGCAGCTGCACCGTTTACATTCCCACCAACAATGTAGGAGGTTTCCAATCACTCTGCGTCCTCACCAACACTTGCTTGTCTTTTTAGTTACAGCCATCCCAGTGGGTGTGAAGTGTTATCTCATTGTGGTTTTGCATTTCCCTAATAAATAGTAATGTTAGTATCTTCCCATGTGCTTATTGGCTACTTTTACATTTCCTCTGGAGAACTGTCCATTTGGATCATGTAACCCATTTAAAATTGGGTTGTTGTTTTTTTATTATTACATTGTAAGAATTCTTTATACATTCAGAATATGAATTTCTTAATAGATAGATATTAGCAAATATTTGATTGTATTCTGTGGGTTGCCTTTTAAAATTTCATGATAATACCGTATGCAGCACAAAAGTTTGGATTTGTTTTTTGTTTTTGAGATGGAGTCTCACTCTGTCACCCAGGCTGGAGTGTAGCGGTGTGATCTTGGCTCACTGCAGCCTCTGCTTCCCAAGCTCAAGTGATTCTTCTGCCTCGACCTCCCAAGTAGCTGGGATTATAGGCATGTGCCACCACGCCTGGCTAAGTTTTATATTTTTAGTAGAGACAAGATTTCATCATGTTGGACAGGCTGGTCTCAAACTCCTGACCTCAAGTGATCCGCCTGCCTTGGCCTCTTAAAGTGCTGAGATTACAGTTGTGAGCCACTGTGCCCAGCCATTTGTAGCACAAAAGTGGGTTGTGTTTTTATTTCTTTTTCTTTTCTTTTTTCTTTTTTGTTTTTTGTTTGTTTGTTTTTCCGAGACGGATTCGCGCTTTGTTGCCCAGGCTGCAGTGCCGTAGTGCGATTTCAGCTCACTGCAGCCTCCACCTCCCGGGTTTAAGCAATTCTCTGCCTCAACCTCCTGAGTAGCTGGGATTACAGGCGCCCACCACCACGCCCAGCTAATTTTTGTATTTTTAGTAGAGATGGGGTTTCACCATCTTGTCCAGGCTGATCTTGACCTCCTGACCTTGTGATCTACCCACCTCGGCCTCCCAAAGTGCTGGGATTACAGGCATGAGCCACTGCACCCGGCCTGTTCAAGTAATTCTCCTGCCTCAGCTTCCCACATAGCTGAGATTATAGGCGCCCACCCACACCCAGCTAATTTTTGTATTTTTAGTAGAGACGGGGTTTCACCATGTTGACCAGGCTGGTCTCAAACTCCTGACCTCATGTGATCCACCTGCCTTGGCCTCCCAAAGTGCTGGAATTACAGGCGTGAGTCACCGTGCCCGGCCAGCACCAAAGTTTTTCATTGTGATGTAGACCAACTTACTTTTCTCATGTTGCTTATGCTTTTGGTGTTGTACTTACGAAGTTGTTGCCTAATCCAAAGCTATGAAAATTAACTCCATAACTTTATTCTAAGAGTTTTATAATTTAATCTTTTATATTTAGGTGTACAAACCATTTTGAATTATGTTTTCCACACAGTATGAAGTAGGGGTCCAACCAAAATTCAGAAACTCAGTTGTCATGGCACCACTTGTTGAAAATACTGTTCTTTTCCAATTAATTGTTGTGCGCCTTTGTCTAAAGCTTAGAGTTTTTAAAATAAATTAAACTAGGTCAAGTTGGCTGATAGTATTAGTCAAGTCTTCTAAAATCTTGCTTGTTTTTTTGTCCAGTTGTTCTAGAAATCAATGAAAATGAGGTATTGAAATTTTCAAATATAATTGTGAACTTGTCCATTTCTGCTTGAAGTTCTTTCAGTTTCTGCTTTATGTATTTTGAAACCTTTGTTACTAGGAGTAGAAACATTTAGCATTATTACGTCTTCTTGATGAATTGATCCCTCTATTATTATGAAAATACCATATTTATCAATGGTAATATCCTTTGCTCTGATATCTACGTCATTTAGAATTAATATAACATTTCAGGTTTGTTTGGTTATTATTAGCAAGTTTTATATTGTGATTTATAATAAGAAAATACATATTTTCATATTTGTCCCTAGTTCCTGACACAGAGTTCCTAGAACTCTTGTCATTGCCCAGATGACAGGAGCATCTTTTGTTCTAATGAGGCGACTCTTGGTGGGCTGCTGGATGGGGGCAGATGCCTAAAAGACCAAGCCATGATTAGAAGCTTGGAACTTTCAGCCCCCATTCCCTAGGATAGGAGAAAGGCTGGAGATTGAGTTAATAATCAGTCATGTCTACATGATGAAGCCACCATAAAAATCCCTGAACTACAGGGTTCAAGGGGCTTCCCAGTTGTGAACACATCCATGCACCAGGAGGGGTGGGGCACCCCAACTCCATGGGGACAGAAGCTCCTGCACTAGGAACCCTTCTAGAATTTTCCCTATATATCTCTTCATCTGGCTGTTCATCTGTATCCTTTATCATATCTCTTAGTAATAAAATAAACTGGTAAATGTGTTTTTCTGAGGTCTGTGAGCCATTTTAGCAAATTAATCAGATCTGAGGAGGGAGTTTTGGGAACTGCAGCTTATAGCTAGTCAGTCAGAAGTATAGATGACAACCGACTACTTGCAATTGCTATTTGAAGTGAGGAGCAGGCTTGTGGAACTGAACCATGAGCCTGTTGGGTCTGACTCTAACTGCAGGTAGATGGTGTCAGAAGTAAATTGAATTGTGGGGCACCCAGTTAATGTCTGCTGAAGAATTGTTTGCTGTGGGGAGAAATCCCCACATATTTTGATCACAGAAATTTTCTGTATTGTGATGAGGGTAAGATTTTAAAAAATGGGTTTTTCTTATCTCAAGCAAAACATGGTATATTTTTCTACCTCCTACTTATTTTTTTACAATTTTTAATAGCTACATAATAGTTGTATGTATTTTAGTAATACATGTGGTATTGTGATTCATGCATATAATTGTAAAGATCAAATCAGAGCTATTGGGATATCTATCACCGCAAACAATCACCGCTTCTTTATGTTGGGAACATTCCAGTTCCTCTCCTCCAGCTATTTGGAACTATAAAACAAATTATTGTGAACTATAGTCAACCTACTGTGCTACCAAACACTAGATCTTATTGCTTCTAGCTGTTTATTGTACACACTGACCACCCTCTCTTTACATCCCACCTCCTCCAACATTTTCCAGTTTCTGGTAACCACCAGTCATCTCTCTACCTCCATGAGATCCGCCATTTTAGCTCCCACATATGAGTGAGAGCATGGACTATTTGTGTTTCTGTACCTGGTTTATTTCACTTAATATAATGACCTCCAGTTCCATCTGTGTTACTACAGATGACAGGATTTCATTTTTATGGCCAAATAATATTCCATTGTATATTTGCATCACATTTTCTTTATCCATTCATCCATTGATAGACACTTAAGTTGATTATATATCTTGGCTATTGTGAATAGTGTTGAAATAAAAATGGGAGTGCAGATATCTCTTCAACATACTAATTCTCTTTCTTTTGCATGTATACCCAGCAGTGGGATTGCTGGATCATATAGTATTTCTAGTTTTAGTTTTTGAGGAACCTCCATACTGTCTTGCATGGCTATACTAATTTACATTCCCACCAACATTGTACAAGTGTTCAGCTTTCTCTTGATGCTCACCAGCATTTGTTATTTTTAATCTTTCTGATAAAAGTCTTTTTAACTGGAGTGAGACAATATCTCAATGTGGCTTTGATTCACATTTTCCTGATGATCAGTGCTGTTGAGCATTTTTTTCTATACCTATAGGCCATTTGTATGCCTTCTTTTGAAAAATGTCTACCCAGATCTTTTCCCCATTTTTTAATTGGATTATTTGGGAGTTTTAGAGTTTTTTCCAATTTTGTTTTGTTCTTGCTGTTGAGTTCCTTATATATTGTCCCTTGTCAACTGGATAGTTTGCAAATATTTTCTCCATTATGCAGGTCATCTCTTCACTTTGCTGATTGTTTCCTTGGCTGTGCAGAAGTTTTTAGCTTGATGTAATGACGTTTGTCTATTTTTGCTTTTGTTGCATGTGTTTTTGCTGTCCTAAACAAAAAAATCTTTGCCAGACCAATGTCCTGAAGCTTTTCCTCCATGTTTTTCTTCTACTAGTTTCATAGTTTCAGGTCTTAGATTTAAGTCTTTGGTGCATTTTGATTTGACTTTGTATGTGCTGAGAGACAGCGATCTAGTTTAATTTTTCTGCATATGATTATCCAGTTTTTCCAGCACCATTTATTGAAGAGATACCTTTTCCCAATGTCTGCTCTTAGTGCCTCAATTGAAAATGGATTGGCCATAAATGCACAATTTTATTTCTGGGTTCTCTACTCTGTTCCGTTGACTCATGTGTTTATTTTACACTTGTACCAAGCTGTTTTGGTTACTATGGCTTTGTAGTATATTTTAAAGTTTGTTAGTGTGATGCCTCCAGCTTTATTCTTTTTGCTCAAGATTGCTTTGGCTACTTGAAGTCTTTTATGGTTTCATACATATTTTAGGGTTCTTTTTTCTTTCTGTGAAGAATGCTGTTGGTATTTTGATAGAGATTACATTGAATCTGTAGATTAGTTTGGGGAATATTGACATTTTACCAATATTGATTCTTCCAACTCATGAGCATGGGGTATCTTTCCATTTTTTGTGTCCTGTTCAGTTTCTTTCAACAGTGTTTTTTATTTGTTTGTTTTTAAGATGGGATCCTGTTCTGTCACCCAAGCTGGAATGTAGTGGCATGATCATAGGTCACTGCAGCCTCAAACACCTGGGCTCAAGTGATCCTCCTTCTTAAGCCTCCCAAGTTGCTGGGACTACAGGCATGAACCACCATGCTTGGTTAATTTATTTTTGTTGTTATTATTATTATTTGTAGAGACAGTATCTAACCATGTTGATCAGGCTGGTCTTGAACTCTTGGCTGTAAGCAATCCTTGGCCTCCCAAAGTGCTGGGATTATAGGCATGAGCCACCATGCATGGCCTCATCAATGTTTTACAGTTTTCCTTATGGAGATTTTTTATTTCTTTAGTTAAATAATAGATTTTTTTTTTGTAGTTATTGTAAATGGGATTGTTTTGTTGACTTCTTTTTCATATTGTTCTTTGTTGGCATACATAAATGCTACTAATTTTTATATGTTGATTTCCTATCCAGTAACTTTATTGAATTCATTTATCAAATCTAAACTTTTTTTTGTATGGAGTCTTTAGGGTTTTCCAAATGTACTATTATGTAATCTGCAAACAAGAAATTTGACTTCTTCCTTTCCAACTGAATGTTCTTTACTTCTTTTTTTTTTTTTTTTTTTTTTTTTTTGAGACAGAGTCTCACTCTGTAGCCCAGGCTGGAGTGCAGTGGTATGATCTCGGCTCACTGCAAGCTCCGCCTCCCGGGTTCAGGCCATTCTCCTGCCTCAGCCTACTGAGTAGCTGGGACTACAGACACCCGCCACCACGCCCAGCTTATTTTTTGTATTTTTAGTAGAGATGGGGTTTCACCATGTTAGCCAGGATGGTCTCCATCTCCTGACGTCGTGATCTGCCCGCCTCGGCCTCCCAAAGTGCTAGGATTACAGGCGTGAGCCACTGCACCCGGCTCTTCTTTCTCTTGCTAATTTCTCAGGCTAGGACTTCCAGCACTGTGTTGAATAAAAGTGGTGAAAGTGGGCTTTCTTGTCTTGTTCCATATCTTAAAGGACTTTCCATTTTTCTTCATTTAGCACAATGTTAGCTGTGGCTTTGTCATGTGTGGCCTTTATTGTTTTGAGGTATAATCCTTCTAAATCCAGTTTGTTGAGAGTTTTTTTTTTTTTTTTAATCATAAAGGGATGTTGAATTTTGCTGCTTGTTTTTTCAGCATCTATTTTAATGATCATATGGTTTTTGTTCTTTATCCTCTTAATGTGATGTATCGCATTTATTGATTGACATATGTTGAACCATCCTTGCAATCCTGGGATGAACCTCACTTGATCATGGTGGATGATCTTTTTAAATTGTTGTTGTATTCTGTTATTTTGTTGAGGATTTTTGCATCTATTTTTATCAGGGATATTGGCCTGCAGATTTCTTTTTTGTTTTGCTCTTACCTATCTAGTTTTGGTATCAGTGTAACACTGGCTTCATAGAATGAGTTTGGAAGTACTCCCTCCTCTTTAATGTTTTGGAATAGCTGGAGCAGAATTAGTATTGGTTCTTCTTTAAATGTTAGGTAGAATTCAGCAGTGAAGCTATCTGGGCCCAGGCTTTTCTCTGATGGGAAAATTGTTCTTACTGCTTTGATCTTGTTACTCATTATTGGTCTATTTAGGTTTTCTATTTCTTCATAGTTCAATCTTGGTTGTTTGTAGGTGTCCAGTAATTTATCCATTTCTTCTGAGTTTTTCAATTTGTTGGCATAGTCATTCATGATTGTCTCTAATGATTCTTTGTATTTCCGTGGCATCAATTTTTATGTCTTTCTTGTTTCTGATTTTATTTATTTGTATTTTCTCTTTTTTCTATTTAGCAAAGGCTTTGTCTATTTTGTTTATCTTTTTCAAAAAAACAGCTTCTTGTTTTGTTGAGTTTTTGTAATATTTTTTAGTCTCAATTTTATTTCTACTCTGATTTTTAATATTTTCTTCCTTCTACTAATTTTGTGTTTGGTTTGTTCTTGCTTTTCTTGTTTCTTGAGGTGCATCATTCAGCTGTTTATTTGAAAGCTTTCTACCCTTTTGATGCAGGTGTTTGTTGCTGTAAACTTTCCTCTTAGTACTGCATTTGTTGTATCCCATAGATTTTGATATGTTGCATTTCCATTTGCATTTGTTTCAAGAAATTTTTAAATTTCCTTCTTAATTTCTTCATGAAATCATGTTGGTTAATTTCCATGTGTTTGTATATTTTCCACAGTTCCTCTTGTTACTGAGTTCTAGTTTTATTCCACTGGGGTCAGAAAAAATACTTGATATGATTTTAATTCTTTTGAATTTGTTAAGACTTGTTTTGTGGCCTCATAGATGGCCTATTCTAGAGAATATTCCATGTGCTGATGAGAAGAATGTGTATTCTGTAGCAGTTAGATTAAATGTTCTATAAATGTCAGTTAGGTCTATTTAGTCTAGAATGTAGAAACTCCAGTGTTTCTTTTTTGATATTCTGTATGGATGATCTGTTCGTTCCTGAGAGTGAGGTGTTGAAGTCCCCTACTATTAGTGTATTATAGTTTTATTTCTCCCTTTGGATCTATTAATGTTTGTTTTATATATTTGGGTGCTCCTGTGTTGGGTACATATATTTTACTGAATCCTCTTGCTGAACTGATCCTTTTACCATTATATATACCCTGTTTATTTTACTGTCTTTGACTTGAAATCTATTTTAACTAATATAAGTATAGCTACTTCTGCTTAGCTACTTCTGCTCTTTTATGGTTTCCATTTGCATAGCATATCTTTTTTTCAGCTCTTTCAACTCTAACAATATTAGAGTATCCCAAATTTGTCTATATACTGACTTTTACCAGTGAATTTTATACCTTTAAATGTTTTCTTTTTGCATATTAGCATCACTTTCTGTTATATTGAAAACTCCTTTGAGCACTTCTTGTAAGATAGGTCTAGTGGTGATAAATTCCCTCAGCTTTTGCTTATCTAGGAAAGACTTTCATCTTTATGTTTGAAGGAAAGCTTTGTGGGGTACAGTGCTCTCAGTTGATGGGTTTTTTTCTTTAGCACATTGAATATGTCATCCACTCCTTCCTGACTTGTATGGTTTCCACTGAGAAATCTGTTGCTAGATGAATCAGAGCTCCTTTGTGTGTTATTTG
The DNA here is from genome assembly GCF_024542745.1 of Macaca thibetana thibetana. NCBI lineage: Eukaryota > Metazoa > Chordata > Mammalia > Primates > Cercopithecidae > Macaca > Macaca thibetana. The sequence goes on from NC_065593.1 coordinate 34,496,530, forward strand.
CTTCTTTTCTCTTGCTGCTTTTAGGATCTTCTCTTTGTCCTTGATCTTTGAGAGTTTGATTGTTATATGCCTTGGGATAGTCTTATTTGGATTGAATCTGTTTGGTGATCGCTGAACTTCTTGTACCTGGATATTTGTATCCTTATCTAGGTTTGGAAAGTTTTCTGTTATTATTATTACTTTGAATATGCTTTCTACACCTTGCTTTTTCTTAACTCCCTCTTGAACACCAACAACTCCTAGATTTGCTCTTTTGAGGTTATTCTGTATATCCTGTAGGTATTCATCATTCTTTTTTACTCTTTTTTCTTTTTTCTCCTCTGACTGTGTATTTTCAAATAGTCTATCTTTAAGCTTACTGACACTTTTTTTTGGCTCAATTCATTCTGCTGTTGAGAGCCTCTATTGTATTTTTTCAACTCAGCAAATGTATTTATCAGTTCCAGGATCTCCATTTGATTGTTTTTATTAGTTCAATCTCTGTTATATTTTTCTGATAAATTTCTGAATTGCTTTTTCATGTTACCCTGCAGTTTTCTGAGTTTCTTTAAAACTGCTATTTTTAATGCTTGACTTGGGAGCTCACACACTGCCATTATGATAGGGTTGATCACTGGCTCCTTGCTTTGTTCACTTGGGGAGGTCACAGTTCTGTTTGCTGTTGTTTCTTGTGGATGTACATCTATGGCTTCATAGGATTAGTTACTATGCTTTGAGGATTAGTTACTTATACCAATCTTCACTGGATCTCTTGTTTTGGTCTTTCTAGGTTATGTTTCCTAAGAAGTTCTTTACAGTTTGTTGAATCCCTTTACTCCTAGATTGCTGCCTCATTTTCAGCACTAGATGGCGCCTTAAGCCCAGGGTTGTCTTGACTGTCACAAACGTTCATTATTCTAATTTTGTTTTTCCACACGTCGAAATACAACTTTTCCAGCATCAATTATTGAAGGGACTGTCTTTTCCTCATTTTGTATTACTGGCATCTTTGCCCAAAGTCTGTTAACCATAAATGCATTGATTTTTTTTTTTTGCTCTCTTTTCTGTTCCATTAGTAGATGTGTTTTTAATGCCATTTCATAATGTTTGAATTACTATAGCTTTGTAATATAGTTTAAAAATCAGGGGATGTGATGTCTTCAGTTTGTTCTCCTTTTTCAAAATTGCTTTGGCCATTATGGGTCTTCTGTGGTCCCAAAGTTTAGTATTGTTTTTTTCTAGTCCTGTGAAAAAAGTCATTGAATTTTTAATAGGGATTGCATTGAATCTGTAGATTCTTTGGCTAGTATGAATGTTTTAACAATATTAATTCTTCCAATCCATGAACATAAGATTTCTTTTCATTTATTTGTGGCTTCTTCAGTTTCTTTCATCAATGTTTAATAGTTTTCAATGTACAGATATTTCATTTCCTTGATTACATTTATTACTTATTTAATTAACCATTTGCATAATTTAAAAATTTGTCTGCTCCTTTCATTGGACTATGATCTTTAGTATCTGGCTTTGTTCTCCCTTGTATTTCCAGGACCCAGTACAGCCCTTGCTATAGAATGTATACTTAAAAACTATTTGTTGAATTAATTAATTTAAAAATTAGCAAGTTGCACAAATGGAAATGAAAACACAACATACCAAAACCTATGGGATACAACAAAAGTAGTAATAAGAGGAAAGTTTATAGCAATAAGCTCCTATATCAAAGAAGTATAAAAACTTCAAATAAACAGCATAACAATGCGTCTTAAAGAACCAGAAAAGCAAGAACGAACAAGCCAAAATTAGTAGAAGAAATAAAATAATAAAAATCAGAGCATAAATAAAATCTACATGAAAAAAATACAAAAGACCAATGAAACAAAAATTTGTTTTTCTAAAAAGATAAGCAAAATAGAAAGACCTTTAGCCTAAGAAAAAAAGAGAGAAGATCCAAATAAATAAATCAAGAGACGAAAAAGGAAACATTACAACTGATACTGCAGAAATTCAAAGGGTCATTAGAGACTACTATGAGAAACTATATGCTAATAAATTGGAAAACTCAGAAGAAACGGATAAATTCCTAGACACGTACAGCCTACTAAGATTCAACCATAAAGAAATCCAAAACCTGAACCGACCCATAACAAGTAATGAGATCAGGCCAGGTACGGTGACTCACACCTGTATTCCCAGCACTTTGAGAGGCCAAGCGGGTGGATCACTTGAGTCTGAGACCAGCCTGGCCAACATGGTGAAACCCCACTTCTACTAAAAATACCAAAATCAGCCTGGTGTGGTAGCACATGCCTGTAGTCCCAGCTACTTGGGAGGCTGAGGCACAAGAATTGCTTGAATCCAGGAGGTGGAGTTTGAAGTGAGCTGAGATCACGCCACTGCACTCCAGCCTGAGTGACAGGGTGAGACTCTGTCTCAAAAACAAACAAACTGAAAAACAAGTAATGAGATCAAAGCTGTATTAAAAAGTCTCCCAGCAAAGAAAAGCTCAGGGCCCAATGGCTTCACTGCTGAATTTTACCAAACATTTAAAGAAGAACTAATATCAATCCTACTGAAACTATTCCAAAAAACAGAGGAAGAGAGAATACTTTCAAACTTATTCTATGAGGCCAGTATTACTCTGATACCAAAACCAGACAAAGGCAAATTTAAAAAAAGAGAACTATAGGCCAATATCCCGGATGAACATTGATGCAAAACTCCTCAACAAAATATTGGCAAACCAAATTCAAAAACAGACTAAAAAGATCATTAGCCATGATCAAGGGGAATTCATTCAAAAGATGCACAGATAGTTCAACAGACGCAAATCAGTCAGTGTGATACATCATATTAACAGAATGAAGGACAAAAATCATATGGTCATTTCAATTGATGGTGAAAAAGCACTTGACAAAATTCAACATCCCTTCATAATAGAAACCCTCAAAAAACTGGGTATAGAAGGAAGATACTTCAACACAATAAAAGCCATATATGGCTGATCTACAACTAGTATCATACTGAATGGGGAAAAACTGAAAGCCTTTTCTCTAAGATCTGAAACAAGACAAGGATACCCAGGTTTACCACTGTTGTTCAACATAGTACTGGAAATCCTAGCCAGAGAAATCAGACAAGAGAGAGAAAAAGGGGAAAGAGGCTGGGCACGGTGGCTCAAGCCTGCAATCCCAGCACTTTGGGAGGCCGAGATGGGTGGATCACGAGGTCAGGAGATCGAGACCATCCTGGCTAACATGGTGAAACCCCGTCTCTACTAAAAAATACAAAAAACTAGCCGGGCGAGGTGGCGGGCACCTGTAGTCCCAGCTACTTGGGAGGCTGAGGCAGGAGAATGGCGTGAACCCAGGAGGCGGAGCTTGCAGTGAGCTGAGATCCGGCCACTGCACTCCAGCCTGGGCGACAGAGCGAGACTCCGTCTCAAAAAAAAAAGTGGGGGGGGGGAGAAAGAAAGGGAAGGGAAGGGAAGGGAAGAAGGGAAGAAGGAAAGAAGGAAGGAAGGAAATCCCTGTTTGCAGATGATGATATGATCTTATATTTGGAAAAGCATAAAGACTCCACAAAAAAGCTATTAGAACTAATAAATGTAGTACAGTTTCAGGATACAAAATCAATGTAAAAATCTGTATGCCAACAATAAACAATCTAAAAAAGAAATCAGGAAAGTAATACCATTTATAATAGCTACAAATAAAATCAAATACCTAGGAATAAACTTAACCAAAAATGTGAAAAATCTTTACAATGAAAACTGTAAAACATTGATGAAAGAAATTGAGGAGGGCACATAAAAAATGGAAAGATAAGCCAGGTGCGGTTGTGGGCACCTGTAGTCCCAGCTACTCAGGAGGCTGAGCCAGGAGAATGGCGGGAACCCGGGAGGCGGAGCTTGCAGTGAGCCGAGATCGCGCTACTGCACTCCAGCTGGGCGACAGAGCGAGACTCCGACTCAAAAAAAAAAAAAAAAGGAAAGATATTCCAGGTTCATGGATTGGAAGAATCAATATTGTTAAAATGTTTGTATTACCCAAAGCAATCTACAGATTCAGTGCAATCTTTATAAAAATACCAATGACATTCTTCACAGAAACAGAAAAAACAATCCTAAAATTTATTTGGAACCACAAAATATCCAGGATAGCCCAAGCTATCCTGAGCAAAATGAACAAACTGGAGGAATCACATTACTTGACTTCAAATTATACTACAGAACTATAGTAACCAAAACAGCATGGTACTGACATAAAAATGGACACATAGACCAATGGAACAGAACAGAGAACCCAGAAATAAATCCGTACACCTACAGTGAACTCATATTTGACAAAAGTGCTAAGAATATATACTGGGGAAAGGATAGTTTCTTCAATAAGTGATGCTGGGAAAACTGGATATCCATATGCTTAAGAATGAAACTAGACTTTTATCTCTTGCCATATAGAAAAATCAAATCAAAAGGCATCAAAGGCTTTAATCTATGACCTCAAACTATGAAACTACTACAATAAAACATTGGGGAAACTCTGTAGGACATTGGACTGGGCAAAGATTTCCTGAGTAATATTGCACAAGCACAGGCAACCAAAGCAAAAATGGACTAATGGGATCATGCCGAGTTAAAAACTTTCTGCACAGCAAAGAAAACAGTCAGCAAAGTGAAGAGACAACCCGCAGAATGGAGAAAATATTTGCAGACTACCCATCTGACATGGGATTAGAAACCAGAATATATAAGCAGCTCAAACAACTCAATAGGAAAAATATCTAATAATTGAATTTAAAAATAGGCAAAAGACCTGAATAGACATTTTTTAAAAGAAGACATACAAATGGCAAACAGGTATATGAAAAGGGGCTCAACATCACTGATCATCAGATAAATACAAATCAAAACTACAATGAGGTATCATCTTACCCCAGTTAAAATGACATATCCAAAAGACAGGCAGTAACAAATCCTGGTAAGGATGTGGAGAAAAGGGAACACTCATACACTGTTGGTGGGAATGTAAATTAGTACAACCACTATAAGGAACAGTTTGGAGGTTCCTCAACAAACTAAAAATAGAACTGCCATATGATCCAGCAACCCTACTGCTAAATACATACCCAAAAGAAAGGTAATTAATATACCAAAGAGACATCTGCAGTGCCATGTTTATTGCAGCACTATTCACTGGAGCCAAGATTTGGAAGCAACCTAAGTGTCCAACAACAGACTAATGGATCAAGAAAATGTGGTACATATACACAATGGAGTACTATTCAGTTATAAAAAAGGATGAGATCTTGTCATTTGCGACAACATGGATGGAACTGGAGGTCTTTATGTTAGGTGAAAATAAGTCAAACAGAGAAAGACAAACGTCTCATGTTCTATTTATGAGAGCTAAAAAAAAAAATTAAACAATTGAAGTCATAGAGATAGAGAGTAGATGATTACCAGAGGCTGGGAAGGGTAGAGGGGGTTGGAGGGGAGGGCAGAGGGGAGTTAGGATGGTCTAATGGGTACAAAAATATAATTAGATAGAATGAATAAAGTGTAGTATTTGATCGTTAAAACAGGGTGACTGCAGTCAACAATAATTTATTTTACATTTAAAATGAGTGTAATTAGATTGTTTGTAACACAAAGGATAAATGCTTAAGGTGACGGATACCCCATTTACCCTGATGTGGTTATTATGCAGTGTATGCCTGTAGCAGAATATCTCATGTACCCTGTAAATACATGCATCTAATGGCTGGGTGCGGTGGCTCACACCTGTAATCCCAGTACTTTGGGAGGCTGAGACGGGTGGATCACCTGAGGTCAGGAGTTCGTGATCAGCCTGGCCGACACGGTGAAACCCCATCTCTACTAAAAATACAAAAATTAGCTAGGAGTAGTGGTGCGCACCTGTAATCCCAGCTACTCAGGAGGCTGAGGCAGGAGAATCGCTTGAACCCGGGAGGCAGAGGTTACAGTGAGCCAAGATCATGTTATTCCACTCCAGCCTGGGCGACAAGAGTGAGACTCCATCTCAAAAACATTTATCTATCTATCTGTCTGTCTGTCTATCTATCTATCTATCTATCTATCTATCTATCTATCTATCTATCTATCCATCCATCCATCCATCCATCCATCCGTCCATACACACACACACACACACACATACATACATATATATATATACATCTACTATGTACCCACAGAAAAACATTTTTTAAAGATACAGGTTTGAAAAAAGAATAAAAGCTCTAAATCCACAGATACGGTTTGGATCTGTGTTCCCATCCAAATCTCATGTTCGTTTGTGATCCCCAATGTTGGAGGTGGGGCCTGGTGGGAGATGATTGGATCATGGGGGTGGATTTCTCATGAGTGGTTTAGTGCTGTCCGCTTGGTACTGTCCTTAAGTCTGTAAGTGAGTTCTCATGAGATGTGGTTGTTTAAAAGCGTGTGGCATCTCCCTGCACCTCTCGCTCTTGTTCATGTGATGTGCGCCAGCTCCCCCTTCGCCTTTTACCATGATCGTCAGTTTCCTGAGGCCTTTCTAGAAGCCAAGCAGATGCCAGCATCGTGCTTCCTGTACAGCCTACAGAACTGTGAGCCAATTAGACCTCTTTTCTTTATAAATTACTCAGCCTCAGGTATTTCTTTATAGCAATGCAAGAACAAACTAATACACTCTCCTTTAAAGGAGATAAAATGATGATGTGCTCATATACAACTACTTAGAAAATGCTCAGCCCACCTTAAAGGAGGAACTTAAAAGTCATTAAAGTATTTTAAAGTTTTAAAAAGTCAGCAAGTTTCATATAACTTTATAATTTTCTTAATATATTATTATATGTTTACACATTGAGTTTTATTTAGTAAATCAAATTATTGTTAAAGCTATTCATTTATCTGATATACTCTATAACTAACATTCTTGGGACAAATCTATCTGCAACTTAAAAATTTCTAAAAGCTTATTTAATGCCACTGATATTTGAAAAACTGATCACAGAGAAATCAAACAACTAAATTATATCATTTATAAAAGTTGTACAATATTGTACAATAATCTTTTCTCTTTTTTGATTGATGTTTTGAATTCACTCCTATAAAGTCAAATAACATGCCAGTAACAAAGAAGTGATTTATGTTTGGTGACTCCTAAAAGAAGGGTCAGTGGCAGCACAATCAGCATAAAATACAATCCTACTTTAATGACTCTATTACAATATGCAACATCCAATCTTTAATTCCTATTTTTACTGTTCAAGCTGTTCTTGCTGTCTTCTGATTTCCTGCTTAGGACTATACAACCTTAAAGTTTCAATTCAGGAAGGCAGAGACACATTCATTTACAAAATGACAGTATGCAGAAAAAACTTTTAGGGCATTCTTGCAGTATGCATGCAACCTTCAAATCTCACGTGACAAATTTTCAAAACTAAATGAGTTTTTTCCTTAAAAATTGCATCGTACCTTAACTAAAGTAGGTATAGCCAGGCACGGTGGTGCATGTCTGTAGTCCTAGCTAACTTGGGAGGCTGAGGCAAGAGGACCACGTGAGCCCAGGAGTTTGAGGCTGCAGTGAGCTATGATCATGCCACTGCACTCCAGCCTGGGCAGCAGAGCAAGACCCCACCTCCAAAAATTAAAAAAAAAAAAAAAAAAAACAATTAAAAAATATTATTATATGGCAAAATTTATCATCTTTATTTTCATACAGTTTACAGAAAATTTATTTATAAATGAATTTATGATGGCTGAAGCCCACCAGTAGCACAAAATACAACTATGTATCAATTAGCTAATAAAAAATGTATGCACACTCTTGTAAATTTCTTAAGTCAGAATATAACCAAAGAAAAATTGCACATACATTTATGTTTATAAAATTTAATGCTCACCTGCTTACCTACAAATCTCAAACAAATTGGTAACATATCATCAGAATTGATTTAATATTAAAAAACCTTGTTAGAATTTAGAATGTTGATTAAAATATACCATTGATGTTTGGAATGTACGATGTATATCATTCATGATTGTAAGCATTTGCTATATCAATGATTTCCAATCCTTTAAGTTTCTGTTGATGTTACCTATATAGTGAGAGACATCCTTCTCTAAATCTGGAAAAGCTTTGAGCTTCCTAAAAGGCAAAACAAAAATATAGACCATTTCAAAGAGTGTACATGTAGTAACTGAAATTCATCAGTAAGACGTAATGAAAAACAAACAAACAGGTCCACAGGCTTTGTAAGCAATTAGACTTGGATTTGAATCCTAGCTCTCCTACTCAATAACTATTTGACAGTGGCAAATTACTTGGCATTTCTGTGTCTCAGTTTCTTCACATGTCTTAATTTTGTAATAACTTTGGTAATGATTATTCACTATTGTCAGGAATAAATTCAATAATGTATAGAGTAAGCATATATCCTTTCCAATTGAAATTCAGTGTTACTTACACCATACTTTCTCCCACATGATTGCTCTTAAATGTGCATCAAACTTTACAGTTCACATAACACTTTATGTGTGTGTCTGTGTGTGTGTAGGTAGATAGATAGATAGATAGATAGATAGATAGATAGATAGATAGATAGATATTACTTTGAGCCACAGGAAGAGCAGAGAGAACACCTCCAATTACAGATGACAAAATTAAGGTTTAGAGAGTATCAGCAGTTTGCCTAAATTCATCCTGTTGTAGCAAAATCATTGTCTTTACTGTTATCAGAAGAATTTATTTTCTATTAGGGAGGTAACAGAAACATATTTTGCTTAGAAAAACACTTTGATGTGGCCCGGGGGTATAAAAAGTGAGATTCTGAGAACATGGACACCTGGAGACAGGAAATAAGAGCTAGGTAAACTGCTCCACATTTGAAATGAGTGGGAATTGGGGCATTAGCATAGTGTAGAATTAAAAATAGAACAGAGTGAGGAAGGAAAAGGATGGTTAGCAATCTTTGGGGTCACCGAAGTACCTTTAAAGAATGGGAGGAGTATTTGGCTAGGTGTAGTGGCTCATGCCTGTAATCCCAGCACTTTGAGAGGCCAAGGCGGGAGGATCCCTTGAGCCCAGGAGTTTGAGACCAGCCTATGTAACATGGCAAAATTTCATCTCTGCACAAAAATAAAAGATAAGCTGGACGTGGTAGCACATTCCTGTGGTCCCAGCTACTCAGCACACTAAGGTGGGAGAATCGCTTGAGACTTGGAGGTTGAGGCTATAGTGAACTGAGATCATGCCACTGCACTCCAGCCTGGGTAACAGAGCGAGACCCTGTCTCAAAAAAAAAAAAAAAAAAAAAAGAATAGGAGGGCCGGGCGCGGTGGCTCACGCCTGTAATCCCTGCACTTTGGGAGGCCGAGGCGGGCGGATCACGAGGTCAGGAGATCGAGACCATCCTGGCTAACACGGTGAAAACCCGTCTCTACTAAAATACAAAAAATTAGCCAGGCACGGTGGCGGGCGCCTGTAGTCCCAGCTACTCGGGAGGCTGAGGCAGGAGAATGGCGTGAACCCGGGAGGCGGAGCTTGCAGTGAGCCGAGATGGTGCCACTGCACTCCAGCCTGGGCGACAGAGTGAAGACTCCGCCTCAAAAAAAAAAAAAAAAAAGAATAGGAGTAGGTAATATACACTGTGATGTGTAATTCTTCCCATTTAAATCTCCCTCTTTCCAAATGTGCAGTCAACCTTGTAGTTTATGTATTTACAGACATGAATTCAAGTAAGTTTCTATCTTTTTATTCATTCTTTTTCTTCTCCTTCTTCCTTCCTTTTCCTTTTTCTCTCTCTTTCTCCTTCTCTTTTTTTAAAAAAGAATATTTATTCAATTCCATATCTGGGTTAGCACAGTGTGAGACAGGGACAGCATATGGAGAAAGAAGAAATAATTTGTATCTGAATAAAATCAACAAAAGCATAAGCTTGAACTTCTTGGTAGAGAAGAAAACATACCAATCCCACCATCCAGATCCACAGAAATCTTGGGTAAAGGAATTAATCTTTCACATGCTGTTCTTATTTGGATTTTAAGGGAATTACAGAGGTAAAGCTAAGACTAGTACTCAGGTTTTAAAATTCCTAATCCAGTATTCTTTCTAATGCCCAAACGGAGTATTAACTCAGCCGTACAAGTACATACAGGCCAGGAGTTAAGATCCACTGAGTTCTAAGAAGATTTAGATGATGAGGTAAAAAATAATCACTACACCAATGATGAAAATAACATGATGGGCTGATATCCTGTCTGCACCAAAAAAAGAAAAAAAAATCGGACTCTCTTAACACCTACCAATGGTCTGCTAAATGTTATATAAGGAGTCTTTGCCTTTTGACAAAATTACACTATTGTAAGGACCAATTCAAATTGTATGAATACACTGTATACATAGTATATACACATTCCCATCTACACCTGATATGTATTTATAATTAGACAAATTATTTTAAAAAGCAGAAAAAAGTAGTAAGACCAGGAATGAGAGGAATGACTAGAAGTGTAACTAACTTAGAGATGTTGAAGAAAAATATTGTTCACTTTGACAAACATTTACTGAGCATCTTTTTTTCCCGGTCTCTCTCTCTTTTCTTTCCTTTCTTCCTTTTCTCTTTCTTTTCTCTTTCTTTTCCTTTCCTTTCCTTTCTTTCCCCTCCCTTCCTCCTCCCTCCCTCCCTTCCTCCCTTCCTCCCTCCCTTCCCTCCTTGCTTCCTGGTTAGAGTTGCTGTTTGTGAAGAACACGTCTCAAGGGGAATAGAAGATCTACACTAGTCAGACGTCAAAAGCTATTTATGATTCAGTGGTTAAATGTGTACAAGAGACAGGAAGCATTATCAGAAAAGTGAGGGATTCCTGTGGCCACAAGGTTAAGGGAAGGCTTCACAATGGAGATGAGTCCTAAATAGGAAAGGCAAGATAGTCAAAATGATGGAAAGAAGTGTTTTAGGATCAAGGAACAACTTCTGCAAAAAAATCTAACATCGAAACAAAACTGACCAACTGATCATCTTTATTAAAACAGTGTTTTACTTAAGCTATATTGACTAATATTTGCTGTCTTTTATAAATGAATGATATTTCATTAAATTTATATTGTGCCATTTGTCAACTCATAAGAATTATTTTGGCCCTATAGTAACTAAGTCCACTTAGACTATCACTCACCTATATCACTCACCTAAACAGCCAGTCTGTTTTATAGTGCTGTATAAAAATTTGGTTCAGATACCATAAATATTTCCATTAAAGGGCAAATATTTTCCCACTTAAATAGATACTATAGAAATAGTTTTTACAATCTATTATAAGCATTTATAAAATGCTTAACAATAACTTATCCCTAAATTAATGTGTAATGTATGAATTTGAGAGGCTCCAGTTCCTAATAAAATGTAAAATCATAAATATCCTTCTCTAAAACTCACTGGTCAGGAAATATGAAAGGTAACCATCTAAATATATCTACTCAAAACTTTTCAACCTTAGATTACAAAGCTAAGTCCACCTGAACCCTTAATGGGTGAGGATTTCATTCTAAGGCTGCAATAACTTCATTTGTGGCCAAGTCTCAGGTCCAAGAGCAGACAGATTACCAAAGACATTCTGGAGATCAGTATGAAGCACATCCTGCTTAAACCAATTATGCTGAAATTGTCAGATTGCAGCTGACAGCCAATTTCATGCATTTCGTTTCCATCAAGTTCACCTAATCATAACAATAATAGTAGAACATGAAAGATGTTATTACATATCATTCTTTTGGAATATTTAAACGTAGATGGATATTTTACAAATAACATTCTGTGAGTCACATACCGAGAAGTTCAACAAATGTGAGTTTAAGAAAAAATATGTTGTAGTAAAAATGTGGATGTAATATATATATTGCTTAAAAATTATACTTTCACGATTATTTTCTGTTTATGTCATTGATTCATTTTTTTTTAAAACTAACATGCAAGTTTAAATAGTGTATTTAGTCTTTATTTCCTCTGCACCATTTTATTAACAAGAGTGGATGATAAAATAAATTAAGGTAGAAGAGCAATTCTTAATTTATAATTTTCTCACTTTTGTACTAGTTTTAAGTCACAGCTTCTGAATGGTGCTCTATAATAGACACCCAAAAAACAGCTTAATAAACCTGATTGGCAATCATTTCACGCTTACTTCAGGCATAAAAGCCTGTTATGAATTAAGAGAAATTCATGAGCTTTTTCTAAGACTGTTTTTTACAGTGTGTTTGCATAATAATAAGGCCCAATCTGTTGGAAAACAAGTAAAGGGCAAATTAATAAGGTCATCATTTTGGTCTAATGATGCTTAATGCAGTTTTAGCAATCTGCTCAAGACAAAAGGTAGCCACTCAGACATAGCCAATTATGCATTTGTGTGGCAGATGAAATCTTTAATGATGAATCTGATTAACATTCAATAATAAACATACAGGCTGAGAAAATGACCAAGCTACCTCCTGCAAACATCATCAACTAAGGCTTTGTTCAGATTGAGGTCAGACTGGTATTCCAGAAAGGCGCATTAAGATAAAAGTTTATCAAATGTGTTAACATGAATCCCCCTAAAAAACCCACAAAATCCCTATTATACAAAGGCTACCTTTGCAACAGCTGACTTGTCTGATCAGTTATGAAAAAATAGACTAAACTTTTTCATGGGTTGCATGTGTTTAATTTTTTAGAATGGTTTTAAATTAATTTGCTTTGATCTCCAAACACTGGGAATATGATAAAATTGGGCCACAGGAGACTTAGGAGTTCGGTTCCATTGCTTTTCTACCGATGATCCAATGTGAACAACTCAAAAGGAATCTGTTTCACTCATGTTCCTAAAATACCTTGGATCCATTGGAGTTCAAGAATTGTTACTTATATAAATAAGCATTTCTTCATAAAGTATGGAAGCAGTTAGACAAGGATATCACGTATCATATCATATGTTATTTTATTTTATTTTATTTTATTTGAGACAGAGTCTTGCTCTGTTGCCCAGGCTGGAGTGCAGAGGCACGATCTCGGCTCACTGAAAACTCCGCCTCCCAGATTCAAGCGATTCTCCTGCCTTAGCCTCCTTAGTAACTGGGATTACAGACACCCGGCACCATACCTGGCTACTTTTTGTATTTTTAAGTGGAGATGGGGTTTCACCATGTTGACCATGCTGGTCTTGAACTCCTGACCTCAAGTGATCACCCTCCTCGGCTTCCCAAAGTGCTGGGATTACAGGCATGAGCCACCACGCCAAACCCACATATTGTATATTTAAGACATTTTATTGGAGTATAGCAAACATACAGAGAAGTACACAAATAGTAACTTAAAAGCTCAATAGATTTTCACTAAGTGAACATACCCATTAATCTGTAGCCAGACTGAAAAAAACTGAACATCAAGAAATAGCATCCCAGACGTGCAGTCACTAGATCCCTCCCTACCAGCTCACTAACTTGACTATAAAGACCAAACGTTGATTTTGCTAGTTTTTTTGTTTTTGTTTGTTTGTTTGTTTTTTATGGAGTCTTGCTCTGTCGCTCAGGCTGGAGTACAGTGGTGTGATGTTGGCTCACTGCAACCTCTGTCTCCCAGGTTCAAACAATTCTCCTGCCTCAGCTTCCTGAATAGTTGGGATTATAGGCTCGTGCCACCACACCTGACTAATTTTTGTATTTTTAGTAGAGACGGGGTTTCACCATGTTGGCCAGACTGGTCTCGAACTCCTGACCTCATGATCCACCTCCTTGGCCTCCCAAAGTGCTGGGATTACAGGCGTGAGCCACCGCATCCAGCCTTTTGCTAGTTTTTGAACTTGTGCCTACTTTTTTCTTTCAACATGTTTGTGAGATTCTTCAATATTTTTTAGTGTAGTTGGAGTTCATTTTCATTCATGGCTGTGGGGGATGTATCATTTACTTGACAAACATTTATTGAGTATCTCTGTCTATATAAAATTCATATTATAGAAATAGTTTTTATAACCTATAATAAGTATTTATAAAATATTTGACAATAGCTCATCCCTAGTATAACGTTAAATGTATGACTTTGAGAAGATCCAGTACCTTGAAAAAATATAAAATCACACATACCCTTCCCTTCAGGAAATATGAAAGGTAACCATCTAAGTCTATCTACTCAAAACTCAATTACTGCTAGTGGTAGATTTGGGATTATTTATCCTTTCTATGACTGTTTCTATTTTATAGCTACTATGAATTGTGCTGCCACAAACAATTTGTATGTCTTCTGATGAACATGTGCATTTCTGTTGGGTATATACCCAGGAATATTGCTGGGGCATAGGACACATATATGTTCAATTTTAGTAGCTACTATGAAACGGTATTTCAAAATGGTTATACCAACCCATATTCCCATTAACAGTGTAATGAGAATTCTGGCTGTTCTACGTTCTTGTGAATCTTTAGGATTTTCTGTTTTCATTTTAGCCATTCTGGTGGTTGTATAGTGGTGTGGTACTATGGTTTTAATTTGCACTTTCCTGATGACTACTGAGGTTGAGTGTCTGTTCACACATTTACTGGCCATTTGAACACCTTTCCGTGTGAAGTTCTATTCATGCCTTTGGTCCACATTTTGTATTCCATGCCAAACTGTAATGTCTTCTGAATGTGGTTATATTAACCAGCAAGTAAATAAAATCTGAGCTTTTATTCTATTTTTAGAAATCTGACATAAACTGAAATAGATGGTCCCTGACTTACGGTAGTTTGACTTACAAATTTTCAACTTTATGACGGTGTGAAAGTGATACACATTCAGTATAAACTGTACTTGGAGTGCCAATACACCATTCTGTTTTTCACTTTCAGTACTGTATTTAATAAATTGCATTAGATAGTCAACACTTTACTCTAAAATAGGCTTTGTGTTAGATGATTTTGCCCAACTACAGGCTAATGTAAGTGTTCTGAGCTTACGGTAAGCTAGGCTAAGCTATGGTGTTTTGTAGGTTAGGTGTATTAAATGAATTCTCTATTTATGATATTTTCAACTTATGATGGGTTTATCAGAATGTAACTCCATCATAAGTTGAGGAGCATCTGTACATCTAAACGTTTAAGTTTCTGAGCTTTTTTGCAAACTAGTGAAGAAACTCGTGATAATAATTAGGTTAAAGGATGGTATCAAGAATTTATCCTGACTTTCCTATTTAAACTGTACCTCTGAGGAACTGAATAGTAGATAAGGGAAAATCTCTTCTAGGAGTACTCTATATAACTACATAAGGGATGACAGAATTAAAATATCACTATTTTGCAACTCTGATGAATTAATGGCCATAGGTTTTGAGAATCAATGGCTGTTAACATCATGAAAAAAGAGATACTCTTTAATGCTTCTTGATGGAAGAACACACCTATGAAGTAGTCTTGCCAAAGTCAACCTGAATCTAGACGACCCTCTAGATGCAACTATCAATTTATGGAAAATACAGGTCAGAGGAGTATGTTAAACTATACCATAGGACAACAAACAGCCCAATCCAGATTCTGGAAAACTCTATAGTACAAATACCTTGATTTGCTTTTATCAAATAAATTGCAAAAAAAAAAAAAAAAGAGAATAAAACAGATGATGGAGGGGAAATCTATAGATTAAAAGAGACTTAAAAGACACATCAAGGCCAGGCATGGTGGCTCACACCTGTAATCCCAGCACTTTAGGAGGCGAAGGTGGGCAGATAACCTGAGGTCAGGAGTTCGAGACCAGCCTGGCCAACATGGTGAAACCCTGTCTCTAATAAAAATACAAAAAAATTAGCTGGGTGTTGTGGCAGGCATTTGTAATTCCAGCTACTCGGGAGGCTGAGGCAGAAGAATTGCTTGAACCCAGGAGGTAGAGGTTGCAGTGGGCCAGGATTGCACCATTGTACTCCAGCCTGGGCAACAAAAGTGAGATTCCGTCTCAAAAAAAAGACACACCAGCAAATCTCAATGTAGGTACCTTATTAGAATCCTAATTCAAAATTTTTTAAAACCTTAAAGATTTCATACTATTTATGAAAAGACAATTTCTGGTAATGGTGAAGTAGCTTCTATTAGATCACTCCTCCTACCAGTAACGATTATAAATTTTGAATTTTTTTAATAAAACCAGTTTTGAAGTACTAGAGAGCGACCAAAACCAGAAACTTCAGGAGACACAATCCTTGAAAGATGTGAAACACATTTGGGGAGATCTTTCTTTAATTATTTTTCCCTTCAGTGAATGCCCCAGTTTAATGTGTCAGGGAATAAAGCTCAAGCAGAAAGTTGCAGTCTTACTAGAATGAGGAAACACAGGTTGAATTTGAGACTGCTAGAATGACTAGAAATAAAGGGAAGAAATCTTGGGCATGAATGTGCCACAAAGAAGGGAATCCCAAAATGTAAGTATAAATATCCTTCCAATCCTTGGTTGACTCTTGAACTACTGTACATGGGTAAGGCATGTCTCCAGCTGCCCAGTGGAAAGCTGGAGCTGTAAGGTAGAAAGAGCTGAGAAGACTTCAGCAGCTGCCTATTGCTGGGAAAATAGAGTTTGGAGTTCAAGTTCTACTAAGTTAGAGGAACACTATGGCTTTCCTATTAAACCCCAGGAAGGCTACTCTACACATAAGGACTCTGTCACAGGACTAAGAGCAAAATCAAAATAAACCCATTCTAACAAAGTTGAAAATCAAGCCTTCACAAGATTAGAGCTATTTTCCAGTAATTTAACTGCCTTCCAGAATAAAATTCAAAATTCTTCAGAGGAATGTAACAGAATCTAGAACATGTTATTCACAATTTTCAGTATATAATAAAAATGAGATGTATAAAAAAACATAAAAATAAGACTTAAAGAGAAAAAACAGCCAATTGAAAGAGATCCTGAGACAACCAAATGTTGGAATTGGGCAAGAACATTAAATACACTATTATAAACATGTTACAGATGTTACAGGAAACGATAAATATAATGGGTAAAGAGATGGGAGAATTTTAAGAGATATTTGAAAACTGCAACAAAACCAGAACTCTTAGAGCTGAATAATATAATACTTGAAATAAAATGTTTACTGGATGAGCTTGACAGCAGATTAAAAACAGCAATCAATAAATTGGAAGATACAATAATGGAAACTATATGAACTAAAGTACAAAGAAAAAAATCATTGAGGAGAAATGAGTAGAACCTCAGTGACCTGTGAGACAATATCAGGTGGTCGAACATATATGTAACTGGGGGGTCAACTGGAGAGAGAGAAAATAGGGCAAAGTTTGAAGAAGTATTGGCTAAAATGGTTTCCATTTTATTTAAAAGATCTACCCTCAGACCTAAGAAGCTCAGCCAAAACCAAGAAAAATAACTACAAAGAAAATCAAACCTAGGAATATCATAGTTAAGCTGATAAAAACTAGAGGTAAAGAGAAAGTCTTAACAGCAGTAAGAGCAAAAAGTTATACACAGGGGAATGGTAAGAATGATGGCAGACCTTTATTTAATAACAACAGATGCCAGAAGACAACATCTTCAAAGTTCTTGGGGGGAAAATCTTGCCAGTCTAGTATTTTATATCCAGTGAAAATTTCATTCGAAAATGAAAGTGAGATCTGGTGTCCAAAGAGACAGCAGATCTTCTGTCTCCAAAGATCTTGGAAGTCATCTTTCCCATCCTGACAACAAGGAATGCTGACAGAGAATTGAGATCATAATGCAAACTGTTGCCCCCAAAAGTGGGGAGAGAGAGATGGGCAAATATAGAGAATCACAACTTACAACAGCAGAAATCTCTGTGGGAACCAAATTGGGGTAAGAAAACTTAAACTGTTATTGATAAATTGCCAGAGGCACAGGATAGATGATTTGAGAGTTAAAGACTTCACAGGGAGCCAGTTGGAGGAGGATCCCCACACTTGTGTGAGTTTTACCTCCAAGAGCTCTACTAGGTTATCACTGTTAAAATCACAAAAATATCCCCTTGTGCTTCCAGGTGATGGAGCGGGAAAGTAGCCAATTTAAAATACGTCCAGAACATTCTTTTCTTAACAAGGCCTGCCCTCAAGAGAAACTACTTTATCAAAGCCCAGCCAACTGGGATT
This sequence comes from Macaca thibetana thibetana, assembly GCF_024542745.1. Taxonomy (NCBI): domain Eukaryota; kingdom Metazoa; phylum Chordata; class Mammalia; order Primates; family Cercopithecidae; genus Macaca; species Macaca thibetana. The sequence continues at coordinate 34,514,628 of NC_065593.1, forward strand.
TTATTAGAGCCCAACCAATTTGTGGGAAGGGAAGTACCTAAATTCAGCTCCCTCTAGCCTTTCACATGCGGGAAGGGAAATGTCCAACCATAGCCCCCTCAATCCTTCCTGGTTCACCTAACAGGGGAGACAAAACAAAATAAAACTGAGAAGAATTTGAGAAGCCATATACATAGGCCTACTAAAAAATTGAGACCAAATTGTAAGACCATAGAATGCTTTCCCTCCCACTAAACCTTACTACATCACCTACATAATAACAGGGGAATATAACTTAAAGAACTGCACATCTCAGACATTATTTAAGAAAAAGTCTGTAGGGAAACCCAAAAATAGCAGAGGAGGCAAAAGCAAGGATGCCAGAGGAAACTGTGGCCTCCGACACCTGCAGGTACAGCAAATAGTAAACACAAACTAACCTCTAGACAGATAAACATAAAACCTCACAATAAAGCTATTTATTCAGTTCCTTTTACCAAGTACATCATGTCCAACTTTTAACAGAAAATTATAAGGCATATTAAAAGACAAAATGAAATTTGATAACATAGAGCGAGCATCAGCAGAGGATTCAAATATGGCAGAGATATTAGAATTATCAGACTGGGAACTTAAGACATTCATACAGCCAACAGACACATGAAAAAGTGCTCATCATCACTGGCCATCAGAGAAATGCAAATCAAAAACCACAATGAGATACCATCTCACACCAGTTAGAATGGCAATCATTAAAAAGTCAGGAAACAACAGATGCTGGAGAGGATGTGGAGAAATAGGAACACTTTTACACTGTTGGTGGGATTGTAAACTAGTTCAACCATTATGGAAAACAGTGTGGCGATTCCTCAAGGATCTAGAACTAGAAGTACCATATGACCCAGCCATCCCATTACTGGGGATATACCCAAGGGATATAAATCATGCTGCTATAAAGACACATGCACACGTATGTTTATTGCAGCACTATTCACAATAGCAAAGACTTGGAATCAACCCAAATGTCCATCAGTGACAGACTGGATTAAGAAAATGTGGCACATATACACCATGGAATACTATGCATAAAAAAGGATGAGTTTGTGTCCTTTGTAGGGACATGGATGCAGCTGGAAACCATCATTCTCAGCAAACTATTGCAAGAACAGAAAACCAAACACCGCATGTTCTCACTCATAGGTGGGAACTGAACAATGAGATCACCTGGACTCGGGAAGGGGAACATCACACACGGGGGCCTATCATGGGGAGGGGGGAGGGGGGAGGGATTGCATTAGGAGTCATACCTGATGTAAATGACGAGTTGATGGGTGCTGACGAGTTGATGGGTGCAGCACGCCAAAATGGCACAGGTATACATATGTAACAAACCTGCACGTTATCCACATGTACCCTAGAACTTAAAGTATAATTTAAAAAAATAATAAAACAACTATAATTAATATGCTAAAGGATCTGGTAGAAAAAGTGTACAATGTGCAAGAATAGGTGAACAATGTAAACAGAGATGGAAACCCTAAGAAAGAATGGAAAGGAAGTGCTAGAAATCAAGAACACTGTATCAGAAATGAAAAATGCCTTTGTTAAACTCATTAATATACTGGACAAACAGCTGAAGAAAGAATCAGTGGACTTGAAGAAATGTCAATTGAAATCTCCAAAACTGAAATGCAAAGAAAAAAATTACAAAAAGAGACAGAACATAATATCCAAGAACTGTGGGGCAATTACAAAAGGTGTCACATGTGTAATGGGGAATACCAGGAGAAGAGAGAAAGAACCAGAAGAAATACTTGAAGCAATAATGACTGATAATTTCCCAAAATTAATGATAGACAACAAACCACAGATCCAGAAAACTCAGAGAACACCAAGCAGAATATATACCAAAAGATCTATACCTAGGGCTTGGCATGGTGGCCCATGCCTGTAATCCTAGCACTTTGGGAGGCTGAGGCAGGTGGATTGCCTAAGCTCAGGAATTAGAGACCAGCTTGAGCAACATGGTGAAACCCCATCTCTACTAAAATACAATAAATTAGCTAGGCATGGTGGTGCATGCCTGCAATCCCAGCTACTCAGGAGGCTGAGGCACAAGAATTGCTTGAACCCAGGGGGCGGAGGTTGCAGTGAGCCAGAATCATGCCACTGCACTCCAGCCTGAGAAGATCTACACCTAGGCATACCTACCATATTCAAATTTCAGAAAATCAAAGACAAAGAGAAAATCTTGAAAGTCAGAGAAAAAAATCATGTTACCTATAGAGAAGCATGGATAAGAATTACACTGCACTTCTCAGAAAACATGCAAGCAAAAAGACAGTGAAGTGAAATATTTAAAGTATTGAAAGAAAAAAACCACTAACCCAGAATTCTGTATCCAGCTAAATTACACTTCTTGTGAAGGAGAAATAAAGACTTTCTCAGATTAACAAAAATTGAGAGAATTTGTCACTAGTAGACCTACCTTCTAAGAAATATTGGCCAGGCATGGTGGCTCACGCCTATAATCTCAGCACTTTGGGAGGCCGAGGCGGGTGGATCACTTGAGGTCAGGAGTTTGAGACCAGCCTGACCAACATGGTGAAAACCTGTCTCTACTAAAATACAAAAATTAGCTGGGCATGGTGGTGTGTGCCTGTAATCCCAGCTACTCGGGAGACTGAGGCAGGAGAATTGCTTGAATCCATGAGGCGGAGGTTGCAGTGAGCCAAGATCATGCCACTGCACTCCAGCCTGGGTGACAGTTAGATTTCGTCTCAAAATAAAAAAAAAAAATTGGAAGAAATTCTTCAGAAAATTATATAGATCGGTGTTGTGGGCTAACCTGGGTTTTTTTAAAAATTCAAAATTCATCGTAGAGCCTTTAAAGTGGTAATGAAGTTAAAATTGGGTCATTAGTGTGGACCCTAATGGATTGTGACAAGTAGTCTTATAATAAGAAGAAATTAAGGTACAGACAGACAGAGACCCCAAGCACATGCACACTTAAATCAAGGGATGACCATGTAAGGACACAGGGAGAAAGCTACCATCTACAAGCCAAGGAGAGAGAAATCAAACCTGCTAACACTCTGATCATGGACCTTTAGCTCCCAGAAGTATGAGAAAATAAATTCTGGTTGTTTAAGACATTCAGTATGTGGTATTTTGTTTTAACAGCCCTAGCAAACTGCCAGAAACTCAGATCTACATAAAGAAAGGAAAAGCATTAGAGAAGGAATAAATGAAGGTAAAACAAAATCTTTTATCTTTATTTTTCTTAATTGATCCAACATATACTTGTTCAAAATAATAATAGCAGCAATATATTTAGTGATTATAGCTTGTGCATAAGTGAAATGAATGACAGCAATATTATAAGTGGTGGGAGGGACAAATTGGGAATACTCTGTTGCTATACGTGCACTACCCATGAAGTGGTATAGTGATTTTTGAAAGAGGATGTACACTAGTCATAAATATAAGGGAAGGAGGTACAAATAGGTGGAGCATAGAGGATTTTTAGGACAGTAAAACTATTCTACATGATTCTATAATGATGGATATATGCAACTATATATTTGTCCAAACTCAGAACATACAACATCTAGAGTGAACCATAATGGAAACTATAGACTTTGGTTGATAATGATGTCAAATGTTGATTTATTGATTGTAACAATGTACCACCCTGGTGTGGGATGTTGATGGTGAAGGAGGCTGCATGTGTATGGGAGGGAGTATATGAGAACTGTCTGTACTTTCCTCTCAATTTTGCTGTGAACATAAAACTGCTCTAAAAAAAATAAAGTCTGTATTTTAAAAACCATTGCCTAATCCAGAGTCAAGAAGATTTACCTCTATTTTCTTCAAAGAGTTTTAACTGCTAAATTCAGTCTCGAATGCATTTTGAGTTAACTTTTATATATAAGGTAGGAGTCTAACCTTCCTCATTTTGCATGTGAGTATCTTTTTGTCCCAGTACCATGTGTTGAACTATTTCCCCCAGTGAATTGTCATTCACTCTTGTCAAAAATCAAATGACCATAAATGTATGGGTTTATTTCTGGACTCTTGACTCTATTCCATTGTCTATATATCTATCCTTATGGCAGTACAATACTGTCTTGATTACTGTAGTTGTGTAATAAGTTTAGAAATGGAAAGTGCGATAGTTGTGTTGAATCTGTAAATCAATTTGAGGAGTGCTGCCATCTTAATATTATTAAATCTAGGCTGGGTGCAGTGGCTTACGCCTGTAATCCCAGCACTTTGGGAGGCCGAGGCGGGTGGATCACCTGAGGTCAGGAGTTCATGACCAGCCTAACCAACATGTAGAAACCCCGTCTCTACTAAAAATACAAAATTTGCTGGGCATGGTGGCACATGCCTGTAATCCCAGCTACTTGGGAAGCTGAGACAGGAGAATCGCTTGAACCCAGGAGGCAGAGGTTGCAGTGAGCCGAGATTGCGTCTTTGCACTCCAGCCTGGGCAGCAAGAGCAAAGCTGTCTCAAAAATAATAATAAATAATAATAATAATAATAATAAATCTTTTGATCCATAAACGTGAGATGATTTTGTTAAATTCTTTTCTAGGTATTTTTATACTTTTTGATGCTTTGCAAATTAAACTGTTTTCTCAATTTCATTTTTGAATTGTTCATTGGTACTCTACAGAAATACAACTGAATTTTGTATATTGATCTTGTATATTCCATATTGATGTATTTATTGATTTTAAATTTTTAGTGGATTCTTTAAGATTTTCTACATATAAGATCATGTCACCTGCAAGTTTTACTTCTTTTATTTATTTATTTATTTATTTATTTATTTATTATTTTTAGAGATGCTTTCTTGCCCAGGCTGGAGTGCAGTGGCATGATCATCACTCACTGCAGCCTTGAACTCCTGGACTCAAGTAATCCTTCTGCTTCAGCCTCCCAAGTAGCTGGGACTATGGGCCACATCAGCATGCTTGGCCATTTAAAGAAAATTTATTTGGTTTTGCCCATTTCTAAAACATTTTTTTTTTTAGAGATGAGGATCTCACTATGTTGCCCAGGCTGGTTTCTAACTCCTGGCCTCAAGCAATCCTCTCTCCTCAGCCTCCCAAAATGCTAAGATTGCAGGCACTAACCACCAAGCTTGGCTCGTTTCTTCTTTTCTAATCTCAATGATTTATTTGTCTTGCTTAACTGCCTTGATTAGAATCCCCAGTAACGTTGAATACGAGTTTCAAGAGCAGACATCCTTATCTTGTTCCTGATATTAGGGGGGAAAGCATTCAGTTTTCTCCATTAAGTATGATGTAAACTGTGTGGTTTTCATAGATGCATTTTATCAGCTTGAGGAAGTTTCCTTTTGGTTCTAGTTTATTGTTTTTTCGTGAAAAGATACCAGATTTTGTCAAATGCTTATTCTGCATCTATGGAAATAATCATGTAGTTTTAATTTTTATTCTATTGATGTGGTGTATTACATTAATTGATTACTGAATTAAATGATTGCAAGCTTGCATTCCTGGAATGAATCTCACTTGGTCATAGGATATAATCTTTTTTATGTTGCTGGATTCAATTTCCTAGTATTTATGGAAGATTTTTGTGTCTAAATTTATAAGGGCTATTGGTCTATAGTTTTCTTGTGTTATCTTTGCCTGATTTTGAAATCAGAGTAATACTGTCCTCTTAGAATGAGTCAGGAAATGTTTCCTTCTTTTATGTGTTTTGGCAGAGTTTGAGAGGGATTGATATTAATTATTCTTTAACTATATGTAGAATTCACCAGTGAAACCATCTGATCCTTGGCTTTTCTTTGAGGGAAGGTTCTAAATTCTTAATTCAATCTCTTCACTAGTTGTAGGCCTATTCTGATTATTTCTTCTTGAGTCAGTTTCAGTAGTTTGTGTCTTTCAAGGAATTTATCCACCTCATCTATGTTATCTATTTTTTTGTCATATAGTTGTTCACAGTAATAATCATTTTTATGTCTTTAAGGATGGTAATAATTTGACTCTTTGTTTTAATCAAGATAGCTAAATGTCAACTTTTGTTGAAGTTTTGAAAGAACTCTTTTGATTACTGATTGCATAGCTTACCTTTTCCATACTCTTACTTTCAATCTATTTGTGTTTTTGAATCTAAACTGTGTCTCTTGTAGAAGGCATATGTGATTGTTTTGTAAAAATCTTTTCTGCTAATATCTGTTTCTTGATTGGCATATTTAGCCCATTTACATTTTATGTGGTTACTGATAAAGTAGGATTTATGTGTCTCATTTTGCTATTTATATTCTAAGACTTAAGTATCTTTTGTTCTTCTATTTATCAATTATGATCTTTCTTCATCCTAGTTATTTTCTAGTGTACCATGCAAATTCCTTTGTTGTTTCTTTTACCATACTTTTAAATTTTTTAATGGTTGCTCTGGAGATTAAAATTAGCATCTGTTTTTGTTTCCCCCAATGTAATATCTTGCAAAACTGTAGTATGATATCACAACCAGGCTGTTAACAGTGAAACAGCAAAAAGCTGAACATTTCCATCACCCCATATATCTCTCATGTTGCCCTTTTATAGCTACACCTTCTTCCCTTCTACCTGTACGCCCTCCTTAATCCCTGAAAATCACTGTGTTCTATTAAATAAAAAATCTGGGCCCACTCATAGACATTTTCTTTGGCTGCTTTTTACCCTGTGTATTTTGCACACTTTGCTGTTTATTTACATATCTAGTCTTTTTTTGTTGTTGTTGAAAATTGGATATTTTAGATAATACGTTGTAACAACTCCAGTATTTGGTCCATCTCTCCCCAAGGTTTTCTTGAACTAATTGTATAGATTCTCTATTCCCTGCCACTGAGTTCTCCTGAATGTGTGTGTGTGTGTGTGTGTGTGTGTGTGTGTGTGTGTGTGTGTGTGTGTGTGTTTTATTCTTGTTTTTGGTTTTAAGCATGGGTTTCTAGTGGTCCCTTCTGGGTCACTATAACTTAGTGATCAGCTAAGGACCATTAGATTACCTAAAATGCTCTACTATTATTTTTCAAGGATATCCTTTGAAGGTCCACCTTCAAACTTTAAGCAGTTCATAAGACAGCCTTACCTTTTTCTTTTTACTTGTGTAGGACCTCAAAGTCAGCCGGAGAGATTGGCTGGGGCCTTCTCCCTTCCCTATCTTCTGTGAGCATGATTAGCAACTTATTCATACAACCTTTTAGATTCCCCAGGAGTATATGAGAGCTTTTCAAAGTTCCCTATGCCTTTCTACTTCTCCAGGGTTTCCCGTTAAGTTCCTAGCCGGACTCTTGTTTGCCCCATCTGAAAGCACAGCCTTAGGTGGCTGTGATGTTGACGGAAGAAGACCGTTAGTGCTTCAATAGGGTTCTGGAGGCCCACTGCCCCTGCCGCACCCCTCAACTCTCAGTTAAATCAAATAGCTACAACACCCTGGGAACAGAGATTTCCCAGGTAGCTGCAGGTTGGAATAAAGTATTGACTCTGCTGTGGGATGTTGATTACTCAGGTACAAGTGATATATCTGGATTAAAAATATCTCTGGAACATATCTCATTTTCATCAATAAGACTGCCAACAATAGTTATAAAAACCACCTTCAGTAAATCCAGAAACATCAGAAACAATCCGTTTGGCACACAGCACATTTGCACGTACACGTACAATCATTTCGGACTTCAGATTCTCAAACATCTTCATAGTTTAAGAGAATCATTTCATTTAATAAGTTTAAAAATAATATCTGATTTTTGGTGTGCTATATAAGAATGAACAAAAGAATCAAAGTGAGCTATTTTTGAGGAATGTGGGTGATGGTTATATTCAATTAACACATATAATAAGTGACGAGGTAATTTCCTAACTTACTAAGAGTGTAATATGAATGGATATGATAGGGCATAACCATAAAAGAGAAAACCATATTTGAAAAATAATTCAAATCATCTGGTCTCCACTACCAAAATAAGATTATGCTTACTCTCTTGTCTAAATTTCTTATCAGTCAAGACAATGGAACAAAACCTTGTTACAAAATATTTATTACGTTTCCAATTGGGAAAAGTAAATTTTAAATAATAAAATACACATCCCTGCCAGAACTTTTCAGTGTTCCCATACTGCCAATTTTACCTTCCTTGGAAGAAAGATAAGCTCGATTTTTTTTCCCGTAGAGAAGTATTAATTGTAAGGTGTAATTCACCAGCCCACAAAGAAATAGTACTTAACTACGTTCTTCCTGTGAGCACTCAATTAACTGTATGCTTATAAATGGCATTTCCTCTGAATGTATATTGAAACTCACCTTATAAAATCCATAGCAGTGCAGCATTTCTTGTTGCTAAGGGACTATGATACCACAGTATTTCATGATGTTAAAATAGGAATATTATAGTTTAAATTTCATATGCCTAGCTATCATCGGACAATTTAAACAATGAAGTGGGAAAATGTTCAACATCTAATTACATTATTTAATGCTGGAATAATGCACGATCCTGCACTTTCTTATAACGGACTAATTTTAAAGTAGTATCTACATTAATAATATTTCCTTATCATCATTATGATTATTGTTGTTAGTTAATACTTAAGGAGCTACTACATCATGCCAGGCACTATTTTAAGTGGTTGATATGAATTAACTCATTTAACCCACTAACCCCTAACCCCATGAGTTAGGTATCATTTCCCCGTTTTGCACAAAAATAAACTAAAGCACAGAGAAGTTAAGTAACTTTCTCAAAATCACAGAATTTACAAAAAGGCAGAAGTTGAATTTGATATCCGAATGATCTCATTGCATCATTTACATTCTTAACCACTGCACTCTATTACACTGAGAAAACATTTTTAAAAATCTTAACTACATTTGGTTATCTGAGATTTGTTTTTTAAAGTGGTGATATTCACAGCACTTGAAGAACATACCTCGTCTTACCCATAGAATGAATATCTACTGAAAGTACTACCATCCTCTGATGGAACTGTATTTATAACCAAATTGTTTACATTACTACTATAACTTTGAATCTACTTGGTTTAGGGATGTGCAATAGGAGTTTACATTGAGTTGGAAATCCGATCCTTATTTTACAAGACTAATCTTTGGGTCATGTCTTTGTCTCCAATGTATATTCAATCCTGATTAGGCTTAAATGAGCAGATTAAAAACACACAAAGAGATAAGACTGGCTTACTTTAACAATGCAAGTTTTAACGTATAATGTGGAAGCATAATGTGTCCAAATTTTTATGCTGCCATACTAAATGCCTTTTCAGTTTTGGCTTTGATACTTATGGTTTAATGTCAAGTGTACAAAAATACTACATTTGGGAATAGTTCATCTTTAATAGCATATCATACTATTTTTTAATCAATAAGAGAAATGGGCCTTATTAATCACATTTATCTATAGCATAGCAATACTTCATATATCTTCATTATTACATGAGCATAGTTATGCATGCACAGCCTTATCTGAAACTTCAGAACAAGCATAAACTTACCCTTGATTCAGCAGTGTCTCCAGTCAGTTATTTCCGCCCCTATTAAAGAGAATGGTTGATCTATTCTATACTGTAAGTAGCTGAAAGAACATTATTTCATATTGTAGATGGTATTTAAAGATAAACTTATCTCCGTGCTTACAAAAATTTTTAAAAGCCTTTCATAAACCCTGAACTACCAGGTTTAACATCTCAATTTCACTTGTAAAGGTCTGATAGAAAGTGGATTGGATATTAAGACTGGATCGTGTTTTTAAAAACATTAGCTTAACATATTCAAAGGGAAAATGTAAGAATCTTTAGTCTAACATAGTATAGAGGAGCATAGACAATAAGTTAAAAAATAAAAAAACAGAGTAACAGCTTACATTTGCAAATGCTTATGATGTAAATTTGTTATTTAATTTTATCCTCATAGACCTCTGTGAGGTATTACTGTCCTCATTGTCTGGATGAAGAAACTTTTAGGGAGCATAAGTGAAAGTTAGAAAGCAGTAGGCTGGGGTTTAAAATGTTCAAATTCAAATCTCAGGCTCAGATCCCTTTGGTTTAACACCTCCTTAAGAATCAAAACATTTTCAAAAGAAAACATAATTCCTTGTTTTCAAATAAAACTATGTATAACTGGGAACGCTATTAACAAATCTCCACATTCTAAAATTCTGTGGGTTATTTTCCACTCATATTAATTAAATGTGAAATGATGCCTTTCAAAATGTTAACACCAGTTCATCTTAAAACAGAACTTCAATTATCCTATAAAATATGAGAATGCAATCTTTCCCATGATAGAGGCTATAACAGAAAAAAACGTAGATCCTGAAGCTTCCTATTCTACGAGAAGGCTATTTTAAAAGAAACTTTAAAAATGCAAATATTTCCTCAGCATGTGGAAAGAACAAAGTAATTTTTCCCAGGCCTCCACATCTGTGGGAGTAGCATTGTTCCTTTGACAGTACATTCACAATGCTAATAGGTGTCACTGCTGTACATCTGGTTTCAAGACAAAAGGTTTCTCTATATTCTTCAGTTGAACAATCGACCAAACGATCCAAATTTTAAAATACCAAGGACAACCTCCTCTATGTTGGACTGCCATTTGAATAAAGTGAGCAAAACTACAAGTTTTCCTGGAGGCACTGAGAGCCCCAGGTGTTGAATGATTTATAGTGATTCATAAATGAGCGCTTGCTACTTTTGGTAGAAATTAATGGTGCTGTACAACAGAGGTACTCATGGCAGAGGGAAGACAACAGAGCAAGAGGGAAGCTCTCTTACGCACCCCCACTCGCCCAGTCTTATTTGGGCTGGAATTACATTTGGGCATGGAAATCACTGTCCATTGAGTAGACAGAGGAGTGGAAACTCAGAATGGAGGAGATATTGGATGAGGTAGCTCAGAAAAATAGTAACAACATGACCTTCCACTTCAAATCATGGGTGTACATTGAAAACAGGAAGCATTTGTGTAATAATATGACTATCAATCTATGTAATGCTGTAGTTCTCAGAAAAACTTCTTAGAGTCTTCCACATTGCAATAAGCCAAAAAATTCTTCACAACCACATATTCATTTTTTGATGAATGAGTACATTACCACAAGAAAGAATTTCCAATTCCAGAAAAAATATTGAAATTGGTCAAAGCTACAAAGTACTAAAGGGAACATTATTAGAACCATATGATCTGACCATATGTTTCTGCAAACATTTGTAGCCAAAGCATGAATGGTCCACCTTTGAGTGGGGAGCGGCAGGGAAAATCCCAAGTTATAGTTTTAAGTGTCTTTTATACTTAAGTGTTGAATGAATAGATATTATCATAGAACTTCTTACCCACAGGTTTTAAACAGCCAGAAAAGAGATTTTAAATGAATCCACTGATTTCAAAAATGGGGAAATAACAGATGTGGGTGATTTGAAGTCAGTATTCTGGAATAAAAGTAAAATATGCTTCTCCTTGGCCATATCACTTTTAGGAATGAGTGGAGTTTGTTATAGGATTATTTTTGGATGAGTGCAGGGCTTGGGATAAATCATAATGTATAGCTTAGTCCATTCTATTCAATGTTAGAAACAGGTATTAGCATGACAAAAATGAACATGATGAACAGAGTTGAAAGTGATTGGGAAACTGTAGAAGGGCATGAGGCAACCTGAGACATTTATGCAAAGGAAAAAGGGCTTGGGGTTATGGGCCATTTGTTTGTATGTAAACACCCGTCTCACTGTTTTTTAGGAATAGCTGGTGGAATCTAGTTTCTTTTACCCTGCAAGTTGCCTGCATGTGTTGCTGCTCATCCTATTCAAGGCTGAGCCTGCCAAAGCATGAATCTGGACTTGTACACCATAGAAATGTTTTTTGGGGAGTCCATTATCAGAAACAGATGAAGTAATGCCTCATGTATCTAATGTGATGTTTGTTATTTGTACATTTCTTTGTTTTGTACAAGTTAAGTTTGAGGTTTTTTTCCTTTGCGATTCTTTTGGGGAACATATTTTTTTAAAGTGATTTATAAGTTACTTTTCATTTCCAAACTCATTTAAAAATAAAAAGATACCTTATATACATTTGAAGACTTTAGAAAGTGACAAGGAGGCAATGTAGCCATTCAATACATTTACCTTCATTCTTCACTGAAGTCTGACAAACCATTACTGTGGTTTTTAAATGGTTAAGGGCAACATTAAACGGCATTGCCAGTGGTAACATAAAATAACTGTTCTTCTTAGGATCTATACTCTGACTCATTTAAGTAATGGCCAAAGGATTTTGTGCAATTTAACATTCAGGAAGAGTTTTTGGATTTTTATCAGCCCTGTAGTCTTGGAAAAAGCTTTATAAATACTTCTAAGAGTAAAATAAAGAGAAAAACACTTTAAAAAGGCATATCACCCATGCCTATGTCCTGAATAGTATTGCCTACGTTTCTTCTAGGGTTTTTATGGTTTTAGGTTTTACGCTTAATTCTTTAATTCGTCTTAATTTTTGTATAAGGTATAAGGAAGGGGTCCAGTTTCCGTTTTCTGCATATGGCTAGCCAGTTTTCCCAACACCATTTGTTAAATAAGGAATTCTTTCCTCATTGCTTGTTTTTGTCAGGTTTGTCAAAGATCACATGGTTGTAGATGTGTGGTGTTATTTCTGAGGCCTCTGTTCTGTTCCATTGGTCTATATATGTTTTGGTACCAGTACCATGCTGTTTTGGTTACTGTGGCCTTGTAGTATAGTTTGAAGTCAGGTAGGGTGATGCCTCCATCTTTGTTCTTTTTGTTTAGGATTGTCTTGGCTATACAGGCTCTTTTTTGGTTGCATATGAAATTTAAAGTAGTTTTTTCTAATTCTGTGAAGAAAGTCAATGGTAGCTTGATGGGGATAACATTGAATCTATAAATTACCTTGGGCAGTATGGCCATTTTCATGATATTGATTCTTCCTATCCATGAGCATGGAATGTTTTTCCATTTGTTTGTGTCCTCTGTTATTTCCTTGAGCAGTGGTTTGTAGTTCTCCTTGAAGAGGTCCTTCACATCCCTTGTAAGTTGTATTCCTAGGCATTTTATTCTCTTTGTAGCAATTGTGAATGGGAGTTCACTCATGATTTGGCTCTGTTTGTCTATTATTGGTGTATAGGAATGCTTGTGATTTTTGCACATTGATTTCGTATCCTGGGACTTTGCTGAAGTTGCTTATCAGCTGAAGGAGATTTTGGGCTGAGAGGATGGGGTTTTCTGAATATATAATCATGTCATCTGCAAACAGAAAAAATTTGACTTCCTCTCTTCCTATTTGAATACTCTTTATTTCTTTCTCTTGCCTGATTGTCCTGACCAGAACTTCCAATACTATGTTGAATAGGAGTGGTGAGAGAGGGCATACTTATCTTGTGCCAGTTTTCAAAGGGAATGCTTCCAGCTTTTGCCCTTTCAGTATGATACCAGCTGTGGGTTTGTTGCAAATAGCTGTTATTATTTTGAGATATGTCCCATCAGTACCTAGTTTACTGAGAGTTTTTAGCATGAAGGGGTGTTGAATTGTATTGAAGGCCTTTTCTGCATCTATTGAGATAATCGTGGTTTTGGTCATTGGTTCTGTTTATGTGATGGATTATGTTTACTGATTTGCATATGTTGAACCAGCCTTGCTTCCCAGGGATGAAGCCGACTTGATCGTGGTGGATATGCTTTTTGATATGTTTCTGGATTCGGTTTGCCAGTATTCTATAGAGGATTTTTACATCGATGTTCATCAGGGATATTGGCCTGCAATTTTCTTCTTTTGATTTTGGTATCAGGATGATGCTGGCCTCGTAAAATGAGTTATGGAAGAGTCCCTCTTTTCCTAGTGTTTGGAATAGTTTCAGAAGGAATGGTACCAGCTCCTCTTCATGACGAAAACACTAAAAGTAATGGCAACAAGAGCCAAAATTGACAAATGGGATCTAATTAAACTAAAGAGCTTCTGCACAGCAAAAGAAACTCACCAGAGTGAACAGGCGACCTACAGAATGGGAGAAAATTTTTGCAGTCTATCCATCAGACAAAGGGCTAATATCCAGAATCTACAAGAAACTTAAACAAATTTACAAGAAAAAAACAACCCCATCAAAAAGTGGGCAAAGGATGTGAACAGACACTTCTCAAAAGAAGACATTTATGTGGCCAACAAACATATGAAAAAAAGCTCATCATCATTGATTGTTAGAGAAATGCAAATCAGGCCGGGTGCGGTGGCTCATGGCTATAATCCCAGCACTTTGGGAGGCTGAGGCGGGCAGATCACGAGGTCAGGAGATCGAGACCATCCTGGCTAACATGGTGAAACCCCATCTCTACTAAAAATACAAAAAATTAGCCGGGCATGGTGGTGGGTCCCTGTAGTCCCAGCTACTTGGGAGGCTGAGGCAGGAGAATGGCATGAACCCGGGAAGGGGAGCTTGCAGTGAGCCAAGATCACACCAGTGCACTCCAGCTTGGGTGATGGAGCGAGACTCCATCAAACAACAACAACAACAACAAAAAAATCAAAACCACAATGAGATACCATCTCACACCAGATAGAATAGCTATCATTAAAAAGTCAGGAAATAACAGATGCTGGAGAGGATATGGAGAAATAGGAATACTTTTACACTGTTGGTGGGAGTATAAATTAGTTCAATCATTGTGGAAGACAGTGTAGTGATTCCTCAAGGATCTAGAACCAGAAATACCATTGGACCCAGCAATCTCATTACTGGGTATACACCCAAAGGATTATAAATCATTCTACTATAAAGACACATGCACATGTATGTTTACTGCAGCACTATTCACAGTAGCAAAGACTTGGAACCAACCCAAATGCCCATCAATGATAGACTGGATAAAGAAAATGTGGCACATATACACCATGGAATACTCTGCAACCATAAAAAAGGATGAGTTCATGTCCTTTGCAGGGACATGGATGAAGCTGGAAACCATCATTCTCAGCAAACTAAGAGAGGAACAGAAAACCAAACACCGCATGTTCTCACTCATAAGTGGGTATTGAACAATGAGAATACATGGACACAGGGAGGGGAACATCACACGCTGGGGCCTGTCATGGGGTAAGGGACTAGGGGAGGGATAGCATTAGGAGAAATACCTAATGTAGATGATGGGTTGATGGGAGCAGCAAACCACCATGGCATGTGTATACCTGTGGAACAAAGCTGCACGTTCTGCATGTGTATCCCAGAACTTCAAGTATAATTTAAAAAAAGAGAAAAAAAGGCATATCACACCAACAATTATATTAATTTCCTTTAAAAATGCTGCCAATTGCATAAATTTGTTAAGGTGTGTTTGTGGATGTATGTTAGCCAGTCAGAAGGCAACTCTATGGAGAATTATTGCACATAGTGGTAACAGTAAAACAAGTAAAGGTATTATCATTAAATTCTATTACCACTACCAAGTACTGCTTCTCATTTTAAATTCTGTGGTTACATGCAGGCACAAAGAATGTGACTGAGTGGCTTTTTTTTTGAGAGAGTCTTGCTCTGTTGCCCAGGGTGGAGTGAATGGTGCAATCTTGACTCACTGCAACCTCTGCCTCCTGGTTCCAAGCAATTTTCATGCCTCAGCCTCCCAACTGGCTGAGATTACAGGTGTGTGCCACCACACCCGGCTATTTTTTGAATTTTTAGTAGACATGGGGTTTCATCATGTTGGCTAGGCTGGTCTCGAACTCCTGATTTCAAGTGATTCACCCATCTCAGTCTCCCAAAGTGCAGGGATTACAGGTGTGAGCCACCGCCCCCGGCCTGAGTGACTTATTAATTAGTATTTTAATTTGTTTAACTTTTTAGTTATCTACAATTGTACCTTTCCCTAAGAATACCTTGAGAAAGTTGAGTTAATAAGAACTAAACCACATTAGAAACCATATGCTGTTTTGCCATCAATATGTTGGTCTCAGTTCTAAATCTCTGTGGGTCTTAGTTACTTTATGTTTAAGGAAAGTAGAGGACTTGTAAAGTATTCTAAAATATTAAAACAGCAATAAAAAATATAACAAATTGAAGCAGTCCCAAAACAAAAGCAGGCAGTTTCAACATAGTGTGGTTGGCTGGGCACGGTGGCTCATGCCTGTAATCCCAGCACTTTGGGAGGCCAAGGCAGGCAAATCACCTGAGGTCAGAGTTTGAGACCAGCCTGGCCAACATAGTGAAACCCCATCTCTACTAAAAATATAAAAATTAGCCAGGTGTGGTGGTGCATGCCTGTAGTCCCAGCTACTCAGGAGGCTACAACAGAAGAATTGCTTGAACCCGAGAGGTGGAGGTTGCAGTGAGCCAAGATTGTACCACTGCATTCCAGCCTGGGCAACAGAGCAAGACTCCATCTAAAAAAAATAAAAAAAAAAGTATGATTTAGTTTATTTGTGGAACTGAATAGCGCTATAAATTGGGCACTTACTATTTTAAGGCATGTGTCAGATGCAAGAGTGACAAACACAGTCTTGTACAAACTTATAATTCTGGTACAGAAAACAAGCAAAAATAGACAACTTTAATATAGTGTTGAAAATTCTATGTTGAAGTTACATCCTGGGGGTCAAGGTAGGTGAGGTACACTTAATCCAAGCTTACCATGTCAGGAAGACATGGCAAGCTTGCAGAGGAATAATGTCTCAATTGAATTTCTCAGGATGCGTAGTAGTTTGCTAGGTAAAGAGGAAGGGAACTCTGCACAGGTGGAAGAGCGTTAGCAAAGGTGATTGATATGAAACAGCATGGTCTGTTTTTGTATTTTAGAGAACAGGGTCCTGCTCTGCCACCCAGGCTGGAGAGCAGTGGCATGATCATCGCTCATTGCAACCTCAAACCCCTAGCCTCAAGGGATTCTCCCACCTCAGCCTCTCGAGTAACCAAGGCTATAGGTGTGCACCACCACACCCAACATTTTTTAAATTAAAAAAATTTGTGTGTGTGTGTGTGTACAGATAAAGGTCTCACTATATTGTCCAGGCTGGTCTGAAACTACTGGCTTCAAGAGATCCTCCTGCCTGAGGCTCTCAAAGCACTAGGATTACAGATGTGAGCCACTGTGCTTGGCCAACATGGTCTGTTTTTAAAATAATTCTTAGGAATAAAGTTAACAAAGGGTGACTAGGAGATGAGGCTGGAGATGTTGGGTAGGAACAGATTACAAAAAGCCTGGTATATCTTCCTATGGAGTTTTGACTTCATTTTGAAGACTGCAAGAGGCCGATAGTCTGGCAGACAATGGAGGGAACAGGTATAAAATGAGTGCTGAAAGGACGCAGGATGGTGATCAGAGAGAGGTATATTAGTGCTCATGGTTATGTGAGTGAGGAAGTTTAAGGTATAGTCAATGTGGGTGGATGAAATGGAGGTCAAATCACAAGAGCTGAAGTCAAGAAACTGAGGATTGGTAATTAGGTAGTTGGTAAGGTATTAAGAATCTGGAATTGGAAGTTATGACACCAGGGCACTAGTTCTGACTCTAATGTCACTAATTATCTATGCTACTTGAAACAAATGTGTTGTTCTTATTTTTAGATTTCTTCTTCCAATAAAAAAATTACTAAGCACCTACTGTGTCCAGAAGTATATCATGCTCTAGGACTGTATCTGCCCTCAAAGAGCTCATACTCCTTAATGCAAGTTAATGTGTCTTCATTTAGTATTATTAAAATATTATAAGATGATTCTGAAAAGTAAGATAATGAGGCTTGCTTTCAGATTCCAAGACTATGCCTTTCGTAAAGAGATTCTGGAGAACAAAGGTAGATGAACATCAATATGAAAGTACAAACATGTATCAACAACACACTGTGGCATTATGGACTAGTGGAAAGAGCAGTATAACCTTGATTGTAGTCTCATTATGTCTCATTTTCCTCCTTTGTAAAATGAGGATAATACCGCCTGTGCCGTTGACTTTGGCAGGCTGTGTTGAGAATCAGGTGAGCTAATGGTTGTGAAACCTCTATGCGTTTTTAGTAGAGACAAGGTCTCACCATGTTGGCCAGGCTGGTCTCGAACTCCTGACCTCCCAAAGTGCTGGGATTACAGGCGTGAGTCACCACGCCTGGCCCCCCAGGTGGATTAGTTGAACTCAGGAGTTCAAGACCAGCCAGGGCAACATGGTGAAACCCTGTCTCTACACAAAATACAAAAATTAGACAGGCACATGGTGGTATGCGCCTATAGTCCCAGCTTCTTGAGAAGCTGAGGCATGAGAATTGCTTGAACTCGGGAGGTGGAGGTTGCAGTAAGCCAAGATTGCACCACTGCACTCCAGCCTGGGTGACAGATACACAGATATATATAGATATAGATATATAGATATAGATATAGATATATAGAGATATATATATAAATCGCAAGCATTTTTTTCATTAAAAAATTAATGCAAGTCTGCCAGGATGTTTCCTGTGTTAAATGACTTCCGCTGTTAACTTACAGACCCTCTACCACAACTATAATTTGTACCTACCAGAATGTGTATACCCAACAAAGCTCTGTTGGGTGCCTTTCTTTTATTACAGCCCTCATCATACTGTACCACACTGCACAAGCATTTACTTGTATGCAAATTCGGCTATGAATTCCTGATGAATATGATCCCTTTCTTACTCAACTTTGGTATCCCTAGAACATAGCACAGTTCTTGATGCAAAGCAGACTCTCAAAGTATGTCAGATGAATGAATGGATTAATGAATACCAGCTAATATGGAAAGCTGTTCTTATCCTTAGGAGGTCACAGTGTGCAGGAGAGACAGACTTGTACACAATTAATTGCAATATCATACAATACATATTATGTTGGGACATAGGCAGGAAAAATTAATTTTGTCCCAGGGTGATAATAGGACTAAAAGGCTTTTACAAGTAGGCTGACATTTAGGCTAATTAATTAGCTGATGTGAAGTCCAATTCATATTTTAGAATACAATTGTGTCACAATAATTATATTCATGATAATCTCAAAATTGCAAAAGTCCAACATTGTTTTTGTAGGTAAAGTTGGCAAAGGAACACCTTGTAGAATAAAAGGAAGAGAAAAGAGAATCTCTGGCCCACAATTGAAGGGATAAAGGTTTAGTAAACAGGAATGGAGAAAGGATGGGGGATTTAATGCGGTTCAGGTAATAAGAATAAAAAGTTATAGAGAAAGGTTGCTAGAGTCTAGAAATTGGTCAAATGAAACAGGTATATGGGAGGGTTGAGAAGTAAACACATTAATAAAATGCTCAATTTAATTCATTTGGTCAGCAAATATAGTGTTGGGAGTACAACAAATGCAGACAAAAAAAAAAAATCCCTGCCATTATAGATCTTACATAGACTTGTTCTAATTGGAATCCATGGATTTCAATGTTCCCTTGATATTTTCTTGTTTGCCATATGTACAACTTTTAAGATATAAAATATGAGATGTAAAAATAGAAAGTAGTCATAATATTTGTCTTACTAATAAAGGAATAGTTAGATTTTTTTTTCTTTTTTTGAGACGGACTCTTGCTGTGCCACCCAGGCTGGAGTGCAGTAGTGCAATCTCAGTTCACTGCAACCTCTGCCTCCCAGGTTCAAGCGATTTTCCTGCCTCAGCCTCTTGAGTAGCTGGGATTACAGGCACCCGCCACCACATCCAGCTAATTTTTTTGTCTTTTTTTAGTAGAGACGGGGTTTCACCATGTTGGCCAGGCTAGTCTTGAACTCCTGGTCTCAAGTGAACCGCGCACCTTGGCCTCCCAAAGTGCTGAGATTAGAGGTGTGAGCCACCGCGTCTGACTTAGATTTTTAAAAACAAAAAGCTCAAAGTGTTTTTCAGCACATGGACCAAATTCTAACAGGTTTATTAGCCCTTTGAAGGTGCAATTGCGGGATACCAAGATATCAATTATACTGTTGTTTCAGGTTCCTAACAATTAATATTTGAACAGTGCTTCAGAATTTTTAAAGCACTTTTACATATTGAATGTTATCCCATTTAATCCTCAATAACAATCTTTTTATTTATTTATTTATTTATTTTTGCACACTTTTTTGGTAGAAAACAAAGCTGAGGCTCAATGAGGTAAAGTAAAATGATCAAGTTTTGCAGGGCAAAATTCAAACTCATTCCCTTGACTATCTAGTCCAAAAGCGCTTCCATATACTCTTCTGCACTTGATTCTCATGTTTGATCTACTTCTTATTATCCCTATTTTAAGGTGAAAAAACAGAAGTTCAGAGAGATTTTTTTTTTTTTTTTTTTGAGACTGAGTCTGGCTCTGTCGCCCAGGCTGGAGTGCAGTGGCCGGATCTCAGCTCACTGCAAGCTCCGTCTCCCGGGTTTACGCCATTCTCCTGCCTCAGCCTCCGGAGTAGCTGGGACCACAGGCGCCTGCCACCTCGCCCGGCTAGTTTTTTGTATTTTTTTTAGTAGAGACGGGGTTTCACCGTGTTAGCCAGGATGGTCTCGATCTCCTGACCTTGTGATCCGCCCGTCTCAGCCTCCCAAAGTGCTGGGATTACAGGCTTGAGCCACCGTGCCCGGCTCAGAGAGATTAAATAACTTGCCCAAAGTAAGTTGGCAGGTAGATTTGGAACATATTTCCACGTCTAATGGTAACAAAATTCATGTATATTTCCAATCAACTTTAAAGACTGAAATATAGAAATATTAATATATCAACTTACTTTATTGTAATTTTTATTTCAAAAATGTTTTAAAGAGATGGGATCTCGCTATGTTGCCCAGATAGTGCACTGCACCCTCGATCTCCTGAACTCAGGTGATCCTCATGCCTCAGCCTCCTAAGTAACTGGGACTACAGGTGTGTGCCACTGTGCCCAGCTTTACTTTATTGTAATTTATATTAGGTGAGCTTATAATCTAAATGCCTATCTCCAACAATGATACTAAAAAATTGTACAAAATAAGCTTTTATAGTTCCTACTTCCTCCTGCTTTAGGTAATAATTCAACTCCATAAGCAATACCATAAAGTCCTGACTAGCAAGGCAGGTTCATAGGTCCTTTCACAACAGATAAAAAAGATTAACATTTTGAAAGGATAGTTAACTTTAAATATGAATACCGTAACATCAGTTAAACAGGGAAGAAGAGGGCTGAATAGGAAAAGCTCCAGTCTGCAGCTCCCAGCGTAATCGACAGAGAAAATGGATGATTTCTGCATTTCCAACTGAGGTACCCGGTTCATCTCATTTGGACTGGTTGGACGGTGGATGCAGCCCATGGAGGGCGAGTGGAAGCAGGGTGGGGCATTGCCTCACCCAGGAAGCAAAAGGGGTCAGGAGATTTCCTTTCCTAGCCAAGGGAAGCCATGACAGACTGTACCTGGAAAAACGGGACACTCCTGCCCAAATACTGCACTTTTCCCACGGTCTTAGCAACCAGCAGACTAGGAGATTCTCTCCCATGCCTGGCTTGGCAGGTCCCACGCCCACGGAGCCTTGCT
The DNA here is from genome assembly GCF_024542745.1 of Macaca thibetana thibetana. NCBI lineage: Eukaryota > Metazoa > Chordata > Mammalia > Primates > Cercopithecidae > Macaca > Macaca thibetana. The sequence continues at coordinate 34,536,101 of NC_065593.1, forward strand.
CACTGCTAGCACAGCAGTCTGAGATCTACCTGTGAGGCTGCAGCCTGGCAGGTGAAGGGGCGTCTGCCATTGCTGAGGCTTGCGTAGGTAAACAAAGTGGCCAGGAAGCTCAGACTGGGTGGAGCCCACTGCAGTCCAGCAAGGCATACTTCCTCTATAGACTCCACATCTGTGAGCAGGCATAAGCTGAACAAAAGGCAGCAGAAACTTCTGCAGACTTAAACATCCCTGTCTGACAGCTCTGAAGAGAGCAGTGGTTCTCCCAGCATGGTATTTGAGCTCTGAGAATGGACAGACTGCCTCCTCAAGTGGGTCCCTGACCCCTGTGTAGCCTAACTGGGAGACACCTCCCAGCAAGGGCCAACAGACACCTCATACAGGCAGGTGCCCCTCTGGGATGAAGCTTCCAGAGGAAGGATCAGACAGCAATATTTGCTGTTCTGCAATATTTGCTGTTCTGCAGCCTCCTCTGGTGATACCCGGGAAAACAGGGTCTGGAGTGGACTTCCAGCAAACTCCAACAGACCTGCAGCTGAGGGACCTGACTGTTAGAAGGAAGACTAACAAACAGAAAGGAATAGCATCAACATAAACAAAAAGGACATCCACACCAAAAGCCCATCTGTAGGTCACCATCATCAAAGACCAAAGGTAGATAAAACCACAAAGATGGGGAGAAACCAGAGCAGAAAAGCTGAAAATTCTAAAAACCAGAGCACTTCTCCTCCTCCAAAGGATTGCAGCTCTTCACCAGCAATGGAACAAAGCTGGATGGAGAATGACTTTGACGAGTTGACAGAAGTAGGCTTCAGAAGGTTGGTAAGAACAAACTTCTCTGAGCTAAAGAAGCATGTTCTAACCCATCACAAGAAAACTAAAAACCTTGAAAAAGGGTTAGATGAATGGCTAACTAGAATAAACAGTGTAGAGAAGAACTTAAATGACCTGATGGAGCTGAAAACCATGGCATGAGAACTTTGTGACTCATGCACAAGCTTCATTAGCCTATATGATCAGGTGGAAGAAAGGGTATCAGTGATTGAAGATCAAATTAATGAAATAAAGTAAGAAGACAAGATTAGAGAAAAAAGAGTAAAAAGAAATGAAAAAACCTCCAAGAAATATGGGACTATGTGAAAATACCAAATCTATGTTTGAATGGTGTACATGAAAGTGATGGGAAAAATGGAACCAAGTTGGAAAACACACTTCAGGATATTATCCAGGAGAACTTCCCCAGCATAGCAAGGCAGGCCAACATTCAAATTCAGGAAATACAGAGAATGCCACAAAGATACTCCTCAAGAAGAGCAACCCCAAGACACATAATTGTCAGATTCACCAAGGTTGAAATGAAGGAAAAAATGTTAAGGGCAGCCAGAGAGAAAGGTTGGGTTACCCACAAAGGGAAACCCATCAGACTAACAGCGGGTCTCTCGGCAGAAACCCTACAAGTCAGAGGAGAGTGGAAGCCAATATTCTCATTCTTAAAGAAAATAATTTTCAACCCAGAATTTCATATCTAGTCAAACTAAGCTTCATAAGTGAAGGAGAAATAAAATCCTTTACAGATAAGCAAATGCTAGCTTTTGTCACCACCAGGCTTGCCTTACAAGAGCTCCTGAAGGAAGCACTAAACATGGTACAACCAGTACCAGCCACTGCAAAAACATGCCAAATTGTAAAGACCATGGATGCTACGAAGAAACTGCAATAATTAATGGGTAAAATAACCAGCTAACATCATAATGACAGGATCAAATTCACACATAACAATATTAACCTTAAATGTAAATGGGCTAAATGCCCAATTAAAAGACACAGACTGGCAAATTAGATAAAGAGTCAAGACCCATCAGTGTGCTGTATTCAGGAGACCCATCTCACGTGCACATATAGGCTCAAAATAAAGGGATGGAGGAAGATCTACCAAGCAAATGGAAAGTTAAAAAAAAAAAAAAAAAGCAGGGGTTGCAATCCTAGTCTCTGATAAAACAGACTTTAAACCAACAAAGATCAAAAGAGACAAAGAAGTTCATTACATAATAGTAAAGGGATCAATTCAACAAGAAGAGCTAACTATCCTAAATATATATGCACCCAATACAGGAGCACCAGATTCACAAAGCAAGTCCTTAGAGACTTATAAAGAGACTTAGATTCCAACACAATAATAATAATGGGAGACTTTAACACCTCACTGTCAATATTAGACAGATCAACAAGACAGAAGATTAATAAGGATATCCAGGACTTGAACTCAGCTCTGCACCAAGCAGACCCAGTAGACATCTACAGAACTCTCCACCCTAAATCAACAGAATATACATTCTTCTCAGCACCACATCGCATTTATTCTAAAATTGACCAGATAATTGGAAGTAAAGCACGCCTCAGCAAATGTAAAAGAACAGAAGTCACAACAAACTGTCTCTCAGACTACGCTGCAATGAAATTAAAATCAATTTAAAAAATTAGAAGTCAGAATTAAGAAACTCACTCAAAACTACTCAACTACATGGAAACTGAACAACCTGCTCCTGAATGACTACTGGGTAAATAATGAAATGAAGGTAGAAATAAAGATGTTCTTTGAAATCAATGAGAACAAAGACACAACGTACCAGAATCTCCCAGTGTGTAGAAGGAAATTTATACCACTAAATGCCCATAAGAGAAAGCAGGAAAGATCTAAAATCGATACCCTAACATCACAATTAAAATAACTAGAGAAGAAAGAGCAAGCAAATTCAAAAGCTAGCAGAAGGCAAGAAATAACTAAGATCAGAGCAGAACTAAAGGAGATAGAGACACAAAAAACCCTTCAAAAAAATCAGTGAATCCAGAGCTAGTTTTTTTTTAAAGATCAACAAAATTGATAGACCGCCAGCAAGACTAATAAAGAAGAAAAGAAAGAAGAATCAAATAGACTCCATAAAAAATGATAAAGGAGATTTCACCACTGATCCCACAGAAATACAAACTACCATCAGAGAATACTATAAATACCTCTATGCAAATAAACTAGAAAATCTAGAAGAAATGGATAAATTCCTGGACACATACACCCTTTCAAGACTAAACCAGGAAGAAGGTGAATCTCTGAATAGAACAATAAGGGTTCTGAAATTGAGGCAATAATTAATAGCCTACCAACCAAAAAAAGTCCAGGACCAGAGAGATTCACAGCCGAATTATACCAGAGGTACAAAGAAGAGCTGGTACCATTTCTTCTGAAACGATTCCAATCAACAGAAAAAGAGAGAATCCTCCCTAACTCATTTTATGAGGCCAGCATCATCCTGATACCAAAGCCTGACAGAAACACACAAAAAAAGAGAATTTTAGACCAATATCCCTGATGAACATCAATGCAAAAATCCTCAATAAAATACTGGCAAACCAAATCCAGCAGCACAGGAAAAAGCTTATCCACCATGATCAAGTTGGCTTCATCCCTGGGAAGCAAGGCTGGTTCAACATACTAAATGTAATCCATCACATAAACAGAACCAATGACAAAAACCACATGATTATCTCAAGTGCAGAAAAGACTTTCGACAAAATTCAACAGCGCTTCATGCTAAAAACTCTCAATAAACTAGGTACTGATGGAACATATCTCAAAATAATAAGAGCTATTTATGGCAAACCCACAGACAATATCATACTGAATGGAGAAAAACTGGAAGCATTCCCTTTGAAAACCGGCACAAGACAAGGATGCCCTATCTCACCACTCCTATTCAACATAGTGTTGGAAGTTCTGGCCAGGGCAGTTAGGGAACAGAAAGAAATAAAGGGTATTCAATTAGGAAAACAGGAAGTCAATTTTTTTTTGTTTGCAGATGACATGATTGTATATTTAGAAAACCCCATCCTCTCAGCCCAAAATCTCCTTAAGCTGATAAGCAACTTCGGCAAAGTCTCAGGATACACAATCAGTGTGCAAAAATCACAAGCATTCCTATACACCAATAATAGCCAAATCATGAGTGAACTCCCATTCACAATTGCTACAAAGACAATAAAATACCTAGGAATCCAACTTACAAGGGATGTGAAGGACCTCTTCAAGGAGAACTACAAACCACTGCTCAAGGAAATAACAGAGGACACAAAAAAATGGAAGAACATTCCACGCTCATGGATAGGAAGAATCAATATCGTGAAAATGGCCATACTGCCCAAGGTAATTTATAGATTCAGTGCCATCCCCATCAAGCTACCAATGACTTTCTTCACAGAATTGGAAAAAACTACTTTAAAGTTCATATGGAACCAAAAAAGAGCCTGCATTGCCAAGACAATCCTAAGCCAAAAGAACAAAGCTGGAGGCATCACGCTACCTGACTTCAAACTATACTACAAGGCTATAGTAACTAGAACAGATATATAGACCAGAACAGAACAGAGGCCTCAGAAATAACACCACACATCTACAACCATATGATCTTTGACAAACCTGACAAAAAAAAGAAATGGGGAAGGGAAGTTTCCCTATTTAATAAATGGTGCTGGGAAAGCTGGCTAGCCATATGTAGAAAGCTGAAACTGGATCCCTTCCTTATACCTTATACCAAAATTAATTCAAGATGGATTAAAGACTTAAATATTAGACCTATAACCTTAAAAAGCCTAGATGAAAACCTAGGCAATACCATTCAGGACATAGGCATGGGCAAAGACTTCAGGACTAAAACACCAAAAGCAATGGCAACAAAAGCCAAAATAGATAAATGGGATCTAATTAAACTAAACAGCTTCAGAACAGCAAAAGAAACTACCATCAGAGTGAACAGGCAACCTACAGAATGGGAGAAAATTTTTGCAATCTACCCATCTGACAAAGGGCTAATATCTAGAATCTACAAAGAACTTAAACAAATTTACAAGAAAAAAAACCCCATCAAAAAGTGGGCAAAGGATATGAACAGACACTTCTCAAAAGAAGGCATCTATGCAGCCAACAGATACATGAAAAAATGCTCATCATCACTGGTCATCAGAAAAATGTAAATCGAAACCACCATGAGATACCATCTCACACCAGTTAGAATGGTGATCATTAAAAAGTCAGGAAACAACAGATGCTGGAGAGGATGTGGAGAAATAGGAACGCTTTTACACTGTTGGGAGTATAAGTTAGTTCAACCATTGTGGAAGACAGTGTGGTGATTCCTCAAGGATCTAGAAAACTACAAATACCATTTGGCCCAGCGATCCCATTACTGGGTATATACCTAAAAGATTATAAATCATGCTACTATAAAGACACATGCACACATATGTTTATTGCGGCACTATTCACAATAGCAAAGACTTGGAACCAACCCAAATGCCCATCAATGATAGACTGGATTAAGAAAATGTGGCACATTTACACCATGGAATAGTATGCAGCCATAAAAAAGGATGAGTTCATGTCCTTTGCAGGGACATGGATGAAACTGGAAACCATCACTCTGAGCAAACTATCACAAGGACAGAAAACCAAACACCACGTTCTCACTCATAGGTGGGAACTGAAAAATGAGAACACTTGAATGCAGGGTGGGGAACATCACACACTGGGGCCTGTCTCGGGGGGGGGGGCCTGGGGAAGGGATAGCATTAGGAGTAATACCTAATGTAAATGATGAGTTGATGGGTGCAGCAAACCAACATGGCACATGTATACCTATGTAACAAACCTGCATGTTGTGCACATATACCCTAGAACTTAAAGTATAATAAAAGTAAATAAATCAAAAAAATAAAAATACAGGAAAAAAAAGAAAAACAGGGAAAATATACCAAGACAATACTTCATCTAAAATAATAACAAACCAGTACTAAATACTTTTAAAACTTTTCAACTATATATGAATCATATATAAAAGATGATGGCATCTAGTTTACAGAAATGGTATGCCACTTGTACAATTTTGTATTTTATAATAGCAAAGAGCCAAATCAAACTTTAATATTGAATTCTATAAATATTAATGTAAAATATTTTCATGTGAAATGAAATTTTCAGGAAAGCATTAAGATAATCAAAATAATATAAATTCCCGAAAAAAAGGAAGACTGAGCCAAGAAAATACAGTTACTAGAAAATGTACTAAAATGTCTACCTACCTAATTATGCCTTGTTACACATTCCTTTTAATCAGTATTTACCATTGGGTTTTCGAAGGTTAATTTCTGGGAACAGTAAATTTCATATAGCTTTTGTTTTCTTTGCAATACATTGAAGCTTGTTTATTACAGAGTGGAATTTGGTGTAAGATGGGTTGTTTTGGACCTGGTCCAAGAGGGTTTAGTTACTGAAAGCACCTCATTATAAGGCGGTCTTACCAATAAGGTGATCCACTGGCTCAGATCCCATGCATATTATAACAAGGCTCCATTATGGAGTACAGGAAGCTAGGCAGCTAATGGTTCTATCAAATGAAACTTAAGAAACAATTTTTTTTTTTTTTAAAGACATGAAAATCGTTTAAGGCTAGAGGATCATATGCCTTGGTCACTTTTCCAAATTTCTATTTCCTGAAGTGATGTTCTTTATTGTATGTTTCATAGCTCTGCAGTTATTTTACATTAGGTTTTAGCTTTCTTACATTCATTGTTTGATCTGGTCTTAAAATTTTTTTTTTTTTTTTGGATTATCAAAATTTTCATCAATACTATCTATTTAACTGCATTTGCCTATGGAAATAGATAATAAACCACCAAGAATTCATAAAGGTTAAATTCTTTTGTAACTCATTGAGAAATCTGAGGTTTAAAAGAGGCATATGCAAGAATAATTGTGTGGTAATCAAATACAAAAAGAATGCCATCACTTAGAGATGACCATGATAACCAGTCTTTGAAGTGAATATACAACAGGTGCTTTGATTTCATGAAATTTTATAAGCAGCCCTAAAGAATTAAATATTCTAAATGTGTTTTAATATAGGAAAGTAATACAAAAAATTCCAGTTGCAGAAAAATAACGGGGGAAAGCTTTTTGTTAATGTTTTGAATTGAAAGATCTTAAGAATAACAACAAAGCCTTATAGAAACTTAGAAACAGTGCCAAATTTAAAACCATGTAATAACTAAGTGCATAGAAACACAGTAATAGTTTTATAACACAATTCTAGAAAGTTTTAAATAATCTAATCAAGTCATGAAACATCTACTCTTTACATTGTACCTTTCTTCCATGAATAAAGCCCTTTCTCTAACTAGTAGTTTTCCTGGTTTTCAGCCTGTGTGCTCTATATACTTTCAATCCTTGAATAAATTCAGTATTAGATAACTATTTCATATGCATTGAATGTGTCACATAAATTATTTGATAAACAATCTCTACCTTATATATCTCAAAAGCTTTAAAAAAAGCCAGCCAAATAATTTTTCTTTCCTCAAATAATTATTTATTATCAGTCTATCACCTATATATCTATAGTTAGTGTACGCTTCATATAGAGCAATGGTGCACTCCAGGTATATGATTTACCTACTAATTAATAATGAATAACTCGCAATGTGCCAGGTGCTGTTTTAAAAGCATTTATGTGTTTTAACTTATTTAACTCTGTAAACATTTCTTTTAAAAGTATGTTATCAGTAATGACAATGGCCTACATCCTACACTATAAAGGCCAGTTTACTTCTTGGAATATCATCTTGGTCCAAGTCATGATCTGAGGGGAATATACACCTGTTTCAACAGTGATTATCATTGTGTAAAATTTTTGAAACACCTTTTGGAATTACTAAAGGCTTGTGACACATCTCTATGTACATTCTTAGTAATGAAAATTTTTAGCTTCAGGGAGAATTAAATTTTGGAAAGAATGAAAAATATCTAGGCCAGGAATGGTGTCTCATGACTGTAATCCCAGCACTATGGGAGGAGGAGGTGGGCAGATTACTTAAGGTCAGGAGTTTGAGACCAGCCTGGCCAACATGGTGAAACCCTGTCTGTACTAAAAAAACAAAAAACAAACAAACAAACAAAAATTAGCCAGGTGCAGTGGTATGCACCTGTAATCCCAGCTACTCAGGAGGCTGAGACACGGGAACCGCTTGAACCTGGGAGGCAGAGGTTGCAGTGAGCCAAGATCGTGCCATTGCACTCCGGCCTGGGCGACGGAGCAAGACTATCTAAACCAAACAAACAAAAACATATCTAGCTAGGGAAAGGGAAAAGTATTTGAGATGAAGTTGGGTAATAACACTACGATATGACCATAAAATAATATGCTTAACTTTCTCATGTAGTTTCCCAATTCCAAAGGTAATTTCAAAAGTCCTCAAAATGTTTTAATTGTAGCATTGTGAAAATAAATATCTAGCTTTCCAAGTTATTATGCACATATTCATACCATCTGTGTCAGTCTGTTCTCATGCTGCTAATAAAGTCATATCCAAGACTGGGTAATTTATAAAGGAAAGGTTTAATTGACTCACGGTTCCGCATGACGGGGGAGGCCTCAGGAAACTTACAATCATGGTGGAAGGCACCTTTTCACAGGCAGCAGGAGAGAGGAATGAGAGTGAAGCAGGGAAAACCTCCTTATAAAATCATCAGGTCTCATAAGAACTCACTCACTATCATGAGAACGGCTTGAGGGTAACCGCCCCCCTGATTCAATTACCTCCCACTGGGTCCCTCCCACAACACGTGGGGATTATGGGAACTACAATTCAAGATGAGATCTGGGTGGGGACACAGCCAAACCACATCACCATCGTTCCCTAAATGTAAATGAGTAAGAGCCACTTTACCTTTTTTATGAAATAATATGCTTTATTTTAGGCATTCTGGAACAAAAGCAAATGAAAATCGACTCAGAATATCAACAGACATTCCTTTGTAGATTCTTAAAGCACAAAGAAATCTGTATGATTTTATAGTACTAACCGCTGCATTTTACAGATGAAACTAATTCCCTGAAGGGTGTGGTGATTGCCAATATGACTTAGCAAATTAGTGGCAGAGCCAGGTGTAGAGCCCAAGTCTCTTGTCTTCTACCAGGTATTTATTCGTTTCACTACCCTACTATCTCTATCTGTGGTTTAATAATAATACCAGAGGAGAAAAATTGTTTCACCCTTTCAAAACAACATAAAAATTACCTTCTAATCTAGTATTTGGTACTTACTGCTCAATAATCAACTAGAAAAAATATATAATACTAGATGGGATCTAATATATTCTAAATTCTTTAACTGGTAAATTGTCACCTGGCTAATTTTAAATGTCTTTGAACTATGCTTAGAGTTGTAACATCAAATGCTATAAAAACAAGCTGTAAAAATCTAAATATCTCAAAATGAAAGCAAACACATGCCTATATAATAATTCATTTATCCAAATGAAATGTAAAATAAATCCTTACTGGAAATTATGACTTGAAAATAATAGACCATACAAAATTCTTGGATAGCTCATAAAATTTCAATTCAAATTACTCACAAAAAGTCCTAATGCCCAGTGAATAACACACGTTTCTTAAAAAAAGATCAACGAATGTATTTCTGGAATGATGTCAGAGATGAGCATCTTTTATAATCATTTTTGATTAGACATAGCTTCATTCATAAAAACACAAACAAGATCAAAATTCACAGAAAGGATTACTGTGCTCTAAGGAAACATATTTTGGCTACAGCTATAAATGTGGGTTTGCTTATCAAATTTATATATAAAGTTTTCTTAGTCATTGCATAACTAAAGCTTATGCTAGAACAATACCAGAGGGGAGAAATTGTTTCACCCTTTCCAAACAATGTAGAAATTACCTTCTAATCTAGTGTTTGGTAATCACTGATCCACTAGGAAAAATATATAATACTCAGCAGGATCTAGTATTTTTTTCCACAATTAGGATGAAGCTAAATAATTAGAACAGAAAATTTAGAATACTTCATTTGGCATTTTATATCTTTACATCAATTTGTTTATGATATGTTTGATTTTAGGCTTATTATACAAATAATGTAAAACAATTTCAATTAAAAATGCATACCACTTTCTTAATTTCTCTTCATTACTTATAAGTAGGCAGTTTAATAACGAAATAAACCTTTCAAGACAAATGGTGATCTCTAAAAATGTCTCGGACTGATCTGAGGTAAAATCTATAGTGAAATATGACTGAGGTGTGACTAGACTGCTATTAATCTTTATGTATCAGTATGAAAACAAATGGATGAAGAGAACCACCTAATATGAATATTTACGTGAAACTAGAAATGCCCTAGGAAACTCTAAATATCTTTGAATAATTTTTTTTTTTTTTTTTTTTTTTTTTTTTGAGACGGAGTCTCGCTCTGTCACCCAGGCTGGGGTGCGGTGGCCAGATCTCTGCTCACTGCAAGCTCCGCCTCCCGGGTTTACGCCATTCTCCTGGCTCAGCCTCCCGAGTAGCTGGGACTACAGGCGCTCGCCACCTCGCCCGGGTAGTTTTTTGTACTTTTTAGTAGAGACGGGGTTTCACCGTGTTAGCCAGGATGGTCTCGATCTCCTGACCTCGTGATCCGCCCGTCTCGGCCTCCCAAAGTGCTGGGATTACAGGCTTGAGCCACCGCGCCCGGCCTGAATAATTTTAAATTGCATTTAGCTAAGGAAGACTTATTTGAGGACAACATTTTGTATGAATTACTTTGTAAAAACTCAAGAATAGGCCAGGCACAGTGGCTCATGCCTGTAATCCCAGCACTTCGGGAGGCAGAGAAGGGCAGATCACTAGGTCAAGAATATGAGACCAGCCTGACCAACTTGGTGAAACCCCATCTCTACTAAAAATACAAAAACTAGCCGGGCATGGTGGTGCACACCTGTAGTTCCAGCTACTCAGGAGACTGAGGCGGGAGAACTGCTTGAACCTGGAGGTGGAGGTTGCAGTGAGCCGAGAGCACGCCACTGCATTCCAGCCTGGGAAACAGACCAAGACTTCATCTCAAAAAAAAAAAAAAAAAAAAAAAAAAAAAAAAACCCAAAACTCAAGAATAATAAAATTTACATTTCTGAACATAAAACAGTTTTTTAAAAAGTATGCCACTTATTCAATGTACAAATTACTTACAACAGAGTTTAACATAAGCATGATGACATATTTTTACTTCGCTTGAGAGTTAAGTATTATTACTTAAAACCAGGAAACACGCCTTTAGTTTTGGAAGGAGACGGTTTAAAGTTCTTTATTTCTATTTCATGAGTTTTTCCCAGTTCCAGTTCATTTATCAAAGTTGTTTTTACCATCACTGTCATCAATTTTACTTTCTTCAATATGCAGAATTCCATTCAACTTTGTATCTGTGCAATCCTCAGCTTTCACTTCTCTGGCTGAATCTCCTTCTTGTATAGTCCTAATTCCAAAAAGGTCTTTAGCTAAACTGCAATCTGAATTGTTAGCCAATCTATTTCCTCCATCAGTTTCGGCTAGGTCATTTTTTTCTTCATCTGTATCTTCAGGATCATAAAGTTCAGGTGTAAAATAGATAGATTCATCATCTGCTTCTGTTTCAAGATCTCTATTTGAAGTGGACTGTTTATCTTCCTTACTTACTAGAGACAATTCAATGTCTGGATCCAGGGCTTCTTCAGAACAGAGCAGATGTTCAGAATGATTTTTTCTAGTAAGGGTGGCATCAATCTTTAATGATGAAATAATGGTTTCTGATTGAGAGCATGATCCAAACGATGTGTTTACTGTCAGATTTGAGGATTCACATTTATCAGTGATTGGCAAAACAGTTTTACTTTCCATCTTTTCTGTTTTGAAACGGGGAGGACTAGAGACACTATTCTCTGATAACCTGAGCTCAGGTGTTGCCTTCGGTATTTTACCAGTAAAATACTGTTCCAAAGAATTAAAGCTTGACCAGCTAACTCTCTTTGTTTGTTTGTTGAAAGTTGGGCTTGTAGATCTGGAAATCACAATTTTTTCTGCTTTCACTGCTTCTTCCAGCAATACTGGATCATCTAAGAATACAAGAATTTAAAGCTTTAACTTTCTGCTCCTAGCTGACATAATTGTTACGTTAAAATGATTATTTATTAGCAATGCCTAAATAACTGTATAGGATACGTAACTTAGAACCCCCAATGAATACTAGTGGATTTTTATCTTGGAACAGAATATTAACTCTGAAAGAAATCTTAGGTCTCTAGTGTTTCCTAGCTCAAGTTATAATGCTGTCTGGTAAACTATCAAATTCCACACCAGGGAGCCCAAGAATGAATGAGGAAAGAAGGGGTAAAAGGGAAGAGGAAGGGAGCTGAGCATAGGAGGGAACAGGCTGTAAACATTTGCCTTGAAAATCCACTAACCAGTGACTGAGAAAAACTTACCTAGACTAATTCTTTTATTTAATAAATAAGGAATGTGACATAAGGCTAAGTTATTTGCTCAAAGTTATAAAACTGGTTAGTAAGAAGACTGAGACTAGAACCTAGGTTTCCTGATTACCAGGTTAATCAGCTTGAATTCACTATTTATAGTGAATTTTGTACTGCTATTTTGTAGTATTTATATACTACAAAATAAATGTTTAAAAATTGATTTTTTTCTTTTTTTTTTGAGACCGAGTTTCGCTTTTGTTGTCCAGGCTGGAGTGCAATGGCGCAATCCCGGCTCACTGCAATCTCCGCCTCCCGGTTCAAGTGATTCTCCTGCCTCAGCCTCCTGAGTAGCTGGGATTACAGGCGGCTGCCTCCACGCCCAGCTAATTTTTGTATTTTTTAAGTAGAGATGGTGTTTCACCACACTGGTCAGGCTGGTCTCGAACTCCTGACCTCAGATGATCCACCTGCCTTGGATATATGAATTAAAACAACTGAAATTATATCCAATGGTATAGACCAGAGTTTGGCAAACCTTTTCTGTTACGGGCCAGATAGGAAATATTTAGGGTTTGTGAGGCATTATGTATCTGTTGCGACTACTCAATTACGCTGTTCTAGTGCAATACACACAAATACTCAACTCTGCTGTTGTTTGCAATATGTAAATAAATGGACATGACTACATTTCATTAAACTTACAAAAACAGGCAGCAGGCCAAATTTGGCCCACGGGCCACAGTTTGCCAATCTGATACAGATGATTATTTCTAAAATATTTTAAAATATTATTTTTCGCCGGGTGTGGTGGCTCACGCCTGTAATCCCAGCACTTTGGGAGGCCAAGATGGGCGGATCACAAGGTCAGGAGATCGAGACCATCATGGCTAACACGGTGAAACCCGGTCTCTACTAAAAATACAAAAAATTAGCCGGGCGTGGTGGTGGGCGCCTATAGTCCCAGCAACTCGGGAGGCTGAGGCAGGAGAATGGCGTGAACCCAGGAGGCGGAGCTTGCAGTGAGCAGAGATTGCGCCATTGCACTCCAGCCTGGGTGACAGAGCAAGACTCTGTCTCAAAAAAAAAAAAAAAAATTACTTTTCATCACTTAAAATAAATGTCTCTCACCTCCTAAAAATAAATAAGTTCACAAGAACTATCTATATAGGAAAAGAAGTTCACATAGAAGTATCTATATAAAAAATTAGGCCAAATTTTTATATAGCCATTAGAATAACATCTCCTACTTATATGGTACTTTACAATGCTGTGATATTTATAATTTTGACCTTTACAACCCAACCTGAAGGGACAGCTAGGCAAGCATTTTTTCCCCCCAATTATGACTCAAAAAGTCAAATGACTTGCTCATGATCACAAAGCTAGTAAGTGGCAAAGCCAGTTAGTGGAAAACCAGAAAATATGCTCTGGTCTCCTGACAAAAGTTTGTTCCCATTACAATACACCATACTGTTTCACTACTTTATGATAACACCTTATATTACAAACCACCATATTTAAGGAAATTAATCTATACCCAAATAAATATCATTTCACTAAATATAATGAAAGACTTCTCTATCAAAGGTAAATGGGAAGAACTTTTCATACTTTTCTCCTTTCTGGAGATAATGCCACTTGGCAGAGGTGAATTTTTAGTAATAATTTTAGGACACTGCAGTTCCTGGACACACATCTTTGCTTCATCTTCCACAGAATTTTCTGGTGATAGATGACATGCTGCTTCCAATAAATAAGGTGGGGTACTGTACTTTAAAGAGGTCACTTCAAGTGTGGACTCGGTGTCCTGTACATTTGTTCTGTCCTTTATGGATACATTAAGAACTTTTTGATGCTTTTTGGAAAATTCAGCCAAGGACTCCAGTGCACTTTCAAAGGTTGAATGGTGCTGAATCTGCTGCCGTACCCATTTAGAAAGTCCTAAAGAAAGAGGTAAACCCAGGGGAAAATTTGGTTACTTAGTTATTAAAATATTACATGCTAAGATAATACACTTGCTTTTTCTAGTGAAGTAATCTAATTTGTATTTTGAATATACAGAATGGTTCTCTGTATGTTTTTTCTGCAATTCAGCAATTTTACTACATATGTATCAGTAACATATAAAGTAACATTCATATATCAGTAACATATGAGTAACATTCTGTTTATATACAGTAATTGTCAAATGGAGAGAGAAAAGAGGCAGTGGAAGTAGGGCAGAGATGGGAAAACATATCATCTGGTTAAGAATAACTGGTGAATATGGCAAATTTAATTTCATCATAATTCCCCACACAAACTGCTTATTTTTTTGTAGGGAAACTAGAAGTTGTAAACAATACAACTTTCCATTCTAATATTCTAAATTTTACTCCTTTTGCAAAAATAATTTCAATATTCTAGTCTCAAGTTTTTTTGTTCCCTTCCTCCACCAATTCCAAATACATCTTAAATTAAAATTATTCTGGAGGTGAAATAATAATACTGTCTTATGGGCAAATCATATCCCATCTGAATTTTTCTTATATAATTATTTTTCATATATATATATAATCAAGTTATAAAGGATATGATTTGACCTGTGACATATGAAAACTGCATAAAAATGAAACCTAAGAGTTTGAGGTGTTTTCTAGCATGGCGTACTTCCAAATGAAATGCAAAATCAGATATTTGGACTTTTACAAAATAAATATTCCCTGCTAACACTACTAAAACTAGCATCATCTTTTGGAGGAATTAGTTTTAAAAGTCACTATAGGGTAAAACTTTAAGTTCTAGATTTTAAAACTAAAAAAATTTTAAATAAGCCATTTCCCTTGAAGTTTTTTATTTTGTTCGTTTGGGGAATATGATTAGACCATAAAAATATGTGAAATTCTCTAAAACTGAAAATTTTTAGGCTGAGTGTGGTGGCTCACACGTATAATCCCAGCATTTTGGGAGGCTGAGGTGGGAAGATTGCTTGAGGCCAGGAGTTCGAGGTTGCAGTGAACTATGATGACATCACTGCACTCCAGCCTGGGCAACAGAGTAAGACCTGTCTCTAAAAAAGATATAAGAAAATAAAAATAAGAATTTTAGTACTATGTACCTTTTCATTTCAACCTTTTTATAATCAAAGAAAGCCTTTTCAATGTAAAATATCATTGTCTGCTTTTGAAAACTTGAAAGAATCTGAGCTCCACCTGCTGACTAGACACCAGCACATAGCATTTTTGCCTTTAGTTACCGTTTGACCTATGCTACTGCACACTTCACGTGGAAAGGGAAGATAAAACAAACAAAGCAATGTTTTCTGCTTTATGTTTTAATATCAAACCAAATGCAGTAATTAAGCTCTGAAATTGAAAAAGTAGAGTCCACACCCACACATAGCTAATCCAAAACAAAATTTAACATCTCTTTATCATAATAAAATGAACTTTTTTTAGCTAAAAGGTAATAATAAAGATACACATGTATCCCATGGCTCTTTAATAATAACTCCTGGTATTGACTCTGAAAACTGTTTACTGTTGGATGAAACCATCGAGTGAGAAAAAAATGATACTACTGGCTGCATCAAAGCGGGGAGGAAAATTTGTGGCACCCTCTCGTCATGGTCCCCACTTCAGAATAGTACCATGGGATTGGGAGTTAGCTCCTAGTTTCTTCTCCCTGGGGAGAGAAGAGAAAACTGAACCTTATGTCTTTTTCTGGGAGGCTGCCCGAGGGACTGGCTTCTGTCTTACCTGTGTCGAAGAGCTGACATGAGCTGCCATACCCTACATGCCCAGGGACCACTAAGAACAAAAGCGCTGTGCAGCAAGTTTCTGCTCCACAGAAACCACAGTGCAACAGAGGCCCATACAGTTTGATGGCCGCTCCCTCAGGGGTACAGAAAAGCCTGGAGTGTGCATCCAACATCTTGGCTTTTCAAGGAGCTGTCTAGGGACTGGTTTCTGTCTTGCTTGTCATAGAGCACTGACTGGACCTAGCATACTCTATATGCCTGGAATCTACTAAGAACAAAAGAGAGTTGGGCGTGATGGCTCATGCCTGTAATCCCAGCACTTTGAGAGGCCGAGGCAGGCAGATGACTTGGGCCCAGGAGTTTGAGACCAGCGTGGACAACGTGGTGAAACCCCATGTCTACAAAAAATACAAGAATTAGCTGGATATAGTGGTGTACACTTGTGGTCCCAGTTACTTGGGAGACTGAGGTGGGAGGATCCCTTAAACCCAGGAGGCCGAGGTTGCTGTGAGCTGAGATTGTACCACTGCACTCCAACATGGGTGACAGAGTGAGACCCTGACCAAAAAAACAAAAACAAAACAAAACAAAAACAAAAAACCAGCAAATATTTCTAATAAGGAATTTACAGACAAGTCCAAAGAAGATAGATCCACGGAAAAGGTTTAAGAGGCTCCCAGAATGCCTGCCTGGGCTGATGAGTGAAGGTCTTTCCCTGTACAAAACCAGTCAGTAAACACTCTTTTTTCAAATGCGTGGATACCATACAAGGTTACAAGAAACATAAAGAAACAGGAAAAAATAACCCTATCAAAGGAACAAAATAAATCTCCAGAAACCAACCCCCCAAAAAAAGAGGTATATGAATTACCTGGCAAGGAATTTAAAATAACTGTCAAAATGATGCTCACAAGTTCAAGAAAATAATACAGAAAAAAAGGAGAATTTCAACAAAGATAAAGAATACAAAAAAGAACTAAACAGATTTTGGAGCTAAAAATACAATAACTGAACTGAAAAATTCACTAGAGGAGTTCATCAGCAGACTTGATCAAGCAGAAGGAAGAATCAGGAAATTTGTTTATTTTATTTTCTTTTATTTTATTTATTTTATTTTTTGAGACAGTCTCGCTCTGTTGCCCAGGCTGGAGTGCAGTGGCACAATCTCGGCTCACTGAAACCTCCGCCTCCCGGATTCAAGCAATTCTCTTGCCTCAGCCTCTCAAGTAGCTGGGACTACAGGTATGTACCACCATACCCGGCTAATTTTCCTATTTTTAGTAGAGACGGGGTTTCACCATGTTGGCCAGGCTGGTCTCTAACTGCTGACCTCAAGTGATCCACCAGCCTCAGTCTCTCAAAGTGCTCAGAATCAGGAAATTTGAAGGCAAGTCATTTGAAATCAACCCGTCAGGGAAGCAAAAAGGAAAAAGCAAAATGGAAAAAAAGTGAAGCCTTATGACTTCACTTATGGGACACCATCAAAGCTGACCAATATACACATTCTGGGAGTCCTAGAAAGAGAAAGAGGGAAAGGAGAAGAAAACTTATTTATAGAAATAATGACCAAAAACTTAATAAATCTGGGGGGAGGAAAATGATATCCAAATACATGAATCTCAGAGAACCCGAACAGAACGAACCCAAAAGTCTGTACCAAGACACTTTATAATCAAAGTGTCAAAAGTCAAAGAAAAAAATAGAAACTTGAAAACAGCAAGAGAAAAGCAACTTGTCATATACAAATGAAGTCACATAAGACAGTCAACAGGCTGGGCATGCAGGCTCATGCCTGTAATCCCAACACTTTGGGAGTCAGAGGTAGGAGAATTGCTTGAGCCAAAGAATTTGAGATTAGTCTAGGCAACATAGTGAGACCCCATCTCTACAAAAAAAATTTTTTTAATTAGCCAGGTCTGGTGGTACAAGACTGTAGTCCCAGCTACTCAGGAGGCTGAGGTGGGAGGATCACTTGAGCCTGGGAGGCTGAGGCTGCAGTGAGTCATGATCATGCCACTGCACTCCTGCCTGGGTGGCAGAGTAACATTCTGTCTCCAAAAAAAGAGAAAGATTTCTCAGGTGACATCTTGCATGCCATAAGGAAGTGGGATGACATGTTTAAAGTGCTGAAAGAAAAAAAACCTGCCAGTGAAGGATATTATATCTGGTAAAGCCATCTATCAAAATGACTAAGAGGTAAAAACTTTTCCAGATAAGCAAAAGCTGAGGGACTTCACCACTAAACTTGCCTTGCAAGATATGCTAACAGAAGCCTGCTAAACAGCAACACAAAAGCATAAAGTTTGCTCGTGAAGTTAAAAGTGTACACAAATACAGAATACTTTAATATAACAACAGTGATACATAAATAATGTTTAATTCTATACAGAAGTTAAAAGACAAAGTATGAAAATAACTATAATAGTATGTTAGTGGATACACTATATAAAAGGGTATAATCTGTGACTTTAATAATAAAATGTGATGGGGAAAAGTGAAAGTGTAGAGTTTTTTATACAACTGAAATTAAGTTGTTAGCTGAAAATATTGTTATGACTATGTTTTATGTAAGACCCATGTAACCACAAAAGAAATATCTATAGAAGGTATGCAAAAGAAAAATGGGAAAGGAATTAAAGCATGTTTCTTCAAAAAGTTTAAAAAAGAAAAGCTTTTAAGACCAGGAACAAAGCAAGGATGTTCATTCTCACTACTTCTATTTAGCTTTGTACTAAGAGTCCTAGCCAGACTATTAAGCAAGAAAATGAAATAAAAGGAATCCAAATTGAAAAAGAATAAAGTAAAATGATCTCTCCGTGCAGATGACATGATCTTTTATGTAGAAAAATCCTAAAGATTGAAAAAAAACCTGTTAGGACTAATAAACAAATCAGTAAAGCTGCAGAATACAAAAATCAATGTACAAAAATCACTTGCAATTCTATACACTAAAAACAATCAAAAGAGGAATTTAAGAAAACAATCCCATTTATGATAGCATCAAAAATAATAAAATACCTAGGAATAAACAACTAAGGAGGCAAAAAACCTGTACACTGAAAATTATAAAACATTGCTAAAAAACAATAAAGATAACACAAATAAATGGAAAGACATTCCATGTTCACAGATTGGAACACCTAATATTGTCAGAATGTCCATACTACTGAAAGCAACCCCCCTTTTTTTTTTTTTTTGAGACAGAGGCTTGCTCTGTCACCCAGGCTAGAGTGCAATGGCATGGTCTTGGCAACCTCCGCCTCACAGGTTCAAGCCATTCTCCTGCCTCAGCTTCCCGAATATTTGGGATTACAGGTACCCACCACTGTACCCAGCTAATTTTTGTATTTTTAGTAGAGATGGGGTTTCACCATGTTGGCCAGGCTGGTCTCGAACTCCTGACCTCGTGATCCACCTGCCTTGGCTTCTCAAAGTGCTGGGATTACAGGCATGAGCCACCAGGCCCGGCCGCAATCTAAATTCATATGGAACAACAAAGGACCACAAATAGGCAAAAGAATCTTGAGAAAAAAGATAAAAGCTGCAGCCATCATACTTCCTGATTCTATAAAATACATTACACAGCTGTAGTAGTCAAAAAAGTATGGTACTGGCATAAAGAAAACCATATAAACCAATGGAACATAATAGAGAGCCCAGAAGCAGATCCACACGTATATGGTCAACGAATCTTCAAGAGGCTGTCAATGGGGATTGACATGCTTTGGTTATTTGTTTCCTCCAAAGCTCATGTTGAAATGTGTTCCCCAGTGTCATAGGTGGGGCCTACTGGGAGGTGTGTGGGTAATGGGGACAGAGCCCTCATGAAAGGCTTGGTGCCCTCTCCGTGGTAATGAGTGAGCTCTTACTGTAATTAGTTCACATGAGATCTGATTGCTAAAAAGAGCCTCGCACTTCCTCTCCTCTCTCTTGCTCCCTCTCTCACCATGTGATGCATCTGCTTTCCCTTCACCTTCTGCTATGATTGTAGACTTTCTGAGGCCCTCATTAGAAGTAGATGCTGGTGCCAGGATTCTTGTACAGCCTGCAGAACCATAAGCCAAATAAACCTCTTATCTTTATAAGTTATCCAGTCTTGGTGTTGGCAACGATTGTTTGGATATGACACCAAAAACACAGGCAATAAAAGCAAAATTCGACAAGGAGGACCATGTTAAACTAAAAAACTTCTGTGCAGCAAAGTAAATAATCAGCAGAGTCAAAAGGCAACCTACAGAATGGGAGAAAATATTTGCAAGGCATATATCTGATAAGGAGTTAATCTCCAAAATATATAAGAAACTCCTGTATCTCAATAACAAACAAACAAAAAAACACACCAAGCCCGGGCACGGTGGCTCACGCCTGTAATCCCAGCACTTTGGGAGGCCAAGGCTGGCGGATCACGAGGTCAGGAGATCGAGACCATCCTGGCGAACATGGTGAAACCCTGTCTCTACTAAAAATACAAAAAAATTAGCCAGGCGTGGTGGCGGGCACCTGTAGTTCCAGCTTCTCGGGAGGCTGAGGCAGGAGAATGGCATGGACCCAGGAGGTGACGGAGCTTGCAGTGAGCAGAGATCACGCCACTGCACTCCAGCCTGGGCAACAGAGTGAGACTCCGTCTCAAAAACAAAAACAAACAAACAAACAAAAAAACCACACACCAAAAACCAAACCAAAAAAACAGATATGCAAAGAAATCCAAATAACTCAATTAAAAAATGAGCAAACGAAAAGATGTTTCTCCAAAGAAGACATATGATTCGGCCAACAGGTATAGAAAAGATGCTTAACATCCCTAATCATCAGAGAAATGCAAATCAAATCCACAACGTGCTATCACATCATACCTGGTAGGATAGCCATTATGAAATTTAAAAAAGAGAAAGAAGAAAAAAGGAAATAAGCGTTAGGGAGGATATGGAGAAATTGGAACCCTTGAGTGCTATTGGTGGGAATGTTAAATGGTGCAGCTGCTGTGAAGAACAGTATCAAATCAAAGAATTAAACTCAGAACTGTGATGATTCGCCAATCCTACGCTTGGTATTTATTCAAAAAAACTGAAATCAGGATCTTGAAGAGGTATCTGCATTCCCATGTCCATTGCAGCACTGTTCCCAATATCCATAAGGTGGAAATAACCTAAATGTCTACTGACAGATGAATGGATAAAGAAAATATGGTATAATGTATACATAAAATAAAATATTAGACAGTCATTGAAAAGAAGGAAATCCTGTCAGATAATATAACATAGAACATGAACCTTGAGGACATTATGCTAACTGAAATGAGCCAGTTACAGAAGGACAAATACGGCATAATTCAATTTATATGAAGTATCTAAAGTAGTCAAACTAATAGAAGCAGAAAGTGTAGCAGCGGTTGCCAGGGGATGGGGGGAGAGGGAAACGGGGCATTGCTGTTCAGTCAGTGTTAAGTTTCAGTTATGTAAGATTTAAAAGTTCTAGATATCTGCTGTGAAATACTGTGCTTATAGTTAATAATATTGTACTGTGCACTTAATAAGATGGTAGAGCTCATTATGTGTTTTTTACCACAATAAAAATATGAAGATTGTTACTAGTTTTTACTCTAAGCCCAGTTGAGATCTTACCAGATATATAGCGACTTGGGTTATTCCTAAAGCGATCATCCACTAGAATAAGAGCTCCCCAATCATTTTGGTGTCGAATACATCTAGAAAAAAATAGGGAGAAAATCAAATAATTATAACATCGGAAATAAATCCAGTTTTCCAGTGGGACAGACAGAAAATTGAAAAAAAATCAATTTTATAGATTATTTTAAACAATTTGTTATTAGGAGAGAAGTTATAGAAGCTATCCAATACAATGTAACAAAGAAGATGTATTAAAAATTCCCTACTTTTGCCAAATACGGATAACTTACATACAAAATGCTATATTTTATTTTACACTCAACAAAATTATAGAAAATATTTTCTAAGATCTTTCTTTCTTTTTTTTTTTTTTTGAGGCGGAGTCTCGCTCTGTTGCCCAGGCTGGAGTGCAGTGGCCGGATCTCAGCTCACTGCAAGCTCCGCCTCCCGGGTTTACGCCATTCTCCTGCCTCAGCCCCCCGAGTAGCTGAGACTACAGGCGCCCACCACCTCGCCCAGCTAGTTTTTTGTATTTCTTAGTAGAGACGGGGTTTCACAGTGTTAGCCCGCATGGTCTCGATCTCCTGACCTCGTGATCCGCCCGTCTCGGCCTCCCAAAGTGCTGGGATTACAGGCTTGAGCCACCGCGCCCGGCCTCTAAGATCTTTCTTAACCACATAGACCCTTTGGGTTTTTTTTACCTTAAGTATTATAAATAATTGTAGGTTTTATGTAGAGGTCATTTTTACTAGTTTGATGAGTTTTTAATCATGAATAAACATTTAATTTTGTCAAAAATATTCTAAAATTCAATTGACATAACATGTAGTTTTTCTTCTTTTGACTGTTAATATGGTAGATTACACTGGTTCATTTTCAAACACTGAATCATCCTTGCATTCCTAGTCATGGTGTATTATTCTTCTTATAGATTTTTGGATTCAATTTGCTAGTTTTAAAAAATACATTAAAAAATAAAAACATACTTTTTAATAATTATTAAACAATTTTAAAGTGTACATAACAATGTAATGTTTTTTGGTATATTTACAAGGCTGTATAACCTATACCACTTATCTATCCCAGAACATTTTCACCACCCCAAAAAGAAACCCGGTGCCCATTAGCTGTTACTTCATATTATCCCAATTATTCCCCATTACCTCTGGCAACCACTAATCTTTCTATCCTTAGAGATTTGCCGATTCTGGACATTTCATTTAAGTGGAATTGTACAATATGTAGTATTTCGTATCTGGCATATTTCACTGAACGTGATGTTTTCAAGATTCATATTGTATCATTTCTCAGTACTTTATTTATAAGTTAATATTTCCACTTTTTGGCTACTATGAATAATGCTGCTAGAAACATTCGGGTACAAGTTTTTATTTGAATACATGCTTTTTATTCTCTTGGGCATATACCTAGAAGTGGAACTGGTGAGTCATATGGTAATTCTATGTTTAACTTTTTCAAACACTGCCCTACTGTCTTCCAAAGCAGCTGCACATTTTACATTCCCACCTCCTATGTATGAGGGTTCCAAAATCTCCACATCCTCACCATCACTTGTTATTGTATACCCTTCTAAAATTAAATCTACCCTAGGAAGTGTGAAATGATATTTCATTATGGTTTTGATTTGCATTTCCCTAATGACCAATGATGTTGAACATCATTTTTATGTGCTTACTGGCCATTTGTGTATCCTTTTATGGAGAAGTCTGTTCAAATTATTGGTCCATTTTTAATGGCCCATTTTGTCTTTTTATTATTAAGTTGTAAGAGTTCTTTATATATTCTGGATACTAGATCCTGCTACACATGATTTGCAAAAATTTTCTCCATATGTGAGTTGTCTTTTCCATTTCTTGATACTGTCCATTGAAGAATAAAAATGTGAACTATAACAAAGTCCAATTTATCTACTTTTTCTTTGGTTGCTTGTGCTTCTGATAGCAGATCTAAGAAACTATTGGCTAATACAAGGTCAAGAAAATTTATACCTGTTTTCACCTTTTTCTGTCTTTGATCCACTTTGAGTTAACTTTTGTATGTGGTATGAGGTAGGAGTCTAATTTCATTATTTGCACATATCCAGTTGTCCCAACACCATCTGGTGAAAAGACTATTCTTTCTTTGAGTTGTCTTGCCACTCTTGTCAAAAACCAATTCACTATAGATGTATGAATCTGTTTATGGACCCTCAATTCTACCCATTGATCTATACATCTGTCTTGATGCCAGTACAACATAGTCTTGATTAGTGTGGCTTTGTAATAAGTTTGAAATAGAAAACTGTTTGTTCTCCTAGTATGTTCTTCTTTTTCAAGATTGTTTTGACTGTTCTGGGTTCCTTGCCTTTCCATAATAATTTTAGAATCAGCTTCTCAATTTCTGCCAGAAAGTCAGCTGGGATTTTGATTAGTATTGTATTTAACCTCTATATCAATATAGGGGAGTGCTGATATCTTAACAATAAGTCTTCTAATCCATGAACATGGAATTCTTTCCATTTATTTAGAATTTTCATTCAATAATGTTTTGCAGTTTTCCGTATATAGATCTTTCATCTCCTTAGTTAAGTATATTTCTAAGTATTTTATTCTTTCTGATGTTATTTTAAATGGAATTTTGTTAAGTTCATTTTTAGATTTTTGGCTGTAGTGAATAAAAATGTCATTGATTTTTTAAAATATTGGTCTTGTAACATGAAACCTTGCTGAACCTATCAGTTCTGCTATTTTAAAAATGGATTTCTTAGAATTTTCTGTGTGTAATATATCATTCGCAAATAAAAATAGTTCTGCTTCTTCCTTTCCAATCTGTATACCTTTCTTTCTTTTCCTTGTCTCACTGCCCTGGTTAGAATCTCCAATACAATATTGAACAGAAGTGGTAAGAGTGAAAATCACTGTTGTGATCTTGAACTTAGGAAAAACATTTCAGTCTTTACGATTAAGTGTGATGTTAGCTGTGAGTTTTTCATAGATGACCTCATTAAAGCTAAGTAAGTAACCTTATATTCCCACTTTGTTGAGTATTTTCATCATGAAAATGTGTTGAATACTGTTCTATGCTTTTTTTTTTTTTTTCATCTTGAGAAGATCATGGGGTTTTGGTCTTCTGTTAATATGGTGTATTACATTAACTGATTTTATAAAGCATGTTGAACCAATCTTGGATTGCTGGGATGAATCTTACTTGGTCATAGTGTATAATCCTTTTAGTATGTTGCTGATTCTGTCAATGGCTTTTATTTCTATAGTCATATGAAATATTGCTGTATAATCTTCTTTTCTTGTAATGTATTTTACTTGTTTTAGTATCAGATAATACTGGCCACATAGAATGAATTGGTAAAAATTCTCTTCCATTTTTTGCTAGAGTTAATGAAAGATTAATGCTAATTCTTCTGTAAATTTTTGGTAGAATTCACCAGTGAAGCCATTTGATCATGAGGCTGAGGCAGGAGAATCACTTGAACCTAGGAGGTAGAGGTTGCAGTGAGCTGAGATCGCATCATTGCATTCCAGCCTGAGCAAGAGTGAGACTTTGTCTCAAAAAAAAAAAAAAAAAAAAAAAGTGGGGAAGTGTTTTGATGACAGATTCTATCTTTACTTGTTATACATCTATTCAGATATTCTATTTCAGCTAGTCGCAGTGGCTCATGCCTGTAATCCCAGCAGTTTGGGAGGCCGAGGCAGGCTGATCACGAGGTCAGGAGTTCGATACCAGCCTGGCCAACATGGTGAAACACCATCTCTACTAAAAATACAGTCAGGCATGGTGGCAGGCACCTGTAATCCCAGCTACTCAGGAGGCTGAGGCAGGAGAACTGCTTGAACCTGGGAGGCGGAGGTTGCAGTGAGCCGAGATAATGCCACTGCACTCCAGCCCAGGCGACAGTGTGAGACTCCATCTCAAAAAAAAAGAAAAAGAAAAAAAAAAAGATATTCTATTTCTTCTTGATATATTCTCAGTATTTTGTGTCTATCTATGAATTTGTCCATTTAATTTAAGTTATTTAATTTCTCATTATACATTTTTTTTTTTCCCCCGAGACGGAGTCTCACTCTATAGCCCAGGCTGGAGTGCAGTGGTGCGATCTCAGCTCACTGCAAGCCCCGCCTCCCGGGTTCACGCCATTCTCCTGCCTCAGTCTCCCGAGTAACTGGGACTACAGGTGCCCACCACCACGCCCGGCTAATTTTTTGTATTTTTAGTAGAGATGGGGTTTCACCGCATCACACAATTTTTGAGGGTATTCTTTTATAACCCTTTGTATTTCTGTAAGGTAGTAACATCTCCTCTTTCATTTCTAATTTTAGTAAATTAGAAGTTCTCTGTATTCTCACGCCTGTAATCCCAGCACTTTGGGAGGCTGAGATGGGCGGATCACGAGGTCAGGAGATCAAGACCATCCTGGCTAACAAGATGCTTTTTGCTAGATGTGTTTTGGGGCCTTTTATGTTAATTACATATGTTTATAATTGCACATGTTTCGACTTGTTATACATTCTTCAGAGAATGGCTGTTTTTTGTTGTTGTTGTTGTTGTTTTTGAGACAGAGTCTCACTCCTGTTGCCCAGGCTAGAGTGCAGTAGTGAGATCATGGCTCACTGCAGCCTCAACTTCCTGGACTCAGGTGATTCTCCCACCTCAGTCTCCTGAATAGCTGGGATTATAGGTACATGCTA
Source organism: Macaca thibetana thibetana (assembly GCF_024542745.1). NCBI lineage: Eukaryota > Metazoa > Chordata > Mammalia > Primates > Cercopithecidae > Macaca > Macaca thibetana. Next base: position 34,562,498 of record NC_065593.1, read on the forward strand.
CTACACCCGGCTAATTTTTTTGTACTTTTAGTAGAGACAGGGTTTCATCATGTTGCCTAGGCTAGACTTGAGGGCTCAAGCAATCTGCCCACCTCAGCCTCCCAAAGTGCTAGGATTGCAGGCAGAATGGCATTTTTATCATTATAAAATGTTAATTGTTTCTATTAACATTTATTTTGTCTTAAGGGTCTATTTTATCTATTAGTATAACCAAACCAGCTCTCTTTTGTTTACTATTTGCATGCTATGTCTTTTCCCATCATTTTATTTTCAACCTATTTGTGTTTTTTAAACTAGTGTTTCTCTTGCAGACAGCATATATCACATTATTTTCAATCCATTCAGCCAAACTTTGCCTTTAGATTGGAGTGTTTAATCCATTTATATTTAATGTAATTACTGTTAAGGTAGGATTTACTTAGCTATTTTGTGAAATACCCACTTTGCTATTTGCTTTCTATATGCCTTATGTATTTTGTTCTTCTGTCTTTCCATTACTTTCCATTTTCTCCAATAGACACTTACCAGTATATAATTTTAATTCTCTTATCATTTACATTACTATATTTTCTAAATTATTTTTATTAGTGGTTGAAGAGTATAATAAACACATCAACAAGTAATAACCTAGTCAGTATAATTACCAACTTGATTTCAATAGTACACAAAAATGGTCCTTCTGTTCCCTCACCTATTACCTTTGGGTTGTTATTGTCATATAAATTATATCTTTAAACATTGTATGCTGGTGCAGAATTAACATTGTAGGTTGGATTATTTATCCCTAGAAAGGTCTGTTTAAAGGTGGCCCTGGGCTGATGAATGAAAACTTAGATTCAGGAGGGTTCCTGTGATTGACTGATAAGAGAGTCTCACTGTGCCTAAACTGTTTGAGTAAACAATATATTAATGCTGAATACTTATTCTCCTTTTGAGAGTCTAGTCTTCTGGAAACTGCTAGGCAGACCAGCCCCAATAAAATCCCTGGGTGCTAATGAGTTCCTCTGATTGGAAATATTTCATGCATGTTGCCACAACTCATTGCTTGGGGAAGTGTGTTCTGTGTAACTGCACTGGGAGAGGACACTTGGAAGCTTAAGACTGGCTCCCTGGACTTTGTCCCATGCACATGTTCTGTTCTCTTTGCTGATTGTGCTTGCTATCATTTCACCGTAATAAATCCTAGCCATGTATACAGTTATATCCTGAGGCTATCTAACTGTTCCAAGTGAATTACTGAACTTGAAGGTGGTCTTGGCAACCCACGAGACAATCACCACAGATTTACAATTATTGTTTTATGCAGTTGCTCTTTTTAAAAAATCAGGAGAAAAAGAATTATAAGCAAGAAATACATTTATATTAACTTTTATATTTACCTATGTCGTTATCTTTGAGGGTATTCTTTATTTCATCATGTGCATTTGACTTACTTCCTAATATCCTTGCATTTCAGCCTGGAAGACTCCTTTTAGTAATTCTTGTAGGACAAGTTTGCTACAGAGTAATTCTCTTGGTTTTTGTTTATTTGGGAATATCTTAATTTTTACCTTATTTCTGAAGGACAGTTTTGTTAGATATAGTATTCTTGGCTGACAGTCATTTTCTTTCAGCACTTTGACCATGTCAATTAACTGCTTCCTGGTCTGGAGGATGTTTTGTACATGATGAGTTATTTCTCTCTTGCCACTTTCTAGATTCTGTCTTCTGGCTGTTTGATTTCAACCATCTAGATAGGAATCTCCCTGAGTTCATCCTACTTGGAGTTCGCTTATCTTCTTGGATGTATAATGTTTTTAATCAAATTCAGAACATTTTCAGCCATAATTTCTTCAAATATTCTTTCTGTTATTTTTTCTCTCCTCTCCTTTTGGGACTCCACATATGCATATGTTGGTACACTTGATGAGGTTCTACAGGTCTCTGAGATTATGCTAGTTGTTCTTCATTCTTTTTCTTTCTGTTCCTCAGAGTGAATAACCTCAATTGATGTTTAAGTAAATCAATTCTTTCTTCTGCCTGCTTAAATCTGCTGTTGGGCCCCTGTAATGAATATTTCATATTAGCTATTATACTTTCCAACTCCAGAATTTCAATTAGGTTTTTGTTAAGCAAATTTTATCTCTTTATTGATATTCCCTATTTAGTGAGGTGAGACATCATTCTCATAGTTTTTGATACAGTTGGTTAGTTATTGAACATATTTGAACTAGCTGTCTCTCCTAACACATAACTTTGTCTACTAAGACAAATGTCTGGGTTTCCTCAGGGATAGTTTCTATTATTTTTTTCTCTTAGTGTACAGTTATACTTTGTTATGTGTCATGATTTTTGTTTAAAACAGTACATTTTAAATAATATAATGTGGCAAATACAGAAATCAGATTATTCTCCCTCTTCAAGGTTTTTTGTTCTTGTAATTTTTCTAAAATAATCCTGTAAAGTCTGTATTCTCTCACATGTGGTCATTGAAGACTGCTTGGTTAACTTAGTAGTCAGCTAATAATTAGACAAAGATTTCCTTAAATGTCTAGAATCATCATGTCTCCCATTCTTTGCCAAGAGTCTCTGCATGTATTGGGACATAATTTCAATCCTCAGCAAGGTAGGTAAATAACTCTGATCTTGATTTCACTTCCTGCTTCAGCAGAGTACCAAGGTGATAGCTTAAGGCCTTTTCAGGTCTTTTCTTGGCATGTCCATATCACTGGTCACATGCACAGTCCTACACATATGCGTGGCCCACTAGAATCCCAGGAATATGTCAGAACTTGAAAAGCTCTCTATGGACATCCCATTCCTCAGCTTTTCTCTTTACATTTTTTGGCTAGCCTCTCACTTGCCCCAAATGTCATTCATTGTCTCAGGCAGCTGTGAAGTTAAACAGCTGGCTGGGTGAGCTCTGAGTCAGGTCAAATAAAGATAGCCTTGTGAGTGGGGTCTTCCAGGAAACTCCCAGGTAGGTCACATAATTCTCTGGAAGTGTTCTCCAGCCCTGTTTTGCTCCTTCCAATGACTGTCAGGTTGTTGGCTTTCCTCATGATTTTAGGCTGTTGGTTTTTAAGGCTATTGTGAACTTGGAGAGAGGTGAGAACAGAGCAAGTTAAAATACCACAAAGCTTACTATTCTTACTGCAGTTCAGCTATTTTTAAGGAGTAAATGCTTCCTAGAATGCTGTAACTTTTGATTAATACCCAGAGTTTTGATAAAGTTGATTCTAACTTATTTTTGCCTATTTTCTCATTGCTTTTAGAAATTTCAAAGGTCTTTGTTCTGCCATTTTTGAGGACCTTACCCAATTTGCTGTCACTCTGTAAAGGACATCTTCATCTGTGTTTCGGGGGGATACTGATCTATAGTTGTTGTTTTTTTTAACTTTTATTTTAGTTTCAGGAATACATGTGCAGGTTTGTTTCAGAGGCAAATTGCATGTCACGGGGATTTGTTGTGACAAATTGGGACAGATTATTTTGTCACCCAGGTAAAAAGCAGCATAGTATCCAACAGGTAGTTTTCCTCACTCTCCTCCTACTCTCCACCCTCAAGTAGGCCCTGGTGTCTATTGTTCCCTTCTCTGTCCACATATACTTAATGTTTAGCTCCTGTGTATAAGTGAGAACATGTGGTATTTGGTTTTCTGTTCCTGCATTAGTTCATTTAGAATGGCCTCCAGCTCCATCCATGTTGCTGCAAAGGACATGATCTTATTCTTTTTTATGGTTGCATAGTATTCCATTGTGTATATGTAGCACATTTTCTTAATCCAGTCTACTATCAATAGGCATTTAGGTTGATTCCACATCTTTGCTACTGTGAACAGTGCTGTGATGAACATACAGATACATATGTCTTTATGGGAGAATAATTTACATTCCTTTGGGTATATACCCAAAAATGGAATTGTTGGGTTGAACAGTACTTCTGCTTTAACTTCTTTCAGAAATCAACAAACTGCTTTCCACAGTGGCTGAACTAATTTACGTCCCCAACAGCAGTATATATGTGGTCCCTATTCTCTATAACCTTGCCAGCATCTGTTTTTTTTTTTTTTTAACTTTTTAACGATAGCCACTCTGAGTGGTATGAGATGTTATCTCGTGTGTCTGTGTGTGTGTGTGTGTGTGTGTGTGTGTGTGTGTGTTTTGGAGACACAGTCTCACTCTGTTGCCCAGGCTGAAGTGCAGTGGCACAATCCCAGCTCACTGCAACCTCCACCTCCTCATTTCAAACAATTCTCCTGCCTTAGCCTCTCAAGTAGCTGGAATTACAGTTGTGTGCCACAATGCCCTGCTAATTTTTGTATTTTTAGTAGAGATGGGGTTTCACCATGTTGGGCAAAGTGGTCTTGAACTCCTGACCTCAAGTGACCCGCCCGCCTTGCCTTCCCAGTGTTGAGATTACAGGCGTGAGCCACTGCGCCCAGCCGCATTGTGGTTTTGATTTGCATTTCTCTAATGATTAGCATGTTGAACATCTTTTCATATGCTTCTTGGCCACATGCATGTCTCCTTTTGAGAAATGTCTGTTCATGTCCTTTGGCCACTTTTTAATGGGGTTGTTTTTTGCTTGTCAATTTAAGTTCCTTATGGATTCTGGATATTAGATGTTTGTAAGATACATAGTTTGCAAACATTTTCTCCCATTCTCTGGGTTGTCTTTATTCTGTTGATATTTTGCTGTGCAGAAGCTCTGTAGTTTAATTAAGTCCCATTTGTCGATTTTGTTTTTGTTGCAATTGCTTTTGGTGTCTTCATCATGAAATCTTTATAGGGCCTATGTCCAGAATGGTATTTCTAAGGTTTTCCTCAAGGGTTTTTAGTTTAAGGTGTTACATTTAAGTCTTTAATTCACCCTGAGTTGGTTGTTGTATATAGTATAAGGAAGGGGGTCCAGTTTCAATCTTCTGCATATGGCTAGCCAGTTAGGTCCCACTTGTCAATTTTTGTTTTGTTGCAGTTGCTTTTGAGGATTTAGTCACAAATTCTTTCCCAAGTCGGATGTTTAGAACAGTATTTCCTAGGTTTTCTTCTAGGATTTTTATAGTTTGAGGTCTTACACTTAAATCTTTAATCCACATTGAGTTCATTTTAATCCATCTTGAGTTGATTTTTGTATATGGTAAAAGGGAGGGGGTCCAGTTTCATTCTTCTGCATATAGCAAGCCAATTACTCCAGCACCATTTATTGAACAAGGAGTCCTTTCCCCATTGCTTATTTTTGCTAACTTTGTCAAAGATCAGATGGTTGTAGGTGTGCAGTTTTATTTTTAGCCTCTTACAGTTTTATTCCTCGCTCCTCCTTTTTCTTTTGTTTTTGTAGTCCTCATCTGGTTTTGATTGCTGGTTAATTCTGGTCTCATAAAATAAATTGGAAAGGATTGCATCTATTTTTCAGAAGAGATTATATAAAATTTGTGTTATTTCTTCTTTAAATGTTTGGTAATATTTGCTAGTGAACACATCTGGGTGGAGAATGTTTTAGAAGGTTTTTAACTATGGATTCTATTTCTTTGCTATATAGCTATACATGTTATCAATTCCATCTTGGCCTCATAAAATAAACTGAGAAGGATTACATCTTCTATTTTTTAGAAGACATCATGTAAAATTTGTGTTATTTCTTCTTTAAAATGTTTGGTAATATTTGTTAGTGAACACATCTGGGTGGATAATTTTTTAGACGGCTTTTAACTATGAATTCTGTTTCTTTGCTGGATAGCTATTCATGTTATCTGTTTCATCTTGGATGAATTTTGGTATTTTGTGGGTTTTGTGGAATTAATCTACTTCATCTAAGTTATCAAATGTATATGTATAGAGTTGTTCATAGTATTCCCATATTATTCTTTTAATGTCTGTGGAGTCTGTAGTTATACTATTAATACCTCTTTTATTCTTGATATTAGTAATTGTGGCTTCTCTTTTTTTCTTTGCTAATTTTGCTAGAGGTTTATCAATTTTGTTGATCTTTTCAAAGAGTCTATTTTTTTTTTCTTTTTCAACTTGTATTTTATTTTAGATTCTGGGAGTACATGTGCAGGTTTGTTACAAGGTTATATTGCATGATGTTGGAGTTTGGAGTATAGTTGAACCTATTACCCAGAAAGTAAGCATAGAACACAATAGGTCGTTTTTCAGCCCTTGCTTCCCTCCTTCTCTGCCTCCTCTTACATTCGCTAGTGTCTGTGTTCCCATCTTTATGTACATGTGTACCCATTGTTTATCTCCCATTTATAAGTGGTAACATATGGTATTTGGTTTTCTGTTTCTGTGTTAGTTTGCTGAGCATAATGGCCTCCAGTTGCATCCATGTCGCTGCAAGGACATGATTTCGTTCCTTTTTAATAGCTGTGCAGTATTCCATGGTGTATATGTACCATATTTTCTTTATCCAGTCCACCGTTGATAGGTATTTGAGTTGCTTCTATGTCTTTGCTTTTGTGAATTGTGCTGTGATGAACACACAGCTGCATGTGTCTATTTGGCAGAATGATTTATTTTCCTTTGGGCATATAATCAATAATGGAATTGCTGAGTTGAATGGTAGCTCAACTCTTAGTTCAAACAGCTTAATTTTAATTGCTCTGATTTTTTGTTACAATTCATCAATTTATACTTTTTATTATTCCTTTTTTTCCTGTTTGCCTCACATTTATTTAGCTTTTGTTTTTCTAGCTTCGTAAGGTAGAAACTAAGATCACTGATTGGAGGATTTTTTTCCTAAAATAAGCATTTAATGATATAAATATCCATTTGAGCACTGCTTTAGCTGCAGTCCTTACATTTTGATATGCTGTATTTTCATTTTTGATCAGTTCAAAATATTTTCTAATTTTACTTGAAACTTGCTGTTTTGTCTATGGATTATTTAGAAATATGCTGCTTAATTTCCAAGTATTTGGACATTTTTCTGTTATTGATTTCCAGTTTAAACTAGATTAGTAGTTTAATTCCATTACTGTCAGAGAACATACTGGACTTGAGTTGGCTAATAATGTTGCTCAAGTCATCTATATCTATTAGTTTGTCTACTAGTTCTGTTACTGAGAGGAATTTCGAAGTTTCCAACTATAATTGTATATTTGTCTATTTTTCTCTTCAGATCTGTCAGTTTTGCTTCATGTATTTTGAAACCCTGTTTTGGGGTGCATACACATTTATGATTCTTATGTCTTCTTGGTGAATTCACCCTGTTATCATTATGTAATGTTCTCTTTTATCCCTAATTTTATTTGCTTGGAATTCTACTTTATCTGGTATTAAACAGTTACTTGAGTTAGATCATTGGTATTTTGAATTCTGGTCTCCTTTCTTAATCTACCTACTAGTGCTTACTTTTCAGAGTTCTCAAACAGCTATTCCACATATTCTGTCTAGGTTTTTTAGACTATTAAATATGCTTACTTCATCTTATCTAGGACTGAAACACTTGAACTATTTTTTAAAGTTAATTTAATTTTAGCTTTGTAAATTTTAACTTTTATCAAAGAAACACAAACACATAGTTTTATGTTTTCAGTGAAAAACATAACTGTCCTTTCCCCACCCACCTCCTGTTTACAATTCCCATTCCTCGGAAACAATTACTTTCAATTTTTTAGGTAGCTTTTCTGGTTTTTATCTCCATATTTCTAAGGAACATTCATCCTACTACTACTTCTTGGTTTTTGAACTTGAGAACTTATGTACTGATTCTCTCCTGTGGAAGATGTTTATTTCTCTTATACCACTGATACTTCACCATCCCTTCCTGGGAATATTAACAACTGAGCCACATAGTGCACTATAATTACATTTCCTTTATTGTACAAGACTTCTTGCCTTCCCTGGAGTTAATAACTGCCTCTTCTTTTTATGGATTAATTTTTTAATGTTTTCTATCATTAATTAATCCCTAAACCATGCCACAGCTGTAAAAATTCTTCCCAGTATGGTCAAACCTTCTATCCTCTGAACTCAATTTGGACTACTTGCCGCACTGCTATCATCCCAGAGTTTTCCTTCCTGGTTGTTTTAGGAATTATCTTTGCCTCTATTCTGGATTGTAACCCTAGTTTCCTGCATCCTTGATATTCCTTTTTGAATTTTTTTTATTTTGATGGAGCACATCTTCCAGTAACATCTTGAGAAAGTGTCCATTTGAAGCAAATGTTTTAGGTCCTTGTATGTTGAAGGTTTTATTTTGTCTTATAGTTTGTTAGTTTGGCTTGAATAGAACTTAAGTTAGAAATCTAAAATTTCCCTAAAATATTTGAAGACAATTTTTTCTATTTTTTTGGTTTCAGTGTGGCTTTTCAGAAGTCTGTTGTGATTCTGATTCTGTATCTTTTGTGAGATAGAGACTTGTCTTTTTGTCTTTGGAAGATTTTAAGACTTTTTCTTTATCCCCTGGTACTTGGAAAGGACACAGTGAAGTGCTTTGTAGCTTTTCCTCCTTTACCTGTGCCTTAGTGAGCCCCTTCAATCAGGAAATCATGTTATTCAATTCTGAGAAATTTTCTTGAGTTATTTCTCTGAGATGTTTCTTTCCTTTATTTTTTCTGTTCTCATGATCTGGGTCTCCTATTTATCAGAAGTTGGTTATTGCATACTGATCCTCTAATTTTCTAGTTCTTCTTTCCCGCTTTCTCTTTTCGATCTGGAAAATTTCAATTTTATCTTCCAAGCCCTATTATGCATTTAAAATTTGTTGGTATCATGTTAATTTCTAAGAACTTCTTCTTATTCTTTTGTTCTTGTTTCATGGAGGAAATATGGTATATCTCTATGCATATTAATATTTTTTTGAAGATTTCTCCTATCTGGGGTTGGCAAACTATAGCCTGTAGTGTCCACAAAAATAACCCATGTCTTGTTTTTGTACAGCCTCCAATGTGTAGGAATGGTCTTCACATTTTTTTTTTTTTTTTTTTTTTTTTGAGAAAGAGTCTCATTCTGTCGCCCAGGCTGAAGTGCAGTGGTGCAACGTCGGCTCACTGCAACCTCCACCTCCCAGGTTCAAGTGATTCTCTTCCCTCAGCCTCCTGAGTAGCTGGCATTACAGGTGTGTACCACCATACCTAGCTAATTTTTGTATTTTTAGTAGAAATGGGGTTTCACCATGTTGGCCAGGCTGGTCTCAAACTGCTGACTCAAGTGATCATTTTTAAGAGGATTAAGGAAAAAACAAAAAATATGTGACAGACTGTATGTAGCCTGCAAAGCCTAAATTATACACAGTAGTCCCCCACAGCTGCAATCTTGCCTATGGTCAAAGTTACTCATGGTCAAATGTCCAAAAATATTAAATGGAAAATTCCAGAAATAATTCATACATTTTAAAATGCATGCCTTTCTGAGCTGCATGATAAAAATCTCATGCTGTCCCACTCAGGATGTTAATCATCCCTTTGTCCACCATGTCCATGCTGTATACTCTTTTTGCCTGTTAGTCATTTAGTAGCCATCTTGGTTATCAGATAGAAAAAACACAGTATACACAGAGGTTGGTACTACCCATAGTTTCAGGCATTTAGTGGAAGTTGTGGAATTTATCTTCTCTGGTTAAGGAGAGACTACTGTACTGTCTGGCCCTTTATAGAAAGCACTGGCCGGCCGGGCGCGGTGGCTCAAACCTGTAATCCCAGCACTTTGGGAGGCCGAGATGGGCGGATCACGAGGTCAGGAGATCGAGACCATCCTGGCTAACACCGTGAAACCCCGTCTCTACTAAAAATACAAAAAACTAGCCGGGCGAGGTGGCGGGCGCCTGTAGTCCCAGCTACTCCGGAGGCTGAGGCAGGAGAATGGCCTAAACCCGGGAGGCGGAGCTTGCAGTGAGCTGAGATCCGGCCACTGCACTCCAGCGCGGGCTACAGAGCAAGACTCCGTCTCAAAAAAAAAAAAAAAAAAAAAGAAAGCACTGGCCAATCCTTGTTCTAGTCTGTTGTGCTGTTTCTATTTTCTCAGAGTTCTTCTCCTCTGTTTTTGTTTGCTTTGTTGTACTTGTTTTGTTGTTGTTGTTGTTTTGGTCTGTTTTTCATGTTAGAGACTTTCTTTGACAATCTGGTGAAGACTCTGCGCTTACTTAAGAGTAGGCACTAAAACAATGATTGGCAGCTCTGAATGTATGGGTAGAGCTTATACGCTGGGAAGTTTGCTATAGGGTAATTTGGTAGGAACCGGGCCAATTTGTAGATACTTTTTCATGGGGTGGTCAGTTTCCCTAAAGAGGAATTCTACACCCTTGGGAGATGTAAGACTGATTGTCAGCCTACTCAGAGCTAAAAAGAAAGGGGCATGGAGTTCTCACATTCAGTATGTAGAATCCCCATATATAATATTAACCTCCATCTTTAATACATACTCAGCTGTGCCTGGTGTTGAAGAATACAGAGACTCTGTTGTTCAACCTTTCCAGAAGTAAACTTGGGTGAGAGAGGGGGCTAATTGCTTCTTATACTCTCTTGCAACCAAGCCACCTGTTTTTAAACCTCACTTTCATTGACATTTTAGATTGCTCCAAATCCTAGGCTTTTTCATGCATGAATCTGAAAGTTCTTGTTAACTATCATCAGTGTAAATTTAAATTTCAGCTTTGTCTTGCCTGCTAAGTCACTCAGTCATTCATCTGTTTTCCAGTGTTCAAAATTTGTTGATACTGCTTGTCTGTCACTGTCTCCTCTCTCTCTTTGTAACATTGCAGGTTTGACATTTTCATTCCTTTATTATCATAGGATTTTGAGGGGGTGAAGAGTAACATAAATGTTCAATTTTTCTACAAAGACTAAAAAAATCTAAATTTTATAGGGCATTATTTTTTGATATTATTTTAAAGTAATCTATAGGCTCCAAGGCAACGACCATAATAACACTGGGAAGGATAGGAAGATGACTATTGTCAACACTACAGAAGAATATTGAAAGTCAATGGAAAGTCAGTGTGCCACTGTATTTTGGTTCCAGTTTGATTTACATTTAAAGCATTCTGTGGTATGGTAGAAAGGTACTTCTGTTAATGAAACAATTTAAAGAAATAAGATTTCACCTTTTCTTTTTACCATTGTTTTCGAACTGCCTTGCTTAAATGAATTATGCCCACTTGAGACAAAGATTATGCTTTCAGTAAAGCAACAAAGACTAGTTAGGAAACTCATAGTGCAGTTGTAACCTGGTTGCAAAACCATCTGGTATGTTTCCAAAGGCTGTTCTTGTATTTCATAGACTTATATTACTTCAAATACTCCTAACAGTCCCATGTGTGCTTAAAAAAATTAACATTAAAAAGAATCCATTGGTTTCTGCTTACTTTAGATCTTCTGTATCCCTTACAAGAAGAGTGACTCAGAGTATAAGCACCTTTTCTGTCAATCAATATATATTATGAGTTTTATTAAATAACATAAAACATTTGCTTGATCTTTATTTTTTTAATTTTAAAAATTTTACTTATTGATTGGTTTTAAAAGGATAAGCTCCTTTGTAACAAATTATTAATTATTGGCATTATTCTCTGAAAATCAGTAAAATGATAGCTGGGCTCTCCATTTAAAAAAATTAATAAAATACTAAGGTACAGTATTATATATCAATACTATAAATACATGATTTTTATGATATTCCAGGAAAGCATGTTTTGAAGCTCTAAAAGCTCTCTGGGCAATGTTGTATGGTGGGAAAAAGCACTGAACCTCACATTTTTCATTAAACAAGCATTTGAGACTTGGTTGCTGAGAATGTAAAAACATGTAACACATGTTCAAGGAAGAAAACAGGCTATTACAATACAATGAGATATGTGCTATAATACAGATAGCAACCAAAATGCTATAGGTTTACTAAGGTATAAATAACTCTAGTTGGAGAAGTTTTAAAGGTCCTCATAAAGGACATGACTTTCAATGAGGTTTTGATTGCTAAATTTGCCAAATGAATTGTGTGGTAACTTATAAGCCAAGGCAAAGCATAATGAAAGAATATAGTATGTTTGATAGTTTAATAGTGACATGTTTATGTTTAATAGTGAAAAATTCGGTGGCTAGAGGTAGAGCATAAAAATGAAAAATCAGGTATTACAGTTTTAAAAGTGGATGGGACCAAGATGTAAAGGGCCATTTAGTAGCCATATGGCCTTAGAAAAATTATTTAATTTCTCATAACCAGTTTAAAAACAACTCAGGCTGAGGCAGGTGGATCATCTGAGGTCAGGAGTTTGAAACCAGCCTGGTCATCATGATGAACCCCATCTCTACTATAAATATAAAAATTAGCTGGGCATGGTAGTGCGTGCCTGTAGTCCCAGCTACTCAAGAGGCTGAGGCAGGAGAATCGCTTGAACCTGGGTGGAGGAGGTTGCAGGGAGCCAAGATTGCGCCACTGCACTGGGTGACAGAGTGAGACTCCATCTCAAAAAAAAAAAAAAAGCAAATCAAATAAAACATCAAGTAGCAACATGCATTGCTACTGGAAGTGATTGGTAGAAGAATCAAGTGAGATATGTGGAAAAGGTTTGTAAACGAGAAAACCGCATACAAACATAACTTTTGTTTCACATGGTTTCTTGAAATTCAAGGCATTGCTTATACTAAAAGGAAGAAAAATCAACTGAGATAAGTATATTTATTTTCCTAAAATTGAGTATAATGACTAAAAGTAAACAATTTCAAAAATATATTCAAGTTCCCCTAGAAACTATTAGCTGAATATTAAAATTCAAACAAACAAACAAACAAAAAAACACAGGTCAATCAACACAGGGAGACACAAAGTAAGCAGATGTGATGCTTCAATAACCTGCAGTGCAACTTGATTCCAAGTAAAATGGGATTTCTAGGAAGAAAAGGGGAGCAGGATCTCTGTAGCTTAACCGTAGACCTGAATCACTCAGTTTGAAGAAAAACATTTGCAGAATACCATTCTAAAATGATGGGGAGTGGCTGGGTGTGGTGGCTCACGCATGTAATCCTAACACTTTGGGAGCCTGAAGCGGGAAGATCACTTGAGGCCAGGAGTTCAAGACCAGCCTGGCCAACACAGCAAAACCCTGTCTCTACTAAAAATACAAAAATTAGCCAGGCGTGGTGGCATGTGCCTGTAATCCCAGCTACTCAGGAGGTTGAGGCAGGAGAATCACTTGAACCCAGGAGGTGGAGGTTGCAGTGAACCGAGATTGCGCCACTGCACTCCAGCCTGGGCAACAGAGCAAGACTCTCTCTATCTCAAAATAATAATAATAATAATAATAAATAAAATGATGGGGAGCACAGTGGGTGACGTGTTCTAGGGCTTAAATCTAGTTGTTGTAGTCTTATGTTTAAGCTATACACAAATACATATAGCTTACGTATATGCATACATATACATATAGCTATGTCTAAGCTACACACAAATCTGAACTCACATGCAATCTGGTTTACAAATGGGCTAATGTAAGTACGCAAGACACCAGAAAAATCGAAATTTTTAATTTCACTGGGTAAGATCATGATTAGTTGTGGGACTTCTGGTTGAAGTGCAAATATGTCAACTGGTCATGTTTTCATTTTACTCTTATCCTATTTCTTTTTTTTAGATGGAGTCTCCGTCGCCCAGGCTGGAGTGCAGTGGCGCGACCTCAGCTCAGTGCAACCTCCACCTACCAGGTTCAAGCAATTCTCCTGCCTCAGCCTCCCCAGTAGCTGGGACTATAGGCGCCCGCCACCACACCCAGCTAATTTTTGTATTTTTAGTACAGATGGGGTTTCACCATGTTGACCAGGCTGATCTCAAACTCCTGACCTCAGGTGATCCGCCCGCCTCTGCCTCCCAAAGGGCTGGAATTACAGGCATGAGCCACCTCACCTAGCCCAGCCTGTTTCTATGAATTATCCAAATGCCTTACAGCTTCACTAAGAAGTAAATAATTACATAGTTAAGCTAATTACAATTTCACAGAGAAGATAAAATATTAATTTGCAGGCCAAACGCAGTGGCTCACGCCTGTAAGTCCAGCACTTTGGGAGGCCAATGCAGGTGGATCACGAGGTCAAGAAATCGAGACCATCCTGTCCAACATGGTGAAAACCCATCTCTATTAAATATACAAAAATTTGCCAGGTGTGGTGGTGCGAGCCTGTAGTGCCAGCTACTTGGGAGGCTGAGGCAGAAGAACCGCTTGAATGCAGGAGACAGAGGTTGCAGTGAGCTGAGATTGTGCTACTGCACTCCAGCCCAGCCTGGCTACAGAGAGAGACTTCATCTCAAAAAAAAAAAAAAAAAAATTTATTTTGCACAAAATCTAATTATAGCATTTATAAATTAGATGTTGATGCCCTACAATATGAAATTAAGGGATAGTAATGCACCACATAATGATGTTTCTGTCAATGTGTAGTGCATATATGATAGTGGTCCCATAAGATTACAATGGAGCTGAAAAATTCCTATCACCTAGTGATGTCACCATTGTAACATTATAGCACAATGCATTACAAGTGCTTGTGGTGATGCTGGTGTAAACAAACCTACTGTGCTGCTAGTCTTATAAAAGTATAGCACATACAATTATGTATAGTATATAATACTTGGTAATGATAATAACTATGTTACTGGTTTGTGTATTTACTATATTGTACTTCTTATCATTATTTTAGAGTGTACTCCTTTCACTTATATTTTAAAAAAAGTTAACTATAAAACAGCTTCAGGCAGATCCCTCAGGCAGAATTCCAGAAGAAGGCATTGCTATCATAGGAGATGACAGCTCCATGCATGTTATTTATTGGTTCTGAAGACCTTCCAGTGATTCAAGACATGGCGGTAGAAGACAGGGATATTGATGCTCCTGATCCTGTGTAGGCCTAGGCTACTACCTGAGTGTTCATGTCTTCATTTTTTTTTTTTTTTTGAGATGGAGTCTCGCTTTGTCGCCCAGGTTGGAGTACAGTAGGGCAATCTTGGCTCAATGCAGCCTCCATCTCCCGGGTTCAAGTAATTCTCCTGCCCCAGCCTCCCAAGTAGCTGGGATTATAGGCACCTGCCACCACACCCAACTAATTTTTGTATTTTTAGTACAGACGGGGTTTCACCATGTTGGCCAGACTGGTATCGAACTCCTGACCTCAAGTGATCTGCCCACATTGGCCTCCCAAAGTGCTGGGATTATAGGCATCAACCATTGAGCTCCCCATGTCTTCATTTTTAACAGAAAAGTTTACGAAGTAAAAAAAAAAAAAACACAAAAATTTCAAAAATAGAAAAAGCTTATAGAATAAGGATATGAAAATTATTTTTGTAAAGCTGAATAATTTGTGTTTTAAGCTAAGTATTGTAAAAGAGTCAAAAAGGTAAAAAAAAGATAAAAAGTTTATAAAGTAAAAAAATTACAGTAAGCTGGGCACAGTGGCGTATGCCTGGAGTTCCAGCTACTTGGGAGGCCAAGGTGAGAGGACTGCTTGAGCCCAGGTGTTCGAGACCAGACTGGGCAACACAGTGACACCTCATCTCTCAAAAAGAAAAGTTAGAGTAAGCTCGCAGTAATTTATTATTGAAAAAATAAAAATAAATTTACTATAGACTAAGTGTACAGTGTTTACAAAGCCTACAGTTAGTGTACAGTAATGTCCTAGGTCTTCACATTCACTCACTACTCGGTCGACTCACTTGGAGCAGCTTATAGCCCTGTAAGCTCTATTCCTGGTAAGTGCCATGTACATTTGTACCATTTTTAATATACTGTATTTGTATATAATATTTTTACTGTACCTTTTCTACATTTATATACTCAATTACTTACCCTTGTGTTACAGTTGTCTACAGTACAGTAACATGCTATACAGGTTTGTGATCTAGGAGCAATAGGCTATACTATATAGCCTAGATGTATAGTAGACTATACTATCTAGGTTTCTCTAAGTACATTTTATAATGTTCCCACAACAGTACAATTGCCTAACAACTCACTTCTCAGAATATATCCCTGTCATTAAGTGATGCATGACTGTATAAAATGATGATTTAAAAATGAGTTTCACAAAGCACAAATCTTAATGGGCAAGAATATTTAGAAATAGGAGTATCATGATTAAATGTTTAGTAGGCGTTAATTCTTTAGGACCATGATTATGGCTTGTTTTAACCCTTCTTCAATTATTATTTTTTTTTTCAAGACAGGGTCTGGCTCTGTTGCCCAGGCTGGAGTGCAGTGGCATGATTTCGGCTCACTGCAACCCCCACCTCCCAGGCTCAAGCAATCCTCCTACTTCAGCCTCCCAAGTAGCTCACACCTATAATCCCAGCACTTTGGGAGGTTGAGGTGGGTGGATCACTTAAGGCCAGGAGTTTCAGACCCAGCCAACATGGTGAAACCTCATCTCTACTAAAAACACAAAAATTAGCTGGGCATGGTGGCACATGCCTGTAATCCCAGCTACTTGGGAGGCTGGGGCAGGAGAATTGCTTCAACCCGGGCGGTGGAGGATGCAGTGAACCGAGATCATGCCACTGCACTCCAGCCTGGGCGACAGAGTGAGACTGTCTAAAACAATAGCAAATTGTGAGTTTTGTTTTGGGAATAACTTATTTACTCTTTTCAAATTCTACTTGCGACAGCTATTATTGAAAACATACCTATTCCTATGGTTCCAGTTAAATAAAATTTTACCAAATTAATTATAAAGAGTAAAGTAGCAAAACTAGCTTAATATATATAGCCCTGTCACAGATAATATTATATTATATTAAATTTCACTCCACTTACCTACCAAGGGCCTGGTTTAAGGCCCTGTATGCTTGAATTTCATACCACTGACGGCCAGGTAAAAGACCTCTCAATTTTGAATGGTGGTCATTGTATCGTCGTTTTAGTTCAACCTAATAATTTTAAAATTATATTTTAAAATGTAGTAGATAATTAAAGCTCATTTTAAACATCATACTAACTTCTAACAGTTTGAATATACACATTTTTAGGGTAGAGATTTTATTTTGTTTTTCAGTACTGATTTTTTTCATTTCATTAAAACAGTTTTATTTAGCTTTACATTCCTTAAATTATGTAATGCATATAAATAATCAGCTGTGTGATCTCAAAGTTTTATTGAACTTACATTCATTAAATCCATACATTTTCCGTGTACAAGTAGATGAGTTTTGACATATATAGCAATATAACCACCATTATATTATAGAACATTTTCATTACCCTCAAAAGTTCCTTCTTATCCCTTTATAGTAAATTTCTTTCCTCCATTGCTGGCCCTGGCAACCACTGATCTGCTTTCTGTTTTGCCCTTTATAGAATTTCATATAAATATTATCATATATTATGTAATGACTTGTGACTTTTTTCATTTAGTATACTTTTAGAATTCATTCATGTTGAAAGGTTTATGAGTAGTTCATTCTTTCATGTTTATCCAGTCTGGTAATCTCTGCTTTTTAATTGCAATGTTTAGACCATTTACATTTAATGTAATTATTGTTATGATTGGGTTTAAGACTACCACCTTGCTTTTTTTTCCC
Organism: Macaca thibetana thibetana; assembly: GCF_024542745.1. Classification (NCBI taxonomy): domain Eukaryota; kingdom Metazoa; phylum Chordata; class Mammalia; order Primates; family Cercopithecidae; genus Macaca; species Macaca thibetana. Next base: position 34,579,976 of record NC_065593.1, read on the forward strand.
CCCTATCTGTCCCATTTTCTTTTTATCTTTTGGATCAATCAAGTTTTTTTTCCCCCCACTAATGCTTCCATATTATTCCCACTACTGGATTCTTAGCTATGTCTTTGTGTGTATGTGATTCCTCTAGGGTTTATGATATACATCCTTATTAGTCTACCTTAAAATAATATTATACCACTTCACATATGATGTAAAAATACCACAATATACTTCTATTTCCTTTTATTGTCCTTTATGTGATTGCTGCCATGTATTTAAGTTTGATACATGCTATAAACTCATAAAACATTTTATTATGCTTTAAACAGTACATTATCTTTTAATTTTAAATAAGTTTACAATTTTGAAATAAGTTTAGATTTACAGAAAAGTTCCAAAGATAGTACAGAGATTCCTTATACCCTTTACCCAATTTCCCCTAATTTTAACATCTTATATTACTATAGCTTATGTCAAATTAAGAAATTAACATTAATACATTAGTATTAAATAATCTACGTATTTTATTCAGATTTCCATTTTGTCCCAAAAGATTATCTTTTAAGAGATACTGATTTACCCACAGATTTACCATTTCTGGCACTCTTCATTTTCTTATGTAGATTTAAATTTCCATCTGGTATCATTTTCCTTCTACCTGAAGAACTTTCTTTAATATTAGTAGTGCAGGTTTGCTGGCAATGAGTTCTTTGAGCTTTTGTTTTTTTTCTGAAAAGCCTTCACTATCTTCATTTTTGAGAGATTGTCCCTCTTGATCAAGAATTCTAAATTGACAGGTTTTTTCTTTTGTTAAAAACGGCTTCTCATTATTTTCTGATTTGCATAGTTCTGAAGAAAAAATATGCTATTGTCCTATCTCTGTAATGTTCCCCTTTTAGCGACTTTGGATTGGATTATAATGTGCTGTTGTGTGTATTTTGCTTGAGTTTTATTAAGCTTCTTGGACCTGTAGGCTTACAGTTTCTATCAAACTTGAAAATTTTTCAGCCATTATTTCTCTAAATATATATATTCTTCTGCCTCCAAACACTTCTTCTTCTTCTTGGACTCCAATTACAACTTTATTAGACTACTTTATGTTACTCCACATATCACTGACACTCTTTTTTTTCACTCTACACTTCATTTTGGATAATTTTTATTTCTAAGATTTTAAGTTCACCAACTTTTCCTTCTGCAGTGTCTAATCCATCCAGTGTATTTTTTGTTTCATATTGAGATATTTCACATAGGTATTTAAAAAATAGCTTCTGTTTCTCTTTTCAGTATGCTTATGTTTTCTTCTATCTTCTTTGAACTTACAGAACATAAAACATAAGGTATTTTAAAAATCCTTGTCTGCCAGCCAGTTCTAACATCTCTGTCATTTCTGGTTTTGTTTCTATTGACTGATTTTCCTCTGTATTAGAGGTTAAATTCTCTTCTTTGCATGCCTGCTAATTTTTGATTTGATACTAGACATAGTGAGCATTAAGTCAGTGGTTACTGGATTTTGTTGTGAATGCAGTTAGGGTCCTTGGAACCAGTTCATTATTTTGAGGCTGACCCTTGTTAGGGAAAGTCAAGAGCAGCCTTTAATCTAGGGCTGTTTTATCCCCCATATAAAGGTGAAACTCTACTGATTATTGTATCAAGTACCCCATGTGTTATGAAGTCTTTTCCCTTCTGGCTGCTGGGAACTCAAACTATTCCCAGATATTTGTGAACTCTAGGAATTCTTCTGCCTACTTATTGGTCATATGTAGCTTCCTCTCATGTATATGCCTATCAGTACTGAACCAAAAACTCAAGGGGACGCCAATGCAGATACCTGGAGCTTCCTCTCTATGCAGCTCCATCCTCTCTAGTACTCTGCCTTGCAAATTCTAGCTGCCACGGGCTTTCCCTAAACTTTATCACTTTAGCTCAGTGTGACCACTGAGCTCTGTTGGAGTTTATTCTCCCTGCACTGTGGCCTAGTAATTGTCTTCAGGCAATAATCTGGTGCAACTGTAGTATTCCAAGACAAGTATATCAAATGGTACAGTTGTCCTTTGGTATCCATGGGTGATTGCTTTCAGAACTTCCCTCAGATACCAAAATCCATGGATGCTCAAGTCCTTGATATAAAATGGCTTAGTATTTGCATAACCTATGTATATCCTCCTTTATACTTTAAATAATCTCTGGATTACTTTAGTAGCTAATATGATGCAAAGCTATGCAAATAGTTGTTACATTGTAGTGTTTAGGGAATAACGACAAGAAAAAATCTGCACATGTTGAGTACAGAAGCAATTTTTTTCAAATATTTTCGATTAACACTTGGGTGAATCCACAGATGCAGAACCCATAAATATAGAGGGCCAACTGTGTATTTTTGTAGTAGAAGCCTAAATAAAGATATGTGGAGTTACTTTCTTGAAGAAAATCATTATATTGAAGAGACATCAGGCACCCCTGTGTTTATTGCAGCACTATTCTCAATAACCAAGATATGGAATCAACCAAGGTATCCAACAACAGATGACTGGATAAAGAAAATGTGGTACATATACACAATGGAATACTAAACAGCCATAAAAAAGAATGAAATCCTGTTATTCACAGCAACATGGATGGAACTGAGGACATTACCTTAAGTGAAATAAATAAAAAACATAGTTAAACACCACATGTTCTTGCTCATACGTGGAAGCTTAAAAAAGTTAATCTCATAAAAATAAAAAGTAGAACAGAGGACACTAGCAGATGGGAAGGGGAGAAAGAAGGGAGGAATAGGGAGATATTTGTTTTTTGTCTTGTTTTTTTGAGAGACAGGACCTCAGTCTGTCACCCAGACTGGAGGGCAGTGGTGCGATCATGGCTTACTTCAGCCTTGACCTCCTGGGCTTAAGTGATTCCCCCACCTCAGGCTCCCAAGCAACTTATACAGTAGTTCCCTCTTATAACAAAACTTATACAGTAGTTCCCTCTTATCTGCAGTGGTTTAAGTTAACTGCGGTCAACTGTGGTCCAAAAATATTAAATAAAAAATTCCAGAAATAATTTGTTTTAAATTGCCACTGTTCTGAGTAGCATGATGACATCTCATGCTATCCTGCTCCATCCCACCCAGATGTGAATCATCCCTTTGTCCATTGTATCCATGCTGTACATACTACCCACCAGCAGTTAGTAGTCACTAGTCACTTAGTAGCTGTCTAGGTCTAATTGAGTGTCATGGTGTTGCAGTGTTTAGGTTCAAGTGACCTCTATTTTACTTAATAATACTTTACTAAATTGTAAACCTACTCAAGAAAAAACAAAGTAGTTTCAGTGTAGTCTATAACACTATTAACTTTTTTTTTTTTTTTTTTTGAGACGGAGTCTCGCTCCATCGCCCAGGCTGGAGTGCAGTGGCACGATCTCAGCTCACTGCAACCTCCGCCTCCCAGGTTCAAGCAATTCTCCTGTCTCAGCCTCCCGAGTAGCTGGGACTACAGGCACCTGCCACCATGCCCAGCTAATTTTTGTATTTTTAGTAGAGTCGGGATTTCACATTGTTGGTCAGGCTGGTCTCGAACTCCTGACCTCAGGTAATCCACCCACATTGGCTTCCCAAAATGCTGAGATTACAGGCATGAGCCACTGCGCCCAGCCACTATTAACCTTTTTAAATAAAAGAATATGCTTTAGGAAAGAAAAGAGAACAGTATACTTCTGAAAAGCAGCTTTCAAATTGGGGGAGGTAAAAATTTTTATCTTACTATAAGAGTAAAATCTAAGCTTTTTTCTTTCTTTCTTTTTTTTTCTTTTTAAAAGACGGAGTCTCGCTCTGTCGCCAGGCTGGAGTACAGTGGCGTGATCTTGGCTTACTGCAACCTCTGCCTCCCAGGTTCAAGAGATTCTCCTGCCTCAGCCTCCTGAGTAGCTGAGAGTACAGGCGTGTGCCACCACGCCCAGCTAATTTTTTGTATGTTTAGTAGAAACAAGTTTTCACCATGTTGACCAGGATGGTCTCGATCTCTTGACCTTGTGATCCACCTGCCTCGGCCTCCCAAAGTGCTGGGATTACGGGCGTAAGCCACTGTGCCCAGCCAAAAATCTAAAAACTCAAAACCTCACCCTTTTTATGTTACACTCCCTCAAAAGAATCTATCAAATTTCTAAAATGAAACTTTACAACTAGAATATAAAGGACATAGACTTTGCTTTTTTTTTTTTTTTGACAGAGTATCCCTCTGTCACCCAGGCTGGAGTGCAGTGGTGCGATCTCAGCTCACTGCAACCTCCATCTCCTGGGTTGAAGCGATTCTCCTGCCTCAGCCTCCCAAGTAGCTGGGATTACAGGCACACACCACCGTGCCTGGCTAATTTTTGTATATATATATATATATATTTGTTTTGTTTTGTTTTAGTAGAGGCAGGGTTTCACCATGTTGGCTAGGTTGGTCTCGAACTCCTGACCTCAGGTAATCCACCCACCTCAGCCTCCCAAAGTGCTGAGATTGCAGGTGTGAGCCACCACACCCAGCCAACTTTGCTTTTTTTCCTTTTTTTTCTGAGACAGAGTCTCATTCTACCGCCCAGGCTGGAGTACAATGGCACGATCTCAGCTCACTGCAACTTCTGCCTCTTGGGTTCAAGTGATTCTCCTGCCTCAGCCTCCCGAGTAGCTGGGACTACAGGTGTGTGCCACCATGCCCGGCTAAGTTTTTATATTTTTAGTAGAGAGGGGGTTTCACTGTGTTAGCCAGGATGATCTCGATCTCCAGACCTGGTGATCCTACCACCTTGGCCTCCCAAAGTGCTGAGATTACAGGCGTGAGCCACTGTACCCGGCCCAACTTTGCTTTTTAGGACAACATAAGTAGTAAATGATAATATAACACCATAGTAAATATTAGATGATATGTAAATACCCTTCCTGGAAATTCAGCAATAAAGCATATGATAATTTAGAGGAAAAAATACTTTAAAAATTCTGTCCAGCTGGGAAAAATATATGTATTTCCTACCTATCTCTCAAAAATGTAACTAAAGCATCTTCTCTTCTTCAACAATATTTTCCTCAAAGAAAGTTGACAGCTACTTTGTCAGACATAATAGCTATGTGTTTTCAAAATTTCCTACACCATGGACAGACTGATACATTATAATGGTCACTGTTCCTAAGACAACAGTTGCTCTAGGAAGTACTAGTTATAAATGGAATATTTAGAGCTAATGTAGCAACTATTAGATTAAATAAAATTTTATCTCCTTGGTCTTTTATTTTTCATTAACATAATTCAAATTTTCTCTATGACTACATTATTTTAATTTATTGCAAATTTTCACACACCTTTTACACTCCAAATGGCCTGTAAAATACTGCCAATATTTTACCCAGGGGAATTTATTTTAGATAAAAAGTTTAAAAACCTACAAAAAACCCAAAAAACTCCCAAACAAAAAACAGAACCCTGAAATGAAGTATGTAAAGGTTAACTTGGAAATATTTATTACATAAACAGATTTTTAAAATTAATCAATAATAAAAATTACTTTGTGAGATCACAGTTAATTGGAAAAAGCAAAACTAAGGGTTAAGAAAAGGTAGAAAGTGAGTACACTTTATTTTAATGACATCAGAATCTATTTCACTGTACACTTAGGGATTATCAAGCATGAAAATCAATGCCCAATTTAAAATGACATACAGCATATGTGAAAAAGCCAGTTTCTCCTGCCAGCAAATAGCCTAAATGTTAAGTAAACCAAAGGCTGGAAGGGATTAGTTGAAATGTCAAAAGACAACCTTTTACTTTTACCTGCTCATCCTTATAAACACATTCTTATCCCTCAGGCATGCTTTCCAAACAAATAGTTTCAATGTGCACCAGCAAAAGGCCCAAGGCAAGCTCTGCCATCTTGTAACTGTCAAAGAGATTAGTCTTTGATCTATTTGGGAGGTCATGCCCACATTCACATTAGCCTTATAATCTAACAACATTATACCTGTTGACCAATGCTTCCTTAATGCCTAATGAGACAGACATTTTACATGATGGAAGTTAACTGTGAATATTTTTTTCTAAGTTTTGACAGAAAGTAAACACCATAAACTGAGCTCAAGTGTGGTTTGGGAAGATGATCTTTTAGATCAGTTAACATTACTTTTCAAATACATTTTACAAGCCTTTCCCAAAATAGAAAGCTACACTTAATTGTACTTTCTGGAAACAGTTTAAACCACTTGCTCCCTATCCCCAATAAATTAGTGTATGTGTAATTTTGGAGGGGTGTGAAGAGCAGGAAAAAGACAAACTATTTTATTAAAGGTTGCAAACTGAAGGCCCATAGTTGTGTTTTGTGTGGCCCTTACTGTGGCTTAAAATAATTAAAATTTATTTGCTACCATCTAAAAATCTGGCTATCTCACCACTGCCCTCAACTAACCCACTCATTTAAGTAACCTGTTTAACTCATGTAGCTGCTTGAGTTTGCAACCCATTGGTTCAGATGCTGCATAGATTCACAAAAATTTATCATTTCATAATTGAAGGTCAAGTTTGTACCAAATGTAAAGCACCCTTACTATTATAGTTTTTAGACAAATAAATATATATCTGCATCAAAATCTAACCTGACATAAGTAGAGGTAAGATCCTCAGCAGCAAAGGCATTGATAATTAAGACTGAGGCAGTTTAGAACCGGGTAAAAATACCCAATACACAGATGGCATTCAAGCAGAAGTTATATGATTTGGATTCTGAGTTTTACCATTATATCATAATGTACTTGAGATCGAACAGCAAGTTTCTTAAGTTCTCCATGCCTTGGTTTTATTGGAAACAGTATAAGTAGCAGAGCACTTATAGCAGCAATAGACAATATGAAATAATCAAAAGGATTATACTGCATATGTCAACAAGAAATTAAGGTCACAATTATTAACATTAGACTTTTTCAACTTTCAGTGAAACGCAACAATGTTGGTCTTAAATAGCTTTGTACAAGAGTAGCCTTTTTTAAGTTTATCAGTAGCTTCTGAAAAAATAAATGGTGTGATAAATATGAGCTGGAACTATAAATTCATCTCTTCACTTTACTGCTGCTTCACATGAAAGATGGTGGATTTTATCCCAACTCATACCAATACATATTATATTTCAGTAATAAATGCCTTCCTGAAAGCAATCAATAGAAGAATATAATTTTTTTTCTTGTATATAAGCTTGAAGACAAAAGTTCAAGCCTCCAAATGAGACTAAGGACAAATAATCAGCTAAACTACATAATTAAAAATATTAAGAAAACTTTGCTTCAGAAAAATAAACACATTTGTCTAGCAAACACTCGAGTAGAACAGTTTTATCTTTAGCCAAGGTGCAGGGCCTAAAGCCTAAACATTTACAGCAAACCCAATCTGGAAGACAGAGACTGTGCATTAGAGACATTTGCTGCTCCATATCATCATAGTGTAAACACTTCTATCAGGGTATCGCAATATAAATTCCAATGGTTAGAATTATAAACTCAGCATAAGATCTTGTATGTGATATAATTTAGCTAGATTAAAAAGAATATAGCTGGTTTTATTTCATCTGGCATATTTTCAAGATTTTTGACACAGTTAACCAAATAGTGTGTGTGTATATATACACTTTTTTTTAATGGGGAAAATGAGTTAATTTCTGCCAAGAGTTAAGAAGCCAGGCTCCCTTTTAAGTAAGAATAATAATGATAAAAGCACATTAGAAATGGTTTTTAGTTGTTACTTACTTTCCCTGTTATGTTACAACTTGACCACAATAATCTATCAAGACATAGTAACAGCAATATATTTCACATATGCTTTAAGACTGTTTTGGATAAGGTGCTTTTTTTGTAGAGAAATCTATATTAAACTTAGTATCACTAATTGTCAGTGTTGACAAAAATAACCTGGATATTTCAAATTTAAGAAACAGAACAAAATATATCCCTCTGAAATCAGGTTATCTCCTCTTCTCAACATATTCATCCTCAACTAGTTATAAAAATATGACCAGTTTTTCCTATTAAAAAGTTAATACTCTATGACATGCAAGAAATCTTAGTATGCTTCTTCTGTGAAGGGTGAAGTTAAATTTTTTATTTTTATTTTTTAGAGACAAGGTCTTGCTCTGTCATCCAGAATGGAGTGCAGTGGCATGGTCAAAGCTCACTGCAACCTCCAGCTCCTGGGTTCAAGCAATCCTTCTGCTTCAGCCTCCTCAGTAGCTTAGGACTTACAGACACATGCCACCACACCTGGCTAATTAAAAAAAAATTATTTTAGAGACACAGTCTCACCACATTGCCCAGGCTGGTCTTGAACTCCTGGCCTCAAGCAATCCTCCTGTCTTGCCCTCCCAAAACTCTGGCATTAAGGTGTGATCCACCATGCCTAGCCTAAAAAATTCTTTTTAAGAGTAATGACCTTTGTGTCAATTTAGTTAGGTTATCCATGTTAAAATATTACTCAAACCTGCAAATGTTTAAATTATCATCTCTAGAACATGCCACCATTCATGTTATAGTTTATTTTGAGGAAGAAGGTATAATGGAAAAAAAGAAAAAGCACATGGCTTGGAGTCAAGGCTTTGACACTTAGGTTGTTTGACCTTGGGCAAGTCACAGTACCCCTTTATAATTTCCTTTCTCAATTTCTTCTTCTGTAAGAAGAGGCCTGGAATTAGATGTCTCTTAGCTTTATTGAAGTTGGAGACTGTGTGCCAACCTTACCTTATAGAATTAGTTGAAGAAATAAATGACAATATGCATGAAACAGTAAAGCATCAGATACTAGAGGTAAGTGGACAGGAAAGTCATTACTTACCCCATATTTCTGAAACCCAGTGTAGGTTTTGGTGGACTTTAAATGCTATCATAATATATTGTTGCATGGTATGTGAAAGAAGCCATAAGGCTGTGGAGGCCATATAGTCATTACCTTAGTCTGTTCACCCCAAATCATTTTACCACCTGGACCAATTCCTTCTGAAAGAGCTTTGACTACATTATTCAATGTTTGGCACATAACTTTAGGTGACTTAAAAAGTAAGTTTCTTGGGTTCTTGGAGTGGCTACTTTTTCATCAGGTATCAACGAAAATATATACATTGGCAGAATACATACAGAACAGTGTTCAAACACTTTTGAAACAAATCTTTTAAAAAATAACTTCTACAATTGATCTTAAATTTTCTAAGAAATTGTAGCTAACATTAGCACTCTTTAATATCCTCCATAATACTTTTTGGTCACTTTTCAACCTATGAGGTGTTTTTGAAAGCATAACTATATAAAATATGTTAGTGGTATAATCTATGAGAATGAGTGCATGATTGGTACCATATTAGTCTAAATATTATTTTATTCAAATATCTTACAATCTAGAGTTTTTCTTGTTAAAGTCACATATGAGAGCCCAATAACTATGAATAAACTCTTGCTAGCAATAACAAGTAACAAAATAAAATATTATCTTACGTAAGAAAGCAGTAAATAGAACCAGAGGTTCTTAAAGGAATGAGCCAATATTAAGAGGATTTAATAAGGGGAATGAGTAGTGGTGCATTCAGCAGGTGACAGAGACCTACATCTACCTTATATAACATTGGAAAAAAGCAAGATCACTCATGGAAGAGGCTTTTGGATGCCAGAAGATGTAATATGAAGCATAATGGCTCTCAGGGAATTATATAAAGGTTCCTGGCAATGGTAGCGTAAAAAGTAAAAGCTAATCCCAGTGAGAGGAGGCTCAGACTCAGCTTTCATTATGATTAAACCCTAACATCTAAAAACAAACCTAAGCAAGAGTAAGCATGTACATAAGAAAAAAGATTAAATGAGTACTGGAAAATACTGAAAATATACTTAAAACTTTAAAACTTCATTACCACCACAGTCCAAAAGATGAAGTATAACACTTTTGCTATCTAGATTTTTATTATTACATCCAAATTATATTTCAGGGCCAAGTGTGGTGGCTCACGTTTATAATCCTTGCACTTTGGGAGGATGAGGCAGGAGGATCACTTGAGGCCAGGAGTTCAGGACCAGCTGGGGCAACATAGCAAGACCCTGTCTCTCACATGAAAAAATGCTCATCATCACTGGCCATCAGAGAAATGCAAATCAAAACCACAATGAGATACTATCTCACACCAGTTAGAATGGCGATCATTAAAAAGTCAGGAAACAACAGGTGCTGGAGAGGATGTGGAGAAATAGGAACACTTTTACACTGTTGGTGGGACTGTAAACTAGTTCAACCATTGTGGAAGACATTGTGGCGATTCCTCAACAATCTAGAACTAGAAATACCATTTGACCCAGTCATCCCATTACTGGGTATATACCCAAAGGATTATAAATCATGCTGCTATGAAGACACATGCACACGTATGTTTACTGCGGCACTATTCACAATAGCAAAGACTTGGAACCAACCCAAATGTCCATCAGTGACAGACTGGATTAAGAAAATGTGGCACATATACACCATGGAATACTATGCAGCCATAAAAAAGGATGAGTTCGTGTCCTTTGTAGGGACATGGATGCAGCTGGAAACCATCATTCTCAGCAAACTATCGCAAGAACAGAAAACCAAATACTGCATGTTCTCACTCATAGGTGGGAATTGAACAATGAGAACACTTGGACACAGGAAGAGCAATATCACACACCGGGACCTGTTGTGGGCTGGGGGGAGGGATAGCATTAGGAGATATACCTAATGTAAATGACGAGTTAATGGGTGCAGCAGACCAACATGGCACATGTATGCATATGTAACAAACCTGCACGTTGTGCACATGTACCCTAGAACATAAAATATTAAAAAAAAAAAAAAAATGACCCTGTCTCTGCAAAACAAAAATTAGCTGGGCACGGTGGTGGGAATCTGTGGCCCTAACTACTTAGGAGGCTAAGGCAGGGGGATCATTTGAGCCCAGGAGTTTGAGGCTGCAGTGAGCCATGATCACGCCACTGCATTTCATCATGGGTAACAGAGACTTTGTCTCTACATATATATATATAATCTTTCAAACATAAGCAAAGGTTTGATTTTTTTTTTTTTTTTTTTGAGACAGAGTCTTGCTGTGTTGCCCAGGCTGGAGTATAGTGGCATGATCTTGGCCAGTGCAACCTCTGCCCCCTCAGTTCAAGCAATTCTTGTGCCTCAGCCTCCCTAGTAGCTGGGATTACAGGTGTGTGCTATGACACCTGGCTAATTTTTGTATTTTTAGTAGACACAGGGTTTCGCCATGTTGGTCAGGCTGGTCTCGAACTCCTGACCTCAAGTGATCCGCCCGCCTCAGCCGCTGAAAGTGCTGGGATTATAGGCGTGAGCCACCATGCCTGGTCACAAAGGTTTGATTTTTAAAATATATGATCACTTTCTACCTTTGAGATATTATTGCCAAGAATATTTGATTCAGAGCTTTTCAAATGTGAATGTGAGTTTTGGAATAAGACATATGGAATCATAGCACTTTGATAACTCATGTTTTATCTTAGAAAGTAATGCAGACTTCTGATTTCAGTAAGTTGAAAAACAAAACAAAACAAAACCCAGACATTTCTTTTTCCCTTGCCTGTCAGAGAAACTGCCTTCAAATTAAAAGATAAATAGGAAAGAGAAACACAGTCTCCAACTTCAATAAAGCTAAGAGCCATCTGATTCCAAGCCCCAGTATATGAACATAAAAGGTAGATGGACAAATGTTAAATGACTAAGCAGAAAAGAGAAAGTTCAAACCAACGTACCTACAGAGCTACTGCTAGGACATATGCCAGTCTGACCTGCAGCAGTTCAGAAAGTCTCAGGAAATGGAGGTATAAGGAAACTGTTGGGAGGATGTGTACCACAAAGATGAATGAAACAGTAAGCAAGAAACAAGAGGAAGATCTGAGACCCAGGAAACTGGCAATCCATCACAGTAGATCGACGAATCAAATTCCTAGGATGATAGCAGTTATTGGATGATAGCAGGATATTGGCAGTTATCTGGGCTTGATGAGCAACTTAGTCCTGACTGAAGTAGAAGATCAGGAGGCTCCAGAAGTGATGTCTCCAGGGGAAAAAAGGAACTGGCCTGTTATCTGAGAGGTCTGATAGAAAAACTGTATTGAGAGGCATCGCATACAACTATTGGAAGGTGACAAATTTATTTAGATAAAGATCTTTTAAAAAGAGAAAAAAAAGGGAGTGGAAGAGAGGAGGGTTCTATCAACCCTAAAGTTCAAAACAGGAAGGAGGCCAGGCGCCTGTAACCCCAACACTTTGGGAGGCCGAGGTGGGCGGATCATCTGAGGTCAGGAGTTTGAGACCAGCCTGATCAACATGGAGAAACCCCATCTCTACTAAAAATACAAATTAGTTGGGCATAGTGGTGCATGCCTGTAATCCCAGCTACTTGGGAGACTGAGACAGAATCACTTGAACCCTGGAGGTGGAGGTTGTGGTGAGCCAAGATCGTGCCATTGCACTCCAGCCTGGGCAACAAGATTGTTGCTTGCGGTCCGTCTCAAAAACAAAAACAGGAAGGAAGGAAGGAAGGAAAGGAAGGAAAGGAAGGGAGGAAGGAAGGAAAAGAGAGAGAGAGAGAGAGAAAGAAAGGAAGGAAGGAAGGAAGGAAGGAAGGAAGGAAGGAAGGAAGGAAGGAAGGAGGGAAGGAGGGAAGGAGGGAAGGAAATAATTTGATTACAGTGAACAGTATGTTCATAGTCATGATAATGTACATCATAACTATAAATTTAATTAAAAATTGTAATATAACTATATTGGGAGGCTATAAGAAGGAAAAAGCAGAGTAAGTGAGGTAAAATCCTGTCTCAAATAGGAATTTAATAGTTCATGTCTAAAACTGATTAAATAAAGATAAAATATGGAGGTAAATACCAGATAAAATAGCTGAAGAAGTGAAAGTCACTGTCTGTCAGAAGCAGGGGCTAGGAGTGGGGTGCAGGCCAAAAGACTGTTATAAGAAAAAGCTATCTACTGTATTTAGTGTACATTAGGTTCTTGGTAAGTGCTTTACTGGATGTTTTTCAACTTGATAAATCATAATTTAAAAACAAATGCAGATTATTAATTTTAATTCATTGCATACATTTGTATGCCTCACTATGTACAACAGTGGTGCTCAACCAAAAGCAATTTTGCCTACCAGAAGATAATGGCAATGTCTAGAGATATTTTGGGTTGTCACAGCTGGTGGCAGGGTGACAGTGGGGGGTGTCTAGATCCCACTACTAGCATCTAGTGGGTAAATGCTAGAGATGCTGTTAAACATCCTGGAATGCACAAGATACCCCTCAGAACAAAGAATTACCCAGTCCAAAATGTCAGTAGTGCCAAGTTTGAGAAACACAGCTTGAAAATAATTTCAGGCCACAAATCTGGTATACTTGATGCAGTAGGAAAATACACTAGAGTTATTTGTATAGCTTACTATAGTCACTGACGTACTGACTACAGTTAGAAAGTATAAACTGAACACATTCCCAAGCTTTCAAGCCTTTAATCCTAGGGAAAAACAGGAAAGAGTGATGTTGTAAACATGGAACAGCAGTATCTACTACAGCTTATGTTATCTGAGACCTTAAAGCTTTACAGTTAGAAAAAAAGTGTCACCTGAAGCCCATCTACATGTCTACACTCTGTAGCCATTGGGAGAATTTGACTGAATAAACAGATTAAAATTCACAACTAAAATTCTCCTCTAAAGAAAAAAATTAGTTATTTTCAGAGAAGCTAAAAAACAATCCCACCACTGCCCTTAAGGTAGAGCTGCTGATTATGCTCTGTGCCAACATAAGTAGGTAAACGTCAATCAACCTTACAAGTCCTCAGGATGATAATTTCACTTTTAAATCCTCCAACCTAGTTTGAGGCAAAATTAATATGTAAAGGTCAAAGTTCCTCGTCTCACCAAAAATAAGATGAACACAAGAAAATAACTTCAGAATTGTTCAGAAATCAAAACCAAAAGTTTTTATTTATTATCCAGAGAAATTTCCAGCAACATTTTCAGGCATGGCTTTTTTTTTTTGCTAAGGAAATACAACAACATGAGTATTAGGAGAAAAAGATTATCAACCGAACTTGCTTAAAATTTTGTGATTTTAAATATTTCTATCCTTGATCCCAAAATATCTTGTAAAAATATGGAGAATTTAAAAAATTAACCTCAGCAATTCATCCATTTGTTTTGTGTTTTTTTGTTTGTTCATTTTTCAGAAGGGACGGAAACAGGGGTTTCATTAACCCATTTTTCACAGGCCAAAGTAAATATACAATTTGTTAACCTAGACAGCTTACTTAGATTTAGACTAGGTTTTAATTTTGGAATTTCAAGATATACTTAGAAACTGCTTTTAAAATACTTTTGGCCAAACTATCTTTAAAAAAAAAAATGCTGGGGGAAAAAAAGTACTCTGAGGAGGCAAAAAAGGTTTAAGTAATTGAGGATGTACTCACTCTAGACTTTTAGAGGTGACAAGGTTTTTTCTTCTGTATCTGTGATGGAACCTAAGTATGTCCAAAAATTCCAAGAGCAAGTTGCTGAACTCCTAAATGTTAAAGAGTTAAGTATTACAGCACTTTAAGTTTATATTCACATCCATTTCCCCTGGGTAACCATGTATTATTATCAGAGCTATATCCAGGTGGGTCTCTGTATCAGATGCTACACTATAACCAGAACTCCACTCCACTCTGACCTCAGGCTGTGTTCCTGGATCTGGTTTCCCGTAAGTTAGAATGTCCCAAATCCTGAAAATGGCATACAGAGTCCTAAGTGATTTGGCTCCTAAATACCTCTCCCGGCCTCTATTCACATGCCATTCTCCCAACTCACCACTTCAGCTTCTTTCAGTTCTTGGAAACTGCTATCCTCTTTCCACCTTAGAACCTTAGCACATGCTGTTCTCTCTGTTGAGAATACTCTTATCCATTCTGTACACATTCATAACTCCTAGTTTTCTTTCCAGTGTCAGGTTAAATATCACTTCCTCAGGAAGCCTTTCTTGATCCCCAAAGACCTGCTATAACATTCTCAGGGTTCCTGTGACTTTTTCTTATAGCCTTCATCACAACTGTGATTGTTTCTTCATTACGTTAATGTCAATATTCCTTGCTAGACTATAAGCAACATGAGAAGGGGGAATATAAACTGTGTTGTGTATCACTGTGTCCCCTGAGTCTATTATAATAGTTAGTGCTCTAGCCAGATACTTTAAAAAAAAAAAAAAAAAAAAAAAAAAAAAAAAAGGTTGCTTTATATTCTGAATAGTTGCTTTTTTCTTTTCTTTCTTTTTCTTTTTTTTTTTCTTTTTGAGACAGAGTCTCTCTCTGTCACCCAGGCTGGAGTGCAGTGGAGCGATCTTGGCTCACTGCAACCTCCACCTCCCAAGTTCAAGCAATTCTAGTGTCTAGTGTCTCAGCCTCCCAAGTAGCTGGGATTGTGCCATCACACCCAGCTAATGTGTGTATTTTTAGTAGAGAGAGAGTTTCATCATGTTGCCCAGGTTGTTCTCCAACTCCTGACCTCAAGTGATCTGCCCACCACAGCCTCCCAGTGATGGGATTACAGGTATGTGTGTGAGCCACTGCGCCCAGCCTATTCTGAAGTTTTATAATCTGAATAGTTTTGTTGTAATCTAACCTCTGATGAGGCCATTCCACTTTATCAAATGTTTGTATATTTGAATCTCGCTGTAGAGAAGATTCAAATCTTATCTCTCTGGCTCCTCCATCCCTTTTAGGCAAGTTAGTCAAAGTAAATTGATACCTGCAAGGGAGGCGAAACGTGTTGGTCAACTTCAGCTTTCCTAAGCATCTGAGCACTTGGTTTCTATTCCACCAAAGCATCTTGTTATATGTTCCTGTTCTTTCATAAATTATTGATATTGCTAGTGTAGAGACAGCATCTTGTTCATTTTTACACCTACTGCATTTTGTACAAATTAAGCTCTTAAAAAAGTTTGTAAAATGAATGAATAAATGCATGAAAAAAATTCAATATCATTAACATAACTTTTTTTTTTTTTTTTTGGAGACAGTGTCTCGCTCTGTTGCCCAAACTGGAGTGCAGTGGCGCAATTTCGGCTCACTGCAACCTTCGCCCCCTAGGTTCAAGTGATTCTCCTGCCTCAGCCTCTGGAGTAGCTGGATTACAGATGCATGCCACTACATCGGAGCTAATTTTTTATGTTTTTAGTAGAGACAGGGTTTCACCATGTTAGCCAGGCTGGTCTTGAACTCCTGACCTCAAATGATCTGTCCACCTTGGGCTCCCAAAGTGCTGGGATAACAGGCATTGGCCGTCATTAACACAATTTTGATAGAAAAGTAATTCAAAAGGGATGTATAAATATACTCAAAAGGAACAGATGAATCTACTCAAAACGTTTCTGAAATCAAGTTCCTCTTGATATACTACAGTACTTTACATTCCCTCCCTCATTCATTTTGTCGTGAATATACACAATGCTGTCAAAGCAAAAGAATAATAATGGAACAATATCATTCTCCTTAAAAAGAAATGTGTTGGATTTAATAATTCTAACATAGCCAGGTGCAATTGGTGCGGTCTGTAATCCCAGCTGCTCGGGAGCTGAGGCAGGAGGATCACTTGAGCCCAGAACCTGCCTGGGCAACATAATGAGACTCTGTCTCAAAAAAAATTTTTTTAATTCCAATACTACCATCATCTGATAATATTTCGACAGTTGAAAGCACTGGTTTAACATGGTTTAATGTGCACTCTACTTTATTAATGCTGTTATTCTTTAGGGAAAGCACCCTGTCTTTTTCTGTGGTTTATAAAATGCCAACAATGCATGGAAGCTATCAATTTATTTAAGTGTCTGCTTGTTATAAAGTCAATAACTAATATAAGTAAAATAGATGACTGAATTTTTCAGTCATAAATGTAATTTTAAAAAATTGATTAAAATAATATATACCCGGGCCGGATGCAGTGGCTCACGCCTGTAATCCCAGCACTCCGGGAGGTCAAGGTGGGCGGATCACGAGGTCAGGAGATGGAGACCATCTTGGCTAACACGGTGAAACCCTGTCTCTACTAAAAAATACAAAAAAATTAGCTGGGCGTAGTGGCAGATGCCTGTAGTCCCAGCTACTCGGGAGGCTGAGGCAGGAGAATGGCGTGAACCCAGGAGGCGGAGCTTGCAGTGAGCCAAGACTGTGCCACTGCACTCCAGCCTGGGCAACAGAGCAAGACTCCATCTCAAAATAATAATAATAATAATAATATATACCCAAATAGTTTGGTACATTCAGAGCTAAGAGAAATTTCCTAAACAAAAAAAGGAACTCATAATGGTTATTGTATGTTAATAGTAAGATAGACATTCAGATCACTATGTGAATTTTAAATACTTTCCAAATAAAATCTAGTTTGGTAACTCAACATACTATGTTACCAAAAACCCCCACAAATATAAAATTTATTAGCATGATAAATTATTTTAATCATTGTAAGGGCACTTCTGACAATGAAAATTACCATCAAATTTTATTAAACCAATTATAAAAATCTAACATACCACTTCAACATTTTAAAAATATAAACATTTTTAGCCACATGCCATGGTTTTATAAATTTTTCTTCAGAGAAGTAAAGGAACAATACCTACAAAGGAGAACTTTTCTATATACTATTATAATAAACTATGCTAGGCAATACAAATAAAATGCAATTTTAAAACCTAAATATATTTGTACCTTATCATGTCTCACAAACTACATCCATGTCACCAATCGGAGAGGTGGATGCCTCAGTTATAAAGCTGAATACTCCCGTGGTTGTTAGATCATAGTAATTGCCCAGAGGATTTGCTTTAGATATCCATTAAAAAGGCAGCCTTGTTATACTGTGACTTAATTACATGAAAAAGAAAACAACTTTTATTTTAGTTATACTTTTCCATTGACATCTAGTCATATAAAAGCCTTGGTTCATTCTCATGCCCCTCAAATGCTTTGGTTTAGTCCACAGAAAGTTTTCTTTTTAACTATTATACGATTAAGTATATCCTTATGAATGATCAGAAGCATCTGGGAAAGGTGGAAGTGAAAAAAAATCCTCACTGGGAAAGTTAGCTTAATGCTTACCTTCAGAGTAGCCCATTATCAACATTTCATAGTGGGTTTCTTTATTTTCAGGTCCCTCGGGTATGTGCAATAAATTATGACTTGAACTAAACAAGTCACACTTGGCTCCAAAATGAAATTTTCCTACCTCTACTTTCTAGTCCCTAAGGTGGGAAGAGGAAATCCTGGTCACAGCCAAAGGAGTCATATTTTTGGCTCTAACATACATTTTCCTTCTTCTCAAAAAGCCAAACCCTGCTATTGAGACTGCAAAGTCTTATGTTAGTATTTTAAACTGTATTTTAACTTTTACTTCCATAATCTTTCTCAAATTTAAGAAAAAATTTTAGTATCATAAAAGTAATGTCACTGCCTTCTTTTTCCCACTCAAATCACTTTTCTGACGGAATGATCTTAACCTTTTTAAATGTGAATTCAAATGAAATAGACAAAATAATGCAGAAATAGGCTGTTTCATTTCTATAAGGTAGAATATTTAAATTTGTATTTAATAAATAACCTTTACTTATTTCATGATAGACTGTTAATGTAAAAGAAAACTATAAAATTCTAATTTAAGGTCCTATAACTTGAAGTATAGTTTTAGTTTTGGAAGAGCCATCTATGGAGATCATTTAGATCATCATCTCTTTTTATAGGGAATAGGAGTATGGCAGACACACTCTAAGGTGATACACAGAGAGTCACATCTTTGTAATTCTCTCCTCTTAAGTGAGGGCAGAACCAGTGATTTGCATCTAGCCGACAGAATATGGAAAGGGTTCTGGGATAGTCACTCTTAATTAGGTTATATTATATAGCAAAAATGATGGGAAGTTATTCCCATGATTTTTTAATTTTATTTTTTTCTCCATAATTTTATTAAGTTGTGTAAGACTCTGTCTTGGCTGACTGGAGCTAGACAGTTTCCTATTGGCCTCTGGAGGTAAACTGTCTTGATACGAGGGGGCCTGTGAAAAGGTCACATGGTAATGAACTGTGAATAGCTTCTTGAAGCCAAGAGTGCCCCTTAGGGCTAGGCACAGTGGCTAACACTTCTAATCCCAGCACTTTGGGAGGCTGAGGCAGGTGGATCGCTTGAGCTCAGGAGTTCGAAACCAGCCTGGGCAACATGGCAAGATCCTGTCTCTAAAAGAAACAAACAAACAAACGTTTAAAAATTAGCCAGGTGTGGTGGCGTGTGCCTGTAGTGCCAGCTACCCAGGAGGCTGAGGTGGGAGGATCACCTGAGCCCAGGAGGCCAAGGCTGCAGTGAGCCATGATTGCACCACTGCACTCCAGCCTGGGCAATGGAGTGAGACCCTGTTTTCAAAAAAATTTTAAAAAGACTGCCTCCTGGATGGATTAGGAAGAACCTCAGTCCTACAACCACAGAAGGACCCCAAGTGCCAGATAGAACACAGCCTGGCCAACACACTGATTGCAGCAGTTTTGTGGAACCCTGACCCAGCTAAGCCATGCCCACACTTGTGACCAATGGAAACTGAGATAATAAATGTTTGTTAAGCCACTATGTGACAATTTGTTGCACAGCAATAAAAAACTAATACAGGCTGGGCATGATGCCTCACACCTGGCATTATATCCCAGCACTTTGGGAGGCTGAGGTGTGAGCATCCCTTAAGGCCAGAAGTTCAAGGCCAGCTTGCACAACATAGCAAGACCTCACCTCTCCAAAAAAAAAAAAAAAAAAAAAAAAAAAAAAAAAAAAAAATTAGCCAGGTGTTGTGGCACATGCCTATAGTCCTAGCTACTCAGGAGACTGAAGCAGGAGGATCAATTGAGCCCATGAGCTCAAGGCTGCAGTGAGCTATGATTACACCACTGTACTCCAGCCTGGGCAACAGAACAAGACCTTGTCTATGAAATAAAATAAACATATTTAAATAGGCCGGGCGTGGTGGCTCAAGCCTGTAATCCCAGCACTTTGGGAGGCCGAGATGGGCGGATCACAAGGCCAGGAGATCGAGACCATCCTGGCTAACATGGTGAAACCCCGTCTCTACTAAAAATACAAAAAACTAGCCGGGCGAGGTGGCGGGCGCCTGTAGTCCCAGCTACGCGGGAGGCTGAGGCAGGAGAATGGCGTAAACCCGGGAAGCGGAGCTTGCAGTGAGCTGAGATCCGGCCACTGCACTCCAGCCTGGGTGACAGAGCGAGACTCCGTCTCAAAAAAAAAAAAAAAATTTAAATAAATAAATAAATACCAAAAGAGGGATAGCCAATATAGACGATAAAAGATACTCCCTCCACTATGTTCTACTATGTATTAGATAAAGTGTAAGATGCTGTTGAGGATTGAGCACTCCCTTTTACATATCCTCTAATGATTTACTACTATAACTACCCTGTATTGCCTCCTTATGAGTCATATCACTGTTTACTACCATCCTGTTCATTATCATCTAATGATTACTATCATTTCCATCCTTAAAGTCTCCAGGAATGGAGGGTGGTTGCTGTTGTTTTTAAAAACAAATAACAAAGTCAAATACAATTTTAATAACTTCTATTAAAACCCCATTCAATCATTAACTAAAACATGTATTCAGCACTATGTTCTTAGGTAATATCTTAGTTGTAGAGACACAAAAATGCTTAAGAAATTATCCCTATCCTCAAAGTACACCATGTAACAGATTATAAAACATATTTATAAACACTAACTATGTGCTTTAGGCAATAATAATGGACACTGGTAAAGGTAATTATGCAGGTGAATACTATAATATGCTTTTGAATTGCAGATGACATGATTGTATATTTAGAAAACCCCATTGTCTCAGCCCAAAATCTCCTTAAGCTGATAAGCAACTTCAGCAAAGTCTCAGGATACAAAATTAATGTGCAAAAATCACAAGCATTCTTATACACCAGTAACAGACAAACAGAGAGCCAAATCAGGAATGAACTTCCATTCACAATTGCTTCAAAGAGAATCAAATACCTAGGAATCCAACTTACAAGGGATGTAAAGGACCTCTTCAAGGAGAACTACAAACCACTGCTCAGTGAAATAAAAGAGGACACAAACAAATGGAAGAACATACCATGCTCATGGATAGGAAGAATCAATATAGTGAAAATGGCCATACTGCCCAAGGTAATTTATAGATTCAATGCCATCCCCATCAAGCTACCAATGAGTTTCTTCACAGAATTGGAAAAAACTGCTTTAAAGTTCATATGGAACCAAAAAAGAGCCCACATCTCCAAGACAATCCTAAGTCAAAAGGACAAAGCTGGAGGCATCACGCTACCTGACTTCAAACTATACTACAAGGCTACAGTAACCAAAACAGCATGGTACTGGTACCAAAACAGAGATATAGACCAATGGAACAGAACAGAGTCCTCAGAAATAATACCACACATCTACAGCCATCTGATCTTTGACAAACCTGAGAGAAACAAGAAATGGGGAAAGGATTCCCTATTTAATAAATGGTGCTGGGAAAATTGGCTAGCCATAAGTAGAAAGCTGAAACTGGATCCTTTCCTTACTCCTTATACGAAAATTAATTCAAGATGGATTAGAGACCTAAATGTTAGACCTAATACCATAAAAATCCTAGAGGAAAACCTAGGTAGTACCATTCAGGACATAGGCATGGGCAAAGACTTCATGTCTAAAACACCAAAAGCAATGGCAGCAAAAGCCAAAATTGACAAATGGGATCTCATTAAACTAAAGAGCTTCTGCACAGCAAAAGAAACTACCATCAGAGTGAACAGGCAACCTACAGAATGGGAGAAAATTTTTGCAATCTACTCATCTGACAAAGTGCTAATATCCAGAACCTACAAAGAACTCAAACAAATTTACAAGAAAAAAACAAACAACCCCATCAAAAAGTGGGCAAAGGATATGAACAGACATTTCTCAAAAGAAGACATTCATACAGCCAACAGACACATGAAAAAATGCTCATCATCACTGGCCATCAGAGAAATGCAAATCAAAACCACAATGAGATACCATCTCACACCAGTTAGAATGGCGATCATTAAAAAGTCAGGAAACAACAGGTGCTGGAGAGGATGTGGAGAAATAGGAACACTTTTACACTGTTGGTGGGATTGTAAACTAGTTCAACCATTATGGAAAACAGTATGGCGATTCCTTAAGGATCTAGAACTAGATGTACCATATGACCCAGCCATCCCATTACTGGGTATATACCCAAAGGATTATAAATTATGCTGCTACAAAGACACATGCACACGTATGTTTATTGCAGCACTATTCACAATAGCAAAGACTTGGAATCAACCCAAATGTCCATCAGTGACAGATTGGATTAAGAAAATGTGGCACATATACACCATGGAATACTATGCAGCCATCAAAAAGGATGAGTTTGTGTCCTTTGTAGGAACATGGATGCAGCTGGAAACCATCATTCTTAGCAAACTATCACAAGAACAGAAAAACCAAACACCGCATGTTCTCACTCATAGGTGGGAACTGAACAATGAGATCACTTGGACTCAGGAAGGGGAACATCACACACCGGGGCCTATCATGGGGAGGGGGCGGGGGAGGGATTGCATTGATGTAATCCCTGATGTAAATGACGAGTTGATGGGTGCAGCACACCAACATGGCACAAGTATACATATGTAACAAACCTGCACGTTATGCACATGTACCCTACAACTTAAAGTATAATAATAATAAAAAAAAAAATTGCACACACACAAAAAAATAATAAAAAATAAAACATATTTATAAACACTAACTATGTGCTTTAGGAAATAATAAAGGACACTGGTAAAGGTAATTATGCAGGTGAATACTACAATATGCTTTTGAATTGCAACTCCTCTGTTTTCCCTATATTATTTAAAAGGCAAATGCATAAGACAATAATTAAAAATTAAATTAACAGCCACACAATGTATAAAGATGGAATCTGTGACAATAAACAATGTAAGAAGGGAGGAATAGAGACTCATATGATAGTTATAATTCCCAAGGTAAATACTAAAAACTAAAAAATACATCTAAAAGAAGGGAATCAAAATAGTATATTGCGAATCAACTAAATATAAAAAAGGAAATGATGGATTGAGGAACAAAAAGCACATGATGCAAGAAAACAAATAGCTACATAGCAGAAGTAAGTCCTTTCCTATCAATAATTATTTTAAATGTAAATGGTTTAAACTCTCCAATTGAAAGGCAGAGATTGGCCAAATAGATTTTTAAAAACCTGATCCAACTATATGCTGTCAACAAAAGATTCACTTTAGATATAAGGAAGTTGGACCTCACCATATATCACATAGAAAAATTTACTCAAGAGGAATCAAATATCTAAATTAAAGAGTT
Source organism: Macaca thibetana thibetana (assembly GCF_024542745.1). NCBI lineage: Eukaryota > Metazoa > Chordata > Mammalia > Primates > Cercopithecidae > Macaca > Macaca thibetana. The sequence continues at coordinate 34,603,433 of NC_065593.1, forward strand.
ATAACTATAAAACTCTTCAAGGAAAACATTAGGGGCAAATATGCATGATGTTGGATTTGCCAATGTTTTCCTAAATATGACACCAAAGCACAGGCAACAAACAAAAAATAGATAAACTGGACTGCATTAGAATTTTAAACTTAACTTTTATATTCCATAGAGGCATACAAATATTTTCAAATACTTGTTTAACCATTTATAAAAATTTTAGGTATTCACTGCTATATTCTGGGCATTTCCAAATGATGAAACGCCTTCTTAGTCATCATAAAAACTGCATGCTTATACTTTTAAAATTTACAACACACCAGTCTTATAAATGGATAACTAACAAATACCCTTTAGTTATGAAAAAATGCGATAGTTGAGGACTCCTTTTTGAAGTCATGATTCTAAGTCCTTTGTCATATGTGGTAGAAATTATCCCTTTTCTCCCCTTCCTTGACTTTGAGATTATGCATGGACATGTTTTGGGCAACAGGAAGTTAGCAGATGTGATGTAAATAGGTATTTGACTTAATTGCTTACACAGTTAAACCTGCCCTCTTGTACTACTGCCATTGCAATGATAACATGCCTTGGCTAGTCTGTTGGTCCACAAAGAATGAAATACAGGTGGAACAGAGCTGACTCAGTTGACTTCAACACAGATCAGCCAACTAGGGCAGAGTAGCTGAGCCCAGCTAAAATGGAGAGCGCCGACCAACCAAGCCCAAGTCTAGATCATCTGCCACCCAATCACTCCATATATGTATGACCTGTAATAAATGATTGCTGTTTTAAGTCACTAAGTTTTGGAGTTGTTACAGAAGAAGAACTGATCCAGACATATGGCAATAAGAAATCTACTTCCCACATCTAGTACTGCTGGTAAATAATTTCACTTTTTCTATCCCTTGTCCCTGCAGCTTGAACTATTCTTGTGTCCACCCTACTTGCACCTTTTGGGAACCACTAGGGATAACCCTTTAGAACCACCATCCTCCCCTTTACCCAGAACCCATTGATGCTTCTGTTATTTTGCTGTTTTATGCACATAAGCAGAACTATGACAAATAGGATCATGACTGAGGAATGTCAGAGGAGGCCACCAGGTGTCTTTTTTGCATGATAGACTAAGATATTGTCTAGGAAGAATTTATCCTGAGGAAAAGCACTAAGAACCCCAGACTGGTATAACAATGTTCAAAATCATAGCTGTTGATGCAAAGGTGAAGAAAAGAGAAATGGAATTTCCTTCCCTCACAAATGTACTTTTTTAATTTTAAGAATTTTTAGAAAATAATGAAGAATAACATAATAAATACCTGTATTCCCATTCTATTTTCTTGCAGCTTATTTTCTTTTACTAAAAATTATGGAAAATGTTCAAATTATTTTGATAACTACTCTGAATATCATTCCCTTCTCTTCTCCTCATATGTAAATCAGAAATATAATCTTGATTATCCTTTTAGGCCTTGTTACTTTGTATGTATAATATTTAGTACAACCTAGTATTAGCCATAAAGTTTTTCTTCTTTTCCAGCTCTCAAGAACTCATATGCAGGGTCCAAGGAAGACAGAGGACATAGGTGAAAATGGAAATAATTAGTTTTAGGGGAAAAAACTGTATTTTATTAACATATTGGAAGAAGGTATGGTCTAAAGAAGGGAAAATGGTTCTTTCCAATTTAACAAAGCAGCCTTAGTGCAATAATGTAGGGCTAGAGTAAAATGATAAGACATTAAAAGGAGACAATACCAGTGCCAATAGCCGTGCCATCAGTAGCACTCTGCTTCAGTGGAATGCAGCACTAGTGCTGTTGATGGTGACAGTAGTTTTTCTTGGGTAGATGTCAACTGTTTCATCAGTAGCAGTAGTCAAGGCAGCATCAGCCATTTTAGAATAGGAGACCCAGCCTTGGGCATAGCCATTAGTGCTCTCAGCAGTAGCACTGGTTAACTGGAGAAAGGTACTGGAAACCACCAAAGTTACTGGAGGCTGAAAAAGTATTGGACTATGAATCATCAAGTGAGATACCCCCTGAGGACTTTCAGAAATGTTGAAGAGGTCCAGAGGTTACAGGAAGAGTAGGGGCTAACAAAAGAAATACTGCTTATTACTGTTAATGTTACCTAAAGACTGCTATGGACTAGAAAAATAAAAGTAAAATTATCTAATTCACAGTGCCTAGTAAAGTATTAACAATTAAAAAGATAACTATTCTAATGAAAGAACTCCTGCTTTGGTATGAGACTCTAACTGATTGTACCCTGGGAGGAGGGATATAGGTCATAATCAATAAGTCAGCTCAGAGGCCAAAAAATCTCAAGTTTTCTCAGATTGCCAGCACTTTCCAATGCCTGTAGGAAGTAAAAGAAAATCCTCCTTGATGAACAATAACTTCAACTTAGGCTCAAATTATTACTATAGTTTTTCAAATATATTGTTTAGGAAACAATCAGTGATGATGAGATACAACTGTTTCTGGCCAAGATTGAGTAACTGGTTTGAGAGTATTTCTTCCATTGTAAGTAATCGCATAACTGGGCAAAACAGAGCAACTGTTTTCAGGTAGTAGACACCAAACAGCACAAGACAGTAATTCTGGAGCTAAGTGGAATTCATTAGGTGAACTCCATTATCCCAGTTCTCTGCTTGGGTATAATTTCCTGACCACAGTACAGAGCATTAAAGTACAAGCAGAGTGCAGTGGTCCTGTTGAGCTGAGGTGGAAGAGATCAGAATATGGAGTGACTAAATCACAAAATCTGCAAGGCAGGACACTGGAGAGAAGGGAGCCAGGTGGACAAAAGACCCCAGGATTCCCCGGAGAAACCCATAAGTCTGTGGTTAAAAGACATAAAACACAAATTGCTGGTTTCCTCTTCCAGAGTTTCTGATTTGGCAGGTCTGGATGAGCCTGAAAGTCTTTATTTCTATTAAGTTCCCAGGTGATACCAATGCACCTGACCCAGGACCAGACTTTGAAAATAACTCTCGTTGACCAAAAGACAGTGTAAATTGAAAATAAAATAAAATCTACATCTACTAAACTTTTCTCACTCATTCAGATTCACCAAAGACTTAAAAATGTCTAAGGATACAGGAAAATGTATACAGACATCCCTGAGAGACACTGCAAATTTGGTTCCAGACCACCCCAATAATGAGAATATCATAACAAAGTAAGTCACATGAATTTTTTGGTTTCCCAACACATAACAAAAGTTATGTTTACACTATACTGCAGTCTATTAAGTGGGCAACAGCAGTATGTCTCAAAAGCAAATGCATATACCTTAACTTGAAAATATTTTATTGCTAAAAAAGGCTAATGATCATCTGAGCCCTCAGTGAGTCACTCTTTTTGCTGGCAAAGGGTCTTGCCTCAATGATGGCTGCTGACTGATCAGGGTGGTGGTTGCTAAGGTTGGAATGTCCGTGGCAATTTCTTAAAATAAGACAACAATGAAATTTGCTCTATCATGTGACTCTTCCTTTCACAATAGATTTCTCTGTAGCGTAAGATGCTCTTTGATAGCATTTTACCCATCATAAAACTTCTTTCAAAATTGGAGTCAAGCCTCTCAAATTCTGCTGCTGCTTCATGAACTAAGTTTATTTAATATTCTAACTCCTTTGTTGTCATTTCAACAATGTTCATAGCATCTTTACTAAGAATAGTTCCTGTCTCAAGAAACCACTTTCTTTGCTCATCCATAAAATGCAACTCCTCATCTGTTTAAGTTTCCTCATGAGATTGCAGCAATTTAGTCATGTCTTTAGGCTCCACTTCTAATTTAGTTCTCTTATTATTTCCACCACAGCTACAGTTACTTCCTCCACTGAACTCTTAACTCCCTCAGAGTCATCCAATGAGGGATGGAATCAATGACTTCCAAACTCCTGCTGGTGTTGATATTCTGACCTCCTCCCATGAATCATGAATGTTCTTAATGGCATCTATAACGGTGAATCCTTTCCAGAAGGTTTTTAATAGACTTTGTCCAGATCCATCAGTGGAATCGCTATCTATAGCAGTTACAGCCTTGTGAAATGCGAGACTTGGAAGTAGAAATTACTCCTTTATTCATTGGCTGCAGAATGGATGTTTTGTTAGCAAGCATGAAAACAACATTAATCTCCTTGTACATCTCCATAGAGTTCTTGAGTGCCACATATATGGTTAATGAGCAGTAATATTTTGAAAGGAATTGATTTTTCTGAGGAGTGGATCTCAATAATGGACTTAAAACGTTCAGTAAACCGTGCTGTAAACAGATAAGCTGTCATGCAGACTTCGTTGTTCCATCTATAGAGCACAGGCAGAGTAGATTTAGTATAATTCTTAAGGGCTCTAGGATTTTTAAAATGTTAAATGAGCATTGGCTTCAACTTAAAGTCACCAGTTGCATTAGCCCATCACAAGAGAGTCAGCCTGTTCTCTGAAGCTTTGAGGTCAGGCATTGACTTCTCCTCTCTAGCTATGAATGTCCTAGGTGGCATCTTCTTTCAACAGAAGGCTGATTCTTCTACACTGAAAATCTGTTGTTTTGCATAGCCACTTTCATCAATTATCTTGTCCAGATCTTCTGGATAACTTGCTGTAGCTTCCATCAGCACCTGCTGCATTACCTTGCACTTTTAAGTTATGGAGATGGCTTCTTTCCTTAAACCTCATGAAACAACCTCTGCTAGCTTCATCTGCAGCCTCCTCACCTCTCTCAGCTTTCACAGAATTGAAGAGAGGTACGGCCTTGCTCTGAATTAAGTTTTGGCTTAAGAGAATGTTATGGACAGTTTAATCTTCTTTCCAGACCACTAAATGTTTCTCTATACCAGTAATAAGGCTGTTTGCTTATTATTTGTACATTTGCTAAAGTAACACTTTCAATTCCCTTGAAGAACTTTCCCCTTGCATTCACAGTATGGCTAATTGGTTGGTGCAAGAGGCCTAGCTTTTGTCTTGTCTCAGTTTTCAATATGCCTTGCTCACTAAGCTTAATCATGTCTCATCTTTGATTTAAAGTAGGAAGCATGCAATACTTCCTTTCACTTGAACACTTAGGGGCCACTGTAGGGTTATTAATTGGCCTAATTTCAGTATTGTTGTCTCTCAGGGAATGGAGAGTCCCAAGGAGAGAGAAATGGGGGAAGGGTGGTCAGTGAAGCAGTTAGCATACATATGTCACTTATCAATTAAGTTCGCTCTCTTATGTGGGTACAGTATGAGGCGCCAAAACAATTACAATAGTAACATCAAAGATCACTTATCACAGATCACTCTAACAGATATAATAATAATGAAAAGGTTTGAAATATTGTGAGAATTAACCAAAATGTGACACAGAAACAAGTGACCACACGCTGTTGGAAAAATGGTGCCGACAGACTTGCACAATGCAGAGTTACCACAAACCTTCAATTTGTAAAAAAGCACTATAAAGCAAAGCTCAATAAAATGAGGGATCCCTGCAATTAACTTTATACAAAACCAATGACTCCTGTAATAATAAAACTTAAAGTTTTGATGGCCTACCTGTAGATCTTTCACATTTGGAAAAGGAATTCCTATTGTTATGACAGCACGGGCATTGTCATCTGAGAAATCCAGACCCTCACTCACTTTACCACGACAAACTGCTACCAGGAGAGCTCCATCTTAAACAACAGAAAAAAGCATATCCAAAATTATCAGAAATTGCTTATTCTTGGCATTTTGAAAATACCTGATATATAATTATAGTAATTATAAAATAGTAATTATAGTAGCAAATTTAAAATAATCAAAATAAAACACTATTATGAGATAAAGTTTTAACAGTTCAATGTCTTTAAGTAAATAAGGGAAACAAAATTACATTTATATGCAAAAGGGTAGCAAGCCAATTTACAAACTGTGCATCTTCCAGATAACTTATACAATAAAAACATGTCAGAATAGCAACTTGCATATGAACCATGTGATTATAAACAGGTTTATTTCATAAAAATTGAAGTTGCATTATTACCTTTACACCTGAAAGTAAAATTCTCAGAATAACTGAAATAATTTTAATTGATAATACATATCATATGGAATCAATATATTTAAAAGTATTTAAAACAGACAGAGAACACCATAAAAAGATACTGACATGCTATATTACCTCTTTCTTGCATTGTTCATAAACTATTACTATCCCTTCACATCAAACTTTTTTATTTTATTTTATTTTTTTATTTTTATTTTTTGTGAGACAGGGTCTTACTCTGTCAGCCAGGCTGGAGTGCAGTGGCACAATCACAGCTCACTGCAGCCTTGACCTCTTAGGCTCAGGTGATCCTCCCACCTCAGCCTCCCAAGTAGTTAGACCTATAGGCACATGCACCACAAGCTGCTAATATTTGTATTTGTTGTAGAGACAAGATTTTACCATGTTGCCCAGGCCGGTCTGAAACTCCTGGGCTCAAGTGATCTGCCCGTCTCAGCCTCCCAAAGTGCTAGGATTACAGGCAAGAGTCACCACGCCTGGCCTCACATCAAACTCTTCATGGATATGCTCTAACTTGGAATTAAGTTTTCAGTTATGTTTTGAAAATTCAAGTTTATCTTATGTAATAGAATATAAGCACCAAGTGTACTAATTGCATCAAAATATAGGTCTCATTTGGCTAGTAAGGAATATATTTATATATATCCTGTCTTTTTGCACAAAATATTTCAGGTAGTGCACTGAAGACTGTGAGATGATGGCATCATTTTTCTTAAAGTTGAATCAGCATACCCAAGTGAAAATATTCACAGGAGAACAAGTACAATTAAAAGAATTTCTTTACCCAGTTTATTTTCTTTTCACTCAGGATTATAATTTTTCTCTTAAGTGTAATTCATTTAAAAATACAAAATTATAATTGTACCTTCTTACTTTGTAATAAAAAATATTTTTTCACCAACCATGAAATAATTTCCAGTTACCTTTCTCTCCTTTGTATTTGATTGCATCATAGTACACCTGCAGTAATTCATCAAAATTTGTCTTTTCTCCTCCCTGTGGTTCTACAATGACTGTCTTCACCAACTCCAGATTATGCCATAAACCAGTAGAGAGCCAACGTTCTTTTAATTTTTCTAGTAACTAAAGAGAGGAAAGAAAAAAATTATTTTTTGTATGTCTAGCTAAACAAACTTTCCTCCATTTGTTTAAGCCAATGTGACTACAATGTGACTACAGCAAGTATATTAATCTCTCTGTGTCTTTTCTCATCTATAAAATGAAGAAAACAATATATCTCATCGAGTGTTTATGGGGTTAAATTTATTAACAGATTTAGAGAGATCTGAATGGTGTTGGCACACAGTTTGCTGCTGCTGTTACAATTACCACCAACTTTGCTGCTGCTGCTGCTGCTACTACTACTACTATTATCTTGGCAATTTCTACCACTACTGCTGCCACTACTACTACTGCTACTATTACTACTACTATTATCTTGGCAATTTCTACCACTACTACTGCCACTACTACTACTGCTACTATTACTACTACTATTATCTTGGCAATTTCTACCACTACTACTGCCACTACTACTACTGCTACTATTACTACTACTATTATCTTGGCAATTTCTACCACTACTACTGCCACTACTACTACTGCTACTACTACTACTACTATTATCTTGGCAATTTCTACCACTACTACTGCCACTACTACTACTGCTACTACTGCTACTACTATTATCTTGGCAATTTCTACCACTACTACTGCCACTACTACTACTGCTACTACTACTACTACTATTATCTCAGCAATTTCTACCACCACTAGCACTACTACCACTACTATCTTGGCAATTTCAAAAGCAAAAGCAAAAAACAAAAAATCTCTGTCAAAGTTAACAAACTTTAAGTTCTCTCTTTAAACCTAAGGTGAAGTTTCTTAATATTCTTAAATAGTCTTCAAATGAAGATGATTTAAGATCACTTTACTAAGTATATAGGCAGATAAGCTCATTATCTGAATATCTGATCATCATTAATAACCTGCATTGAAAAAAATATAAAGAAAGACTTAGCCAAGAAGTAGAAAATATATGGGCACAAATGGAATATTTACAGCCATAGGTTAGATTATGAAAGGACGTTCCACAAATTTTAAGCAATCCTTATCATATTGATCACATATTTAAACAATTATGCCATGGTAGATTAAAAGTCAATAATATAAAGTCATGGTAGATTAAAAGTCAAGCCCAAAACAAAAATTCATCTTGATTGATTGATTTTAGAGACAGGGTTTCTGTCACCCAGGCTGGAGTGCAGTGGCAAGATCATAGCTCAGTGCAGCCTCGAACTCCTAGGCTCAGGCAATCCCTCCACCTTAGCCTCCTGAGTAGCTGGGACTACATGTGCATGCCACCACACCCAGCTAATTTTTATATTTTTTGTAGAGACGAGATCGTGCTTTGATGAACAGGCTAGTCTCAAACTTCAGGTCTCAAGGGATCCTCCAGACTCAGCCTTCCAAAGTGCTGAAATTACAGGTGTGAACCAATACACGTGGCTGTAAAACTCATATTCTTAAAAACCATATGAGTTAAATAGAAAAACACAGTAGAATTCATGAAATCTTTAGTTATGAATAAGTAAAGCACTCACAATTCGAAACATGTGGCATACAGCAATGGCAATACTTGGAAATACATTTATAGCTTTAAATATATTTATTTTTAAAATGTCAACATAAAAGAATCAACTATTCTTTCCAAGAAGCTAGAAAATGAAACATAGCAAATGCAAAGAAAGAATAAAGCTGAATAAATGAAAAAGACAAAAGCTAATATTAGAGATTATTACTTAAATTGAACTGTTTTATCTGCTTGTTATATACTATGAGTTCTACACAATTTGGACGAGTCATTATAAGAAACCACCCAAAATTCTCTGGAAAACAGCAACTGATCAGTTTTTATAAGATAATTTATTTCCTCAATTTTACCTTTATTTTTAGAAATAAACTTCTTAATAAGACTATAAAACAAAACATTAGTAAAATAATTTCTGCACAATATGCTTTAATTAAACAGGAAGAACTACTTTAATTCTATAAACACAGCTAAGAAGTTATTACATTAATTTTTATTCTCTGGAAAAAGACATCAAGGGAGGAAAAGAGGAACAAAAAAGCTATAGTTAGACAGAAAACAATTATTGAAATGACAATAGTAAGTCTTTCCCTATCAGTCATTACTTTAAGTGTAAATGGATTAAATTTTCTAAGCAAAAGATATAAAGGGGCTGGATAGATAAAAATGCTGTCTGCAAGTGACTCACTTTAAGGATATCCATAGGCTGAAAGTGAAGGGATAGAAAAAGATATTACTTATAAATGGTAACCAAAAGACAGCAGGGGTGGCAATTCTAGGATACTAAATAGATTCTAAGTAAAAAATTGTCACAAGAGACAAAAAAAAAAAAAAAAAGGGACATTATATAATGATAAATGGGTCAATTCACCAGGAATATTTAACAACTATAAATATATACCAACCAACATCAGAACACCCAAATATAGCAAGCAAATACTGATTGTACTGAAGAGAGAAATAAACAGCAATATAAGAATAGTAGGAAAGTTTAATATCTCACCTTCAGTAATGAATAAAACACACAAAGAGAAGAGCAATAAGGAAACGGAACTTGAACAATACTAGAGACCAGATGGACCTAACAGACATATATAGAACATTTTACCCAACAGCAGCAAAATACATATTCTTCACAACTGTATATGGAACATTCTCTAGGACAGATCATGTGTCAGATAACAAAGCAAGTCTTAACAAATGTAAGATTAAAATTAATATCAGGTATCTTTTGCAACCACAACAGAATGAAACTAAAATTCAGCATCAGAAAACCAGCAAATTTACAAAAATATTAAAATTAACGCACTTTTGAACAACCAATGAATGGGTCAAAAAAGAAATCAAAAGGAAAGTTATGAAATTATCTTGAGACCAATGGAAAAAAAACACAACATACCAAAAGTAGAGATACACCAAAAGCAGTACTAAGAGGAAAGTTTATAGCGGTAAATGCCAACATTAAAAAACAAAGATCTCAAGTAACCCAATTCTACACTTCAGGAAACTAGAAAAAGAACAAAGTAAACTCAAAGTTCACAGAAGGAAAGAAATATTAAGATTAGAGCAGAAATAAAATATGGAACAGAAAAACAAACAATAAAACTAAGAGTTGATTTTTGAAAAGATCAACAGAATTGACAAGTCTTCACCTAGATTGGTTAAGAAAAAAAAGAGAAAATCAGAAATGAAAAAAGAGACACTGATGCCACCAATATAATAAAAGATAACTCTGAAAAATTATATGCCAATAAATTAAATAAACTAGATGAAATGGACAAATTCCTAGTAATATACAACCTACCGAGACTGAATAATGAAGAAACAGAAAATCTGAACAGATTAGTAAGGAGACTGAATCAGTAACAAAAAGTCTCCCATCAAAGAAAAGCTAAGGACATAAATGGCCTCGATGTCAATTCTACAAAATATTTTTATTTATTTAATTTTTTATTTTCATTTCTTTGCTGCTTTTTTTTTTTTTTTTGAGAAACAGTCTTGCTCTGTCACCCAGGCTGGAGTATAGTGGTGTGATCATAGCTCACTATAACCTCAAACTCCTGGGCTCAAGCAGTCTTCCTATTTCAGCCTCCCAAGTAGCTAGGACTACAGGCATGAGCCACCATGACCTGGTAGTTTGTTTTTTTTTTTTTTTTTTTGTAGGTATAGAGTCTCACTATATTGCCCATGTTGGTCTTGAACTCCCGTCCTCAAGTGCTCCTCTTGCCTTGGCCTCCCAAAGTGCTGGGATTACAGGTGTGAGCCACTATGCACAGTCCTCTATGAAACATTTAAAGCTGGGGTCCCCAACCCCCAGGCCACAGACCGGTACTGGTAGAATCCAGGCTGCACAGCAGGAGGTGAGTGGCAGGTGAGCGAGCATTATCGTCTGAGCTCCGTCTCCTGTCAGATCAGCAGCAGCATTATATTCTCATAGGGGTGCAAACCCCATTGTGAACTGTGCATGCAAGAGATCTAGGTTATATGCTCCTTATGAGAATATAATGCCTGATGATCCGAGGTGGAACAGTTTCATCCCGAAACCATCACCGCCACCCCCAACCCAGTTCTGTGGAAAAGCTATCTTCCACAGAACCAGTCCCTGGTGCTAAGAAGGTTGGGCACCACTGACTTTAAAGACTAATACAAATGTAGATTCATTGTAATTCCTATCAAAATCCCAATGACATTTTTTACAGAAATAGAAAAAAAATACAAAAATTAATATGCAACCACAAATGACTTGGAATCATCAAAACAATCTTGAGAAAGAAGAACAAAGCTAGAGGCATCATGCTTCATGACATTTACATCTTACAAAGCCACCATAATCAAAATAGTAATTGCATTGCCATAAAGACAGACATATAGACCACTGGAAGAGAATAGAGAGCCTGGAAATAAATCCACACATGTATGATCAACTGATCTTCAACAAGGGTGCCAAAAATACATAATGGGGAAAGGACAGTCTGTTCAACAAATAGTTTAGGGCAAACAATATCCACATGCAAAAGAGTAAAACTGGACCTTTATCTTACACAATACACAAAAGTTCACTCAAAATGGATTAAAGACTTAAATGTAAGATTTCAAACTGTTGGCCGGGCACAGTGGCTCACGCCTGTAATCCCAGCACTTTGGGAGGCCAAGGTGAGCAGATCACGAGGTCAGGAGATCGAGACCATCCTGGCTAACATGGTGAAACTCCGTCTCTACTAAAAATACAAAAAATTAGTTGGATGTGGTGGCACGCGCCTGTAGTCCCAGCTACTCGGGAGGCTGAGGCAAGAGAATCACTTGAACCTGGGAGGCGGAGGTTGCAGTGAGCCAAGATTGCACCACTGCGCTCTAGCTTGGCGACAGAGCAAGACTCTGTCTATATAAAAAAAAAAAACTCTTAGAAAAAAATACAGGAGAAAATTTTTGTAACACTAGATTTAACAATGATTTGATGGGTATGACATAAAAGCACAGGCAACGAGAGTAAAACATATGATTGGGATCACAACAAACGAAAAGGTTTCTGCACAGTAAAAGGAAAAAAAAGAGTAGAAAGGTAACCTAAATGATGAGAAAAAATATCTGCAAACCATATATCTGATAAGGGATTAATATCCAAAATATATTAAGAAACTCAATATTAAAAAAAAGTTGAAAAACAGGCAAAGGACATGAATAAACAGTTCTCCAAAGAAGACATACAAACTGTTACCAGGTATATGGAAAGATGCTCAACATCAGTAATTATCAGGGAAATGCAAATCAAAACCACAATGAGATATTAGTTCACAACTTTTAGGAAGGCCATTATTTAAAAAAATAAATAAATAACTGTTAGTGAAGATGTTGTGATATTGGAATCCTTGTGTATTGCTGGTGGGAATATAAAACAGCGTAGCCACTGTGGAAAACAGAAGAGGAAATAAGAATCAAAATAAAACAGTATATATAAAAATGTTTTATGGGTTTCAATATACAAGTCTTTTACCTCCTTAAGTTTTATTTCTAAGTATTTTATTTGTTTTGGTACTACTGCAAATGGAAATGTTTTCCTAATTTCCTTTTCAGACAGTTTGTTGTCAGTGTATAGAAATACAACTGATTTTTGTATGTTAATTTTGCATATTGCAACTTTACTCAATTTATTAGTCCTAACAGTTTTTTAAAAATAAGACCTTCAGGAAAGATCATGTCTGTAAACAAAGACAATTTTACTTTTTGCTTTTCCATTTATATGACTTTTATTCCTTTTTCTTGCCTAATTGCTCTGGCTAGGAATTCTAGTACTATGTTATACAGAAGTGGCAAGAGTGGGCATCCTTGCCCTGTTTCTGATCTTAGAGGAAAACCTTTCAGTTTGCACCACTGAGTATGCTATGAGCTTCTTACATATGACCTTTATTATAATCAGGTAATTTCCTTCTATTCCTACCTTGTTGAGAATTTGTATCATGAAAGTGTGTTGCATTTTGTCAAATGCTTTTCTGTATTATTGAAACAATGCATGAAGGTTCTTTTCAGCAGATGGTGTTGAGAAAACTGGATCACTACATGTAAAAAGAATGAAGTAACACCTTGCCTACATAATAAACAAAAATTAACTCAACATTGGTCAAAGACATTACTGTAAGAGCTAAAAAATATAAAACTCTAAAAGAAAAAAAATGGAAGGCTTTATGACCTTGGATTTGGCAATGATTTGTTGGCTATGACACCAAAAGCATAAGTAACAGAAAAATACAGATAAACTTGGATTTCATAAAAATTATAAAACTTTTTTGGATACTGTCAAGAAAGTTAAATGATAATACACAGAATGCAAAGCATATGGCTGATAAAAGATTAATATGCAGAAGATATAAAGAACTCCTACAACTGAACAACAAAAAAACCAAACAGATTCAAATATAGGCAAAGGGCTTTAATAGACATTTCTTGAAAGATTTAAAAAAAAAAAAATGGCCCAAAAGGACATGAAAAGATGCTCAACATCCTTAGTCATTAGGAAACTGCAAGTCAAAACCACAATGAAGTCCCACTTCACACCCAATAGTATAACTACTGTCCAAACAAGAAAAGTAAGTGTTGCAAGGACATGCAGAAACTGTAACCGTCACACATTGCTGGTGGCAAATGTAAACTGGTACAACTGCTGTGGAAAACAGTCTGGCAGTTCCTCAAAAGTTCATAAGCATAAAATTACCATATGATCCAGCAATTCCACTCCTAAGTATATAACCTCAAATATCTGAAAGTACTAGGATCCAAACAAATAGTTGTATGTTGATGTTTATAGAAGCATCATTCCCAATAACCAAATAGTGGAAACAACTCAAGTGTCAATCAACAGATAAACAAAATATATGACCTACATGCAATGGAAAATTATTCAACTATAAAAGGAATGAAATTCTGACAAATGCTTGAATATGGATAAACCTGAAAATGTTGTGGTAAGTGAAAAAAGCCACTGTAGTTTTGTACACAAAGTACAAATATTATATGATTCCACTTATATGAGGTACCTAGAATAGACAAATTCTTAGAGATGGGAAGTAGAACAGAGGTTACCAGGGCCTGAGGGAAGGGGCTAAACAGAAGTCATTGTTCCATCAGTACAGTTTCTGACTGGGATGATTAAAAAGTTTTGGAAAGGGATACTGGTGATAGTTGCACAACATCATGAATGTACTCAATGGCACTAAATTGTACACTTAAAAATGCTTAAAAGGTAAATTTTAGCGGTTGGGCGCGGTGGCTCACGCCTGTAATCCCAGCACTTTGGGAGGCCGAGGTGGGTGGATCATGAGGTCAGGAGGTGGAGACCATCCTGGCTAACACAGTGAAACCCCATCTCTATAAAAATACAAAAAATTAGCCAGGCATGGTGGCGGGCTCCTGTAGTCCCAGCTACTCGGGAGGCTGAGGCAGGAGAAGGGTGTGAACCCGGGAGGCAGAGCTTGCAGTGAGCCAAGATCGTGCCACTGCACTCTAGCCTGGGTGACGAGCGAGACTCCGTCTCAAAAAAAGAAAAACAAGGTAAATTTTATGTGCATTTTACCACAATTTCAAAAATTGAAAAGAACACACAAATGAATACTATGTAGTAATATAAATAAATGAACTGGTTTCTCACATATTAACAAGGATGAATCACAAACTTTTAGGTGTTGAGTAAAAAATGCAAATACAGATAGATAACAAATATGATTTCATTTATATAAAGTTCAAGAACAATATGTTCTTTGAGAAAATATATATATATAACTTTTAAAAACTCACAAAACTAATACCTTTAGCTTTCGGGGGGTTACAACTGGGAAGGAACAAATGAAGGATTTTTTTTTTTTTTGAGATGGAGTCTCACTCTGTCACTCAGGCTGGAGTGCAGTGGCACAATCTCGGCTCACTGAAATCTCCGCCTCCTGAGTTCAAGCAATTCTCCTGTCTCAGCCTCCCGAGTAGCTGGGACTACAGGCGGACACCACCACATCTGGCTAATTTTTGTATTTTTAGTAGAGACAGGGTTTCGCCATATTGGTCAGGCTGGTCTTGAACTCCTGACCTCAGGTGATCCACCCCTCAGCCTCCCAAAGTGTTGGGATCACAGGCGTGACCCATTGCACCTGGCCAGACGGAGGCATCTAATGTAGAAATAATGTTCTATTTCTTAAGCTGGGTGATGGATACTCAGATCTCCATTTTATTATTATTTAAAATGTACATATTAGTTTTGTAGACTTATATACACACATATTTCACAAATACAAAATATAAAAATTAAACAACATTAGTCTGATTATTAATATGATGAGTTACAGGAGGGGTTATAACATATACATTTAGGCTACTAATATAGTAATCCAGAGATGGCGGTAGGTTGAATTAGAATAAGTTAAGAAAAAATATGCAAACCTTGAGAATAAGATAAAAAAGAAACGGTACAAACTTTCCATTTCAAATGGAGGCAAAAGCCCACTAGAAGATTATCTAGGGAAATACACTTCGTTGAACTCACTGTTCACTATTAATTAAGGTTCCAGACTTAGCAAAATTATATTTCAACTTAGATATTTTTGTCTAATACAAATACAAATCATTTCTGTCCAGGAGAAAAGATAACCCCAAAGGTTACTATTTATTGCCCTCTGGTACATCAACCAGTTTTCTTTTAGTCTGTTCCTTTATTAAATTGCCTACAAGTACATAAATCCTTAAACGCTCTCTGAATTGGCCAAATCCATACTTTTTCTTCATTAATCAGTGATTTTAATAAAATCTGTGGTAGGTGTTAACTTTATATGTGAGCCATGACTTTATCTTTTTGAAAATTAACTGTAGAGAAAGAAAAGTCAGCAGGTTATAAAAATATTTAAAATTAAAATGAATAAGGTATAGTGTTAGATGGGACATGACAGGGAAGGGAGAAAAAGGTTCACAGGTGCTCTGTAGGTATATGATTAGCCCAAATATGATTTCAGTACCTGCTATGTTTTGAACATTTGTCCTCTCCAAAATGTTGAAATTTAATCTCTAATGTGGCAGCATTGAGAGGTGGGGGATTTTAAGAGGTGACAGGGTAACAAGAGTGCTGCCCTCATGAATGGATTTGTCCAGTCATGTATTAATGGTTTATCACAGGAGTAGGACTAATGGCTTTATACAAAAAGGAATAGAGACTCAAGCTTGTACACTCAGCCTCCTTGCCCTGTGATACTCTGAGCTACCCTGGGACTCAGCAGAGAGTTCCCACCGGCAAGAAGGCCCACACCAGATGCAGCCTCTCGGCCTTACACTTCTCAGCCTTCGTAACTGGAAGAAATAAATTCGTTTTAAAAAATAAATCACCTAGTTTGAGGTAGGGTAGTCTGTTACAAGCAACAGAAAATGAACTAAGACAGTACCATTCACTCATACAGGCAACACTGGAAAAGGACCAAGACTGGAAGGAAAGATTAAGTTTGTTGCCTTTAAGATATTCAAATGGAAATATTGATATGGCAGTTGGATATATGGGCATAGTACTTAAGGTAGAAGTCAGAATTGAATTATATATTAGGAAAGCATGACAAAAGATAAAACTAAAAAACAATGCATAGAGATGAGATTGCCTAGTGGGAGAGTACAGATTAAAAAAGGGGGACCAGCAAGAAAACCTTATTTCCTCTTTTTTTCTTTTTAGAGATGAGATCTCACTCTGTTGCTCAGGCTGAAGTGCAGTGGTATGATCACAGCTCATTGTAGGCTCACATTCCTGGGCTCAAGCGATCCTCCCACCTCAGCCTCCCAAGTAGCTGGGACTATAGGTATGCGCTGCCATGTCTGGCTTTTTAAAAAAACAAACAAAAACCAGGCAAGGTCTTGCTGTGTTGCCAAGGGTGGTCTCGAAATCCTGGGCTCAAGCAATCCTCCACCTTGGCTTCCCAAAGGGATTATATGCATAAGCCACCACACCCAGCCCCTCATCTCTATTACTGCTCATCCAATTCATCAGCAAATCCTGCCAGCACTACTTTTAAATTTATCTAGACTCTAAACATTTCTCACTATCTTTACTGCTACCACAGTGGTCCAAGCCATCACCATCTATCATCTAGATTATTAGAGCAGACACCTTAACAGTCACCTTGCTTCAGCCTATGCTCTCTACAGTCCATTTTTCATACAGCAGCCAACATAATCCTTTTAAAACTAAGTTGAAAGCCTCCAATGGCTTCCTATTGCATTTCGAACAAAATCTAAATGCTTACTGTGGTGTGATTTTACCCAGCTATTTCTTTGACCTTATCTCCTTCAATTCCCCATACTTCAGTCCTGCTCTGCTACCCTGGCTTCCTTTTGCTCAAACTAGGTACTCTCCTATCTCAAGATTCCTACTATCTGAACATTATTCCCCCCAAATCAGAGTGGTTTGCTTCCTCTCTTCCTTTACACTTTTACTCACTGTCACCTTCTCGGACAGACCTTCCGAAACCATCCAATTAAGTTCTAAATGATCATCCTCCAAACTCCCCAAAAAAACCTCCAACCCCAGGATCCTCTTTTCCCCCTTTCCTTGCTTTAGTTTTCTACATAGCACTTATCACCAACTATATTAGTCCCCTCAGGCTACCACACAAAAATATCAGACTGAGAGGCTTAAACAACAGAAATTTATTTCTTAAAATTGTTAGTTTAAGCCACAGACTGAGTGGCTTAAACAAGAGAAATTTATTTCTTACTTCTTGGCTATGAAGTCCAAGATCAAGGTGCCTGTTAACTTGATTTCTGATGAGGGCTCTCTTCCTGGCTTGCAGACAGCCACCTTCTCTCTGTGTCCTCACATGGCCTTTCCTCTCTATTCAGAGAGGGACAGGGAGAGACAGCAATGGAGTTTTCTGGTGTCTCTTCTTACAAGAACACTAATCCTATCAGATAAGGCCCCCACCCTTACAACCTCATTTAACCTCGATTACTTCCTTAGAGGCCCCATCTCCAAATAAAGCCACACTGGGGGTTAGGGCTTCAACATAAAAAATGTGGTGGGATACAAACATTCAGTCCATAATATCGTCTAACATATTAGTAGCCTTCTGTGTCTCTCATTTATTTTCTGTCTCTCACCCTGGAATATAAAAGGACAATGATTTTTGTCTGTTTTACTTACTGCTGATTGCCCAGTATATAGAACAGTACCTTACATATAGAAAGTGGTCAGTAAATACTCGTTGAATGAATTTTATAAATGAATGGAAAATGAAGGTCCAAAACAATGGCACATCAGAGAGTACCTTACATATAGAAAGTGGTCAGTAAATACTCGTCGAATGAATTTTATAAATGAATGAAAAACGAAGGTCCAAAACAATGGAAGGTCAGGGAGGAGAGTAGGGAGGGGTAAAACATAACTGTAAAACCAGGTGCCAAAGTCCTTAATAAAAGAAGAGTTGGCTGAATGCAGTGGCTCACACCTGAAATCCCAGCACTTTGAGAGACTGAGGCTGGAGGATCACTTGAGCCCAGGAGTTCGAGACCAGCCTGGGCAACTTGGCAAAACCCTGTCTCTACAAAAAATACAAAAATTAGCTAGGTGTGGTGGTATGTGCCTGTGATCCCAGTTACGTGGGAGGCTGAGATGGGAGGACTGCTTCAGTTCTGGAGGTTGAGGCTACACTGAGCTATGATCATGCCACCATACTCCAGCCTGGGCGATAGAGTAAGACCCTATCTGAAAAAGTAAATAAAAATAACATAAAATATTAAAAATAAGAGTATCCAGATGCTTTGTAAGATGGCAAAGATGAAGGGGAAAGACTAGTTTTTTCTAGCTGAGACTTTGTTCACTCATTCCTTCCTCCCTTCCTTTCTTCTCCCCTCCCTTCCAGAAGAAAACAGACAGGTAAAGATTTAGAAAGAACAATGGAGAGTAAATAGAATACTAAGTCTGAAATACTACAAGTTATGAGAGGAAAGGACGGTCACAATTTGGAAGGTCTGACGAAGTGGTATGTCCTCTGTGTCTATCCAGATTTTAGTTCAGGCAAAGAGCTATGAGGAACACTTCATACAAGGGAGAATTTGGTGACTATGACACATTTCCACAGAACACAATGTGTTTATTTTAATTTCTTCAGTGGAGTTTTTTTTTAAGTACCTTAAAACCTTTTGTTAAGGATAACACAGGGGCTACATGCAAATTTGGAGTACAATTCTATAGCAAAAACATACTCTTATTTTAGCGAAAATGGCCTACAGCAAATTTTCAGTTTCAGATAACAAAATATTTAGGTCTACAGCTTTTATATTCTCATTGCAGGTGACATTCGAATTACACATTTAGACAGCTTAACTATTTTCGTCTTGCCAGAGAAATCACATAAATAACCAAACACAAAAATAACTCAACTGTTAAATTCTCTTAGGTATCCTAACTAGGCACCTAAAAATCAAATTAAAGGAAAGTACAATGACACAGAGCTGTCTCTCAGGTCTTTTGGCTTACATATATAAAAAATGTGAGGTATCTTTGTTGTAAATATCTTAATAGCTCATAAAGGGTAAATACTATTCATATAGGGAGACCAGTCAACATATAGTGATAGAGATGATTTAATTTACCAATTGGTGTTCACATCACTTCAATTTGTTAACCTCATAGGCAATTTTTTTAAAAGTCAGATCTCACAAACTAAAAGACACTTTGGAATGTCCATGTCTTATCTGGATATTGTCATTTTATTTTGTCAAACTTCTTTAAAACTAGTATTTCACTAGGGAGGCAATAAGTTCGAATGCAACCTAGTGGGGAAATCCTGCATTTGCTCAATGTCCATAGCTCTTACACAGTTCCAGATGTTCAGTACATTAATAATACACTAACTCAAAGCCTCTTTTTGAAACTTTAGAAAGTGCAAATTGCATTAAGACCTCTTTGCCCTCATTAATGGTATTGTTACAATCCCAGTCCTCTGGAAAATGTTTTTTGGCATGTGTTTAACTTTATAATATTGCCATTTACTCACTTTAATAGCCAGTACTCAAGTCTTAATGCTTTTAATAGGCCTGCCTAAACAGACTACCATCTTTTGTAATCTTATTCACATAATTTATTTCATAAGTAGAACCTGGTATATTTTTCCATCTAAAGATGAGTCTTCATTATTCATTTCATGAGGTATTCATATGTTTTAAATGTTTACTTTCTTTTATTCAGTTGACATGTACCCATAGGTGGCATATGTTAGAAATAAAAGAAGAGTTCCTTTTAAACACTAATAAAAATGAAAAAATAGTAGTTTTTTAAAATAACTTTTTTAGTTAGAGTAAAAATGAGTATCTTTAATTTTTGCTAAATACAAACTGAAAATATAGGAAAACTAAGAATATGAATTCCTGTTGAAACAACTGCCTATTTGGTAATATTTGACTCAGCACCTTCACCTCAAGAGGCTGGGTTATATTTCAGAATCAAACTTTCAATGAACACAGGTGCAGTCAGAGGTGCACTTGGAGGAATATTATAGACAAATACTGCCCTAAAGTGAGAGTAAGACCTCTGTTGGCAATCTAACTGGAAGTGAAGATCCTACAGCCCTCTCTGAAAAGAAACACTCCCTCTCATAAATTAGTTAAAATATTGAGGACTCTGAAAATGTCAGAGCTGCACTACTAGTGCCTTACTGCACTAGTGACACCTCGATTTACAGTTACTTCTTGATATATTCTGACAAAAATATACAATATTTACAATGCAAAAAACTTCAAAAAATGACATTTGTAAAACAACTAATATGTTTACACATGAAAATCTACTTTCCTGAAATCATGTGAAAAGAAAACAATAAAAGCCAGATGTGGTGGCTCACACCTGTCATCCCAGCAGTTTGGGAGGCCAAGGCAGACAGATTGCTTGAGCTCAGGATTTCAAGACCAGCCTGGGCAACATGGCTAAACCCCATCTCTACAAAAGAATTAACTGGGCATGGTGGTATGTTCCTGTAGTCCCAGTTACCCAGGAGGCTGAAGTGGGAGGATCACCTGAGCCGGGGAGGTGAAGAGTACAGTGATTGCACCACTACATTCTAGCCTGGGCAACAGAGTGGGACACTGTCTTGAAAAAAGAGAGAAAAAAGAAAAGGAAACAATAAGAACTCAATACTATGTTATATATGGAACAAATTCTTAACTCTTTGAAACATAAATTCTGAATTACTGTTGTTTCATCAACAGTTATTTCATCAATGTCTAAAGTAACCATTTAGTTAAAATGTACATAATCTGACTTGTTTTGCTTTTTTAGAGTAAAGAACTGTTGACTGAGTTAATATTGGCTACAATCTGAATAAACTTATTCACTCAAATTCAACTATATGTTTCATTCTTTTCCTGAATAAATTAACCGTAGGCGAAAAAGGCAACTTGTTTTCTATACTTCTGTAAATGGGCTAATAATTAAACTATAATGAGGTCAGTGCACTTGCACTGTTAAAATCCAGACTGAGGGAAGCAAGTGAAGCAACCACTATATTACCTAAAAGTTACTACTTTCAAGTATTGCCATCTGAATCTGCTGCAAATTTGTTGCTCTAAAACTTGAAAAGAAATGTTTCAGAGAAAGCATCACTTCACAGTCTAGTGAATAAGATCCAAAAGAAAAATATTTAAATTACAATGCAGTGCATAACAAACATAGAAAGGCCTCAAGGCATACCACTACAGGAAACCATCAAATCACAAAGGAAGACAGCAAGAGAAATAAAGAAACAAAGCACCTACAGGAGAACTAGAAAATAATTCACAATGCTGGGTGGGCGTGGTCACTCATGCCTGTAATTCCAGCACTTTGGGAGGCCGGGGCAGAAGGATTGCTTGAGGCCAAAGGATTGCTTGAAGCCAGGAGTTTGAGACCAGTGTGGGCAAAAGCAACACCCTGTCTCTAAAAAAAAAAAGTTTTTAAAAAAATTTATATGGGTGTGGTGGCATATGCCTGTAGTACCAGCTACTCAGGAGGCTGAGGTTGTAGGATCCCTTCAACCCAGGAGTTCAAGGTTATGGTGGCCTATGATCACACCCCTGCACTCTGGCCTGGGTGACAGAGCAAGACCCTGTCTTAAATAAATAAATAAATGGCAATAATAACTCCACCTTTCAATAACTACCTTGAATGTAAATCAATTACACTCTAGCAAAAAGACAGAGTCTTAATTGCTAGAGCAATTTAGAAAGAGTAAGAAAAGAAGATCCAACTATATGCTGCCTACAAGAGATTTGCTTTTAGGGATGCACACAGGCTGAAAGTGAGCAGCTGAAAAAAGCTATTCAACAAAATGGAAACCAAAAGACAGCAGGGTTATCTGTACTGACATAAGACAAAATAGACTAAGTCAAATACTGTAAAGAAAAAAACTAAGAAGAACATCATTTAACAAAAAAAAGGTCAATTCATCAAGAGGATATAACAATTGTAAATACATATGCACCTAACATCAAAGTACCTAAATATGTAAAGCAAGTATTAAAGGATCTGAAAAGAGAGATAGATTCTAATACAATAATAGTAGGAGACATCAATACCCCACTTTCAACAATGAACAAATCATCCAGACAGAAAATATATTTAAAAACACTGGACTTGAATAAATTTAGACCAAATGGACCTAACAGGCGTATACAGGCATACCTTGGAGATATTGCAGGTTCAGTTTCAGACCACCACAATAAAGCAAATATCACAATAAAGTGAGTCATACATTTTTGTTACCCAGTACATATAAAAAGTTATGTTTATACTATACTATAGTCTACCATGTATACAAGTGGCATTATGTCTAAAAAATACATACCTTAGTTTTAAAATACTTTATTGCTAAAAAATGCTGACACAGAGACATGAAGTGAGTATATAGTATTAGAAAAATGGTGACAATAGACTTGCTTGACACAGGGTTGCCACAAACCTTTAATTTATGGGAAAAAAAAAACCCAGAATATTTGCAAAGTGTAATAAAGCAAACACAATAAAATAAGGTATTCCTGTACAGAATATCCCATCCAACAGCAACAGAATACACATTCTTCTCAAATACACATAAAACAGTCTCCAGGATAGATGATATTTTAGGCCATGAAACAAGTTTTAACAAATTTAAGTTTGTTATCATATCAAGTATCTTTGCTGGCCACAATGGTATAAAACTAGAAATGAATAACAGGAAAATTCACAAATATATGGAAATTAAACGACATGTTCCAGCAACCAAAAAACCAAGGGGGCAATGAAGAAATTAAAAGGGAAATTTTAAAAAATATATTGAGACAAACAAAAATGGAAACACAATATACCAAAACTTAGGGGACGCAGCAAAAGCAGTCCTAATAGGAAAGTTTATAGTAACAAATGCCTACATCAAAAAAGAAGATCCCAAATAAATAACATTACTCCTCAAGGAACTAGAAAAAGAAGAACTAAGCCCAAAATTAACAGAAGGAAAGAAATAATAAAGATCACAGAAGAAATAAATAGAGACTAGGAAAACAACACAAAGATCAACAAAACTATGAATTGGTTTTTGAAAAGATAAATTAAATCAACAAACCTTTAGCTAGATTAACAAGAAAAAAAGAGAATATTCAAATAAAAGGAGAAACAAATGAGGAGATATTATAACTGATACCACAGAAATACAAAGGATCAAAGTGACTATTACAAACAATTATATGCCAACAAAACAAACTGGATAACCTGGAAGAAATGGATAAATTCCTAGACACAACCAACCAAGACTGAATCATAAAGAAATAGAAAATCTAAACAGACCAATGAGTTCTTTCCAATCAAAGAAAAGTCCAAGACCAACTGTTGGCTCACTGCTGAATTCTACCTAACAGTTAAAGAACTAATACCAATCTTTCTCAAATGATTTCAAAGAAGTTGAAGAGGAGGATATACTTCTAAATTATTTTTACATGACCAGTATTATCACCCTGATACCAAAGCCAGACAAGGACAATACAAGAAAAGAAAACTACAGGCCAGTATCCTTGATAAACAGAAATGCAAAAATCCTCAACAAAATACTAGCAAACCAAATTCAACAACACATTAAAAGAACAAATCAACATAATCAAATGGGATTTATCACTGGGATGGAAAGATGGTTCAACATATGTAAATCAATAAATGTATACAGCACATTAATAGAATGAAGGACAAAAACCATATGATCATCTCATTAGATGTAGAAAAATCATTTGACAAAATTCAACATCCTTTCCTGAGAAAAACTTTTACTAAATTAGGTATAGAAGAAATGTACTGCATATTTGGCCAAAAAAGGCCAAATATGTTAAGCCCACACTTACTATTATATTCAATGGTGAAAAATTGAAAGCCTTACCTCTAAGATCTGGAACAAGACAAGGATGCCCACTTTCACTATGTCCATTTAACATAGTACTGAAGTCCTTGCCAGAAAAATGTAGAAAGAGAAAGAAATAAAAATCACCCAAATAGAAAACAAAAAAGTGAAACTGCCCTTGTTTGCTGAAGACATAATCTTATATATATATAGAAACCCTTAAAGACTACACCAAAAAACTGTTAGAATAAATGAATAAATACAGTAAACTTGTAGGATACAAAATCAACACACAAAAAATCAGTAGCATTTCTATATACTAATAACAGACTGTCCAAAAGAGAAATTAAGAGAACTCCTTTTACAATAGCTACCAAAAAGAGAGAGAAAGAAAGAAAGAAATTTAACTGAGGTGAAGAAAGGCTTGTACACTGAAATCTATAAAATGTTGATGAGAGAAATTGTAGAAGATACAAATAAATAGCATGATATTCTGTGCTCATAGACTGGAAGAACATTGTTAAAATGTTCACATTACCCAAAGTGACATACTGATTCAATGTAATCTCTATCAAAATTCCAATGTCATTTTTCATAGAAATAGACAAAAGAATCCTAAAGGTCATACTGAGCCACAAGAAGCTCTGAATAGCCATGGCAGTCATGAGTAAAAAGAATAAAGATGGGGGGGAGGGATTGCATTGGGAGTTATACCTGATGTAAATGACGAGTTGATGGGTGCAGCACACCAACATGGCACAAGTGTACATATGTAACAAACCTGCACGTTATGCACATGTACCCTACAACTTAAAGTATAATAATAATAAAAAAAAAAAAAAAAAAAAAAAAAAGAATAAAGATGGAGGCATCACATGACCTGATTCCAAACCATACTACAAAGCTATAGTAATTAAAACAGCATGGTATTGGCATAAAAAACAGCCACAGTGACCAATGAAACAAAGAGCACAGAAAGAAACCCATGTATGTGTTCAACTGATTTTCAACAAAGGTGCCAAGTATACACAATGGGAAAAAAATGACTCTCTAAAAATGGTGCTAAGAAAATTAGATATCCACATGCAGAAGAATGAAAATGGACCTTTATCTCACAATATATAAAAAAATCAACTCAAAATGAACTAAAGACTTAAACCCAAGACCTGAAACTGTAAAACTACTAGAAGAAAACAGAGGGGGAAAACTACATAACATTGGTCTAGGCAACAATTTTTTGGATTTGATCCCAAAAGCACAGACAACAAAAGCAAAAATAGGCCAATGGAATTACAACAAACAGAAAACCATGAACAAACTGGCAACCTACAGATTGGGAGAAAATATTTACAAGCTATATATCCAATAAGGAGTTAATATCCAAAATATATAAGGAACTCAAACAACTCATTAGCAAGAACACAAATAACTCAATTTAAAAATGGGCAAGGGACTTCAATAGACATTTCTAAAAGAAGACATACAAATGACCAACGGATATATGAAAAAATCACTAATCATTAGGGAAACGCAAATTAAAACCATGATGAAACATTACTTTATGCCTATAACAATGGCTACTGTCAAAAAGATGAAAGATAAAAAATTAACCGGACGTGGTGGCAAGCGCCTGTAGTCCCAGCTACTCGGGAGGCTGAGGCAGGAGAATGGCATGAACCCGGGAGGCAGAGCTTGCAGTGAGCTGAGATCCAGCCACTGCACTCCAGCCTGGGAGACAGAGCGAGACTCCGTCTCAACAAAAAAAAAAAAAGAGAAAAAAAAAAAAAAAACTCCTCAGAAATAGTACTTTGTACAAAGGCAGACAACCAATGCACTGGTTTGAGCTCTAACCATTCATTCACCATGTCCTGTAGAGAATGATGTATCTTTTGAAAGACTTTTCAAAAATGCATAATCCTTGAGTTAACTTGATATCTTAAAATCAAAGGCTAGAGATTGGGAGAGCTCACTTCTATAATTTGCATTTGCTGTATATTTGAGAATACATAAAATACAAGAACCCAAATAGATGGGTGAAACTCTTAAAATGTTAAAATCGTAGCTAGAAGTTAGAAACCTGTAAGCCATATTAAAGAGATAAAATAAGTACAGTATTTCTCTATGAACATAGATGAAAAAGGATGGAAAAGATACTAGATATTCAAGATACACTATATATACATGAGGTGTCAAATATCCAAGATACATTTAACATATCTGAGGCATATAAAATACTACCCAATATTCATAAAATCTTATTCAGCCACCCATTGGTGACACCCATTCTGGTCCATCTATCCTCTGCCCAAGAAAGGCAAATAAAATACATTGTAGCTCAGCAGACAAATTGATGGACTACAGCTGTGGCCAAGTGCATTTGCTCTGGCATTACTCTAATAAAGTGTGTCAATTGTGCATCTGTTGTGTCCCCTTGCTTAAACTTCATTTCTAGTCTCTGTAAGCACACCATCAGGAAAGGAGAGCTGATGTGGAACAGAGAAAGACAAGACATAAACATTGCACAGCCCAAGATTTAGGTAGTGTGGTCCTTCCACCCACTTACATTGTATTCATGTGTTAACCTACCCTCAACTTTTTCCCCTTGCCTCCCACTGTGTATTTTAAATATCTTTACTAAACTGTGTGATTCAAGCATCCTAATGTGGTGTCACTTTTTTGTCCCATGACCTCCGGGATAAGTGTATTTGGAGACTACCACTGCATCAAGTTAACATCCCTCCTGACACCATCGAAATCATCTAAAATCAAAAGGTGCCAATATGAAACTGTCAGCCAAAAAGGAAAATCAATTGGTCGCTACCATGAAGATTAACTAGGTAGATATTGAAGACTGTAACCAAGATGAAACAACTAGAACCTCCAAATTTTTCTAGTCCATATCAAGCTCAAAAATTGCTTTAATATGTAAAATGTACAGTAAATTAATCATAAGTTATACTTAAGTAATTTGCCTGTCATTTCCCAAAAGTGCTTTCTGTGGGGAAAAGAAAGAAAGATCAGACTGTTACTGTGTCTATATAGAAAGAAGTAGACATAAGAGACTCCATTTTGTTCTGTATTTGAGATGCTGTTAATCTGTGACCCTACCCCCAACCTTGTCCTTGCAAGAGACATGTGCTGTGGTGACTCAACGGTTAAAGGATTTTGGGCTGTGCAGGGTGTGCTTTGCTAAACAAGTGCCTGAAGGCAGCTTGCTAGTTAAAAGTCATCACCATTCTCTTAATCTCAAGTACCCAGGGACACGTACACTGCCAAAGCTCGCAGGGACCTCTGCCTAGGAAAGCTAGGTATTGTCCAAGGTTTCTCCCCATGTGATAGTCTGAAATATGGCCTCGTGGGATGGGAAAGACCTGATTGTCCCCCAGCCTGACACCCGTGAAGGGTCTGTGCTGAGGAGGACTAGTACAAGAGGAAAGAAGGCCTCTTGGCGGTTGTTGGCAGTTGAGATAGAGAAAAGCATCTGTCTCCTGCCCGTCCCTGGGCAATGGGACATCTCGGTATAAAACCCGATTGTGTGTTCTGTTTACTGAGAAAGGAGAAAACCGCCTTAGGGCGAAAGGCGGGACTTGCTAGAGCAATGCTGCTCTTTATGCACTAAAAAGGTTTACAGAGATGTTTACATATGCATATCAAGGCACAGCACTTTTCCTTAAACTTATTCATGTCACAGAGATCTTTATTCATATGTCTTACTGCTGACTTTCTCCCTACCATGATCCTATTATCCTGCCACTTCCTTTTCTTTAAGATGGTAAAGATAATTATCAATAAATACTAAGGGATCTCAGAGACCGGTACCGGCATAGGTCCTCGGTATGCTGAGCGCCGGTCCTCTGGGCCCACTTTTTCTTTCTCTATACTTCGTCTCTGTGTCTCATTTCTTTTCTCAAGTCTCTCGTTCCACCTAACGAGAAACGCCCACAGGTGTGGAGGGGCAGGCCACCCCTTCACTTTCTATATTTATCCTTACATCCGTGAAAAATAGTTTAGAACTAAGGGGGTGGGGGGAGCACAGGGAGTTAGGATGAATTCAGCTTCTAAATTTGCTACTTGATCCCTGCCTGCTGTGGTTTGAATGTCCCCTCCCAAAGTCATGTTAAAATGTAATTGTCATTGTAACAGTATTAACAGGTGCAGCATTTAAGAGATAATTAGGCCAGAAAGGTTCTGTCCTCATGGATGGGTTTAATACCTTAAAAAAAAAAAGGAGCTTTTTCTTTCTGTCTCACTTGCCCTTTCACCTCGAGATGATGCAGCAAGAAGGCCCTTACTAGATGCTGGCACCTTGATACTTGGACTTCTTAGTCTCCAGAATTGTGAGAAATAAATTTCTTTTCTTTCTATCCCGTCTGTGGTATTCTGTTACAGCATCACAAAATTGACTAAGACACTGCCTTCTCAAACTAAGTTACCTGGCCATCCTTGACTCTAGTTTAACCTTAAATTCTCTGCCTTTATTCTCCTTAGATTTTTCACTTAAAAATTATAATACATATACATATATAAACATACACACACACACATATACATACATATATACACACACACGTGTGTGTGTGTGTGTGTGTGTATTTTTTTTTTCTTTTTTTTTAGACAGAATTTCACCCTTATTGCCCAGGCTGGAGTGCAAGGCATGATCTTGACTCACTGCAACCTCCACCTTCTGGATTCAAGCGATTCTCCTGCCTCAGCCTCCCAATTAGCAGGGATTACAGGCATGTGCCACCATGCCCGGTTAATTTTGAATTTTTAGTAGAGACAGAGTTTCACCATGTTGGCCAGGCTGGTCTTGACCTCCTGACCTCAGGTGATCCGCCCTCCTCAGCTTCCCAAAGTGCTGGGATTACAGGCGTGAGCCAGCATATCCAGCCTAATCAATATATTTTTATAAAGCTTTTTGGGAACCAGATGTAGTACAAATATATTCATGTTATTTATAGATAAGTACATAAATGACTATATAAATGCACACACACACACACACAGCAAAAAACAACCTGGTTATTAAATTGTTACTTTCCAACTGCCCTACTATTTTCACTCAATTGTTAAAGCAGTGGCATCCTCTTTCAGAGTAGCTCTTATATCTATCTTCCTAACAGTTTAGCTCATAAGCAAAAATGAACGTGAAAAGCAAATGTAAATACAGGTATACCAATATGTAGGTATTTTTATATAAGTACATATTGTTCTAAATAAAAATAATATGTAAAATTAATATTTATCAGATCAACTATTTTTCAAACACTAGAATACTATTACAAGGACAGTACTGAACTAGAAAATCAGGAGTTCTAAGTTTGCTTTCACCAATTAAATGTATGACCTTAGCCATATGAATTGTCTACACAGAATGTAGTATATGCCCAGTAAACGTTTGTCAAATGAATAAACAAAGGAACAAACAAATGAATACTTATTGTTTAATAACCAAGAGCAGAAGTTCTCAAGAACTACATCTAACCTGAGAGATATACAGCCTCTCTACCATATCCCCAAAGCCTCAATGGCATAACGACTCTATTTAACACTGTAGAAAAAAAAATATTTCTTGAAAAGGCTCAGTTGATCACTTAAAGCAAATTTATATCTATAGAAATCTCAGCCTTCTACACGAGGGGAAAAAAACACTTTTCAATGTAGCATTTAGTTTCTTCTTTAGATTAAGTGCAGTATAGCTTTAAAAATGAGAACCATAACAAACTAGTAGCACTGCAAATTTCTTAACATACAAATTTAATGCTGAACAATACTTTCAAAAACTACAGCTACAGAGTGAACAGGAATGTTTGCATTTTATTCCTCATCTGACATTCAGTGATGAATGTAAAATGTTCCCTCAGGGAAAATGGTTTATACATATTACTCATAAAGATGTATTTTTTTTTAAGTCGAAGTCTGTATTGTACAAATAAAAAGATCCAACTTGTTACTTTGGCACCAGAGAGTCTCTTTTCCAAATGATTTAATAGAAAAGTTTCTATTCTCTTTATATGGACAGTTTCTTCTACCCATAAAATGAACTTTCAGAGAGTTCTAAAGCAATGCTGCTACTACTTAAATGACAACAGAGTCAAAATCAAATTTATCTTAGTGGAAGAATGGTATTCCTCCTAGTTACCATAAACTATTGCTCTGAAAGAAATGTGGGGGAAAAAAAACTAGATGAACAACGTTCTCACTCTTACCCTTAAACAAATGCTGCAGTTTAATCAAAAGAATATTAGTTTTTTCTCAGTGAAAGAGTAAAGTTTTGAGTAAATCACCCATTCTAATAATCTAGTACAGGAAGAAAAACTGGCCATTAAATGTAAGGGGAAAAAAATGACCACTAAAATGTGTGGTTTGAAAAGCTTTAGACATACATTTTTCTTTTTTAGAGACACGGTCTTGCTATTGGCCAAGCTGGAGTGCAGTGGTGTGATCAC
Organism: Macaca thibetana thibetana; assembly: GCF_024542745.1. Taxonomy (NCBI): domain Eukaryota; kingdom Metazoa; phylum Chordata; class Mammalia; order Primates; family Cercopithecidae; genus Macaca; species Macaca thibetana. The sequence continues at coordinate 34,634,335 of NC_065593.1, forward strand.
AGCTCACTGCAGCCTCAAACTTCTGGGCTCAAGTGATCCTTCTATCTCAGCCTCCTAAGTAGCCAGGACTGCAGGCTCACACCAACACCTGGCTGATATTTTTTGTTTTGTTTTTTTAAACACTGGGTCTTTCTATGTTACCCAGGCCGGTCTTGAACATCTGACCTCAAGTGATCCTCCTACCTAAGCCTCCCAAAGTGCTAGGATTATAGGCTTCTGCACTGGGCCTAGACTTCTATCCTCTTTCTTTTCTCTCTCTCTCTCTCTCTCTCTCTCTCTCTCTCTCTCTCTCTCTCTCTCTGTTTCTTTCTTTCTTTTTGATTTTTAGTAGAGGTGGGGTTTCACTATGTTGACCAATCTGGTGTCAAACTCCTGAGCTCAAGCAATCCACCCACCTAGGCCTCGCAAAGTGCTGGGATTACAGGTGTGAGTCAGCATGCCTGGTCCTTATCCTATGTTTCTTTTATGAAACTCTGCAACCATTCTTTACATTATATTTTCACGCAGGCGAAGCTAAACTCTGTGATTATGAAAATATTTTCTGTGCCTTTGCTAATACATATCTCCTCGGTCCAGAATACTATATTCCTCACTCCCACATCTACCAGTAGAAATCTAACCACCTTGGGCGGGCGCGGTAGCTCACGCCTGTAATCCCAGCACTTTGGGAGGCTGAGATGGGCGGATCACGAGGTCAGGAGATCGAGACCATCCTGGCTAACACGGTGAAACCCCGTCTCTACTAAAAAAATACAAAAAAACTAGCTGGGCGAGGTGGCGGGCGCCTGTGGTCCCAGCTACTCCGGAGGCTGAGGCAGGAGAATGGCGTAAACCCGGGAGGCGGAGCTTGCAGTGAGCTGAGATCCGGCCACTGCACTCCAGCCTGGGCAACAGAGCGAGACTCTGTCTCAAAAAAAAAAAAAAAAAAAAAGAAATCTATACACCTTTCTTTAATACCCACTGAAATACCAACCACCTCCTCTAGGAAGCTTCTCTGCTTCAATCACATATGATCTCTTCCTACTCTTAATTCCATTATCATTCTCCTTAATCCCTCTAGTGATTATAAATTTTGTCAAATAATGCAAGGATGTGTATACTTATTTTATACCATAACCCAAACTGAAATCTTCTTGAAAAGATAGTAACTTGTTCATTTTTGAATCTTTAACAGCACTTAGTGCAATACTCTGCACAAAAGTATGTACTCAATAATAATTTCTTCAATGGATTAAGTAAATAAAAATAAATGTGAAGTAAAGTTATGAGATTTCTCAGGAAGATCTTAAATATAAGCAAGGCTCTCAATATAAATATTTTGGTATTTTAAAGAAATTCAATTAAAGATATTTAAAGTTCTTTCTCAATACAAAATAAGTATTAGTATGTGGAATTAGGATGTATTGCTTTACAAGCAAAGCACAGAAATTTTAGTTTGTAGTTCTAAAATACTTCTAACTTCAAAGGCAGTAAGAAAGACTTGGAACAATAAGAGTTAGTCTCCATTCATTTGTGTGTTTATTCATCAAGCATTTATAGAGAGCTTATTATGTGCAGTTATGATACCTCTACTACCTAAATTTCATAAATATAATTTCACTTTTATTAATATTTTCATATGCCATAGTCACAAATCTTTATTCTAATGGTTCTTCCTAACCTTTTTCTTACCCTGATAAAGTAATCCCTGGGATAAAAAGTTTATGATGGCCCCTAAGATTCCCACTTCCTATATACAACCTGCATAAACTTCTCCCCGTTATGAGATAAAAATAAGATTTTACTCCCATGATTAGATTATATTATGTAGTAAAGATGAAGAGATTTTATGAATGTAATTAGTGTCTACCTTAATTGATTCTGAGTTAATCAAAAGGGAGATTATCTTGGGTGGGCCTGACTTAATCAGGTAAGAGTCCTTAAAAGATACAATGCCCCCCTATAGAAGAGACACCTTTGTTGGCTTTGAAGAAGAAGAAGAAGAAGAAAAGCAGTAGTAGTAACAAGCTGCCATGTTGTTGAGAGGGCCATATGACCAGGACCTGAATGCAACCTTTAAGACCTCAGAGTCATCCTTAGTCAACAGCTCGCAAAAGACTGGGTATCTCACTCAGTCCTAAAATTACAAGGGATAAATTCTGCAAACAAACTGAGGGACCCTGGAAGCCAATCTTTCCCCAGTCAAGTCTCTAGTGAGACCACAACCACAGGTGACCCCGCTGGAAGCCTTGTAATACACTGAGCCAGCTAAGCCATGCCCAGACTCCTGACCCACAGAAAGAGTAAGATAATAAATGTGTATTGTTTTACGGTGCTAATTTTGTGGTAATTTGTTATGCAACAACATAGAACTAATACAACCCATCTAATTATATTTCAATCCTGGTTCCTGATGTCCCCCTGAAATGAATTCTAATGTAGGCTTTCTGTCTTCTGCATGGTCAATGTCAAACCCCTTTGAAATGGCATAGTATCAATACATTTAATAACTGCAGTCACTGTACTGTGTGAGAACTGACAATGGTACTGACAAAAGATTATAATAATGCGCTGGTTTGCTCTTATGTCTAGATTCTGAAACTCAATAGCAAATTTATTTTTGCTAATTTTATTGGATTTCTGATTTCAGCTCCAATATGTAAAGAACTGGAAGTCATCACACCTGTTTTACAACAGAAAAAAGTTAAACTAAAAATCAATGACTTTTCTGGGATCCATCTGAGAACTAAGGTCACAAGGCAAACTGCCACCCTGAAATCTGGAGAGACAGGTAAATATAGAGAATCATGGTCAAGACATGCTTACTAGGACAATGCCCACTAAAACACAAATTGACAGAAATAGATAATTTTAATGAATTGCTGGAGATAAAATGTTAACTAGTTTATAGGTAAGAAACTCCTAGGGGCTGTAATCTTGCCAGGGGGCCCACATTTTTTAAGATATTACCACCAAAAATCCCACCAGGTCCCCACAGTAAAGAGCCAAGAAAAATCCTACTGTTTCTGGCAGGAGGAAGGAAAAAAACAACCATTTTGAAATACGTCCAACGCATTCTCTAAAACAAAGGCCAGTCTGCCAGTAAGGAAGATTTTACCAGATCCTTATCCAATATGAGGGAAGGGATCATTTCCTAAACTGCAGTTCCCTGGTATTTAATCTTATGATATGAATGAAGAGTTCAGAAACACTTGTGAAGGTCACAGGCAAGGGACACAGTGATGCTAAAAGATTGAGACATAATCATAGGATTAGAAGATGCTTCCCATTCCGCATACCTTACCACAACATCAACAGGGCTCCAGAACAACAGCAGAGGGTTACAACAGAGACAGCCAGCTGCAAGGCTCAGATTCTATTTAAGAATAAGCTTTTAGGGACATTGGAGAGTAACTCAAGTCCATATTAAGAATTAATTAAAGAGCACCGGTCAAGATAACTACAAGGTAGTTATAAAAGACAGTATAAAATGTGTTTTAACATAGATATAAAAGACAATATAAAATGTATTCTTTGTTTTTAATTTTTTTCTATCTGATTTGAAAGTCAGTTGCAAAAGGTAATAATTATAAATCTGTGTTGAGAGACATACAATGTGTAAAGATGTAATTTTTATGATAATAATGACACAAGGTAGGATAAAAAAACAGCTACATAGGATTAAAGCTTCTGCATTCTATTGAAAATTAAATTAGTATTAATCAAACTATGTAAGATATTAACTATAATTGCCAGGACAACCACTAAGAAAATAACTAAAAAATACACAGTAAAAGAAAAGCCAAGGGAATTAAAGTGACACATTAGAAAAATTTAAATGGCACATTAGAAAATATCTATCTATTAGATTCAAAAGGCAATGACAGAGAAATAGAGGGGGAAAAGGCACCAGATACACAGAAAACAAACAGCAAAGTGGCATTCGTAGACACCAACTTATCACTAATTACATTAAACATAAATGGAGTAAACACTCCAGTTAAAAGGCAGAGATAAGCAGAATGAATTTTTTTAAATGCTCCAACTATATGCTGTCTATAAAAGACACACTTTAAATTTAGACACAAATAGGTTCAAAGTAAAAGGAATATTATTCAGCCATAAAAAGGAATAAAGTATTAATTCATCCCATAATGATGAACATGGAAACATTACACTATGTGAAAAAGACAGACACAAAAAGTCATATATTGTATGATTCAATTTAGATGAAATGTTCGGAAAAGGCAAATCTATAGAAACAGCAGATTAGTGGATACTAGGGAATAGCAGGTAAGAGTAGGCAGTGACTGTTAATGAGTAAGGAGTTTCTTTTTGGAGTCAGAAAAATATTCTGGAATTAGACAGTGGTGACGATTACACAGCTTTGTGAATATACTAAAAATGATTTCAATTGCAAAAATGGGCAAAGGATTTGAATAGGCATTTTTCTAAAGAAGATGTCTGAATTACTAATAAGCACATGAAAATATGTTTAACCTCACTAGTCTTCAGGGAACTGAAAATCAAAACCATAAGGAGACACTACACTTTATACCCATTAGAAAGGCTATTATCAAAAAAACATAAAATAAATATTGGCAAAAATGTGGAAAAATTGGAATCCTTGTGCATTCCTAGTGGGAATCTAAATTATGCACTGACTATTAAAAAAAGAGTTTGGTGGTTCTTCAAAAAGTTAAATTTAGGCTGGGCGCGGTGGTTCACGCCTGTCATCCCAGCACTTTGGGAGGTTGAGGCGGGCAGATCACCTGAGGTCAGGAGTTCAAGACCAGCCTGGTCAACATGGTAAAACCCTGTCTCTATTAAAAATACACAAAAATTAGCCATACGTGTTGGCGCACACCTGTAATCCCAGATACTCGGGAGGCTGAGGCAGGAGAATCACTGGAACCCGGGAGGCGGAGGTTGCAATGAGCCGAGATGGTGCCACTGCACTCCAGCCTGGGTGACAGAGCGAGACTCCATCTCAAAAAAAAAAAGTTAAATTTAGAATTATCACATGATCCAGAAATTACATTTCTAAGTATATATCCAAATGAATTGAAAGCAAGGTCACAAATAGATATTTGTACACCAATGTTCATAGCAGCATTATTCACAACAGGCAAAAGGTAGAAACAATCAAAATACTCATCGACAGATGAATGGATAAGCAAATGTGAGAGATATATATATCTCTCTATATGCACACATATATATGTATATACATATATACATATATAATGAAATATTATTCTGCCATAAAAAGGATTCTGATGTATGCTACAAGATGGATGAACCCTGAAAACTTTATGGTTAATGAAATTAATCAGAAACAAAGGACAAATATTGTATGATTCCACTTATATGAAGTAGCTACAATAGCCAAATTCACGGAGACACAAAGAATACTAGAGGGTAACAGGAAATGGGGAAAAGGAATCTGGGGAGTTATTTTGTGGGAACAGAGTTCTTATTTGGTATGATGAAAAGTTCTGGAAATAGATAGTGGTCACGGTTGTCTAACATTGCAAATGTGCTTAATTGTACACATACAAAAAATGCTAAGGCCAAAGGCAGTGGCTCATGCCTGTAATCTCAGCACTTTGGGAGGCCGAGGTGGGCAGATCATCTGAGGTCAGGAGTTCGAGACCAGCCTGACTAATCTGGAGGAACCCCATCTCTACTAAAAATACAAAATTAGCCAGGCGTGGTGGCGCATGCCTGCAATTCCAGCTACTCAGGAGGCTGAGGCAGAAGAATCACTTGAACCTGGGAGGCAGAGGTTGCCGTGAGCTGAGATCATACCATTGCACTCCAGACTGGGCAACAAGGGTGAAACTCCATCTCAAAAAAAAAAAAAAAACAGAGTTAAATTTTGTTATGCATATTTCACCACAATCAGAAATGACAATAAATATCAGAAAAATAAATAAAACACCTGCGAAGCCTCTGGGGATGTGGGACTGGGAAGAAAGGAGGAACAGTATTAGTGAAGGGAGCTGCTGTTTTTTCATTATAACCATTCTAACATTATTTAATAATGTATAAGAAGTATTTTGATAAATTATTTAAAGCTAAAAAAGAAATTAAAATGAAGAATTCAATGACAAATAACAAATAAGAAAGTTTCTATGATATGTATTATAAAGGATTACTATCCATACTATATATTTAAAAGCCCATACAGATCAATTAAAAAGATAAATACAACCAACACAAGCAGACAATAAACAAAAAGTTTTAAAGAATTAAACAAAAACCTGCAAAACAATTAACTGACAAACCTGACAAAAACAAAACCTGACAAAACCTGACAAACCTGATAAAAACAAGCAATGGGGAAAGGATTCCCTATTTAATAAATGGTGCTGGAAAACTGGCTAGCCAGATGTAGAAAGCTGAAACTGGATCCCTTCCTTACACTTCATACAAAAATTAATTCAAGATGGATTAAAGACTTAAATCTTAGACCTAAAACCATAAAAACCCTAGAAGAAAATGTAGGCAATACCATTCAGGACATAGGCAAGGGCAAAGACTTCCTGACTAAAACGCCAAAAGCAATGGTGACAAAAGCCAAAATTGACAAATGGGATCTAATTAAACTAAAGAGCTTCTGTACAGCAAAAGAAACTACCATCAGAGTGAACAGCCTACAGAACATTCTGTAGGCTCCCATCCCTACAGAATGGGAGAAAATTTTTGCAATCTACCCACCTGACAAAGGGCTAATATCCAGAATCTACAAAGAACTTAAATTTATAAGAAAACAACAACCCCATCAAAAAGTGGGCAAAGGATATGAACAGACACTTCTCAAAAGACATTTATGCAGCCAACAGACACATGAAAAAATGCCCATCATCACTGGTCATCAGAGAAATGCAAATCAAAACCACAATGAGATACCATCTCACACCAGTTAGAATGGTGATCATTAAAAAGTCAAGAAACAACAGATACAGGAGAGGATGTGGACAAATAGGAACGCTTTTACACTGTTGGTGGGAGCATAAATTAGTTCAACCACTGTGGAAGACAGTGTGGTGATTCCTCAAGGATCTACAACTAGAAATACCACTTGACCCAGCGATCCCATTACCGGGTATATACCCAAAGGATTATAAATCATGCTACTATAAAGACACATGCATATATATGTTTATTGCAGCACTATTCACAATAGCAAAGACTTGGAACCAACCCAAATGTCCATCAATGATAGACTAGAATAAGAAAATGTGGCACATATACACCATGGAATACTATGCAGCCATAAAAAAGGATGAATTCATGTCCTTTGCAGGGACATGGATGAAGCTGGAAACCATCATCCTCAGCAAAGTATCACAAGGACAGAAAACCAAACACCGCATGTTCTCACTCATAAGGCGGAAATTGAACAATGAGAACATTAGCAAAGTATCACAAGGACAGAAAACCAAACACCGCATGTTCTCACTCATAAGGCGGGAATTGAACAATGAGAACATTTGGACACAGGGTGGGGAACATTACACAGCGGGGCCTGTTTTGGGGTGGGGGAAGCGGGGAGGGATAGCATTAGGAGAAATACCTAATGTAAATGATGGGTGCAGCAAACCAACATGGCACATGTATACATATGTAACAAACCTGCACATTGTGCACATGTACCCTAGAACTTAAAGTATAATAATAAAAAAAAGAAACTATGAGATAATAAATGTTTACTGTTTTACGCCACAAAAAAATTAAACAAAAACCTGCAGAACAATTAATTTCACAATTAATCAAAGAGATAAACTAAATGGGAACAAAATATGTTTGAAGGATTTCTTGTGTCTTTATTTTTAATTGAAAAGGTAGAAGCAGAAAAATAATCTATTCATTTTGCTAATATATATACAATCACTAAAAAGTTATTTCAACGTTACAGTGTCTAGTCACCCAATTATAAATGTCTGTAACTAAAATTCATACTGTCTGCTATATGTATTCCAAGCCTAGCAGAAAAATGTCACCCAGACACCTCCTATCTCCCTTTTTGTGACTATGACTGGAAAATATAAAAAGGTTTTAGCAATGCAATAAGATTTTGCTTTTATCTCTTACATAATTGTGGAGTGAGTGCAGTTTCTATAATCCCATAAATAACTTTTCTTCCAATTTCCCAGAAGATATTTGTCTCCATATTTAAGAATTAAAAGTTTTACAAATTTTATTAGGTAAGACCAACTCCCTACATGTTTTGTTGTATGACTTAGTGTCAAGTTTAATTACTAGTTTTCCTAAATATAACTGCTTGGTGTAGATGTTCACACTGGAATACATCTTGTTTTCTATTAAGAATTTTAAAAAATGTTTATGTCCATTTTATTTTTAGATATTCTTGTAAAAAATTATCTGATTATCTTTTTGAAAACAAATCCTTTAATTTATCTACAAGAGACTAATTGCTTTAGTGTATCCCTAGCTATCGAAGTACATATATATAAAAAGACAATAGAGGAATCAAAATTATCAATATTATCATTCAAATATATTATTTCCAAATGCTTCTGTCCTTAGAGGTATAACTTCCTGTGGAAAAAAGAGAAGGAATGCCACTTCTCTACATTGGATTTAGGTTAGATTTTTATACAATGTGATGTTACTTTCAGGAATTATATGTGGTTTCAATGCTTTGAATATTAGGAGGACCAAAATATACTAAATACTTTCAAATTAACTAAAAAAAAATATTAAAAATCAGAGTGACTCTAAAAACAACAACAAAATTCTTCTGGCCAGATACATGAAGTAAAATGAGGGCAGCAAAGAAAATTTAGCTTAGATTAACTTTAATGAAACATTCAGAAATGTAATTTATGAAAATAAAAAGGAATGCTCCTTTCCTTTCTACTCTGAAAATATCAACTTGTCCCTAAGAATAAAAATAATGTACACATAAACACTTCTCCTATATAACTAACATTACTTGAAGACGTTCATTCTTTCAGATTGTTTTATTTTATTTTAAAGAGAGTCTTATTCTGTTGCCCACGCTGGAGTGCAGGGGTGCAATCATGGCTTACTGCAGCCTCAACCTCCTGGGCTCAAGCAATCCTCCCACCTCAGCCTCCCAAGAAGCTGGGACTATAGGTCTGTGCCACCATACCCAGCTAATTTTTGTATTTTGTAGAGGCAGAGAGTTTCACCATGTTCCCCAGGCTGGTCTTGAACTCCTAGGCTCAAGTGATCCTCCCAGCTCAGCCTCCCAAACTGCTGGGATTACAGGCATGAGCCACCATGTCCAGCCTTGCTCATTCAGACTTTTAAGTAAAACAGAGGTAGGATGATCAGGCAGTATCTTAATCAAAAAATAAGTAAAATAATATATGATGTTTAGAAAACTATAATTAGGCCAGACGCGGTGGCTCAAGCCTGTAATCCCAGCACTTTGGGAGGCCGAGACGGGCGGATCACGAGGTCAGGAGATCGAGACCATCCTGGCTAACACGGTGAAACCCCGTTCTACTAAAAAATACAAAAAACTAGCCAGGTGAGGTGGTGGGCGCCTGTAGTCCCAGCTACTCGGGAGGCTGAGGCAGGAGAATGGCGTGAACCCAGGAGGCGGAGCTTGCAGTGAGCTGAGATCCAGCCACTGCACTCCAGCCTGGGTGAGAGAGCGAGACTCCGTCTCAAAAAAAAAAAAAAAAAGAAAAGAAAACTATAATTATTACCTTGTTGCCTCTACCCTAGGAAGCTTACTGTGGTAATATTTAAATTAGCATGACAATGTTTAAAATATAAATGATTATTTAAAGGCAAAAGAAACAAGAAACATTCTCTTACCTTGTAAGATGGCAAGAAACACAAAATTCCTTGGCTCACAGTCTGGCACACAGATAACAAAAGTGCTCCCACTTCATCTTGGAACTCAAATGTTTCAGTATTCTGGAAGGTAGCACAGAGATTCCGACCCTTGGGGCCTGACCCAATGGTACCAACCCAAACCTAGAATATGAATATGTCATTATTAGAGTTATGCCTGAAAAATGCATGGAAATTAATATTTATTTGGAAGTATTTACATAAAAGATCAAGCAACAAGTTTAACAAAAATTTATTTTTAAATTGTGAGGGGTTTTTCTATTACCTTTAATTAATTGTATACAGATTTAATTTATAAAAGTTTTGCTTTAGGTAGATCACTAAATTCTCTTAGAGTGAAAATTCTTTGAAAGCAAAACAGGTTGTATCTGTCTTTATTTACTTAATAGCTTTGCAAAATGTAAGCATGTAACAAATTTTTGTTAGGTGAATAAATGAACAAATGAAATGATGAATATATACCAATAGCAGAATCAGATAATTCCAAAATACTGGGGATGAAGGCCAGTATAATTTGCCATAGGCAAGTGTCAAAAATGATAGGAACTACTCTTTCAAAAATTCACTGGTGCTCAAAGATCCTTAGTCATAGAAAAAAACCATACCCACCACAGCTTACAGTTATTTGCAATTCTATCTCCCTTATATGTAAAGAGACGGAGAGAGACAGAAGAAATTGTGCAAAATGTTAACAAGTGATGAATCTAGGTGAAGGATATAAAGATACTCACAATATTAATATTACCTTTTCAACTTTTCTGAAATTTCTAATTATTTTGAAATACAGTTGAAAGAATCAATAGATGAATAAATTATCAAAATGTAGCATTGAGTAGAAAAAAACAAACGTTTTCCTTTGCTCTCGCACCACAGCAATCAACACAGAAAACTTATGTGACCAAATGTGTGGGAGGTTTTCTCCACATACCAAGCAAACAATCAATTCTGCAACAGACATCAATTGGGTGTCCTCTAATTCAATTCAATTCTGACACTATCTACTGGAAGATAACTTCAGATCCCAGAGGTTGAGGGTTCAGTTCCCAAGACTGCCCCTGATTTCTGTTGCCAGTCACAGTTGTTTTACTTGTGCTTCTGACTGATCAGCTAGAAATCGGGCATCCCACAACCCTCTGCTTGGGTTCAATTAATTTGGTAGAGCTGCTCATAGAACCCAGGGACACATTTACCTACACTTATTGATTTGTTATAAAAGATATTACAAAGGATACAGATAAAGAGATGTATGTGGGAAGGGGCTCAGAGCTTCAATTCCCAGGCACATCACCCTCCAGGAACCTCCAGGTGTTCAGCTATCTGGAAGCTCTCTGAACCCTGTCCTTCTAGGTTTTTATGGAGGCTTCATTATGTAGGCATGATTGATTAAACCACTAGATATTAAAATAAAATTAACCTTTAGCACCATCTCCCCCAGGCCCTCCCCAGAGGTTGAGAAATGGGGGTGAAAATCCCAACTCTCCTATCATGTCTTGGTCTTTCCGGAGACCAGCCCCCATCCTGATGCTATCTAGGGGCCCCCTACCATTAGTCATCTCATTAGCATACAAAATATCACTTTGGAGATTCTAAGGATTTTAGGAGTTGTATGCCAAGAAATGGAGTGGAAGACCAAATATATATTATTATAAATCACAGGCATATACACACATGAAACATTATTCACCTTTAAAGAAGAAACTGGCACATACTACAACATAGATGAACTTTGAAGACATTATCTGCAACATGGACAAACCTTGAGGACATTATGCTAAGTAAAATAAGCCAGTCACAAAAATGACAAATACTTTATGATTCCACTTATATGAAGTACTTATAGTAATCGGATTCAGAGAAACAGAAAGTAGAATGGTAGTTACCAGGAGTTGGGGAAGGGGGAGAATAGAGAGCTATTGTTTAATGGGAACAGAGTTTCAGTTTTTCAAGAGGAGAATGTCTTGAGATTGGTTGCACAACAATATATACATACTTAATAAGACTGAGCTGTATACTCAAAAATGGTTAAGATGGCAAATTTTATGTCATGTATATTCTACCACAATTAAAGTTTTTAAAAAATTTAAGTTGAAGGAAAATATTATAGTATAACAGAATCCAGCTGCACAACTACATTATTATAATTCAGAGACATTACAGGTTAAATGGACTTCTGTGCAGTAGGTTGAGAACGTAGAGCCTGTAATAACATTCTTATGAGAAAACGTATGCTGAATTTACCAACTTCCTATATTTATCTGTGTCTCTAAAGAAAGCAACTTGAAAATGTGGAACATGTATTCTTCCTTCACTGCTGTTGATAGTCACATTTCTCAACAGGAACACTCTGGCATTTGGAAAGCACAATTCTTAGTTATATAGGAGTTTAGCATTCTAGGTTCCCAACTACCAAATGCCGTAGTTGCTCCCAGGTAATTGTGAGAACCACAAATGTTCCCACCATAAACCTGTGTATATAGCTTAACAAAGAACTAGCCTTGTGTTAGGCACACAGGTGATGTTAACTTAACCACTTTAGCATTAACCACAGCTTAACATCACCTGTGTGCCTAACTACTTTAAAATACTTCATAAAAAGAAACCAGAAGGCATAATGAAAAATGATAATCTATACATTTCTACAAAAATTAAAATAACATTTAGTAGGCATCGTTATAAAACATTAAAATCTTAAATCATGGGACTCATAAGAGTACATTTTAATTCATTTCAGATATTCAAACGTGCTGAACACTTGCTAAATACCAGCTATTAATCTAGGCACAGAGGAAGAATGTGAATGTAAAAGGAAGAATCAGGATACACTATAGTCTAATGGAAAAGAGAAGCATAATTATACAAGCTGGGCATGGTAGTACATGCCTGTAGTCCCAGCTACTCAGGACGCTGAGGCAGGTGGACTGCTTGAGCCCAGGAGTTTGAAGCCAGCCTGGGCAACATAGCGAGACCTTGTCTCTAAAAAGATAAATAAAGTCTGGCCAACATGGCAAAACCCCATCTCTACTAAAAATACAAAAATGCACAAAGCATGGTGGCACACACTCATAATCCCACCTACTGAGAAGGTTGAGGCAGGAGAGTGGCTGGAACCCAGGAGGCGAAGGCTGCAGTGAGCTGAGATCGCACCACTGCACTCCCGCCTGGAGGACAGAGCAAAATTGTGTCTGAAAAAATAAAAGTAAAAATAAAAACACAGAGATAAATAAATTAGATATAAATAGGCCGGGCATGGTGGCCTGTAATCCCAACACTTTGGGAGGCCAAGGCAGGTGCATCATTTGAGGGCAGGAGTTCAATACCACCCTGGACAACACGGTGAAACCCCATCTTTACTAAAAATAAAAAATAAAAAATTAGCCAGGCGTGTGGCGCACACCTGTAATCTCAGCTACTCGAGAGGCGGAGGCGGGAGAATTGCTTAAACCTGAGTGAGCCAAGATCACACCACTGCCCTCCAGCCTGGGCAACAGAGCGAGATTCTGTCTCAAAAAAATAAATAAATAAATAAATAAATAAATAAAATACAAATAATTATACCATGAGAACTAAATAAATCAAAATTTTGTTTTCATTACAAAACTAAAACTTATTTAAAAGAAGAAGCTGAAATACAGCCTTTTGCATCCCAAGTGACTGGATTATTTCCTTCTCTAGACACACTATTAAGTAGCTGACAGATTTTCTTTTATTATAAAACTGGAATGTTGAATTTCCTATCAAGATTTACTTCCTGGCACTTCAAGTACCTTCTAACTTGTTTATATAGAGTTATACTGAAGTAAGTAGAAACACTGAAGGCCTTCAAAAAAAAAAAAAAAACAACTAACCTGTGAATTTTTAATGACATGATTAGCCTCCAGCTGGACAGTAAATGTAACACCAAGTTCTGACGAAAAGGATTTCATTGGTGATAATGTACCAGATGTCAAAACAATAGTCTGAACTTTGCCATTAATATCTGAAAAGGCCTAAAAGAAAACAACATTAGATAAATAAAATTATCTTTAAAAGAGGCTGGGCAAAGTGGCTCACACCTGTAATCCCAGCACTTTGGGAGGCTGAAGCAGAAAGATCACTTGAGTCTAGGAGACCAGCCTGGGCAATATGGTGAAACCCCGTCTCTACAAAAAATAGAAAAATTAGCCGAGCATAGTGACCCTTGCCTATAGTCCCAGCTACTCGGGAGGCTAAGGTGGGAGGATCGCTTGAGCCCGGGAGGTCAAGGCTGCAGTGAGCTAGATTGCACCACTGCACTCCAGCCTGGGTGAAGAGCAAGATCCTGCCTCAAAACAACAACAACAACAACAAACAACTATTTTTAAAAGAGTCAACCATATTTATTAAAATGCTGGTACTGAGCAGGAAGACAAAATCTCCTTTTACATGATGAGCTTACCACAGCTGGATTTAAGCACCAAAAGTTTAGCACACGAACTGCCGTTTTCTGTCGTGAATGTTTCTTATTTTTTGGTAGAATCAACAACCCATTTTTATCTGAAATATCAATCTGATTTGTCCAGGAGTAAGTCTGTTGAATTGCAATTTTATAATCATCTGCAAATCTAGATGCAAAGAAAATGCTAATTAAGTGGCAAAACTTTGTAAAACCTATGACCCAGCTACATACAATATAGAAACTGATTACATTAAAACTCATTTGAAAGAGCTGGTACCTTCCTATTCAAAAATAACATTCTCCTTACCATTAATTAAATTCAGTAATTCTGATATTAATTAAGTCATTAAATCATAGAATCAACTGATTCTCAGAGGGAATATTAGAAATAATCTAACCATCTATCTTTTACCAGCTACTTCCTAACCTCATTTTCAAACATTACATATGTCAGGGCAGAAGCAGAATTAAAATCCAGGCCTCCTAACTCCCAGTCCAGAGCTCTCTGCATGCTCTACTATATGATGAGTTACAAAATAGAAAACAGCATTATGGTTAAAGAAACTAAAAGGTGGGTTATACTTTTTTATTACATGAGAAAACAGAAAGATAATTTTTACTGAAAGTTTTTAAAGTATTAGCAACAAATTTATAAAATTGTTACATTCCTTTGAAACCTGAGTCTCAGCCTTCATCTACTTTTAATGAAGGTGCTGAACCAAATGACATCTGTGATACCATCCAGTTTATAACTACTTTCAATATCAATCTAGAAAATGGCTAAGCTTAAAAAGAATAAAATGTGGCTGGGCATGGTGGCTTACACCTGTGATCCCAGCACTTTGGGAGGCTGAGGCAGGCAGATCACGAGGTCAGGAGTTTGAGACTAGCCTGGCCAACATGGTGAAACCCTGTCTCTACTAAAAATACAAAAAATTAACCGGGCGTGGTGGCTGGTGCCTGTAGTCACAGCTATTCGGGAGGCTGAGGCAGGAGAATGGCGTGAACCCGGGAGGTGGAGGTTGCAGTGAGTCAAGATCACACCACTGCACTCCAACCTGGGAGACAGCAAGACTCCGTCTCAAAAAAAAGAAAAGAAAACAAAGGGGAAATCTTCATGATATCAGATTTGGTCATGATTTACTGGATGTGACACTAAAAGTACAGGCAACAACAAAAAAGGAGAAAGATAAATTGGATTTCCACAAGATTAAAAAGCTTTTCTGCATCAAAGTATACTATCAATAAATGAAAAAACAACCCACAGAATGGGAGAAAATATTTGTAAAGCATAAATCTCTTACAAGACTGACATCCGGAATATATAAATAACTACAACTCAACAACAACAACAAAACAGTAATTAAAAAATGGGCAAAAGACTCCAACAGATATTTCTCCAAAAGAGACATACAATTGGCCAATAAGCACATGAAAAGATTCTCAACATCTCTAGTCATTAGGAAATACAAATAAAAACCAGATGAAATCACTTGATACCTATTAGGATGGCTATTATAAAAAAATAAAATAACAAGTGTCAGCAAAATAACAATTCTGATATATGCTGCTACATAAACTGTTGGCAAGGATGTGTAGAAACTGGAACCCTTGTGCATTGATAATGGGAATGGAAAATAATGCAGTTGCTGTGGGAAACAGTATAGTGAGTTCTCAAAAAGTTAAATGCAGCATTACCATATGATCCTGCAATTCCACTGCTAGGTACTTATATACACCCAGAAGAACTGAAAGCAGAACTCAGATATTTGTACACCAACGTTCATAGTAGCATTGTTTACAATAGGCATAAGATGAAAATAACCCGAATGTCCATTAACATAAGAACAAATTAACAAACTGTGGTATATATATACAACGGAATGTTATTCAGCCATAGAAAGGAATGAAATTCTGATATATGCTACTACATAAATGAATTCTGAAAACACTGTGCTAAGTTAATTGAAATAAGCCAGACAAAAAAAGACAAACATTGTATGATTTCTCTCATGTGAAATACCTAAAAAGGACTTCATAAGATGAAAATAGAATACAGGTTAGCAGGGGATGAGGGGAAAGACTCTAGGGAGTTATTATTTCATGGGTACAGAATTCCTATTTGGAATGATAAAAAAATTTCTGGAAATCTCTGGAAATGAGTACAATGTACAACATTGCAAACATACTGTACTTAATGGCATGGAGTTGTATACATAAAATGGTTAAAATGGTATATTTTATGTATATTTTACCACATACACAAAAAAATACCAGAACTAGGTTCTACTATAACTTAAGTTATAGGATGAGAGGGATTGGTTGTTTTTCATTTTCCACAGTTCGTACAATAAAAAAGGGACTTTCTGACACTGTAGGAACATAAGAAAACTTTAGCAATAGAAGATAAAAATTTAATATGATTTAATTAAATATGTTTAATGATTTCAATATTCATTAATATAAAAGACTAATTTTGGCCAGGTTGGGCTCACGCTTACAATCCTAGCACTTTGAGAGGCTGAGGTGGGAGGATCACTTGAGGCCAGGAGTTTAAGACCATCCTGTTCAACATAGTGAGATCTCATCTCTACAAAAAAAATTAAAAATTAGCTGGGTGTGGGCTGTGCACACCTGTAATCCCAGCTACTCAGGAAACAGGTGGGAGGATTGCTTAAGCCCAGGAGGTCAAGGCTGCAGTGAGCTGTGATCACACAACTACACTTCAGCCTGGGTGACAGAGCAAGTCCCTGTCTCAAAAAAGCATCAGACTAATTTCAATTCCTCTAAGCCTGTGTCAATAACAGCAAATATATAATAATACCTATAACACTTGTTTCAATTCTCCTATTTACTCACCCAAAATTGGTATGTATTAAACACATGCTAGCACCCAAATTAGGCTATTTTTAAAGGAAAATACACATTAGTTATCTTCACTTACCTGCTATTTTGCCTAAAAAGATAGTCAAGCACCATAAAAAGTCCTTTAAGCATTATTTGAGTTGATGCACTAATAATAGGTACTTCTCTTGCCTCCTCTTTACCATAAATTGGTGAGATTTTTTCCTCTTTTTGAAGAACAGCAGAAAAATGTCCCTATAAGAAATTACCAAATTAAGTGTAGAGGGGTTGGGAGGGAATTGGAAATAGAAACTTCTCAAAAATATAATGAAACCCAAACAAAACATGCATTGAAATTTTAGGTGAACAGAATTGCTATAGTTTGATAGTCTGACTTCTCCGAATCTCATATTGAAATGTGATCCCCAGTAATGGAAGTGGGGCATATTGGAAGGTTTGAGATCATGGCGGGTAGATACCTCATGAATAGATTAACACCCTCCCTACGTGGAGAGGAGGTGAGTTAGTGCTCTGTTAGTTCCCATGAGAGCTGGTTGTTAAAAAGAGCCTGACACCTCCCTCCCTTCTCTCTCTCGCTTCTTCTCTTGCCATATGATCTGTACAAACCAGCTCCCTTTCACCTCTTGCCATGACTAGAAGCAGGCTAAGGTTCTCAAAAGCAGATGTTGGTGACATGCTTCTTATACAATAACCAAATAAACCTCTTTTCTTTATAAGTTACCCAGCCTCAGGTATTTCTTTGTAGCGATACAAACAGACTAAGACAATTATTAACAGCACAATACTATCAATGTATTTTAGATTGCCATATTAGCAAAATTCTCCTCAGAGTCAAAGACTCTTCAATAATAAGTTAGTATTTAGAAGATTCATTACTTCTCGGTCAATCAGGGTATTATTTGGTGCCTTTCAGAAGTAAGGAATTAAATAAAAATATAGCAAGTAGCTTCTCCAAAAGTCTTTAAAGAATTGATATGTTGCCTTAAATCCATGAATTATTTCCAGAAAGTAATTTTGATGCTGAGAATAATATGACTACATCACAAGCAAAGCTAAATGACTTAAGGAAACAATACATGTTAAATAACAAAATGTATGTTAACTGGCTCATTGGTCTTTACATGGCTCGTAAGTTTTAATAATGGATGAAAGTACGGACAATAAGACAAAATTATAAGAAAACAGAAGAGTATGTTTCCCAGATTGTAAAAGAGAAAATTCTGGATACTGAAGCAATAAAAGATATTGGTGACAACTCTGATGTCTGACAATAAAATGTGTTCAATGAAAATAAAACGAGGAAATAGGATAAATAAGAACGATACATTTTAGTATTCAGATATATTGTGAAACAACACAAATCTATAAGAGTAAAAATCAGCCTTACTGAACAAAACATTAAAGAATACAAATAAGTAGAAAGACTTAAAAAACCAACAAAGAACAAACAAGAAAGACAACATGAATGTGGAAAAATATGCAGCCCTGCAATGAAATACAAATATCAAACTATTCTTTTTGAAAAATGAAGTCCCCCCAGCAACACCTTACATCAAGGCTTAATATCCTTCTCCAACACTGGCAGAACACTGGCAATTTACTCTGATAAAATATAGAAAATATAAACTACTAAAGGTGAGGCGCTGTACTAAAAACAGAAGGGCTAAATGAAATACTACATATTGAATCATGAGAGTACTCCGAGCTCAATTCCCATTAGGTTACCCACACATTGGCAGCTGGGTTGGGGGGGGTAGAAAAATAGAAAACTAAGCAATGGAAAAATAAATAAAAAGTTAATTATGGTTCCTTAGGAAACATACATAAAGCTGCATAAAAATATAATCAAGTAAGCTACATTACATTACTATCATGAGCTATAATAATACATACACATGATGATATCCACACTGAATATCAATATAACTATACTGGCAGAATAAAGAGTGAAGAGAGAAAAGAAAGAAGGGAAGAAAAGGAGGAAGCAAAGGAGGAAGAGAGCGCGTATGCGTGTGTGTGTGTCAGAGAAGAGTGTGTGTGTGTCTAAAGGAGCTAAATCATCATTATAATTAAGAGAAAGTCAACAGAGAACATCTAAAATTGAAAACTCAAAAGAAGCAGAACCCACGTTATTTTTTTAAATGTGGTTAAATATCAGAAAAAACCACTACAAGAGATAAAAGTGAGAATTGGGATTGAGGAGTGGGTCAGAGGAATACTTTTCTCAACAGAACTAATTGTATATAGTATATAGTATATAATATAGTATTAATATAGTATATAATATAGTATATATAGTATATAATAAAAATATATTATATGTATATGATATAAAATAATATAAAAATAACCCACAGAACTCACTTTTAAAAGGTAAATTTTAAGCATATGAATTAAATTATAGCTCAATGAAGTTGTCAATTAAAAAATTTTTAACCACAGCAAACATTTCAATAAAGGGTGCAATACTAGTAATTGCTCCTTTAAGCAACAAAACCAGGATGTCTTTTTCTTTTTTTTATTCTTCTTTTTTTTTTTTTTGAGACGGAGCCTCGCTCTGTCGCCCAGGCTGGGGTGCAGTGGCGCGATCTCGGCTCACTGCAAGCTCCGCCTCCCGATTCATGCCATTTTCCTGCCTCAGCCTCTCAGGTAGCTGGGACTACAATCTCCCACCACCACACCCGGCTAATTTTTTGTATGTTTTTTAGTAGAGACAGGGTTTCACCGTGTTAGCCAGGATGGTCTCGATCTCCTGACCTTGTGGTCTGCCCGCCTCGGCCTCCCAAAGTGCTGGGATTACAGGCATGAGCCACGGTACCCGGCCCAGGATGTCTTTTTCATTGCCTGTGATAAACAACGCACTGGAAGTCTGCGCCAGCATAGTAAGAAACAAAAACATGAAGAAATTAGAAAGAAATGAGAAAGAAGCCGGTCATTATTCAGACAATACGGTTATCTATATGGAAAATTTAAGATAATCTGTGGACAAACTTGTAAAATAATTCAACAAGGTGGTTAATAAGACAATTATAAGATAAATAAAAATCAAACACCAGTTTGATATAGCAATAACAATTAAAAACGTAATTTTAAAAATATATCATTTGTAATGGAAACAGAAACTTTAAGCTACCGAAGAATAAATCTAACCAAAAGTATCTAATCTTTTAAAAATAAAATTATAAAATGTTATTGAAAGATAGGAAGAAATCATAATGAAGAACTATATCTTGTCATGAATGGGAGAACTTCATAATGTAAATACATGAATTCTTTCCAAATTAATCTATAAATACAGTGCAATTACAATAAAAGTTCCAACAGAACTTTTCCTAAAGATTATAAGCTAATTCTAAAATTCAAATGGCTGAGTAAAACAAAGGACAGCTGATACAATTCCAAAGGAAAATAATAAAGTGAGGGATATGCCTTACTATATATAAGCACTTTTCTTATCATTAATTAACAAACGTGACAAATTAGAGAAAAAGAATGGTGGAACAGAATCAAGTCCAAATATAAATTCACACATATATGAAAATTAGAGGGGCTGGGTGTAGCGGTTCACTCTTGTAATCCCAGTGCTTCAGGAGGCCGAGGTGGAAGGATGGCCTGAGGCCATGAGTTCAAGACCAGCCTAGGCAACATAGTGACACCCTGTCTTTACAAAACATAAAAAAATTAGGCCAGGTGTGGGTGGCTCACACTTGTAATCCTAGCACTTTGAAAGACCGAGGCAGGTGGATCACTTGAGCTCAGGAGCTGGAGACCAGCCTGGGCAACATGACAAAACCCCATCTCTATAAAAAATAAATAAATAAATACAAAAAATGAGCCAGGCGTGCAAATATACACCATGGAATACTATGCAGCCATAAAAAAGGATGAGTTCATGCCTTTTGTAGGGACATGGATGAAGCTGGAAATCATCATTCTCAGCAAACTATCACAAGGACAGAAAACAAAACACTGCATGTTCTCACTCAGGGGTAGGAATTGAACAATGAGAACACTTGGACACGGGATGGGGAACATCACACACGGGCCTGTCGTGGGGTGGGGGGAACGGGGAGGGATAGCATTAGGAGATACACCTAATGTAAATGACGAGTTAATGGGTGTACCACACCAACATGGCAGATGTATACATATGTAACAAACCTGCACATTGTGCACATGTACCCTAGAACTTAAAGTATAATAATAATTAAAAAAATAAAGAATTACCATTTGACCCCGCAATCCTCTTACTTGGTATATACCCAAAAGAAAATAAATGGCTCTACCATAAAAAAATAAATAAATAAATAAATAAAAGAGCCAGGCGTGGTGGCATGCTTGTGGTCCCAGGTACTTGGGGGTGCTGAGGCACAAGAATTGCCTGAACCTGGAAGGCAGAGATTGCAGTGAGCTGAGATCACACCACTGCACTCCAGCCTGGGTAACAGAGTGAGATTCTGTCTCAAAATGAATAAATAAATAAATAATTAGCCAGGTGTGGTGATGCATGCCTGTAGTCCCAGCTACTGAGGAGTCTGTGGCAGGAGGATCCCTTAAGACCAGAAATCCAAGGTTACAGTGAGCTATGAATGCACCATTGCACTTCATTCTGGGCAACACAGCAAGACCCTGTCTCTTAAAAACAAAGTTAAAAAATAATTTTTTTAATTAAAAAAAAGAAAATTAAATAGGTAGCAGAGGTGGCATTACAAATTAGAGGGAAATTAATATGCCCCATTTAGGAAACAGTGCTGGGACAATTCTCTATCCATACAGGAAAAAAATTGATTCATAAATTCACAACATAAACAAAATGAATCCAAGGCTTTGCAAAAGTATTTATAAATCCCATCCTTTATAAACAATAAATACCTTAAAACTTTTAGGAGAAATATAACATAGGATAAGAAAAGACTGCTTGAAGTAAATTCAAAAACCACAATTCATAAGGGATGTTCATATCAGAACTGTTTATTACACTGGGAAACTGGAAATAACCTATATTTCAACTTACCAGATTAATCAATTTAGAATATGTACACTCACAAAAATGCTACACTGCAGTTAAAAATTATGTGAAGGAATCTTTAAATAGGAAAAGTATACATAATATATTGTTAAATTAAAAGAGGCTAAAAGAAATGTGTCATACCAGAAATATATTTATAATAAGCAAATATGGGAATAGAAGGCATAAGGAGACATAAATCACAATGTGCATAATGTTCATCTTTGAGTTTATGAGTCATTTTTCTTTGTGCCATTCTGTATTTTCCAGTTTTTTTCTTCGACATACATTTTATTTGTACATTTTATAACTGACATGTAACATATACAGTAGAATGAACTAATCTTACATGTACACCTCACTAAATACACACACCTCCCCATGTAACTAACACCCAACCAGGATACAAAACATTCCTAGAATCCCAGATATTACTTTGTGCCCCTTCTCAGCCCAAACTGCTCTGAACCCCCACATAGTTGTCAACTTCTGTCACCATAATTAGGTTGGTCTGTTCTTCAATTTCATAAAAATAGATTTATACAGTTTATACCCTTTTGAATCTGGTTTCCTTCACCTAACATAATATTTAAGATTCATCTAGGGTCAGGCGCGGTGGCTCCTAGCACTTTGGGAGGCCATGGTGGGTGGATCACCTGAGGTTGGGAGTTCGAGGCCATGGTGAGCAGATCACTTGAGGTTGGGAGTTCAAGGCCAGCCTGACCAACATGGAGAAACTCCGTCTCTACTAAAAATACAAAAAATTAGGCGTGGTGGCGCATGCCTGTAATCCCAGCTATTCATGAGTCTGAGGCAGGAGAATCACTTGAACCCAGGAGGCAGAGGTTGCAGTGAGCTGAGATCGTGCCACTGCACTTCAGCCTGGGCAACAAGAGTCCAATTCCATCTCAAAAAAAAACAAAAAAAAAAAACAAAAAACTATATGGTTGTGTTGGAAGTAGTTCATTTTTTATTGCTATGTAGTATTCTACTATGTGAATATGCTACAATTTATCCCTTTGTTTAAAAACAGGGCCTTGCCTTGTGCCCCAGCCTGGAGTGTAGTGGTGCAATCACGGTTCACTGTAGCCTCAACCTCCTGGGTTCAGGTGATCCTCCTGCCTCAGCCTCCCAATTAGCTGGGACTACAGCACACTGCCACCATACCCGGCTAATTTTTTGTATTTTTTTTGTAGAGACAAGGTCTCACTATATTGCCCAGGCTGGTCTTGAACTCCTGGCCTCAAGCAATCTGCCAGCTGCAGCCTCTCAAAGTGCAGGATTACTGGCATGCACCATCACCCTCAGCCCCATTTTACTGTTATATAAATAACTTTCAAAATGCAAACAATTTATGCAAAAAAAATTATAAAAGATGTCACAACATGGAAAAATTCTTATAATAGACACCACGTTGCATTTTAAAAGTGCAGGGCAAAAATTTATGTATATCCTGATTAAAATATATGTTTTAATAGTCACATACCCAGAATGTTATTGTGATCATGTTAGCAATTATTTTCATCATTTTTTGTTCAAAAACCTCTTTGAGAAATAACATCAGCAAGATGGAAGAATTTAAGTTTTCCAACCCTAGCACTTTGGGAGGCCAAGGCAGGCGGATCACTTGAGATCAGGAGTCTGACACCAGCCTGGCCAACATGGTGAAATCCCGTCTCTGCCAAAAATACAAATATTAGTCGGGCATGGTGGGGCATGCCTGTAGTCCCAGCAACTTGGGAGACTGAGGCATGAGGATGGCTTGAACACGGAGGCAGAGGTTGCAGTGAGCTGAGATCACACCACTGCCCTCCAGCCTGGACAACAGAGTGAGACTTTGTCTCAAAAAAAAAAAAAAGAATTTGAGTTTTCCATTGTCATCTCCCAACAATGAACCAATTCTGACAACCACCCACATATGAGAGTACCTTTGTTAAGAGTCTAAGAGTCTAGCAGAGAAGTTCCAGGACCCCATTGGAGCAAAAAATCCAAGAACAGATGCATTGAAGAGGGCAAAAAGTATAGTTTCATATTATCCACATCACCCCTGCCCTATGGAAGTACAGCTCAGTGCCAAGAGAGCCTCCATTAGCCCACAATTCTTCCCATGGGGAAAAGTGAGAATATAGTGAGTGATTAATGAAATAAAGAAAATGTGGCACATATATATAATGAAATATTATTCAGTCTTAAAAAAACAAGAAAATTTTGCCATTTGCAACAACATGGATGAACCTGGAAGTATTATGTTATCTGAAATAAGCCTGATAGACAAATACTGCATGCTATCACTCATATGTATAATCTAAAAAAGTTGTACTCATAAAAGCAGAGTCCTCAGCCCCAAAGTTCACTGGCAAAGATACAGAACAACAGGAACTTTTGTTCATTGCTGGTGGGAATGCAAAATGGTACAGCCACTTTTTGTCAAGAGACAAAGTCTTGCTATGTTGCTCAGGCTGGAGAGCAGCTATTCACAAGCACACAATCATAGTGCACTACAGCCTCAAATTCCTGGGTTCAAGCAATCTTCCTGCCTCAGCCACCCAAGTAGCTAAGACTACAGCCGCATGCCACCATACCCAGCAGTTACAGCCACTTTTGAAGACTGTTAGCAGTTTCTTGCAAAGCTAAACACAGTCTTACCATATAATACAACAATTGTGTTCCTAAGTATTCATACAAATGAGTAGAAAGCTTATCACTAATAGAAATGTTTATAGCAGCTTTATTCACAATTGCCAAAAACTGGAAACCATCAATGTGTCTTTCAGTAGGTGAATGGATAAACTGTGGTACATCCAGATAACGAAATATTATTCAGCTATAAGAAGAAATGAGCTATCAAGGCAAAAAAAATGCATGGAGGAATCTTAAATGCATATTGTTAAGTTAAAGAAGCCAGTCTGAAAAGACTACATACTGCACAATTTCAACTATATGGCATTCCGGAAAAGGCAAAACAATGTAGTAAAAAAAAAAATCTGTGGTTGCCAAGGGTTTGGTGGGTATGGGCATGGTGTGGTGGAGGGATGAAGAGGTGTAACACAGAAGAATTTTAGGACAGTGAATACACTCTGTATGACATTGTAGTGGTGGATTCCTAGGCAAAATCGAATTGAACTCTACAACACAAGGGGTAAACCCTAAGGTAAACTATGGACTTAAATGAACAATAATGCATCAATAATGGTTTATCAATTGTAACAAATATACTACACTCTTGTAAGAGATCAATAATGGGGAAACTGTGGAGTTGGTGTGTATTGTGTATGTGTATAGGTGTGTAGCTGGGAGTGGAAGTATATGAGAATTCTGGACCTTGTGCTTAATTTTTCTCTAAACCTAAAACAACCATTCTAAAATACATAATCTAGTAATTTAAATAAGTAAATAGGAACAAAAAAGAAAATATATTCTTATCTGCAAAAAAACACTAGAAAATATAATGAAATTTATGCAGCCTCTATTTAGAAAAATGTACAAAAGTATATACTCATAAAATTTTGCATATAGCTTCATAAGTTTCATAGTCTTCCAAAGCCTACTCATGATCTCTCCATGAATATCAGGTTTATAATTTCTAAATTAAGATGAACAAAATAGGAATTTCTCCTCATTTTCTAAAATTTTTAACTTTTACAATTGACTAAATAAATCTACAACCTAAAACTATTGACTTCTTTTAGCTTTAAACAAAGCAATTAATCCCTTTAAAGACTTATTTCCTTCAAATTAAGTAATGCTATGTTTTCAGCCACAATTTACCCATGCCATCACCTAAAGATTATCAAATTTAGATAATAAAATTTTTAAAAATTTAAATTGCTATATTTAAAACTTCTGGGTTACTCACTAGATTTAATCTGGATTTAGTCATGACTAAATCACTTCTAATTCACTAAATACATTTCACAGGTAGAAAAAAGATCTTACCTGCAAAATGGGAAAAGTAGCAGTGGTGATGCCCATTTTGTGTAAATTTAAGAGCATTTCATTTCCACTCCATATTTTACAAGCTGATTCATAATCTCTTTCTACAAGATATTCAGAGTTTGCTTCTAACCAACTGAAATAAAATAAAACAATTTTGTCAACCAGTATCATACTTACATGCACTATTTCAACAGAACAAGAGAATCATATTTTCATGCATTGATCTGTATTTCTTGACATTCTTAGGACATGAATGTGGATTAATTAAGAAATCTTTTAAAAAGCATGCATGTTTCATATTGCAAAATAAACTTTATATAACTAAAAAGAAAGCTTTTATTCAGAAGAAACAAACATGCATATGATTTCCCACTTGTTTTGTGGATTCACATTGCTTTACTTAGCTAATGTCTCTTCAACTGAGAGCCAGGTGTTAGGTACTTATCCCAAATATATATAAAAGGAAATGCAAAACAACCTAATAAAGAAATTAAAAGTGTTACATATTAACACAAAAAAGAGAATTACTAGAAAATATATCAATACATTCATTGATCTATATGCACATTCATACATTAAGTGTTTGAATGCCTATTTTATTCCAGACATTGTTCTGGGTAGTGAAAATAACAGCAGTTGAATAAAAAAGGCAAGGTCCTTACTCTCATGGAAATTATATTCTACTAAAGGGAGACAGGAATAAACATAAAAACAAATACATAAATAAGAAAATATCAGGTAGCCATGGGATACTATACAGCCACAAAAAAGAACGAGAACATGTCCTTTATGGGAACATGGATGGAGCTGGAGATCATTATCCTTAACAAACTAACTCAGGAACAGAAAATCAAATACTACATGTTCTCACTTGTGGGAACTAAATGATGAGAACACACGGGCAAGAGGAGAACAGCACGTATCGGATGGTGTAGGGTTGGAGAAGGGAAGACGATCAGGAAAAATAACTAATGAGTATAAGGCTTAATACCTGGGTGATGAAATAATATGTACAAGAAACCCCCATAACATGTTTACCTATATAACAAACCTGCACATGTACCCCTGAACTTAAAAGTTAAAAAAAAGTTCTAATAAAATGAAAAAAAATATCAGGTAATGATATACAAATAAATTATGAAAATAAATTAGTTTAATATAACCTAGTTACTACTTTAATTTCAATGTCAAGAATGCTCTCCCTGAGGTGACATTTATTCTAACAACTGAATGCAAAAAGTATCCAGTCATGGGAGAATCAGAAAGAAAGAAATATCCAAGCCGAAGGAATAGCTAGGACAAAGGTCCTGAGGTGGTTAGAAAATTTTGCTTGTTTGAGCGCCTGAAAGAAAGCCAATGTGATTTGCAGCACAATGGTTAAAAATGAATAATGGTATGAACAATGTCAGAGTGATAAGTAGAAATCAGGTCATCCTGAGTCACAATAAGAAATCTGAATTTATTCAAAGTGCAATGGGACGGCTTGGGTTTTTTTTTATTTTTAATTTTTGTAGGTATATAGTAGGTGTATATATTTATGCGGTACATGTTTTGATACAGGCATGCAATACATAATAATCACATCATGGAAGATGGGTTATCCATCCTCTCAAACATTAATCCTTTGTGTTACAAAGAATCCAATTATATTATTTTAGTCATTTTTAAATGTACAGTTAAATCATTATTGACTACAGTCACACTGTTGTGCTATCAAATACTAGGACTTATTCATTCATTGTATTTTTCTTTTCTTTGTACTCATTAACCAACCCCACCTCTCCTGTGATCCCCACCTACCACCCTTCCCAGCCTCTGGTAAACCATCCTTCTACTCTCTATCTCAATGGATTAAATTGTTTTCATTTTTAGATCCCACAAATAAGTGAGAATATGTGCTTTTTGTCTTTCTGTGCCTGGCTTATTTCACTTAACACAGTGACCTCCAATTTTATCCATGTTGTTGGAAATGACAGGATCTCCTTCTGTGTTATAGTTGAGTGGTACTCCATTATGTATATGTACCACATTTTCTTTATCCATTCATCTGTTGATGGACATTTAGGTTGCTTTCAAATCTTGACTATTGTGAATAGTGCTGCAGCAAACATGGGAGTACAGATATACTTTTGATATACTGATTTCCTTTATTTGGGGTATATATCTAGCAGTGGGATTGCTGAATCGTTTGGTAGCTCTAGTTTTAGTTTTTTGAGGAACTTCCGAATTGTTCTCCATAGTGGCTGTCCTAATTTACATTCCCACCAACAGTGTACGAGGATTGTCTTTTCTCCACATCCTCGCCAGCATTTGTTGTTGCCTGTCTTGCATAAAAGTCATTTTAACTGGGGTAAGGTGATATCTCATTGTAGTTTTGATCAGCAGAGAAATGCTGATCAATGATGTTGAGCGTCTTTTCATATGTCTGACTGCCATTTGTATGTCTTCTTTAGAGAAATGTCTATTCAAATCTTTTGTCGATTTTTAATTAAATTATTAGATTTTTTCATACAGAGTTGTTTGAGCTCCTTATATATTCTGGTTATTAATCCCTTGTCAGATGTGCAGTTTGCAAATATTTCCTCCCATTCTGTGGGTTGCCTCGTCACTTGGTTGATTGTTTCCCTTGCTCTGCAGCAGCTTTTTAACTTGATGTGATCCCATCTGTCCATTTTTGCTTCGGTTACCTGTGCTTCTGAGGTATTGCTCAAGAAGTTTTTCCCCAGACCGATGTCCTGGAGAGTTTTTCCAATGTTTTCTGGTAGTAGTTTCATAGTTTGAGGTTGTAGATTTGTCTTTAATGTATTTTGATTTGATTTTTGTTAATGGTGAAAGATAGGGGTCTCGTTTTATTCTCCTGCATATGGATATCCAGTTTTCCCGGCACCATTTATTGAAGAGATTGTGTATTTCCCTCAGTGTATGTTTGTGGCACCTATGTCAAAAATGAGTTCACTGTAGGTGTGTGAATTTGTTTCTGAGTTTTCTGTTCTGTTCCATTGATCTGTGTGTCTGTTTTTATGCCAGTACCGTCCTGTTTTGGTGGAAAGGTTTTAAATACAGAGTTTTAAATAAAAGAGAGACTATCTATTTTACATGTTTAAAAAATGATTCTAGCTACCAAGCTAGAATTGATTACTGGAGAAAGATGAGTGAAAGTAGAGACCTGTTAGGAGGTTGTTATAATATTCTTGTTAAGTGAAGATTGTAGGATAGATATGCACAGTCAATGAAATTTAGGAATTGGGGATATACTGTGCAGGTGGCATCTATAAGACTTACTCATTTAATTGGATGAGGTGAGGCAGTAAGGATATTATCAAGGATAATATTTAACTTTTTTATTTGAGGAACTGGTACATACTGTTTGCTTAGATGAGGAAGACTGAGAAGAAAACAGAACACAGGTGAAGGGAAGGAATTTTGTTTTAGATGTAAAGTTGAAATGTCTATTTGATATCCAAAAAGAGCTATAAAGTAGAAAGTTGGATATGAGAATGGCATTCTAGGGAGAGGCTGAAGCTAGAGACATAGGTTCAGGCCTCATCAGTACTGCAGATTATATTCTAAGCTATAATACTATAAGCTATTTAGGGAAAATAGAGCTACAAAAGAAACTAGGTCCCAGTACCAAGTAAGTCCTGAGGCACTCCAACATTTAGATATCAAAAAGAATAAGAATTAGTAAAAGAAATGATAAAAGAACGGACTGTGAGAAGGAGGAAAACCAGAGATGTCACAGAAGCTAACACAAAAATGCTTTTCAAAGAGGTAGTCATCAACTACCCAACACCACTGACTGGCTGAGATAAAAGAAACAATAATCTCTGTATTTGGCAATATAGAGATCACTGGTGATCTTGATAAGAACAGCTTGCATAGAATTGTCCAGAGAGCAACACTGCTAGGATCTATGAGGGAAGAACGTCAAGTGAGAAAATAGAATTAGCAACTATAGACAACTCTTTCAACAAACTATGTTATAAAATAAAAACCACAGAAATCTGCATAGCAAACCACCACCAGAAAAGACACAAGCAAATGGCAAAATGGGGTGGAAAGTATTTACAACTCTTATTGCAGGCAAAGATTTTAATTCCCTAATATATGAATGGGGTTTTGTAAATCATTAAGAAAAAGAACCACAATAAGAACAAAAAAAGAACAGAGATGTCAACAGGCAGTTGACACAAAAGAAAATATAAATGGCCTTTAAAGATGCTTAAGTTCATGCATATTAAGGAAAATGAATATTAAAACTACATTGGGATACACTTTTCACCTAGCAGGCTAGAAGAAAACAATTTTCATACTCTTATACATTGCTGGTAGAAGCATACATTAGCCCCCCTGTCATCCACCTATTGTGTAAATGTTAGCAATATCTATTGAAATTACAAATATGTCTATGCTTTCACCCAACAATTCCACTTCTAAAAACTTTCCTATAGATATATTTGCATACAAATGAAATTATGTATGTTCAAAGTTATTCATTACAGCAGTATAAGAGCAAAAGACTAGAAACAACCTCCTCTGTTAATCAGAGGCTGGTTAAATAAACTATTGCATATCTATCTAATGGAATTCTAGTTATCTTTTTTTCTTAAACTGAGAAAGCTTTCTAGGTCTTAACATGGAAAGGTCTCCAAAATACACTGTGAACTGAAAAAAGCAAGTTGCAGAAAAATGCATGTATAGTATGCCATCATTTGGACGAAAATGAGGGACAATAAAATGTATCTAATATTGGTTTCATAAATGAGTAATATGTATTGAATGATAAACTCGTTTAGGAGAACACAGACGTTAAACAGATCAGGGATGAAACTGGAAGGAGGTTTTTACTATACAAATTTGTATACATTTTATCTTCAAACCATGTGACTGTATAACATTCAAATTTTTTTAAAGTATAATATGAAGGAAACAGAAAAATGCTACAATAAATGAAATGGGATTCAGAGTTGGGAAGTTTTTTTCTATGGTAACAAGATTCTAGATCAACAACTTAATGTCTAATAAAAAAAATTATCTAGTGTAAATTTTCATAAAGCTAGTACTAAATATATTATTTTAGAGTACTGAAATCTTGATTAATTAAAACCCATGAAACTAGAATCCTATTTAAATTGGAGAATAAAGCAATACATTAAAGCCATGATCCAGAATTTTAAAATATATTAATTAAAAGCATGTTTTATTTATAGGTTCAATATCCTATACACATCCTTTGGGGCTATTACATTATCCTGCCAAATTAGGAATAAGATTCACAATTATTCATTTTCTTAAATCACTTATGTTCATTATATTCTTGTGAACAAGACAAAAGGTTGGACTAGCCTTGTTTTTAAAGCTTAATTGGCAAGGAACAATCCATTTCCCAAGAAGCCTAGTTAACCAAAGTGTACTGACTTTAAAATACTCTGGCATAATCAAACATATTTTTCATATAAAGGCAGCACAAATACACTACTAGACAAATATTCTTACTTAATGAGGCTATAGCACACAGCTCGTAGGGGTTCATGATCTTTCCTCCTTATATTATTGTTGACCATACTATCTAGTTCATCCCGAGCAAACCGAAGCTGAACTTCTGTTATACTGTAACTTGCTGATTCCCGAGCACAGTCCTCGATGTTATGAGCTTCATCTAAAATGACAACCTGTTCTTTCAGATTTAAATCCATCTATAAGACAAAAGAATTTTCTTGTAAAACATTTGGCAAAATAGATTTAACAATAGCAGGCAAGGTATTTCATTTAAAAATTCACACTATAGGCCAATATTGCAAATGCAATTACATAAGCAACTGATTCTAGGTCTTAAATAAAACTTCTGAAGCACTATGGCCAACCAAATGTCAGCTATACATTACCGATTTTGCCATTTTTCACTCTTAAAATACTTTGCAAACCTATCAACAACACCAAAAATAAGTAAGTGAGCCTGGATCAAGGTACCACTGGCTACACAGAACGGTACAAAATCCCACTATGAAAATGTTTCCAACATAATTTTACAAACTAAGTATAAGACCTTTAAAAGTAAAATAACAATACAAGATTAAAAGCATAAAACCTTTAAAAGTAAAATAACAATACAAGATTAAAATGACTCTTAAAATACTAACATAATACAACATATATGTTTTGTTTTAATCTGTCCTGCAGTCCTTCTCCAACATGGGAGTTGGAGAATTGTTCTTCTCCAACTCCCATGTGATGCTGGCAGGACTATTAACCTGTGAATCAAAGGACATCCCCACTTTCACAATGGGGGTAAGGCCCAGGATTGTCAGTTAAATAGAGTATTCCATCCTTCTGTGGTCACAGTGACTGGTTCAGGTTCAGGAATAGACATGAGATCCATGTTAGGCCAGAGTAATCTGGAGGGACTAATATGTGGTCATGCTCTTTTCTCCAGGTGAGTTAGCTGCTTATGGTTATCTTTGTTCCATAAGCAAGAGTGAGAACTTGCCTGAGAATAAAGCCATCACAATAAAGAGAATCAAGTATTTTTTCTTAGGGTGGGTTTGTGTCACGTTCTATAGAAAGAGTACTGACTAATACAAGGAACTGTCACAAAGCAATTGTCAATGAGTTATTTTGAGGAAGTAAGAATACAAAGAAGGCTGAAAAGTTATGAAAAAAACATGGACGAGTAGGAAATATATTGGGGTTTAAAAGATAAGTAGGATTTGAATTTGGACAAAGAGTGGGCACGGCATTCCCAAGAGGTGTCATCAAAAGCAAAGATAAGAATAAAGAACAAGGTATCCTCAAGGGAGTATGAGGTAATTTTTGAAGGATTCAAATGGGGCAGATTCAGGTCAGACTATTGAGTATCTTGAGTGTAAGCTTAAGAAATATGAACTTTATCTCATGAGCAAAGGAAGCAATAGATTTTGAAGCAGATAAAAGGATGTAATAAAAGCAACATTTGGAAAACTGACCTGGCATTGATATGCACAGTGTCTCAGAAGGAAGAGAACTAGTTAAGAGATAACCAAATAAAAGGTAGGATAGAAGGGGTAGTAAACATAATGCCTATTACTTTGGGTCTTAAAGAAATAGAAGGCTGAGATGAATTGTGCAGTCAGACTTGAAGACAGGAATAACAAGTGACTACGCCAAGTTATTTACTTTTTGTCTTATGCTGTTAACAATTGCATGTCTCTAAAAAGAACCAGGCAAATAAACACAAATGCCATTATCTGAAGTTCACTTTTCAAAAGCTCACAAGGCATAATTTTATTCTCCCAACATAAGTTCTTCAAAACATAGTTTTTTCAGAGAAATGTTTTTAAATCATTCTTTTTGAATATTCATAAATGCAAAGAGAAATCCTGCTGTAATCCCACTTTAGTCACTATGTTCCTTAAAACTGCTTGTTATTTTGGAAATTAAAATGAGTGGGTTGATTTTAACACACGTTAGGATATGTTTTCAGTACTCTAATATGTTTATACAAATTTATTTACATAAATTAAAGCAAAAAAACACATTAAAACATCTAAAAGCTTTTACATTCAACATTTATATCCCCATGAGTAGGAAAAAAGTTCTAATTTTTACACATATACTCACACTTTCCCTTATTTGTGCATCTAGAAGATAGTTGTAGGGACAAAATATGATGTCAGCATCTTGTATTAGTTCTCGGGCTGTGTAATATGGACAGGCCTTTAGTTTCTTCCCCAGGCTGACAAGTTCTTCTATATCCCAGGCTTTGCACATCCCTTGGAAAGTCTGTAATGTATGCTGATCACTAATTTTATGAACTCCATGATAAAAATAGCAGGATTTTCCCTAGAAACAAATATGCATAACTGAAATGTGAACCAATATTGGAATAGAAGGAATAAAATAAGCTTATCTCAGAATTTGAGGAACATCATTAAAGCCACAAGGCTAAGATTTGACTGGTTATGCCACCATACCCGGCTAATTTTTTGTCTTTTTTGAGACAATACCATAGCTACAATCACAACGAAGTCTGGTTGACTCAGACTTAGATAGAACTCCAAATCAGAAGAGCTCCAAATACCCTAAATTAACTTGAAAAAAAAATTTTTTTAGTATGTTTGTTATGGCTTTTTTTTCTGATTAAACTGATGTTAGGCATGAAATATTTCTGAAAGGATTCACAAAACAATGGTATCACTGGTTGCTTCCAAGGATGAGAATTAAGTGACTGGGCACAGGAGTGAGAGATTTTTCTCTGTAGACCCTTTTGTACTTTTTCAACTTTGAGCCATGTGACAGTATTTCTTATTCAAATATAAACAAGAAGGAAGGAAGGTAAGTAGGTAGGTTGGAATGTCCTGAGGGAAAAAAAGAAAGTAAGAATATTCACTACAAAAAATTCAGGAGTACCAAAAAAAGCCTAAACTATCCGTAATTCTATTACACAAAGAATGCACTAGGAACATTTTGGTGTATTTCGTTTCATATTTCTTCTATACATGTGTATATAAGGATATCTCTACAATGTTAAAATAACAAGAACAAGCTAGGCACGATTACAGGTGTGAGCACTTTGGGAGGCTGTGGCAAAAGGACTGTTTTAGGTGAGGAGTTTGATACCAGCCTGGGCAATGTAGCAAGACCCTGTCTCTACAAAAAAATTAAAAATTTGCCAGGATTGGTGGTGTACATCAGTGGTCCTAGCTACTCAGGAGGCTGAGGCAGGAGGATCACTTCAGCCCAGGAGTTCGAGGATGCAGTGAGCTATGATCACGCCACTGCACTCCGGCCTGGGTGACAAAACAAAGCTCTATCTCCAAATAGTAATAAAAACAAGAACAAAGCAAATGTTCCCCAGGCATTAAGGATTACTAACAATCCAGCCACAGTAAATAAAAATGTTTATAAAACTGTATTCCCTTTATTTTTTTCTGGCTAGTGTATTAAAAATCATACCAGGAAAATCTTCTGACATCACTAAGCATCTTTTCATTGCTGCTCATATATGTACATTGAATTAATGTGCCATAGCTGATGAACCAGTTTTCTTATTACTGGACTTATAGACTGTTACCAATTTCCACTTTAGATATAAGGCTGCAGTGAGCATTCTTATGCTGGTTTCTAAATATTTTCTTAGTCTATATTTTTAGAAATAGCATTATGGGATCAGACGCTACGAAGTATTTTTAAGTTTCTTGAAAACATATAGTGAAATTATCCTCCAGAAAGTATATACTGTTTTGCATTACCCTTTTCCCACATCCTTGTCAACACTGACGTTATCTTTTCTTATCTCTATTTTAAAAGTAAAAAACAGAATCTTGTTTCAATTTGTATTTTTTACAGTTTCTAGCAAAGTTTAACATAGTGTTGTATGAATAGTCTAACAAGGTTCAACCGTAATTTGTGTTTCTTCTTTTGTTATCTACTAATGCCCTTTGCCACTCTATTACCTTTTTTTTTTTTTCAGAGATGGGAGTCTCACTCTGTCACCCAGGCTGGAGTACAATGGCGCAGTCCAATCTCGGTTCACTGCAACTTCTACCTCCCAGGTTCAAGCGATTCTTGTGCCTCAGTCACCAAGTAGCTGGAACCACAAGTGCATCACCACATATGGCTCCTTTTTTGTAGAGACAGGGTTTCTTCATGTTGCTCAGGCTGGTCTCGAACTCCTGAGCTCAAGTGATCTGCCCGCCTCGGCCTCCCAAAGTGCTGGAATTACAGGCATGAGCCACTGCACTCCACCCCATTCTATCACTGGAAATAAAAAAATTTCATTACAGGTTGGGCACAGTGGCTCATGCCTATAATCCCAACATTTTGAGAGGCCAAGGCCGGAGGACTACATGAGCCAAGGAGTTCAAGACCAGCTGGGCAGCATAGGGAGACTCAATCTCTACAAAAAAAAAAAAAAAAGTAACCACAGTGAGCAGTGACCACGCCACTGCACTCCAGCCTGGGCAACAGAGTGAAATCCTGTCTCAAAAAAAAAAAAAAAAATACTCATTACATGCATTAATAAAAAAATAAAATGTTTGATAAAACCCAGCCCTAACAAGAGTGTCTCATATACTATTAAAAATGTATAAAATTAGAAAAGTATACATATTTTTAGAAGTATAAAATTCTAGTAGTAGAAGTACATAGGCAATTTGTCAAAAAACTACCAAAATTTAAAAGTTTACCATTAATGTGAATAGATGTACCCTGTACTGTTAAATAGCCAAAAAACTGAAAATAAACCAAATATCTACCCATAAGGGACATGTTAAATAAGTTACGGTAAATTAATACAAAAACTTTAGCCCTTAAAAATGATTGAGATTTGTGTATGTGTTGATTAGGCTCTCTACGTTAAGTGAGAAAAACATGTTGCATAATGTGTATAGAATGATTAAATTCATGTAAACTGCTTTTTTAAAGAATATATATACACATATGTTATAGCGAATACATTTTTTAAACGTTCTGGTAGAATATATATAAAATTTTACAGTAATTACCTTAAAGGGTTAAGGAGATGGAGGATCTAGAAAAAGAGAGCCTCTCTTTTCATTTTCTAACCACATACATGTACTACTTTTCTTTTACAATTGTCATTGAAACTAAGTGGTAGAATAATGGGCCACTTTTATTTTAATTAATTATACATATTTATTTTAAAATGATTTTGAAATAAAATATTTATTTTTCCTAGTTTGCTATCCTTAACAAAAAACAACCATATATAAAATATATAAATTATATTAGGGATAAAAGACTTTGAGGTAGCTATATATATATATATACACATACACACACACACATATATTTTTTGTATTTTATAGTTTCTAGCAAGGTTTAACATAATATTGTATGAATAGTCTAACAAGGTTCAGCAGTAATTTGAATGTCTTCTTTTATGTTATCTACTAATGTCCTTTGCCATTGTATTACTGGAAATAAAAAATTTCATTACAGGCTGAGTGCGGCGGCTCATGCTTATAATCCTAACACTTTGAAAGGCCAAGGAGGGATGAACTATACTCTCTGCATATATACACACACATATATATGTATATATATCTATACATATGTATATATGTATACATGTGTACATATACATACACGTATATATACACACACATATATGCATATATATAAATCTTATATTTATATGTATTTTTATTTATGAATTATCTAAAAGGAGAATCTATGTTTTCAAAACATAAATACATCAGTACATACACAAATGTATCTAGATATTGCTAGAACAAAGTAAACCATAGAAGATTCGTAACCTATAAAAGAATGTCAGCAAATCAAAGGACAAGACATGAATAGCTGAGGACCAGTTCTCCTAAAGCTTTGTATTCAGCCATGTTAAAGGATGCTACCTGTAGGTCCTTCAAAGTATTAAAAATAAAAATTAGGAGGAAAGGACTCATCTAACTATATTTATTTAGGCCATTTTCTATATTATTTTCACTTACTTTCTCTAACCTCTACTGTTCTTATTCTTCATACTGTGTCAACTTCTCCCTACCTCAATGCCATCTTTGGATTTTGTTTCTAGTGTAATCAAAATAGCAATGGATGAGGAATCAGAAAATTTGGGTTCTGGTTCCTCCTTGCTAATTACTTGTCTGACTGAGCAAACTTCAGGGCCCATTTTTCTCATGTGACTCAGCATCAAAAGAATATTTGAACCAGAGGCTTGTAAGATTCCTTCTGACTCACTGACTATATCATCTCTAAAATTCCTTCCAGCTCTAAAATTCTGTGATTCAGGTAAAAATGTGTCAATCATCTTTCATACTCAGTTTGATACAGACTGAGTTTAATAATAGGACATTCACCATTTCTTCATCCCAAGCTTCTTCCATACGATTCTGAAAGCTTATCTTTATACAAAATGATCACCAAAGTGCCTTTAGAGTCTATGACTATGAGCTATTAAGTCTCATTTTAACCAAAAAAAGATGTATATCTAAAATAATATTTCAGAATTGTCATTCCTAACTCTAGTTAAAATTATTTTTTCTTAACTGAAACAAAAATTAACTTTTAACAGATAAGTGCATACTTTTCCAGTATAAGGGCACTTTAGTAAAAGAAACAATGAACAAAAACACATGTGCCTTGGATCAAGCCAAAAAATCAGAAAGTTTACACTTTAAGGGCAGTTAGAATGACACCCCTCTGCAGGCTGATAGTAAAACCAGAAAAGCTCATCCATTTTAGCAGTGTAACACAACCCTGAGGAAGTCTGTCAATTGAAGTGTTATCACACTTTAAACACTTTCATTCAAATTGTCAGTTATCTGTTTATCATTTCGCTTTGGTAATTCAGTCATAGTAAACACAGACACCTACGGTGACTTTGTAATTGGCCTCATTACAATACCAAATTACTAAGGGGGCTTGAGAACAAGAAAGAGGATGTTCATGTATGCCCATGAGGTAAGCATTCTGAGGCAGAATTAGGTCAAGGCAAACCACAAGCAGATATCTTCAATTATTCATATTACTAATATTCAAAAATAAAATACCTGTTCACTTTAAGACAAACTAAAGGCCAATGAAAAATTCAGAACATTGAAGTCTATTGAATTACTTTTTATTTTAACATGATTCAAACTTATGAGTAAAGATCAATAAAAACATAACCAGCACTGTAGGATTCTAGGTTACACAAAATGAAACTGTCTGCCTTCAATACACAATCTTACACTTTATCATTGCTTTTACCAATGTATTTTACCAATGTATGTTTTTGGTTGTTTGTTTTTGAGACAGAGTCTTGCTCTGTTGCCCAGGCCGGAGTGCAGTGGCTCGATCTTGGCTCACTGCAACCTCAGCCTCCTGGGTTCAAGCGATTCTCATGCCTCAGCCTCCCAAGTAGCTGGGAATATAAGCACGTGCCACCACGTGCAGCTAATTTTTTGTAGTTTGAGTAGAGACGAGTGTCGCCATGTTGGCCAGGCCAGTCTTGAATTCCTGACCTCAAGTGATCTGCCCGCCTTGGCCTCCCAAAGTGCTGGGATTACAGGCATGAGCCATCATGCCCGGCCAATGTATTTTTTACAAATACACAATAATTTCCCCAATAACAAGTAAAACAAAAAAAGATAAAAATATGGTGACAATACCAGCAAGTCTTCTTGCATAGGCTATATAGCCAAAAAGTAAATTTGAAGCATTTGGGGAATTCAGCATATCACTTAGTCACTATGGAAAGCAGTCACTCATGCATGAAATTTATGGAGTTTTACCTTTATAAAGAGCTTTATTTTATTGTTTTTGAACACTTGACACTTCATACTTTCATCTCTCGTGGAAGAGAAGTTTTTTAATATACAGAGTAAAGGGATTTCACAGTTCCTCAGTTAGTTAGAAAGAACTCTTTGGAAATAAATATGACTGTAGAATTTCAACAATGGCTTTGATTCAGTAATTCTGTATTCTCTCCTGGCTCTGAACAAGTCACTCAAGTTTTGCCACTGGAACACCTTACTACTTATACTTTATAATCTCGTTTGAATATCTGTTGAAGTATCTTTTGACTATCCCTAAATAAAGCTTAAATACATTTTCATCTAATAAAAGAGAGTATTAAGGACAAAAAGCATAAAACAAAATAACTAATTCACATTATATGATAAGGGGTGATATATCAATGAAATGAAACTCTGGGGGCTATAGCTCACAGTTTTTTGTGTAGAACCAACTCTAAAAAGATACTAGTGAAAAACAAAACAATTCTCAAAATACATTAAAGTATCACTGGTCACTTCATAGTTATCAATTTATGGTTCACTGATTTTGGGGTATAATTTCATACTTGCAACTTCAATTTTAGAGTAAAATAACTGTCACACCAGAACATAGGCTCCCAAACTAATACTGCCAAAAAAAAAATTATTTGAAAGTCATATAAGTCTTTAGAAAGAAAGACTTCTCTATTTCCACCAAGCCCAAATTCATATTATTCTAATTGCCTTGGAAATTTTCAAAACCACCAATGACATCTTTTTAAAGTTAATAATTTAGTATTACTTTTAAAAGAGGGGTTTGTATTAACCAGAATTATGAGGTGGGATAATCATTATATTTCTCATTCAATTAAAAAAATCCAAAGTTTGCCTGAACAGAGAGCCTAAATAAACTATCTGCTTTTGAAGTTTTTAAGTATGTAAAGTATATTAATTAGATCTAATTAGACTAAATCATTTAAACCCTTCTGTCTCCCATATGACATCATCCAAGTTTGACTATTTTTGGCAGCAGGATTTAAAAGAAGAAACTAAGATATCTGACTACAACAGAAATTAACTTCAAGGAATTAAATATCCCCAAGCTTTAAGACCAAATCCCATACTTTAAAACTTGACTAAAGATTTTCTTACGGTAAAATTATTTTTTAAAAGATATCAATATTAGCAGTTAATTTGATTTTCCGAAGTTGATTATCACTAAAATGTACATACAAAACACATATTGAGTAATTTAAATATTTTCAGCCTTATTTTTTCTCTAAAACAAAATAACTTTACTCACATTTCTCCCATCTAGCAATTCCATGCACTTTTCATTTCTGTTGAAGTTACCAACTACCTCAGGATGGACACAAGTATGATCCCTGCTGGAAAGAATAGTCATCGGGACCCTTGAATATGCCGTCCTCCGGAGCTCTCTAGTAATCTGAGCAATCTGCTTGTGTGTGCGTGTCCCAAAATATATTTTGGGTATCTTGGATTTCCCTGCATGATCCTTCTTAATGGTATTCGACGACTCTTGACTGTTTCCTTGTTTAGTAGAACAACAGCACCTAGAACAGTGGCCAGGGGGCTGTAAGAAAGGAAAGAAATGATAACTAATATCTAAACTACCATAAAAAAATGTTATCAAACCTCACATGGAATCAGAACCTGTAAGTAATGAATCACAATGGTCAAATAAAGAGAAATTACAAGAAATTATAGTATCTAAAACTTGCCATTAAAGAAAAAACTACAAATACAATTTAAAATTGGTCCTCATTCTTTTAAAAGTTATAAATGATGTTTCCACATTTGCACACTTTCTAACATACCACCCTAACTCTCCAGTTCCAAATGTTTTGAGTACATTTTAACTCTCCTCTTTCATAAATTATAAAAGTGATAAAGTAGGAACAATTTTAATTTTTTCTTAGGCTTCATATGAACTTGTGGTATTATAGTTTAGAGTTAATAGTTTTGTTCACAGCATAGTTCATTCAAATATTCCTTAATACACCAATGCTTTTGAAGTGCTTTTAAATATAGTTTACAAAAGAATAGAATTATCAAGTTGAATCTAAAGTATCACTTAACAACTTCAAGAAGAGGGAATTCTTCTTTAGCAAAGGTACGAAAATAAATGCAAAATATTAATATTTAATAATGAAAGCAGGTTGCTCGTGTGGAACAAGTATATCTGAAATTCAATTACCTGTCATGGAACGTAAACCCATCGTAAAATTATCATCCAGGATAGTTTTTCCCGGACAATTTCACTTGTAACTCAGTTTCAGAACTGAAATAGTTATATACATGTCTCTTTAAACAAACCATATGGAACATCAGGAATATAGTCTACTTAATTTACCTGAATTTTCTCTTCTGTTTCCAAATCCTCAAATACTAAAAAAAAAAGAAGTTTAATGCTATATATTAGAACTCACAGGTTCTTAATAACTACTCCCTTCTAAGTCTCAATTATTACACCAAATGACACAGAACAAAGTCTCATTTTAGAGAAATAGTGTAAAATGGTTAATTTATAGAAGTGGTCATTGATGGGGAAAGAAAAAAGGTAAATAGCATTGTAACTTGAAAGACTTTGTGCTAAAGAGTTTTAATTTAGTAGAACACGCACTCTACTTGATTTTTTTTTATTGTTATTATTGTAATCAGTAAGATTAGCCTTCATAAACAAATGCTAAGTCATAGCATGTTACACCACAATACTGGGGATCAAGCTGTCTTTTAGCCTCAACTCAGTGGAAAAGCAAGTTCAAATTACTCCCAGTCTCACTCAACCTTGTCCGCCATTAAATATTACAATACATGATAGAATGGATGTAAATGTGACCCTTCTGGAGCTGTCACTCACTGGGATAAAAGGTTCACTGATGTGCCAAATAAACAGTCAGTCAAAGCAGATAAAGTTACAGCCATGCTGGAATTGTTACATTCTCCTCTCAGGTTGCCAGTAACAGCAGATTTCATTACAGAGTGCTGCCACATTAAATAGCCAGTTCCAAATATCCTGCCTTCTATATTGAATAATTACTTATTCACTAAAAGGATAAAAAGAAGAGTTATGAATGGGGCTCTTGTCAACAGTGAGGCAGAAAACAGCTGACATGTGGTTTATGTTACATATGTTGCAATATCCAACAATTTATGGTCACAGAGAAAATGGAATGCAAATTATATCATGATATTTCTGACTGAATTCTTTTTTGGCTTTTGCAATGATCATATTAATCAATTAACATACAAAAAGAATTAAGGTAACTCAAGTAGAATTAATTTACTTTTTCATACCATCAATCATTTCGCTCAATTATACTATTTATCTTCCTTATGATACAGTTAAATTAATGTGAATACTAGAATGCTAGGGCCCAATGCATTGTTATGTACTACATAGATACATTATATCTAAGCATAAAAGTAATCCAATAAAGTAGCTTTTTCTCAAGGCTGAGAAAACTTACTTTTTGATGTTATACTTTTCAACATCAATTCCACTTAAAGCTTTACCATCTACTTCTTTTAATTTCACCTTTCCTTTTGGTCAAAAAAATTCAAACAATAATACAGAAATATTGTTTAAAAATCAACTATCCCATCACAAATAATTTAGTGTATAACTTACTGACCTTCATATATACATATCTTTCATACCTTTTTCTCAAATAGAAAGGGATGCTATTATACAGTTTTACAACTAGATACTTTGTTTTCAAAGTTTTTAATTTTTAAAAAGGGTGAATTTGGCACGAATAATTTAATGTTCTACTTATCTTTAAATGTTACACTAGTACTGGTACTAACAAAAGCAAAAGATCAAGAACTAGTATCAGAAAACTTTTCTCACTAGAGTGACTTTAGTTAGGACCTTAAATCTGTTTTTCACTTCATAATTCAGAATACTATAAACCACAGCTAACTTTATATTAAACATGTTTTTCTTTGTTTTTTAAGTTGTAAAGTAATATGAACAAATTATAACATCTATGAACTTGACTAGACTCCTCAAGAAGATGGTCTTCCTTTTTTCTTTTCTTTTTTTTTTTTTTTGAGACATACTTTCACTCTTTTTGCCCAGGCTAGAGTGCAATGGCATGATCTCGGCTTACTACAACCTCCGCCTTCCAGGTTCAAGTGAGTCTCCTGCCTCAGCCTCCTAGTAGCTGGGCTTACAGGCGTCCACCACTACGCCTCGCTAATTTTGTATTTTTAATAGAGACGGGGTTTCTCCGTGTTGGTCAGGCTGGTCTCGAACTCCCAATGTCAGGTGATCCGCCCGCCTCGGCCTACCAAAGTGCTGGGATTACAGGCGTGAGCCACCATACCTGGCCAAGAAGATGGTTTTCAATGGGTACTTAGGCAAGTAGGGAATAAGGTAGAAATTAAAAGTTAATTATTTTTCCTTTGCGTCATTAAACAGAAATTATTTCTCCAGAAGCGATCTTCTATTAAAGTTTCCATTTAAAAGATTTGGTACAGGCCAGGCACCATGGCTCACATCTGTAATCCCAGCACTTTGGGAGACCGAGGCAGGTGGATTGCTTGGGGTCAGGAGTTCGAGACTAGCCTGGCCAAGGTGGTGAAACCCCGTCTCTACTAAAAACACAAAAATTAGCCAGGCATTGTGGCACGCGCCTGTAGTCCCAGATACTCGGGAGGCTGAGGCAGGTGAATCACTTGAACCAGGGAGGCACAGGTTACAGTGAGTCAAGACCAGCCACTGCACTCCAGCCTCGGTGGCAGAGCAAGATTCCATCTCAAAAATAAATAAATAATAAAATAAAAGATTTGGGGCCGGGCACGGTGGCTCAAGCCTGTAATCCCAGCACTTTGGGAGGCCGAGACGGGCGGATCACGAGGTCAAGAGATAGAGACCATCCTGGCTAACACGGTGAAACCCCGTCTCTACTAAAAAAATACAAAAAACTAGCCGGGCGCGGTGGCCGGCGCCTGTAGTCCCAGCTACTCGGGAGGCTGAGGCAGGAGAATGGCGTAAACCCGGGAGGCGGAGCTTGCAGTGAGCTGAGATCCGGCCACTGCGCTCCAGCCTGGGTGACAGAGCCAGACTCCGTCTCAAAAAAAAAAAGATTTGGTACAATCATATTTGAAGAAGACAGAAAAACTCATTGTAGTAATATAACAAAGGCTTCAAAAAGTCACTTACTTTATAACAAAAGATAATTACCTATATCAAAATCAGCAACTTTCAATGCTCTAAGAAAACTAGAGGAAGGATCCTGATGCCAGCAGTGTCAGGAGATCGGAATATCCCCCAATCGAATTACCAGGCTAATACTTTATGGCCTCTCTCTGAAACCCTTTGATCCAAGGGTCTTAAAA
The DNA here is from genome assembly GCF_024542745.1 of Macaca thibetana thibetana. Taxonomy (NCBI): domain Eukaryota; kingdom Metazoa; phylum Chordata; class Mammalia; order Primates; family Cercopithecidae; genus Macaca; species Macaca thibetana. The sequence goes on from NC_065593.1 coordinate 34,678,979, forward strand.
CAATTAGATGAATAAAATTAAACAATTTTGTATCTCTTATTGAGTATTTTTCCTGCTAAGAAATGATCATGTTTATCTTTCACAAAGACTTTTTTCTTTTCCCTTTGCTGTTTAAATAGACAGAGATTTCCTTTTCTCCAGGAAACTAGAGAATAAATTTTATAATATTCATTCTCATCCAATATATCTGAAAATCAATACATAAAACACATGAGCTTCCCAAAATCTGTAACCTCTAAGACCTGTAAGTGGCTACACAGTACCAGAACCAATCTCTTTAAGAAATGGCTTCTTCTCCAAGCTAGAAACTGTTCAGAGTCCTTTTACTTCAAGAAAAGGCAAGAAAACCCAACCCAAGTAACTGCAAAAATATACTATCATTAAAAAAAAAAAACACAAGAGATACATGTGGATGTGACAGCTATAATATTTTCATGTGCAGTAGCCAATTGTTTAAAATACATTTCAAATCTACAATTACCAAAACTGTTCTAATAGAACATCAGCAACCAAGGACTTTCAGAAAATTTTTCTTGTGTTTAATAAATTATATTCCCTCTCTTGTTCCATTATATAAAGACATGTCTAAATTCTTTCAAGGATGAAGGATTCGAAGATTTGATCTTGAAAGAAAGGCGAATTGCTGAGTCCTTTTCACTATTCCTTTCACAAGCTATAATTATAAGTTCAAATGGTAACATACCACAATGTCAACTTCTAAAGTTTTATAACTTTCTCCAAACTTTTCCTACTACTCACACAAAAAATATACTATGCCTAAATACCTGAAAAATAAGCATGGTGATTAAATATTTTTAGAAATGGAAAATGATAAAGAAGTAGTTAGGAACTAATTTTATTGCCAAAGAAGAAGTTCCTTTGCTAACTGTAAATCAGGAGAGATTCTCAAAGGAGACTACAAATTGAATTCCAAAAGCAGGCATGACTATGAAAACTAAGTATATAAAGAAGTAGAGAGAAAAAAAGACTGAAGAGAAACCTGTTTGAATGAAATAAAAGGAAAACTAGGTCAATGAAACAGTAAAAAAAACAAACAAAAACTTGTATTTTTCCATAACTTTCCACATGTGCATGTATTGTCTTTCCAACCACACTGCAAATTCCTTGAAGACAGAAACTATGTCTTACATTTCTTTATATAGCTCATTCAGTGAGTGGTGTTTTGCACATAACTGTAATTTAGCTTTTTTTAAATTGATGAGTTATGACTAAATGTCCCTGAACCAAATTCTGTACCCATGCATTACAATTAAATCTGACAGATGCTTAAATTATGTCCTAATTTGAAGTGCTGCACATATTAAAAAGTTACTTCAAAATCCAGATTAGCTTTTAAAGGAAAAAGTACAGGACAATTACTATTTTTCAAGGCCAAAAAGAAAAATCATCTTGTGCTAGTATTTTAGTAGTGACAAACATATATCCCAATATTTTCATTATTAATAATACTGCCATTTTTTAAAGCTGTCCTTCTGCTAAGCATTTTTCATGTAATATCCCATTTCATTCATTCATTGACTCAAGAGACATTAGAATCCCTGATATATCAAGCCACGGAGAAGACAATGACAAGGATCACCTCATCTTACTGACAAAGAGAGCTTCATTCTTAAATTGTTCTACAAAGTGTAGTTCTTGGAGTTTATCAAACCATTTTCACTCATAAACTAAGGAATTGTTTAAAGTTAGTTCTATTATTTTATGCATGCAATTACAAAATATTCCTAAGTACAATCTTCAAGTTTTATTTCATAAAAATTGTTTTAACTTATTAGTTGACATTTAAATCAAATATGTTGTAACAAGATCTATGTTATGTCCCCCAAGGGAAAAATAAAAAACAAAAACTTTCAATTAATAGACTCTCTAGAGCAAGAGTCAACAAAACAGCCAGACAGTAAACATTTTAAGCTTCAAAGGCTATATGGTCTCTTCTTTCATAGGAAGATATCTTTTACGATCCAAATGTAGAGAAGGATTTCCTAAAACAATAAACCAAAAGCACAAATGACTGAAAACACAGCTTCATTAACATGTTAAACTTCTATTTAAAAATACATATTCCTTAAAGAAAGAAAGAAAAATAGGTAGAAAGGGGGCACAGGCTGACAGAAGATATTTTCAATGCATACAATCAAGTGAGGATCAGTATCTACAATATATAAAGAATTCCAGTAAATCTATTTTTAAAAGACAAACCCTACAGAAAACCAAGAACAGGCAAATCACAGAAGAGAAAAGCTGAAAGGCTAATAAGTATCTGAAAAGATGTGCCATCTAACGTACAACTTCACTAGTAATTAGGAAAATGCAAATTAAAACCATAATTAGATTCCATTTCCTATCCACCAGAAGAAACTCTTATTCATAGATGATCTAAGTATAAATTGGCACAACTACTTGAGAGCAAATTGGTGATCTAATGAAATCAAAGATACATACACCCTTTGACGCAGCATGACACTGTTAGGTACACATGCTAGAAAAACTCTTGCAAATTAAGACAGATACAAGAGGAATATTAATTGCAGCATTGTTTTAATAGTGAGAAAAACAAGCTACATGTATCAACAGAAGGAATGGATAAGTAAATTGTGGGGTTTTTTCCAATCAATGGAATAATATTATAATGAAAAAATATGAATGACAGTTGTATACATCGACGTCGATAAACATGAACAAGCAGTTGAACAGGCTGAGTATGGCTTAAACAAAATTTCATTTTCCCCATAAAATTCTAAATAAGTTGATGATAGAAATAAAAATATAAAACTTCAGGTAGAGAGTGAGGAATCACAACTATGGAAGACGATCTTTAAAGCTAACAATTGTCGTGAAAAATATACCTGAAAAATGCTAGAAGTGCCGGAAAAAAAAAAACACACACACACACACACACACAGTTAATATACTCTGTTCTGGTTTCTCCTCAGTTGTTTCATACCTGGCAGAATAGCTTTCATCTTAACACCTCCTCCCCAAAAGTTTTCAACCTACTTTATTAGGAAATGGGTTCTCAAATTAGGGTCCATGGGCTGTTACAGATCACCAAGAAACTACAGAGACAATTTTGTGTGCATTTTTAGAAAGTGAACCCATAACTTTCACCAGGTGCTCAAAGGAGATTGTGACTGATTTGGGTGAGGGCTTTATTCCAGAATTGATATCTGATTTTATAACAGAAATCAAATGGAAGCAACATTTTCTTTACAATCAAATTAGCCAGACATAGTTATTCTGTAAAGGAATAAACAGTAGTCAAAAGAAGACAATTTCATAAAGGTTCCTCCACTGCTTCTGAACTCATTTCTATTGTAATGTTTGTTAATTAACTAATATTAACATAAGACTAAAATACTTAGTTCACTAATGTATATTTCTAACTTCATTTTACAGATAAAAAAGGAAACTCAAAAGAATTATTCAAGTTTCCACAAAATATGTAATAAATTTGTGGAGAAGTTGAAATTCATAACCTTAAATCTTAAAGTGAAGCTTTAACAGGATTGTTTTCATCTACAACTTAAGCAAAAAAGCAAAATACTGCCCTTTATTTCAAAAAGTCATGCACATGAAGAGCTAGTGGTAAAAGGCCAATGAACATAGAATTATACTACAATCTTTGAGACATAAAAAAGAGTTTGTTAATCTTTATCAACCATTTGCTGTTGTCTGAGCCATCTAAACAGGTACTGAATGCCCGTTGTGCAAAATCTCACATTAGCACACACTCTAGTGAGATAGCATAAGTAACATAACTATACCTTTTCAACTATTCTTTTTTAAAAATTCAAACAGTAGTAGTACCCTACTGCCACCGTTTCATGATTATACTGCACAAAGCAGCTGTTTATCCACTCACAGCAACCAGCAGGTGAACCTGATTCAATATTTATCACAGGCTTTCACAGATCACTGCTAACCAAGCAAACGTTTTAATTAAGCTGGAACTTGCTTCAAAGAGCTCATTCAAGATGTCAATCAGCAGGCAAGGGATCAGATACAGTGTCAGGTGAGAGTGTGTAATACAAATCCACAACTTTCTTCATCCCATCGCTGTAAATTAGCCTGCTCTAAAGTTCAGACTCTGATTGTAACAGACTGCCAGTCTCCTGGAATGTGTAACTGAAGTCACTCAAATTCTATTGTGAAGGTTGTAAGCAATATGTTAAACTGCAATGGGCTAGCACATTAAGACAGATCCTTTTCACGGTTGTTTTTTGATACCATAAGTGTTTGTTACCCTACTCTCCACTTACTGTTTACTTTCTTGCCTAGTGTAAATGGGAATTCCTTAACACAGTTGCTCCAGTTTCTGAAAAGTCTGTGTTTCAGTAGAGTAAATCAATAAGAATTCTCAGTTTAAGAACAAGATCATAAAGATGACTGACCTGCTATAAATCAAAAATTATCCTGGTATAATAGAACTTTACATAGATGTGATTATAGCAATGAGTCTCAAAGCAGTGACGAGTCACACTGATCAACTTCATGAGAAAAACCCAGGGTGTTTATAAAAAATAAAAAGTGGAAAAGAAGACTCAAACGAGAAAAATGGGGAAGTGGGCGGGTAGGGGGGAAAATCTCTTCTTTTTTTTTTTTTTTTTTTTTTTTGAGACGGAGTCTTGCTCTGTCACCCAGGCTGGAGTGCAGTGGCCGGATCTCAGCTCACTGCAAGCTCCGCCTCCCGGGTTTATGCCGTTCTCCTGCCTCAGCCTCCCGAGTAGCTGGGACTACAGGCGCCCGCCACCTCGCCCGGCTAGTTTTTTTGTATTTTTTAGTAGAGACGGGGTTTCACCGTGTTAGCCGGAGAATGCCAGCTAAGAATTGTACATAACATGATAGAATTTTAAAAATCACCATTTTGTAACTTTCATGTACTAACTGATTCAGACAAGTTACATAAATGGATGCGGAAATCTTTCAGTGAAAAGTTTTTAGGGAACAGAATATTGACAAAGTCTCAAAATGTCACCCCACAGATTATTCATTAATTACAAAAGGAAAATGTACCTTTACAATGAAGAGACCTGGCGGTGACCACTTTAACCAAGTGGTGAAATTCAGCATCAATGGTATTGAGACTAACTGGCTTCATATGCCTCCTGATAAAAGAAACATACTCATGTGCCCATCTTCAATAAAACTATATGATTACTAAATCCAAACAAACAAGACATGAATCAAAAAGAACCTGGGAATAGAGAAACTGGTAAAAAGACATATATGTATTATTTAGTTGGTGAAAATTAATCCAATCGTAATTTATGATATGTACACTTGGTTATAGATTGTATTTCAAAAAGGCTTTTAAAAACTCCTATCCCTTGGGAGTGCAGGTAATTTTTACTTTCTCCTTTAGGGTATTTTTCGAACTTTCTTCAATGAACCTTTTAAAATGAGAAAACAGGCCGGGCGCGGTGGCTCAAGCCTGTAATCCCAGCACTTTGGGAGGCCGAGATGGGTGGATCACGAGGTCAGGAGATCGAGACCATCCTGGCTAACACAGTGAAACCCCGTATCTACTAAAAAATACAAAAAAAAACAGCCGGGCGAGGTGCCGGGCGCCTGTAGTCCCAGCTACTCGGGAGGCTGAGACAGGAGAATGGGGTAAACCTGGGAGGCGGAGCTTGCAGTGAGCTGAGATCCGGCCACTGCACTCCAGTCTGAGCGATAGAGCGAGACTTTGTCTCAAAAAATAAATAAATAAATAAGAAAACAACACTATCCTATCATTTTCCACATATTAGCCAAAATGCTATAAATAAAACATATGAAATAGAGATTTTTGCTTCTATGGGCTTTAAAAATTAAATTAGTTATTATTAACATACAAGTATCTATAAAGCAGCACTACCCAATAGGATTTTCTGCGATGACAGCATATTTGATATCTGCACTATTCAATATATTTGGCATTAGCCGCATGGGCAATTGAAATGTAATTAGTACAACTAACTGAATTTTAATTTTAATTAATCAAAAAACATAAATACATGCGGCTAGTGGACGGAATACATTTAAAGTATTATCAGAGATTCTAGAAAACCAATGGTTATTGCAGGTGCACATATGTGTGAGAAATTCTCTTCGTAAATTCAACTTAGAAAGGAAAAAGGAAAAGTACACTGTAAAACTTGTGTGTTCATAGGTAAAAATGGGTTCTGCAGGTTGCAGCTCATGAAAACTGGGTCCACAATTTTTGTAGATTAGTAAACTACTTTTCTTAATCTTTTTTCTTCTAATCTTTGTCTGAATTCCAATCAAAATCCTAGCATGATTTTTTTTTTTTTTTTGGGGTAATCTAAAATATGTCTCTAAATTTAATCTTGAAAATAATTAAGTGAGAATAACCAAAACTTTTTGGAAAAACAGGATGGGGCCGGGTGTGATGGCTCACACCTGTAATCCCAGCACTTTGAGAGGCCCAGGCAGGCATATCACTTGAGCTCGGGAGTTCGAGACCAGCCTGGGCAACATGGCAAGACCTCATCTCTAAAAAGAAAAAAAAAAAAAAAAAAAAAAAGATGGGCAAGTAGGGTATATATTTCTACAGCTGTAACAATTTCAAATATATGATAAAGATGCTGTATTAGCCACCTCTATGGACATGTGTCCACCCATTTACTCTGAAATCATCTATATCCCCTGCCGAAAGGCTGAACCTACTATCCACATTAATAACACATGTCCAAAGACACTCTCAGGCATAGCAAGATCAATTAGTTTCACTTTCCCAAGAATTTGTATTTGGGGCATTTAGACTGAGTTGATTAAGGACAGAGAATAGGCCACATTATTTGGTAGATTTTAGGCTTTCACTTTGAGATGTCATGGTAAGGTCATATGAAAGAGTGTGAGTATCCAGAAAAACCAATCTACATAAAACAATGAGAAAACTTTGCTGAGAAATGCAGATGTCACACTAAAGGCCCCAAAGAGAACAGAGAAGCTGCCTAAAAACTTTTCCATTCCAATGAGGGGAATTATATCTCCTGCATGATCTTTCTTTTAGTGGGTTTCTATTTCTTAAAAAGCAGATCATTCCCTTAAAAATCCAATTTCAAAATGGGCCAAAAATTTGAATAGATATTTCTCAAAAGATATACAAATGGCAAACAGGCATATGAAAAGGTGCTCAACATCACTGATCATTAGAGAAATGTAAATCCAAACTACAATGAGATATAATTTCATCCCAATTAAAATGGCTTTTATTGGCTGGGCACAGTGGCTCGCACCTGTAATCCCAGCACTTTGGGAGGAACAGGTGTGTGGATCACCTGAGGTCAGTAGTTCGAGACCAGCCTGGCCAACTTGGTGAAACCCCATCTCTACCAAAAATACAAAAATCAGCCAGGCGTGGTGATGCACACCTATAATCCCAGCTACTCAAGAGGCTGACACAGGAGAATCGCTTGAACCCAGGAGGCGGCGGTTGCAGCAAGCTGAGATCGTGCCACTGCACTCCAGCCTGGGCGACAGAGTAAGACTCTGTCTCCAAAAAAAAAAAAAAAAAAAAGGCTTTTATCCAAAACACAAGCAATAACAAATGCTGGCGAGGATGTGGAGAAAAGGGAACCCTTGTACACCATTGGTGGGAATGTAGATTAGTACAACCACTATCAAGAACAATTTGGAAATTCCTCAAAAAACTAAAAATCGAATTACCATATGATCTAGCAATCCCACTGCTAGGTATATATCCAAAAGAAAGAAAATCAGTATATCGAGGAGATATCTGCACTCTTATGTTTATTGCAGCACTACTCACAATAGCCAAGATTTGGAAGCAACCTAAGTGTCCATCGACAGATGAATGAATAAAGAAAATGTGGCACATACACAATAAAGTACTATTTAGCCATAAAAAGAATGAGATCCTGTCATTTTCAGCAACATAAATGGAACTGGAGGTCATTATGTTAAGTAAAACAAGCCAGGCACAGAAAGACAAACTTTGCATGTTCTCCCTCATTCGTGAGAGCTAAAAATTAAAACAGGTGAACTCATGGAGAGAGAGAGTAGAAGGGTGGTTAGCAGAGGCTAGGCAAGGTAGTCTAGGGAGGGGACAGAGTGGGGGTTGTTAATGGGAACAAAAAAAGTAGTTAGAAAGAATAAATAAGACCTAGTATTTACTAGTACAATAGGGTGAATATAGTAAAAAATAATGTAATTGTACATTTAAAAATAACTAAAAGAGTATAATTGGATTATTGGTAACACAAAGGATAAATGCTTGAGGTGATAGATACCTCATTTACCCTAACATGATTATTACACATTGCATGCCTGTATCAAAATGTCTCATGTACTTCATAAGTATATACAGCTACTAGGTACCCACCAAAATTAAAAATTTTTTTAAAAAGCAAACCACCCTTTTTAAACCAGGTAGCATTTCAAATCTGTGGGGGAAATTATTCAACTAATATTTAGATGAATGACTATTTGGGGAAAAAAATTAGATCCTATCTCCCACCTTACATCAAAATAATTTACAGTTGAATTAAAGATCAATATATAAGAACTGAAACCATGAGACTTCCAGTCTAATATGGTAGATTAGGTACACATATTTGCTCTCCTTCCCACCTAAAACACCACTAAAATAAACTTACTTAGTAGCTGAAGTTGCAAACTGAGGTCCACAAATCATACCTGGTTTACAATCATGTTTTGAATGGCTACACAGAGTTTTATAAATTTGAACCACTTAAAAATTATGAGATGAAAATCCATAGTGTTGGTTTCCTCTAGAAAAACTGGTTGACTGGCCACATTAGGCCTGTATTCTTACAGGACAGCAATTCACTAACATTGACTAGATTGTCACATTTGGATGAGACATATACTCTCAAGATATCATAGTCCCTGCCACTTAAAGAATGTAAGCACATGCACTTAGACCCCTTCTTTCATTCATGCTACCTATCTGGTGCTCATTTAAGTTGCCAATCCTGGTTACAGAAGTGTAAAAAGGGCCGGACGCAGTGGCTCACGCCTGTAATCTCAGCACTTGGGAGGCCGAGGTGAGTGGATCACTTGAGTTCAGGAGTTCAAAATCAGCCTAGCCAACATGGTTAAACCCTGTCTCTACTAAAAATACAAAAATTAGCCAAGCGTGGTGGCATGGACCTGTAATCCCAACTACTCGGGAGGCTGGGGCAGGAGAATCACTTGAGCCAGGGAAGTCAAAGTTGCAGTGAGCTGAGATCCCACCATTGCACTCCAGCCTGGGCAACAAAGTGAGACTCTGTCTAAAAAAAAAAAAGAAAGAAAGAAAGAAAGAAAGTACACTCCACAGAGTGGGAAGGGGCTTGAGCAAGAGGCTCAAGAGTACCGGTTACAAAACTTTCTGAGGTTTAAATACTCTCTAGAGGTTTCCCATTGGTTATTTTGCTGCACACTATGTAAATGAACACGTGGCCTGTGACCAGTCTGATTGGTTGTGGGAGGCGACCAGTCAGAAGCGGAAAGGAAGTTACAGTTACATCCTATGCAAATGAAGACACGGCCCATGACCAGTCTGATTGGTTGTGAGAGGGGACCAATCAGAGGCTGAAGTGAAGTTACAAAGTTACACCCTATGTACATGAAGACTGGTTCTGGGAAGACTGGTTCTTTCCATTCTTTCATCTGCCATTCAGTAGAAAGGCGGGGTGTTGCAAACGGAGTAGCCTCTGATCCTTTCGTTACTTGGGCATGGAGAGGTGAGTTTTTCTTTTTGATTCACTTTTTCCTGTCAGTGTGAATCAGCCTTAGGTTCCCTGCCTCCAGACCCTATTCTCCTGCCTCAATTTCATTATTTTTTTCTGTATTTTTTACCTTTTTATTTTTAATTTAATTTTTTTAGAGACAGGTTCTCATTCTGTCGCCCAGGCTGGAGTACAGTGATATAATCATAGTTCACTGCAACGTTGAACTCCTAGGTTTAAGCAATCCTCCTGCCTCAGCTTCCTGAATAGCTGGGATTATAGGCACATGCTACCACGCCTGGCTACTTTTTGCGGTTTTTGTCTTTTTAAAATTTTTCTTAAGATACAGGGTCTCTCTCGCGCGCCCATGCTGGAGTTTAATGGCACAATTATGACTCACTTCATCCTCAACCCCCAACCTCCCGGCTCACGTGATCCTTCCATCTCAACCTCCCAAGTAGCTGGGGCTACAGGTGCATATCACCACATCAGGCCACCATTTCATTCTCAACAGATATTGAAGGCTCAATGAACATTACTGGTAGAAATAAGCAACAAAATAAATAAATCTCACATTAACTAAAACTGCACATGAAAACATTTGTTATTGACTAAAAATTGTCCGAAGAATCAATAATAGCCACCAGAAAAAGAACTAAATGACAGAAGACATAATCAATAAAAACCTGGTGTGCCTGGTTTTTGATGTGAAAAACATAAATTAATGAATGAAATGTCTTCCCTATAAACATTACATAAAATTAGTAAATGACAAAAAATAAAAGAAGAAAAGCTATTTGACAAATTGATAACGGGATTCTCATAAATTTTTTTCTGTAAAATCTTCGATTTTACTAGAATTTTTATAAGCAAATATCACTTTTATAAAAACAATTACATTCAAAGAAAACATATACAGAAAACAATATACAGGGTAGAGATACTACCAAAAGGAGAAGTAACTAGTTTTTCAGGGCTTGCAGAATCATTTTACTCAATTTGATAAGACTTTCCTCTTACTAATAGATCCAGTATGTGCCTTCCAGGAAAAATGCACCAAAAAGTGCCAAGGAAGAAAGGGAACTGACGGACTATCCAGTAAGGCCAGTCAAATCAATCACATAGGTTAATGAGATGACTGAATAGAAAAACAGACTGCTCTCACATCTACTATTGTTCAGAATATTAGATTAAGGAAAGAGCTGAGACAAGATTTCCTTGTGGAAGGACAGGAGAAAACATAACATGGTTATAGCTAAGGAAAAGAAATCAATAAAAAGGAGGAAAATAATCGACAAACATCCAGTGACATGTAAATGTGCAGTGGGATGTGAATGGAGAAAAGTTTGTGTTTAAAAAAGAAAAGGCACTGTATGACTAATATGGGGACCAACAAGTTTTCAGTTTAAAGGTGGGAGGGTTCCAAATGACAACAAAGTCCAATGTGTAGTGGTGTTGTTGAATTAATGGCTAAATTAGGTCGTAAGTTTCAAGAAGGCTGAGGAACTATGGTCAAAATAGGAGATCATCAACAAAGATCACGAAGTACCCCTGGATGGTGACTGCTTCTCCTACTCCAGATTCACAGAGTAACAAGGAGAATCTGACATTTTTACTGCCCTGATGTGTGCCTACTTCACCAAACCTCAAAAGCACCTATCTTTAAAAGATTCATACATGTTTCCAATGCTGTTGTCAATATCAATTATCTACTGAATGAAACACTAACCTTGCACAAGTAATGCAACATCTGGCTTATAGTAGTTTTCACTTAGAACAATGCATATATTTGTTTAAGTTTTCCAAAAGGCCAACATTTAAAGAAACAATAAATGTCCTTAAAAATATGAATGTATGGACTTCTGCTTTTAGCCATAAGAAATTTTATCCTTGCACCATAAACTACTAACAAATTGAACAAGATACATGAAACAATAGTTTTCAGACACTGAATTGTGATCTCAGAGAGGAAACAATGAGGTGATAACTACATTACTTTACTTCTACAGATGAAAACACAATAACTGAAAAAAAAAATCCACTAGTAAGATTAACACCAAATTAGAAACAGCAGAAGAAGAGATCAAGGAGCTTGACAAATCAGTGATAGAAGATAGACAAAATGAAGCACAAAAAAGAAAAAGTAGCTTAAAAAATGAACATATAGTCAGTGAGGTATAATATCAAGCTGTCTAATATACACATAATTGAAGTCTGAAAGAGAAAAAATCAGTACTTAAAAAAACATTTTTTTCATGAAACAAATTTTTCATAATTTGATGAAAACTATAAAACCACAGATCCAAAAAGCTCAATGAGCCCCAAGCACACAATAAACACATACACACCTTAGTTGAATTGCTGAAAGCAGAGATAAAGATAGAATTTTTTTTTTTGAGATGGAATTTTGCTCTTTTTGTCCAGAGTGATCTCAGCTCACTACAACCTCCACCTCCTGGGTTCAAGCGATTCTCCTGCCTCAGCCTCCTGAGTAGCTGAGATTACAGGCATGTGCCACTGTGCCTGGCTAATTTTTATATTTTTATTAGACACAGGGTTTCATCATGTTGGCCAGGCTGGTCTCAAACTCCTGGCCTCAGGTGATCCACCCGCCTCAGCCTCCCAAAGTGCTGGGATTACAGGCATGAGCCACTGCGCCCAGTCTAAGATAGACTTTTTAAAGCAGCCACAGATTACGCTATAGAAACTATGTAAGACAAGCCAAGGGCAAAAAATATCTTCTAAGTGCTGAAAGAAAGAAAATGTCAACCTAAAATTCAATACCCAGTGAAAATGTGTTTCAAAACAAAGCAACGGTCCCTATCAATAACCCAATGAAGTTTCTTGCAGAAATAGAAAAATCCATCCTAAAATTCACATGGATTCTCAAGGAACCCTGAATAACCACAATAACCTTGAAAAAGAACAAAACTGGAGGTCTCACATTTCCTGATTTCTAAACTTACTACAAAGCTACAGTAAGCAAAACAGCATGGTACTGGCATAAAAACAGAAAATAGACCAACGGAATAGAATAGAAATTCCAGAAGCCAATACCCACATATATGGTCAAATAATTTTCAGCCAGCCTATCAAGACCATTCAATTGGGAAAAGAACATTTTCATTTCAATGGGAACATTGAACATTTCAAAGGAAAAAGGTCATTCAATGGGAAAAGAACATTGTTTTTTCAACAAATGGTGCAGGGAAACCTGGATATCTACACACAAACAATGAAGTTGTACCATTATAACATATGCAAAAATTAACTCTAAATGGATCAAAATCTTAAATATAAAAGCTAAAATCATAAAACTTTTCCAAAGGCACTGGCAATAAAAAATAGATAAATTTGACTTCATGAAAATTAAAAACACTTATGTATTATAGACCACCATCAAGAGTAAAAAGGCAACATACCAAATGGGAGAAAATATTTACAAATCATGTATCTGATAAAGTATTAGTATCTGGAATACATAAAGAACTTCCACAACTCAACAACAACAAAAACAATCCAATTCCAAAATGGACAAAGGCAACATCATACTGAATGAGCAAAAGCTAGAAGCACTTCCCTTGAAAACCAGCACAAGAAAAGGAAGCCCTCTCTCACCACTCCTATTAAACTTAGTATTGGAAGTCCTGGCCAGGGCAATCTGACAAGAGAAAGAAATAAAGGCCATCCAAATAGTAAGAGAGGAAGTCAAACTATCCCTGTTTGCAGATGACATGATCCTATATCTAGAAAACCCGATAGTCTCAGCCCAAAAGCTCCTTAAGCTGATAAACAACTTGTCAGGATACTAAATCAATGTGCAAAAATTACTAACATTCCAATTCACCATCAACAGTCAAACTGAGAGCCAAATCAGGAACACAATCCCATTCACAACTGCCACCAAAAATAAAAAATAAATAAAATAACTAGGAATACAGCTAACCAGGTACGTGAAAGATCTCTCTACAAAGGGAACTACCAAGCGCTACTTAAAGAAATCAGAGATTTCTTACAAACAAATGAAAAATCATTCCATGCTCATGGATAGGAATAATCAATATCATTAAAAAGGTCATACCGCCCAAAGCAATTTACAAATTCAATGCTATTCCTATTAAACTACCACGGACATTCTTCAGAGAACTAAAAAAAAACTATTTTAAAACTCATATGGAACCAAAAGAGAGCCCAAAAAAGCCAAGGCAACCCTAAGCAAAAAGAAAAAAGCTGGAGGAGGCATCACACTACCCAACTTCTAACTATATTACATGGTTATAGTAATCAAAACATCATGGTACTCGTACAAAAACAGACACATAGACCAAGGAAACAGAATAGAGAGCCCAGAAATAAGGTCACACCTACAACTATCTGATCTTCGACAAACCTACCAAAAACAAGCAATGGGGAAAGGATTCCTTATTCAGTAAATGGTGCTGGGATAACTGGGTAGGCATACGTAGAAGATTGAAACTGAACCCCTTCCTTACACCATATTCAAAAATTAACTTAAGACAGATTAAAGACTTCAATGTAAAACAAAAACTATAAAAACCCTGGAAGACAACCGAGGCAATACTATTCTGGGCATAGGAATAGGCAAAGATTTCATGATGAAGACATCAAAAGCAATTGCAACAAAAGCAAAAATTGACAAATGGAACCTAATAAAACTAAAGAGTTAATGCACAGCAAAGGAAACTATCAACAGAGTAAACAGACAACCTACAGAATGGGAGAAAATTTTTGTGAACTATGCATCTGACAAAGGTCTAATATCCAGCATCTATAAGGAACTTAAATTTACAGAAGAAAAACGAACAACCTCATTAAAAAGTGGGCAAAGGACATGAATGGACACTTTTCAAAAGAAGATATATATGCAGCCAACAATCCTATGGAAAAAAAGCTAACATTAGTGATCATTAGAGAAATGCAAATCAAAACCACCACAATGAGATACCATCTCACACCAGTCAGAATGGCTATTATTAAAAAGTCAAAAAAAAAAAAAAAACATGATGCTGGTGAGGTTGCAGAGAAAAAGGAACACTTGCGCGCTATTGGTAAGAATGTAAATTAGTTCAACCATTGTGGAAGACAGTGTGGCAATTCTTCAAAGACCTAAAAACAGAAACATCATTTGACCCAGCAATCCCATTACTGGGCATATACCCAAAGAAATATAAATTGTTCTATTATAAAGACACATGCACAAGTATGTTCATTGCAGCACTATTCACAATAGCAAAGACATGGATTCAACCTAAATGCCAATCAATGGTAGACTAGATTTTAAAAATGTGGTACATATACCTATGGAATACTATGCAGCCATTTAAAAAATGAGGTTGCCCAAATGTCCATCAGTGACAGACTGGATTAAGAAAATGTGGCACATATACACCATGGAATACTATGCAGCCATAAAAAAGGATGAGTTTGTGTCCTTTGTAGGGACATGGATGCAGCTGGAAACCATCATTCTTAGCAAACTATCACAAGAACAGAAAACCAAACACCGCATGTTCTCACTCATAGGTGGGAACTGAACAATGAGATCACTTGGACTCGGGAAGGGGAACATCACACACCAGGGCCTATCATGGGGAGGGGGGAGGGGGGAGGGATTGCATTGGGAGTTATACCTGATGTAAATGACCAGTTGATGGGTGCTGATGAGTTGATGGGTGCAGCACACCAACATGGCACAAGTATACATATGTAACAAACCTGCACGTTATGCACATGTACCCTAGAACTTAAAGTATTATAATAATAATAATAATAATAATAAAAAGAAAAAAAAAATGAGGTTGCGTCCTTTGCAGAAACATAGATGGAGCTGGAGACCATTATCCTTAGCAAACTAATGCAGGAACAGAAAACCAAATACCACATGTTCTCACTTATAAGTAGGAGCTAAATCATGAGAACACATGGACACATAGAGGGGAACAACACACAATGGGGCTATCAGTGGGAGGAGGGAGAGGATCAGAAAAATAACTAATGGGTAGTAGGCTTAATACCTGGGTGACAAAATAATCTGTACAATAAACCCCTACCACACAAGTTTACCTATATAACACACCTGCACATGTATCCCTTAACTTTTTAAAATAAAAATTAAATTAAAAAAAAAATGGGGCCGGGAGTGGTGGCTCACGCCTGTAATCTCAGCACTTTGAAAGGCGAGGCAGGCGGATCACTTGAGACCAGGAGCTCAAGACCAGCCTGGCCAATATGGAGAAACCTGGTCTCTACTAAAAATACAAAAAATTAGCCAGGCATGGTGGCATGCACCTGTAATCCCAGCTATTCGGGAGGCTGAGGTGGGAGGACTGCTTGATCCTGGGAGGCAGAGGTTGCAGTGAGCTGAGATAGTGCCACTGCACTCCAGCCTGAGCAACAGAGTGAGGCCCTATTTCGATAAAGGGCAAAGGACTTGAATAGACATTTCTCCAAAGAAAATACACAAATGGCCAATAAGCAGAAGAAAAGATGCTCAACATCAGTAATCATTAGGGAAATGCAAATCAAAAACACAAGACACCATTTCATACCCACAAAAATGGCTATTCTTTTAAAAAGTACAACAAAACAGATAATGAGGTTGGCAAAGATCTGGAGAAATTGGAACCCTTGTGCATTGCGGAACTTTAAAATGGCACAGCCACTGTGAAAAACAGCTTGGCAGTTCCTCAAAAAATTATATATAGAATTACCATATGGTCCAGAAATTCCACTCTAAGGTGTATACCCAAAGGAACTGAAAACAGGGACTCGAACAGATATGTACAACAATGTTCACAGCAGCATTATTCAAAATACCAAAAAGATGGAAACAATCCACATGTCCACTGGCAGATGAATGGACAAACAAAAT
This sequence comes from Macaca thibetana thibetana, assembly GCF_024542745.1. Taxonomy (NCBI): domain Eukaryota; kingdom Metazoa; phylum Chordata; class Mammalia; order Primates; family Cercopithecidae; genus Macaca; species Macaca thibetana. The sequence goes on from NC_065593.1 coordinate 34,695,590, forward strand.
GTGGTATATCCATATGATGGAATATTATTCAGCCATAAAAAGAAATAAAATTCTGACACATACTACATGGTAGATGAACCTTGAAAACATTATGCTAAGTTTTAAAAAAGCCAGACACAAAAGGACAAATATTGTATGATTCCACTTACATGAGGTACCTAGAGTAGTCAAATTCATAGAGACAGAAAGGAGAATGGCATTTTTCCAGGGACTGGACAATAGGGAAATACAGAGATATTGTTTCATGGGTATGGTGTTTCAGTTTGGAAAGATGAAAAGGTTCTGGCACTGGATAACAGTATATGAATATGCATAATACCACCGAATTTACACTTAAAAACAGTTAAATGGTAAATTTTATGTTATATATATTTTACCGTTAAAAACATGAAGGTAAGAAAAAATCTGAAAAAAATCTTTGCAATGCAAATGTTAAATAAAGCTCTACAAGCTAATAGAAAAGTTACATAATATAGAAACTTGGACCTACACAATGAAGGGCACTAGAGGTGAAAAACTGGAGGGTTAAGGAAGAAATTATTTTCTTCATTTGTAAATATGTACATAGCTGATGATTTAAAGCAAAAATAACAAAACACTGTGAGGGCTATGATAAATGTAGAAGTAAAATATTTGACAAAAATGGCACAAAACATGGGAGAGTGGACATGGAAGTGTATTGGCAGAAGGTTCCTACACATTATTTGTGAGTTGAAATATTATTTGAAGGTACACTGTGGTAAGTTTAAGATGCAAAGTATGAAGCAACTCCCAAAAATAAAAATAAGAGGTATACTTAAGAAGACAACGGTGAAGGTAAAAGAGAATCCTAAAACATGTTTAATTAATTCAAAGAAGACAGAAAAGGGGAATAAAGAAAAGTTGGAATAAACAAAAAACAAATAGTAACCACAGTGATAATTATACTGAATGTAAATAGTATAAGTGTTCCAATTAAAAAGAAGAGGTTGTCAGATTAGATAAATAAAGAAGACAATTATTTATAAGAAACCTATCTTAAATCTAAAGACACAAATAGGTTAAAAATAAAAGGATGAAAAATATATACTATGGAAATATTAATCCTAAGAAAGCTGGAGTGGCTATATCAATGTTAGCCAAAATGGATCTCAGAACAAAGATATTTCATAATGACAGATGGGTTAATACATCAAGAAGACATAATAATCTCAAGTGTGTATACAGCTAATAACAGAGCATGAAAACCCATGAAGCAAAAACTGGTAGAATTGAAAGAAAAGGCAAATCCCACAATTATAGGACCCTTATCGTATTCTCTAATTCAGTTATAAGTAGACCAAAAAAAAAAAAAAAAAATCAGCAAGGATACAGATCTTAGCAAGATAATCAACAAACCTGACCTAACTGATTTTTATAAATGAATACCCATACTTTCCAAAAACTCACAGAGCATTTGCCAAGACAGATCATCAAATTTAAAAGAATTGAAATCATAGATTCTATTCTCTAACCACACAAAAATAAATTAGAACTCAATAAGAGAAAAAGATCTAGGAAAAAAACACCTAGTTAGTGTTTATCTAGACTTCTAAATAAATCTTGGGTCAGAGAAAAAATCACAAGGGAAATCAGAAAAAAATGTAACTACATCAAAATGTGTGGGATACAGATAAAGAAGTGCTTAGAGGGAAATGTATAGCTTTCACTGGTGTTTTATTTAGAAAAAAAAAAAAAGGTCCAAAATCAGTTATCAGCTATTTAAGTTTCAATCTTCTTTTTTTCTTTTTTCTTTTTGAGATGGAGTTTCGCTCTTGTTGCCCAGGTTTGAGTGCAATGGCACGATCTCGGCTCACTGCAGGCTCCGCCTCCCAGGTTTAAGCAATTCTGCTGCCTGAGCCTCCCGAGTAGCTGGGATTACAGGTGCCCATGACCACGCCTGGCTAATTGTATTTTTAATAGAGACAGGGTTTTGCCATGTTGGCCAGCCTAGTCTCGAACTCCTGGCCTCAGGTGATATACCCGCCTCAGCCTCCCAAAGTGCTGGGATTACAGAGGTGAGCCACCATGCCTGGCCAAGTTTCAATCTTATGAAGCTAGCAGAAGAGCAAATTACATCCAAAGAAAGTAAAATAATGGCAATTAAAAAAAAAAAAAAAAGCAGAAACCAATAAAATAGAAAATGGAAAACACAGAAAGTCAACAAAAACTTTTTAAAAGATCAATAAAATGGATAAACCTCTACTACCTATTATAGATTGAGCAAAATGAATTCTAGATTGAGCAAAAAAAAAAGAGATAGACACAAATTATGAATATCAGACATGAAAGAGGGCATATCACTGCAAATCCTACAGACATTTAAAGAAATAAGAGAATATTTTGAACATTATGCCAATAAATTCAAAAACTTGAATGGACAAATTTATTGAAAGATACTAATTACTAAAACTGACTCAGAAACAGAAAATGTGAATAGTACTATATTCATTTTAAAAATTAAATTTAAAAGTAAAAATCTTCCCAAAAATAACATATAAGGGCAAGATGGCTTCCCTGGTGAATTCTATCAAAAATTTAAGGAAGAAGTAATACCAATACTTCCCAGCTTATTTTATAAAGCCAACATTACCTTGATATCAAAGCCAGATAAAGACATTACAAAAAACTACAGACCAATATTCTTATGAACATAGATGCAAAGAATCCTTGACAAAATTTAGCAAATCAAACCTAACAACTGTAAAAAATGAGGCCTACACTATGACCAAGCAGGTTTTATTACACTAATTTACAGTCAGGCCAACATTAAAAAACTAATCAATGTAATTTACCATATCAACAGGATATGGGAGAAAAAACATATAATCCTACCAAGGAATGCAGTAAAATTTTAAATATAAAATCCAACATCTACTCATTATAAAAATGTTCAGCCAACTAGCGATAGAAGGAAACTTTTTTAGCCTGACAAAAAGGCATACACAGAACACCTAGCACGAATTTCATACGGAACAGTGAGGGACCAGAATGTTTTCCACCACAAGGTTGTGAACAAGGCAAGGGTATCCATTCTCATCACTCTAATTCAGCCTTGTACTGCATGAAAGGTAAACACCGTAAAGGAAGAAGTAAAATAGTATTTTCCACAGAATGAAACATACAACTTTGTGTACCTAGAAAGTCCTGAAGAAACTTCAAAAGTATCAGCTAGAACCAATAAGTAATTTAGCAAGTCGCAGGTTACAGGGTAAACATACAAAAATGAATTCTATTTCTACAATAGTAACGAATAACTGGAAAATGAAATTATAAGTGGAATCATACAATATCTGTCCCTTTATGACTGGCTCATTTTATTTCATATAATGTCTTCAAGTTTCATCTATGTTGTAGTACATGTCAGAATTTCCTTCATTTTTAAGGCTCAATAATATTCCACTGTATGTATATACCACATTTTGTTTATTCGTTTATTTATCAGTGGACATTTTGGTTGTTTCCACCTTTTTGCTATTGTTAGTAACACTCCTATGAACATTGGTGTACAAGTATCTGAGTACTTGCTTTCAATTCTTTTGGATATTTGCCTAGAAATGTTATTTCTGGATCATATGGTAATTCTGCATTTAACTTTCAGAGGAATCAGAAACAAGATTTTTCAGTTGAACATACAGAAAGGAAGAAAATTAGAATGGGCCCTCTGGTACTGGAATGGAACTGGATGTATTGGTATAAACACTCATAATTTTCAGTGTACAGACAGATACAGAAAAAATATATAAATGTATATGTCTATGAGTCTGGGTTTGTGTATGTATTGTGTATATTCTCTAGCTGTCTGCTGAAAAGGCCTGGAGCAGCAACTCCAAAAGCAATGAGCAAAGCTAACTCCCAGAACACAGCGTTTAAATGTTATTTTTCACTAAATGGAACCAGGGTTCCTTGGAGAAATGGCTGAATCCAAGACTAGGGCAGGGAAAATATAAGGTGAGCCTGGAACACTATCTTGTGCCAAAAAATAAGGAAGTGTTCCAAGAATGATTGATATATGTCAGAAAGACACAATCAACTTAACTGGCTTCCCATTTGAGTACCAAAACAAATCTTATAATAATTATAACCCACTGAATAAAATGGAAAATCATAAGTCCATAAAGATATAAATGAGTAAATTGAATGTTTTATAAGGACATGTCATTTATATAATTTCAGAGTTCTTCGCCATAAAGTCCTCTTTTATAAAGGCAAAAAGATAACTATAAAGTTATATTTTTTACCTAGCAGATATCATATTAATCAAGTTATCAATCATTAATAATGAGAGAAAATGAAACTGTGTGCCACCTCATAAGATGCAATGAGCAGAAGGCATCACTTCTGTCAGATTCCTGCTGAAGATAAATAACCTCAGTCTTATGAGGAGAAAACCCAAATTAAGAGACATTCTAGCTAAGCTGTAATATTCTGAAGTGTCAAAATCATGACAGTAAAGGAAAGACTGAGGAAGTGTTCCAGACTGAAGAATTTACTAAAGTGATAACTAAATGCAATGCATGGTTCTAACTGGATTCTTTTGCTTTTATAAAAGCATTATTAAGACAACTGCTAAAATTTAAACCGGTTCTGAGTATTAGATGGCAACACTGAATCAATTTTTTAACCTCCTGATTCTTATTGGTTATATTGTGATTATGTATAAGAATGCCTTTGCTTATAAGACATAGATACTAAAGTATTTCAGGGTGAGGGAACATCAGGGCAACAACATACTCTCAAACGGCTCAATAAAAAAAGATGTTTGTATTGTACTTCCAATTTCTCTATAATGTTGTGACAGTCAAACCTTTAAAAAGCTAAAATAACCAAAAGATAAATTTACTGGGCAGACAGTTGGTCAATTAACGAAGTAGTTTTCAAAGGTAAAGTTATCTTTCCACACCCAGTATCCATGAATGAAAACGTTCTACATGACAATTGTAGATACTATTACCACTGAATAGCTACACTCATGTCGACTGGGTTGCTATACGTATTTATTTCATTAATGTATCTACACATCAAGAAAACTTAGAGGAATGGCTGAATTTTGTCAACTTTCTCTGAAATATTCACCAAGTTCACTCAATATGATAAGGAAGATTTGAAATTTTTGAGCATTAAACATTTCCACCATAGAGAACACTACTGTTTTCTCCAAGCTCTCAAAAAATTATAATTATTGGACCCGGCGCAGTGGCTCACTCCTGTAATCCCAGCACTTTGGGAGGCTGAGGCGGGCGGATCATTTGAGGTCAGGAGTTTGAAACACGCCTGGCCAACAAGGCGAAACCCCGTCTCTACTAAAAATAAAAAGAAATTAGACAGGCATGGTGGCAGGCACCTGTAATCCCAGCTACTCGAGAGGCTGAGGCAGGAGAATTGCTTGAACCCAGGAGGTGGAGGTTGCAGTGAGCCAAGATTGCACCACTACACTCCAGCCTGGGTAACAGAGCAAGACTCCACCTCAAAAAAAAAAAAAAAAAAAGCCATAATTATTGGAGCTGAAGGAAACACTCAAGCAATTAGTCATCCATTCTATCATCCTACCCCTAGGTAAATTTGCAGACAAGGCAAGAGATTCACACTAACTCCACTAACCTCTGGCCTAACTTAACCAAGATTAAGAGTATTGAACAGGGGTTGGCAAACTTTTTCTCTAAAAGGTCAGAGATTTTCCTGCTGGCTGAACATAAAAAGAAAGAAAAGAAAAATAAATAAATAGAGGGACAGAGAGTAAATATTTTAGGTTTTGTGAGCCATATGGTCTCTATCACAACTACTCAACTTTACTATTATAACACAAAAGTTCCACAGACAATATGTATAAACAAATGTAAAATGCGTTCAAAAAAACTTTATTTATAAAAACAGCAGCAGGCTGTATTCCGCCCACAGGTCATAGTTTGCCAACCACTGGCAGAGGAAAAAAGATTACAACAAAAAAGTATCCAACAAAATAGACCTGCTAAATTTTACTATGACTGTGATACATTAGGTGAAAAATAAAAGCTATACACTACAATCTTAATTTTGTGTGTGGGGAGTATACATGTAATATATGTGTAATATATGTAATATATACTACATAACAAATATATGTAATATATACTACAGTATCAACCCCTTTACAGGGGTTGAGCCCTGTACAACACCTGATTATAGGAGTGAGCCACTGCACTCAGCCCAATAATTACGATTTTTTTGCCAGCTTGTAGAAAACATAGCAGTGTTCTCTATGGTGGAAATGTTTACTACATAACAAATATATATATACTTGTAATATATATACTACATAACATATATACTACTATGTAACAAATATGGCAACATATACTACATAACAAAAATGGCAACAAATTCTACTTATCTTTGTATATAAGCCCCCTTTCAAGGTTACTTTGTAGCTCTTTCCACCAAGATGTGAGCTTTACCACTTGAGTCTGGATTTGGTCATGTGATTTGCTTTTGGTGACTGGAACATTAGCAAACCTGACACAAACAGAGACTCAAAAGGCATTTGCACACTGGGGCTTGTTCTCTTGCTGCTCTTGGAACCCTGAGGCCACCACATACATAAACCAGAATTAGCCTGCTAGATGATGAGACAGACCCACCTCATGGTCCCAGCTGACTACCAGTCAACTCCCTGAAGCAGGGCGGCCTTGCTGACTTAACAGCTGACCTGCAGTTGACCACAGACGCATGAGTAGGCCACCTGAGATCAGCAGAAGAAATGCCCAGCTGAGCCCAGCCTAAATTGCTGACCCCCACAACAGTAAGCTAAATAAATGGTTGGTTTGTTACAGCAATAGATAACATTGCATGTGTATGTGCACGCACGTGTGTGCACTTAAGAATAGACAGCAGGCAAAATATCGGGTTGATACTGAGGAGACAGTTTAATTCAGGATTAATGTTAATAATTTAAGTACACATTTTGGTGGTTCTAAAATTTTCTTAGATGATGCTTTTATATTCAGAAAAAAAGTTATTTAGAAATATAAAATTTAGTTCAATATAAAAGAGTATTTTTCATTATTTCCAGTAAATATTGAGTCTAAAAATATGGACATCTTGACTTGATGTCTTTAAATGGATAGATTTTAAGTTCTAACAGAGAGTTTGGAGATAAATAGTTATAGGTACATAGAAAACTAACCAAAGGACAAGACAACTACTAGCACCAAAAAAAAAAAAAAAAAATACTGGTTTGGGGAAAGAACTGTAATTAGTTTTAAATATTTACAGAATTACAATAATACAAATGCCAAATGCTGGGAGGCTAAAGGGGAGAAGTAATGAGAAAGGAGAAAAGGATAGGAGGAAGACAACAGAAAGTATCTAACACTGAAAACTCAAGAGAAAAGCAAAATATGCATGCTACTTCAGAAACTATCAGAATAAAAAGGAAAAATGATTGAAAATTATTTACTTCAGATAGTGGGAATTGGTGAAGAATAGAATTAGGGCAGGGGTCTACTGCTTTTCTGTTTGAAGCCAAGTGGAATTCTTTGACATATTTTTTCACACACACTGTGAAAAAAAATAAAAATTTAAAGAGGAAAAAAAAAGTCCAGGAACCAATCCAAGTACATATAACAATCTAGTACATGATAATAGCAAAACTTCAAAACAGGAAAAATTATTAAGTGACACTGGGACAACTGATCAACTATTTGGGAAAATATGCAATTAGAGCCTGACCTCATACATGCATGAAAATAAATCCCATAAACAAGAGAGTTAAATGCACAAACAAAACTATAAAAGAACTATTAAAAATATCCTTATAAATTTATAGAAAAGGATCTAGAAAGATCCTCATGAAAGTGTTCATGGTGTTTGCTTCTGGGAAGCAGAAAGGGGGATGGGATTAATATAAGGGAGAACATTTTAATTTTTATTCTCTATTGGTTTTTATAATGTTAAAGGTTTTTCAAAAAATGTTATTACTTTTTTTTTTTTTTTGAGACAGGGTTTTGCTCTGTCACCCAAGCTGGAATGCAGTGGCATGATCACAGGTCACTGTAACCTCCACCTCCCGGGTTCAAGCAATCCTCCTGCCTCAGCCTACTGAGTAGCTGGGACCACAGTCATGAGCCACCACACCCAGTTAATTTTGTTTATTTTTTGTAGAGACAGGGTCTCGCTATGTTGCCCAGGCTGAACTCAAACTCCTGGGCTCAAGTGATCAGCCTACCTCAGCCTCCCCAAGTGCTGGGATTACAGGCATAAGCCACCATGATTGGCCAAAAACAATTTTTAAATCTGCATTAAGTCACCTGTATTTAACAATACTGTCATAACCTCTTAGGTATAAGGATCTGAGTAAAAATTGTGAGCTACAAGAAATAGCGGTGAATCATGCATCTACTTAACTATGGCCATTTCTTTCATTCATTTATTCAACAAATAACACGAGTAGTTACTAAGTGCAGGCTCTGTGCCAGATGCTGGTTATAAAAAATTGAAAAAAAGAGACATTGCACTTGTCCTTATAGTCAGTCTGGTAATGAGGCAAACAAAACAGTTAAACCTACAAATAAATAAATAATTATAAATTTCAGTAAGCATTGTAAAGAAAAAAGACAGGGCCTTGAGACACTAGAAGAGGGATGAATCTTGAATAAATTACCTACACGGTAATGCATATAACATGACCTGTAACAGTATAAAAATGAACTGTCATCAAAAAGTCATCTGGCAGAGTTTATTCAGAGACAGAATAGTGAGGTGGTTTAGAGGACCAATTCCAGAGTCAGACTGCCTGGGTTTTAATCCAGCTTCTACTCACCAGGTTTGTGACATGAACAAGTTATTTAAATACTCTGTGCCTCAGTTTCCTCAGGTATAATTGGGAAAAATATTAATACCTTCCTGATAGGGTTGTTATAAAGACTGAGTTAAATTCTTTTATTCTGAAAACTGTCAAACCCAAAGAAAAGTTAAAAGAACATGACAATAAGCATCAACTCACATGAACCTGTATTTGCCAGGTGAATTAATATTTCTAAAGTGCTTAGAAGAGTGTCTGGCATATAACACAGTAAGCATCAGTATTACCATACATATGCAGTTGTGTTAAATAGCTATTTTAAATAAAAGTAAATTAAAAGCGTCAATTAAAAGAAAGAAGGGTAGGAAGGAAGAAAAAATGGGGTATGGGAGGAAGAAAAAGGAAAAACAAAACAGCCTAAGGATCACCCCAGTGTTAACACTTTGTAAGAAGGTCAACAGCGCACTCTGCTGGACCCAAGTGTCTTCCACACACCAGGCCCAAGTTATGAATTAAAATAATATGCTACTGCTACATTAAATCAAATATAATTACTTTAATTAAAGTACATAAAGAATGTTAGCACTTATTTATGAATAAATAAAAAGCAGGTATAAGCATAAGAATGTATCTGAAGACAACCCTATCTATTGTGAGGGTTTACTAAAAAAATGAACAGAATATAAATAAATCTAGAGAAAATTATTAGGAATGATAGAACAAAATAATATCAAAATGTTAACATACTATTCTAAAAAACAATGTTTTTCTTAACTATATTTTGACCACGTGGAGGCAGATGCCTCACTAGATCTTTGACATATGAATTGTCAGATTAAGAAAATGAATCTAAACTGTAAGGAAAGGGATCAAGCAGTGGACACTAGAAAGTTAATCATATAAGAAAAGGTACTGACACTATTTTCCGACTTGAAAAGAAAGTCAGGAGACTAGAAATGATAGAAAAATAAAGAGACAACTGTCTAATTTTCCAATCCACTGGGTGGAAACTAAATTATTTTCATAAAAACTAAAAAAATTTGAAGAACCTAAAAAGTTTAATGTCAAATTCAGGGGAAAACAGAAATCATCAAACTAATTTATCATTTAATTTATAGAAGAAGATATGTCAAAAGTAATGCAACTGCGGATTTGAAAAACATGAGGACTCTAAGACTTACACCTTTGCAGGGATAAGAGAACTAAACTATTAATTTATGAATTCAAATAAATATTTTTATTTAAAAACAATACTGTACTCCCTACTATCATATAATAAAAAGCAAGACAGGAAAAGCATCCTTAGAATTTAAAGGTGCTAGAATTCAATTAGGTATAAAGTATCTCCTGACCTTGTGATCTGCCCGCCTTGGCCTCCCAAAGTGCTGGGATTACAGTTGTGAGCCACCGTCCTGGCTAACACGGAGAAACCCCGTCTCTACTAAAAATACAGTAGGACGTGGTGGCAGGACGGACGTGGTGGCAGGCGCCTGTAGTCCCAGCTACTCCGGAGGCTGAGGCAGGAGAATGGCGTGAACCTGGGAGGCGGAGCTTGCAGTGAGCCGAGACCCGCCACTGCACTCCAGCCTGGGGGACAGAGCGAGACTCCGTCTCAAAAAAAAAAAAAAAAAAAAAAAAAAAAAAGATATAAGGTATCATTAAATCCAGTCCCACATTCTTTTTCCTTCCATATAAAGGAACTGGTTTTGACAAAAAAGTTACTTACCCAAGTCTCTCAATTTACCATAAAATATATATATATATAAAGGTTGGAGCCAAAACCTTGATCTCTGCTAAGGCACCAACAGTTTTACCCATTCTTGCTTTTGCACCACCAGTACAAATGTCAAGACAATCTAAAAGGCAATAACATTTTTTCCTTTTTTTTTTTTTTTTTGAGATGGGGTCTCACTCTGTCATCCAGGCTGGAGTGCAGTGGTGCAAGCTTGGCTCAGTGCAACCTTTGCCTCCTGGGCTCAAGCCATCCTCCCACCTCAGCCTCCCCAGTACCTGGGACTATAAGTGCGCACCCCAACACCTGGCTAATTTTTGTACTTTTTATAGAATCAGGGTTTCGCCATGTTGCCCAGGCTGGTCTCAAACTCGTGAACTCAAGTGATCCACCCACCTTGGCCTCCCAAAGCGCTGGGATTACAGGCGTGAGCCACCACACCTGGCCTACAACATCTTAATATTATTACAAAAATAATTTTCACCTCACAGACCACCCCCTAAAAAAATTTCAATATCTGGAACTTCCTGGACTCCTCCTTAAGAACTGTTGCCCTAAGGATCCTGAAAGAACTTTAAGGAGTTGGAGAGTTTATAAACATTAAAATACAGAACAGAAAAAATGACTTTCAGATCTCTCTCTAGTCTAATTCTCTTATTTTATAAATGAGGAACTGAGGCATAGATGAATAGACTTTGCCATCCCACACATTAGTAACAGATGTGACAGCATTGAGGACTTCTGAGTTGGTTTCTACTGTCCTTTGTATTATACTATTCTTCCTCTTTTGTCAAAAATTGATTTAGAAAATTCCATATTTTCCTTCTTTAAAACTAAACAATGGCATTAATACATACTTTCCGTGGAGAAAAGGAGTTTATCTTTCCCGATGGGGAGTTGAGTTTTACAGTCTTTCCTGAATCAACTTTTGCATCCAAATTGTGTACTTCCGTTCCAAAGCAATGACGTTTTCTAATCTGTAAACACAGAACCAAAATGAAGTTTAAGGTAAACTAGAAGTTTAACTGGCTAGTTGTTCTTAAAGGCCAAAACAGCTCTATGTATTTTTTTTCTGCATCCAAAAAAAGACTATTTCTAACCGGCAATAATAAAACAAATTTTAAAAATGCAAATAAGCACCTAATTACAACACTTAAATGAAATAGAACATAGTAACGACTCATGAATCTTAGCCAAACTATCTTTAATTAGTGATGTATCAAAATTAGAGTATTGTAAAATGAACTTCTCACAAAACAGTCCCATCATATGGACATCAAATATAGTATTATTGCAAAGTCCAATCACATATCTGATTGGAAAATAAATCAAAATTTAAGCATAATTCTATACTGAAAAGAACTCAGAATAAAACTTTTAATGTAAATAGTCATGATTTCCTACAGGATGGAATAAATTACTCGATTACTATTATTACTGTTACTTCCTAGGTATTTGATAAACCAAGTTGTCTTTGACTAAATTTCTTTTATAAATATCACTAAGTTTTCTTTCCAAACTGTATCCATGCTTTTTCCTACTTGTGAAAGATCTATTCACTAATGTTATAACTGGGGAGAAAAGCATTTCTATTGGTAATCTCATTCCTGCCAAAAATGAAATGAGAACCAATGAAGTGAGGGAATAAATGTTTTATGTTGAGCCCTACCTGAGGACATGCAACTCTATATACACATTTTGTCGGGGGGAAATCTCTATAGGTTCACACCTCATTTGCCATTGGTACTTTGATAAAAATAAACTAGTTCATTCATTTCTAAAAACAAGGCTGAATTATAGAAATTTATAAAGATTGTGAGTTGAACAGTTAAACTACATAAGAATGCAAGAACCTCGAGTATACTCAATTAAAAGTACCCAGTTACTTACCTACAAATAACATCCTAATTAATAATTTTTTTTATTTTATGTTTTTATTTATTTATTTTTTAGAGACAGGGTCTTGCTCTGTCACCGAGGTTGAAGCATAATTGCATGATCTTAGCTCACGACAGCCTTGAACTCCTCGGCTTGAGCAATCCTCCCTCCCAAGTAGCTGGGACTACAGGCTCATGCCACCACACCCGGCTCTTTTTTTAAATTTTTTTTGTGGAGAAGGGAGTCTTGCTATGTCACCCAGGCTAGTCTCAAACTGCTGGACTCAAGAGATCCTCCCGCCTCAGCCTCCCAAAGTGCTAGGATTACAGTCGTGAGCCACTACATTCAGCCTAATAATTATCTTTTTTATTTGTAACTAAATCTATTAAAATCCCAGCCTTCCTATCTCACTGCCATGAAATCTGAGAAAATACTGTGTTCATCTGCATCCAAATTTCATTTAAAATATCTGGTAATTTGGCCGGGCGTGGTGGCTCATGCCTGTAATCCCAGCACTTTGGGAGGCCGAGGTGGGTGGATCACAAGGTCAGGAGTTTGAGACCAGCCTGATCAACATGGTAAAAACCCGTCTCTACTAAAAATACAAAAATTAGCTGGGCCTGGTGGTGCACGCCTGTAATCCCAGCTACTCAGGAGGCTGAGGCAGGAGAATTGCTTGAATCTGGGAGGTGGAGTTGCAGTGAGCCGAGATTGGGCCACTGTACAACAGAGCGAGAGCAACAGAGCAACAGAATTGGGCCTGAGCAACAGAGCGAGACTCCGTCTCAAAGAAAAAAATAAAATAAAATATATATATATGGTAATTCAAGCCTTTTAGTAATTTTTAGAAATATGCATATTTTATCATGTATCAATCTTAAAATTTCAGTAAGAATATATCTTGCCATTACATTAAAACTATCAATTCCAAAACATCCATAACATTAATAATCATATCAAAGGTATTTTAGCCAAAAGAAAATCCTATTTTAAGATAAAAACAATAGAGGAGTTAAAAAGTGCAAAGTAGTACATCACTAAGATATGCCTTAAGTAAATATTTTACTATCAAATTCCTCATATATAAGAAACACCATGCAGTTTCACTTGAGTGACATGTTACTGTGAATAATCTGCTATAATAACAAACTCCTTTGTGACAAGTAACTCTACAAAACGAAATTACAACAAATTACCATTTAATTTATGGCTGTCACATGACCCAACTAATCTCTACAAGTGTATTAAAAACTTGATACTTGACTACCATGTTCAGCTGTAACTAACTGGATTATTTCACTGCCAAAAAACTCTGTTTACCTGCTGTGTAGTTTCTAAGGGTCGAATTCTTTTCTTCTCTACTTGAAAATCATCATTTTCATCTCTGTATATGGATGCCTGCTTCTTAGCAGATAACTTTGCAGCCAGAGTGGTTTTTTCAGGGGAGTCTTATATAAGAAGTAATAAAAAAAAATAGCATAAGTAACTTACACGTAGGCAGTTTTTCTAGAAGAAAACTGGAACCAGGATGTAAGGTTTATTTCTAGAAATTTCATACCATAATCTAAAACATGAAACTTAAATATGTTTAAAAAGCACTTCTCTACTATTCAGTTTACTTTATCAAAGATCTTGAGAAACATGCTTTCAATAGGAAAAGTCCAATTTGATTTTTTAAATAGCTTTATGTACTTGTAGACTACTCCCAATAACATGATTTAAAATGTGTAACTGCAAGGATCTCTGAAGAAAATATATTTCATGTCTGTAAAAATCTTTCTTTACAGTATCAACGTATCTTTTCTCTTAAGTTTCTCCACGTTCTTTACACCAAAAACATTGATTATAGAATCAAGCTCATATAATCTGTCTTTTAATCTCATAATCCTGAAAGCTCCTTCTCAAGGTCATCAAGGACCTCTTAATCACCAAATAACATTAATTATCCCAATCTTACAAATGTGAACACTAGGTTTTTAAAAGTCCAGTAGCTTGCCCAGTATCATATGGTTATTAAATGGTAGAGCTTGGATGTGACTGAATCCTGCTGTGTGACTCCAACATCCATATATGTAACCTGTTAGGCATACAGCCAAACACTGTCTTCTTGGAACATAGCAAACACATTTTCTTCTTCCTTAATGTCTGTAACACTGTTCTTAACTATTCTCATACATTAGTTTCTCCCTTTTCCTAAATATAAATATTCTTAAAGGTAACTTCCTTCCTCTTTGCTTCTCTCTAAACATTCTCTCCACTCCCATGGCTTGAATTAATTTAGCAATCTTTTTTTTTTTTTTTTTGAGATGGAGTTTCCCTCTTGTTGCCCAGGCTGAAGTGCAATGGTGTGATCTCAGCTCACCACAATCTCCACCTCCCGGATTCAAGCAATTCTCCTGCCTCAGCCTCCTGAGTAGCGGGGATTATAGGCATGTGCCACCACACCCAGCTAATTTTGTATTTTTAGTAGAGACGGGGTTTCTCCATGTTGGTCAGGCTAGTCTCGAACTCCTGACCTCAGGTGATCCACCCACCTCAGCCTCCCAAAGTGTTGGGATTACAGGCGTGAGCCACCGCACCCAGCCAACAATCATTTATTACATTGAGTCTATCCCACGGCCAGACACCATGGAAAAAACAATGAAAGAGAGAATCCTTGGCCCTAAAGGATTTACAGCAGAGAAAGACCTACATGAGCAGGTCCAATACTGTTTTCAAAAAACAAGTTTAAGGCTGGCCCCACTGGCTCACGCCTTTAATTCCAGCACTTTGGAAGGTCAAGGCAAGAGGATCACTTGAGCCCAGGAGTGACCTGCCTGGGCAACGTTGCGAAATCCCATCTCTATTAAAAATACGAAAATTAGCTGTGCAAGGTGGTGCAGGCCTATAATCCCAGCTCCTCAGGAAGTTGAGGCATGAGAATCCCTCGAACCTGGGAGGCAGAGGTTGCAATGAGCTGAGATCGCGCCACGGCACCCCAGCCTGGGTGACAGAACAAGACTCTGTCTCCAAAAAAAAAAAAAAAAGAAAGCTTGAGATTACATAAACTTGGAAATGAACCTATGCCACACAGCACTGATTTTCAAGCTTTTTCTAAAGTGTAGGACTATTTTCTTTTTAAAGAAATGTTGCAGCTGGGCGCAGTGGCTCACACCTGTAATCCCAGCACTTTGGGAGGCCGAGGCAGGTGGATCACCTGAGGCCAGGAGTTTGAGACCAGCCTGGCCAACGTGACGAAAGCCCGTCTCTATTAAAAATACAAAAATTAGCCGGGCGCGGTGGCTCAAGCCTGTAATCCCAGCACTTTGGGAGGCCGAGGCGGGTGGATCACGAGGTCAGGAGATCGAGACCATCCTGGCTAACATGGTGAAACCCCGTCTCTACTAAAAATACAAAAAACTAGCCGGGCGTGGTGGCGGGCGCCTGTAGTCCCAGCTACTCGGAGGCTGAGGCGGGAGAATGGCGTGAACCCGGGAGGTGGAGCTTGCAGTGAGCTTGCAGTGTCGCGCCACTGCACTCCAGCCTGGGCGACAGAGCGAGACTCCGTCTCAAAAAAAAAAAAAAAAAAAAAAAAAAAATACAAAAATTAGCTGGGCATGGTGGCGCACGCCTGTAATCCCAGCTACTTGGGAGGCTGAGGCAGGAGAATCACTTGAATCTGGGAGGCAGAGGCTGCAGTGAGCCAAGATAGTGCCACTGCACTCCAGCCTAGGTAACAGAAGGAGACTCCATCTCAAAAAAGAAAAAAAAAATGAAATGTTGCTTAAAATTTCCAAAATAGGGATGAAAGACCTAGAACTTCCCTGATCCACTTTCCCCCTTCCCTTACGAGTCATGTTTCTTTCTTTATAAGGTTCTTAGAAACACAGTTTGAAAACCACTATACTCTAAAAATCCTCATAGTTTTGCCTTTCAGAAGTAGGTCTTTAATGTACCTAGAATGGATTTTTGTATATGGTATAAAGTAGGGCTCCAATTTCAATTTTTTCCATATGGACATCTAATGGGCCCAGCACCACCCAAGTTCTTCCTTTCCCCTACAAGCTATAGAGGCACTTCTATAAAAATATCAAGTTTCTGGATACATGTGGGACTGAATTAGGGTTCTCTATATTTTTATATGGATCTATCACTGTGCTAACCTCAGTCTGTCTTAATTACTCTATATTTACATACAATAAATCAGTATATTTGGCGGATCAAATCTCTCGCCTTCACCTGCTTTTTCAAAACTGTCCTGGCTATATTTAATCCTTTGCATTTCCACATATATTTTAGATAAGACAGGTAATTTTGAGCTCCACATGTCCAGGCAACCAGTAAAATAACCACAAAATAAACCTAGATCAGTGATTCTTAACCGGGCCAATTTTAACACCACCACTTCTCATCCTAAGCACACCGGGCAATGTCTAGAGACATTTTTGGTTGTCACAAAAAGAGCGGAGGTGGAAACACTACTGGCATCCAGTGCATAAAGGCCAGGGGTATTGCTACACATCTCACAAAGGAGAGCTCCTACAACAAAGAGTTATCCCACTCAAAATGTTAGTAGTGCCACCGTGGAGAAACCCTGTCCCAAATAAATAAGGGGCAAACTGACATGGGCCCATCAAGAGGGTAGGGGACGTCCACCCAAAATGATCATTTAGTTTTAGAAAACTGAACTGCCATGTGCCAAATAAGGGTAACCCCAATTCATAAAAATAAAAATCATATTATCATCACACACAAAAAGGCTTATCTTCCTGGTCTTTATAGCAAGGGAGTTTGGAGGAAGTTCATCAAAGGGGTAAAATCTTTAAGATACAAAGTTAAAAAGAAAGAAGATATCTCCCGGTTATGTTTTTTAAAATCTTCAAGAAACCTAAGAAATGCCCAATAGAAAAATGGAGGCTGGGCACGGTGGCTCACGCCTGTAATCCAAGCACTTTGGGAGGCTGAGGCGAATGATCATTTGAGGTCAGGAGTTTGAGATCAGCCTGGCCAACATGGTGAAACCCCATTTCTACTAAAAATACAAAAATTAGCTGGGCATGGTGGCAGGTGCCTGTAATCCCAGCTACTCAGGAGGCTGAGGCAGGAGAATTGCCTCAGCCTGGAAGGTGGTGGGTGCAGTGAGCTGAGATCGCACCACCGCACTCCAGCCTGAGCGACAGGGTGAGACTCCACCTCAAATAAAAAAGAAAAGAAAAATTGCAAACAACTTGATTAGGCAATTCACTAAAGAGGGTATCCAAACGACCAATAAACATATGAAGTCACCAGAGAAATACTAACTAAAACCCAATGAGAATACCACACATACACAAGAATGACTAACATTTTTTTTTAAACTATAAATATCAAGTACTAACAAAAATGGTGAATAACTTTCATATACTGCTGCAGGGGTTGGAGGGATCTGACCAGGGACGCATAAATTGGTTCAACCGCTTTAGAAAATGTTGTCAGTATCTACTATAGATATGTATATATTATGTATACATACGTAAACATATGTATATACTATGACCAGGAATGTGTCTATAGACAATACTTACCTATTTGCACCCCTTTGAACAAGAATGTTCATAACAGCACTATTAAACAATACTGAAAACAACCCAATGCCTAACAACTGTAGAACAGATTAATAAACTGTGGTATATTCATACAAGGAAATAATACACAAAAACAAGAAGTACTATTATATGCAACAGCATGAATGACTCTTACACAAATAAAATATTAAGCAAAAGACAGACACAAGAGTACATATATAATTCTATTTCTTTTTTTTTTTGACATGGAGTTTCACTCTATTTCTATAAAAGGGCAAAACTCATCAATGGTCACAGGAGGACAAGAATTACCTATGGAAAGAAGAGACAGTGACTGAAAAAAGATGAAAAGGGCCTCTGGGGTGTTGATAATGCCTTTTTTTTTAAATCTATGTAGTAGTTATGACAGTGAAAATCCATCAAGCTATATGCTTAGGATTTGCATTTTTCTATATTTAGGTTACAGATTAAAGGATTTACTTACAAATATAAAGAGAGTACCAGAATACAACCTTGATTTTTCCCATTTAGACTATTCTAAATAACACTGACTCACAGTAATGTCAAAATCAAGTTGTGTACATATGGATAACTCATTTTTGATGAAGACGCAAAGGCAATGTGGTGGATAAAGGATAGCCTTTTCAACATATGATGCTGAACAACTGGATATCCACATGCAAAAAAATGAATTTGAATCCATACCTTGCACCATATACACACATTAACTCAAAATGGATCTTAGACCTAAATGTAAAACCTAAAATTTTATCTGATCAAAGGCTTGTATTCAAAATGTTTAAAGAAGTTTAAATAAGAAAACTATGGCCGGGCCCGGTGGCTCACGCCTGTAATCTCAGCACTCTGGGAGGCCGAGGTGGGCGGATCACGAGGTCAGGAGATCGAGACCATCCTGGCTAACACAGTGAAACCCTGTCTCTATTTAAAAATACAAAAAAGTAGCTGGGCGTGGTGGCGGGCGCCTGTAGTCCCAGCTAATCGGGAGGCTGAGGCAGGAGAACGGCATGAACCCAGGAGGCGGAGCTTGCAGTGAGCCGAGATCGCGCCACCGCACTCCAGCCTAGGCGACAGAGCGAGACTCCGTCTCAAAAAAAAAAAAAAAAAAAGAAAACTAATAAAAAATAGGCAATTATTTGAACAGACATATCATCAAACAAGATACACAGATAGCTAATAAGAACATGAAAATATGTGAAATAAAAATTAAAACCACAATAAGATACCACTCCATGCCTAATAGAGTAGCTAATATTAAGGCCAGGTGTGATGGCTCATGCTTATAATCCCAGTGCTTTGGGCGGCTGAAGAAGGCGGATCACTTGAGCACAGGAGTTCAAGACAAGCCTGGGGAACATGGTAAAACCAACAAAAACTACCAAAATTAGCCAGGTGTGGTGATGCATGCCCATAGTCCCAGCTACTCGGGAGTGTGAAGTGTGAGGATCACTTGACCCTGGGAGGCTGGGGTTGCAATGAGCCATATGAGCCAAGATCACAGTACTGTATCTAGCCTGGGCAACAGTGAAACTCTATCTCCAAAAAAAAAAAAAAAGAATGGCTAATATTAAAAGGACTGACCATACCAAGTGTACACAAGGATGTGAAGAAATTGGAACTCTCATAACTGCTGATGGGAATGTAAAATGGTATGACCACTTCATGAAACAGTTTAGAAATTTCTTAAAAAGTTGGCCAGGCATGGTGGCTCATGCCTGTAATCCCAACACTTTGTGAGGCCCAGATGGGTGGATCACTTGAGGTCAGGAGTTTGAGATCAGCCTGACCAACATGGTGAAACCCTATCTCTACTAAAAATACAAAAATTAGACAGGTGTGGTGGCACATTCCTGTAATCCCAGCTACTCGGGAGGCTGAGGCAGGAGAATCACTTGAACCCGAGAGGCAGAAGTTGCAGTGAGCTGAGATCGCGCACCACTGCTCTCCAGCCTGGGCAAGAGTGACCCCATCAAAAAAAAAAAAAAAAAAGGTTAAACATACACACCTACGAAGCAATCTGGTCATTCTGCTACTAGTATTCAACCAAGAGAAATGAAAACATACATCCATACAAAGATGTAGACACAAATGTTCATAGTATCTGTCTTTGTAATAGCCCAGAACTAGCAATCACCCAAATGTATGTAAACAGCTAATTAGATAACCAATTTGTGGTATATCCATGCACTCTTAATCAGAAACAAAAAAAACAATTAATATATTAATATATGCAACAACATGGAGGAATCTCAAAATAATTGTCATAAGTGAAAGAAGCCAGACAAAATAAGTATACATCCTGTGTGAATCCATTTATATAAACTATAGAAAATGCAAACTAATCTATAGTAACAAAAAGCAGATAGGTGGTTGGATAGGGAGGTTAGTCACAGAGGGGTGGGAAGGAGGGATAACAAAGGTCCTGAGAAAACTTTTGGGGAAAGTGAGCATGTTTAAAAAACTTTGGAGAAAGTGAATACAGGGTTGGTGCGTATGTTCACTATCTTGATTCTGGTGAAAGTTTCATGGAGGTACATATGTCAAAATGTATCAAAGTGTACCATTTAGGCTGGGCCTGGTGGCTCACACCTATAATCCCAGCACTTTGGGAGGCCGAGGCAGGTGGGTCACTTGAGGTCAGGAGTTCGAGACCAGCCTGGCCAACATGATAAAACCCTGTCCCTACTAAAAATACAAAAAATTAGCTGGGTGTGGTGGCAGGCGCCTGTAATCCCAATTACTTGAGAGGCTGAGACAGGAGAATTGCTCGAACCCAGGAAGTGAAGGTTGCAGTGAGCCGAGGTCACACCACTGTGCTCCAGCCTGGGCAACACAGCAAGATTCTGTCTCAAAAAAAAAAAAAGTGTACCATTTAAATATATGCAATTTGTTATGTCAAGTAAACCTCAATAAAGTTGTTTTTAAAATGTTGTATATAAATATTATACACGAGAATTCCTATAATTAGCTGAAAATTAATCCCAGTCATTCCTAACAACAAATATTTATCTAGCACCTACCATATGCCAGGCACCCTGCTAGAGTTCTAGGGATACAATGGTAAGCAAATTGACAATATTCCAAACCTCATGAAGTATACAGTCTGCCAAGGAAGCAGAGATTAATAAAAGATTTAGATAGACACATATAATACAAACTGTAACAAGTGCTATAAAGGAAAGGTACACAATGAGAAGACAGACTATAATAGGGAAATCAAATCTACTCTGACAGAAAAATCAGTGATGGATATCCCAAGAAAGTCACATGTAAACTGAGGAAGAAAAGGATAAGTTGAAGTTGGAACTTTGCTCAGAAAAGACAGTAATACAAGCAAAGGCTCTGAGGAAAGAGAAAGCATAAATCTTTGAAGGAAAGGAAAGAAATCCAAAAGGCCAAAATCAAAACAATGCAGACAACACTATTGGTCACCTATTTAACAAGTATTCCACTCCTCTTTCCTCCTTCCCACCGGAAGTTTAATTATCTACCATCCTTTGTATGGTTATGTGCTTTAGAGGAAGGTGACTCCATCCTTGATTTTAGGAAATGGATACTGTTTGTTTTGACTTAAGTCAATCATGGCAACCTGTGTCTCCCTGCCAGTGACTAGTAAAGAAATAGCATGAGTAAAAGCAGAAAAAAAGGGTTATTGGATGCTGTAAACAAGAAATGGTAGTTTGGACTATGGAGGTACCAATGGATACAGAGATGTGCATGAAGAAATAAGAAAGGGCAAAGTTTCCAGGATGTTCCCTAGGTTTCTTAGGTAAATAATAGTCTATCCTTTCTATATAGTCAAAAGCAGGAGAAATATTTTTTAAATGTATTATTAATAATTTTATGTTACTCTTAATATATTTCTCTAAAATTAGTAAAAATTTTTTAAAGGTCACACATAAACATACCTGATTCTCATGTAGGATACTGGTCTCAGAATGCCAGGCAAACTTGTCAAGAATGGATCAATGAGGCTAATTAGATTTTGTCTTAGGATACAAACATTGTTTTATAGAATTCTAACATACAATTAACAATACTGGCTACGGCCGGGCGCGGTGGCTCACGTCTGTAATCCCAGCACTTTGGGAGGCCGAGGCGGGTGGATCACGAGGTCAGGAGTTCGAGACCATCCTGGCTAACATGGTGAAACCCCGTCTCTACTAAAATTACAAAAAAATTAGCCGGGCGTGGTGGCGTGCGCCTGTAGTCCCAGCTACTTGGGAAGCTGAGGCACGAGAATGGCGTGAACCCGGGAGGCGGAGCGGAGCTTGCAGTGAGCTGAGATTGTGCCACTGCACTCCAGCCTGGGCGACAGAGCGAGACTCCGTCTCAAAAAAAAAAAAAAAAAACACAAAACAAAAAAAAAAACAATACTGGCTACAAATAACATCAATTTTGGAAAATCATTTATTTTGCATTGCCTTCATTAAAAAATTATTTAGGCCAACAAAATGTCTCAATAAATTAAAAGTCAAACCAAGAATTTAAAAACATCTAAGGATTTTTGACCACTCTGTGTTATTTTAAAATAATTCCAGAGAAACTAGAGATATATAATCAGTTATGCTAACCAAACTTATATAAATTAGGGCTTATAACAGTAATAATTAAGAATCTTATTACAGATATCAATTGACCCAGACAAAATGTAAATTACCTTGACAAGTTAATGAAGTGCTTTTTCTTTCAGAAGGTGGTGTGCTTGGATAGTTGAAATGACGTGAAGTTCCTTGATTCATGTCATTGTTTGTAAAATCCTTTGAATGGCATGTACAACAACATGACAATGGTACTTCAGTTTTCCCACTTATGCCCTCATCTGCTGGCTTCTCTAAAAATGAAAGAACCTCTATTTATAATATATCTAATTAAATAAACATTAATCATTATCTGCAGCTAGGGTAAGTAACCAGCCCAGTTCACCCAGGATTGGGAGATTTTCTAAGATACAAGATTTTTAGGGCTGACACCAGGAAGGTACGTGGCAAACCTGGACAAGCTGGTCACTTTATCTGCAGCATCAAATTAGGACAAGAGAGAAATATGCCAAAAACGTTTGGTTGGACACACTGGCTCATGCCTGTTATGCTAGCACTTTGGGAGGCTGAGGCGGGCACATCAGTTGAGGTCAGGAGTTCAAGACAAGTCTGGTCAGTATGGTAAAACCCTGTCTCTACTAAAAATACAAAAATTAGCCAGGCACCGTGGTGCACGCCTGTAATACCAGCTACTCAGGAGGCTGAGGCAGGAGAATCGCTTGAACCCAGGAGGCAGAGGTAGCAATGAGCTGAGATTGCGCCACTGCACTCCGGCATAGGCAACAGAGCGAGACTCTGCTTCAAAAAGAAAAACAAAAACATTTATAGGGAAATTATCACCAATTTATGTAATCTGTACAAATCTAATAATCTAAGATTAATAATGTAATAAAAGTACAACTACTCAAGTATTCATTAAGATTCATCTAAAATTCAAGAATGGATTGAAACAAGGACCTAAAGTATATTCTTAATTTTCCCTAAATGAAGAATTTGAAAGTTCAATATATGAAATAATAATCTAACACATAAGGATTAAATCATTCCCCACATTATACTTCTATTTCAAATACAAAATTTTTTTTTTTTTTTTTTTTTTTTGAGATGGAGTCTCGCTCTGTCACCCAGGCTGGAATGCAGTGGTGCAATCTGGGCTCACTGCAAGCTCCACCTCCCGGGTTCACGCCATTCTCCTGCCTCAGCCTCCCCAGCAGCTGGGACTACAGGAACACACCGCCACGCCCGGCTAATTTTTGTATTTTTAGTAGAGACGGGGTTTCACCTGTTAGCCCGAATGGTCTCAATCTCCTGACCTTGTGATCCGCCCACCTCGGCCTCCCAAAGTGCTGGGATTACAGGCGTGAGCCACTGCGTCCAGCCAGAAACATGTTTTTTGATGTATTAATTCTGATACTTGCATCAAAATACATTTTAAGGTCAATATTCAAATCAATAAAATAGGTAACTTTAGTGCCTAAATATAATACCAAATTGTAGTAAGTTTACATTGTGTGCCTACCTTGTATCCAAATGTACAATTCATATACCCCCAAAAAAGCTAAATAATTTATTTTTTAAAATAATTAGTATTGACATTGTTTTCCCATTTGTACCACATAAATATTTCTAATTCTATTTTCCAGACATCTGCCATTGAGACCTGATGTTAGTACTGATAAACTCATTTTTTCCAAAATTAGCATCAGTAAGAATCAAAATGAACAACAAAAAGCTTATGAAATATTTACTCTCTTTTTTTGAAACAGTTTCGCTCCTGTTGCCCAGGCTGAAGTGCAACGGCGCAATCTTGGCTCACCGCGACCTCCACCTCCTGGGTTCAAGCAATTCTCCTGCCTCAGCCTCTCGAGTAGCTGGGATTACAGGCACACACCACCTCGCACAGCTAATTTTGTATTTTTAGTAGAGACGGGGTTTCTCCACGTTGGTCAGGCTGGTCTCAAACGCCAAACCTCAGGTGATCCACCTGCCTTGGCCTCCCAAAGTGCTGGGATTATAGGGGTGAGCCACTGTGCCCGGCCTTAATATATTTTTATTAGTAACAAACATTTCATTTAAAAATGTATATATATACACCTATATACACATACATACATATATACACATACCATGTTTAACCTCAAATTCTCCTAATACTTTAGGTTAAAGCCATCTAATGTAACTAAAATGTATCCAATATTATATTTCTGATTCACTATGTAGTTAATATAGTCTTTCATAAAAGTAAATATTAATAGGCATTTGTTAGCAAACAAAGTAAAAATAGCTTGGCCTGCTGGCTCATGCTTGTAATCCCAACTACTTAAGAGGCTGAAGTAGGAGAATCATTTGAGCCCAGGAGTTTGAGTTTACAGTGAGCTATGATCACATCACTATGCTCCATCCTGGGTGACTCCACTCAAAAAAAAAAAAAAAAAAAAGGAAAAGTAGTGGGAAGTAATATAGATTCATACAAACAATATTATACTAAAGTTCTGTTTATCTGGCATTTAAACAAGTAGAAAAATCAACTAGAATGCATTATTTTTTATATATCCCATGTGCTAATGTTATGAGAAAGGAACAGATAAGCAAATATATTAAAGGATTTCCCCCCAAAAAAAAGCAATTAGTATGTGTTATAGCATCATGACAGCCCATCTCTTGCATCTTTTACATACAAATTATCATCTAATTATTTTCATAATGATAACTCTAAGCATCCAAAACTTTGTTTGTTTTTTGAGACAGGGTCTTATTCTGTCACCCAGGCTGAAGTGCACAATCACAGCTCTCTGCAACCTCGACCTCCTGGGCTCAAGCGATCCTACCACCTCAGTCTACCAAAAATTGATTGTCATTTTTTGTAGAGATGGGGTCTCACTATGTTGCTCAGGCTGCCAAAAGTCTTTATGTACTTTTCAACTCATCAAAAGAAATTATGTTCAATACTATTTTAGCATTAATTAAACATATTGAAACTCTTTTGGAAGATATATAACTTATTTTAAAGAAACATCATTAAATGAGTATTTAAGTTAGCGACAGCATGGCTGAACCAGTCTGGATAAACAATACTGTATTATATTTTTTCAGGTCCCAGTGAGCAACTTGAAGATATCAAGCAACTACTTACCACTAAGAGATTGTTGCCATGCTAAAGCAGAACAAAGTAAGGCTAAGCTTTTTCCACTTCCTGTGGGACTCTCCAACAAACAATGTTGCTTACTGTTTAATCCTCTGAGAATCTATGAACACAGGAACCAATGAAAAAGATTAATAAACATTTTAACTTTATAAAGGTCTCTCTCCATCTGAAGTATAAAGAACAGCAAGAAGAAGTGAGATTGCACTCCAGGGAACACAACGATAGCAGAAGGAACTCGTATTCAGTTAAATCCAAACTGTATTCCTTTACACCTTTCCCTAAGATTATCTTGGACTTACCAAAATATCAAGCACAAGAGAAGAAATGAAAAGAGCAATCTGTGCCAGAATTATGCAAGCACCAATGATTTCTGTAAAACCAGAATACATTACTACCTATCAATATCTTTGATGAAAACTCAATGAAGGATACTGCTAGTGAGAGTACAAATTGTTGCAACTACTTGGTAGAGAAATAAACAATTTCTCATAAAGTGAAGATGCCCAACTCCAGCAAGTTCAGTTCTATGTGTACACCCAAAACCTTTCCCACATGAACACAAGGAAATGCGTAAGAAAGTTCACAGCAGCAGCCAGGCACGGTGGCTCATGCTTGTAATCCCAGCACTTTGGGAGGCCAAGGCAGGTTGATCATTTGAGGTCAGGAGTTCGAGACCAGCCTGGCCAACATGGTGAAAACCTGTCTCTACTAAAAATACAAAAATTAGGCCGGGCGCGGTGGCTCACGCCTGTAATCTCAGCACTTTGGGAGGCCGAGGCAGGCGAATCACAAGGTCAGGAGATCGAGACCACGGTGAAACTCTGTCTCTACTAAAAATACAAAAAATGAGCCGGGCGAGGTGGCGGGCGCCTGTAGTCCCAGCTACTCGGGAGGCTGGGGCAGGAGAATGGCGTGAACCCGGGAGGCGGAGCTTGCAGTGAGCCAGGATCGCGCCACTGCACTCCAGCTTGGGCGACAGAGCAAGACTCCGTCTCAAAAAAAAAAAAAAAAAAAAATTAGCTGGGCGTGGTGGCGCATCCCTGTAATCCCAGCTACTCGGGAGGCTGAGGCAGGAGAATAGCTTGAGCCTGGGAGGCAGGGGTTGCAGTGAGCTAAAATGGCACTACTGCACTCCAATCTGGGCGAGAGTGAGACCCTGTCTCAAAAAAAAAAAAAAAAGAAAAAAGAAAGTTCACAGCAGCATTGCTTATAATTGCAAAAGAATGTAAACAACCTAAATGTCCACCAATAAGAAAATGGACAGATAAATTCTGGTATATTCATCCAATGGAATTTATACAGCAATTAAAATTGATTAAGAATCAACAGGGCTATATATTAAAATTAATGCTAAGTTAAAAAACTCAAGTTCTGCAGAAAGATAAGGTACAGTATCACATCAATGCACAAAGTTTAAAATATGTAAAATAATATTCTATATTATTTATGGATACATATATATGTAATAAAAGTATAAAAACATGGCTAGGAAAGGAAAAGAACAAATTCAGGATACTAATAATCTTGCTACCAGATATGAAGTACATATGGCAAAATAGATTTAACACAACTGGAAAGCTGGTTTACTCAAATTTGTATATTAATTTTCTACATGATCCAAACAAAACAATGGTGAGAAAAATAGTATTCTGTGTAAAAGATAGTAAATACTCTGTAGAAAGCAGTTTTTCACTAAAAGTATAGAAATTCCAAATGAGCTGAGAACATTTTTCAGCATGTTCTTCTTTGCCTTAATCATGGATATATACAGTTTAGCAGCAATCAGTGGTTTCCTAGAGGTTACATGTTCTTCCAATGGAACCCAGAAAATATTCTCCATTGGCGGGGCGTGGTGGCTCACGCCTGTAATCCCAGCACTTTGGAAGGCCGAGGCGGGTAGATGACCTGAGGTCGGGAGTTCAAGACCAGCCTGACCAACATGGAGAAACCCCGTCTCTACTAAAAATACAAAATTAGCCAGGCATGGTGGCACATGCCTGTAATCCCAGCTACTCAGGAGGCTGAGGCAGGAGAATTGCTTGAACCCGGGAAGCGGAGATCGCACCATTGCACTCCAGCCTGAGCAAAAACAGCGAAACTCCGTCTCAAAAAAAAAAAAAAAAAAAAAGAAAAATATTCTTCATTTACTGAGAATATGAATGCAGTCACATACTCAATGTACTTTATGGGTCCTAAGTATCTATATCTTAATAAAAACTTAACTGCTGAAAAATACTTACAGAATTCATCATAGCAAGCTGTGATGGGTAAGCTTTATAAGGAAAGTAAATCTTCACCCCACCGATTGTATATTCAGACCACATCGAAGACATAGTGCTTTCCTGTTTATTTCAGATTCCTAACTGCAATAGAAATGAAAATGGCAAATGTTGAGACACGCCTTTCAAAGAAAACCAGAGAACCAAAACTGAGAGAGAAATCTGGAAATAAAAACTGGAATTAATAAAAGTAGAAACAAAACAAATGGAAACAAAAGAATTTCCTAGTCTTATAAATCACAGTGGTCAAGAGCATGTCTTAGAGTCTAACAAATCTGGATTTGTATCCCTCGCTCTGCCAGGTATTAGTTGTGTGACTTTGGGAAAGTTAGTTACCTTCTCTAAGCCACAGTGACTGCATGTACCCCATAGGATTGTGGTAATGATTAAGTGAAATAATGTGCAAATATGATACAGTACATACCAGATTGAACATGAGCTCTTGTAACAGTTAGATCAGATGTAATCAACCTACAGAAACAAGTTCCTGAGGTGTCTCTCTCTACAACTCCACAGCACCACTCTTTCTCCTGTTCCTCCCCTTTGTGTTACCCCTTTCTGCAGTCCTCCAGTTAGAAGAAAAAAGCTGTGGACCAGAAGTCAGGAAGCGTAGGTTCTATACCAGGTTTTGACAGGGACTCAGGTATGTCATCTTTGACATATCTTTGTACTTCTCTAGTCTAAGATCCTTACCTGTGATAACCCCTAATTTAACTTAAAGGCTGTTGTAAGAAAGAGAATGCCTTGGCACATAGTAGGCACTCAAAAATTTTATTTAAAGGTCAGTAGAGTATTATAGAAAGAGGATGGGCTTTGGAGTAAGGCAGTCCTAAGTTTGAATTCCACTGTGTGAATCACTTCTCAGAGCTTTTTTCTCCATATATGGAATTGAAGTAATACTACTTACCTGACAGGGTTTTTATGAAAATTAGCCAGGGCAGAATATACCTAACCCAGGATCTGACACAGATGAGGTGATCACTTTAATCCTCACCTCTTCTAAACCACTTCTCTTAACCTAGGATCCACGGATGTAATTCAGAGACAATGACCTCTTGAAATTGCAGGCATAAGTTTCTGTACATGATTGCATTTTTCTGAAGAAAAAGCCCATAGATTTCTCTTCCCCTAAATATATCTCAAGGAAATCAAAATAGCGGGGGAAATTACATGCATTGTTATTAAATAAGGAATTATCTGCAGTCGTGGGAAAAAATTGTAAATTCAATCTGGGGACGAAGAGATAGTTAAAATAGCAACTCAATAGATGATGAAGCCAATAATAACATTCACCACCGCTTGTGTGTTCCAAAAGAAGTGAAGAACCATTCATTATTCTAGGGTATTTTCCAGCTCTAACATTTTGCGATCCTATCTGTAAAGCTCTGAGAAGGAGGTGTGGTGGAATCTAACCTCTTAATATGACTCAACAACTCAACGCTGGCCTAGTTACTCAGATAAAATCTAGAAATCAGCCCGCCCTGTACCCCGGCTGTGGCAACAATAGTGTCAAAATGGGGTAGCCTCCCCCAAATACTGCATAAAGGATAAACACACTCCTCTGCCTCCCGCCAAGAAGCAACGCAACGCCCCGGGCTAAGAACAGGCCTGCGCTCAAAGGAGGTAAGGATAGGCTGGCTCCCTCCTCAGGTTTTCTGCCCTGTATCTCCCTCCTCCCCCAGCCAGTAGAGATCCCCGAGGCCCTGATGATCCAGTCACCACCGATGGGCCCGCAGGCGGTGCAGAAGTACTCAAGCCCTTCCCGTTGACTTCCCTCCGACTTGCCTGTCTGGAGGGAAACCGAAGCAACGCTCTGAGCTCCGATTCACTGAAGAAAAGGAAACTGATTTCTGAGAGCAAATAAAGCCGAGCCCTGGAAGAGAAGGAAGGGCACGCGCCCTTCCTACTCCCTCTTCCTGGCGGGGCTGCTACTTCCCCGGCCTGGAGTGCAAGATTGCGGCCGCCGTACCTTTCCTCGACCCCAGCACTCACCAGACCCCTCAACCACACAGCGCGAGACGAATTCCCGCCTCCCGCCCCCTCGACTCCCAGCGCCCAATAGCCCAGCGAGCTCGACCAATCACCCGCCAAGGCCAGGAATCAACCAATCCCGGCGCGAGGTGAGGGGGCGAGAACTTCAGCATCCAATGGAAGTCTCCGAAAAAAAAAAAACCAAAAAAACACAGGCTCCAGGTACGCGGCGGCAAAGGAAGGCTAGGGCTACTCCAGCAAATCCCTAGTGTTTGTTTGAAGGAGAGCGTCTTCTCGGTTTGACTTTTGAAACTGGCGATAGAGCCTATGCAGCAAATTCCTTAGAAACTGGAAGTCTCATTCTCCAGGTCCGTAGACCAGCAGAAAGGAAACATATTTAAGCTTTGCTAAGTTCTTTTAACACTCATCAGTGCCACTCAGTTTAAATTACCCAGCTTTGCAGTAGCCAGGATAGCGAAGACTGAGGCGGGAATTGCCAGGCTGCTGAGCCAAACTTAAGTAAGAAGGCTCTGTGACATCGGGCTACAATCTATCATAATATTCAAGGCTTTCCCGGATACTAAAATAAGCCAGAGACAAGCTCTCAGGGTCTCCAGCATCAGATCACTTCTACCTCCATTAAGGTTTTTCCGCCTTCCATCCCTCCAAGACCAGTTTATTATTTGCCAATAGTACTTGAATTTACTCAAAGAAAAGGAGGTTCATCACGATCTTGCCAAATCATGTTTTTTTTTAAAATCTGTATAACCTAAACTTGGCTCAAATAATAATGTCCCCAAAAGGCAAAACCTGATACTGTTTCTCAAATTCAAGTAACTAGTTTGCGGAAGGAGTTTGCTGGGAAGAAACAGCAGGAGGGGGCTAATTGATTTGTTTGCCTCACTGTCAATTGTGATATATCTTACCAAAAATGACAAAACTTGTAGTCGTAAAAATAAACTCTACCCTTTGACCTAGTAATCTGAGCTCCAGATATTTATCCTAAAGACGTAATCTAAACGAAAGAAAATGTGATACTTCAATTGACAATAATACCTATTGGTAATACTGAAAAAAATTATGAACTTCCCCGTCTAGTAATATGGAGGTGGTTATGATAGACGAATTCAGTACATTATGAAGCCAATAAAATTATAAAAATTAAACTTGCAAGAAAAAAATCCCATATAAGGTTAAGTGAAAAAAGGCAAAGCAAACCCCAAACTGGGTGTTAGGGATTCAGTAATGTGAAAATATATATGGATGAGCAAAGATGGAGTAATTTACTGTTAAGACAGTGAAAGGAAGGATAATGTTTAAAAATAAATCGTTAAAAATACCTTCAAATTGTTATTTCTCTTTTATAATTTTTAAAACATCAACTCTTGGCCGGGCGCAGTGACTCACGCCTGTAATCCCAGCACTTTGGGAGGCCGAGACGGGCGGATCACGAGGTCTGGAGACCAAGACCATCCTGGCTAACACGGTGAAACCCCGTCTCTACCAAAAATACAAAAAGTTAGCTGGGGGTGGTGGCGGGTGCCTGTACTCCCAGATACTCGGGAGGCTGAGGCAGGAGAATGGCGTGAACCCGGGAGGCGGAGCTTGCAGTGAGCTGAGAGGGAGATCGCGCCACTGCACCCCAGCCTGGGCCAGCGAGACTCTGCCTCAAAAAAAAAAAAAAAAAATGAAAATATCAACTCTTTTGAGTAACTGCTCTGGTATAACTACTCTCATTTTCCTCTCCTAAATTATAAGGGTTTCAATTGGCTCTCACCTTGCATTGCCGTTTAATGTATGTGGCATAACGGAAAGGGATACACGTAGGCACTGGAGCCAAACAGACCTAGAATACAGTCCCTTGAACTGTTCCCTTCAGGTTAACTCTAGTGGAATGAAACACAAAAACTACAGGTTCGTTTGATAAAGAATATGAATGTTTATAAACCAATATTCAAAATAGCTGCACACATCTGTTTTCACTTGAATAAAAAAACACATTGTGACAAACTTTATAACCTTAACTTAAAATACATGAATTTTAACATTTACTAATATATTTACACATTTTATTTACATCATCAACAAATCTGATGATTAACAGCATATGTGATTATTTTAACACAGCAGGTTATGACCAGTCTTTGAAAATTGATCCAGGAATGTGCACTGCATTTAGTTAGAAAACACACTTTAACTTTTTCTGAACTCCTAGGGCATATCTATTCACACAAAATATCACAAGGCCTCAGTTTAAAAAAAAAAAAAAAAGGAGCAGTTGTATTTAATCTTAAGGGACTACAAAACTGCCTTGTTTAAAAATATGAAAATTCTTATGCTATTTTTAAGCATATGCTTTTATTTTTCACATCAAAATTACTTAATTGAACATTAAGCATCTAATAAAAAGTTATAAATAGTCTATCATATGTGATATTATGCACTTCATGATTTGAAACAGCTACAAACTCATTCTCATAGAATGTGAGGTAGGGCCAGTAGTAACCCCATTTTACAAAGGAAGAAAATGAGATGTGACTATTTACTAGTGAAAAGGCTGAAGTTAAATTTCATTTCTCAAAAACTACACCTTCTTATTAGCCTAATTTCTTTTACAAGTGAAGAGGTCTGGCTGGGTGCAGTGGCTCACACCTGTAATCCCAGCACTTTGGGAGGCCAAGCCGGCAGATCACCTGAGGCCAGGAGTTCAAGACCAGCTTGGGCAACATGGCAAACCCCCGTCTCTACTAAAAATACAAAAATACAGGTGGCGCATGCCTGCAGTCCCAGCTACTCAGGAGGTTGAGGTGCGAGAATCCCTTGAACCCAGGTGGCAGAGGCTGCAGTGAGCCAAGATCACCCCACTGCACTCCAGCCTGGGCAACAGGGTAAGACTCCACACCTCAGAGGAAAAAAAAAAAAAAAAACACAAGTGAAGAGGTCTGTTTCAAGTGGGGGTGGGGAAGTGTGTGATTGAGGTATATCTCAGAGAGAGAAAAGGGAAGTACTTTCTACATTGATACTTGCTTTTTTTTTTTTAATGATTAGGGTTTACCTAAATATGTCTGCCTAATCAATGGAACTTCCTGACAGAGGAATGCAAAATCCTTCAGCAAGACAGTATTTTCTACATTTTAACTTTTCCTGAGATTCAAACACTACATTTTCTTACTCAAAGATCTTCTCAGAGTAAGATTATGAATTATAATCCTGATGACAAACCAAGAGCTCTTTAATCCAATCGGTTTTATTGCTCTACCTTCATTGAATTTGATATATATTTCCCCCCTCTGAGCATTAGGTAAGTTAATAAAGCATTATAAAAATAAATTTAAAACATAAAACTAAATGAGATCTCCTCTCAGGTTCTTCTTTGAACAAAGATGTTTCTGTAAACACTTTTACACCAGTATCTTAAAATTCCAAATTATTCAAGTATCTCTTTAAACATATGGCTTCATATATTAATAAAAATTGAAGCAAATATGTGAAATCTTTAAATCCTCATCTGTAATTCCACAGAAATAATTTACAAAAGCTACTTGCCTTTTTAAAAACCTTCTCAATACTCTTTCTTGAGAACTAGAATTCCAACTTGCATTACTATTACTTGTATTGCATATCTTTGAGATTTCTACTTGGGTTTTTAACTCCTAATATTTCCTTAATTCTCCTTTCCCTTTACCCTTTTTTCCTCTCCCATCTTTGCATCTTTGTCACATTTTGTTACAAGCTCACAGTTAAAATAAACACCAAGACTACCCACAGACTCATTTTTATAAGAAATTAAAGGCATGGCAGTCTTCACTTCAAAAGCTAAATACAAGGCCAAATTCCCTTTCCAGTAATGAGTTTCTTACATGTGTTCCCAGTGGGAAAAAAAAAGCTCAGCTGCTACAATATAAACATACCAGCAAAGTAGATTCAAAGACGTGCCAATCAGAAACAAGCAAGCATAATTCTCATAGAGTTCTAAATTATATTCGTGTTGAATTGAATTGTTTTAGTGATTCCACAACATTACTTTACTGTTCCCATTTCAGTTTAGAGTTGTTATAACACGCAGATTCACGTTGGGTATATGCAGCAAACAGCTTCATTTTTTTTGTTTGTTTTAAATTTTGTTTTAAATTCCACTAACACTCATATTTATTATTTCAATTACTGTTCTTTCAATACAGTGACAGAGCTGTACATCAGGATCCATGCTTCCAGTGTCCCTGGATCCATTTTTGTAAGATGAATCTTTACAGAGTTGAGACCATCCACTTGGTTTCTCCTTTATTTGTTGAAGACCTACAACATAAGAGAAAAAAACATTAAGGCCAAGAAATTTGGAAAGGTATTTGGTCTTTTTGTTTGAGATATTAAGATAACCCTTGAAAATAAGTTACCACTTACGTGTAATAATTGGATCAATGTCTCTTGTCTGAGTGGCAACATCAGAGGCACAAACTTGCCCTATTTGGATCAGCAAAGACATAATATCCTCATACAAAGGAGGAAATGCTCGACAAAAAGAGACTAAACTTGGCAGAGTTGGCATAAAAAAAGCATACCGCTTAGCCTGTGTTAAAACTGTTGGAAATAAATGAAACAATATTTTAGTTTACAAATATAAATTCAACATGGCTTATACAACATACTAAGGGGTACTATGGTCTGTACTGGAGACATGAAGTTCTCTAAACACAGCCAACCCCTGTCTTCAGAAAGCTCACAATCTAGTAGTCTCAGTCTTTATCCAAGATACAAATTATTATGCCCAAGATTTGTGATAAGTACATTATATGCATTATTTCATTGAATTCCTACAATCTTACGAATGACCAAAGTACTATTATGACACTCATTTTATATATGAGAAAACTCTTAAAAAAGCATTAGAGAGGTTAAGAAACTTGTTAAAGATCACAAGCCAGTTAGTGGTGGAGCTGAGATTGAATTCAGGCAGTGTAAACTCTTAATCACTACAAATAATTATAACAGGACATAAATACAATGAAAAGAAAAACAATAGGGTATTATGTAAATAATATAATGAGAAAGAATACTAAATTAACTAAGCCATAATATTAAGGGTTGATTTATAGTTCATGTATTTTAAAGTAGCTTATTTTCAGACCATTTTATTCTACAAACCAGAAGGTAGTTAAAATGTCAGAATATGTTTTAGAACTTATGAAGACATCTAATATATTTATCTTTCATTTATACATATGATGATATTTTTCTGAAACTCTGAGAATTTGTAATAAGCAAACATTTGGTATCTACTGATATAATTACATTCCAAAAGTATATTTGTTTTCCATTTATAAAATACAGAAAGCTTGTATTTACAAATCTATATATATTCATTCACGCAATGAAAAATACAATTTGCCTACCTATTCATTCCCACTACACTATAAATCACATTTGTAAACAGAAGTTTTCAAAAGAAGAATTCAAAAGATGGCATAAATTAAACTAGTATTAACACATATTGTATCATACTATCTCAGTGTGACACAAAAAATATATTGAATCACTAAATGCAGAAAATATAGGCTTTATAATAATTTATGTCAGATGTTTGTTGATGTTGACTACCTACCTGTTAACAAAGTTCCCATGACATTGACAGCTAAACGAGCCACACTAAGTGACTTTGGTAATGCATATTGAATACACAAGTGAGAAAGCAACTGGATAGCAAATATCTGCAATACAAAATCCAGATATTACATGTTTCTCAAGAATATCTTTAGGTATTAAACATTATAAAATGTTTTGTATAACTAGTAAGACTGGAGAGAGAGATCAATTGTCCTAAAGCTCCAAAATGCTCATTACCTGTTTTTCAAGTTCTGGCTGTGCAATAAGCTCAGGTATGAAATCTAGACAAATGTGCATAGATGGAATACCTGCGACCGTCAGAGGCAAAAGTTCACATGGATAACCCTATCTCAACAAGAAAGGGAAAAAAAGTCAGAAATAAAATAACTATAAAAGTACAGATAAAAATACAAATGAAAGATTTCATTTCCTTTCTGTAAAAGTTGCTCAGAAGGCTATAGTGCCCTATATGTAACCTGGCATTTCACTTTTCTGATGCACTAGAATACAAATTAAACTACCAAACATTTCATTAGGTTAAAAAAAAAAAACTAAAAATCTGGATTTTTATCCATATTGCAAAGGCCCATGGTTCATTTGTGTTTTCTCTAGTTTCTAAATGAGTCCTGTTAATATAGTATTCAAAGCCCCCAAGAAAAATAAAGTTCAAACACAAAGCATCATTCTTTGGAAACAGACCTGAAAGTGAACAAGCTTAGCAATGTTGGGATCTGCAATGTACATTTGGTGCAAGAGACAACAGATAAGGCACTGAACTTCTCGAAGGTTACAGAGCAAATTGTCTTCTCCTTCCTCCATTCCCTTATTTGGAGTGTTGGTGGTAATAACACTTTGAACATTTCTTAACAAGCTATCTGGATTGACACCATTTGCTTTTTCCTCTTCAGTAGGTAGGCAAATCTCTAAGAGAATCTGGACAGCTGCGCTATCCTATAAGCAAAGAAAACATAGTAAAAGTAAGAAGTTTCTGAGAAGCTGGTTTAAAAAACAAATCAGGATTTTATTTTCACATGAACATAAATGATAAATAACTAATTTCTTAAACACACATACACAAAGAGGTACTTCTAAGAGCAGAAGTGAGCAATCTGTAGAGCAGTGGTTCTCACCTTTTAGGATTATGAACCCCTTAGGAATCTAAAGAAAACAATGCACCCTCTCCCCATAAAAATGAACATACATAAACAAACATCATTACATAATGATGTCACATATCTCTAAGACAGATCCATGGACTCCAGTTTAAGAATATCTACTAGAAGAGTATTATGAATTCAGTTACATCCAAAACAGGCCCTAGGCAAAAATGGCTTCTACCAGAATGTCCCTTCCTTCCTCTTAATCTTCCACTTTTCCCAGGATGCTATCCTGATTTCCCTTTTTTTCAACCTGTTTAAGGCTCTGGTTTCACAAGGAAAGAGTCTACCTTACCATCCATTCCACCTGCACAAATCATTGCTCAGTCTACAGGCTTGAGCATCATTGTATAAAGCAGCAGTTTGAGGGGTAATGGCAATATACTTGAGGCCCCTATATATAAAGGAGAGCTAAAATCACTCTCATCTAGCAGAAAGAAGTAAAAAATAAAAATGAATACATGACATCCACCTCTGATAGACAGCTACTGCCTAAGATACAGAAAACAATTACTTGAGCTAAGTGATTAAGAACTTAATTACTATAAAGTGAGGTTAGACTACTTTATAATCATGGTGGTTGAGGAAAGGGGTTTTTGGTTTTTGGTTATTGTTATTGTTTTGTTTTTTGTTGTTGTTGTTGAGTCAGGAGCCAGAGTGCCTAGGAGCAAATACTGGTTCTGCCATTTACTAAATGTGTAACCATGAGCAAGTCACTTAACTTCTCTGGGTCACATTTTCGTACTCTGTAAAAATGGAGATAATACTCTGTACCTCATAGGTAGGTTATAAAAATTAAATGAGCTAATATATTTAAAGAATTTAGGCTAGCACCTACCATATGGTAAGCATTATACAGATGTTAGCTTTTATGATCTTTAATTCCTTATCTGAAATTCCTAGGAACAGATTTATTTTATTTATTTCATTTATTTTTGTTGTTGTTGTTGAGACAGAGTCTCGCTCTGTCACCCAGGCTGGAGTGCAGAGGCGCGATCTCAGCTCACTGCAACCTCCACCTCCCGGGTTCAAGCCATTCTCCTCAGCCTCCCAAGTAGCTGGGACTACAGGTGTGTGCCACCACGCCCGGCTACTTTTTGTATTTTTAGTAGAGATGGGGTTTTACCATGTTGGCCAGGCTGGTCTCAAACTCCTGACCTCAGGTGATCTGCCCACCTCAGCCACCCAAAGTGCTGGGATTCCAAGTGTAAGCAACCATGCCCAGCCAAAAAACTTTTCTAAATATAAAGTTGAACTGCTTATATTGTCATGGTGTTTATCACTGCCTGACGTTTTATTATACATGCACTTGTTTTTCTGTTGTCTGCCTCCATAATTTGACATTTGATCTTAAGAAACAAATAATCAAGGATTTTGTCTTCTTCACCACTATATCCCCAGCTCCTGGAACAATACTTGACACATAGTAGGTATTCCAATAAATATTTGTTGAATGAGGCCGGGTGCCATGGCTTATGCCTGTAATCCCACACTTTAGGAAGCTGAGGCGGGTGGATCACCTGAAGTCAGGAGTTCGAGACCAGCCTGGCCAACACAGCAAAACCCTGTCTCTAAAAATACAAAAATTAGCCAGGCATGGTGGCATGTGCCTGTAGTCCCAGCTACTCAGGAGGCTGAGGCAGGAGAACTGAGGCAGATGTTGCACTGAGCCAAGATCACACCACTGTACTTCAGCCTGGGTGACAGGGCAAAACTCTGTCTCAAAAAAAAAAAAAAAAAATTTGCTGAATGAATAAACATATAACTCTAAACTCAGAATAGGTAAACACTAAAATTTTACTAAAATATAAATCTTATTTAAATGGTTATTTCATTCATATCATGAAGATTATTCCTTATTTCAGAAATATATCTGATATTCAGAAGCAAAGGTAACATCATTGTAATAGATTCTATAATAAAAGAAATGCACAATATGTCACCAATGTACACGGAGGGCATAACGTGCCATCTATTCAACTGATTACACTAGTAGAGAACCCCTTGCTCTTTTTGATTAAATATTACTTTAGCAAAATTTACCTGAGCAGCCAATAATGCATTTTTCAATTCTTCTCTGGTAACTTCCGGAGCATCAGTTTGTCCAACTAAGCCAATTGTATTATTCTGGGAAGGCCTATCTTGCTCTGTTTCCTTCAGATGAGCACTAAGGTAGGCTTTAGATGCAAGAAGATATCCATTCAACATGTGTAGGGTAATATCCATCAGTGGTGGGCATCTAAACAAGGAAAGCAAAAAAGAAAAATATATCAGAAAGGATATAAATTTATAAATTAGCCAGAACATGATCAGTTTAATTTAAATGCTGAGAAAAACCTGAGTAGCACATAGTAACTTTTCCCACTGAAATACTTGTTCTCAGAAGTTTAATATATATTTCTTATTCTCTATATTTCAAAATTATATAAATAGTATTATTTGTTTCATCTTATCAGCTAAAGTCAAATATGTATAATGTAAACTCTAAAGAAAAGACGACCGGGTGCGGGCAAAACAATAATGCATGAAGAAAAACTGTAATATATGTGCAAAGAGTTGATATCCTTTATAGATAAACAGCTCTTTAAGTCAACAAGGAATATAGGCTAAAATATAAAGAAAAAATAAAATGGCCAATAAATACTGTTAAATGTCCAATCCAACAAGAATATAAATTAAAATGGGAATCTATTTTCACCTATCAAATTGGCAAACATTATATAAAATAGTACAGGAAAGTATATAATATCAAACACTGATATGGAATGTAAACCAGTTCAGCCTTTCTTTTTCTTTTTTTTTTTTTGAGACAGAGTCTCGCTCTGTCGCCCAGGCTGGAGTGCAGTGGCCGGATCTCGGCTCACTGCAAGCTCTGCCTCCCAGGTTCACACCATTCTCCTGCCTCAGCCTCCCAAGTAGCTGGGACTACAGGCGCCCGCCACCTCGCCTGGCTAGTTTTTTTGTATTTTTTAGTAGAGACGGGGTTTCACCATGTTAGCCAGGATGGTCTCGATCTCCTGACCTCGTGATCCGCCCGTCTCGGCCTCCCAAAGTGCTGGGATTATAGGCGTGAGCCACCGCACTCAGCCCAGTTCAGCCTTTCCACATAGTAGAATGAAAATATGAAATAAAAGTCTTGAAAATGAGCACAATACTTTTGCCCCAATAATTCCATTTCTCCATGTTCTACTGGAATACTCAGCATGGGGAAATGCACATAATCACCACAGCACTATTGATAATAGCAAAAATTAGAAATAAAATATCCTAGGGGATTGGGTTAAGCATAGCGAATCTATAAAATGGAATACCACATAGCCAATTAATATAAGAATCTAGGCCGGATGCGGTGGCTCAAGCCTGTAATCCCAGCACTTTGGGAGGCCGAGATGGGCGGATCACGAGGTCAGGAGATCGAGACCATCCTGGCTAACCCGGTGAAACCCCGTTTCTACTAAAAAAATACAAAAAACTAGCCAGGCGAGGTGGTGGGCACCTGTAGTCCCAGCTACTCGGGAGGCTGAAGCAGGAGAATGGCCTAAACTCGGGAGACGGAGCTTGCAGTGAGCTGAGATCCGGCCACTGCACTCCAGCCTGGGCGACAGAGCGAGACTCCATCTCAAAAAAAAAAAAAAAAAAGAATCTAAACTAGGCACGGTGGCACACAACTGTAATCCCAGCTACTCAGGAGGCTGAGGCAAGAAGATTGCTTAAGCCCAGGAGCTCAAGACCAGCCTGGACAACATAGAAAGACCCCCAACTCAAAAAATAAAAATAAATTTGAAAAAAGAATATTAACATGAAAAAAGGCTCACAAGTTGTTAAGTGAAAAATCCAAGCTACAAAAACATTAGATACAATTTGATAGCAGAATTTAATAACTTCCTTAAAAACTGAATCACCTGAAGTGATTCATGTGCAAGCTCACCTACTTCAGTGGATTTTTAACAATGATAAATCATTTTTTTGAGAAACAGCTGTTTTCTAGAAGTGTTATTTATTGTAGTTTTCCTTTTATTAGATACTTAACATCATTTACACATACAGTTTGTTCTTCTGATTCCTATTTCCAATGAGACCTTAACCTTACTAAACCATATTTAGCTAATTTTGCAGATTTTGTCACTTGGAGAATGTCATCCCTTGGTTGATGACAGACAAGTTTAAATATCAAGTGTATCCTATTTAGTCTTCCTTACTAGTTTCTCT
Source organism: Macaca thibetana thibetana (assembly GCF_024542745.1). Classification (NCBI taxonomy): domain Eukaryota; kingdom Metazoa; phylum Chordata; class Mammalia; order Primates; family Cercopithecidae; genus Macaca; species Macaca thibetana. Next base: position 34,736,461 of record NC_065593.1, read on the forward strand.
TCCCTCTAATCCATCTAGCACAAAGCATCTTTTCCTAAGCTATAACCCAAACCACATTAGCCTAATATTCAATGCCCTCAATAGCCTGACCCCAATTTAACTTTCCAACTATAAAATGTGCTCTTCTCAAAAATAACCCTCTTCACGCCTTTCTCATTCTTGCTTCTAAACTTCTGCTTGTACTATTCTTTTTCTCAAAGTACCTTCCTTGACTTCCTAACCCCCATCTTTATACTATTAGATGAACAAATATTCACCTAAACCCTATGTCCACTCTTCTTTTTTTAAGTTTAAATAAAGCAGTGGGAGTGGAGAGGGAACAAAGAAATCTGTACCTGGTTATAATAAATCAGTTGTAAAAACCACTGCACTCGAACCAGCCCTAACTCCATTCTATAAAACTTTACCCATGCCCCATCTCCTCTGCATCTTTCCTGAACTTTTAAGAACATTCATTTACTACGCCATTCATCCACATGACCATATTATGTAACTTATCACGTATCTGTCTTACGTGCCATGCAGATGATAATCACTTTAAAGGCAAGCCCCTTAACTTATATACTTTTTTTTTTTTTTTTTTTTGAGACGGAGTCTGGCTCTGTCACCCAGGCTGGAGTGCAGTGGCGCGATCTCGGCTCACTGCAAGCTCCGCCTCCCGGGTTTACGCCATTCTCCTGCCTCAGCCTCCCGAGTAGCTGGGACTACAGGCGCCCGCCACCTCGCCCGGCTAGTTTTTTGTATTTTTTAGTAGAAACGGGGTTTCACCGTGTTAGCCAGGATGGTCTCGATCTCCTGACCTCGTGATCCGCCCGTCTCGGCCTCCCAAAGTGCTGGGATTACAGGCTTGAGCCACCGCGCCCGGCCAACTTATATACTTTTGATAGTACTTATCATAACAACTGTGATTCAAAGATTAATGATAGGAGTTAACTAAATTCTACCTTTTGTGAAGAAGCCACTTCAAAGCAATGCTTAAGTTTAGCAATTGGTAAGGATTTAGAGCCAAATGTGGAATTGATGAAGCTAACATCACTATTTGGCATGCCAAAAAGGTCACAGTTTTAATGCAGGTAATGGTTCACAAGTAACCAGTTTTTTAAAAACCTTTTTAACGTGAGAGCAGAAACAGTGTTATTCTTTTTTTTTTTTTTTTTTTTTTGAGACGGAGTCTCGCTCTGTCACCCAGGCTGGAGTGCAGTGGCTGGATCTCAGCTCACTGCAAGCTCCGCCTCCCGGGTTTACGCCATTCTCCTGCCTCAGCCTCCTGTGTAGCTGGGACTACAGGCGCCTGCCACCTCACCCGGCTAAGTTTTTGTATTTTTAGTAGAGACGGGGTTTCACTGTGTTAGCCAGGATGGTCTCGATCTCCTGACCTCGTGATCCGCCCGTCTCGGCCTCCCAAAGTGCTGGGATTACAGGCTTGAGCCACCGCGCCCAGCCAACAGTGTTATTCTTTACTGGTCTAAATTGTGAGAGAGATAAAAACCACTATTGATGGCACCAAAACCAAGAATGACGTTTCTCTAAAGCTAGGTTTTATTAATCACATATTAAATATTAAAATGTATATACATTTCACAAATAAACACAACTAAAAAGTAAGACAAAAAACTGTACAGGTCACACTGCCTACTTATCTGCAAGCACAATTAAAATATAAGTTTAAACTGAATTTCATCAATTTCTTTTGACTCTCCAAAGTACAGCTCTATAATAAAAATGAAACTCAAATGACATGTACCTGTGAACCCTCTGATCACACCTTAGGACAATGAGAGGATCTATCATCAGGTCATTCTGAGTATACTTTTGTTGTCGTACAAACTTCATTGAAGGTTGAAGTGCATTAACCGTCATCACCCATAGCCTGATAAGAAAATAATCACATGTTCAAAACAGTTTTTTATATAATTAAAATCTGTAGCCATCCAGTCCTTTCTATCTTAGAAAGTTATATTCAGTAAATAATTAGAAAATAGGTATGAATGAACTTTGAAAAATTTAAGCTACAGACATCTAACCTATTATAACATCTCTTAAAAAAAAGGGATAAAATAGTAAACACAAAGTAGTCTCAAAAACGTTCACAGTTGTAATGGAATAATCATGGCATATAAAATTAAAACCTGAGTTAAAACCTTAGTTATACCATACTTGCTATACGACTCTGTGTAAGTCACTGAGGCTCTCTAAACTGTTTACTCATCTGTAAAATAGAAATGATATAATACCTGCAAATGAAATAAACTTGCCAAAACATTCTGTATCTAGCTCCATAAATATAAGTCATCATTCTGGATTTATCATCATAAAGTCTCCAAGTGAGATGCCACTTTGAGATTAGACATTAATAGATTATAAAAGTGATTACTAAAATGACTGCACATCATGATTACTAAGGGTTATGCCAATACAGAAGGTGCTTGATCTTACAGTGAAGCCCAGGAATCCACCAGAGGACTTCCCCCTCTTAAATGACTGTATAAACAAGGATCATCAGACACTTAAAGAAAGCTTTTACTTTGAAAAAGATTAAAATATACAAACAGAAAAAAAGGAACTCAAAAAAAAACAGAAAATGTAGGAATAAGGAGTAAAAAAAATTTTGAATTGCTAATATCCTAAAAGAATAAAATATTTTATACATGAAACAAGAACAAGAGGCATTTAAGAATATGCAGATAAAAAACAGCTCTTAGAATTAAGAACAGGGCCAGACACAGTGGTTCACACCTGTAATCCCAGTACTTTGGGAGGTTGAGGCAGGAGGATCGCTTGAGTCCAGGAGTTCAAGACTAGCCTGGGCAACATAGCGAGACCCCATCTCTACAAAAACTAAATAAAATAGGCAGGCACGGGGGTGTGCACCTGTAGTCCAGTTATTTGGGAGGCTGAGGCAGAAGGATCGTTTAAGCCCATAAGTTTGAGGTTGCAGTGAACTGTGATTGTGCCACTGCAGTCCAGCCTGGGTGACAAAGCAAGACCCTGTCTCTAAAAAATAAGAATAAAAAATAAATTTTTAAAAAATGAACTAGAATTCTACACTTAGGCTAAATATCAATCACATATGAGAATAATTCAGCATCTCAAAAAAGTTAAGTTTACCACACTCCCTTTCTCAGGAAGCAAGATGAGTGTGTGTTCCATTCACTAAAATGAGGATATAAACCAAGAAAGAGAAAAATATGAAATCCAACAAAGAAGAGTGACAATAGCAACTCTAGGATGGCAACTGTATATGTCCCAGATGGCAACATGAAGACAAAAAGCTCTGAAAGGAATGTCTCCAAGAAAAAAAATATATAGTGTTTCTTTTGGGTTTTTTTTTTTTTTTTTTTTTTTTTTGAGACAGGGTCTCACTGACGCGATCTCAGCTCACTAAAGCCTCGATCTCCTGGGCTCAAGCGATTGTCCTGCCTCAGCCCCCCAAGTAGCTGGGAATACAGGCATGCACCACTACTGTCTGCTAATTTTTGTATTTTTTGTAGAGACGGGGTTTCACCATGTTGCCCAGGCTGGTCTTGAACTCCTGAGCTCAAGTGATCCGTCCGCCTCGGCCTCCCAAAGTGCTAAGATGACAGGCGTGAGCCAATGAACCCAGCCAAAAAAATGCTAATGATACATTTTCTGATGTGTTATGATTAAGTGTGAAATAAATTTCCCCTCAATAATGAAGCTTGGGGATGAATTAGTTATTGGTTATTGATACCAATTTAAAAACCTGAGCAAATGGAAAAAAGGTAAGTATTAACTAACCTAAGGTATGTGTTGAGTAAGGGGGAGGGCACTTGCATAAGAACGAAATTGTAATCAAAAGATTATCACATAGCTCAATTATAAAATCACTTCTGTAGTCATAATAATATGCATTTGAAATACTGCTTTAACAAAAAAATTTAATATACCCATGTTGGGAGAAACAGGAAAAGGGGAAATGTGTATTAGAAGAAGTGGGACTCACAGGAGAGGAAGCAAATAAGAGAGCTAACTAACCTTCACCTTGTAGAGTAGAAAATCAACAGATAATTTCTAAATTGGAAAATCAGGAAATCACAGTCATTATAAAAGATATATGGGGAGGATATAAATACCAGAATAAAAAGATAAAAGAGCTGAAAATAGTTGTCTCTGGGGAGCCAAAGTCTAAAATAGAAAGGTGTGAGGCAGATCTTATATACTATTTAACTTCTTAAGTTATGTGCATTTACTCACATAAGTAAAAATTAACTTTCCAAAGTATAAATAGGACCAGATCTCACCCAGACCTACTGAATCAAAATCTCAGTTAACTCAAGCCCAGTATTCTGTTTTCTAGACATGTCCAGGTGTTAAGGATCCAATCTATGAACCAGCAGAGACCCAATGACTAAAGACAAACTTTGCTGCACACTGAAATCACCTGGGGAATCTTTTAAAAAGTACTGATGCCTGACTCCCACCCACAAACAGTCTGATTTAATTGGCATGGGTTCCAACTTGGGGATCAGTAGTGGTAAAAACTCTCCAGGTGATTTTAACGTGCAGCAAAACTTGGAACAACTGCAAAGATCCAAGATAGAGCAGTGATCTAAATCATAATTAGCCACAAATAACTATACATGATAACCCAATTTTCAAGAACTTCCTAAAGTTAGAAATACTGTAAGGTTTCTATTTCAATAAAGTTTGCTTTTACTTAAAGATATAACAACCATTTAGTAGTCTTAAGAAAGGAGATATATTGTCATACGGTCAACAAATACTGCTATGAGGGTCTTGTGAAAAATTTTTCAAACAATTAAATTTAGGTTACTGTATATTATAACTGCTCTACAATTATCTATTACATATAACAATACACTGAATTTACCTTCTAGGCATCACAGTATTAAGAACCATCCATAGTTTATTGACTGTTTGCAGAATTCTCCGTGGAACCCCTGAATTCAACAGCTGGCTCATATTGGATGTTAACACTTCTGCATATGGTATAAGTTCACTGGCAGAGAGTAAAGTCAAGTGTTCTATAATCTGCATCACTTGTGTGTGATTTACTGGGACAGCTGAAAATGCTAAAAAGAAAATTTAGTAATCATAATCTGAATTCTGTACAGTTTATTAAGCAGGAAGTAATATTGCTCTCTGACTACAGGCCAAACAAATCAAGAAAACAATGTGGCTAAAAAGTAACTATAGTTACTTGCTATTGTTTCCTACAGAAACCTAGATACAATTTCCACTAAACTTATTTTTTTTTTTTTTTTTTTTTTTTTTTTTTTTTTTTTTTTTTTTGAGACGGAGTCTCGCTCTGTCGCCCAGGCTGGAGTGCAGTGGCTGGGTCTCAGCTCACTGCAAGCTCCGCCTCCCGGGTTCACACCATTCTCCTGCCTCAGCCTCCGGAGTAGCTGGGACTACAGGCGCCCGCCACCTCGCCCGGCTAGTTTTTTGTATTTTTAGTAGAGACGGGGTTTTCACCATGTTAGCCAGGATGGTCTCGATCTCCTGACCTTGTGATCCGCCCGTCTCGGCCTCCCAAAGTGCTGGGATTACAGGCTTGAGCCACCGCGCCCGGCCTAAACTTATTAAAATAAGGGCCAGCTGGATGCAGTGGCTCACACCTGTAATCCCAGCACTTTGGGAGGCCAAGGTCAGTGGATCACTTGAGGTCAGGAGTTTGAGATCAGCCTGGCCAACATGGTGAAACCCCATCTCTACTAAAAATACAAAAATGAGCCTGTAATCCCAGGCGTGGTGGCAGGCACCTGTAATCCCAGCTACTCGGGAGGCTGAGACAGGAGAATCACTTGAACCCAGGAGGCAGAGATTGTGGGGAGCTGAGATTGCACCAGCACACTCCAGCCTGGGTGACAGAGCAAGACTCCATCTCAAAAAAATTAAAAAATAAGGGCCCTAAGAAAAATTCATGGAAGTGTAGTTGTTCTTTCATAAAGAACAAAAATATGTTTTTTTAAAGATTACATTAATGGGATAGGCGTGGTGGCTCACACCTGTAATCTCAGCACTTTGGGAGGCCGAGGCAGGAGGATTGCTTGAGTACAGAAGTTCAAGACCAGTCTGGGCAACATGGCGAGACCGCATCTCTATAAGAAGTAAAATAATTAGCTGTATGTGATGGTGCACCTGTGATACCAGGTACTCAAGAGGCTGACACAGGAAGATTCCTTATGCCCAGGAGATGGAGTTTGCAGTGAGCTGCGTTCCCGCCACTGCACTCCAACCTTGAGCGTGGGCAACAGACCCTGTCTCAAAAAAAAAAAAAAAAAAAAATCAGACTGATCTTATTTTTTATTTTTTCATTTTAGAGATGGGAGTCTTGCTATGTTGCCCAGGCTGGTCTTTTTTTTTTTTTTTTTTTTAATCCCCCTCTTGCCTTTACCAATGAAGAGCCCAGGATGGTTTTGAATTCCTGGCCTCAAGTGATCCTCCTGCTTCGGCCTTCCAAAGTGCTGAGATAACAGGCATGAGCCACTGCACCCAGCCCAGACTGATTTTAAAAACAGGACTGAAAAAGGAAAATATACTGAAGTATTGCTTTTGATAGCTAACATTCATTGAAAGGTTCAAACTTCTTGAAACTTTCCGCCAGGTGGTCCCCTTGTAGGATGTAAGCATCCAGAAGACTGCTGTTACTAAAAAATATCTAGAACTATGCTCTCCAATAATCACTAACCCCATCTGGCTATTGAGCATCTGAAATAACTAGTCCAAATTGAGGTGTGTTATAAGTGTAAAATACACAATAAATTGCAAAGACTAAGTGCAGGAGTGTAGTGGGGGGTAAAATATCTCATTAAAATTTTAATATTGATTACATGGTGAAATAATATTGGCAGGCCGGGCACGGTGGTTCATGCCTGTAATTCCAGCACTTTGGGAGGCCAAGGCAAGCAGACTGCTTGAGCCCAGGAGTTTGAGACCAGCCTGAGCAACATGGCAACCCCTTCTCTACAAAAAATACAAAAATTAGCTGTGTGTGGTGGCATGTACCTGTAGTCTCAGGTACTGGGGAAGCTAAGGCAGGAGGATTGCTAGAGCCTGGGAGGCAATGAGCCAAGGTTGCACCACTGCAGTCCAGAGTAGGCAACAGAACAAGGCTCTGTCTCAAAAAAACAAAAAGAAAAAATATTGGCCATATTTGGTCAAATAAAATGATTATTTAAATTACTGTTGCCTGTTTCTTTTTACTGGAAAGTTTATAGGTGTTATAGCTCACATCATATTTACACCTATTATATGTAGGTGTTATAGCTCACATTATATTTCTATTGGACAGTGCTGATCTAGAAGAACATTCTCCATTAACAGCAAGTATATAGTCCTATTCCACTGCACTTATTTCTAACCAGTTTAGAACTTTTCTAAAACCACACCACCTTTTTAGTGATATAATATAGGACCTATGAGAGAAAAGATACAAGCACATCAGAAAGAAATGGTTAAAATTCCTGGCCGGGCACAGTGGCTCACGCCTTAATCCTAGCACTCCGGGAGGCTGAGGCAGGAGGATCACTCAAACTTACAAATTCGAGACCAGTCTGGGCAACATGGTGAAACCCCATCTCTACAAAAACTTAAAAAATCAGCCAGGCCTGTGGCTCATACCTGTAGTCCCAGCTACTTGTGGGACTCAGGTAGGAGGATTGCTTGAGCCCAGGAGGTGGAGGCTGCAGTGAGCTGAGATCACGCCACTGCACTCCAGCCTGGGTGACAGACAGAGAGAAAGACACACACAAACACAAAAGGAAAGGAAAGGGAAGGGGGAAAGGGAAAACAGAAAAAAGGGGGAAAGGAGTAAAGGAGTAAAAGGGGAAACCGGAAAAGGGGTAAAAGGGGAAAGGGGGGAAGGGGGGAAGAGGAAGGGGAAGGGAGCGTAAAATTCCTTAAATGCAAAGAGTATTTTATATAATTAAAATATATTCACCAAAACATTGTTATATCCACAGGAAAATTCTGTATAAGATTTCAATTAGCCTAGCATCTCCTTGTACTACAAAAGGGGTTAAAGGAGTATCAATAATTTACTATACCTTCTTGGAGTTGTTTGGGAGAATGATTTTTAGCATTATTAGTCAGGAGCATTCGCCGTAGCAAGGCATCAGTCCCTGTGATTTCTTCTTCACAAATCCAGTCATCCACAATACATAAATGTGGGTAGTTAGTAGCAAGGAGACGTAGTAAAGCTGAATGCAACCCTTGAAAATTTACAGAAAATCAATTGGATTCTTCATGCTCAAACACCAGAAGCTTCCCCACCCCTCTCATTTTTATCAAACCACCAGCCCACAAGGAAAGAGGGTTATGCTCTAAGTCAGTGATTCTCAAAGAATGATTAGATGGCTGGGCACGGTGGCTCACACCTGTAATCCCAGCACTTTGGGAGGCCGAGGCAGGTGGATCACCTGAGGTCAGGAGTTTAAGACCAGCCAACACGGCGAAACCCTGTATCTACTAAAAATACAAATATTAGCCGGGCATGGTGGTGGGCGCCTGTAATCCCAGCTACTCGGGAGGCTGAGGCAGGAGAATCGCTTGAACTGGGAGGTGGAAATTGCAGTGAGCCAAGATCACACCACTGCACTCCAGCCTGGGCAACAAGAGCAAAAACTCTATCTCAAAAATAAAAAAAGAATGATTAGAGCACCACCAGCATCATAAGTTTGGAAAGCTTGTTTCATGTGCAGAATAATGAATACCATCCCAGGTGATGAGATCAGAAGCTGTAGAATGGAGCCCTAGGAATGTGCACTCCTTGTGCATGCCAACTATAGTTTAAGAACTTGTGTATAGTCATTTGACCAAGGGACACTGCTTAAATGAAGATCCCCAAGTAATGTGATGAACAGTGAGCTGGGAACTACTACTCATAAAGAAAGCTTTCAACTGTCTTCCATCCCACCCAACATAATAGTCTCCTAAAGTTGTTTGACATAGCAATGGTTCAAGAGTTCAGGGAAGAGGAAAGAAAAGGAGGAGAAAAGAATGTCCATTTGGGGACTATCATATATGGTTTAGAAAAGGTCCTACTCAGAAATACTGACAGGCTTGGCTTCTGTAGAGAACATGCCCTTTCCTCCAACCCTGTTGAGAATCATCGCTATAGATGTGGTAAAATTAAAGTTGCCACTTCAAATACCTGAAAGGTCTCAGGTACTTTATGTACATTTTCTCATCTCTCCCTAACATTCATACAAAGTAAGCAATGCCTCCCATTCTACCGTAAGGAACAAACCACACTGAAAGACATGTATTAACATTAACAACTCTAAAGTCACACAGCTACATATGTCAGCCAAGAGAAGCAGTACTGATGATACCCACAACAGGGGGCATTTTATCTTGGTTCCAGAAGTATTAAAGAAGATCAAAAGTAATGGGAAAACTTGTTACCAAATCAAAGCCTTATTTATAACATTTTACCTATACCACAGTTTGACTATTCATGACTATTATGTATAATGTTAATAATGAGAGGCCCGCACGTGGTGGCTCATGCCTATAATCCCAGCACTTTGGGAGACTGAAGGGGATGGATCACTTGAAGCCAGGAGTTCGAGACCAGTCTGGCCAACATGGGGAAACCCTGTCACTACTAAAAATACAAAAATTAGCCACGTGTGGTGGCACACGCCTGTAATCCTGGCTACCTGGGAGTCTGAGGCACAAGAATTGCTTGAACCTGGGATGTGGAGGTTGCAGTGAGCCAAGATCGTGCCATTGCACTCCAGCCTGGATGACAGAGCAAGACGCTGTCTCCAAAAAAAATTATGACACCATACAAATGCCTATTTAGTTAATGAATTAATGAAGTATTACTATGCTAAGTGCTTCGCACATAAGTACCTAATAAATATTGCTGCTACCATATTATTATCATCATCATCAGAACAGTAAGACTACACAGTAGTAGTAGGAATCAAAGTACTTTAGATCTAATTATCCCCTTATTATGCAAATCAAATGATACCACTGCTTAATCCCAGTAGAAAAAATACCCAGTTCCTTTCTCATAGAAACAGCTTAAAATTGATGTTTCTGTGTTTGAAAACACATTGTAACAATCAAAAATGGCGTTACTTAAACATTTAAATTTCTAAATGCATACAGGAGTATATATACAGTTAAAACTATACCCAACCATCACAAAAAAGACTGCTTACAAAAGTGTAAACTAATCAACATTTCATACTCTTTTCAATAAAGCATATCAATTGCCAAATGCTGTTAAAAATAACATTATTTTCTGGAAACAGATTATACAAAGAAGCCAGGCATGATGGCTCAGACCTGTAATACTAACACGTTGGGAGGCTCTTCACTTGAGGTCAGGAGTTCGAGACTAGCCTAACCAACAGGATGAAACCGTGTCTCTACTTTAAAAAAAAAAAAATTATACAAAGATATAAGTAAATAAATGCTGCAGACATCTGGTTAACGATGTCCAATGAAGGCTCATGTTTCTCCTTGAAACCAACCATAATAAAGAGAAAGAAAATTCCAGCCGGACACAGTGGTTCACACCTGTAATCCTAGCACTTTGGGAGGCTGACATGGGTGGATCACCTGAGGTCAGGAGTTCAAGACCAGCCTAGCCAACATGGCAAAATGAAGTCTCCACTAAAAATATAAAAATCAATTAGGCATAGTGGCGGGTGCCTGTAATCCCAGCTACTCGGGAGGCTAAGGCAGGAGAATCACTTGAATCTGGGATACGAAAGTTGAAGTGAGCTGAGATCGCACCACTGCACTCCAGCCTGTGAGACAAGAGCGAAACTCCTTCTCAAAAAAAAAAAAAGAAAATTCCAACTTAACAGAAAGAAAAACACCCACACTCAAACATTAAAGAGGTATTTAATTAAGAAAAATCTCTAGAAAATTAGCAGGGCATGGTGGCACAGGCCTGTAGTCCCCACTACTAGAGAGGCTGAGGTAGGAGGATGCTTCAGCCCAGGAGTTTGAGGCTACAGTTAGCTATGATCACACCACTGCACTCCAGCCTGGGTAACGTAGTGAGACTCTTTCCCTAAAGATAAAAAAAAAAAAAAAAAAAAAGAAAAATATCTAATTTCAAAAAACACTACAATATTTCTACTTAACAGGATTTATAGTAAAATATTATAATATGTCCATACTATGGATCATAAAATAATCAGAAACAGTAAGGAAGATTTACCTGTACCGATATGTGAAGATGTTCAAGACTCCAAGAAAAAAAAACAAGCCTTGGAAGAGGCAGGGGAGGCTGCACATGGTGACTCACTCCTGTAATCCCAGCACTTTGGGAGGCTGAGGTGGGCAGATCACTTGAGACCAGGAGTTCAAGACCAGCCTGGGCAACATAGTGAAAGCCTGTCTCTACTAAAAATACATAAATTAGATGGGCATGGTGGCGCATACTGGTAATCTCAGCTATTTGAGTGGCTAAGACACGAGAATCACTTGAACCCAGGAGGTGGAGGTTACAGTGAGCCAAGATCGTGCCACTGCACTCCAGCCTGGATGACAGAGTGAGCTACTGTCTCAAAAACAAAAACAAACAAACAAACAAAAGAGGCAGTGTACAATACTATTCAGAGTTAAAAAAAAATTTTTTTTTTACTTCTGTGTGTCTGTTAGGTTCAACCACAAGAACCTGCTGTTTCTGTAGCTCTAAATTAGTTGAATATCTGCGATTTCTTTTTTTTTTTTTTTTTGAGATGGAGTCTCGCTCTTTCGCCCAGGCTGGAGTGCAGTGGCGCATCTCGGCTCACTGCAAGCTCCACCTCCCAGGTTCACGCCATTCTCCTGCCTCAGCCTCCCGAGTAGTTGGGACTACAGGCACCCACCACCACGCCTGGCTAATTTTTTGTATTTTTTTTAGTAGAGACGGGGTTTCACCATGTTAGCTAGGATGGTCTCGATCTCCTGACCTCGTGATCCTCCTGCCTCAGCCTCCCAAAGTGCTGGGATTACAGGCGTGAGCCACCACACCAGGCCAAATATCTGCAATTTCATACAGTTCAACCTATAGGAGAAAAAAGCCTGAAAATACATACCAACTGCAAATAGCTAGGGTGGTGTTTTAAGGCGCAGGGTGGTTTGCAATAACTGAAATAATAGATTTAGTGAGGGAGGCAAAGAGGAATTTCACTCTTGAACTGTTTGAATTTTTAACGTTAAGCACCTATTACACTTCATAACATTACAAACAGTAAGGTTTTTTTAACAATAAACTTTAGCAGTAAACAGCAAATTAAAACATACCTCCCAACTCCTGCTGCAGCCCTTGAGCCTGTCGAATAAGGAACTTGATAGGAATCTGGTCCATTAAAGAAGAAGAGTATGATTTGGGCTTTCTTTGCATGGCAGCTATCAAAGATAAAAAGTGTAAAATAAATAAAATGTCCAGAAACAACAGAAATCTTAACCTTCAACCCAAATGGAAACAAAAACAAAGTCAAATTACTTTTAATGCAATTAACCTGCGAATATAGCATATAAAAGATGAAGAATCATTACGAATACAAGGGGCTACACAGGAAGAACAAGAACATACCTGGAGCAAGATCTGGAAAATGCCCTGAAATTTAAAACTAGACAGAAGAAAATTCATAACAGGTGAAAGAAGCAATGTGCAAAAGTGCCCTACACTAAAAGAACCAACAAGTGAGTCAAGATTTTCCCAAACCTAATTGGGAGATCAAATGTGATCATGAACAGATGGCCTAGAGCTTGATGATTCCAATGCATCTTATAAAAAGAAACTGTAATTTTATTTTATTTTATTTTATTTTATTTTATTTTACTTTTTGAGCCAGAGTCTCACTCTTTTTGCCCAGGCTAGAGTGCTGTGGCACGATCTCAGCTCACTACAACCTCCGCCTCCCGGGTTCAAGCAATTCTCCTGCCTCAGCTTCTCAAGTAGATTGGCTGGGATTACAGGCACCTACCACCATGCCTGGCTGATTTTTTGTATTTTTAGTGGAGACAGCATTTTGCAATGTTGGCCAGGCTGGTCTTGAACTCCTGACCTCAGGGGATCCAGCCTGCCTCAGCCTCCCAAAGTGTTGGGATTACAGCACTGGGCCCGGCCAATTTTTTTTTTTTTTTTTTTTTTTTTTGAGACAGAGTCTCACTCTGTCACCAGGCTGGAGTGCAGTGGCGCGATCTTGGCTCACTGCAACCTCCGCCTCCCAGATTCAAGCGATTCTCCTGCCTCAGCCTCTCGAGTAGCTGGGATTACAGACGCCCACCACCATGCCCATCTAATTTTTTGTATTTTTAGTAGAGATGGGGTTTCACTGTGTAAGCCAGGATGGTCTTGATCTCCTGACTTCGTGATCTACCTGCCTGGGCCTCCCAAAGTGCTGGGATTACAGGCGTGAGCCACAGTGGATTTTATCAAATTATATACAATAGTGGTGATTGACTCTTTTTTATTTTTCCCCTGAGAGGAGTCACTGTCACCCAGGCTGGTATGCAGTGGTTCAATCTTGGCTCACTGCAACCTCTGCCTCCTGGGTTTAAGCAATTCTTGTGCCGCAACCTCCCAAGTAGCTGGGACTACAGGTGCCCGCCACCATGTCCAGATGTTTGTATTTTTAGTAGAGAAGGGGTTTCGCTATGTTGGCCAGGCTGGTCTCGAACTCCTGACTTCAGGTGATCCACCAGCCTCGGCATCCCAAAGTGCATACCTGGCCTCTTTTTAAATTAAGTTAGGCAATATGAATTTGACTTCCTTCTCTCACAACTCCTACCTTCAACCAGCCAGGTCCACCCTTTTTTTTCTTCTAAGTCCATTTTAATTTCTGTACTTTTGCTGCTATCCTAATTCAGTGCCTACTCACCCTTTGTTTATATATCTTCTATGGTCCACTTTCCCTGCCTCCAATTTAATCCATCCTTCACCCTACGGCCATCGTCTTCTTATTTAAATACAGATTTGGCCACCTTCAGTGAATCCTCAGATCACAGAGAGTAAAGGTCCTTGCCAGTCAACACTATCTTTCTCTGTCTCATCTCTACCATATTGTATATGCCTGGCACCCAAAACTCATTGCAAGGTACTTCCCTTTACACCACAGGAATATATGAGAATCTCAATCAGGGTGTTTGTAGTTTGACAAATGATATACAATATGTTTATTCTCTTATAAACCACAAACAGTAAAGCTCAACTAAGTGCAAGTGTTAGAATAAAGGTTGAGAATCACTCTCTATATAGACCACATATATTATCATATACTCTTATTTAGATACAATCTCCCCTTTAAGTTAACAAAATAGCATAGTTTTCCTTACCAATCTTTTATGAATTAAGAAAAAATCAGAAGGCAGTTAAAACAATAGTTATAGGATCCAGAAGTAGTCAAATCCTGGTTCCAATACTTACTACAATACTTAATACTAATTTAGGGAAGTTACCTAACTTCCTTGTGCCTCAGTGTTCTCCCTTGTAAAATAAACATAACCACCACCTATCTCATAGAACTGTTATGAGGGTTTACATGAGTTAACTATAAGACTAAACTAAGGCCAGGCAAAGTGGCTCACACCTGTAATCCAGCACTTTGGGAGGCCAAGGTGGTGGATGACTTGAGGTCAGGAGTTTGAGGCCAGCCTCACCAACATGGTAAAACTCTATCTCTACTAAAAATACAAAATTCAGTGGGGCGTGGTAGCAGGTGCCTGTAATCCCAGCTACTTGGGAGTCCGAGGCAGAAGGATCACTGGAACCCGGGAGGCAGAGGTTGCAGTGGGCTGACATCGCACCACTGCACTCCAACCTGGGCAACACAGCAAGCCTCTATCCCAAAAAAAAAAAAAAGACTAAACTGTATGTGTACAATTAAAAAGCAGAAATTATTTCAGGTTCTTAGATAGGAAGACTTAATACTGCAAAGAAGTAAATTCTCTCCAAATTAATCTGTAAGTTTAACATAATTCTTATCAAAATTCCAATATAATTTTCATTTGTGAAATATAATAAAATTATTATAAAGTTCACAGAAAAGATTAAATATGTGAGAATATACAGAAATTCCAAACAAGAACTGTATCAGTCAAAGGCACAGAAAATGTCAAACATAAAAAAGAAAATCCAGGCCAGGCATGGTGGCTCACACCTGTAATCCCAGCACTTGGAGAGGCTGAGGTGTATGGATCACTTGAGGTCTGGAGTTCGAGACCAGCCTGGCCAGCACAATGAAACCCCATCTCCACTACAAATACAAAAATTAGCCAGGCATGGTGGCATGCACCTGTAATCCCAGCTACTCGGGAGGCTGAAGCAGAAGAATTGTTTGAACCCGAGAGGTGCAGGTTGCAGTGAGCCAAGATCACACCACTGCATTCCAGCCTGGGTGACAGAGTGAGACTTTTGTCTCAAAAAAAAAAAGAAAAACAAATTAAAAACTACACACAAAGGTCAGGAGGATCACTCACACCTGTAATCCCAGCACTTTGGGAGGCCAAGCGAGGAGGACTGCTCGAGCCCAGGAGTTTGAGACCAGCCTGGCAACATGGCAAATCCCATCTCTACAAAAAATTTAAAAAATCAGCCGGGTGTGGTAGTGTCCACCTGTGGTCCCAGCTACATGGGAGGCTGAGGCAGGAATCCCTTGAGCCCCAGAGATCAAGGCTACACTGAGCCATGTTCATGCCACTGCACTCCAGCCTGGGTGACAGAGTGAGACCCTGTCTCGAAAAACAAACAGATGAAATGAAATGAACTATACACATGTAGAAAGTCTAAACACAGGTAAACCTTTTCAAATACAGGAAAAAATACCACTTTACACTGATATCATGCATGCTAAATCTGACCTTCTGATATCATGTGAAGTAACTTAAGTTTCAAAGCCCATTTCAGTGACATTCTCTGTGTGCATGTGCGTGTGTGTGTAGAGATGGGCATCTTGCTGTTTCCCAGGCTAGTGTCAAACTCTGAGCACAAGTGACCATCCCATCTCAGCCTCCCAAAGTACCAAAGCACTGAGATTACAGGGAATGAGCTACCATGCCCAGCCCAATGTTAACAGCAAAACGAAACCCTTCTATTTTTTTTTTTTTTTGGAGACAGAGTCTCACTCTGTCCACCAGGCTGGAGTGCAATGGCACAATCTCGGTTCACTGCAACTTCCGCATCTGGGTTCAAGCAATTCTCCTGCCTCAACTTCCTGAGTAGCTGGGATTACAGGCATGAGCCACCACGCCTGGCTAATTTTTGTATTTCTAGTAGAGATGGGGTTCCGCCATGTTGATCAGACTGGTCTCGAACTCCTGACCTCAGGTGATCTGCCCACCTCGGCCTCCCAAAGTGCTAGGATTACAGGCGTAAGCCACCTCACCTGGCCTTTTCTATTGTTTTTGATTAGGTTGTTACTATTCATACTAATGGAAGGAAGACCAGGCAAAGACTCAAATCAAGAGAAAAAAATTCAGTTACAGCTCCATCGCGTGTATCTTTTAAATTTATATTTAGTGAACAAGACCTATACAACTGTTAAAATACAGGCAATTCTGTTATCTATTCATTTAGCCTCCTATAAGGAGGACTGGGCCATAAATTATGGTTATGTACCCCAACATGCATGATTTATGTATCAAGTATACAATGCCCACATTGCAAAGATTATAAAATGATACTAGAGTCTGTTAGAATATTGCCCTTCTTTTATCAAAAAACAGTCTGGAAAGTAACAAAATGCAAGCTAATAAAATAAACTACCACTAGAACCATTCCTCTATGTATAACTTACCTAAAGTCTTTGTGTTTGCTAGAAGAGCCTCCTCATAAGACAGTATATAGTAGAGCACCAAAAGCTGTGCTGTGATACTGAAACGCTGATTAAGGCGGATGTTGTCACCCTGGAGGAAATATTACGAATACTCTGAAATACTTTGAATTTCATGAGTGATTTTTTTTTTCTTGATAGTAAAAGAATCAAAATAGGTTATTCAGCATTGCTGCTCCTAACTCATGTAAAAGAGGAGAAATGTTGCTGTGTGTATATTAAACTCAAAAAAACAACATGAAATCTGAGATGGCATGAGAGATGAAAGGCAACATACTTAAGTGGTCTTTAAGATAAGACAAAGAAAAGACTTCAGCTACTACTCAATAGCAAACCCATCAGGCTGCTTCTGAAAGACAGGAGTCCCAAGTATTATATGAAATTACCATGAAGAAAGTAACTCCTAAATAAGACATTGTATACTTAATTATATTTGTGAAAAATGCAACTGTTTTTCCCTTCTAACAAACTAAGGAAAAAATACTTTAATCAAATTTTCCCTACATGAGCCAGGAGCGGTGGCTCATGCCTGTAATCCCAGCACTTTGGGAGGCCGAAGCAGGCGGATCACCTGAGATGAGGAGTTGGAGATCGGCCTGGCCAACATAGTAAAACCCTGTCTCTACTAAAAACAAAAATCAGCCAGCCATGGTGGCAGGTGCCTATAATCCCAGCTACTCGAGAGGCTAAGGCATGAGAATCACTTGAACCAAGGAGGCAGTTTACAGTGAGCTGAGATCGTGCCACTGCACTCCAGTCTGGGCAACAGAGTGAGACTCTGTCTCAAAAACAAAACAAAACAAAACAAAGTTCTCGCTAAATGAATGTAGGTATATCTTAGATTCCCAGGATGCTAAACAAACCTACATTGAATATTTTGAAATCCCACACAGTATTTGATCAAACACACAATCTCCAGGGCACCCTTTAGATTTTAAAGTGAAACTTCAAAAACAAAAAAAAAATTATTGGCCGGGCGCAGTGGCTCACACCTGTAATCCCAGCACTTTGGGAGGCCAAGGCAGGAGGATCACTTGAGATCAGGAGTTCAAGACCAGCCTGGACAATATGATGAAATCCCATCTTTATTAAAAATACAAAAATTAGCCAGTTGTGGTGGCACATGCCTGCAGTCCCAGCTACTCAGGAGGCTGAAGCAGGAGAATCATTTGAACCCAGGAAGTGGAGGTTGTAGTGAGCTGAGATTGCCCATTGCACTCCAGCCTGGGTGTCACAGTGAGACTCCAGTCTCAAAAAAAAAAAAAAAAAAAAAAGCCAGGCACAGTGGCTCACACCTGTAATCCCAGCACTTTGGGAGGCTGAGGCAGGTAGATCACCTGAGGTCAGGAGTTCAAGACCACCCTGGACAACATGGTGAAACCCTGTCTCTACTAAAAATACAAAACATTAGCCGGGCGTTGTAGCAGGCGCCTGTAATCCCAGCTACTCAGGAGGGTGAGACAGGAGAATCACTTGAACCCGGGAGGCGGAGGTTACAGGGAGGCGGAGGTTACAGGGAGGCGGAGGTTGCAGTGAGCCGAGATCGTGCCATTGCACTCCAGCCTGGGCAAGAAGAGTGAAACTCCATCTCCAAAAAAAAAAATTCTCACACAAGTGCCTGTTTAGCAAACTAGTTGGAACTACTACCATTCTTTTAATTTTTACAGGTGATCTAAGGAAATTTAATCTAATTTTAAATTCAGAACTACCTAAAAGTCCTCTGATAGGAAAATAAAAATATGGGATAAGTAAGAAGAACTAAAAGAAAAATAAGTTAATAGATATAAAGAACAACGATTTTACCCCAGTGACTCCTTGGAAAATATTGAGTATCTCCTGTTCTGTGACTGGCTGATTTGTGGCTTCTGGATTAGATTTCGATGCAGGAGTAAGTATAGAATTTATGTACACATCAATCAAAGGAAGTAATTGAGGATGAAGTGGAGTAGAGGTCTCACACAGCTGTCTGTAAATCCAATCCTAAGAAAGAATGTTATAGACACTGAATTGTGGCAAAAAGAAAAATCAAGCAAAATTATAAAAGTACATACAGTTTTATATGAATTATGAATCAGTAAAATTCACTATTAACTTTTGGCAGTTCCAAATATATTATCTAGTATCATAACTATCTTTGATTTTAAAATCTGAACTACCTTTATATCTGTATCATCTTAGGTGCACCGTCCACTGGAAGCTTTTGGGTTTAATCTATTAGTTTTTAAGTCGTGGGAAAAATATTTTAAGTCCCTACCATATCTGTATTTAGAGCACTATGTGTGTCGTCATGGGAGAGCTCACATTAGATACGCATTTGGAGAGAGAGAGATAGGTCCTTCACAGTAGACTCTCAGATAGACTAAGAAAGTGTCTCTGACAAGCACTTACAGGAGACTATCACTTAGCTGTCGTTGGATGGAGGACATGTAAAATGTTGGGTGTGCATTTGAACTCTTAAGTCTTAGCTATTTTACTTGCTAAAAATATAAAGCAGCAGAAGATACAATCTAGCTGGAAAATAATTTCACTAAATCACAAAAAACAAGGGACAATTAAGGCCGGGCGCGGTGGCTCAAGCCTGTAATCCCAGCACTTTGGGAGGCCGAGACGGGTGGATCACGAGGTCAGGAGATCGAGACCATCCTGGCGAACACAGTGAAACCCCGTCTCTACTAAAACTACAAAAAAAACTAGCCGGGCGAGGTGGTGGGCGCCTGTAGTCCCAGCTACTTGGGAGGCTGAGGCAGGAGAATGGCGGGAACCCGGGAGGCGGAGCTTGCAGTGAGCTGAGATCCGGCCACTGCACTCCAGCCTGGGCGACAGAGCGAGACTCCGTCTCAAAAAAAAAAAAAAAAAAAAAAAAAAAAAAAAAACAAGGGACAATTAAAAGTGATATATCATGCATATATTATTCACTGTTCTTTGTAAATAAAAGAGCCTCTGAAAAAGTTTCAGATTACTTTACCTCCTGGGTCTCAACCTTCTCTTTAGAGGGCCTTTTAACTGTTAGATATAGCCAACTAACACAAATCAAAACATATCGAAATCATAAGTTAGGTGTGAGGTGTCCTTGTGGCAAGTCGACAAATACTAGTCATGGCAACTTCCCCAATTTGTGAAACAAAACCAGGCCCATTGCAGTGGCTCACACCTGTAATCCCATTTCGGGAGGCCAAAGTAGGAGAATTGCCTAAGACCAGGAGTTCAAGACCAGACCAGCCTGGGCAACATAGCGAGACCCTGTCTCTACAAAAAAAAAGCTTTTTAAAGCTGGGTGTGAGACCAGGCACAGTGGCTCATGCCTGTAATCCCAGCACTGTGGGAGGCCAAGGCGGGTGGATCACCTGATGTCAGGAGTCTGAGACCAGCCTGGTCAACATGGTGAAACCCTGTCTCTACTAAAAATTAAAAAAAAAAAAAAAAAATTAGCCAGGCGTGGTGGCAGGAGCCTATAATACCAGCTACTCAGAGGCAGAGGCAGGGGAGTCACTTGAACCCGGGAGGCGGAGCTTGCAGTGAGCCGAGATAGCACCACTGCACTCCAGCTTGGGTGACAGAGGGAGACTCTGTCTCAAAAAAAAAAAAAAAAAAAGCCAGGAGTGGTAGCTCATATCCATAGTCCCGGCCACTTAGGAGGCTGTGGCAGGAGGAGTGCTTGAGCCCAGGAATTTGAAGTTACAGTGAGCTATGACAGCCTGGGCGACAGAGTGAGACTTCTCTTTAAAAAAAATAATAAATAAATTAGAAAATGGAAGTTTCAAAGTTTTAATGAAATAGCCACGTGCCACTATTGAGAACTTAAAGGGAGTATTATGCATTTTGAAAATAATCTTACATTGTTTTAAAAATCTGAAATTACTGTATTATAATTATATAATTATAATTACTATACTTAATTACTACACTTATATAAATGACCAGTAACTTAATACCACACATTTCCTACACAAAACCCACAATAAAGGCCGACAAACTAAAATATAACTAACTGGGGAGAAAGCATTAATTTAGGTTGTTCTTTGAAATATAAATGTAGGCCAGGCACAGTGGCTCACACCTGTAACCCCAGCACTTTGGGAGGTTGAGACCGGCATATCACTTGAGGTCAGGAGTTCGACACCAGTCAGCCAACGCAGTGAAACCCTATCTCTACTAAAAATACAAAAATTAGCCGGGCGTGGTGGCGCACACCTGTAGTCCCAGCTACCTGGGAGGCTGAGGCAAGAGAATCGCTTTAACCCAGGAGGCAGAGGTTGCAGTGAACCAAGACTGTACCACTGCACTCCAGCCTGGGTGACTGAGCAAGACTCCATCTCAAAAGAAAAAATATATATATATAAATGTGGGAGCATGCTTTTATTTTATTTGTTTTATTTGTAGGGGCATACTTTTATTGACACTTTGTGCTTGGTAAAGGAACGGCTCCTGAGAAGCTGGTAAATACAATGAATAGGCAAAAATCCAGTAATGTTGGCACTCAGGTTGCTGGTGACAGGGACCCGAACTGCATGAGCTGTGACAACCTAAAAGGGAAAAATAGTATTAGTAATATAAAGAACTAAATATAAAATTATTTTGAAAGAGAGATAAGTAGACTGTCAACACCTAATATAAGTGTGGTCCCTAGAAATGAATGATGACAATAAATTATTACGTTTTAATTGTCTTTGAATGCTGAGGAAACATACATTTAGGGATTTATATAATTCCCTAATTTTTTGTTTTTAAACACAGATACATACACAGTGGTGTGATAACATAAAATAAATAAATAAATAAATAAATAAAAATTTGAAGCATATAATCTGGGCTCAATGACTTTGAAAAAGTCACTTTATCTTTTGAATCTTTTTCACATCTACAAAACAGGACACTACCATACTGCCTCAAAGCATTGTTATGAGGGGGAAAATATTCTTTTTGGACATCATATGAACTATAAAGCACCACATAAATATACACAGAAATATTTATTATCAATATGTCATGCATAGGCTCTAATTGTCTTTTAAAGACCCTCCTCAAAGTTGTCTTCCAACTGGTTCAAATTTAAAGACAACAAATAACTTATGATTCTCCCACATGCTGTGTGACTATTTGTAATTTAGGAATATATGTGCGTATGCGTGTTGAGGGAGGGAGGGATAGTAAAATATAGAAATAAAGATATTAATAGCCATAAAAAAGCAACAACTGGCTGGGCACAGTGGCTCACGCTTGTAATCCCAGCACTCTGGGAGGCCGAGGTGGGTAGATCACCTGAGGTCAGGAGTTCAAGACCAGCCTGGCCAACATGGTGAAACCCCATTTCTACTAAAAATACAAAAATTAGCTGGGCGTGGTGGTGGACACCTGTAATCCTAGCTACTTGGGAGGCTGAGGCAGGAGAATTGCTCCAACCCAGGAGGCAGAGGTTGCAGTGAGCTATGATTGTGCCACTGTATACTAGCCTGGGTGACAGAGTAAGATAAAAAAAGAAATGAAAAAAATCCTTAGGCTTATCCATGGACAAAAGTGCTAAGGCTAAAGAAGAACATGTTAAGTATAAGAAATTTAGACGCTAGCCTGTAATCCAGTTAGAAATGAATTTTACAGCCTAAAGGTTTAAATAGGTCTTCATTTTATCTTTCTCCAGACACATTAAAACAATTACCTCTTGAGATGCCCGATCATCAGCATCTAAGAGTATTCTCCTAAGTATCTACTCAGTCTCCAAAAATATATACATTCAAAAGATGCTTTGCTATGTTATGACTAGTTTTAAAAGTGTATTTTAAATGAATTATTTTTAAACAAAGTTTCAATGATGAAATAAATCATCATGAGTGATTAAAAAGAAAAACGACCATATTACTTTCTTAAGGTAAGACACACAAGTTTTCTCCCAAAGAATATTGTAAAAGAAAGTTAAGTAAGCACCTAAGAATAAAAAGAAATACCTGCTCAGTAAAAATTTCTTGTGTGAAGATCGTCTTCATCCTGCTCAAGGAGCTTGGCTTAATTACAATCTAAAATTACCAAAAGAATTCCAACAGTATATAAAAATATATGAAACACAATTTATTCTAGGGAACTTATCTAAAATGGCTGTGATACACATAAATGTTCAAATGTTCAAGTACTCTGCTCTGTTTTAGAAGTGTCTTCTCAAACCCAACATTAAAGTGTTAATACTCAGAAACGGGACCAATATAAAAAGCACTTAATAAATACTGTTATTGGCATTTTCAGTCAGTTGGGGGAAACAGATTATTTACTACATGGAGCTGGGATAGCTGCCCTTCTGTGAGGACAAGAGAAACGTGTGTGTGTGTGTGTGTGTGTGTGTCTGCATATACACATATATACACACACATATATATGTATATATACAGATAGACACGTATACACTTTTTGTACATATCACACCATACACCAAAAGAAACTCCAAGTAGATTAAATGTTTAAATGCAAAACACGACACCACCAAAAAAAACTAGAAGAACATGTAAGTGACTATTTATATAAACCCAAGAAAGGAAAACATTTCTAAGCATAAGAGCAAAATAGAAACCACAAAAATAATATTTAATATACTACATAAAAATAATGATAATAATTTCCACATGGCAAAGTTAGATGGCAAAAAAGATTGGAAAAAGTCATTTATAACATATTGAACTCTCCACTTTTAAAGATACTATAAGATATGTCACTGATTTAATATTATAGCAGCTTTTCAAGAAAAAAAGTAGGAGTTGGAACACTACCACTTTCATATTACGTGTCAACTATAAAATGAATCCCAATTTCAATATTGGGCAAAATATATGTCTTGAAATATATGAAGATGTATGAGGCATAATGATGTATCTTTCCTTTTGAAACAGTGAAAGAAAAAAATAAATCAAAGTCCCTACAGGAAAATTAGGATACTGAGAAGCTTTTTGCAAAAGAAATAAACCAGGCAAAAGACATAGATTTTAAATACTAAAGTATCACTAGTAATCAAAGAAATTCATACTAGGTGATACCACTGTTCATCAACCAAATTTGCAAAGATTAAAAAAAAATAGTAATGCTCAGTCATGTGAAAGTTTAGGAAAATAGGAGTTTTTACTACTGGTAACAGTTAATTAAGCTGATACAATCTTTCTAAAAGATAATATGGCAGTACTCTTGAAACACCTTAACATAACCATACCTTTTCCTTAGCAATTACCTTCTAGAAATTTATCCTAAGAATATGATCCAGCCGGGCGCGGTGGCTCAAGCCTGTAATCCCAGCACTTTGGGAGGCCGAGACAGGCGGATCACGAGGTCAGGAGATCAAGACCATCCTGGCGAACACGGTGAAACCCCGTCTCTACTAAAAAATACAAAAAACTAGCCGGGCGAGGTGGCGGGCGCCTGTAGTCCCAGCTACTTGGGAGGCTGAGGCAGGAGAATGGCGTAAACCCGGGAGGCGGAGCTTGCAGTGAGCTGAGATCCAGCCACTGCACTCCAGCCTGGGCGACAGAGCGAGACTCCATCTCAAAAAAAAAAAAAAAAAAAAAAAAAGAAAATGATCCAACAGGTGTATGAAGAGATACATGTGAGTGCCTATGTGTGTATTTACATAAACAAGGATATTCCTCTAAGTGTTACACTGAAACTAGAAAATCTACATGGGAAATAATAAAGGACCCAGTAAGAAGATCAAACAATGGACTATAACACAATGCAGCCATTAAAAATTATACCGTATTATAATATTTATTGACATGAGTAAATGTTCATCATATATTAGTTTTTTTAAATCACCAAATATATATGTCACTTTAAAGAAAGAACAGACATCAGAATATTAATAGTAGTATACTAGGTATCTCTGAATCATGGAATTATAGGATATCTTTCCCTTTTCTGTGCTTTCCAAGGTTTTTGCATGAGTATCTATTATTTTAGTAAATAAAGGTTTCAAAATGCATTTTTTCCTAAGCACTCCTGATAAAACTTCTATTAAACAATTAAAATTACTTAAAACAATCTATTTACACTGCAACAAAATGTCCATCTTAGAAACACTTTTCTGTTTTTAGAAAGAAGTTAAAAGAAAATTACCTTCATCCCCAAAGTAGAACAGACCAAGTCAATGATAGCACTAAGCTGGTTGCTGTGAAAGTACATAGCCACCAATAATAACATCTCCCCAAAAGAAGCAGAGACGCCTGAAGTACTGTCAAAACAAAACAGGAAATATGAATTTTCCAAAGAGAGAAGAAGAAAAGCTTTCTCAACTAACTAAATCAAATTATCTTACCTCTCAAAATATGCTTCTTCTTTTATCATCCAACTTAGCCACACTACCATCAGCTGCTCCTGTTCAGGTGTACTATAAAATATACCAGAATGTCACTGGTTTAAATTAGATATTCTAGTATATGAATAAAAAGCATTCTGAAGTTATTTTTGGTAGAAATTATTTTTCCTGCCCTATTTTCAAGTATCAAGTCAAATTAATGGCTTGCTGAATTGGGCCATTAATTTTCATTGAAGTATGAAGTAATTC
Organism: Macaca thibetana thibetana; assembly: GCF_024542745.1. Taxonomy (NCBI): domain Eukaryota; kingdom Metazoa; phylum Chordata; class Mammalia; order Primates; family Cercopithecidae; genus Macaca; species Macaca thibetana. The sequence continues at coordinate 34,761,766 of NC_065593.1, forward strand.
TAGAGCTCAAGAATGAGGACCTTTGCTTTTTTCATGGAACCCCTCTCAAAGTCTTAGTTGCTGCCTTCACAGGTTGAAAAAAGTAAGCTTCCTCACATTCCTCAGAAAACAAAGGCCCCTTGGGATTAACCTGTTAAACCAACTATACAACAGCTGATACTTATTTCATATAGAAAAAAATCTAGTGTTAACACGTAAGCATCAAAATATCACAAACTGAGTGCCAAACAGTAATAAGCAGTCCATCTTCTGGAAAAATGAAATTTAATTTATAGAAACCTTATGAGTAGATCTCAAAGTTACAGAGAAACAAATGATCACTAATCATGGAAAAAAAGGCAGTCACGGGCTTACCAGATATGAAAAATGGCTATAAAAATACAATGACTTTTTTTTGAGACAATGTCTTGCTCTGTCGCCCAGGCTGGAGTGCAGTGGCGCAATCATAGCTCACTATAGCCTCAACCGCCCAAGCTCAAGTGATCCTCCCACCGCAGCCTCCCAAGTAGCTGGGACTACAGGCATGCGCCAATGCATTCAGCTAGTATTTTTTATTTTTAGTAGAGGGGAGGTCTCGCTATGTTGCCCAGTCTGGTCTTGAACTCTTGAGCTCGAGTGATACTCCTGCCTAAGCCTCCCAAAGTGCTGGGATTATAGAGGCAAGCCACCATGCCTAGCCTAACAATGACTTTTTAAAGGGAATTCCTAAATTTTGAGATGGAGTTTCACTCTTGTTGCTCAGGCTGGAGTGCAGTGGTGCAATCTCAGCTCACTGCAACCTCCGCCTCCCGGGTTCAAGCAATTCTCCTGCCTCAGTCTCCTGAGTAGCTGGGATTACAGGTGTCTGCCACCACATCTGGCTAATTTTTGTATTTTTAGTAGAGATGGGGTTTCACCCTGTTGGCCAGGTTGGTCTCGAACTCCTGACTTCAGGTGATCCACCCGCCTTGGCCTCCCAAAGTGCTGGGAAAACAGGCCTGAGCCGCCACACCCAGTCTAAATTTAATTGATAAGTACAAGCTGACGTTGACTTCTGAAAAATTTTTCACCAATCTCTTTCTACTTCAGTGCAGTAAAAATAGATGCAACAAAAAGCAAATGAAAAGTATGCTGCTTCTATTACCAAAAGCTAAGAAAATAAAAAAGGTCATTCTCAACTATACCTAAACCATATAACGAATAATAAAGTGTTATGTAGTAGAAAGATGACAGCCTTTACAGCCTGCCACACCTGAGTGAGAATCCCATCTCTGCTAATTACTGGTAGTGTGATCTTGAAGAAGAAACACAAATAATCTCTTTTTCTTTTTCACTGTAGCTCTAAAAGGTTAAGAATTTCTTTTTTTTTTTTTTTTTTTTCAGAAGAAGTTTCGGTCTTGTTGCCCAGGCTGGAGTGCAATGACACGATTTTGGATCCTTGCAACCTCCACCTCCCGCATTCAAAAGATTCTTCTGCCTCAGCATCCCGAGTAGCTGGGATTACAGGCGCCCACCACCACACCCGGCTAATTTTTTATATTTTTATTAGAGACGGGGTTTCACCATGTTGGCCAGGCTGGTCTCGAATTCCTGACCTTTAGGCGATCCACCCACCATGGCCTCCCAAAGTGCTGGGATTACAGGCGTGAGCCACTGTGCCTGGCCTATCTTAAGAACTTTTAAATATCTTTCTAAACATTAGTTCTTCTATCTATAAGTTATGGACAAAAATACCTTATGAGGCTGGGCAAAGTGGCTCTCGCCTGTAATCCCAGCAATTTGGGAGGCCAAGGCAGGAGGACAGCTTGAGCCCAGGAGTTCAAGACCAGCCTGAGCAACAAAGTGAGATCCCATCTCTACAAAAGAATTTAAAAATTAGACAGGCATGGTGGCGCATGTTTGTAGTCCCAGCTACACGGGAGGCTGAGATGGGAGAATCTCTTGAGCCCAAGAGGCCGAGGTTGCGGCGAGCCCTGATCGTGCCACTGGACTCCAGCCGGCACAACAAAGCAAGATCCTATCTAAAAAAAAAAAATACTCTATAAGAGTAATGAGGATTTGAGATGTTTAGAAAGTACTTCAAGTAACGAAAAGAAAGAATTCATGTACCTAATTTTACACCATCCTGAAACTCCATTAAAACTACATTAAGGTTTTCTTAAAAGGCATAAACACATAAGATATTGAGGAGGGACAACACCACGAAATGCTGGAAGCTACAGAACATATAGATAAGTGGTAACTGACTTAGCAGACCTGAGGAAGCAAAATGTTAAACTAGTAGAAGAGAAAACCCATCCGTTTTACACCACAGAATTCCCAAAGGGCTCAAGCTACTCCAGGCAGTTCCGGGACCAAGAGTGAAGACAGACAAAAATTAAGAGGCTGACATTCTATATAAGTAGTAGGACTCCAAATCACCTCCTGCATCCTGCACAACTAGAAGAATACCCTTCCCTCAGTAGAGAGAAAACTGGAGATTTATTGTCTGGAGGTGGTAAAATCATGCATCTGAAATAAGGGAAACCAGGTATATCTGGAGCACCATTCTGAAAGTAACAGAATTAAGTAAATGATTATACTGCAGGCTGATACCTACCAACCCTTAACCCTTACTCTTTAACTCTATTTATGGGTTTCTGCATAGGCCTTCCCTCTCCAGGCCAGACAATAATCTTTAGAACTCTGATCAGACCAAGAGTTTCCCAAAGATCCACTTACGGGTCTTTTAGAACCTCCCATATTAGAGGTTCTAATATGCTTTTTCATTTCCTAGTCTTAAACATGAACAATCAGCTAGGCGCAGTGGCTCACACCTGTAATCCCAGCATTTTGGGAGGCCAAGGCAGGCAGATTACCTGAGGTCAGGAGTTTGAGACCAGCCTGACCAACATGGGGAAACCCCATCTCTACTGAGAATAACTTAGCTGGGCGTGGTAGCATATGCCTATAATCTTAGCTGGGCGTGGTAGCATATGCCTATAATCCCAGCTACTCGGGAGGCTGACGCAGGAGAATCACTTGAACCCGGGAGGCAGAGGTTGCGGTGAGCTGAGATCACGCCATTGCACTCCAGTCTGGCAGCCTGGGCAACAAGAGCGAAACTCCATCTCACTATATATATTATATATATATATGTGTGTGTGTGTGAACAAAATATATATATATATGTGAATAAAATATGTGTGTATACATATATATGTGAACAATCAATAAATATTGGCTGGGTGCGGTGGCTCACACCTGTAGTTGCAGCATTTTGGGAGGCAAAGGCAGGAGGATCACCTTAGGCCAGGAGTTCAAGATCAGCCTGGGCAACAAAAGTGAGACCCCATCCCTACAAAAAACTTTTAAAAATAAGCCAGGTGTGGTGGCCCACACTAGCCACTTGGGAGTCTGAGGTAGGAGGACCCGTTGAGCCCAGAAGTTCAAAGCTGCAATCAGTTATGATTGTACCACTGCATTTGCCCTGGGCAACAGAGAGAGACCCATCTCTAAATAAATAAATAAATAAATAAAACAAAAGTTAAAATAATAATAAATATTAAGTATCTGAGAAAAGCATCTAACTTAAAAAATAGAGACCAAAAAAAGGCAGGGAAAAAAGCAACCTAGAGAAAAGAAGCAATACAAATAATAAAATATCTTCAAAATCAGTATAACTAATATCAAAGAAATTATGCTATCATGAACCAATAGATACCATAAAGAAGAAATATTCAGAGAGCCAAAAAAAAAAGTGCTCTTAGAAATTAAAGACTGAGTAGGAATTGAAGATAAAGTTAAAGACAAATCCTAAAAGGCAGAATGATTTCTATTTTTTTTTTTAAGCTCTTTCACCCAGGCTGTAGTGCTATGGCACAATCATAGCTCACTGTAACCTTAAACTCCTGGGTTCAAGTGATCCTTCTGCTTCAACCTCCCAAATAGCTGGGACTAAGGCATGTCCCATTACCCCTGGAGAATTTTTTTTTTTTAAAGACAGTGTCTTGCTATGTTGCCCAGGCTAGTCTCAAACTCATGGCCTGAAACAATCCTCCCACCTCAGCCTCTCAAAGCACTGGGTTTACAGGTGTGAGCTACTGCACCTGGCCTTAAAATGAGCAAGTTATTTTTAGAGTGCTGAACAGGTTCTAAAATTCTATTGTGATGGTGGTTGCATAACTCTCTATATACACTAAAAACCACTCAATTGTACACTCTAAGTGGGTAAATCTTATGATATGTAAATTACATCTCAATAAAGCTGTTTTCTAAAAAGTAGAACAAGATGAGGGGAAGGAAAAGAGGAAAGGATAAGAAAATTCGACAATCATTTCAAATTCCAAATAAAAGGAGTTTTTAGACAGAGAACATGCAAGGAGAAAACATTACCAACAAATTAATTCAGGAAAATTTCCTAGAACTGAGGGACATGAGTTTCCAGGTTCAAAGTGCTTACTGAATGCCTAGGACAATAGTCAAAAAGAGACTCAGACTAAGGTATAACAACCAGAAATTTCAAAACCCTAGAGATAGAGAGCTAATCCTACAAGTTTCCATATTAAAAACAAATAAGCCACACAAAGGACCAGGAATCAGAATGTCAGACTTCCTAACAGAAGTTAGAAGACAAAGAAGCAACACCTTCAAGGTCCTGAAAGGAAATTATTCCCAAGTAAGAATTCCATACCCCATCAAACTATCAATCAGATGTTAAAGTAGGACAAAGATATTTTCAGAAATATCCAGTCTCAAAAAGAATTTACTTCACACATACTCATTCAGAAGAAGCAAAATGGCCAGGCACAGTGGCTGATGCCTGTAATCCCAGCACTTTGGGAGGCTGAGGCAGGTGGATCACCTGAGGTCAGGAGTTCGAGACCAGCCTAGCCAACATAGTGAAACCCATCTCTACTAAAAATACAAAAATTAGCTGGGAATGATGGTGGTCGCCGGTAATCCCAGATACTCGGAGGCTAAAACAGGAGAATCACTTGAACCTGAGTGGCAGAGGTTGCAGTGAGCCGAGATCATGCCATTGTACTCCAATTGCATGAAAAGAGTGAAACTCATCTCAAAAACAAAAAAAAGCAGTAGCAGCAAAATGAGGAAGCAATGAAAAAAGATGATGACATGATCACAGCTCAAACAAATGAAAGGATAGGTTTTCAATTTTTTTTTTTTAAACGAAGATAGGAGTCTCACTATGTTGCCCAGGCTGGCCTCAAACTTGTAGCCTCAAACAATCCTCCTGCTTCAACCTCCCGAGTAGCTGGGACTACAGATGTGAGCCACCATGCCCAGCTAAGATGATGACATGAGATATAAGAAACAGGAGATCCAACAAAAGGAAAAGGAGAGACGAAGCAAGTCTCCAAAATGATGGTGAAGGTCAATCCCAGGATGAGAGCTTTGTACTAATAGGTTTAGCTGGTAACCATTCCAGATCAAAATGCTCCTGAAGAAATCTCCTCAAGAAGATGAAACTCATAGACTATCTAATGAGTCAAAACATCTGGACAGAAGATTTAGGCTGGCAGAGAGTTTAGGTTACATGAATGGGACATATAACACCAAGAAAGTTAAAAGCAAAAAACAAAAACACAGGATAAATATTAATCAAAAAAAAAAAAAAACTTTTACAAAGCAGTAAAAAATAATCATATACTACATGGTTGAGTTCTCAGTAGCGCTTATATAATCGTAACAACTATATATTGATCTAATCTAAATTATTATAACCATACTAGGAGAATGAGAGGATAGGAAGGATATGTATGGATGTGTTTAGGACAGGGAGAAAAAAGACAGAGAACTAATTTCTCATCTTTAATACTTGGAACTCAATAAAAAATACCTAAAAGCAAAAATCAAGGGGTATCAAATACAAACATGTTATTATAGATGTAGCAGTAAAACACAAAATAAACAGTTAAAAGAATTGAAAGACACTGCCTCTAAGAAAGGTGAAATAGGAAGGAGAGAAGGAAGGAAGGACTGCTATTAGCCTTAACAAATCTTGAAGAACTATTTTGACTCCTTTAAACAATGTACATATAAAACTTTAATAAAAGATAAATAAAATGAATCAGATGTTACTGATACCCTTATATTAAAAAAACACAAATAAGCTGGACCCAGTGGCATGTACCTGTAGTCCCAGCTACTTGGGAGGCTGAGTCAGGAGGATTACTTGAGGCCAGGAGTTCAAGGCTGCAGTGTGCTATGATCATACCCCTGAATAGCCACTGTACTCTAGCCTGGGCAACAAAGCAAGACCCCTTCTCTTAAAAATTGAAAAAAAAAAAAAAAAAAAAAAAACTACAACTGTCCATGCCTAGACCAGCTTTTGTAGAAAGCTCTTATCTAATGCTACACAATTTTACTGAGTAAATAAAACTAAACCTTGAGAAAATGGAGCAACTTATATAGTTAGGTACCTGACAAGCGTAGAAAAGGCCAGTAGCATACAAAAGGAAAGTGAAACAAAGCGAACCCCAGCTGGCGTAGCAGGAGGACGGCTCGTCATCAACTGCAATAATTGCTCAGCTTCTTCTTCAGTGGGTCTAAAAAGGAATACATCATTAGGCTTTACATTTTTAGTTGGGATGAAGAAGAAAAAGTCAATTTTTAACCTTTTAGATACAAATGTTAAACTTTATAACGATACCTTGCTATTTATAAAATCTTTTTTTTTTTTTTTTTTTTTTTTTTTTTTTTTTTTTTTTTTTCTTTGAGACTGATCTGGCTCTGTCGCCCAGGCTGGAGTGCAAATGCAAAACTGTTGACTTCGCCCGGCTAAATTACAACTACAGTGTTTTACTGTAGACACAAATACAGGTAGGTCCTCACTTTGCCCTGTGTCATAAAAATGACCATGCAAGACTGCAATACAGGTGCAACTTTGCCCTGTGTCATAAAAATGACCATGCAAGCTGCAATCATGCAACATGATCTTAATAATCAATGGTAAAAAGTATGATTGTACTGTAGCCTTTAAAATTTTTGTCAAAACATTAAAAACTCTGTTGATTATAATGCATAAGGAATTTTTTTTTTTTTTTGAGACAAGGTCTTGCTTCGTCACCCAGGCTGGAGTGTAGTGGCAGGATCAGAGCTCACTTCAGCTTTGACCTCCCAGGCTCCGGTAATCCTCCCATGTCAGACTCTCACGTAGCTGGGACCACAGGTATGCGCCACCATGCCCAGCTTATTTTTTTTTTGGTAGAGACACGGTTTTGCCATGTTCCCCAGGCTGGTCTCAGACTCCTGGGATCAAAAAATCCACTTCCCACTTCCCTTGGTCTCCTAAAATGCTGGGATTACAGGTGTGAGTCACTGCATCTGGCCAGAAATTTTTTTTTTTAATAGTAAAACTAATATTTTTATAGTACTCTAATTGAAAATATTAGAAACACTAGGAATTAAAGTGTTTTCTTTCTTTTTTTTTTCTTTTGGGACGGAGTCTCACCCTGTTACCAAGGCTGGAGTGCAGTGGCACAATCTCGGTGCACTGCAACCTCCTCCACCTCCTGAGTTCAAGCAATTCTCCTACCTCAGACTCCTGAGTAGCTGGGACTACAGGCACATGTCACCATTCCCAGCTAATTTTTGTATTTTTAGTAGAGAGAGGGTTTCACCATGTTGAACAGGTTGGCCTGCAACTCCTGACCTCACTGATCTGCAAGCCTCGGCCTCCCAGAATGCTGGGATTACAGGCGTGAGCTACCGTGCCCGGCCTTAAAGTTTTTTATTTCTTCGTAAAGACTTTATCAAGAGTAGTTTAAACAGCCTTTGCCTCCTTTCTTTTTTTTTTCTTTTCTTCGTGTTCTTTGTTTTTGTAGAGACGGAGTTTCACTTTTGTTGCCCAGGCCGGACTGCAATGTTGCAATCTCGGCTCACCACAACCACTGCCTCCTGGGTTCAAGTGATTCTCCTGCCTCAGCCTCCCAAGTAGTTGGGATTACAGGCATGTGCCACCACGCCCAGCTAATTTTTGTATTTTTAGTAGAGATGGGGTTTCTCCATATTGGTCAGGCTGGTCTCGAACTCCCAACCTCAGGTGATCTGCCCGCCTCGGCTCCCCAAAGTGCTAGGATTACAGGTGTGAGCCACCATGCCCAGCCTATACTTTCATCTTTACTTGCCAATTGTCTCTTCCAATTATCTATTTTTGGAATATAATGTTCCAAAAACTGTTTCCATGTTTTGGAACATGAGTTTATTATGGAGAGAAAGGAAGCAGTACAGGTTGAGTAACTCCAATCCAAAAAATCCAAAATCTGAAATGCCCCCAAACTCCAAAACATTCTGAGTGCCAACATGAGGTAATGAGCTCAAAGGAAATGCTCATTGGAGCACTAAGGATTTTGAATTTCTGAAATAGGGATGCTAAACCAGTAAATGTAATATAAACATTCCAAAATCCAAAAAGTTCTAAAATCCCAAACACTTCTGGTCTCAAGCATTTCAGATACGGGATATTCAACCTTTACAACTACCTCCTCTGCTATATGTACACGAATGAAATAACAGGTGTGCAGTAACCAGTTACCAACAAACTTTGAAAGAAGTGAGGCCACTGGTCACTAATCATGATGTACATCCGTCATTTACTTAGTGGTATGTGGCCTGAGGAGCTCACAATCCCTATACTTTATAAAATTATTTGGTTAATGTATCATGGCAACTGAAATGTCAACTGTGTTGAGAGACCAGCATTATTTAAATAAACTGGGGTAACTGAAACTCATGCATATTGGAGACATGCAAATGAAGACTATATGCACAATTATTAAGAATATTATTCAAAAGGATTTTGTATGGTGACTAAATAAGAAACATTGTACTGGCCATGTGTAGTGGCTCATGCCTGTAATCCCAGCACTTTGGGAGGCTGAGACAGGTGGATCACCTGAGGTAAGGAGTTCGAGACAAGCCTGGCCAACATGGTGAAACGCCGTCTCTACTAAAAATACAAAAAAAATAAAAATAAAAAATTAGCCGGGTGTGGTGAGGCAGGAGAATCGCTTGAATCCAGGAGGCAGAGGTTGCAGTGAGCCAAGATTGCGCCACTGCACTCCAGCCTGGGCGACAGACGAAGATTCTATCTCAAAAAAAAAAAAAAGAAAAGAAAACAATGTACTTATTAATCACATCATATTAATTTTAAACAATTTATAATATCAACTGTAAAAGGAAACAAAGGAGAGATTTACTTCAACTAGTCAATGTTAAAAGATCACTCACAGATCATTCACTATAGTTTTGTCAAGCTGTGCTGAAATCACAGGTTTTTTTAAACTGTGATTGGAAATTGATAAACTGCTCTGGCTCCTCCCATATTTATTTATATAACTCTGTTTACAATCAGAACAAAATAGATGAATACATCTCTGCTAGGAATTCTTGGCCTTAGGATTTCATTCTTCTTATAGGCCAGCCCACTACCTGAGTCCAACAGAAAACTTTAATCCTCTGAATAAAAGGCCTTTGGTTCACTTTCTTGAGAATAGGAACAAGAAAGTAAAATGACAAAAAGGTAAAATATCAAACTATTGAATACTTGAGTCCAGCGATCCCCATCAAAGCACAGTACAGACGTAAGAGTGCACTGGCTTTCACAACATGCTCTTCTTTCAGCCCCGAATACACAGACACATTGGGCTCCATGTCCACATCAGCTTCTTCCACAATTCGGGTGCTTCTTACTGTGGGAAGAATGCCCATCAACTCCAGAAGAAGCTGCCTTCTCATCTGCCAGAGGACAGAACTGCTGGTCTCTCTTTTTCTCTGTAAGAAATATGGATCACAAAAGGAAGAAAGCATGAAGCATTTACTAAACTAAAAGGGAGCTAAAACACAGCTCCCCACTTAAACACTTTCAAATTGGCCTATTTGAGGAGATTGTCATGACTACAGAATCTCATTTTAACCAATCAAGCAAACTCAAAATCCACTAGTTTGTCTGAAGAATGAATATTCACCCTAATTTGGATTGGTTGCAGAGGAAAGACTAAATTAGTGACAATTTGAATTGTGGAATATTATTTAAATGGTACTTTCAAATACATAAAGACTAACAAAGTGATATGTGGTATAGGAGAAAATGCTCAGATTTTGAAGACATAAGTTCTTGGGGTTTAAATGCCAGCTCTACTATTAGATGATTATATATCTTTAGATACATTGGTTAACCTCTCTGAACCCCAATTTCCTTAATGACAAGGAAATATTTTATCAACAACATTTACCTTACAGAACTCCTATAATTAAGAGTTTACAATTATTGGCCTGATGCAGTGGTTCACACTTGTAATCCCAGCACTTTGGGAGGCCAAGGAGGGCAGACCACTTGAGATCAGGAGTTCGAGACCAGCCTGGCCAACATAGTGAAACCCCACCTCTACTAAAAATACAAAAATTAGCTGGGTGTGGTGGCGCATGCCTGTAATCCCAGCTACTCGGGAGGCTGAAGCACAAGAATCACAAGAATTGCTTGAACCCAGGAGGTGGAGGTTACAATGAGTCAAGATCACACCACTGTATTCCAGCCTGGGCAACAGAGTGATACTCCGTCTCAAAAAACAAGAGTTTACAATTCTATAACCCCTACAGTTCTTCAGGCAGGGACAAGGTCTTAGTCATCTCTTACTCTGCACCGTCTAACACTGTGCCTAACATACAGCAAGCACTCAAAGTCTGTTAAGTAGACGAATGAACAAAACTAATACATGTATGAAAGCAGTTCTAAACTATCCAGGGCTAGGCAAATGTTAATTATTATCTTTTGAGTGTTTCTAAGTAAAATATGATAGACCTGCTTTAATAATAACAGTAAGTTCAAAGAATAAAGGTTTATTGCATACAAAGAACAACTACAAACAAGATGAGCACGCCAAGTGCTTAATGCAGTACCTGACATATATGAAGCATCCAATAAATAAATGTTAACTTTGTTTTAAAAAGCAAAGCTTAAAATCAGTTTTCAAATGGGATATAAAGTAGAACTTGAATATTTTAAAACACTGTGATTCAGTTGCTTAAAAAATAGACTACAGGATTTAAGCAGTACACATGTTGTCTAGCTAAGTGACCTCAACAAGTTAAATCACAATCTCTATTAGCTCCTTCATAGGAACTCTATTCACATAGTTAAAATAAATTCGTTTTTGAAAAATTAAAATATTTTGCAAGTTAAAAACTGCTGCAAAATACATGTGCATAAGCAGGTGAATGTATAAAACAAAATGTAGCATATACATACAATGAAATATGATTTTTCTTTTTTTTGAGACTGAGTCTTGCTCTGTCACCAGGCTAGAGTACAGTGGCGTGATCTTGGCTCACTGCAACCTCTGCCTCCCATGTTCAAGCGAATCTCCTGCCTCAGCCTCCCGAGTAGCTGGAACTACAGGTGCACACACCACACCCAGCTAATTTTTTTATTTTTAGTAGAGAGGGAGTTTCACCAGGTCGGCCAGGATGGTCTGGATCTCTTGACCTTGTGATCCACCCGCCTCAGCCTCCCAAAGTGCTGGGATTACAGGTGTAAGCCACCACACTCAGCCCTTACTTTTTATTTTTACAGCTTTAGGGGGTACAAGTACAGTTTTGTTACACGAATTTATTGCATAGAAGTCTGGGCTGCTGGTGTAGCCATCACCCTGATAGTATACACTGTACCCAATACAGGTAACTTCTCAACCCTCACCCCCTCCCCACCCTCCCATCGTTTGGAGTCTATGATGTGTATTATCCTACTCTCTTTTGTCCATATGTACACATGATTAGCTCCCACTCATAAGTGAGAATATGCAGTATTTGACTTCCTGTTTCTCCATTATTTCACTTAAGATAATGGCTTTGGCCAGGCGCGGTGGCTCAAGCCTGTAATCTCAGCACTTTGGGAGGCCAAGACGGGCGGATCACGAGGTCAGGAGATCAAGACCATCCTGGCTAACATGGTGAAACTCTGTCTCTACTAAAAAAATACAAAAAACTAGCCAGGCGAGGTAGCGGGCGCCTGTAGTCCCAGCTACTCGGGAGGCTGAGGCAGGAGAATGGCGTGAACCTGGGAGGCGGAGCTTGCAGTGAGCTGAGATCCGGTCACTGCACTCCAACCTGGGCAACAGAGCGAGACTCTGTCTCAAAAAAAAAAAAAAAAAGATAATGGCCTCCAGTTCCATCCATTTTACTGTCAGACATGATTTCATTCTTTTTTATGGTTGAGTTGTATTCCATGGTGTGTGTGTGTGTGTGTATACGTGTGTGTGTGTGTATATATGTATCTCTCTCTCTCTCTCTCACATTTTCTTTAAGCAACCATCCGTTGACAGATGCTTAGGTTGATTCCATAACATTGCTACTGTGAATAGTGCTGCGATAAACATCCAAGTGTAGGTATATTTTTTATATAATGATTTCTCTACTCAGCAGTAGGAATGCTGGACAGAAAGGTAGTTCTGCTCTAAGTTCACAATGGAATATTATTCAGTCTTTAAAAAGGAAATCCTGACACATGTTACAACATAGATGAACCTTGAAAACATTATGCTAAGTGAAATAAGCAAGATACAAAAGGCAAAATATTGTGTAATTCCATTTACTTGAGGTAGCCAGAAAGGCCAAATTCATAGAGACAGAAAGTTGAATAGAGGTTACCAGAGGATGGGATGATAGGGGGAATGGGGAGTTATTTAATGGGTACAGAGTTTCTGTTTGGGATGATGAAAAAGTTCTGGAAATGGGCCAGGCCCGGTGGCTCGTGCCTGTAATCCCAGCACTTTGGGACGCCCAGGTGGGTGGATCACCTGAGGTCAGGAGTTCTAGACCAGCCTGACCAACATGGCAAAACCCAGTCTCTACTCAAACTACAAAAAGTAGTCAAGCACGGTGGTGGGCGCCTGTAATCACAACTACGCAGGAGGCTGAGGCAGGAGAATCCTCGAACCCAGGAGGTGGAGCTTGCAGTGAGCCGAGATTGCGCCATTGTACTCCAGTCTGGGTGACAGAGTGAGACTCCGTCTCAAAAAAAAGAAAAACAGTTCTGGAAATGAAGAGTGGTAATGGTTGCACACTGTGAATATACTTAATGCCACTGAATTATATACCTAAAAATGATTAAACTGCAAAATTTTATGTTATGTATATTTTACCGTAATAAAAACATATATACACATACGTATTAAAATTTAAAAATATAATAACTTATTTCAGTGACCTAATGCACCAGTTCTCATGAGTCTGGCCCAGAACCCTGGAGTTTCCCAATATTCTTTCACTGGGTCCGGAAAGGTATTAATAATACTCAAGACATTATCTGTCTTTTACTTTCTCATTCACTCACAAGGGTACAGTGCAGTTTCCAAAGGCTTCTATCAAGCCAAACATTGAAGAGATTTGAAAAAAATATAATAAAATAAAACAATATCATTCTTTTCATTAAATTTTGTTTGGGAAAACACAGTTTTCATTTAAAATATGTTATGTTCACATTTAATAGGATTATTGTTGTTTGTTTTTGGTTTTTTTTTAGAGATGAGGTCTCGCTATGTTGCCCAGGCTAAAGTACAGTGGCCAGTCACAGGCACAATTATCACACACTATACCCTAGAACCCTCTGACTCACGCAATCTTCCTGCTTCAGCCTCCTAAGTAGCTGGGATTATAGGCACATGCCAACACACCAGCTGTTGCTATTTTTAAATAATTAAATAAATATTTCGAATATTTAAGTGTTGATTTTTAATATGGTAAATATCAATAGAAAAAAGCCACATAAACAAAAGCTCTTTGGTATCCTTAGTGATTTTTTAAAATATAAGGAAGTCCCTGAAACTAGAAAGTGTGAGAACCACTTGCCTAATGACATCATTCAAAAAATGTTTCTTTCTCTCTTAGTAGCTGCTAAAATATTCTAATCCTTAGCCTATACAGAGATTTAACCCTCACCTGCTGTCCATTTCGGATAAAAGTTCCAAACCAAGTGCGGACCTTCGCATTTGTTCCAAGAAGCAAACCACTTACAAAACAAACCAAGTCACTCACTCCATCCTCACAAGCTTCATTTTTAGTATGATCCAATGTCAAAGCCACACCAAGGCCTGGCAAGTGACATTCCTCCACCTAGCACAGCAAAGAAAACAAACTGAATTCAGTATCATAAGCAAAAAGGGCAAGGATGCTTCCAAATCTAAAGTGTCTAAAGTTTAGAGGAAGAAATCCTACAAAACATAAAAACCCAGAGAGAAAGGTAACATATCCAGTATATAAATAAAATTCCCAACCTCTACAGGACTCTAAAACCATCTTGAGAAGAGTTCTTGGACCTTTGTCTAATAAAACACGGGATCGCTTACCACCATGCCTCGGACCTTGAGGGCCTGAGAAGGATTCATTTTACACAAGAAGCGTAAGGCATCTGTCCTGCGCCTTCCTCCAAGACTTTCTTCATCTTGTCGTTCTCCATTTTTTATCAGGCCCCTACAAACTAACATGATAGAAACCACTTTCTTCAGCCTTGAGAATTAATTGTTTATGACGATTTGACGCGACAGAAGAAAAGGATCAGGGTATTTGAAAGCACAACAACAGAAATTGGCCAAAATGAAGCAAAAAATGAAAAGAGACTTAAAAAAGAACAGTAACCTCCAGGACAATATTACACACTCAAACACACTTGAAATTACGGTACCAGTGAGATAAAGTAGAAGACAAAAATACATTTGAGGGCCAGGGGCAGTGGCTCACACCAATAATCCCAGCACTTTGGGAGGTAGAGGGGGCGGGTCACCTGAGGTCAGGAGTTCAAGACTAGCCTAGCCAACATGGTGAAACCCCATCTCTACTAAAAATACAAAAATTAGCTGGGAGTGGTGGCGGGCACCTGTAATCTGAGCTACTCAGGAAGCTAAGGAAGGAGAATCACTTGAACCAGGAGGTAGAGGTTGCAGTGAGCCCAGATTGCGTCATTACACTCCAGCCTGGGACGACAAGAGCAAAACTCCGTCTCAAATAAATACATTAATTAATTAATTTGAAGAAAGTTTCCCAAGTTAAATGAAAACTCTAAACCCAGTTCAATGAGCCCTAGGTGGGACAAATGCAAAGAAAATCATACCAAGAAACATCATACATCAACTTTCTGAAACCAGTAATAAAAAGAAAATCTTAAAAGTAACCAGGGCCAGGAACAGTGGCTCACGTCTGTAATCCCAGCACTTTGGCAGGCCGAGGTGGGTGGATCACGAGGTCAAGAGTTCGAGACCAGCCTGGCCAATATAGTGAAACCCCATCTCTACTTAAAATACAAAAATTAGCTGGGCGTGGTGATGCGCAGTCCCAGCTGTAGTCCTAGCTGCTCAGGAGGCTAAGGCAGGAGAATCACTTGAACCCAGGAGGTGGAAACTGCAGTGAGCTGAGATCACACCACTGCACTTCAGCCTGGGCGACACAGCAAGACCCCATCTCCAAAAAAAAGAAAAAGTAACTAGAGCAGAGGATGGGCGCATCACCTCAGGTGAGGAGTTCGAGATCAGCCTAGCCATCATAGTGAAACCCATCTCTATTAAAAATACAAAATTAGCCAGGCATGGGGGCACACGCCTATAGTCCCAGCTACCCAGGAGGCTGAGGAAGGAGAATCGCTTTAACCCCAGGGTGAGCGGAGGTTGCTGTGAGCCACACTTGTGCCACTGCCCTCCAGCCTGGGCAATAGAGCAAGACTCCGTCTCCCCAAAAAAAAAAAACAAAAAACAAAAAAGGAGCCAGAAGAAATTAAAAAAAAAAAAAAAAGTAGCCAGAGGGAAAAAGAAACTTTACAGAGGAATAAAGATAAAATTTACTGCAGAAAAGAGAATGACATCTTTGGTTTTTGTTTTTGTTTTTTCCTAGAAATGGGATCCTGCTTTCTTGCTTTGCCACCATACTAGTCTCAATCTCCTGGCTTCAAACAATCCTCCTGTTTTGGCCTCCCAAAGTACTGGGATTACAGGTGTGAGCCACACACCCGGTCAGAATGACATCTTTAAATAGCTAAAAGATGATGCCAACCTAAAATTTTATACCCTTTGAAAATATATTTTTCCAGACCAAAAAAGCTGGTAAAATTTGTTGCCAACAAACCCACACTACAAAAAATAAGGGAAATTCTTCAAGTTAAGGAGAAATTATATCAGACGGAAATGTGGAACTACGGAAAGGAATTAAGAGCACCAAAAATGGTAAATATGTGGATAAATAGTATTTTCCCGTATATTTTTAGTCTTTATAATTAACTGTTAAAGCAAAAGTAGTAACAATATGCTCTAAGGTTTATAATTCATGTAAAAGTAAAATCCATGACAACAACGGCACAAAGTACAAGAGGACAAAGAAAATAAATAGAAAACAAATAACAAGAAGATTCAAACCTAACCACTATAATAATCATATTTAAATGGTCTATGTATACAGTCTAAACACTCCAATTAAAAGACAAAGACTGTCACTAGATTTAAAAAAATCAAGACGAAATTATACCTGTCCACAAGAAATCCATCTTAAGATATGGATAGATTAAAGAGATGAAGAAATACATATATCACGGAAAAACTAATTATAAGAAAGATGACATGGCTGTATTATTTAGACAAAGTAGAGTTCAAAAGAAGGAATATTACCAAGAATAAAGAAGTCTATTTTGTCACGCCTGTAATCCCAGCACTTAGGGAGGCTGAGGCAGGCAGACCACTTTAGCCCAAGAGTCTGAGATCAGCATGGGTAATATGGCAAAACCCCATATCCACAAAAATACAAAAAAGTACCTGGGCACGCCAGGCGCAGTGGCTCACTCCTGTAATCCCAGCACTTTGGGAAGCCGAGGAGGCTGGATCATGAGGTCAGGAGATCGAGACCATCCTAGCTAACACGGTGAAACGCCGTCTCTACTAAAAATATAAAAAAATTAGCCGGGCGTGGTGGCGGGCACCTGTAGTCCCAGCTACTCGGGAGGCGGAGCTTGCAGTGAGCCGAGATCGCGCCACTGCACGCACACAGACTGGCCAACACAGCGAGACTCCGTCTCAAAAAAAAAAAAAAAAAATTAGCTGGGTGCAATGGTACGCGCTGGTAGTCCCAGCCACTCAAGAGGTTGAGGCGGAAGGATCACTTGAGCCTGGGATATCAATGCTGCAGTGAATCATGACTGCACCACTGCACATCAGCCTGTGTGACAGAGCGAGACACTATCTCAAAAAAAAAGCATATTTTGGAGGTTAAAAATCTCCACAAAGAGGCCAAGCACAGTGGCTCATACCTGTAATCCCAACAATCTGGGAGGCCGAGGCGGACAGATCACTTGAGGTCAGGAGTTCAAGACCAGCCTGGCCAAACATGGTGAAACCCCGTCTCTACTAAAAATACAAAAATTAGCCAGGCGTGATGGCTCACGCCTATAATCCCGGCACTTTGGGAGGCCAAGGTTCACAAGGTCAGGAGATCAAGACCATCCTGGCTAACACAGTGAAACCCCATCTCTACTAAAAATACAAAAAATTCGCCGGGCTTGGTGACACGTGCCTGTAGTCCCAGCTACTCGGGAGGCTGAGGCAGGAAAATCGCTTGAACCCGGGAAGCAGGTGTTGCAGTGAGCCAAGATTGCACCACGGCAATTCAGCATGGGCAACAGAGCAAGACTCCGTCTCAAAATAAATAAATATATTAATTAATTAATTAATTAAAAAAAGCCGGGCGTGGTGGCGCATGCCTGTAATCCCAGGTACTTGGGAAGCTGATACAGGAGAATCGCTTAAACCGAGGAGGCAGAGAACCGAGATCACGTCACTTCACTCCAGCCTGGGAAATAGAGTGAAACTCTGTCTCCAAAAAAAAAAAAAAAAAAAAAACTGGGCACAGTGGTTCACATCTGTAATCCCAGCACTTTGGGAGGCCTAGGTGGGTGTATCACGAGGTCAGGAGATCGAGACCATCCTGGCTAATACACTGAAATCCTGCCTCTACTAAAAAAAAATACAAAAAATTAGCCGGGCAGGGTGGCCGGCGCCTGTAGTCCCAGCTACTCCGGAGGTTGAGGCAGAAGAATGGCATGAACCCTGGAGGCCGAGCTTGCAGTGAGCCGAGATCGCACCACTGCACTCCAGCCTAGGCGACAGAGCAAGACTCTGTCTCAAGAAAAAAAAAAAAAAGAAAAAAATCGTATATGACACAAACAAATGGGAAAACATTCCAAGTTCATGGATTGGAAGAATCGGTATCTTTAAAATGGCCATATTGCCCAAAGCAATCTACAGATTCAACACTCTTCATATCAAACTACCAACATGATTTTCCACAAAATTAGAAAAAACTATCCTAAAGTTCATATAGCAAAAAAGAGCCTGAATAGCCAAAGCGACCCTAACAAAAAAAAAACAAAGCCAGAAGCATCACATTACCTAACTTCAAACTATACTACAGGGCTGCAGTAAACAAAACAACATGGCACTAGTATAAAAACAGACACACAGGCTGGGCACAGTGGCTGACGCCTGTTATCTCAGCACTTTGGTAGGCCAAGGCAGGCGGATAACGAGGTCAGGAGATCGAGACCATCCTGGCTAACACAGTGAAACCCTGTCTCTATTAAAAATACAAAAAATTAGCCAGGTGTGGTGGTAGGCACCTTTAGTCCCAGCTACTCAGGAGGCTGAGGCAGGAGAATGGCGTGAACCTGGCAGGCAGAGCTGCAGTGAGCCAAGATCGCACGCCTGCACTCCAGTCTGAGCAACAGAGTGAGACTCCATCTCAAAAAAGAAAAAAATAATAAAAATAAAAATAAAAAAATAAAAACAGACACACAGACCAATGCAACAGAATAGAGAACCCAGAAATAAAGCCACACACCTACAATCATCTGATCTTCAACAAAGTTGACAAAAATAAGCGACAGGGAAAGGACTCCCTATTTAACAAATGGTGTTGGGATAGCTGGCGAGCCATATGCAGAAGAATGAAACTAGACCCCTATCTTTTATCATATACAAAAATTAACTCAAGTTGGATTAAAGATTTAGATGTAAAACCTCAAACGATAAAAATCCTAGAAGAAAAGCTAGGAAATACCATTCTGGACACTGGCCTTGGCAAAGAATCTGTAACTAAGTCCTCAAAAGCAATTGCAATGAAAACAAAAATTGACAAGTGTGACTTATTTAAATTAAAGATATTCTGCTCGCAAAAGAAACTATCAACAGAGCAAACAATCTACAGAATGGGAGAAAATATTCACAAAAATGCATCTGACAAAGGCCTAACATACAGAACCTATAAGGACATAAACAATTCAACAAGCAAAACACCACCCCATTAAAAGTGAGGAAAGGACATTAACAGATATTTCTCAAAAGAAGGCATACAAGCAACCAAAAAACATGAAAAAAATGCTGCATATCACTAATCATCAGAGAAACACAAGTCAAAACCATCATGAAATGCCATCTCACACCAGTGACAATGGCTATAAAAAAGTCAAAAAATAATAGGTGCTAGCGAGGCTGTGGAGAAAAGAGAAGACTTACACATTGTTGGTGGGAATGTAAATTAGTTCAGCCACTGTGGAAAGCAGTTTGGAGTTTTCTCGAAGAACTTAAAACAGAACTACCATTCGACCCAGCAATCTCACTGCTGGATATATACTCAAAGGACAACAAATTGTTCTACCAAAGACATGTGCGCTTGTATGTTCACCCCAATACTATTCACAATAGCAAAGACATGGAATCAACCTAGGTGCCCATCAACAATGGATTAAATAAAATGCACATATATACCATGAAATACTATGCAGCCATTAAAAAGAATGAAATCGGCCGGGCGCGGTGGCTCACGCCTGTAATCCCAGCACTTTGGGAGGCCGAGGCGGGCGGATCACAAGGTCAGGAGATCGAGACCACGGTGAAACCCCGTCTCTACTAAAAATACAAAAAATTAGCCGGGCGCGGTGGCGGGCGCCTGTAGTCCCAGCTACTCAGGAGGCTGAGGCAGGAGAATGGCGTAAACCCAGGAGGCGGAGCTTGCAGTGAGCCGAGATCGCGCCACTGCACTCCAGCCTGGGCGACAGAGCGAGACTCCGTCTCAAAAAAAAAAAAAAAAAAAAAAAAAAAAAAAAAAGAATGAAATCATGTCCTTTGCAGCAACAAGGATAAAACTGGAAGCCATCCCTTCCTAGGCAAATTAACACAGAAACAGAAAACCAAATACCACAGGTTCTCACTATAAGTGGGAGCTAAACACTGGGTACATATGGACATAAAGATGGGAACAATGGATACTGGTGGGGAGGAAGAAAGGGGACAAGGGCTGAGAAACTACCTATTAGGTACTATGCTCATAACCTGGGTGACGGGATCATTCAAACCCCAAACCTCAGTATCATACAATATACCCATGTAACAAACCTGCACATGTACCCCCATGAATCTAAAGTAAAACTAGAATTTTTTAGAAAAGAAAAATTAAAACAAAGGTGACAACAAATTGAATAATATGTAAATAATGTTTAGAAAGGGGGATATAACTATAAATGTGAAAACTAAGACGATCAAATTTGACTTGGGAAGAAAAGTATATTTTAAAATGAAAAAAAGGCTCAATTCATCATAACGATATAATCATACTAAATGCATACAAACCTAACAGAAGAGCTTCGAAATACACGAAGAAAAAAACTGACAGAACAAAAAGAAGAAATAGGCAAATCTATAATTATGTCCAGAGACATCAAAACTCCTCTCTCAGTAATTGATAGAATAAGTTGACAAAAAATCGGCAAGGACACAGTTTACAAAGAACTTTTACATATCATCTGATATTCAATAAATCTCTTAGAAAAGTCAGGGAACTATTACACTATCAAAAAAAAAATTAAATAGAGGTGAAAAAATTTAGTCGATTTTTCTCAATTTCTACTTTATACTTCTCTGCAAACTGACAGCAGTAAGGCTAAAAAAGAAAGGTCTGATTCCTAGCATTTCTCATTATACATATCCCCTATTGCTCTCTTGATATTTCACAGATACATGTCTCTTCTTTGATCCCTGATTATAGATATTATATCTTCTAGTTCCTTGGGTTGTTTTTTTTTATTTTTAAGACGGAGTCTCGCTCTGTCGCCCAGGCTGGAGTGCAGTGGCACGATCTCAGCTCACTGCAACCTCTGCCTCCCGGGTTCACACCATTCTCCTGCCTCAGCCTCCCGAGTAGCTGGGACTACAGGTGCCTGCCACCATGCCCAGCTAATTTTTTGCATTTTTTTTCAGTAGAGACAGGGTTTCATCGTGTTAGCCAGGATGGTCTCGGTCTCCTGACCTTGTGATCTACCCGCCTCGGCCTCCCAAAGTGCTGGGATTACAGGTGCGAGCCACCATGCCCGACCCTGTTCCTTGGTATTTTTTATTGTGGTATTACAGCATTGGTGACTAATGGCATAAAAAATTTTTCTTTGCTACACTGTTTTTCTTTTTTTTTTTTTTTTTGAGATGGAGTCTCGCTCTGTCACCCAGGCTGGAGTGCAGTGGTGCAATCTCGGCTCACTGCAACCTCTACCTCCTGGGTTCCAGTGATTCTTCTGCCTCAGCCTCCCCAGTAGTAGCTGGGACTACAGGCGCCCACCACCACATCCGGCTAATTTTTGTATTTTTAGTAGAGATGGGGTTTCACCATATTGGCCAGGCTGGTCTCAAACTTCTGACCTTGTGATCTGCCCGCCTCGGCCTCCCAAAGTGCTGGGATTACAGGCGTGAGCCACCAAGCCCAGCCTGATCTTTAAACTCAATAGTTTGTGAACTCGTTATTTCTTAATAAATACTAACAAACTTTCAAAAGATACAATCTCAAATAAAATTCCATTAATGTTTCTTCTTAGGTCAACAAAATAGGTCCTGTACATGTCCAAGCAAATCTTCTCAATATCCCATATTAGAACCATATTTACCTTCATTAAAACTATCAGGAACATTGGCCACCAAGAGACACAAGAACCAGGCACCATTTCTAACATGCAGCAAAGCTTCAGCTACATCAACTATAGGGAGCAAGGAAGGGAGCTCTACAAGAAAACAAAGTTAGTGTTAGTCTTTGTTAACAGGTGCACTCCACCACACTCAGCTAATATTTTTTTTATTTTTTTGTAGAGACTGAATCTCACTGTGCTGCCCATGTGGGTCTCAAACTTTGGCCTTGAGCGATCCTCCAGCTTCAGCCTCCCAAAGTGCTAAGATTACAGGCATAAGCCACCATGCCTGGCCCCAGTGTTAGAGTGATATTTCTTTTTTTTCTTCTTTGAGACAGGGTCTTGCTCTGTTGCCCAGGCTAGAGTGCAGTGGTGTGATTATAGCTCACTACAGCCTCAACCTCCTGGGCTCAAGCAATCCTCCTGCCTCAGCCTCCTAAAATCCTAGAATTACAGGCATGAGCCACCATGCCCAGACAAGAGTGACATTTCATTGTATTATTAAATATCTTTTGACATTTCACAAATGTCATCTAAAATAAAGTACCTTCTTCTCATAGTCTAGAACTAAGCTGTCCAGTAGGACACCCACTAGCAACATAAAGATACTTAAATTAAAAACAGTTCGGTTCCTCAATCACACTAGCCACATTTCAAGTAATCCATAGCCACAAAGAACACTGGACAGCACAGCATAGAACAGTACAGGAAATTTTATTTTATAGAACTGGTCTAAAGAGTTATTTTCATGAAAATCTTAATTTACTTTTTTTTTTTTTTGCAACGAAGTCTTGCTCTTGTCCCCCAGGCTGGAGTGCAATGGCACAATCTCGGCTCACTGCCACCTCCGCCTCTGTAGTTCAAGTGATCCTCCTGCCTCAGCCTCCCGAGTAGCTGCGATTACAGGTGCCTGCCACCACACCTGGCTAATTTTTGTATTTTTAGTAGAGATGGGGTTTCACCCTGTTGACCAGGCTGGTCTCAAACTCCTAACCTCAGATGATCCGCCTGCCTCGGCCTCCCAAAGTGCTGGGATTACAGGTGTGAGCCACCACGCCCAGCCTCTTTTTTTTTTTTTTAAGAAAAGGTCTCAGCCAGGTGCAGTGGCTTATGCCTATAATCCCAGCTTTGGGAAGCTGAGGTGGGCAGATCACAAGGTTAAGAATTTGAGACCAGCCTGGCCAACATGGTGAAACCTTGTCACTACTGAAAATACAAAATTGGCTGGACATGGTGGCGTATGCCTGTAATCCCAGCTACTCAGGAGGCTGAGGCAGGAGAATCACTTGAACCCCAGAGGCAGAGGTTGCAGTGAGCTAAGACCACATCACTGCACTCCAGCCTGGGTGACAGAGTGAGACTCCATCTCAAAAAAAAAGACAAGGTCTCAGTCTGGACAGAGTGCAATGGCACAATCATGGCTCACTACAGCCTCAATCTCCCAGGCTCAAGCCATCCTCCTGCCTCAGCTTCCCATACAGCTGGGACTACAGGTATACACCACCACACCAGGCTAATTTTTTTCATTTTTGTAGAGACAAGGTCTCACTATGTTGCCCAGGCTGGTCTTGAACTCCTGAGCTCAAGTGATCCTCCTGCTTTGGCCTCCCAAAGTGCTGGGATTACAGGCACGAGCGACAGCCTTCTTTACATTTTTCTGTCCTCTTTTATTTCTATCATTCACAACTATTATATAGAATCTGGAAAATACAAAAAGGTACACCGAAGAAAATTAAAATCTGCTCTAATCCCATCATTCAAAGTTAATATAAAATGTTTTCACAGGCCTGTAGTCCCAGTTATTCAGAAGGCTGAAGTGGGAGGATCCCTTGAGTCCGGGAATTCAAGGCTGCAGTGGGCTACGATCCTGCCACCGTACTCCAGCCTGAGCAACAGAGCAAAACTCTGTCTCTAAAAAAAAACAAGTATTTTATTTTAATTCACCAAGGGTATTGTTCTTGCTTTAACTTTTAACAAAACTGGGATTATATTCTACTTAACACTTTGCCCTTTGCTTTTCTCACTTAACATATTGTAAATATTTTCCAAAATCATTTAAAATCATTAAATCAAAGATACCATGTTAATGTTTGCATGTCACACTATGAAAATAATATAATTTACTTAATCATTGTCTATTAGTCACTTTTGACTTAAACTCATATAAGGTATTTGTTATATAATCCCTAAAATAACATAGCATACCAGGCTAAGAAGTTACACAGTACCATTTAACAAGAAACTATATATGAAATGCATCTTAGCACTCAGTACAGTACCTGCTTGTAAAATACAAAGTACATCTGCAGCTTCCTCCAAATAAACTGGACTCTCAAAAAGTTCAGAAGACTTGAAAAAAAATTCTCCATTGGACTCAGACACCTTAAAAAAGAAAAAATATATATATAAACTTTATTAATTTCAGATAATTAAATCCCTATTTTTATAATTATTTCTTGAACTCACAGATTATCTCTTAATGTATCACTAATATACCACAGCAGAATATGAAGTATTCAATCAATTTCAACCAATTTAACCACACACAGCAGTCATGTTAATTATTATTCATATATAGCAATATCAATTTCAAGAACTAATTTCTGTCTAAATATTTGGAGACAACTGGAATTAAAGGATAAGGCAAGCCAAAGAAATGAACTACAAATGCAGCCTACATAAACTGCTTTAAAAAAGCCAAAAACAGTCAACCTAAAGCAGTTTAACAAATATAAATTCATGGCCAGGTGTGGTGGCTCACGCTTGTAACCCCAGCACTTTGGGAGGCCAAGATGGGTGGATCAGCTGAGGTCAGGAGTTCGAGGCCAGCCTGGTCAACACGGTGAAACCCTGTCTCTACTAAAAATACAAAAATTAGGCCAGGCGCAGTGGCTCACGCCTGTAATCCCAGCACTTTGGGAGGCCAAGGCGGGCAGATCACAAGGTCAGGAGATCGAGACCATCCTGGCTAATACGGTGAAACCCCGTCTCTACTAAAAATACAAAAAAATATCCGGGCGTGGTGGCGGGTACCTGTAGTCCCAGCTACTTGGGAGGTTGAGGCAGGAGAATCGCTTGAACCCGGGAGGTGGAGGTTGCAGTGAGTAAGATCACGCCATTGCACTCCAGCCTGGGCAACAAGAGCGAAACTCCATCTCGAAAAAACAAACAAACAAAAATAAATAAATAAAAGTATCAAAATAGTAAAAAAGAGAAGGAAATTATAATTTATGATGGAAATTTTAGAAAAAATTTTAACACACCTTAAAAAAAATCTAAAACTCACAAAAATCCTCTCTACCAGGATTTTCTTTTCTTTTTTTTTTTTGAGATGGAGTCTCGCTCTGTCGCCCAGGCTGCAGTGCAGTGGTGCGATCTGGCCTCACTCACTGCAAGCTCCACCTCCCAGGTTCGCGCCATTCTCCTGCCTCAGCCTCCCCAGTAGCTGGACTACAGGTGCCCGCCACCTCGCCCGGCTAATTTTTTTTGTATCTTTTCAGTAGACAAGGGGTTTCATCATGTTAGCCAGGATGGTCTCAATCTCCTGACCTCGTGATCCGCCCACCTCGGCCTCCCAAAGTGCTGGGATTACAGGCGTGAGCCACCGCGCCTGACCTCTACCAGTATTTCCTATGGAAACAGAATTTAGTCCTTTTTGTCCACAATTTATAAAACTAAACTTTATTTACCACAAATTAACTGACTCCCCAAAATTATAACAGTAAATAAAGATCCAATTTAGTGTTTTTGTTTGTTTTTGGTTTTTTGTTGTTATTGTTTTTGAGGCAGTTTCACTCTTGTTGCCCAGGCTAGAGTGTAATGCGCAATCTCGGCTCACCACAACCTCCACCTCTCAGGTTCAAGCGATTCTCCTGCCTCAGCCTCCCCAGTAGCTGGGATTATAGGCATGCGTCACCATGCCTGGCAAATTTTGTATTTTTTAGTAGAAACGGGGTTTCTCCATGTTAGTCAGGATGGTCTTGAAATCCCGACCTCAGGTGATCCACCCACCTCGGCCTCCCAAAGTGCTGGGATTACAGGCGTGAGCCACCACGCCCAGCTAGTTTAGTTATTTATATGATAGACCTTTGACATTCAAAAATTTTAAATTCAGAGTTTCAATTAACCATAATTACCCAAAGATCTACGACCCAAGTAATCTATAATTTTGCAAAGAAGATAACTTTAATAGCTTTCATTAGTGTAGAGAAGCACTTTTGTCATTTAGTGATTGAGACTAGCCAATCATCCTATATTCAATTCAGCATTGATACTTCCCCCTACTATCATATATGAGGCTGTTACTGCTCATCCAGTGTCTAAATGAATCACATACATTTTTCAGTTATTCACATTCAGTTATTCAAAATGTTACTTCATTACACTTTATGGGAGAAATTATATCTCATAAAGGTATTATTTGATAATAAATTTGATAGTCTATACAAGCCTTGAGATAAATCCCTTTCTAAATGTCAAGAAGCCACTGTGTATGGATTCCATACAGAAAAAAAATCCCTCTGATAGAAAATGCAGAACAAGTATAAATGAGAGAAAATAATAATTAGAGAAGGCCTTTAAGCAGACTTATAATATCCTTTCAGCCTTTGAAAGGAAAACAAATATATAGAAATAAGAGTAGAGAAGCCTGGGCACAGTGGCCCATGCCTGTAATCCCAACACTTTGGGAGGCTGAGGCGGGTGGATCACCTGAGTTCAGGAGTTCGAGACCAGCCTGGCCAGCCTGGCCAACATGGTGAAACCCCATCTCTACTGAAAATACAAAAAATTAGCCGGGCATGGTGGCGGGCACCTGTAATCCCAGCTACTCAGGAAGCTGACGCAGGAGAACCGCTTGAATCCGGGAGGTGGAGATTGCAGTGAGCCGAGATCACACCACTGCATTCCAGCCTGGGCAATAAGAACAAAACTCTGTCTCCAAAAAAAAGAACAAAATAAGAGTAGAGGAGAATTCAACCTGCCTGCCTTCTTGCCTCTTTTTCTGTCTACCTCGCTATACACAGACATCAAATCATGCATACTTTGAGCTGTGGTTAAAAGAAATGCACCTTGTTCATAATTGCCAACAGTTCACTAAGCACAAGACGCAATCGACGAGGTGAATCACTGTGTTCAAACTCTAACGTCAGTCCATGCTGAAGCTGTGATACCAGGATGCTCTCTCCACTGCCTCCTCCAAGTTTATGCCTAATGAAGTACAAACATGCAACACAATTATGAAAACACTGATATGGAAATAACTGCATAAAAATTATTTTTTATTGAAATAAGCTACAAAAGGATGTATAAAGTGTTCAGAACATTTTAATGTTCTGTTACTTCTGAAATGCTATTTAGTTTGCCTATGTATTTCAGGGATTCACATCCTATGTATAATAAATACTACACCACATAGGCCAGGCACGGTGGCTCACGCTGGTAATCCCAGCACTTTGGGAGGCCGAGGTGGGCGGATCACAAGGTCAGGAGTTTGTGACCAGCCTGGCCAATATGGTGAAACCTCGTCTCTACTAATAATACAAAAAAGCCAGGCGTGGTGGCACGTGCCTGTAGTCCCAGCTACTTGGGAGACTGAGACAGAAGAATCGCTTGAACCTAGGAGGTGGAGGTTGCAGTGAGCCGAGATTATGCCACTGCACTCCAGCCTGGGCGACAGGGCGAGACTCCGTCTAAAAAAATAAACATAAAAATAAAAAATAAATACTCCACCACAACTGACAATTAACACTCACTTCCACTAATGGTGGCTTGCTACCAGATTCACAGTGGGCCGGGAAGGACATAGCATCTGCCCAAAATCTTTGGGAATATCTAAGCTTTAAAAGTCTCTCAAGAGGCTAGGCCCAGAGGCTCACTCTTGTAATCCCAGCACTTTAAGAGGCCAAGGCAGGTGGATCACCTGAGGTCAGGAGTTCGAGACCAGCCTGGCCAACATGATAAAACCCCGTCTCTACTAAAAATACAAAAAATTAGCCGGGTGTGGTGGCAGGTGCCTGTAATCCCAGCTACTTGGGAGGCTAAGGCAGGAGGATCATTTGAACTCAGGAGGCTGAGGTTGCAGTGAGCCGAGATCACACCATTGCATTCCAGCCTGGGCAACAAGAGCAAAACTCTGTCTCAAAAAAGAAAAAAGAAAAAAGGCCTCCCAAGTGATTCCAATAAATCCCTCTAACCTAGGGGAAGTTACCCTACCTACTTCCCACTGAAAGTAACTGGCCTAATGAGTTTAGCCCACATACAACAGCACATTGCCAAATTTCTCTAGATAACATTTTATAACATGGAAGTCAAAAGATTCTGGAATTGTAACTATAAACAGAAAAGACCTAAGTAAAATTCTCTCCAGAGTTTAGATTCTCGTTCTCTGTTTTCTGGAGAGCTCTGAAAAATATCTGATTCCCTGTTCTTTGTCAAATCCAAATCCACATATAATATAACATAACATTACCTAAGCTGCTGTTCTTTGCTGGCATCTTGTTCTAAAGCATGAAAGTCCACGGACAACAATGCAACAATGGAGTTGACAGCTTCCACTCCAGAGAGAAGGCGAAGGATGAGTTTCTTATCCTGAGCCCAGCTTTGGCTCTGGTCAGCAGGTGCACAAAGTGCCATCCGTACCAAGCAGGGCAGGAGAAGTCTTAATTCTGGATCGCTTAAAGATGCCAGGCGAACAACATCCACCTTCTGCATTGCCTCAAAAGCAAAAGGGCTGACAAACTGAAGACTTGTACATTCAGTCATTATTACTGTTTGTTGATCCTAATGGTAAAAATACAAATGAAAGTAGGAGTTTAACTTCCACATGTATGAACACCCAACTTTCTAAAAACCCTGAAAAATGTGGTTTATCTTTAATAGGCCCCTATGTTGGCAATGTTCCTGGCACAATCAAGACAAGGCTTCTCTGTCTCCCTAGGTTTTTACTGTCACCTGGAAAATGAGAAAGAAAACAGAGTATATTAATGTCTCTTCCAGCCTCAGGAATCTTCTGCTCTAATACTCATATTTTACAAAGAAGGAATATGAAGGTCAGAGAGATGAAGTAACAGTCCCAAAGTAGATTACTAGTTAGAGGCACAATTCAAGGCTGAATCCTCATCTACTAAAATCCCAGTCCAAAACTTTCTCCACTGTATCAGTCATATGAGCTCCACAAAATGTAAATAAAAGTAAGTGAACGGTCATAGTTAAGTGCTTTCTTTCATACCCCGATAGTTTCAAACGCCTACCCCGATAGACATAAAGAACTATTGGGCTTCTCTTTCTCAACCTCCATGAGTCGGTGGAAAAACTAGCAAATCACTGGGCAAAAGCAATATCAGATTCAAGGCTCTGGAGGCCACAACACTATCCTATGTCCCCTGTGTTACTGGGTAAAAAGCAGATGCGTGGGTGCTATGTGAGAGAGAAAGACGCGTCTCACTACGGCACTTCTCTGTCTCCAGGAATCATCAAAGACACAAAAAGTAAACAAACAAAAAGGCAGTGAGCACGTAGCCAAAGCCATCCCCTCTCAAGGCCGACCGACTAGCAGCAGCGTGGGTATAAGTCGTGGGTAAAAACTGCTTTGCTTTCAGGGAGGGGCTGCTCTTTTAACAGAGGAGCGGGCTGATTGGAGCAGAGGCGCCAAGACCTGTGTGCTCCTGCGTCTCGCCCCGGGCGCAACCAGAACCAACAAGTCCCTCGGGCTGAGCAAAGTCTGGCCAGGCTCCGACACGGACCTAGGAACGCGCTGAGGTCTGAGAAGCGGACGCTTCATACCTTAAGATCTACCCTCCAGCCTCACGGAACCCCACACGGACTCCGCGTCCTAGAGGCGGGACGCGGCAGAAATCGAGAGCGCGGTCCGAAGTTGGGCCTAGGCGATGATCCGGAACCCCAAACCCTAGTTGTGCCTCGAGTCGACTCGGGCACCGAGAACTCAGACGCCGGGACCAACCGGATTGTCGATACGAAGTGGGGAGGATGGGGGCACCACACAAAGGCAGAACCGGGACTGTAGGGACGGAAAAGCGGGAGACTTTTTCAACCTGCACCCAGCACCTTCATTCATCCCCAGCGTCTGACTCCCGTCGGCCACCGTACTGGTCTGGGAGGAAGGGTGGCTGTGAGAGGAAGGGTGGCTGTGAGAGGAAGGGCGGCTGTGAGGGGAAGGGCAGAGATGTCGGCGCCAATGCAACTATGCGCGTGCGCGGTCCCGCCCCTTTCTCCACTCTATTTGCCCTGCCCTACTTCCTCGCCAAAAATTTAGAAATGTGATTCTGGTAGGCTCTCTTTTCCAGAGCGTACCGGCTCCTTCCTTTTAGACAAGCCACTGGGCCCCGCAGAACTTCAATTTCATCATCACAGGATTGCCATGGCATTCAAATGGCATAACGTATGTTAAAATTGTTCCCACTATTCTTTGACACTAGTGGTACCAAACTGTACTCTTTAAAAAATCTCTGCCTGTGCCTTCCCAGAACCAAAATTCTAGAATCCCAGAATTTGTAGGAGAATTTTAAAAGCGATCTAACCCCAAACTTTCTTCCGCTCTTGACCTCACACGTACGCTGTCAGAAGTTAAACACCTTCCTTTCAGGTTCTTAACTTGGGGGGCCCGTAGAACCTTAGAGGGGTAATGCACGGGGATTCAGGAATTCTCTGGAATTCATTGAGAACTGAGTGCTCGACACTTCTTCCAGGAAGAGGGTCCAAAACTTTGAACAACTTCTCAAAGAAAGTCTGATCACTCAGAAAAGAACCACTAGTCTATATGAAGAACCGCTAGTCTATGTGTCTTCATACTATTTCTTGTTCTTAGTTCGATCAACGTTTATTTGGCATCTTCTGTTTACCAGATACTGTGCTACGAGCTGGAAATAAAAATATTTTACAAAGATATAGTACTTTATAACCTCTTTAAAAATAAAGTCTGAGCCGGGCGCAGTGGCTCACGCCTGTAATCCCAGCGCTTTGGGAAGCCGAGGCAGGCGGATCACCTGAGGTCAGGAGTTCGAGACCAGCCTGACCAACATAACTAAACCCCAACTCTGCAAAAAATATATAAATTACCCCCGCGTGGTGGCGGGCACCTGTAATCCCAGCTACTTGGGAGGCTGTGACAGGAAAATCACTTGAACATGGGAAGCAGATGTTTCAGTGAGTGGAGATCATGCCATCTCACTCCAGCCTGGGTGACAGAGCAAGACTCTGTCTCAAAAAAAAAAAAAAAAAATATATGGCTTTCAACATAGATCAGCAAAGGAAGAAAAGAATTGTGTATTGCAATGCTTCTCAAAATTTATTCCACCTGACCCAAAGTAATACATTTCACATTGTGACCCGGAACACACATATGTATATATCCACATACAAAAATAAGTGTAAGTGTACAAATTTATATGCTATATAAACATATAAATATTTAACATAAACCCACATTTACATGGAAACAAATATTTTGTATAATAACACACACACTACATGTTTTCTACTTCTCTTTAAAAAATTGCTTGTCACTGCACACTAAAACTGATTTCACAATCTATTAATGGGTTGCAAACTGTACTGCACTGGCATTTTTAAGGTAATATTTAGGATTTATTTATTGAACAGTTGCTAGGCACTATAATAAATGCTTTATATATATTATCTGATTTAATCCTGTGAGGTAGATAATATTATTCGCCTTTTGCAATTGAGGAAATTGAGAGAGGGTAAGCGATTTCATCTCCATGGATGATCATTTCACAGGAAAAGTGTGAAGGCAATGCAAACATTTGTTGGAGGGATGAATGAGAGGAAGATGTGGGTATGAACTAAGTGATTTTTTTTTTTTTTTTTTTTTTTGAGACGGAGTCTCGCTCTGTCGCCCAGGCTGGAGTGCAGTGGCGCTATCTCGGCTCACTGCAAGCTCCGCCTCCCGGGTTTACGCCATTCTCCTGCCTCAGCCTCCGGAGCAGCTGGGACTACAGGCGCCCGCCACCTCGCCCGGCTAATTTTTTTTGTATTTTTAGTAGAGACGGGGTTTCATTGTGTTAGCCAGGATGGTCTCGATCTCCTGACCTCGTGATCCGCCCGTCTCGGCCTCCCAAAGTGCTGGGATTACAGGCTTGAGCCACCGCCTGAACTAAGTGATTTTAAAGATCCTTTCCAACTCTAATTATGATCCTCTGTTCACTAATGGAGAAACAACACGCAGATTCAGTATCTCCATCTTGATCTACGGAGAAACAGAAAATCACATCCAGCCTGAATGAGATGGCTGGAGTGTCACATAATGAGTGCTGACACTTTCTCCAAGACCCTCTCTCCTTCTTTTCCAGTTCACCAACACTTTGAGTTGCTCAAGCCAGAAACCTAAAAGTCATCCTAGACTCTAGTCTCTCCCCCTTGTATTACTTTAGCAAAAATCTTTATAATCATTGAAACACTGTAATGTTTGCCAATAAAAGTTTTGTTTTTTTTTTTTTTTTTTTTTTTTTTTGAGACAGAGTCTCGCTCTGTTGCCCAAGCTGGAGTGCAGTGGCATGATCTCAGCTCACTGCAACCTCTGCCTCCCAAGCTGAAGCAATCCTCCCACCTCAGCCTCCTGAGTAGCTGGGACCATAGGCGTGCACCACCACACTTGGCTAATTTTTTTTTTTTTTTTTTTTTGAGACGGAGTCTCACTTTGTCACCCAGGCTGGGGTGCAGTGGTGCGATCTTGGCTCACTGCAACCTCCGCCTCCCAGGGTCAAGCAATTCTCCTGCCTCAGCCTCCTGAGTAGGTGGGATTACAGGCACCCACCACCATGCCTGGCTAATTTTTTGTATTTTTAATAGAGACAGGGTTTCACCATGTTGGCCAGGCTGGTCTCGAACTCCTGACCTCATCTGGGAAATCCCAGCTGAGGCCTCCCAAAGTGCTGGGATTTCAGTCATGAGTCTCCATACCTGGCCTCTCTTTTTTTTTCTTTTCGAAACAAGTTCTCAAGAAAAGAGCAGCCGTGCAGTCGAGCGATCTTGGCTCACTATAGCCTCAACCTCCTGGGATCAGGTGATCCTCCCACTTCAGCCTCCCAAGTAACTGAGACTATGGTTGTGCGTCACCACACCTGGCTAATTTTTCTATTTTTTTGTAGAGACG
This sequence comes from Macaca thibetana thibetana, assembly GCF_024542745.1. Lineage (NCBI taxonomy): Eukaryota > Metazoa > Chordata > Mammalia > Primates > Cercopithecidae > Macaca > Macaca thibetana. The sequence continues at coordinate 34,794,846 of NC_065593.1, forward strand.
GTTTCATTATGTGGCCAAGCTGGTCTTGAACTCCTGGACTCAAGCCATCCGCCCCCCTCCTCAGTCCACCAAAGTGCTATGATTACAGGAGCAAGCCACTGCACCTGGCTTGACCAGCTTACTTTTATTCTTCTACTTTATTTTTCAGTCAGACTGGAGGAAGAGAGAAACAGAGTAATGAAAAAAAGAGAAAAACACATTAGAGTATCTACAATGTTTCATGTATACTAGGAGCTTAATGTAGATTGCAGAGTAATTGAGCTTCCAGAAGTTAGAAGACCTAGCTATAAAAAGGTGAAGACCAATGTCATTTGGAAATAGTCATAGAATTCCAGAAGCACAAGGATCTCAGAAGACATCTAGCTCCATTTTGCTCAACACAATACTTTTTATAGTGTGACTATTTTATCTTGTAAGATGTCTTTCCAGAGGGCACCATGGCTCATGCCTGTAATCCCAGCACTTCGGGAGGCCGAGGCGGGTGGATCACGAGGTCAGGAGTTCTAGACCAGCCTGGCCAATATGATGAAACCCTGTCTCTACTAAAAATACAAAAATTAATTGGGTGTGGTGGTGTGTGCCTATAGTCCCAGCTGCTTGGGAGGCTGAGGCAGGAGAATCACTTGAACCCGGGAGGCAGAGGTTGCATTGAGCTGAGATCACGCCACCGCACTCTATCCTGGGCAACAGAGTGAGACTCCATCTAAAAAAATTTTTTCATGTTTCAGCCTGTCAAGATCTTTGACTCTTCTATACTGGCTATCTGTTTTAGCTTAGCAGATCATATCTTCATTAATGTTATGGATAAAACATTGAATAGAATTGGGTCCAGCCAAGGCTCCTAGTTCAGCATTAGAGACATCCTTCCAGGTTGACATAGCTCCACCAATCAAGGCTCTTTGAGTATGAGACTGTTTTATGAATCAGCCCAACTACTAAAACACTACCCTTCTTTGGGATAAAGTTCAATTTCCTTAGGACGGAACTAAAAGGACTGATTGATTGATTGATTATATTTTTTGGAGACAGAGTCTCACTCTGTCGCCCAGGATCGAGTGCAGTGGCTCACTCTTGGCTCACTGCAACCTCTGCCTCCCAGGTACAAGCAATTATCCTGCCTCAACCTCCCAAGTAGCTGGGAATACAGGCACCTGCCACCACGCCCAGCTAAATTGTTTTATATTTTTAGTAGAGACGGGGTTTCACCATGTTGGCCAGGCTGGTCTCAATCTCCTGACCTCAAGTGATCTGCACAGCTTGGCCTCCCAAAGTGCTGGGATTACAGGCGTGAGCCACTGTGCCCAGCCCAAAGACGGAATTTTTTTTTTTTTTTTTTTTTTTATGGAGTCTCACTCTGTTGCCCAGGCTGGAGTGCAGTGGTGTAATCTCAGCTCACTGCAACCTCTGCCTCTTGGGTTCAAGCAAGTCTCCTGCCTCTGCCTCCTGAGTAGCTGGGATTACAGGCGCCCACCACCACGCCTGGCTAAATTTTTTTGGGTATTTTCAGTAGAGATGGGGTTTCACCATGTTGGCCAGGCTGGTCTCAAACTCTTGACCTCAGGTGATCTGCCCACCTTAGCTTCCCAAAGTGCTGAGATTACAGGCATGAGTCACTGCACCCAACCCAAAAACAGATTTTGACTTAAAACTCTAGCTTGGACTCCTGCCATATCCCACCATGGTGCCATTTTAGTCAGTTTGAACTGTTTATGTCTCAAAACCTTCTCAATATTCTTGGACCTTCTCATCACAGTTCCTCCTATATAGAATGCTTTTCAATCTCTTCCTTAATGCAAACTCCTAAGTGTCCTTTAAGTCTCACTTCCAGTGTTCCCTTGCTAAGAGACCTTTCCCTGACAAACCAGCTACCCCTTCACTAACCAGGTATCCCTATTCTATGCTCTCAAGGCACCTTTTGCTTCCTTCAGCCATACTACTTAACACATTATATTGTAATTGTTAGAACTTCTCTGTCTCTCCCACTAGCAAGTATTTTGAGAGCAGGGACCATATTTTAGTTCCTTGCCAAAGGCACAGTACAACACTTAACATTGCTTTGTTGAATTAAAGATTCAGGCATAATGATACCATGATGCATAGTTTGCAAATATTCTCCCATTCTGCAGGTTGTCTGTTTACTCTGTTAATAGTTTCTTTTGCTGTGCAGAAGCTCTTAAGTTTAATTAGATCCCATTTGTCATTTTTTGCTTTTGTTGCAATTGGTTTTTGTGTCTTTATTATAAAATCTTTGCCTGTTCCTATGTCCAGAATGGTATTGCCTAGGTTGTGTTCCAGGATTTTTATAACTTGGGGGTTTATGTTTAAGTCTTTAATCCATCTTGAGTTGATTTTATGGTGTAAGGAATGGGTCCAGCTTCAATCTTCTGCATAGGACTAGCCAATTATCCCAGCACCATTTATTGAATAGGGAGTATTTTCCCCATTGCTTGTTTCTGACAGCTTTGTTAAAGATCAGATGGTCGTAGAATGTGTGGCCTTTTTTTCTGGGCTCTCTATTCTGTTCCATTGGTCTATGTGGCTGTCTTTGTACCAGTACCGTGCTATTTTGGTTACTGTAGCCCCATAGCGTAGTTTGAAGTCGGGTAACCTGATGCCTCCAGCTTTGTTCTTTTTGCTTAGGATTACCTCGGCTATTCGGGCTATTTTTTGGTTCCATACAAACTTTACAATAGCTTTTTCTAGTTCTGTGAAGAATGTCATTAGTAGTTTGATAGGAATAGCACTGAATCTGTAAATTGCTTTGGGAAGTATGACTATTTTAATGATATTGATTCTTCCTATCCATCAGCATGGGATGTTTTTCCATTTGTGTCTTCTGTGACTTCTGACAAATGTGTAACATCCAGCATCTATAAGAAACTGAAAAAAAAAATATATAGAAGAGAAAGACAGTCCCAGCTGGGCACGGTGGCTTACAGCTGTAATCCCAGCACTTTAGGAGGCCGAGGCAGGTGGATCACCTGAGGTCAAGAGTTCGAGACCAGCCTGACCAACATGGAGAAATCCTGTCTCTACTAAAAATACAAAATTAGCCGGGTATGGTGGCGCATGCCTGTAATTCCAGCTACGCGGGAGGATGAGGCAGAAAAATCGCTGAACCAGGGAGGGGGAGGTTGCGGTGAGCCGAGATCGTGCCATTGCACTCTGGCCTGGGCAACGAAAGCGAAACTCCATCCAAAAAAAAAAAAAGACAGCCCCGTTAAAAAGTGGGCAAAGAGGCCGGGCGCTGTAGCTCACGCCTGTAATCCCAGCACTTTGGGAGAACAAGGCAGGCGGATCACAAGGTCAGCAGTTCGAGACCAGCCTGGCCAACATGGTGAAACCCCGTTTCTACCGAAAATACAAAAAAAAAAAAGAAAAAAAATTAGCCGGGCATGGTGGCGTGCGCCTGTAATCCCAGCTACTCGGGAGGTTGACGCAAAAGAATTGCTTGAACCCAGGAGGTGGAGGTTGCAGTGAGCCGAGATCGTGCCACTGCACCCCACCCTGGGCGACAGAGTGAGATTCGGTCTAAAAAAACAAAAAAAAAAGTGGGCAAAGAACATAAACAGCTGCTTTTCAAAAGAAGACATACAGGTGGCCAACAAGCATATGAAAAAAAGGTAAATATCACTGAGCATTTGAGAAATGCAAATCAAAACCACAATGAGATATCTCACACCAGTCAGAATGAGTATTTTTTAAAAGTCAAAAAATAGTGATCGCTTTGGCAGCACATATACTACAATTAGAAGGATACAAAGATGATGATGATGATGATTATTATTATTATTATTTTGAGATGGAGTCTCGCTCTGTCGCACAGGCTGGAGTGTAGTGGCGCGATCTGTAGCTGGGACTACAGGCGCCCGCACCACGCCCGGCTAATTTTTTGTATTTTTAGTAGAGACAGGGTTTCACCACGTTGGCCAGGATGGTCTCAATCTCTGGACCTCGTTATCTGCCTGCCTTGGCCTCCCAAAGTGCTGGGATTACAGGCACAAGCCACCGTGCCCAGCCCTTTTTTTTTTTTTTTTTTTTTTTTTTTTTTTTTTTTTTTTTGAGATGGAGTCTGGATCTGTCATCCAGGCTGGAGTGCAATGGTGCAATCTCAGCTCTCTGCAACCTCCACCTCCTGGGTTCAAGCGATTCTTCTGCCTCAGCCTCCTGAGTAGCTGGGATTACAGGCGTGTGCCACCATGCCCGGCTAATTTTTTTTTTTTGTATTTTTAGTAAAGACGAGGTTTCACCATGTTGCACAGGCTGGTATCAAACTCTCAGTGATCCATCTGCCTTGGCTTCCCAAAGTGCTGGGATTAGAGGCATGAGCCACCATGCCTGGCTGCAATTTTTTTTTTTTAATGCCAAAGAAGAACAGATGCTGGCAAGATTGCAGAGAAAAGGCAACACTTATACACTGTCGGTAGGAGTATAAATTAATTCAACAATGTGAAAAGTAGTGTGGCAATTCCTCAAAGAGCTCGAAATACCATTTGACCCATCAATGCCATTACTGGTTATATACCCAGAGGAATATAAACCATTCTACCATAAAGACACATGTACGTGAATGTTCACTGCAGCACTGTTCACAGTAGCAAAGACACAGAATCAATCTAAATGCCCATAAATGACAGATTGGATAAAGAAAATGTGTACATATATACCGTGGAATACTGGGCAGTCATAAAAAAAGAATGAGATCATGTCTTCTGCAGGAACATGGATGGAGCTGGAGGCTGTTATCCTTAGTAAGCTAATGCAGGAACAGAACACCAAATACCATGTGTTCTCACTTAAAAGTGGTAGCTGAATGATGAGAACTCATCGACACAAAGAAGGGAACAACACACAATAGGGTCCACTTGAGGGTGGAGGGTGGGAGTGGAAGGAGGATGAGGAGAAGAAAAAATAACTATTGGAAACTAGGTTTAATACCTGAGTGATGAAATAATTTGTACAACAAACCCCCATGACAAAAGTTTACCCATATAACAAACCTTCACATGTACCCCTAAACCTAAAAGTTAAAAAAAAAAAAACCATGGAATTTTACTAAATAACCTGCTGAATGTTCATTCTCATAAATCAGTTTATCAACACTGTCAAAATAAAAGATGAGGGCCAGGCATGGTGGCTCATGCCTGTAATCCCAGCACTTTGGGAGGCCGAGGTGAGCGAATCACAAGGTCAGGAGATCGAGACCATCCTGGCTAATGCAGTGAAACCCCGTCTCTACTAAAAATACAAAAAAATTAGCCGGGCGTGGTGACAGGCTCCTGTAGTCCCAGCTACTCGGGAGGCTGAGTCAGGAGAATGGCATGACCCCGGGAGGCGGAGCTTGCTGTGAGCTGACATTGCGCCACTGTACTCCAGCCTGGGTGACAGAGCAAGACTCCGTCTCTAAAAAATAATAATAATAAATAAATAAAGTAAAATTAAATTAAATTAGAGATTGATTCCAGTTACTCTCTTTTAGGTATGTACTGCATTGTTATTCATAGCACTTTAGAGGACTTGTAGAACTAATTATGTTTATATAAGTGTGTTTCCAAATAGACTGAAGGCTTAAGGTCAGAGGTTTGTATCTCTTTTTTTTTTTTTTTTTTTTTTTTAACAGGGTCTCACTGTGTCACCCAGGCTGGAATGCAGTGACATGATCTCGGTTCACAGCAGCCTCCGCCTCCTGGGTTCAAGTGATTCTCCTGCCTCACCCTTCTGAGTAGCTGGGATTACAGGCACATGTCACCACACCCGGCTAATTTTTTTGTAATTGTAGTAGAGGGGCGGGGGGTGTCACCATTTTGCCCAGGCTGGTCTTGAACCCCTGACCTCAAGTGATCCACCTGCCTCACCCTCCCAAAGTACTGGGATTACAGGCGTGAGCCACCATGCCTGGCTAGAGATTTGTATCTCATAACTAGTGTATAGTAAATTATTTTACTGTACAGTGTTTTAGTGAAACTATGCCAGCTTCTAATGAACTTGTTGGTAAAGTTAGGTAAATTTGTTAGAATTTCTGGGACCTGACCTGGCGCGGTGGCTCAATTCTGTAATCCTAGCACTTTGGGAGGCCGAGGCGGGTGGATCACTTGAGGTCAGGAGTTCAAAACCAGCCTGGCAAACATGGTGAAACCCCATCTCTACTAAAAATACACAAAAATTAGCGGGGCGTGGTGGCAGGCGCCTGTAATCCCAGCTACTCAAGAGGCTGAGGCAGAAGAATCTCTTGAACCTGGGAGGTGGAGGTTGCAGCGAGCTGAGGTTGCACCACCGTACTCCAGCCTGGGTGACAGAGTGAGACTCCATCTCAAAAAAAAGAATTTCTGGGACCTACATTAAAAAAACTAAAACAGAAAGTTGCTCATTTTCACGTTGGCAGGACCTTTTCGTTTCCCACACCATTTCTGAAATCATATCTGCAAGTTCCTTCAGCACCCAAGATGTAATTCTTGTGGATCCAGAGACTTGAGTAACTAACTAGCTCCTTGAAATCTGTTAACTATCTTTGGTTTGAATTCTGTCATAAGCATGTTATTTAAAGCTTGAAGACCCAAGCTGATCTGGGGGTGGAGAGGTAGGGCTAGGGACAGAAGGGAGGTAAATCTGAAGAGCTCTTATTTTTTTATTTTTATTTTTTGAGACAGAGTCTCGCTCTGTCACCCAGGCTGGAGTGCAGCGGCTCGATCTTGGCTCACTGCAACCTCCAGCTCCTGGGTACAAGCAATTCCCTTGCCATAGGCTCCTGACTAGCTGGGACTACAGATGCCTGCCACCACACCCGGCTAATTTTTTTTTTCTAGGCTTGTCTTGAACTCCTGACCTCAAGTGATCCTCCCGCCTTGGCCTCCCAAAGTGCTGGGATTACAGGCATGAGCCACTGTGTCCAGTCAGGTCTAAATACTTTTTGTATCTTACCCATCCTTACTCTTATTGAAACATATTTAAAAGTCCTTTTTGTTGCCTTTAATTATCCATCTATTATGTTCACATAAGTATGTTTCCAAGTAGACATTCTCTTGTAAACCTTAGTTTATTCTGAATTTGGCTCTTCTAGAGAGCATAAGTATTAAACAATAACCCCTCACACTTTTATAAATTTTTTTTAAGACAGGGTCTCACTGCATCGCCAAGGCTGGAGTGCAGTTGTATGATCATGGCCCACTACACCCTCGACTTTCTAGGCTCGAGTGATGCTCCCACCTCAGCCTCCCTGAGTAACTGGGGCTACAGGTGTGCACCACCACACCCAGCTAATATTTTATAATTTTCAAAATTTTGTTTGCAATTTCCTTTGAGGTCAACAAAGCTGATTAGAAATATATAGTTATCATGTTCATTTGCAAATGAACAACTTGTGACTTCAAGAGGTTAAGTGTTTTGCCCAAGTTCACAAATGTGGCAAACCTAATAGAGGAATCCTAATCCAATGATCCTAAACTACTTTTAATATTAAAATGAGTCCCAAGTAGTTAGAATTTTATAACTTCATTAAAAGTATTTGCAAAACACACTTCAGTCAAGTTCTGTAGTTTGAGGTGTTTTATCACAAAAACTCAATTCAAAAATGCTTTTATTCAAAAATATTCAAGTTGGCCAGGCACAGTGGCTCATGCCTGTAATCCCAGCACTTTGGGAGGCCAAGATGGGAGGACTGCTTGAGGCCAGGAGTCCAAGACCAGCTGGGGAACATGGCGAGACCTCCATCTCCATAAAAAATACAAAAATTAGTTAGATGTGGTAGCACACGCTTGTAGTTCTGACTGCTTGAGCCCAGGAGGTTGAGGTTAGTTAGAGTGAGCCATGATGGTGTCACTGCACCCCAGCCTGGCGACAGAGGGAGAGTCTGTCTCTTTAAAAAATTTTTTTTTTTTTTTTTTTTTTTTGAGGCGGAGTCTCCCTCTGTCGCCCAGGCTGGAGTGCAGTGGCCGGATCTCAGCTCACTGCAAGCTCCGCCTCCCAGGTTTATGACATTCTCCTGCCTCAGCCTCCCGAGTAGCTGGGACTACAGGCGCCCGCCACCTCGCCCGGCTAGATTTTTGTATTTTTTAGTAGAGACGGGGTTTCACCGTGTTAGCCAGGATGGTCTTGATCTCCTGACCTTGTGATCCGCCCATCTCGGCCTCCCAAAGTGCTGGGATTACAGGCTTGAGCCACCGCGCCCGGCCTCTTTAAAAAAATTTTTAAAAAATGTTTAAATACCTTACTCCAATGCTAGGCATTGTGTTGGACTCTGGAGATACAATGATGAGCAAAATAGACCTAATTTCTGCCCTCATAGAGTTGTCTGGTGATGACAAATAATCATACAATTGGCCAGGCACGGTGGCTCACGCCTGTAATCCCAGCACTTTGGGAGGCTGAGGTGGGAGATCACATGAGGGCAGGAGTTCAAGACCAGCCTGGCCAACATGGCCAAACCCCATCTCTACTAAAATACAAAAAATTAGCCGGGTGTGGCAGCGTGAGCCTATAGTCCCAGCTCTCTGGTAGGCTGAAGCAGGAATATTGCCTGAACCCGGGAGGCAGAGGTTGTAGTGAGCAGAGATCACGCCACTGCACTCCAGCCTGGACAACAGAGCGAGACTTTGTCTCAAAAAGAAAAGAAAGAAAAAAGAAAGAAAGAAAAAAACCACTACAAAGACTCCATCTAGGGTATTACAATAAGCGTGTGTAACAAGGGAGCCTGATCTGAAGCAAGGGTGTATGTGGAAATCAGGTGGAGGTTTTAAGGCAAAAAATACCCATGGGGCTTTCAAGGAACTCAAATGCCTGAAAAGCAAGGAGGAAAACAGAGTAGAGAGGCCCATTTTGAGACTGTATCCATCTTTAGAGCAAGTAGCAGCTGCTAAAGGTTTTCAGCTACCAAGGACCACAGTGAGTGTAGAGATCAGATAGGAGTACCTATCTATTGTAATGGTCCACTCAGATAAGGTCATTTTATCTAATATGTTATATAGCAATGAATAATGCTAATTTAGACTAAGATCAGGACAGCAGAAATAGAAATGAACATATTTGACAGTACACAAGACTGATAGTTTTTGATGAATGGTTACAAGGAAGAGTTTATAGTTTGCACAACAGGATAGATGGCAGTGGCATGCACAGTGACAAAGGACATGCAGTTGTTCTCTAGGGACCAAGTGGTTTTTGTAGAAGAAAGTTGGTTTTAGTGATGATATGCTCCAAACAAAAAGAAAATGACAAAACCAAGACTTAAACTCACATATTCTGTTTTTTGTTGTTGTTGTTGAGACAGAGTCTCGCTTTGTTGCCCAGACTGGAGTGCAGTGGCCAGATCTCAGCTCACTGCAAGCTCCGCCTCCCGGGTTCACGCCATTCTCCTGCCTCAGCCTCCCAAGACGCTGGGACTACAGGCGCCCGCCACCTCGCCCGGCTAGGTTTTTGTATTTTTTTTAGTAGAGACGGGGTTTCACCATGTTAGCCAGGATGGTCTTGATCTCCTGACCTCGTGATCCGCCCGTCTCGGCCTCCCAAAGTGCTGGGATTACAGGCTTGAGCCACCGTGCCCGGCCAACTCACGTATTCTGAATCAAGTCTTTAAGACATTATGTGGCTTAGACACGTGGCATGATTTAAATTTATCACTTTTTTTTTCTCTGTAGTAGGTAGGAGCAAAATAAGGGAGTCTTTAAAGCTTCAGCCTTTAAACCTTTTTTTTTTTTTTTTTTTTTTTTTTGAGACAGGATCTTCTCGCTCTGTCGCCCAGGCTAGAGTGCAGTGGTATGATCTCGGCTCACTGCAACCTCCGCCTCCTGGGTTCAAGCAATTCTCCCGCTTCAGCCTACCGAGTAGCTGAGATTACAGGTGCAAGCCAACACAGCCTGGCTATTTTTTGTATTTTTAGTAGGTGGGTTTTCACTATATTGGTCAGGATGATCTCAAACTCCCAACCTCAGGTGATCTGCCCGCCTCAGCCTCCCATAGTGCTAGAATTACAGGAGTGAACTACTGCGCCCGGCCTAGCCTTTAAACTTTACAGAAGATCAGAAAATTTTGACAGTTCTGTTGGGTTGCTCTAGAAGGAAAAGACAAAACAAAACCAAGCTCTAACAGTATCAATTTAATCTCAAGCAGAATTTCTGGTTATAGCTGTAGTACACTAAGGGTAGAGGTTCTTAATCTTCAGTCCAGTATTGATAACTCCCCTACAGTAAAGAGGAAGATATTGGCAAAAGCAGAATAACAGAACAGACACCTCAGGAATACATTCAAGGCAGATTTAGCCAGGTAGGGCAGCAGATCATGACTGTGTTCTCAATGCTTCGGGAGGCCAAAGCAAGAGGAATGGCTTGAGGCCAGGAGTTTGAGACTCGGGAAATATAGCGAGATCCCATCTCTACAAAAAATAAAACTAGCCAGGCGTGTTGGCACGCACCTGAAGTCCCAGCTACTCAGGAGGCTGAGGCAAGGAGGACTGCTTGTGGCCAGGAGTTCAGGGCTGCAGTGAGCTATGATCATTTGGTATTCCAAATTTTCAAATGTACCGAAATTATCAATGTACTAATACATAATGGTGCTCTATTGTAGCTGCAGCTGAATTTTTTTTCCCCGTTTCCTAAACTTTCATATATTTTGAAGTTTAAAATAAAAATGTCCATGTGTGTAGCCGTACAAGTGAATACATCCCCTTTAAAAAAAAGCTTGGGCCGGGCGTGGTGGCTCACGCCTGTAATCCCAGCACTTTGGCAGGCGGATCATGAGGTCAGGAGATCGTCTCAAAACAAAAAACAAAAAACAAACAAACAAACAAAAAAAAACCTTGATTTTTCACTATAGTAAAAAAAAAAAAAAAAAAAAAAAAAAAAAAGGGTAGAAACAAACCAGAGGTAATATAATAGTGCTTGATTAAAGATCTGTCAGACAGAAAATAACTGAGGATAGGCAGTTCAAACAACATACAACTCCTTTTAAAGGATAATTTTTAAAATTTTTGTAGCAAAAACTATTTCAAAATGATCACAATAATTTTGAGGTATGTCCTTACTTGGCTTAAGTCTGGACAAAAATATTTTAAATGTGTGCTTACAGAACACGGGCAGAGCTATTTTTGATGGATTACTCACTTCTGAACATTATTCTTATGATCAAATAAAAATAGGATACAGCTAAGCTTTAAATATTTGAAGGTAGCTTGTTTGGACTAGACAATATCTAATTGGCCAGCCTACAAGGAATTGGTAGGTATAAAATATACAATTATTCTACATACTGTACATTTTTATGTGATTAAAATCCTTTTAAAAATACCTCAGAGAAATTAAAAGACCATTAATCAGTTTCGAGGCTGTCCCTTTCCATTTATAATGACACAAAAATATTGCTACTAATTTTGCACAAATTTAATATGGAAATATTTTCAACAGAATAAGACACAACAATGAAGGCTTCATGAATAATTTATTCCATTTGAAGTTTTGTTTTTTGTTTTTGTTTTTTTTTAAAAAGTATAAACCTTTTCATTTCCTCAATCACAATTTGTACAACTCAGTGTTATGGCATTCGGCAGCAATAGTGTTTGTTCCTTATTCTCTTTTTGTCACGTTAAAAAGAAAAGCAATTGGACCATATTAAATGTCACTGCTAAACAACAACTTTAAAACGCCCCTTCATAAAGTGACCAAGCTATTTTGAGAGGGTTGATGCTGACATGTCCAGTAATGACGTTATAATTTGTAGCTTTAACTCAATAACTTTAAGGTCCACATATCCAGTTTACTTTGAAAACTAAAGCTGTTTTAAAACTTCATGAATACATCAACCTGAGGAGTATTTTAGGTCCCAAATCCAGTTTTTAAATTTATACTCCACAAAAAAGAAAATACATACATAAAAATTTAAACCACAGTTCTGGGCCCATTAAAATACCAAAAAACAACAAAAAAAAAAAACCAAAAAAAAAAAAAAAAAACCCAAAAAGTTAAGATTTCCAGCTCATTTTTGGAGGGGTGGGACAAAATAAGAATGTATATTAAACACATTTTTCCTTAATTCAGACGAACTAAAATCTTAAGAGGAAACCCAGACCAAAATATTACTCATGCAACATTAAGTGTATTAACTGATTGATATGCAATGCCATAGTGGATGAATAGCAAATTATATGATGCAATAGCATTTAAAAACTTTTTAATCTATTCAATTTGAACATTTTAAATAATGCAACATAGTATTCTGATATTACAGTATTAACATAGTGCTTGATTAAAGATCTGCAAATCTTTGTAGTAACACATTAAGTTAAAAAATTACCTCCAGAAGGTAAGTATGAAGACGAAAGGAGAATATTTTAATACAGTAATCTGTGCCATACTGACAATTGAGTACGAATACAGCTGAGGATAGTTGACTAAGTAGTAAGAGCTTAATTTTAGTGGTTTAAGAAAAGTTTAGAAATATTTAAAAATTACAGCTACTTTAAAATTTAAGGATTACATATAAGTACACTTGGTGGCCTTCTGGCCAAACAATAAGGTGTACAGAAATTTATTCATACAGTGTTAATTCACAGTCCTGATAACTGAATGGCTTGCATAAGAAAGGTATGGCTAGATGTTTCTCACTGGCTGGAAGCAGACATTATATAACTAATCTTTTTAAATGACAAAATACTGAACTTCCACCCTGCTTAATAATCATGGATAACTGCACAAAAAAAAGATGTTAGCACTGTAACAAAGAAGTCAAGGTGTTGGTAATCCACTGCTAAAAAGCATAATATTTTGCTTACCCATTTAAACAAAACTACCCATACTTGTCTGTGACAGTACATTAGTAAGTCAAATCCATCATCCTGCACAAGGCTTAATTTCTCAAATAAGTCTATGAGCTTTTCTAATGATTATTTAGTAACTTTCTATTGAGTGTGAGTGGATATATGAAGGGAAAAAAAAATCTTATCAATAAATATTGTATATTTGGGAACTATTCCCTGATTCCCAAATAAAAAATAATTGTATACTGGGTTCCCTCCTTATGGCTCCACATTAAATAATCTGTCAGGGAATGATTTTAAATCTACTTTCAATCTGAGGTGTGGTTACCACAGGTTAGTGATTTTAAACAACTGAGAATATAACTTTTATTTTGTAAAGTCACTATTAAGTATATAAAAAGGATACTCTTTTTATGGAAATTCCAAATAAGCATATTTTCCTTCAAATCTCAGACAAGTTTTTTTTTTTTTTGTTTTTTTTTTTGTTTTTTTTTAAAGAAAGTACAGAACAAAACATACCAAAATAATGTGTGGTGTGTTAGCATAATTTAAAAACAAATGCAGAGAGGTGATCTTTAAATTTAATATCAAAATATGCTGACCATTGGAATTGCATTATAGTTTTGAAGAAATGATTGAAAACCTTTGTCAATTGTGTTTGCTTCATAGAAAAAACAAGACTTGCTAATGTTTTCATATACACAATCTGAAGAAGTTAAATCGTTCATAAGAAAGTGATATTTAATTCTAAGCATAGAGTATTCACAAAACAAGTTTCAGTAAAAAAAAAAAAAAACCAAAAAACCAAAAAAAAACCCACTGAAATAGAGTTTTGTAAATACAACTGATTTTGTCCTTGTAGATAATTAGTGAACGTACAAATAGAAATTTTGCTAGACTGCTTCCAAGAAAGATAGGTAGACTCGGCGACTGTGAATTCAAGTCAGCAATGCAGGTAGGAGGCGAACTTGGGCTCTTTTGTGAGCAGCACTGTAGAAAGGATTTTTCAAGGGGGTACACCCTGCATAAAAGCAGTTATCTTGGCATGTGCAAACAAGAAGGGGGAAAGTTGTATTGAAGGAGGGGTGAATTAAAGTCCCTAAAATTCAAGTCCCTTCTTTAGGGAGGTGAGAACCTCCTTGGCATATGCCCTACCTTAATCTGAGCTGTGTTATAGAAAAGTACAGACTCTGGTGTTTGGGACTGACATCTCCAAACCAAGAAAATTAAATAAATAAAAAAGGCAAGGGAAGTTTAGAAAATGGTTCTTTCACTAGTGGAATAGAGTCTGAATACCAGAATTCACTGAGAATCTATTTACACCACAGTTTGATTGCGCGCACACACACACATCCATACATATGCATACTCTCACATACATTCCCAATCTTTAATTTAAAAAAAAAGTCAAACAATCAAGAGTGACTGCTTGTAAAATAATTTGTAAAATGCCTAGAGCTGGGCTAAATTTCAACCTTATAGCAGATCCTGAAAATAAATTTCATAATAATAGTCCCATGCCTAAATGTGCCACTGTTAAAACTGAAAAAAATTTAAGCATGTAACATTAAACACCAAAATTAGTTTAAGCATTCAGTAGCAAATGGTTTTTCTTGTAAAACTAAGTTTCTTGCACTGGAAATGGCCTGAAATATTAGTCATAGCCCTAAACCATAGTACAAAATATAACTGAAGAATTCTCATTTTATTCTAAGTTAAACCACCTAACAATACCACTTGTATATTGCCATCATGTTATTCTGTAAAGATGTGATATATAAAATGCTGTAAGACCTGGTACCTTTTCAATTTATAAACACAGTGAACTTCATTACTGTACATGTACTCTGCAACTACAGCTTAGCTGTAAATCCTCCACACACAATGGCATGGACATTATTCCCCCTCTATCCCCGTTAAACTGTACATCGAGACAATACAAATTTACTGTCCCACCCACCCCCTTACAAAAAAATAATACTCTAAAAGCAACCCTACTGCAACTTTTTAATTAAGACGATTACATATATTTTAGACCAATTGCTTTAAAGCAAGAAGGCAGTATAAACCTTCTAGGAAAATTTTTATAAAAGAGGTTAAGAAATATAAGACAATTTATACATTTAAAAACTTACAATAAATAAGAGATGCAGGCATTTTTGAATACTAGATACTATAATCCAATACAAGAACATCTTCATGTTCTGAAGCCATATGTTGAAATTCATTGTTCCTCATGTTTCCTCTCCATGCTTTTAATATTCATTTAACATGACTGGGTACTATGGCTCATTACTTTTCACAAATACTGTGACTGGAAAAAAAAAGGTTAATTTTGCTACGAAAATGTTATAATACGTTTTGTATGATCAGTCATCATCCTAAAGAGTTCAGTAGAGTCAATGAAAAATAGCAGGGTTATAGCCCCTCCCCCCAAGTCAAAACAATATTTGTTGAAGTAATAAGAATTAGACCCCATCACAAATAACTTTCACTGAGAAGGTAATTGTAACTTAATCCTGCAGCGAAATATCCATTTTTCCTTGTTCTTTTCTTGCACAGTTCCATCAAATGAAGATCACAGCATATTCATAATAAAGTTATATAACTGATTCAGCACCACAAAATGAATTGGGAGACATGAGCGTCTGTCCTGGATTGCAGGGTCACAGGTTAGCCAGGAGAGTGCATTGTACTGTTCCAAAACAAACCTGAAAAGTAAATAAACTGCATAAGTCATGTATTTATTTCCAATCCAGATTGGAAGCAGTTTTCAATTATGGCATTTAAGACTCAAAGTCACCTTAAAAAAGAGTGTAACAGAGAGTCCCTGGGGGGAAAGAAGCAATTTCCATAAAAATTATCCTCAAAAGTAGATTACTCATGTTAGAATAGCAGTGCTTAGAGATCCAGTGATATACAACTGTGAATTCTTGCCAAAAATGAGAAAAATAGAAAAGAATCAACACTATATTCTTTTAAAGTTGCAGTAACAAATTGTTAAGGGTAAAAGACTTGTACCTGAGGACATCTGAAGTCTGATTTGAGTCAAGTGGGTGGGAGTGTTTACTGTGAAGCAGCTCGTCAGATTGCACTGAAGGCACGTGAAGGTGCAAAGAGGCCTAAGAAGGTAACAAGTAATCAATCAGTCAGCCAAATAGAAAATAATCTGCTAATTAATTTTACCTTATTCTCCCAGTGTATCTTCTAAAATGATTAAATACATTTTAGTCCTGTTATGAATGAAAGCCACTATAAAAATGCTTGTTTTCTTTAATTCATTATAGACTTTTTTTTTTTTTTTTTTTTTTTTTTTAAAGTAGGGGCAGCTTCTTGTTCTGTTGACCAGGCTGGTCTTGAACTCCTGGCCTCAAACAATTCTCCTGCCTTGGCCTCCCAAAGTGCTGAGATTACATGCATGAGCCATTGCGCCTAGCCAGAAGTGATTTTTAGGTGCAAAACTTATTTTGAATCTATTTTCTTTACCTTTATTGTTTTTGAGACCATACAATAATCCTTAGAAAAAGAATTTCTAATTATCTGCTAAGTCTAATTTGCCTAGATGTGCAACGTAAATGTTTAAGGAGGCACTAAATTGAGTAAACCTGAGTAGTCTGTCCGTAAGGTATGACACCCTTTATGACTATGCAGACATACCTAAGTCTAGCACTGAAAAAAGTAACAGGCGTAAGTATAAGCAAATAGTTTGGTTACAGCACAATAAACCTTAAACAAAGCTATCTTGGGTTGAACTGAGAACACCCTAAGTAATACGATGCACAGATGCCTGCTTTGCCCACTCAATTTCATAACAGAGGATTAGTAAAAACTGGCACACTCATTTAGATATGGCAATGAATAGTGGGAGAAAGGAATGAGCTACTCCACACTCCAATTAAATGGGTCATTTTGTTTATAAGTCAATATATGTAAGTCAATATAGTATTAAAAAGCTATGACAAAACAATGGTGATGTTCACTGCAGTAACTCTTGGTAGATTTCATTCTGTATACTGTAAAAGGTACTATTTTATATTTAGGTGCTCTCTCCTATGCAACTGCAATATATGTAAAAACTCGTACAGTATATTTAGGAATATAACCAAAGATATCTATGTGTGAACTGTCTACAAACTCTTGATTTATGGAGTTATAAGCAAGTCTCACACTGCAAATCACTACAAATTTTTAAAATGTAATTAGTACCAGTACTCTATTCCTATGATAAAAAGGAATCTAGCTAACAACCTGCTATATTTCCAAGCAAAGAGAAACAAATCAGGTGGCTTTACTGCCTACAGTATAAAACTGAGATATACGAAAAAAAAAAGTGAACGAAACTTATAGTAAATTATGCTTTAGGTGGTAGTTCATAACCAGAAGTCCTAATCTTGTTACAATGTATCTAACAGTGAATGTCCGCTTTACACTATCCTTTCTGCAAATAAATACTGAGTAGGAAAGGCTCTAGATAGTCCCTTGGACTTTTTGTAAACTTGTGTTTCCTGAAGCACATCCCCTGAAACATAAACTAAGGTCATAAACTATTAGCAGGTGTTAAATAATCCTTTCCTTGTGTATTAATAAGTTTGGGAAATGCTAGGTAAACTATTTTATTTACCTCTGTTTTTCAGAGACTTTAGTGTGCATACATGTATTATGACTAGAAAAGAGGACAGATAGCATGTGTAGCACCCTCCCAAAGGACCACAAAGAACCCTTTGTTTTGTGGAGACACCACAGACTACTAGTATATAGAAAATCCCTTGAGAATATGTTCTTATTTATTTATTATTTATTTATTTTTTATTGAGACGGAGTCTTGCTCTGTTGCCCAGGCTGGAGTGCAGTGGTGCCATCTCAGCTCACTGTAAGCTCCGCCCCCCGGGTTCACGCCATTCTCCTGCCTCAGCCTCCTGAGGAACTGGGACTACAGGTGCCCGCCACCACTCCTGGCTAATCCCAGGGTTTCACAGTGTTCGCCAGGATGGTCTCGATCTCCTGACCTTGTAATCTGCCTGCCCTGGCCTCCCAAAGTGCTGAGATTACAGGCGTGAGCCACCGCGCCCGGCTGAGAATATGTTCTTGTAATGAGATCTTTATAGACCACTGCACATCTACTGGAAGAGGAAGAAATGTCATATGACGAAGCTATTACTTGACACCCTTTAAATATATTATCTCATTAATAATCAATTCAGATCATCAGCTGTTGTATTCTTTATAAATGTGGTACAGAAGTCCACTGTTTAATCTCAAATGTCATTGAGTCAATGGATGTGATCCAAAGATATCCAGATTTAATAGCAACAGGTTTAGAAAATAGCAAGAAACCTATTGGTCTAGTACCCACTAAAATATATCCCTAAGAAACCAAAGCATACATACAATCCAACTTCTACTCCAACAGGTAAAAATAACTTAGCATGTGTGTATGTATACATGTATGTATTGATTGACTGAGACAGAGTCTCGCTCTGTCACCCAGGCTGGAGTGCAGTGGTGCGATAGCTCACTGCAACCTCCACCTTCCGGATTCAAGTGATTCTCCTGCCTCAGCCTCCCTAGTGGCTGGGATTACAGGCACCTGCCACCATGCCTGGCTACTTTTTTTGTATTTTTAGTAGAGGCAGGTTTCATCATGTTGGCCAGGCTGGTCTTGAACTCGTGACCTCAGGTGAGCTCCCTGCCTCAGCCGCCTGAAGTGCTGGGATTATAGGCGTGAGCCATTGCACCTGGCCCAGTTAGCAAGCATTTATTTATATTTATTTATCTTTTTTGAGACGGAGTTTAGCTCTTGTTGCCCAGGCTGGAGTGCAATGAACCTCCGCCTCCTGGGTTCAAGCGATTCTCCTGCCTCAGCCTCCAGAGTAGCTGGGATTACAGGCATGCACCGCCACTTCCAGCTAATTTTGTATTTTTAGTAGAAACAAGGTTTCTCCACGTTGGTCAGGCTGGTCTCGAACTCCCAAGCTCAGGTGATCTGCCTGCCTCAGCCTCCCAAAGTGCTGGGTTTACAGGTGTGAGCCACCGTGCCCGGCAGCAAGTATTTAAATTAGCATGATTTGGTGATTAAAAACAGTCAACTTCTGGTGGGTTTACATAAGAGTAAGTGAGTCACATCTAAATTTGTTATTCTGGAACAATATCAGCAGCAGTAATAAATTCTGCATAGGGCTTTTATATCTCATTTTGTGACTTATCTCCACGTTACATTGCTAACAAATTTGGTTTTGCTTTTTTGAGAGAGGGTCTCCTGTTACACAGCTGGAGTACAGTGGCATGATCATGGCTCACTACAGCCTCAACCTCCCGTGCTCATGCGATCCTCCCTCCTGCCTCAGCTTCTCATGTTACTAGGACTACAGGCACGTGCTACCATGCCTAATATTAAAAATTTTTTAGAGAGACAAACTTTCACTATGTTGTCCAGGCTGATCATGAACTCCTGGCCTCAAGCGATCCTCCTGCCTTGACCACCCAAAGTGCTCGGATTATAGGTGTGAATCACTGTGCCCAGCCTGAGTTTGTTGTAATAAATCACTATGAATCTGAGAGTCTCATTACTGTATTTAAAAACCACTCAGTTTTAACACAGTAATCTATATACAGCTAGAAAAACTTTAAGTAGTAAATGAAACTAAAAATCAAGTATTACAAAGATTATAAATCTTTTTTTTTTTGAGACGGAGTCTCGCTCTGTCACTCAGGCTGGAGTGCAGTGGCATGATCTCGGCTCACTGCAACCTCTACCTGCCAGATTCAAGTGATTCTCCTGCCTCAGCCTCCCAAGTAGCTGGGACTACAGGCACATGCCACCACGCCTGGCTAATTTTTTGTCGTTTTAGTAGAAACCCCCGGGGTCTCACCATGTTGGCCAGGCTGGTCTTGAACTGCTGACCTCGTGATCCACCCGCCTCAGCCTCCCAAAGTGCTGGGATTACAGGCATGAGCCACCACGCCCAGCCCAAGATTATAAATCTTTTATTCCCCAAAATAATGTAGCATAACAGCAGTGCAGTATGATGTAATTCAAAGAATAACACAATAATCATTAAAAGACCCAGGTTTCAGTCTTGAGTCTATTACCAATTATGACTTTAAACAGGTGAGTTTTTCTGAACTTAAATATGCTCACCTATAAAATGAGAAGGTTAGACTAGAGGTAACATAAAGTTTCTCTCAGCTCTAAATTTACATATGTGCAGTCGAAACAGACTGAGCATCCCCAATCTGAAAAAATCCAAAAGTGGAAACACTTCTGGTCCCAAGCATTTCGAATAAGGGATACTCAATCTACACTAACAACAAGGATCCTAGGAGTTTGACTTAAGAATAAAGTTCTAAAAATATAAATTTAAAAGCTAGTTTTTTTTCTTTTTTTTGAGAGAGTCTCACAGTGTGTGGCCCAGGCTGGAATGAAGTGGTACGATCTCGGCTCACTGCAACCTCTGCCTCGCAGGTTCAAGCGATTCTCCTGCCTTAGCCTCCCGAGTAGCTGGGACTACAGGCACTCGCCACCACACCTGGCTAATTTTTGTATTTTTAGTAGAGACGAGGTTTCGCCATGTTGGCCAGGCTGGTCTCAAACTCCTGACCTCAGGTAATCTGCCTGCCTCGGCCTCCTGAAGTGCTGGGATTACAGGCGTAAGCCACCACGCCTTCGTGATCTTGTTTGAAGAGTCACATATGGCAATTCATTTAAGAACTTAGACAAGCTATAAGACTTTAAAAAGCCACTTCTAGATTTCTCAGGACTTAGGCTGTCAATTAGAATTATTTAGGAACTGGGACAGAAATGGCAATACCTTAAGAAAAAGGGGACACTGATATTGTGCTTGAGGACATGCTGACCAGAACCAGTCAGGTAATGGACCTGCTTTGGCAGTTGATACAAAGTAACCAAGGGCCAATGGTTGCTGAAGAATATTAGGTACTTCCTCATGAGGTTCTGTTGAAAGTAGCCGATCAGTACTCTGACCCTTAAAAAGACAAAATTAGAAGTATATTATTAGTTCACTCAAATATAGCTAAGTACCAGATATAAACACAGAATGGCTTACAGCAATCAGTCTCATTATCTTATGACATCAATTTAACAAAATACTGAAGGATATTTAAAAAAACCAGTTTCTATGTACTTAAGAGTATTATAAGTAAAAGCATTAATAGAACATATTTTAAGAATTGTATTAAATGAATATGCCAGCTGTTTAACAAGTCTGTATTACTATGCCAAGCTCACAGGAAAGTGTGTAAACCTTCACAGATGAGTAAAACATACAAAATTTTCAATGACATCTTTAAGTTACTTGCTAATATTGCTTTAAGTCCTGAAAACCACACCCCAATTCAAAAGGTGGATTCAATTTAGCTTTGTTAATCTAGCACTATCTATAAAATGCAGTTAATAGTGCTGTGAAAATTATTATGGCAACATGAAGGGACAACTACTAAGTCACATTCATATCCTTTGGATTAATGTATTTCTTGGTATTTAAGGAAACAGACAAAAGAAAAAAAATATGCATGAAAATGTTCATTACATCATTATCTATAATAGAAAAAAAACCTTACATGTCCAATATTTTGGGAAGGACACAAATCACGGCATAACAAAAATGCAACATTAAAAAGCTGATTATACTTATTGAAAACTGCAATATAAACATATGTGGAAGGATGATAATTTGCTTAAAAGTAAAAATGGTTTTATTAAGGTGGTGGGATTACTGGTGCTTTTCGTTGTATGTATTTCTTATCTAATTTCTTTGCAGTTACAAAAAGGAGGAAGGAATGCAAAGTAAGATTGGAAAAAGATCCTTCCCTACTTTAAAAGGGTAAATTTTAAACCTATGCATACTACAATAATCAAATCAGCAGTATATATAATTTCTTTTCTTTGAGATGGAGTCTCGCTCTGTCGCCTAGGCTGGAGTGCAGTGGTGCAATCTCAGCTCACTGCAAGCTCTGCCTCCCGGGCTGACGCCATTCTCTTGCCTCAGCCTCCCCAGTAGCTGGGACTACAGGCGCCCACCACCACACCCAGCTAATTTTTGTATTTTTAGTAGAGACGGGGTTTTACTGTGTTAGCCAGGATGGTCTTGATCTCCTGATGTCATGATCCGCCTACCTCAGCCTCCCAAAGTGCTGGGATTGCAGGCATGAGCCACCGCCCCCAGCCCAGTATATATAATTTCAAATAGAGAGGTGTTATTCGCTGAAGCCCAATTAGTTTTTACTTCAAATACAAGGTCAAGACAGCCTGCTTCCATAATTGCTAAAGATAAAAAGGGGAAGTAGATGGTCAGTGTTTTATGTGGTCTTATGAGAAAACTAGTATTTTTATTATATTCCTTGTCACAGCCCTGATATGAATGGCTGCTCTTAAGAGTTATATATAGTGATTCTGAAAGATACTGTGATCCTGTATCTGAGTAAAAAACTATGGTGAACTGCCACAAAAACTACAAAAAAAGGAGTAATGCCAAATGGTCTAGAAAATACGGATTCAGAGAAAGCAGAGCCTTAGAGATTCTCTTAAAAATGTGCAATTCAAAGTACTGATGTCTATGATGTAGAAATGCATGAATGTACTGTTAATTAACCTCAACTCTTGCTAATTTCCAAGGAAAAATAGTATTGCATTTCATATATTAATCCATTACTAAGTTAACAAATGTCATTTAGAAAAATTACACTTTTTTTTTCGTCACCCTCCTTTGGCGCCCAGGCTGGAGTACGGTGGCTTGATCTTGGCTCACTGCAACCTCCGCCTCCCAGGTTCAAGTGATTCTCCTGTCTCAGCCTCCCGACTAGCTGTGACTACAGGTGCGTGCCACCACACCGGGCTATTTTTTACATTTTTAGTAGAGACGGGGTTTCACCATATTGGCCAGGCTGGTCTCAAACTCCTGACCTCGTGATCCACCCACCTTGGCCTCCCAAAGTGCTGGGATTTCAGGTGTGAGCCACTGCGCCCAGCCTAGAAAAACTAAAATTTACAACACAGTTACCTTGCCCACATCACCTCCATGGGGGTAATGAGATCCTGGAGAATGTACAGGAGAACCAGTTGGAGAAGCAGGAAGGATATTAATGATATCAGGGTCAAGATCATCTCCTGTGTCTAACAAATCAAAGATACCCATTCCATCTGCTCCATCTAAACAGGAGAAAGAAAAGAAATTTAAAACTCCATTTTCCATATCCTACGGTCATTCACAGGAAAGGGTCAAAATAAATGAAATTTTAACCAAAATGGGTTAATTTAACCAACATTTACTGAGTGTCTACCATGTGCCAAGTGTTGTGCTAAAAAACATACAAATAATTATGCATAAACAAGCATGTGGTAGTCTGAATAATGGCCCCCCAAAGATGTCCACATCCTAATCCCAGGAATCTAAGAATATGTTACCATAAAAGACTTTGCAGATGTGATCAAGCTAAGGATCTTGAGATGGGGAGATTATTCTGGATTATCCGGGTGGGTCCAATGTAATCACAGGGGTCCTAATAAGAGGGAGGCAGTAGGGTTAGAGTCAGTGAAGGAGATGTGATGACACTATACTGCTGGCATCCAGGATAGAGGAAGGGACCATGAGCCAAGGAATGCAGGTGGCCTGTAGAAACTGACAAAAGCAAGGAAACATTTTCCCTTAGGGCCTCCAGAAAGTAATCAATCCTGCTGACATTTTAACTTTGGCCCATCGAGACTGATTTTGGACTTCTGACCAGAACTGTAAGATAAAATAAATGGGTGTTGTTTTAAGCCACTAAATGTGTAGTACTTTGTTAGAGCAGCAATAGGAAACTAATACAAAGCAAACATAGTACAAAGGAAATGAAAATGTGTTTAAAGTGGGACTGCAGTAGTCCCCCTTATCCATGGCGGATATGTCCCAAGACCCACCCCCATACCCACATAGATTTCTGAAACCAAGGATAGTACCAAATCCTATATACTGATTTTTCCTTTACATACACACCTATGATGGAGTTTCAATTATAAATTAGATACAGTAAGAGATTAACAACAAGAATATTAGAATAATTACAGCAACGTACTATAATAAAAGAGATGTGAATGTGGTCTCTCTCACTCTCTCTTTCAAAGTATCTGATTGTACTGTACCCATGTAAAGGAAAACCAAAGATAAGGAGGATTACTGTATTTACGAATAATACCATGTTCTTTATTAAGTAAAATACTCGAGTTATTATATAACACACTAAAACAAGAGAGCATAATATCCATATTTCTGACTTTAGAGATGTGAGATTTTTTAAGGTATCTCAGAATAACAATAAAATATTATTTTCTCTTCTACTAAAATGTAAACTATAAATTCACCTGGAAAAGCTACCTCCCTACTTTGGCAGTTTATATAAATTATATTATTTTGGTAAATCAACAGAAGAGATATATAAAATGAGTTCATGTACCGGTACCTCAAAAGCACAAGGGTAAACCTATACAAATATTTTGTGAACAACTATTGCCTTTTAAAATAAGTAAAGATGGCTGGGCATGGTGGCTCACACCTGTAATCCCAGCACTTTGGGAGGCCAAGGTGGGTGGATCATTTCAGGTCAGGAGTTTGAGACCAGCCCGGCCAACATGGTGAAACCCCATCTTTACCAAAAATACAAAAATTAGCCAGGCATGGTGGCATGCGCCTATAATCCCAGCTACTCGAGAGGCTGAGGCACGAGCATCGCTTGAACCCAGGAGGTGAAGGTTGCAGTGGGCTGAGATTGTACTACTGCACTCCAGCCTGGGAGACAGAGTGAGTGAGACTCTGTCTCAAAAAGTTTTTTAAAAGTAAAGATTTATGGGATAATTCACAGCACCAGTTCTGGTATCACAGCACCAGTTCTGGTATCAACAAGGTAAAAGAATGATTGTATTAAGTTTCCTGTTGCCGCTTTAACAAGTTACCACAACCTGTTGGCTTAAAAACAACACACATTTATTTTCTTACAGTTCTGGAGGCCGGAAATCTGAAATCAGTTTCGTTGGAGTGAAATCAGGATGTTGGCAAGGCTGAAGGGGATAATCTGTTTCCTTGTCTTTTCCAGAGTCTAGAACTATATTCTTTGGTTCACGGGCTCTTTCACCATCTTCAAAGTCAGCAACATAGCATCTTCTCCCTTTGACTTTGCTTCCCGCTGTTTCCATCACATGGCTTTCTTCTCTTCTATGTAGTCAAACCTCCTTCTGCCTCCTTCTTATAAGAATACATGTTATTGCATTAAGGGCCCACCTGCATAATTGAGGATAATCTCTCCATCTCAAGATCCTTAACTTATCACATCTGCAAAGTCATTTTTTGGTAAAATAAGGTAACATTCACATGTTTCAGGTATTTGACATGAATTTATTTTGGGAGGTATTCTTCAGACTACCAAAATGGAACAAATTACCTACCATTGTTGGGATTGAAAGCTAAATCCAAATTTTCAGTGGTATAAGTAGCTGAAGCTACTTGCACAGAAGCAGAAGTAGGAAACACAAGTATATGAGTACATGATGTATCCTGTGGGGTATTTAGCTGAGATGTCTGCATGTTTAGAGTCGTGCTTCTTCCAAATACAGAACCAGTTGACACAGAATCTGAAAAATGAAAGACATTTTTTTCTTTTAATAAATGAAGAATAAATTTTATGTAATACTTAAAAACTGCATAAAGAATTAAATCTGATATAAACTAAAGATAGCTAACCTGGCATAATAACAAAAGAGCCTTGGGGCTCCATTGCCACCAAGCAAGCACTGAGAATGCTAGGGGAGTCTGCAGCAGATATACCACACATTCTACACATGTCTTTGAGCCTTTTACTTAGAGACTGCAAGTTTCGACGACTCAGCAAACAGCTCCAATCTGTGGGTATTGACAGTTTAAAAAAAAAAAAAAAAAATCAAAGTAACAGCATTATTAATATCCTGTAGAACCAAGTTAAAGTTAAAACATAAAAATAGTTAATGGCTTTTAAATTAGTGTATTCCTCAAACTGGAGTCATCATCAAGCCAAACTTACTGCTGATGCTACTCAACATCCTTTATCCCCCTAATATTAGGTATACCAAATTCAATTAGTATCTGCTCAACAGAGGATGAGTTAAATAACAATCAGAAAGTGGGAAAAACAGAAAACAAGTAAGAACAGCAGTAATAAGACTGCTATTAAAGTTAAAAAAGAGTAAAATGTCTTTTTAAAATTTGAATTTAGCCATTTGTGGCCTAGACATATGTGTTTCCTTATTTGATAACCTTTGCATTGTATTCAACATATATACCTAGATGTGGTCAGAACAGTGTGTGAATTAACATAAAACAGAAATATAAATACTAATAAAAGCACAACTTTACCTTTCAATTCTCCATGACCAATCCTTCCTAGACGACCAATTACAACTCTCCATGGTAATGAACTCATTTGTACAAGTCCTAAGCACCACTCCCAAAGTTTCTGTAGACCAAATTTTCTAGCAGAACTTTTTTTCCGACGAGCCCTATTGTATGAATAGAGAGTGTCATAAATATATTTCTAAATTTTATGATTTTTGTTGTTGTTGTTGTTTTGAGATGGAATCTCACTGTTGCCCAGGCTGGATGGAGTGCAGTGGCGCAATCTCGGCTACCTGCAACCTCCATCTACCTGGGTTTAAGCGATTCTCCTGCCTCAGCCTCCTGAGTAGCTGCAACTACAGGTACGTGTCACCACACCTGGCTAATTTTTTGTATTTTTAGTAGAGACAGGGTTTCACCATGTTAGCCAGGATGGTCTCAATCTCCTGACCTCGTGATCTGCATGCCTTCGCCCCGCAAAGTGCTGGGATTACAGGTGTGAGCCACCACGCCCAGCCCGACATTTTAAGAGAGCCCAAATTTGTGAAAAACAGATCCCCTTTATTTTAGTGCTTCACATCTTTACACAAGTCCTAAGCGAGAATATTCATAAAATCGTAAGTTTGGCATGTGAGTTTTTCTATTTCACATTACAATATATAAATTTTTAAAAAAATTTGTCTAAAACACCTCAATTCATCAGAAATACTGCTCTCCACCAGGGATTTTTTTTTTTTTTTTTTTTTTTTTGTTAGATGGAGTCTCACTCTGTTGCCCAGGCTGGAGTGCAGTGGCACAATCTCGGCTCACTGCAACCTCTGCCTCCCAGGCTCAAGTGATTCTCCTGGCCTCAGCCTCCCGAGCAGCTGGGATTACAGGCACCCACCATCATTGTCTAGCTAATTTTTGTATTTTTAGCAGAGAGGCGGTTTCACCATGTTGGCCAGGCTGGTCTCAACTCCTGACCTCAGAGGATCCTGTTTCAGTATCCCAAAGTGTTGGCATGAGCCACTGCGCCTGCCCAGCAAAAATTTTTTTTTTTTGAGACGGAGTCTTGCTCTGTCACCTAGGCTACATTGCAGTGGCGTGATCTCTGCTCACTGCAACCTCTGCCTCCTAGGTTCAACTGATTCTCCTACCTCAGCTTCCCCAGTAACTGGGATTATAGGCGCCCGCCACCACGCCTGGCGAATTTTTGTATTTTTAGTAGAGATGGGGTTTCACCATCTTGGCCAGGCTGGTCTTGAACTCCTGACCTCGTGATCTACCCACCTCGGCCTCCCAAAGTGCTAGGATTACAGGCATGAACCACCCCTCTTGGCCCAGCAAACTGTTTTTAAAGAGCCAATACTTCAAATGGGAATGGCCAGATTTGGTTATTCCATGGGCCGTAGTAAGCAATCCCTGTTCTATACTATAAATTGAAGACTGACCAAAACACCACACTTCTCAGTCCAAACAACATTGTTACCTGTATTCTGCATACATCTCCTTCACTAGCCAAATATGCAACATAAGCACTCTGTGGCTGAGCAACAGTGGCTATTTTATTATTATTATTTTTTGAGACGGAGTCTAACTCTGTCACCCAGGCCAGAGTGCAATGGCGTGGCCTCAGTTCATTGCAACTTCCACCTCCTGGGTTCAAGCGATTCTCCTGCCTCAGCCTCCCTAGTAGCTGAGACTACAGGTGTGTGTCACCACACCTCGTTAATTTTTGTATTTTTTTTCTTTTTTTGTTTTTGAGATAGAGTCTCACTCTGTCACCAGGCTGGAGTGCAGTGGCATGATCTCGGCTCACTGCAACCTCCGCCTCCCAGGTTCAAGTGATTCTCCTGCCTCAGCCTCCCAAGTAGCTGGGACTACAGGCGTGTGCCACCACGCCCAGCTAATTTTTGTATTTTTAGTAGAGATGGGATTTCAGCATGTTGGCCAGGAGAGTCTCCATCTCTTGACCTCGTGATCCACCCACCTTGGCCTCCCAAAGTGCTGGGATTACAGGCATGAGCCACCATGCAAGGCCTAATTTTTGTATTTTTAGTATAGACGGTGTTTCACTATGTTGGCCAGGCTGGTCTTGAATTCCTGATCTCAGGTAATCCGCCTGCCTTGGCCTCCCAAAGTGTTGGGATTACAGGCATAAGCAATCATGCCCGGCCAACAGCGGCTATGACTTACTGAGTACTTACTATGTACCATCCATTGTGCCCAATCAATTTACATGTAATACCTCATTTCATCCTAACAACTCCATGAGACAAATAAAACTATCCTCCTGACTTCATATATAAGTAAGCTGGAACTCAGCTGCATAAGGGTAGTTATTCCAAGGTCAGTAGTGGCAGGTTTGGGATTTGAGCCCAAGGTCTCTCTGACTCCATCACTGCCCTTGTTTTTTTTTTTTTTTAAGACAGATTTTCACTCTTGTTGTGCAGGCTGGAGTGCAATAGTGCAATCTCGGCTCACTGCAACCTCCGCCTCCTGGGTTTGAGTGATTCTCCTGCCTCAGCCTCCCAAGTAGCTGGGATTAAAGGCACGTGCCACCATGCCTGACTAATTTTTTTGTATTTTTAGTAGAGACGGGGTTTCACCATGTCAGTCAGGCTGGTCTCGAACTCCTGACCTCAGGTGATCCACCTGCCTTGGCCTCCAAAGTGCTGGGATTACAGGCGTGAGTCACTGCACCCAGCCCCATCATTGCCCCTCTTAACCATTATCTCACTTCTACTTTATCAAGGTAGTAAAATGGTAATACTATTTTGATAATGAAAAGGGTGGTTTTTTTCCCTCTACTTTCTCATACTTCACAGATGAGCACATTCTTTCCCAAGCTCACTTAATTAGTATAAATATCCGATTAAAAAAATCAAAATTGTATTAAGGAAATAAGATAGGAAGCACTGTTCTAAGGTTCATAATATAAAGCTTAACAGACTTGTTAATAACCAATAATATAAAATTATTGTTCCTATCTTCTGCTTCCCCAGCACCACTAAGACCTAATAATCATTAGCTATTTCTGCATATATTCAATTTCTCACCTAAAAAAGAACAGGCTTTTATATAACAGGGAAGAAAATAAACGATAGAACCCAAATCTTTTTTTTTTTTTGAGACAGGATCTCACTCTGTCACCCAGGTTGAAGTACTGTGGCGCAATCTCAGCTCACTCTGCAGCCTCAACTTCCTGGGCTCAAGTGATCCTTCTGCCTCAGTCTCCCAAGTAGCTGGGACTACAGGTGTGCCACTATGCCCAGCTAATATTTGTATTTTTGTACAGATGGGGTTTCGCCTTGTTGCCCAGGCTGGTCTTGAACTCCTGGACTCAAGTGATCTGCCTTGTCTCAGCCTCCCAAAGTGCTGGGATTACAAACATAAGCCACCATGCCTGGCCAGAACCCAAATCTTAAAACTAAAAATCATTTCACAGATTTGCTTTTCAGGTTCTCCTGTTCAGCGTTCACTAGCTTTGATAACTCAAAATGAGGCTCACCTGTTGGGACCTATTAGTTATATCCTTCGCAAATAATTGGACATGGTATTTACTGCCAAGAATCCTAAAATGGCCATCATATTCTGAAGACATCCTAACTTTTTTTTTTTTTTTTTGAGACAGTCTCATTTTGTCGCCCAGGCTGGAATGCAATGGCGTGATCTCAGCTGACTGCTAACTCTGACTCCCAGATTCAAGTGACTCTCCTGCCTCAGCTTCCTGAGTAGCTGGGATTATAGGCACCCACCACCACACCTGGCTACATCCTAACATTAAATGATAAAATTTTATTTATTTATTTATTTTTTTGAGACGGAGTCTCGCTCTGTCGCCCAGGCTGGAGTGCAGTGGCCGGATCTCAGCTCACTGCAAGCTCCGCCTCCCGGGTTCACGCCATTCTCCTGCCTCAGCCTCCCGAGTAGCTGGGACTACAGGCGCCCGCCACCTCGCCCGGCTAGTTTTTTGTATTTTTTTAGTAGAGACGGGGTTTCACCGCGTTAGCCAGGATGGTCTCGATCTCCCGACATCGTGATCCGCCCGTCTCGGCCTCCCAAAGTGCTGGGATTACAGGCTTGAGCCACCGCGCCCGGCCATAATGATAAAATTTTAAATCGCCAATTTTAGTAAATGAAGTTAACTTAGTTAATTAGGGGCTATATCTTAGATGGTATATGAGAAAAGTTTAAATGTTCTATACTTACTAGACCATTTTTTAATTGCAGAAGTGTTTTCTAACTACATCTTTCACAAATGTTCAGCTAAAATAATTGCAAGCTTTATGACACAGAAGTTAGTGATCTTAATGTTTTTTGTTCATGTAATAGATTAATCATAATTATTTTTAATTATCTTATACAATATAAACATTCACTACAGAAAAAAGTAAAAAGCACCCACAATCCC
This sequence comes from Macaca thibetana thibetana, assembly GCF_024542745.1. Lineage (NCBI taxonomy): Eukaryota > Metazoa > Chordata > Mammalia > Primates > Cercopithecidae > Macaca > Macaca thibetana. The sequence goes on from NC_065593.1 coordinate 34,825,336, forward strand.
ACATCTTAATATTTTAATATATACAAAACCTTCAAGCTGGTTTTCTATTCATTAAAAATGAAACAATATATATACACACACACACATATATACACACACACATACTCACACACATGAAAAATGGAATGATATGATATATTTAGGGAAATACAAATACCTATTTGGAACATCGATGTTAATGATACAAGTTTCTAAAAGTTCTCCATAGAGATCTGTGCAAGATGCAAGAATCCACCTTTGATCATGTGATAAACAGTATCCCACAAAAAGAACATTGTATTTCTGTCCAGCTTCTCCAAATGTTTCTCCTAGCTCTGTCTGTTTGTCCTTCACTGGAGCCAGAATAAAAGGAGGTGCATAAAGTCGAATACACTCTGGTCTCTATAAAATAAAAAATTAAGGTATTATCATACTATACAATCTTAGATAAATATGCATTTAAAATGTAATTATCATCTACCCAATTATAAGATAACTGGAAAATGAGAGCTAAGCCAAAAATTGCGCTTAGTTTTGCATAATATCAAAAAAGTGTTGGCAGGGCGCAGTGGCTCGTGCCTGTAATCCCAGCACTTAAGGAGGCAGAGGTGGGCAATCACCTGAGGTCAGGAGTTCGAGACCAGCCTGGCCAACATGACAAACCCCCCCCCCCCCACACAAAATTAGCTGGGCCAGATGGCGCATGCCTGTAATCCCAGCTACTCAGGAGGCTGAGGCAGGAGAATTGCTTGAACCCAGGAGGCGGAAGTTGTGATGAGCCGAGACTTCCCCACTGCACTCCAGCCTGGGTGACAAAGTAAGCCTCCATCTCAAAAAAAAAAAAAAAAAAAAAAAAAAAAAAGTATGTATAGTCATTCAACAACTTTGGTCATGAAAAACATACTTACATCAGGACTTCTAAGGGCAGTTTCCATGGCTAAACCTGGACCAAAGCCAGTCAATGTTTTCACATTGGTTGATGTTGGAAGTGGCCTCCGACACTGGGTAAAGGCCGAAAAAGCCAGGGATTTTAAATGCTGGGGATAGATTTCTCTATCTTCATGCTTCACAGGTTGCAACAGGTACTGACAAGGAATTATCTAAGAAGTGTAGGCAAATATTACAAGTGTTAAACTTTCAAAAGAGAATAACAGGAATTGTGGGTCTAAAACTCTAAAAACTTTTTACTAGAAAATTTAAACAAAACCTAATTTAAATGAAAATTTAAGAATTGTTTTCTTATCTATTATGTAGGCTTTGAATAAGTAGCCAATTTTACCAATGGGTTCTGAACTAAAGGACTATTTAAAACCTGTATAATTTTCTGGCCAGGCGTAGTGGCTCACACCTGTAATCCCAGCACTTTGGGAGGCCAAGGTGGGCGGATCACGAGGTCAAGAGATAGAGACCATCCTGGCCAACATGGTGAAACCCCATCTCTACTAAAAATACAAAAATTAGCTGGGCGTGGTGGCACATGCCTGTAGTCCCAGCTACTCAGGAGGCTGAGGCAGGAGAATTGCTTGAACCCGGGAGGCAGAGGTTGCAGTGAGCCAAGATTGTGCCACTGCACTCCAGTCTGGCGACAGAACGAGACTCCATCTCAAAACAACAACAACAAAAAAAAACTATAAATTTTCTATGTAATAATTATATTAATAATGCCATTGACCAGTCCTGAAGTCTATAAAATAAATTCAAAATTTCTTCTAACAACTTAATATGGTTAATTGCTTTCTCCTTTTCTTGCAACCTGTCTTGTATGTGCTGTATCTTTCTATTTAGGCTCATGAATTTAAAAATTGGCTTATAAAAGTAACACAGGAGAAACATTTAATGTACTTAATGGACTTTTTAAAAATTCTGTATTATTACTGTGGTATGACTGTTTTTTATTCTGTATTATTACTGTGGTATGACTTATAAATTATCTAAGATTTATATTATGATATTAAAGTAAAATCAATATAATAGAACTTGGCTTTTAGATAATCAATTTGAATACAGAAAAGTAGTATCTGAAACTTCTGACAACATCAAACTGTTTTACATAATTTTAACTGACAACATTTATCATTCTTACCTGTACAGAAACAGTACTCTTGATATGAGGAGGAAGAGTCTGGACCATTTCTAGAAAGCATCGAAGTAGCCCCAATGTCCACACACTAGAAGAGTTAGCGCTCTCGTCTATATTTTCGTATGTAAAAGGATCAATTATATAAACAACAATTGCAGGTGGATATGTGATCGCATGTGAATCACCATCTGTGGGGATTCCCACTTTATCCCGATCCATCGTGCTAAAATTTAAGGTAGAAATGAGACAAAAAGTTATACTGTATATGCTTGATGTAGCATCTAAGCAGGTTCTTAATATCCCCCCTCCTCCCTCTTATTTGGTGAAAGGTGTGAGAAAGCCTCTCTGAAAATGAAGGACATTTCTTTCTCACCAAAGTTAACCATAAACATTGTAAATACAATTCCACAATGTATAAAGACACTTGCCTTAAGAGGTCTTGCCTTAAATTTACCAAAAAAGAAAAAGAAAAAAAAAGAAAAAAAAGAATTCTTAAAACCATAGAGTATTAGATACAAAAGATTGCTTAGAGTTTAAGGGATAAAACTGAGACAAAGATAGGTCTCTTTGTCTGAGGCTATCTCAAATAGCTTCCCAAATTTATAAAGTTGGTTACAGGTAGAGCTAGGCCAGAAAGAAACCATGTTTCCAGAAACCACGTTTCCAGACTCATTCAATGTTCTAGTACATTTTTAGACTATATATACATGTTTCTTTTTTTGAGATGGGGGTCTCACTTATGTTAACCAGGTTGGTCTTGAACTCTTGGTCTCAAGCAATCCTCCTGCCTTAGCCTCTCAAAGTGCCAGGATTACAGGCATGAACCACTTAATCTCGTCCTATTTTTAGACTATATACATTTATTTCATACTTTATAGCTTCAATGGTGAACAAGTTTCATTCTTTGATGGGTGATTTGATTTTTTTACACTTCAAATCTATTCATACGTTCAAGAGAGGTGGATCAATCTGGGTAATGGTTTGTTTTTACCCATGAGTGTAATTTTGGGCACAACTGCACCCTGGATAGCTGACAGATATAATTAAGCTCTGGTTAACCTAGCCTATAAATCAAAAGGGAAGATCACTCAAAACCTTCATCATAAAAGGAATGAGAGCTGTCATGATCATTCCTGTCACCATAAATAACTTGGAATCACTGTGTAAAGTACTTAATGTATATTATATCATATTACTCTCATCTTACACATAAGAAAACATGCTCAGAAAGTTAGAGTTTCCCCAAAGTCACAAAGCAGCTAAATGGCAGAGCTGAGATTCAAACTTTAGTACCCCTCTAAAGCCTCTGAATAGACTGGGTCAATAGTGACTTCTCAATCACTCGAGTGATTTGCAGAGGCAAATCTACTTGACAATTATGCCACAGAAGACTCAAATGTCATGTGGGCATCTGGACTACATGGTTTTCAAGCTCTTAATTCCCACCCTCAGATTCTAGAATTCTATGATAAAGATTTTATGAAGTAAAGTCCTCATTATAATTTTATACATAAAATATTCAACACTAGACCTGGTGCGGTAGCTCATGCCTGTAATCCCAGCACTTTGGGAGGCTAAGGCAGGCAGATCGCTGAGTCCAAGAGTTCCAGACCAGCCAGGGCGACATGGTGAAACCCCGTCTCTACAAAAAAGTAGCTGGGTGTGGTTGTGTATGCCTGTAAGTCCCAGCTACTCAGAAGGCTGACGTGGGAGGATCACCTGAGCCCAAGAGGTCGAGCCTGTGGTGAGCCGTGATCACGCACTGTACTCCAGTCTGGGTGACAGAGTGAGACCTTGTCTTAAAAAAAGATACGAACTAAAATTTCAAGAATAAGATAAAAAGCACTTTATGTTCATTCAGAATGTCTTATTTACAAAAAAGCAGCATGGTTGGGCATGGTGGCTCATGTCTGTAATCCCAGCACTTTCGGAAGCCAAGGCGGGCCGATCACCTGAGGTCAGAAGTTTGAGCCTGGTCAACACGGCAAAACCCCATCTCTACTAAAAATACAAAAATTAGCCAGGTGTGGTGGCACATGCCTGTAATTCCAGCTACTGGGGAAGTTGAGGGAGGAGAATCGCTTGAAACCAGGAGGCAGAGGTTGCAGTGAATGGAGATCCCGCCACTGCACTCCAGCCTGGGCAAAAGAATGAGACTCTGTCTCAAGAAAAAAAAGAAAAAAGAAGTATCATAGTTTTCATATTTCTGCAAAAGCAGTATTTTTAAAGGTACCTTTCAGACACATCAGGATGCGGCTGAGTGGGAAGTGAAGATGATTCTCCAGAAATCCCAGCTGTCTGTAGAGTTGATGTCTGTTGCCCTCCTAGTTGACCACTCTGAACTGTATTTGCTTGTGTAGACATGGATCCTGCAGCATTACTGTTCATACTGCCAAAGGGTGGAAATGAAGGTAGTTTATTTGATGATACTCCACTATTCAAGTTGGAGGATGATGAAGATGAAGTTGAAGCTGTGGTCAAAGTTGAATTAGCTGTGGCAACTGAAGTAGATATGGCAACACCTGAAGTCATTGTCATAGTGCTGCTTGCTGCAGATGCTAAGGTGGCAGATGGAGTATTAGCATTTCCAGTATTTGTCATCTGAGGTGGAGTAATCAAAGACTGACTTGTAGGGGCAACTAAATTTGGCTGGGAAAGTAGAGAGCTGTCCAATGGCAGGGAAGCAAGATAAGGACCTAAAGAATAAAAACAGGTAGGAAATTTAATTCTTTATTTGACCGACTGGTTCTTTTTTTTATTCTACTGTGTAAACAGAATCATAATCCAGTTGATGTTTTCTTGGTAATTATAGCCCCTAAATTGCTTGCTAATGGTGTGACCTACATTTGCTTTCTATTTTCCTCTAGAAACTGAAGAAACATATTTAAAATGGAATTGAAAAAGCCAGAATTTTCACTTAAAATTAAAGAAATGATTACTATGAAAGTGTAACAAAATTCTATTTTCTAAGTATAATGGAATGTAAAAAAAGGTATCTAGCAATATTCACCAAACTATTCAAAGGGTTTCTAAATCACAAATCAAATAAATATTGGCTACATGGCAGCTAATTAAAATATAAAATGGTATAATGTTATCATGGCGTTCAAATTACAGGAATGTCTAACGAGATTCAATATTTTGGTTCTGCATCTCTTTGGATTAAGTCTACAGGAAGTCCACTGATATTTATTTCAAGAGTATTTATAAGCAATACAGTTGGGCATGGTAGAATGAAAGAAAAAAACGTATGTAACAAGTAAGTCTTAAACAGCTGTCATTTTCTTAGCTACAACAAAGAACTATTTCTTGGTTTGGTAGAGATTAACTATAAATTATTTTATCTCTGAACTGTAACAAATGAAGAATCTTCATGTTATTAAAACATCAGACCCTACAGAGGCAACAGAAAATTTATCTATAACCCGTAATTTCATCCTACCTGATGGGATCCCTCATTAGGGATTAGCAAACTTGTTCTGTAAAGGGTCAGATAATAAATACTTTCGTCTTTGCAACCACACAGTCTCTTTGCAACCACACAACTACTCAGCTCCAATGTTGTAGCACAAAAGCAGCCAGCGAAAATACATAAATAAATGAGGATGGCTGTGTTCCAATAAAATTTTATCTACAAAAACAGCTGGTGGACCAGGCCACATTTTGCCAACACCAGCCTTATACAATAAATACAAATTCAATACCTAGGTCATATCTGCAGACTTGTGCATAAAGCTTGAGTTTAGAAAATGCTTCATTGTTACCATCAGCTGCCTGAGAAAACCATTCTGCTACCAACTTTTCTGATAGTTTATTTGATGCAGTAGATCCGACTCTCATGATCCCATCTGTTAACAGTCGAGAAACAGGTCTATGTTGACCTAATCGACAGGACTACAAATATACATACAGAAAGCAGAATTAGTAAATTTATTATAGTGTTTAGGTACACATTATAAAACCAAGCATGAAAGCTATTTAAAATAAGCTTAACCATTTGCAATTAACAGTTACAATAAAAATATCAACTGTGTTTTTAGAAGTAGGTCAAAAAAATAAACATATCAAGGGTGAAATGGTGCCACAGGTCTTTTTCATTTTTACATTAGAAATTCATTAAGTTTTTTTCAAAATTAAAATATCTCTAATGAAAAAACACCTAGCTAACAATAGTACTAGAACCATTTGGTTTGAATAAAGCTTGCAGAATGCAGAAATAGGTAAGCATAAAAATGCAGTCATTTTAGGTATACATTAACTCCAATTCATGAATTATGAATACACATATCCCTAAATCAAAGCATAATAAAAATTGGCATACAAATTTATTTATATACCCTCTCCATCTAGTTTTGTGAGTCACTGATTTTTGTTGTAAGAAGCCCAATGTCAAATAAATTTGTAACATTGGATTAAGCAAACTTAGAAGACTTCTTTACTGTAAGAATTTCAAAGCCTTTAAAAACCGAGTACGAATTGTGAATCTCTAAAAAGTAATATAATATACAATGTTTTCCCAAGCCTATTTAACTATGGAACTTTTTTTCTGAGAGGATTTTACCGGCTAATATTCCAAATAACACCCTTTGGGAAATGTTTATTTATTAAAAACACACTACAAATACCTTGTAATTATGTGGAAAATTTTATAAGGAAGCTAAACTAACATACACTAACATTCAGATTGTAAAAGGAATCAAAATTTAAAGACTAAATTTCCAAGCCTTTGTGGAAAAAGGAGGGAATAATAAAGTAAGACTTCATGTCCCATAACACTTTTAATTTACAATTATTGTGCCTGGTAATGGATATGTGAGAATTATAACTTAAAAGAAAGGGCAAGAATTTCAGACCCGAAATGGACCTTAGTGATATCTAGCATAGATTTATTTTACATATGAGGAAAGTGAGGCCTAGTGTCACTACCTGAAATCCTGGAGAATAAAGACTAGAATTTTTGTAAATGTAATTTTTTCCCTGAGGAGCTATTTAACATTTATCCTTTGTTTTAGAAAAGGCCACATTAAAATGGATATATGTATATATACATGCCCTCAATGTTTCTTCCTCCAATAGGGAGATAGCCACTCTGACCCATGGCATACACATCTAACAGACTGGGTCAAACTCAGCAAAGAATGTAACTGGCTAGTAAGAGAAATAAACATCTAATCTGACATTATCACTGTGTCCCAATCAACTGAACTGCCCAGTATGCTGTATATACAACAATACAAATCGTAAGGTAGTTTTAAAATGTCATCTCTTTTTAAACACCTACCTCATATATTGCAGTAAGATCTCTAAAAAAGCTTTTGGCTCCATTTAACAAGGCTTCATTCTCTGGACACAGTACAACATAGGCTATATCTCTTTGAGATCCATAGGGTTCCAGCATAAGTCTCTCCCAATAAGGAAGAGCAAATGGAGAAAGCACCAGATAATCATAATCATAACCCAACAAAAATGTGGGGATTGGCAGTGGTTCTGGGGATTCATCAGTTCCTAAATAAGAAAGATGTATTTTAAGAAAACACTTAAAAACAAGACATGTCTCCTTTTTATTTAAATGTCAAAAGTTAATGAAGTCATTATGAGTGAAAATATTTTATTACAGACAAAAATACTTAATGCCAGTGATCAAGACTTTTCAACAGTTAGGGATTTCCTAAACAAGTCTTTTTATTTACTTATTTTTTTGAGACAGGGTCTTGCTCTGTTGCCCAGGTTAGACTGCAGTGGAACAATCATGCCTTACTGCAGCATTAACATACTGGGCTCCAGTAATCGTCTGGCCTCAGCTTCCCCAATAGCTGGGACTACAGGTGTGTGCCACTACGCCTGGCTAATTTTTAAAGTTTTTGTAGAGATGGGATCTTGCTGTGTTGCCCAGGTTGGTCTCAAACTCCTGAGCTCAAGTGATCCTCCTTCCTCAGCCTCCCGAAGTGCTGGGATTACATGCGGGAGCCACCACGTCTGGTCTGCATTTAAATTTTTGGCGTGGGTCTGGATGCAGTGGCTCACACCTGAATTCCAGCACTTTGGGAGGCCGAGGTGGGCAGATCACTTGAGGTTAGGAGTCTGAGACCAGCCTGACCAACATGGAGAAACCCCATCTCTACTAAAAATACAAAATTAGCCAGACGTGGTGGTGTATGCCTGTAATCCCAGCTACTCGGGAGGCTGAGACAGGAGAACTGCTTGAACCCAGGAGGTTGTGGTGAGCCGAGATTGCGCCATTGCACTCCAGCTGTGCAACAAGAGCAAAACCCCGTCTCAAAAAAAAAAAAAGGGACATAAAAATACACTGTAGGCCAGGTGCTATGGCTCATGCCTGTAATCTCAGCACCTTGGGAGGCTGAGGTGGGAGGATTACTTGAGCCCAGGAGTTTGAGGCCTAGACAACGCAGTGAGACACCATCCCTATTTATACATTTAAAAACAATATAATTTTAAAAATAGAAAAAAGAAAAAAACCTTATTTTTTTTTTTGAGACGGAGTCTCGCTCTGTCACCCAGGCTGGAGTGCAGTGGCGTGATCTCGGCTCACTGCAAGCTCCGCCTCCCGGGTTCACGCCATTCTCCTGCCTCAGCTTCCTGAGTAGCTGGGACTACAGGCGCCCACCGCCACGCCTGGCTAATTTTTCGCATTTTTAGTAGAGATGGGGTTTCACTGTATTAGCCAGGATGGTCTCGATCTCCTCACCTCGTGATCCACCCGCCTCGGCCTCCCAAAGTGCTGGGATTACAGGCGTGAGCCACCGCACCCGGCCATGAAAAAAACCTTATTAAGAGTGTAGATTTCATGTTAAGTGTTCTGTTTCTTAGGTTTTTTTTGTTTTTGTTTCTGTTTTTGAGATGGAGTCTTGTTCTGTTGCCTAGGCTGCAGTGCCGTGTTGCGATCTCCACTCACTCCAACCTCCACCTCCTGGGTTCAAGCAATTATCTCACCTCAGCCTCCCGAGTAGCTGCGATTATAGGCACACATCACCACACCTGGATAATTTTTTGTATTTTGGTACAGATGGGGTTTCATCATGTTGGCCAGGCTGGTCTCAAACTACTGACCTCAAGTGATCCGCCCACCTCGGCCTCCCAAAGTGCTGGGATTACAGGCATGAGTCACCATGCCTGGTGAGTGTTCTTAACATAATAAAAAATTTTTAAAAGAAAATGACCAACAACCTAATAGAAAAATGGGTTAAGAACATGAAGATTACAAAACAAAACTATAACACATAAAAAGATGCTCTTTCTCATTAAAAAAAAAAAGAGCAATTTAAAATTAATAATAGCAAACAATGATAATGCTATGTGCTAGGTACTGTTGATAGCTCTCTGTATGTACTGACTCACTTAATCCTCACAAAAAACATAAGGCAGAAACTATTATTTTTTTTTTTGAGACGAAGTCTCACTCTGTTGCCCAGGCTGGAGTGCAGTGGCCGGATCTCAGCTCACTGCAAGCTCCGCCTCCCGGGTTTATGCCATTCTCCTGCCTCAGCCTCCCAAGTAGCTGGGACTACAGGTGCCCGCCACCACGCCCGGCTAGTTTTTTGTATTTTTTTAGTAGAGACGGGGTTTCACCGTGTTAGCCAGGATGGTCTCAATCTCCTGACCTCGTGATCCGCCCGTCTCGGCCTCCCAAAGTGCTGAGATTACAGGCTTGAGCCACTGCGCCTGGCCAGAAACTATTATTAACTTCATTTTAGAGATGAGAATAACATAAATTAGGAAGTTAAGCAATTTCTCTAGAATTTCACAAGAAGTACCAGGGTAGGAATTTAAACCCAGGAAATCTATCCCCACAGTCTGTACTATTTAATCTCTCAAACACTGAATCAGCAACCTACTAGGCAAGGCTTTGGGAAAATAGGCACTTTAACTGGTGGGCATTCAAATCGATACTACAGGGGCTGGGCATGGTGGCTCACGCCTGTAATCTCAGCACTTTGGGAGGCCTAGGCAGGTGGATCACTTGAGGCAAGGAGTTCGAAAACAGACTGGGCAACATGGCAAAATCCCATCTCTACTAAAAATACAAAAATTAGCCAGGTGTGGTTAATGCATGCCTGTAATCCCAGCTACTCGTGAGGCTGATGCATGAGAACTGCTTGAACCTGGGAGGCAGAGGGTGCAGTGAGCTGACATCATGCCACTGCACTCCAGTCTGGGCGAGAGAGTGAGACTGTCTCAAAAAAAAAATAATAAATTTAAAAAAAAGGTATTACAGAATTACAGAGAGTTATTTAGTTTTTTTTTTTTTCTTTTCTTGAAATACACATCTGGGTGCTTATAGTCTAGCCATTTGGGAGGCTGAGGTGGGCAGATCACTAGGGCCCAGGAGCTGGAGACCAGCCTGGGAAACATGGCAAAACCTCATCTCTACAAAATATACAAAAATTAGCTGGGTGTGGTGGCACGCACCTGTAGTACCAGCTACTTGGGAGGCTGAGGTGGGAGGATCACTTGGGCCCAGGAGGTTACGGCTGCAGTGAGCCATGATTGTGCCACCGTACTCCAGCCAGGGTGCCAGAACATATCTCAAAAAAAATAATAAATAAAATAAAAATACACCCATGCTTTAAAGCCAGGGATCTGTGCATTACTGAAATAGAGCTGTAATGATAATGGTGGAAACAATCTATATGTTCATAAACACTGCACTCGTAAAATATATTATCATATGTAAAGAACAATGGAATACATGAATACATATAGCCATAAAAAAAAAAAGATCTCTATATGTGCAGATAAAAATGATCTCAGGCACAGAAATAAATAAATAAATGTACTATATTAGGTTGGTTTTTTTTTTTTTTTTTGAGACAGAGTTTCGCTCTTGTTGCCCAGGCTGGAGTACAATGGCGTGATCTTGGCTGGCGGCAACCTTGGCTGGCGGCAACCTCGGCTGGCGGCAACCTCCGCCTCCCGGGTTCAAGTGATTCTCCTTCTCCTGCCACAGCCTCTCAAGTAGCTCGGATTACAGACATGCACCACCATGCCCGGCTTATTTTGTATTTTTAGTAGAAATGGGGTTTCTTCATGTTGGTCAGGCTGGTCTCGAAGAACTCCCGACCTAGGTGACCCACCTGCCTTGGCCTTCCAAAGTGCTGAGATTACAGGTGTGAGCCACCGCGCCCAGCTACTATCTTAGTTTTTAAAATAATGTAAAAGTTTATACTAAAATATATTTTCTGGCTGGGCGCGGTGGCTCATGCCTGTAATCCCAGCACTTAGGGAGGCTAAGGCAGGCAGATCACTTGAGGCCAGGAGTTGGAGACCAGCCTGGTCAACATGATGAAACCCTGTCTCTACTAAAAATACAAAAAATTAGCCAGGCATGGTGGCGCGCACCCATATTCCCAGCTACTCAGGAGGCTAAGCCAGGAGAATTGCGTGAACCCAGGAGGCAGAGGTTTTGTAATGAGATTTAAATTATTTAGCCATTAAAAGAGGGAGAAAAGGAAAATATAGGCAAATCCACTACTTTCACATATAATACATTCCAAATTCATACACAAAAGTCAAAGATTTCAAGAAGTATTATTCCAAATACATTTGAAAAACTCCAATTACAGCCCACCTTTCAGAGATAATCTTCCACAAATAGTCCAAATATTTGGAATGGTCTTTTCATCACAGCTGACCATAAATCTGCATACCTACTACGAGAATTCATTTTCTACTCTTGTCACAACCAGCAAATTTCTTCTTTGTTGTAATTATTTTTAAATGAAGACCTTAGGTCCTTTTATCACTAGTATAGCCCTCATTCCCCACTCTGCCTCCCTTTTTCATTGAATTTTGTAAAATAATTTATAACAAAGTATTTTTTTGCCATTAAAAAAAAAAAAAAAAACCCTTAGCAGTATGTCCCTTTCTTCATGTAAAATCTTGAGGGAAAGTCCCCTATGTGCAAAAACAGACCTGAGAGAAGCCACACCTTTTGAAGCGGGGTTGGAGAGTTGAGTAAGCTGAATGTTTGAAATGGTGGGGAAAAAAGCTAGGATTGGATCACAGTGGCCTTAAGAATATACCACAAATATATTTAAAGAAAATTAACGTGCTTATTCTAGTTGGGCACAGAAATCTGAGAACTGATATAAAATCAGTCATTATTTATCACTATAAATTACTTACCATAAGAGCCTCGGCCAGCCATTTTATGAAATTGTTGCCAAGTAAGAGGACCCTGAACACCCCAAGGTCTTACTGTTCTTTTTTTCTGAATGGCATCCTGAAGAACTGGCTGAAGAGAGAGGAGCATTCGAAGTATATCCTGTGAGCACTGCATACTCACATCTACAAGCATTTAAAAAAAAAAAAGTAATTAAGAACTGCTATTCCCAACACAAATAAAATTTTAAGATAATACAAAACACATATAGGGAAGTTCAGGTCTGCATCATCAAGAAGATTAAACCCTTGCCTTGTGCAGAGAATTGTATTAAGTTCTATAAGATGATCTGTAGAAATGGTTCTTGTAGATACTTACAACCAAGAAGACACACAATAAAAAGCTACTGTAACTTATCTCCATAAAAAGTCATTCATTAGCTGATTAATCAAATTTATAAATTAGTCAAATAAATTTCTTTCTTTTTGCATTTATGGTGGCTGGTTTGGTGCTGTAGGTATTTTACCAGAAAGAAGTCTGCCTCACATTGAAATTATATCCCATAATTAGCACTACTATGGTAAAGTGAATAAAGACTGGTTATAATTATTAAAGTTTAATTGGAAAAAAAAGTAGACTTTGACAATTCTAAAATACAAAAACTATACAGTAACTTGCTCACACTGCTAAAAAGTATATTATCCATAGATATTTTATAAGCTTATACATCTTAAAGATTTATAGATTATCAAATTATGACCTGCATTTCTGACCAACTATCAGAATGGGTATGAAAGGTGCTCCACATAAATGTCAAATGGCTCAAGGAAAAATCACTAAATGATATTGATATAATAAATGTGGCCCCCAGAATGGTCCAGTTGTACCACTCAACCTGTTTGAGCAGTTATATTAAATCATTCAATTTTAATTTGTTATTACCTTTGCCTAATTTATCATTATAGGCCCCAATTTCCTATATCTAAAAAGTGTACTGGCTGGGCCCAGTGGCTCACACCTGTAATTCCAGCACTTGGGGAGGCCAACGCGGGTGGACTGTTTGAGGTCAGGAGTCTGAAACCAGCCTGGCCAACACAGTGAAACCCTGTCTCTACCAAAAACTATAAAACTTAGCCAGGCATGGCGGCGCATGCCTATAATCCCAGCTACTTGGGAGGCTAAGGCAGGAGAATTGCTTGAACCCAGGAGGCAGGGGTTGCAGTGACCCGAGATCATGCCACTGCACTCCAGCTTGGGTGACAAAGTGAGAGCCCATCTCAAAAAACAAAAACAAAAACAAAAAAAAGTGTACAGAACTAGCTAAAACTAAGTTCCAAATACAATACTTAATACGTAATATGCTTAAATAAACGTTTGCATACACAGTAGAATACTATTTAGTAGTTGAAAATGCTAATAGGCTGGACTTGGGTGGTGGCTCATGCCTGTAATTCCAGCACTTTGGGAGACTGAGGCAGTCAGACTGCTTGAGCTTAGGAGTTCACGGGCAGCCTGCACAACATGGCAAAACCCTGTCTCTACAAAAAGTTAGCCAGATATGGTGCCACATGCCTGTGGTTCCAGCTACTCAGGAGAATGAAGTGGGAGGATCACCTGAGCCCATGAGGTCGAGGTTACGGTAAGTAAGCCATGATGGCATAACACTGCACTTCAGCCTTGACAACAGAGCGAGACCCCTTCTCAAAAAAAAAAAAAAAAAAAAAAAGAAAGAAAGAAAGAAAGAAAAAAGATCAGAAAAAAATACCTACGAAGTACTATGTTTATTACCTGCATGACAAAATGATCTGTATGCTGACCCCCAGGACACACAGTTTACCTTTTACTTATATAACAAACCTGGCACACATACCCATGAACCTAAAATAAAAGTTTTTAAAAAAAAGGAGTGATCATGGAGGATAATCAATCAATAGAAATAAACTGAAAATCCAGAAATCAACCCTCCTGCTTATGATAAATTGATTTTTGACAAAGGTACCAAGACAACTTAACATTTTCCATAGGTGATTCTGGGACAACTAGATATCCACATGCAAAAGAATGAAGTCAGAACCCTTCCATATACTATATACAAAATATTCAGAATGGATCAGAGATCTAAATATAAGAGCTAAAACTAAAAAGTTATTTCAAAAAAGTAATAGGAGTAAATTTTCAAGACCTTGGGTTAGGTCCTGACCTACACATCAAAAGCACAAGCAACAAGAGAAAAAATAAATTGGACTTCATCAAAATTAAAAATGTTTGTGCTTCAAAGAATACCACCAACGAAATAAAAAGATTTCACATCCTATGGAGATACGAAAAAAAGGAAAGTGAAAAGAAGCTGAGTGTGATAGCAGGCCCCTGCAGTCCTAGCTACCTGAGGCTGCAGCGGGAGGATCGCTTGAATCCAAGAGTTCGAGACCAGCCTGGGCAAACTAGCAAGACCCTGTATCTTAAAAAAAAAAAAAAAAAAAAAAAAAAATGAAAAGACAACGCAGAGTATAGGAGAAAATATATGCAAATCACACATGTGGTAAGGGGGCTTGTGTCCTTGTATCCAGGATATATTTAAAAAACTCTTAGGATTCGATAATAAAAATACATAAAAACCTAATTTTAAAAATGGGCAAAAAATCTGAAGAGTCATTTCTCCAAAGAAGATATACAAATGGACAACAAGCACATTAAACAATGTTCAACATTATTAGTCATTAGGGAAATGCAGATGAAACCACAATGAGATACTACTTCACACAAAGTATCACAATGAGATACTCTGATTATAAGATGACTATAAGAAAAACAATGTGACAAGTGTAAGTGAAACCCTCATATGTTGCTGGTAGTTATGTAAAATGGTGCAGCTGCTATGGAAAACAATCTGGCAGTTCCTCAAAAGATTAAACAGGTCAGGTGTGGTGGTGCATGCTTGTAATCCCAGCTACGGGGAGGCTGAGGAACAAGAATTGCTTGAACCTGGGAGTCGGTTGCAACCTGGTTGCAATGAGCCAAGATTGAGCCCCAATGCACTCCAGCCTGGATGACAGAGCAAGACTCTTGTCTCAAAACAAAACCAAAGGCCAAGTGCAGTGGCTCACACCTGTAATCCCAGCACTATGGGAGGCCGAGGCAGGTGGGTCACCTGAGGTCAGGAGTTTGAGACCAGCCTGGCCAATATGGTGAAACCCCGTCTCTACTAAAAATACAAAAATTAGTTGGGCGTGGTGGTGGGCGCCTGTAATCCCAGTTACTCGGGAGGCTGAGGCAGGAGAATTGCTTGAACCTGGGAGGCGGAGGTTAGAGTGAGCCAAGATTGCGCCACTGCACTCCAGCCTGGGCAACAAGAGCGAGACTCCATCTCAAAACAACAACAACAAAAAAGATTAAACAATATGACTCAGTGAGTCCACTTAAGAGTAATAAAAACATGTCCATATAAAAACTTGTACACAAATGTTCATGGCAGCATTATTCACAATAGCCAAAAAGTGGGAAAAAACTAAATATCCATCAACTGATGAATGGGTAAATAAAATACAGTATCTTCATACAATGGAATATTATTTGGCAATAAAGTACTAATATGTGCTATAGCATAGGTGAACCTTGAAAACATTATGCAAAGTGAAAAAAGTCAGTCACTGAAGACCATACAGTATATAATTCTATTGATATGAAATATCCAAAAGCAGTAAATCTAGGTAGACAGAAAGTAGACTAGTGGTTGTCTATAGCTAGGAAAGGTGGTTGAACGGAAAAAGGGAGTGACTGCTAACAGGTAGGGGGTTTAATAAGAAAATGTTCTAAAACCGACTGTGTTGATTACTGCCCAACTCTGCATACTAAAAAGCAGCCAACTGTACATTTTAAATGGGTGAATAGTATGGTATTCTTAATTTTTGTTCAGCAAGTATGTATTTTTTATAATTAGAACAGAGCTTTCTCTATCTTCAACAAAATTAACGTTGTCATTAAAATCTACAAACTACACTGGCCAGGCGCGGTGGCTCATGCTTGTAATTCCAGCACTTTGAGAGGCTGAGGCGGGTGGATCACGAGGTCAGGAGATCGAGACCAGCCTGGCCAACACAGTGAAACTCCATCTCTACTAAAAATACAAAAAATTAGCTGGGTGTGCGGCGGGCGCCTGTAGTCCCAGCTACTCAAGAGGCTAAGGCAGGAGAATGGCGTGAATCCGGTAGGCACAGCTTGCAGTGAGTGGAGATCACGCCACTGCACTCCAGCCTGGGCTAAACAGAGTAAGACTGCGTCTCAAAAACAAAACAAACAAAAAAAAAAAAAAAAAAAAAAACCACATATATATACACAAACTATACTTTGCAGACTTTTAAATTCATTCAAACATATCTTCTTTTTCAAGATGTTAAAACTAAATAAACAAATCCAAACATCTATTTTAATATCCTGATCTACTGTGTTCATTATTCTAGGTGTTTAGATTATAGACAAAAATCTTTGCCTTTACACATAACTTTGCAAAGAGTGTACTTAATGGAGGTAAGAAACAACAATTAATAAATTTTATTATGTTAGAAGGTAATAGTCAACACTATGGAAACAAAGCAAGATGGAGAACATGAAGAAGGGTTTGCATTTTTATAATGAGAAGATGACATCTGACAAGATTTAAAGGAGACAGAGTTATCCACATAAATATCTGGAAAACGAGTGTCCAAGAGGGAGGAAAGATGCTAAGGGCTCTAATGCAGGAGCTTGCCACCATTTCATGATGCTATAACTTAATCAAAGTATTCTAATATTGCACATTTATGTTTTCCAACATTATTTGTTTTTTGCTGCTGCTGTTTTTTTTTTGAGACAGAGTCTTGCTCTGTCACCCAGGTTGGAGTGCAGTGGTGCGATCTCCGCTCACTGCAACCTCCACCTCCCGGGTTCACACCATTCTGCTGCCCCAGCCTCCCGAGTAGCTGGGACTACAGGTGCCTGCCACCTCGCCCGGCTAATTTTTTGTATTTTTAGTAGAGACAGGGTTTCACCATGTCAGCCAGGATGGTCTTGTTCTGACCTTGTGATCCACCCGCCTCGGCCTCTCAAAGTGCTGGGATTACAGGCATGAGCCACTGCACCCAGCCCATTATTTGTTTTTAATACTGAAAATTTTTAACTGAAATATAAAGTCTTTTCTTTCTTTCTTTTCTTTTTGGTAGAGATGGGGTCTTGCTATGTTCCTCAGACTGGTCTCAAACTCCTGGTCTCAAGCAATACTCCTTCCTCAGCCTCCCAAAATGCTGGGATACAGGGGGGGGCCATGGGCCCCATTTCTCTCTTTCTTGTACTAAATTATTGTCTTTCTTGTACTAAATTATTTTCTTTGGACAAGTTCTTAAGAAGAAATTCATTTTTAAGTCTGCAGCTTTCTGTTTACATCAGTGCTTACTGTTATTCAAAAAACATATGCCAGGTAAAGCTCAATATTTTCCATTATTTTGTAAGTTGGTTTTTAAAAACAAAATAATTATAAAGAGTGCCACGGCCGGGCGCGGTGGCTCAAGCCTGTAATCCCAGCACTTTGGGAGGCCGAGACGGGCGGATCACGAGGTCGGGAGATCGAGACCATCCTGGCTAACACGGTGAAACCCCGTCTCTACTAAAAAAATACAAAAACCTAGCCGGGCGAGGTGGCGGGCGCCTGTAGTCCCAGCTACTCGGGAGGCTGAGGCAGGAGAATGGCGTGAACCCCGGGAGGCGGAGCTTGCAGTGAGCTGAGATCCGGCCACTGCACTCCAGCCTGGGCGACAGAGCGAGACTCCGTCTCAAAAAAAAAAAAAAAAAAAAAAAAAAAAAAAAGAGTGCCACTAATCTTCCTGCTGCTGTCATTACCACTACTAACATCTGAGTTCTTACTACGTGAGAAAAACTGCTTTTTTTTTTCAGACCGAATTTCACTCTTGTCGCCCGTGCTGGAGTGCAATGGCAGGATCTCGGGCTCACTGCAACCTCCACCTCATGGGTTCAAGCAATTCTCCTGCCTTAGCCTCCCAAGTAGCTGGGATTACAGGCATGCACGACCACGCCAAGCTAATTTTTGTATTTTTAGTAGAGATGGGGTTTCACCATGTTGGTCAGGCTGGTCTTGAACTCCTGCGTGGCTCACGCCTGTAATCCCAGCACTTTGAGGCAGGGCCACGGTGGGCAGATCAACTGCTCTGTTTTATATGTACTATTTCATTTGATTATCTCAACACCCTGTAAAGTAAATTTATTATTGACCCTATTTTAAGAAATCAAGGCACAGAAAGGTTAACTAACTTGGCCCAAGGTAGCAGGCAGTATCTAGTGCTAGAGTCATGTTTCAAACCCAAGCAGCCTGAGTCCACAGCCTATGATCTTAACTACTCTATATGGTTTAAAATAATCTTTCCTTTTTTTTTGAATACTATGATATTTATTTGTATCTTTCCCTTTTTAAATTTGGTCCCTGGGAATGAATAATTGGATAAATGCTGATACTATGTCATATACATGAACTTAATCACTGGTCCATGTGTTATTCTCTTACATTTCAAAAATTTCCTTTAATAATAAAATGAACAACTGTAATCTCACTGCCTAGAAACTAGAACATTACCAAAAATGATCTTATTAAACGTTTCTCCCTATCCTATCTCTTGGTCATTTCTGGGTATGTGTGAAATTTCAAGAATTAACCAATATCCTCAATTTTATGTGCATGTAAAATAATACACTTAGTTGTGCTTATTTCAAAACTTTATCAACGGTAATACATTAAAGAGGTATTTTTAACGGGTATCTGACTATATGTAATCTTCTGGGACTTGTTCCTTCTTCCTCTCCTCAATAGCATCACTAAGATTCATATTTGTTATATATAACTGTATTCATTTTCAGAAGCCATATAACATTCCATCTGTACTATCATTATTACTCAACCCTGCATTACATGCCCATCTTTTTCTTTTTGAGACAGAGTCTCACTCTGTCAAATAGGCTGGAGTGTAGTGGTAAAATCATGGTTCACTGAATCCTCCACCTCCTAGGTTTAAGCTATACTCCCACCTCAGCCTCCCAAGTAGCTGAGACTACAGGTGCATGCTACCACACCCAGCTAACTTTTGTATTTTTAGTAGAGATGGGTCTGCCATGTTCACCAGGCTGGTCTTGAACTCCTGGGCTTTTAAATTTAAAAAAAATTCCTTTCTATAGGATCACTCCCAATGCACCTTTAACAAAATAATAATAAACCTCTGTTTTAACCCTATTATGCAATTTCTCTGCTATTTACAGCAAAAGTCCCCAGAAAATTGTCTAAGTTTGCTTTTCATCCTGTTCTTTTGTGAACCCACTCTAATCAGGTTGATTGAAACTGCCTATCAAGGTGACCACCAACTTCTATGTGGTCACGTCCAATAGGCTGTCTCAGTTTTCACCTTAATGTATCATAGTATTTGATAGAGATGATCACTCTCTTCTAAATATTCCCGGGCCGGGCACGGTGGCTCACGCCTATAATCCCAGCACTTTGGGAGGCTGAGGCGGGTGGATTGCCTGAGCTCAGGAGTTCGAGACCAGCCTGGGCAACACAGTGAAACCTCGTCTCTACTAAAATACAAAAAATTAACCAGGTGTGGTGGCGGGCACCTGTAGTCCCAGCCACTCAGGAGGCTGAGGCAGGAGAATTGCTTGAACCCGGGAGGTGGAGGTTGTAGTGAGCCGAGATCGCGCCACTGCACTCCAGGCTGGTGACAGAGCGAGACTCTGTCTCAAAACAAACAAACAAAAATTCCCTAATCTTGATTTCTAGGATACCATGCTCTCTTGGTTTTCCTCCAACCTCCTTCTCAATTTTCTTTCCTGGCGCCTCTTCTCCCTCCCCACCTCTAAATGTCAGCTCCATCCTTGTACTACTCTATCTACAATTACTCTATAGGTTATTTCATCCAGATCCACAGCTTTTCATGATGATAACTCACACACAAAATTTTTCAATCTCCGGACCCAATCATTCCTCTGAATTTAAAACATATTATCTCCAAATGTGTATCTGATTTACTCCCGTGTTTCCCTCCTCTGTAGTTAGTACCACCATTCACCCAGTTGCTCAAGCTATTATTGATGCCTCATCTTTTCTTACATGTCTATCGGCAAACCCTGTAGGTTCTATTTCCCAAATATACCTAAAACCTATTACTTACATCTCGCTTGCCTCCTATCTTGTCTAAGCTACCATCATCTTTCACCTAAGCTTCTGAAACTGCCTTCCAACTGATTTATCCTGCTTCTATTCTCACTTTCACTACTGCCAACCCCCAAGGCTATTTTCCACACAATAGCAACAGAGAGTCTTGCTCTGTTGCCCAGGCTGGAGTGCAGTGGCGTTATCTCAGCTCACCACAACCTCCGCCTCCCAGGTTAAAGCAACTCCTCTCCTCGGCCACCTGAGCAGCTGGGACCACAGGCACGCCCCACCACACTGGCTATTTTTTGGATTTTTAGTAGAGATGGGGTTTCACCATATTGGGCAGGCTGGTCTCAAACTCCTAACCTCATGATCTGCCCACTTCAGTCTCCCAAAGTGCTGGGATAAGAGGCGTGAGCCACTGCGCCCGGCCATCTTTTTTTTTTTTTAGATGGGAGTTTCACTCTTGCTGCCCAGGCTGGAGTGCAATAGTGCAATCTTGGCTCACTGCAACTTCCGCCTCCCAGGTTCAAGTAATTCTCCTGCCTCAGCCTCCCAAGTAGCTGGGATTACACGTGCCCGCCACCAAGCCCAGCTAATTTTATATTTTCAGTAAAGATAGGATTTCACTATGTTGGTCAGGCTGGTCTCGAACTCCTGACCTCAGGTGATCCGCCTACCTCGGCCTCCCAAAGTGCTGGGATTACAGGCATGAGCCACCGTGCCAGGCTGAGAGATCTCTTAAAAAACAATCAGAATAAGGATCATGTTACTCCCCTTGTCAAAACTGTTCAATAGGTTCCCATCACATTTAGTGCAAACCACAAAGGCCTTACATGGTCTATAAGACTCTAAATGATGCTGGTGAATGGCTACCTCTTAAATTTCATCTCCTTCCAGTCTCCCTATCACCCAAAGCATTCCAGCAACATCAGTCACCTTAATGTTCCTCAAACACGTAAAAACAAAATACTCCCTCAGGGTGTTTGCGCTGCCTGAAACACTCTTCCCTCATTTAACTACATAGCTCATATTCTACTTTATGTAGGAGTTTGCCCAAATGCTATCTCCTCAGTATCTTATCTGACCATACATCTAAAATAGTACATACATGTCTTTTTCTACTCTTTTACTCTGCTTTTTCTCCAAATTACTTCTATTATAAGCTTTTTTGTTTATTTCCTATTTTCTCCACTAAATTATAGATTCAAAAAGGGCAAAGAATATGTGTGCTTTGTTCAACAGTGAACCTAGGATAACACCTGGCACATACAAGGTGCCCAGTAAATACTTAACGAGTCAAAGAATGTTGAATAAAGCAGACCATTAGCAATGTTATGCTAATATACGCAATGTGCCTTTCATATTCCTACGTAAGTATATAATTACAGATTTATAATAACCATACTTTTATTGGTGACATTAAATTAAACCGCTAAGAAATTCACCCTTTAAAAACATCATCCTTAAAAGAGTTTTAAGTCCAACTTTAAATGTCTTTATTTGCTACATGGGTAATTGCCTTTATTACTTTTTCCTAAGAATGAAAAGCCAAGTCATACAACTAAAGTGAAATAAGCAAACAAAACAGTATTTTATTAGCATACTTACCATTTCTTTTGGACCAGGGGTGTAAGCATGAACTTTTCACAAGTGCTTCATCAACTTTTCCTCCTGACATATTATCCATGAATTGACGCCCATGTTCTAATGCAAGGTAGCAGTCATTGCAACAGTCACGCTCTTCAACACGTACCCAATTGCTAATTACACCACTTTTAGGAAAAGGATCTTGGTCTGCTGCTCCAAAGGGTGAAAATAAATTAGTGCACTGATCCTGTAGCAATAATATCAAATCATCAGATAGTTTTTCAGATTCCTTTAGTCCTCCATTAACATGTTCAGCAGAGGTACCCCTGAGAGCTTCAAAACGTTTTTCTGCTTCTTTGCCACAGTCTGTATTGCGTCCTATGATATCTAGTTCATCTTCAAGAAATAATCCTGAACTGTTTCCAAATTTTCTGTTCATGATAGCACTGAAGCCACAGGTACACCTATATTGTGCTTCCTGCGTTGGATCTGGAATGTAAACTCCAACATCGGCACCCTTGATATTCATGTTGCAGACACAGATGCAACAACTATCAAAGTTACAGTCTTTAAACAAATTCATAACTGATTCTGAAAGGATGAGGTTTACATAAAGACTGTGTGCTTCAGGGATGGAAGGGACAGTTGCAGGTTCAACAGAATTAAGGGGTCTGCATGTAGATGGGGTAGAAGCTGGTGAATACAAGTCTGAATTTTCGTATTTGACTGAACCTTGAGCACTAGCAGGTCCACCAGCTCCACGAGGAGTTCGAGGAGTCCTTGGAGTCCTTGGAGTTGGAAACCGAGGGGTGGATGGAGAAGGAAGAATTCCTGCTCCGCTGTTACTAGGAGGTGCACTGCTAGGAGGCATCCCAAAAGAAGTATGAGTTTGAGGTGTATAAGCAGGGCCATACTCTTGATCCATATTACTTCCATCACTATCATCACCAGGGTAAAAGAAAATCAAATACATATATAAAGGAACATATTAGTAACATGAAATACAACTAAAAACGTCCCAAATGTTTTTCAATTACATAGAAAATTACGAAAGGACAAGTATTGCAAGAATTACAAGTACAGTCAATTTTTATTTCTGGTTAACATATCTACTCTAAGTGATTGTGGACTAAGGATCAATCAACAAGTTCAAATATCATTAATAAGTACTGTATACACTAATGCGCACCAAGACATCCATATTTACTATCTATAAATTATGTTTACTAGAAATACTTATATTTCCTTGATTCTAAGATGCTACTGACTGTAAAATAAAAAATGATTAAAAAAATGATTTCAGAGATGCTCATGTGTAAAAAGGGAAAAATGGTAATTTTAAGATGCTACCACTTATAAGACATCTCAAATTCAGATTTCTTTCAGCCTTGAGTTGAAATGGACAAAGTCAGAGATGTTAAAATGTGACACGTGTGGAAAATATGGCAAATGTAAAAGTGGAAGCAATTTAAAATTGCAGCCCAAAAGAAAAGGTGCTTCTGAATACAAATCCAGCATAATAGTCTTACGTTTCCTAATAGTTTAACCATACCTAATTAACCTTTTTTTTTTTTTTTTTTTGAGACGAAGTCTTACTCTGTTGCCCAGGCTGGAGTGCACTGGTGCAATCTCGGCTCCCTGCAACGTGTGCCTCCCAGGTTCAAGTCATTCCTGTGCCTCAGCCTCTCAAGTAGCTGGGACTACAGTCACACTACCACGCTTGGCTAATTTTTGTATTTTTAGTAGAGACGAGGTTTTGCATGTTGGCCAGGCTGATCTCAAACTCCTGACCTCAAGGGATATGCCTGCCTTGGCCTCCCAAAGTGTTGGAATTACAGGTGTGAGCCACTGCTCCCAGCCAATCACTATAATTGATTAACCAGAAATAATTTTTAGAATTTTCAAAAACCAATTTTCTTTTTCCAGCATACCAAGTAAATCTATGAAAAAAAATTAAAGCTGTATAAGAATTCATATACTATTATAACAACATAAATCATACCCCTCTTTGATGAATGGCATTGCAGACCCTGAAGAAAGCAATTCCAATTTTCCAACAGTCCAACTCTGACGATAAATACACTCTTCTGGCAATTTGATAGGGGGCAGATATTGGCTTGGTAGAGTTTTTAGAGGTGCAAACATGGAACATCCCACTAGAATTTGACAATTTTCAGGCTTATAGACATAAGAAAAATCCTACAATATAAAGATGGTAGGTTTTCAGTATCTTATCTTCTGGGGGGGAAAATAAATAAAAATCTCAAACAGGCTCTGGACCTTTTTTCCCTTCTTTAAACAGAATAAAATGTAAATACAATTCTATTATTTTCTTAAATGCATTCTTAATAGTGACACAACAATTCAGTCTTCAACTTAGCTACAAAACTGCAACCACTATGAAATAATTTTTGACTATAGCAATAAACTAATTCTATAAGAAAATACAGGAAGTGAATTATTTTTCTAGAAAAAACATACTTACTTTAATTTCAGAAGGTTTGGGACTACAGAATCCCTCATCAACCTCAATTTTGAACTGTGCTCCTATACTAGAACTATTTCCTTCTAGAACAGTTCCTCCAGGTGTTGTATCCATACTACCATATTCTTTATTATTCATATTCATTGGGGAAAATCCCATAATATGTTGCTCCAATGATGGTGGTGTAGGATACATTTTATGAAGATCTGCAGTGCCTATATTTAATAAAAACATACATTTTAACATGACTAAAAATAGGTGAATCTGTGGTTAAAACAAAGGGAGTGGGGAGCTTTGTTGAGATTAAGTTTGCAAATTTATCACGAGCACAGATGATGGAAGCTTACTTATGCAAGACAACGGGTCCAGATTTCCTGTCTTTGATTCCTTGCAGCTGGTTTTATCATCTGATCCATTCGCTGATTTTTTAGATCCAGGCTATTTAAAAAAAGCATATTTATCTAAAATTTTACATCCAATGTGATCTCAAAATAGTAATCATTCAGATATAACTTAACAGTAAAGCCCATTCATTAAAAGTAATATTTTGAATCTGTGATACAGCCAAATACATACTAGTGTTGAAAGATATAATACATTTCTTAGATCATCACTGACTTCATACTTATTTATTTGGTAATATTTATTTGGTAAGCCTCCAAATTAAAAAGAAAAAGTTCCTCCAATGAAAATGACCAATACTTTCAAAATACACAGAAGTAAGGTTAACCTTACTTAAAACCCAAAATAGGGCCGGGCGCGGTGGCTCACGCCTGTAATCCCAGCACTTTGGGAGGCTGAGACGGGCGGATCACGAGGTCAGGAGATCGAGACCATCCTGGCTAACACGGTGAAACCCCGTCTCTACTAAAAAATACAAAAAACTAGCCGGGCGAGGTGGCGGGCGCCTATAGTCCCAGCTACTTGGGAGGCTGAGGCAGGAGAATGGCGTGAACCCGGGAGGCGGAGCTTGCAGTGAGCTGAGATCCGGCCACTGCACTCCAGCCTGGGTGACAGAGCGAGACTCCGTCTCAAAAAAAAAAAAAAAAAACCCAAAATAAGAGGCCGGACGTGGTAGCTCACACCTGTAATCCTAGCACTTTGGGAGGTTGAGGCAGGCAGATCAAAAAATTTGAGGCCAGGAGTTCGAGACCAGCCTGGTCAACATGGTGAAACCTCACCTCTACTAAAAATACAAAAAATTAGCCGGGCCTGGTGGGGCATGCCTGTAATTCCAGTTACTCGGGAGGCTGAGGCACAAGAATTGCAGGAGGCTGAGGCAGAAGAATTGCTTGAGCCTGGGAGGCAGAGGTTGCAGTGAGCCGGGATTGCACCACTGCACTCCAGCATGGGCAACAGAGCAAGACTCTGTCTTAAAATAAATAAAAATAAGGCCGGGCGCGGTGGCTCAAGCCTGTAATCCCAGCACTTTGGGAGGCCGAGACGGGCGGATCACGAGGTCAGGAGATCGAGACCATCCTGGCTAACACGGTGAAACCCCGTCTCTACTAAAAAATACAAAAAACTAGCCGGGCGAGGTGGCGGGCGCCTGTAGTCCCAGCTACTCGGGAGGCTGAGGCAGGAGAATGGTCTAAACCCAGGAGGCGGAGCTTGCAGTGAGCTGAGATCCGGCCACTGCACCCCAGACTGGGCGACAGAGCAAGACTCTGTCTCAAAAAAAAAAAAAAAAATAAATAAATAAATAAATAAATAAATAAAAATAAGAAAACTTGCAATAAGAAGGAGCAGTAATTAACATTAGAAATGCTTTTTGGTAGAAGATACTTGCAAAGCATTTGTCTCCTTAAGTTGAACACATTAAAGTTTCGTATATAATCAATCACCCACCTATCAAAATTCTTATACTTTTACCTTGTTTTAATAGTCTCCTTACTCCTGCAAAAATACTGTTAACAGGTAAAACTAAGTACAAACTTCAGAAGATCTAATGACAAAGCAATAGGGTTCCTAAGTTTTCATACATTGAACAAACAAGTTTTACTATCTCCAAGCTCTTACCAATGTTTTCAGAGCTAATATTAGTTCTATGTCTTCTGTTAGACAGTTTGTGATAAATATTAATACGAAGACCACGTTCTGACTACAACCTTTTTATCTCAGAGGAACCACAGCTGATACAGGAATGGTAGTAGAGAGAACGTATTAATGTGCCAAAGCATTCAAGGATATAGTCACCTAGTAAAGGGTGCCCTAAAATGTACTACACTATGGGATATACAGTAAAAGTTTATGTATCTGCAGCATATATATGTATATGTACACACACACATATACACATATAGAGAGATATATATGTTGAGAGAGGACTAAATGCATATTATACAGTAAAAGAAAGACCAAATGTACCACAGAAGTTTCCAAGCTACCTTTATGCAGATGAAAAGGAATTCCCTTTTATGATAATGCAGCACCCAACTCATTAATTTGACAGAGACTTGACATTCTAGGGAATCTCATTTTAAGCTTTAATTTCTTTTATCTTCACTTTTCTCTGCAAATGGGTGTTAAAGATTAAATATTATTTTTTCCTCTTTTATTGTTATATCATGTATCCGTCTTATAATAATAGCTGTGATGCAAAACAAATTCAAAAGAACTGGTATTCCTTAATAAATTGACGAAGTAAATAATGTCAATTATTTATGTGTTCTCTGAATGAGTAAATTCCAGGGTCATTTCTCAAACTACAGAATCAAATAGGAAAATAATTCTGCTTCCTAAAACTGCAAAATAGAACATATGGCAGAGCTCAAATTAAGGTTAATCATGTGTCCTCCAATGTAAAAACAAAAGGAGAAACAAAACCCTCAAAGTTTATAGGTGACATTATGGCAAGACTAGTCAAACATGAGATTTAAAAAAGAAATCAATGAATGAGATTTTACTATAAAATATTTCCTATTGTTCAGGGCTAAAACATAGTATTAAACTCACAAATCACTTCTAAAAAATAAAAATAAATAAAATCAAGGAAAACAAACTATACTCAGTTCATTAATGAGATACTCACTGTTAGTTCATCTTCATCAGAATTGAAGAGATTATCAAGGTCAGTAAAAGACACAGCCAGGTCTGAGTCATAAATCAAACTTGTTGATGGAGGACGGGCATGACTAGCAGGGCGAGGAGCATCTACAAAAGTCAATCAGAAAAATAAAATTAAAACTGCTACTACTACACCTGTAATCTCAGCACTTTGGGAGGCCAAGAAGCGTGGATCACAAGGTCAGGAGTTCAGGACCAGCCTGGCCAAGATGGTGAAACTCCGTCTCTACTAAAAATACAAAAATTAGCCGAGTGTGGTGGTAGGCGCATATAATCCCAGCTACTCGGGAGGCTGAGGCAGAGAATTGCTTGAACCTGGGAGGCGAAGGTTGCAGTGAGCTGAGATCATGCCACTGTACTCCAGCCTGGGAGACAGAGCGAGACTCCGTCTTTAAAAAAAAAAAAAAAAAGGCCGGGCGCGGTGGCTCAAGCCTGTAATCCCAGCACTTTGGGAGGCCGAGACGGGCGGATCACGAGGTCAGGAGATCGAGACCATCCTGGCGAACACGGTGAAACCCCGTCTCTACTAAAAAATACAAAAAAACTAGCCGAGCGAGGTGGCGGGCGCCTGTAGTCCCAGCAACTCGGGAGGCCGAGGCAGGAGAATGGCGTAAACCCGGGAGGCAGAGCTTGCAGTGAGCTGAGATCCGGCCACTGCACTCCAGCCTGGGCGACAGAGCAAGACTCCGTCTCAAAAAAACAAAAAACAAAAAACAAAAAAAAACTGCTACTACTGACCACATAAGTACTATTCTGTTTAAATTAGACATATAACTTTAAGGTCATAAGGGGATTATGCAACAAGAAATTGCACTTTATTGTTTAAAGTCTAGAAAGTGTTTTTATAGAAAAAAAAGTTATAAATAAATGGTTATATTTTTCCCAGGAAGCTCACTATAAGGTCAAGTAATCCATAAAATAGCTAAGTACGCTACATGAATAATTAATGCATCAAACAAAAATATAAATGCCATTAGAAAAACAGAATTAAATACACACACATATTTGTAATTTTTTTTTTTTTTTTTGAGACGGGGTCTCGCTCTGTCACCACCAGGCTAGAATGCAGTGGTGCAATCACACCTCACTGCAGCCTTGACCTCTCGGGCTCAAGCAATCCTCCCACCCCAGTAGCTGGGACTACAGCAACATGACCCTATGCCCAGTTAATTTTTTTTTTTTTCCCCTCGAGTTGGGGTTTCGCCATGTTGCCCAGACTGGTCTTGAGCTCCTGGGCTCAAGCAATCCACCTGCCTCTGTTTCCCGAAGTGCTGGGATTACAGGTGTGACCACCTCACCTGGCCTATATTTTTCTATCTTTCTGAAATGTAAAGGAAGAACAGAACAATGATTAAGAGCTGACTCTTGGGCCAGACAGACTTTAATCTGAAGCCCAGCTCCACCACTAACAGTATGACCTTCGACAAATTACTTAATGTCTCTGTGCCTCAACACCAAAAATAAAATGTAATAGAATGTCAGTAATGTGCTTTGCCCAGTGCTAGGGAATATTCCAGGATAGGTAAGTAGGCCAAATAACCCAATTTGTTTCTGAGTTTTTTTTTTTTTTAAATGTATGTATTGTGAAATGGCTAAATCAAGCTACTGAACGTATTCATTACCTCATATACAGGTACTTTTTTTTTTTATGGTGAGAACACTTAAAATCTACTCTGAATTTTCAAATGTAATATCTATTATTAACTGTAGTAACCACAATTTACAATAGATCCCTTGAACTTATTCCTCCCAACTGAAATTTTGTGTCCTCTGGCCATCTACCATTCTCCCACCCCCAGTCTCTGGTAATCACCACTTTACTTTCTACTTCCATGAATCCAACTTTTTTTCTTTTTTCTTTTTTTTTTTTTTGAGACAGTCTCACTCTGTCGCCCATGCTGGAGTACAGTGGCACGATCTCGGCCCACTGCAATCTCTGTCTCCCGGATTCAAGCGATTCTCCTCCCTCAGCCTCCTAGTAGCTGGGACTACAGGCGTGTGCCACCAGACCCAGCTAGTTTTTTGTATTTTTTAGTAGAGACGGGGTTTCACCATGTTAGCCAGGATGGTCTTGATCTCCTGACCTCGTGATCCGCCCATCTCGGCCTTCCAAAGTGCTGGGATTACAGGTTTGAGCCACCGCGCCCGGCCACTGAAAGTACATTTTAAGTATTCTCACCACATACACACACAAAAGGTAAGTATGTAAGGTAATGCATATGTTAAATAGCTTGATTTGCCCATTCCACTTATATATATATACACACACACATATACACACACACACACATATATAATAATTCCAAGTGTTTGTTCACTGAAGACTTGACAGTACTTTGAAGCTTATAGTTGTGAGGTCATAATAGGAGACTAACAATTCTCCTCATACCAGTCTCCACTGTTTAAATTATAACTGAAAAAATGATTTAGAATAAGATAAACTATAATTGTGTTGTGACACAGAATATGAGTAAAATGTTTAAAAAAAGTAAATATATATATTTTGGGGTGTGTGTGTGTGTCTCGGCACTCTGTGTATATATACACACACACACACCCCGCCCCAAAACATCATGTTGTATACCATAAATATATGCAATTTTTACTTGTCAATTAAAAGAATAAATTACTTTAAAAGTTAAATGGGTTTTGTAAATGATTTACTATACTATGTCTCTCTATTCCATTCACAAGGAGTTTAAGTCAGACACATTCAAAGTGGAGTCTTCACCACTGTATTCCCAACACCCAAACAGTACCAACACATAACAGGTGTTAACTAAATATTTGTTAATGAGTGGCCTCAGAACAGCTCTCTTAACTTGTGTGTGTGGGAAGAAAATGACAACAAAATTCCAGTAAAGTTTAATTGAGAAATTGTGGTTTTAGATCTGAAGGACTGTAGGCAATGACCTTATCTCCTCATTTTACAGGTGAAAACTTTAAAACATTTTACTCATATTTATTCTATGTCACAACACAATCATAGTGGAGCTTATTCTAAATCATTTTTCAATTTTTATTTATTTATTTATTTATTGAGACAGAGTCTCGCTCTGTCACCCAGGCTGTGGTGCAGTGGCACAATCTTGGCTCACTGCAACCTCTGCTCTCGGGTTCAAACAATTCTCCTGCCTAATCCTCCCAGTAGCTGGGATTACAGGCACCAGGCACCACACATGCCTTATTTTTGTGTTTTTAGTAGAGACGGGGTTTCACCACGTTGGCCAGGCTGGTCTCGAACTCCTGACCTCAGGTGATTCACCTGTCTCGGCCTTACAGGTGTAAGCCATTGCGCCCAGCCCATCTTGGCTCACCACAACCTCCACTTCCTGGGTTCATGAGATGCTCCTGCCTCAGCCTCCCAAGTAGCTGGGACTACAGGCATGCACCACCATGCCCAGCTAATTTTTATTTGTTTGAGACAGAGTCTCGCTCTCTTGACAGGCTGGAGCGCAGTGACATGATCTCAGCGCACTGCAACCTCTGCCTCCCAGGTTTGAGCATTCTCCTGCCTCAGCCTCCCAAGGAGCTGGGACTACAGGCGCGTGCCTCCATGCCCAGCTAATTTTTGTATTTTTTTAGTAGAGACGGGGTTTCACCATGTTGGCCAGGATGGTCTCGATTTCTTGACCTCATGATCTGCCCACCACGGCCTCCAAAACTGCTGAGATTACAGGCGTGAGCCACTGCACCCTGTCTAATTTTTGTATTTTTTAGTAGGGATGGTGTTTCACTATGTTGGACAGGCTGGTCTCGAACTCCTGACCTCAAGTGATCCACCCACCTTGGCCTCCCAAAGTGCTGGGATTATGGGCGTGAGCCACCACGCCCAGATCCATTTTTCAATAGTTTAAACAATGGAGAGAGGTATGAAGAGAACTGATAGTCTTCTAATTATAACCCCCATAGCTATAGGCTTGAAAGCAGTGTCTTCAGAGAGCAAACACTTGGAGTTATGATGATGAAACACTCTACTGTCAACCAACTGGACATCTGTATCTTTCTCCTATTTTTTTCAAGTGTGTTTTTCCTGGATAGTATAACTATAGCCTTGGCATAGTATAATAATGGCCTTTCTCAATCACTTTCCAGTCAATATGTGCCTTCATTCTTTTACTTCCTTTCACATAATTCCCAGTAGAAGGGTGTGAGAAATCTATTACATAAAACTGAGTTTTTAATGGAAAACTATTTTTATATGTAAAAACAGGAAAGAGGTTGCAACAATTCAAAACACAAATTCTATCACTTGAACTTGCTTCTTCCAATAAAAGATAACCAATAAATCCATCATTTAAGAAAGATTCCTTTCTATGAAACATAATGAATTATACAAAAGGAGTATTAGAAGTCCAACAATATCAGATCAGTCTGTAGTAACAATCCTGGAAAGCAATATTTTGATTAGGAAATAAAGGTTTTACCTTGCTTGATAGAGGGACTAAATAATGACATAGCATCTTCTTCATGTGATAACACTGTTACACTAGATGTCCCATCTTCTACCTGCAAACAAATATTGCATGTTAGGCTGAAATATATGATTTACCAACAATAAAATCTACCAATTATTGAGGAGCTATGTGTCAGGCATCCGGCTAAGTGTTTAACATAATCACTGATTATTATAGTTAACAAGTGAGTAGTATGCTTATTATTATTTTTTTTTTGAGATGGATGCTCGCTCTATCACCAGGCTGGAGTGGAATGGTGCAATCTCGGCTCACTGTAACCTCTGCCTCCCAGGTTCAAGCGACTCTCCTGCCTTAGCTTCCCGAGTAGCTAGGACTACAGACCCATGCCACCACGCCCAGCTAATTTTTGTATTTTTAGTAGAGACGAGGTTTCACCACATTGACCAGGATAGTCTCAATCTCTTGACTCTGTGATCCGCACACCTCAGCCTCCCAAAGTGCTGGGATTATAGGTTTAAGCCACCACACCTGGCCTGTAGTATGTTTATTTTATAAATAAAAAAGTAAAGACTCTAATGTGCCCCAGAAAATACGGCTAATAAGTAGTGAGAGCTGAAATTTTATCCTAAATCTGTCAAATTCCAAAGTCCATGTTCTTTTTTTTTTTTTGAGACAGAGTCTCACTGTCGCCGAGGCTGGAGTGCAGTGGCATGATCTTGGCTTGCTGCAACCTACCCCTCCTGGGTTCAAGAGATTCTCCTGCCTCAGCCTCCAAAGTAGCTGGGATTACAGGCATTTGCACCACCACACCTGGCTAATTTTTGTATTTTTAGTAGAGACGGGGTTTCACCATGTTGGCCAGGCTGATCTCGTTCTCCTGACCTCAGGTGATCCACCCACCTCGGCCTCCGAAAGTGCTGGGATTACAGGCATGAGACACCACTGTGCCCGGCCAGTTCATGTTCTTTCTATTACACCTGCAGCCTTCCCAGCTACCACTACTCTCATACTTCCAAAAAGACAAAATTTCAAGTATCTGGCATATAGTAGGGCTAAGTAAAACTATGTGAAACTAATTCTTTGTATTAAATGTATTACTGGGGGCTGGGCACGGTGGCTCATGCCTGTAATCTCAACACTTTGGGAGGCCGAAGCGGGCAGATCACTTGAGGTCAGGAATTGAAGACCAGCCTGACGAACATGGAGAAACCCCATCTCTACTAAAAATACACAAAATTAGCTGGGCGTGGTGGTGCACAGCCTGTAATCTCAGCTACTAGGGAGGCTGAGGCAGGAGAATCACCTGAACCAGGGAGCCGAAGGTTGCAGTGAGTGGAGATCGCGCCATTGCACTCCAGCCTGGGCAACAAGAGTAAAACTCCGTCTCAAAAAAAAAAAAAAAAAAAAAAAAAAAACAACAACCCACACATATTATTGGACCCTTTTCATAACTTTACAGATTTCGGTTTTCTTTTTTTTTTTTTTTTTTTTTTGAGACGGAGTATTGCTCTGTCACCAGCCTGAAGCCCAGTGGCATGATCTCGGCTCACTGCAACCTCTGCTTCCTGGGTTCAAGCGAATTCTCCTGCCTCAGCCTCCCAAGTAGCAGGGATTACAGGCGCCCGCCATCACACCCAGCTAATTTTTGTATTTTAGTAGAGACAGGGTTTCACCATCTCGGCCAGGCTGCTCTCGAACTCCAGACCTAGTGATCCACCCACCTCAGCCTCCCAAAGTGCTGGATTACAAGCATGGGCCACTGTCCTGGCCAATTTTCATATTTTGTATTTAAGACATAATTCTTGTTTAGCAAAGTTATCTTAATCTTAACAAATTCTCATATATACTATATACTTGCACTTCATTTTTACTTTTAGGTGCAGTGTAAGTTCCTGAATCACATATTCAAAAATAGCACATATTTTTTATTTTTTATTTTTTATTTTTTTGAGACGGAGTCTCACGCTGTTGCCCAGGCTGGAGTGCAGTGGCGTGATCTCGGCTCACTGCAAGCTCCGCCTCCTGGGTTCACGCCATTCTCCTGCCTCAGCCTCCTGAGTAGCTAGGACTACAGGCGCCCGCCACCGCGCCCGGCTAATTTTTTGTATTTTTAGTAGAGACGGGGTTTCACTGTGGTCTCGATCTCCTGACCTTGTGATCCGCCCGCCTCGGCCTCCCAAAGTGCTGGGATTACAGGCTTGAGCCACTGCGCCCGGCCAAAAATAGCACATATTTTTTAAACTCAGTGATGTATATTCTGTTTTATCTTTGAAAACTGGTAATTCACTTACAACGTATTTTTAAATCACTGTCAAAATAGCCTACCTAAATGTCCTGATTTCCATTACGACAAAATTTAATACACCCTTTATCCAACTCAGAAACTTTTAAACAACAAAATATGTTCATTATCGGAGATCAGCTATAATCGGTACCATGTGCATTCAAAAAAATACACTTTTCTTTTTTTTCTTTTTGAGACGGGAGTCTCGCTCTCTCACCCAGGCTGGAGTGCAGTGGCCTGATCTCGGCTCACTGCGACCTCTGCCTCCTGGGTTCAAATGATTCTCCTGCCTCAGCCTCCTGAATAGCTGGGATTACAGGCACACACCACCATACCCACCTACTTTTTGTATTTTTATTAGAGACAGGGTTTCACTATGTTGGCCAGGCTGGTTTCGAACTCCTGTCCTCACATGATCCGCCTGCCTCGGCCTCCCAAAGTGCTAGGATTACAGGCATAAGCCACCGTACCCGGCCAAAAATACGTTTTTCTAAATAAATGATTACTCTTTCTATTCTAAGACAAAAGAAGTGAAATAATTGTGGTACTAAGAGTGTTACTATATGCAGTGCTACAAAATCAACAGTGACCTTTTGGTATACTGTGATTCCTCTTACCTTGTGTTTTTTTCCAGCTTCTCTCTCACTATTTTGTCTATCTTTTTTATCAGGAAAAAGGAATTCCTCATCTCCTTCAACAAATGCATATGGATCAATTTTAGGTTCTTGTTCTGCATCAGAGGCTATTGCTGAAAGATACTGGTTTTTAATTTGATATTGCTGCACTAATTCATCAGAAATTTTTAAAGGTTTCTTACATTGCACCATTAACCTGCATAAAAAAATTAAAAAAAATTAATTATCCACATAAGCATTAAAAATTTCCAAATGACATAAGTATCATAAGGTTTTTAGAACTACTTAAAGATTATCTAACCTGCAATCCCTTATTTCACAAATGAGGAGGCATGAAAATATTAAATAATTTGTTGAAGTCTAAAATTCACCCATAGAGAAATGGGGCCAAAATCCAAGTTTCCTAACTATATGATCTTTCCACCAAAATACGTTGTCTTTAGGTAATTCACGGTTCTCAAATCCTCAAGCACATTATTTTGTCCAAATCCATTCCCTGAAAGGGGCTCTTAAATCTAAACTGCTCCACGACAGTAACTCAAAGTGGGGGCTTTATAAAAGTGAGGTAAGATACTTTTAAACAATGTATACAAAGAAAGTGATTATGGTTTTTTGTTTTTTTTTTACTGCCATGAGTAGATACTTTAAGTTTTAAATTTTTGAAGGACTGATTTGTGTTTCATGAAAATAGCATTATTACTATTAATTGTGGCAAGATGTTTCACAATGTAAAGTGAAGTTTCAGTGCAAGTATCTGAGTTCTTTTCTAATCACATTGGCACATGAATTTTTAAGCTATTAGTCTTCTGCTTCAACACAGCAACTGAAAAACTGCTTCTCTTTATTCTCCTAAAATAACCAATAAAATGACAGGAGATGACAGAGTAAAAGAGAAGACAACAATGAAGTTGGAAAGATTAGCTAGTGGAAACTGACAGACCACAGAAAGCTAAAATCTAAGGATAAAAGAGGGACACCACAACAAGAATCAAGCTGATCTATACCAAAGAACCTTGGAAAGTATCAGGACTTTTTTCTCTCTGAAGACCCGACTGCTCGGTGAGTGTGAACACAGAATCATTAGCTTCTGGTTTGCATAAGACACGTTTAGACTCTCAAATTCCTATTCTCTTGCGTATACAAAGCTAAAGTTCTCAACCTGTCATAACAGCAGCTAGCAGCCAAGCTTATAGTCAGATCATATCCAGAATCTTGCAATGACTACTTCACTCTCAGAAAAAAACCAAAGTCTTTATATCATCCTATGAAAACTTCCCATAATCTTGTTCTTCTCCTCTCCAACTTCATCTTTTACTATTCTAGTCCTCTCTTATACTGCTTCCAAGGCCTTCCTTTATGTTCCTCAATGGGTTCCAGATCCATTCCCGGCTATTTCTTTTATTGGGAACATTCTGCTTCCAAATATCTGCATAGCCAACTCACTTCCTTCAAGTCTTTGTTTAAATGTCACCTCTCTCTGAGACCATAACTACCTTATTTAAAATAGCAATATGCCCATGCCCATTTGCCTCAATAATAATCCCCCTTAACCTGCTCTATTTTCCTGCATAGCATTTATCTTTTAACATATTACATAATTTATTAAGTTCATAGTTGACTGTCACACTAGAACATAAAAGCTCCACAAAGACAGGGGCTTACCTTTGTTCACTAATTTAGCACAGATGCCTAGAGTACCTGGTACATAATAGGTGTCAATACTTGCTAATGAATAAATGAAATCTAAAAATCACAGACTGAGATGTTTTTGCATTAGTACTACTAAAATACAGTATCTTGTACTCTGAAATTAACAATTTTTACACACTAGAAGGTACCAATGCCACTACTTATCTACTCTGAGTACTAAGACAAAAACTGTAAGATATGTAAGGTCTGGGAGCAATGAAGGTATCTGCACATTGCACATTCTTTGAGTGACAGGGAAATCACACCTTATTCATCTATTCACTAATGCCTAGCACTAGCAGCACGTGATCGCTTACAAACTAAGGGCAAAGCAGGCCATCAAAACAAAAACTGATTTCTAAACATGCTATCAAATGCTCAAATATATATCATTATTATTCCAAATATGCCCCAGATTTATCCCAAAAACTAAAATCCCAAGTATACAAAAACTTTCTTCTGTGGGAACATAATGTTAGCACACTGTCATTGGGGATATGTTTTATAATTAATCACCAGAATAGTTCTGTTGTATAAACAGATGAGTATCAAGTGTAGTTTTTTATCTCACCACATTAGACTCTAAATAACCGTTAGCTGAACTGTCTACCAAATTTCACTAATGCAAATCTTTTCAAAATAGTAATTCTAGCTACTTTGATACGTACTTTTCTTATTTAACACTTAAAATAATATGTTAAGATAAGAAGCAAAGGGTATTATCCCTTACTTTGATGTGGAAATTATGTAAAATCAAGGGCTTTGCCAAGGTCACACAGTGGCAAAGTCAGAGACGAAAAAGATTTTAAGTATTCATATTCAAATAACTATTCTTAGGGAAGAAAGTATAAGAAATCTCCCTTCCCCCAGCCTGAAAGACACTACTGCTCTTTGTAGAGACAAATAAAACAACTCTGTGTTTCATATTAAGTTGTCGTCTGGCAGAAGTATAAAAACCTTCACACTGTTTACGTAAGTAGTTGCTAGACTACTGTGCAGTAACATTATTAAAAAAACCAATTCTACTGCACAGGGCTCTATTAAAATAAAAATGAGTAAACCAAATGCATTACCTAAATATGACTTTTTGTTATTTTATTGAATCATTCTCACAGACATTAGGATGTGCAAAGAATTTAAATGTAGTCAATTTCAAGAGGATCAAGACACAATAAATTTTAAAATATAAATCATTTACATTATACATTCTATATTTAAAGCTGATAAAAAATAGAATTAAAAATTGTTACTTTTAAGAGATGCCAGATAAAAAACTCTAATTACCATACTGTCAACATCAATTATATAGTACACATACACTTTTAGAATACGAATAACCTCTCCTTTCCTCAAACGAACTTTCACATACAGCCAAATAATTAACTACAGACACAGTTTCAATTAGACATAAAGCTAAATACAGACAAACTGCAAAAAGATCAGGTACAGCCATGAACAGCAAGTGCTGCAAGGCCCAAAGCAAATTTAAATTATATTATTCATTAATTCATCTCCTTCCTTTTACTATGACAATAACATATTATCCTGAAATGTACTCATATATAATTTAACATCGCTTACGGTAGCATATGCTGTTATGCCTTTATTCAATAAAAATTCTTCCAGATGAGGTATGACAGTTTTTAAGGATTGACAATTATAGAAGCAGATAAGCTATAGACGGGAAGTTAAGAAACGAATGCAACAATGTCAAAATCTCCCCACCACTTTTTTTCTTTTTTTTTGTTTTGAGACAAGGTCTTCTTGCTCTGTCACCCAGGCTGGAGTACAGTGGCGCGGTCTCAGCTCACTGCAACCTCCACCTCCGGAGCTCAAAGTATCCTCCCTCTTCGGCCTCCTGAGTAGCTGGGACTACAGGCGTGTACCACCACACTTGGTTGGTTTTTTATGTTTTGTAGAGACAGGATGTCACTATATTGCCCAGGCTGGTCTTGAACTCCTGGGCTCAAGTGATCCTCCCATTTTTGCCTCCCAAAGTGTTGGGATTACAGGTGTGAGCTACTGTGCCCAGCCTAAAATCGCCCACTTTTTAAATGGTACTTTTTTCTATTACCATCTCCTATATTCAGAATCAATCCTTAAACTGAGTCAAGGTCACTGTCAAAGGAAAGCTTTATTGCATTAAAATAAAACAGGAAATATAGAAGACTTACTTAAAAGATTTAGGGTACAGTAAAATCAAAACAGGTTTATTTCATCACAGGCTTCCTTCTGTGAAAGTCATTCAGAACTACCTTTTAGAGATCAAATAATGCATTCTATAACAATATACATACAAATCTGGTATATCACTAATACAACATTGGAGTTAATTATATTGATGAACATCATGGTATATCCTGATATACTTTGGCCACAGAATAAAACATGTAAAGAACTATGCTCAAATACAGTTCTTTCTTTGCTCAGGGTTGAGACAGGTTTCCCTCTAAATCAGAATAACGGACTAAACCACCACAAATTCTTCTAAAACTAAGTGCTAAACCCATGAAAAAAGATACAATGTTTCTTGCCAGAAATTTTGCTGTCTTTAAAATTTATACGGTTCTTAGCCTCTATTCTGAAATACATACTATCATTAATTAATACAGAAACTAAAAAGAATTAGAAACAAAAAAAGATATTTGTCACATGTATCTTATATATGGGTTATGCTGTGTTCCATTCCAACCTCTCCTTCCCCACAAGTAAATTCTAACAAATTAGAGGAATTTTACTTTTAAAAACATAGTCAATGAAAAGTTAAACATAAAACTTCTACACATGAAAGTCTAAGAAAAAGGGTACTTAGAAATGATAAATTCTATAACTCTATACTAGTTAGGTAGCCGTCACCACCTAAAACTGCTGATCAGAAAAATCAAGAGGGCTGGGTGCAGTGGCTCACATCTGCAATCCCAGTGCTTTGGGAGGCCAAGGTAGTAGCATCACCGGAGACCAGGAGTTCAAGACCAGCCTGGACAACATAGCGAGATCCTGTCTCTCAAAAAAAAAAAAATTAGCTGAGGGGTGTTGTCACATGCCTGTAGTCTCACCTTCTTGGGAGGCTAAGGAAGATGGATGGCTTGAGCCCAGGAGCTCAAGGCTGCAGTGAGCCGTGATCATGCCACTGCACCATAGCCTGGGTAACAGCGCAAGATCCTCTCTCTTATAAAAATAAAAAATAAAAATCAAGAGTACAAATTTCTTTCACTAACCCACTATTATGGAAGGACAGTGCCACCTTTCAACGGCAATCAATGGAAACATTTATTTATACCAAACAGAAAATGTAGTTTCACTTAACATAAATAAAACAAAGCTTTGAATTTCTGCTACTGTAATTTTCTATGAAGTCACACACCTATAAAGGTTCCACTATTACAAATCCACTAATTCTTTGTTTCTACTGATGCATTCTTGTCCTTTTGCATTGTATATCTACTCTGGATTATTAACAGTCCCCTCTATTAAGTTTCAGACATTATCCCAACTGCCTGATGGAATCTCTCAGCAGGTACCTCAAACTGCATTCACATTTTTACAATGTACTCACATTACATGCACATAGCTAAAGTCATGTAGTACAAAAAGATGAAAAGCCTAAGTATCTCAATCTCTCTCCTTCAAGATAACAAGTACTATTTCTATCATCTAATTAAGGTGGAAAAAAACCTACGTATACGCCAGCATATATGTATGCACATATGTACTTTGTTCCTCATCTACATACAGAGCTTCCCATATCAGCCTACACAGATTTCCCTTAAGTGGATATGTCATTATTATTTAGCCAGGCCTTCATTATTTAGCAAGACCTTATTTTCATAAGGTATATCCATAGTTTCTGTTTTTTGTTTTTTTGTTTTTTGTTTTTTTTTTTTGAGACAGAGTCTTGCTCTGTTGCCCAGGCTGGAGTGCAGTGGCATGGTCTTGGCTCACTGTAACCTCTGGCTCCCAGGTTCAAGCAATTCTCCTGCCTCAGCCTCCTGAGTAGCTGGGATTACAGCTGCCTAACACCACGCCCAGCTAATTTTTTGTATTTTTAGTAGAGACAGGGTTTCACCATGTTGGCCAGGCTGGTCTGAAACTCCTGACCTCATGATCCACCCACCTTGGCCTCCCAAACTGCTGGGATTACAGGTGTGAGCCACCACGCCCAGCCTAGGTATATCAATAGTCATTCCAAGGTACTTCTATTTAGAAATGCTACTTTAAAAAAAAAAATCAGAAAAATTATGTTTGGTAAGATTTAGCCTAAAGTGGGTAAAAACAATGGTAGAGACACCTTCAAACCTATTCTTTATCTTTCCACCTCATGAACTAAATATGCTTGGCCTTAAACTCTCCTGTTATTCCCCTACTTTACTATTCAACTGGTTGCAAAGTTCTTCAAAATATATTCCACAGCATCTATAACACTCATACATCCCTGCTACTTCTAATTTCCTAGTGTCAGCCTCACATCACTTTCTCTATGAGTTGCTCAAACATGTCCAAATTGATCTCTTTTCATACAAACGTACCTTTTCATTTCAAGCAACCTTTCAATAACATTACTTGGTGAGTTTTTCCAAAATCCTTATTTTCCAAAACTTGTTATTTTATCTCACTCAATACTTGAAACAGCTCCCCCATCATCTCAAGGATAATACATAAACTTATGAATACTATTCTGCTATTCCATTCCATAGTCCTACGCTTTTCAGGTCTCATTTCTCATCATGACACACCAAACTACTAAGGAACACCCCTATAATCTAACCATACCAAACTACATAAAGCTTCTGCATCTTCATAAATGGAATTATTCCCCACTCTGTGTCTGTACTATATTTTAGTTATAGCTCTATCAGATAATATGTTATTTTCCAATAGACTAGAATTTCATTTACAATCAAGAGCTAAATTTATTTTATACACCAACAGTGCCCCCACAGCATACTGCATAAGAGAAACTTCAGTTTTATTCAAACCGATAAAGAAATACCTTTTAAGAATATGAATTTAAAAAGAAAGATAATATTCCTGAGATACAAAATGCAGAGGACTTGCAACAGCCCTCTAATTAACTTCATTAAAATTAACTGCTGGCCGGGCGCGGTGGCTCAAGCCTGTAATCCCAGCACTTTGGGAGGCCGAGACGGGCGGATCACGAGGTCAGGAGATCGAGACCATCCTGGCTAACACGGTGAAACCCCGTCTCTACTAAAAAATACAAAAAAAAAAAACTAGCCGGGCGCGGTGGCGGGCGCCTGTAGTCCCAACTACTCGGGAGGCTGAGGCAGGAGAATGGCGTGAACCCGGGAGGCGGAGCTTGCAGTGAGCTGAGATCCGGCCACTGCACTCCAGCCTGGGCGGCAAAGCGAGACTCCGTCTCAAAAAAAAAAAAAAAAAAAAAAAAAAATTAACTGCTAAACATTTAAATGCACTTTCAAAACTCAAAGAATGGAAAAATAATAATGGATATTTACAATGACTAGGTGACAGAAATTCACCAATTTACTAATATAAACAAATGAGGCTTCTGAATGGATTACTCTATGACTAAAAAGGTGTTTGATCATATTACATCTTTAAAATTATAAGTGCTTCCAGAAAGAATTTAAGAAGGTTGTTTAAATGCCATCAAAAGAGGGCCAGGCGCAGTGGCTCACTCCTGTAATCCCAGCACTTTGGGAGGCCGAGGCGGGTGTATCACCTGAAGTTGGGAGTTCGAGACCGGCGTGGCCAACATGGCGAAACCCGTCTCTACTAAAAATACAAAAATTAGCCAGGTGTGGCGGCGCATGCCTGTGATCCCAGCTACTCAGGAGGCCAAGGCAGAAGAATCACTTGAACCTGGGAGGTGGAGGTTGCAGTGAGCCAAGGGCAACAAGAGCGAAACTCCATCTCAAAAAACAAAACAAAACAAAACAAACAAACAAAAAAAGCCTTCAAAAGAGAGTAACAATAATTCATTGAATTTATTTTAATGACAGGGAACATATCTAACTTTGTCAATTGGCTGTACCACTTTCTACAAGGAGACGACTATTATTTTGATCCTTATGACATCACATCTCAAGCAATATTAACAGTAGGTAATAAATTATCCAGTTATTCCAACAAAATCCTTTTTACTATGGGGAAAAAAAAGCATTTTTGTTTCAGCATAATAAAAGACCATGCCTGCCGGGCGCGGTGGCTCACACCTGTAATCCCAGCACTTTGGGAGGCCGAGGCCGGCGGATCACGAGGTCAGGAGATCAAGACCATCCTGGCTAACACAGTGAAACCCCGTCTCTACTAAAAATACAAAAAATTAGCCAGGCGTGGTGGTGGGCGCCTGTGGTCCCAGCTACTCGGGAGGCTGAGGCAGGAGAATGGTGTGAACTCAGGAGGCGGAGCTTGCAGTGAGCGGAGATTGTGCCACTGCACTCCAGCCTGGGTGACAGTGAGACTCCGTTTAAAAAAAAAAAAAAAGACCATGTCAAGTATCTGACCCTAGTATGGAGTGACTAAAGTAGCATGGGGAATCTCCCCGATGAAGTCAATCAGTAAACATGCTGACCTTTCTAGTAACTATTATTTTAGAGTTCAAATTTCTGTTACAAGTTATTCATTATATTAGAGTACCTTAACAC
The DNA here is from genome assembly GCF_024542745.1 of Macaca thibetana thibetana. Lineage (NCBI taxonomy): Eukaryota > Metazoa > Chordata > Mammalia > Primates > Cercopithecidae > Macaca > Macaca thibetana. The sequence continues at coordinate 34,868,493 of NC_065593.1, forward strand.
TTTTAACACTTCGAGCTGGATAATTTTTTGTTATGGGAGATTATCCTGTGCACTGTAAGATATTTAGCAGCATCTCTAATCTCTACTTACTAGGTGCCAGTAGCATACCCCAAGTTGATAATAAAAAATGTCTCTGGACATTGGCAAATGTTACCTGGGGATGGGGCTGGAAGGATATAAAATTGCCCCAGTTGGGAAATACTACACAGAATAATAATTCCAGGAAAAGGACAGAATCATCCACATGATTATTTTTAAAATCAAACTTTTAACATACCAAGTATAGAACAATTACATTCCATAAATGCTTCTCAGTTAACATAGCAGCTAAACCTTTGATGGTTCACCTTTTGGATATTTACCATATCAACTAATCTGTTATCATACTACAAAAACAAAGCTTATATCTAGAAGTGAATTGTGGCCAGGCGCAGTGGTTCACACCTGTAATCCCAGCACTTTGTGAGGCTGAGGTACGTGGATCACCTGAGGTCAGGAGTTCGAGACCAGCCTGACCAACATGGTGAAACCTTGTCTCTACTAAATACAAAAAATTAGTCGGGTGTGGAGGTGCATGTCTGTAATCCCAGCTACTTGGGAGGGTGAGGCAAGAGAATTGCTTGAACTTAGGAGGCAGAGGTTGCAGTGAGCCAAGACTGTACCATTGCACTCCAGCCTGAGCAACAAGAGCAAAACTCCATCTCAAAAAAAAAAGAAAAAAAAAAGTCAACTGTGACATGATACACATTTCAATAACTAGTATAACCAAAACAATACTCACATAAGACATATCATTAAAATTAAAACCCTTTTATTCAATCTTTTTTTTCCTTATCTATAAGGCAGAAAAAAAGGGTGACAAGGAATAGGCAAAGCATATTATTTCCTTACCTTACATAATTACAATCCAGTACCACTCTACCCCGCATGCTACTTTTCTACACTATGCTTCCTCCTTCTCATTCTTATTCAGTGAGAAAAATGTCAAATAATTTTAGAACGGATTTTTTTTTTTTTTGAGACGGAGTCTTGCTCTGTCGCCCAGGCTGGAGTGCAGTGGCCAGATCTCAGATCACTGTAAGCTCCGCCTCCCAGGTTTACGCCATTCTCCTGCCTCAGCCTCCCGAGTAGCTGGGACTATAGGCACTCGCCACCTGGCCCGGCTAGTTTTTTGTATTTTTTTTTCAGTAGAGACGGGGTTTCACCGTGTTAGCCAGGATGGTCTCGATCCCCTGACCTCGCGATCCGCCCATCTTGGCCTCCCAAAGTGCTGGGATTACAGGCTTGAGCCACCGCGCCCAGTCTACAACAGATTTTAAGGTTAAACTGTATTAACTTCTAAAAGACCTTCATTTTGCCCACAAAAACTCACTATTAAAGTTTTTAAAACCAAAAAAAATTCATACCACCACATTTTTACACACATTAAATAAGAAAATATAACCTGGAAATAAAACAAGTTTTAAAATAGTATTTTAGGGCCACACTGTCATTTCATTCACCCAAACATTTGCTGAATTTCTATTGTGTACCTACAATTGTTCTAAGGGGGTATGTGTGTTTGTGCTAGAAGAATACAGCAGTAAACAAGACAAGACTCCTTGCCCTCATAGAGCTTGCATTCTAATAGGGAAAAGACCATTAGCAAATACATAATATAATTTCAGATACATGCTAAGGAGAAATTAAAAGCAGTGCACAGGACAGGCAGTGATTTGGGAGAGAAAGACCATAGTTTAGATAAAACGGTCAGGAAAATCCTCCCTGAGAAGATAACTTTTGAGCAGCACTGAATGGTAAGAAGGGATAAGCAGTTCACCCTCTTTATAATCCAATTCTAAAAGGCCGTGAGGAATAAGCTTGGCTTTTTGAATAATTTATCAAGGATGCTGGTGTAGCTAAATCAGGAGACAGGAAGGATACCAGTAGGTAACATGGGTGAAGAACGAGGTAGGCAAGAGACTGCATACAATCTTACAGATCAGGAGAAAGGGTATGGATTTTACTCTAAGTGTAAAGGGAAACTATGGGAGGAATTTAAGCAAATAAGTAAGGCAATATTTTACTTGCAATGATTACCCTCACTGCTGTGTAGAGAATACGTGTAGAATAGAAACAAGGAGACTAGTAATATCAGGCAAGAGCTGAGGCTGGCTTAGACTTACGTTACATTTACCATGAGTAAGACTAAGATTTTTTTAAGGTTTGTTTCTAAGACATCATTGACTTTTTTTTTTTTTTTTTTTTGAGACGGAGTCTCACTCTGTTGCCCAAGCTGGAGTGCAGTGGCATGATCTCTGCTCACTGCAACTTCTGCCTCCCGGTTTAAGGGGTTCTCCTACCTTAGCCTCTGAGTATCTGGGATTACAGGCACATGCCACCACACCCAGCTGATTTTTGTATTTTCAGTAGAGACAGGGTTTCACCATGTTGGCCAGGCTGGTCTGGAACTCCTGACTTCAGGTGATCCACCCGCCTGGCCTCCCAAAGTGCTGGGATTACAGGTGTGACCTACCACGCCCAGCTCTAAGACGACATTTACTTTCAAGAGACCTGCTGACTATTAAGTAAGCTCACTGTCTTTCATAATCCCTAAGAGTATACTGATCTCTCTCAATTTATAATCCAGATTAATTTTAATTAAAAATAAAATCATGGATGGGCACAGTGGCTTGTGTCTGTAATCCCAGCACTTTGGGAGGCTGACACAGACTGATCACTTGAGGTCAGGAGTTCAAGACCAGCCTGGCCAAAATGGTGAAACCTGATCTCTACTAAAAGTACAAAAATTATCTGGTCATGGTGGCGCACGCCTGTAATTCCAGCTATTCTGGAGGTTGAGGCACAAGAATTGCATGAACCTGGGAGGCGGAAGTTGCAGTGAGCCGAGACTGTGCCAATGCACTCCAGCCTGGGTGACACAGTAAGACTCTGTCTCAAAATAAATAAAATAAAATTAAAATACTTTTAGATTCAAAAGGCCAGATGAAGCACAGGACTCATCTGCTAAAATGACAATAAAAGCATTTTAATTTACTATTATTTTTAAAGAAACAGGGTCTCATTGCTGCCCAGGCTGGAATACAGTGGCTATTCATAGGTGCAATCCCACCACTATCAGCATAGGAGTTTTGACCTGCTCCATTTCCATCCTAGACTGGTTCACCCGTCCTCAGGCAACCTGAAGGTCACCATACTGATGCTGAACTTGATGCAGACACTCAATCGGCCCAGTGCACAGCAGCCCGGAACTCCTGGGATCAAGCAATCCTCCTCACACAACCATAGCACTCGGCTAGGTATTTTAAAAGAGAATAAATCTCTAACAGTAGAAAAAATGAGAGAGAGGCTATAAATAGACCAGATGTTTCACTAAGTCTCACAGGGAAGCTCAAATAAGATAAAATACAGCAGAAAATGTTCACAACCTAGAATATGCAAAAGAAGGGATTATAGGCCAACTACATAAACAACAGGAGAGTCTAATTGCCTGGGAAAGTCAGAAAAAATCTGGACTTAAATTTCTAGACAGATATGAGAAAAAGGGTTACTTTGGTCACACTGCCTATGGGGTTAGCCCAGCTCTGCAAGGAGGAGTAAAAAAAAAAAGAGGAGGAGGGAAAAAGAAAAAGGAGAAGGGGACAGGAACCAGAAGAAAAACATAAATGAGAAAAAGAGCTGAAAATGGGGCAACAAGAAAAGTTCCTTTTTAAGGAAAATGAATAAACTACCTGTGAAAATAAGTATAACATCCTCTTCATTCTGGAATTCTAGGAATGGTTGCCTTCCCTTCCAAAAATTCCCTATCCAATTATCATAAAGCGAATTATCTGACACCTACACATATTACATACTAAAGTATTTATTGAATGAGCAAGGCCCACCAGTCAACAAGCTCTACCTATATACAACATTTCCAATCACCCTATCTATTCTCTGACATTAAAATATATATAGACAGGCCAGGTGTGGTGGCTCATGCCTGTAATCCCAGCACTTTGGGAGGCTGAGGCCAGTGGATCACTTGAGGTCAGGAATTCGAGACCAGCCCGGCCAACATGGTGAAACCCCGTCTCTATTAAAAATACAAAAATTAGCCAGGCATGGTGGCATGCACTTCTAGTCCCAGCTACTTGGGAGGCTGAGGCAGGAGAATTGCTTGAACCCGGGAGGTGGAGGTTGCAGTGAGCTCAGATCACACCACTGCACTCCAGCCTGGGAGACAGAATGAGACTCCATCTCAAAAAAACAAAAATGAAATAATAATAACTATCAGGTCGAGCGCAGGGGCTCACGCCTGTAATTCCAGCACCTTGGGAGGCTGAGGCCAGTGGATCACTTGAGGTCAGGAGTTCGAGACCAGCCTGGCCAACATGGTGAAATCCTGTCTCTATTAAAAATACAAAACTTAGCCAGGCATGGTGGCACGCACTTGTAGTCCCAGCTTGGGAGACTGAGGCAGGAGAATTGCTTGAACCCAGGAGGTGGAGGTTGCAGTGAGCTCAGATCACACCATTTTACTCCAGCCTGGGAGACAGAATGAGGCTCCATCTCAAAAAAATAAAAATGAAATAATAACAATTAGGTCAGGTGCAGTGGCTCACGCCTGTAATCCCAGCACTTTGGGAGGTAGAGGCAGGTGGATCACAAGGTCAGGAGATCAAGACCATCCTGGCTAACAAGGTGAAGCCCCATCTCTACTAAAAATACAAACAATCAGCCGGGCGTGGTGGCACGTGCCTATAGTCCCAGCTCCTCGGGAGGCTGAGGCAGGAGGGTCGCTTGGACCTGGAGGGTGGAGGTTTCAGTGAGTCGAGATAGCGCCACTGCACTCCAGCGTGGGTGACAGAACAAGACTCCATCTCAAAAACAAAAACACAAAAAACAATCAGAAGTATGACAAGAAGAATCTGAGCAAAGAACAAGACCAAAATAAAGTAATTCTAGAGAAAAACAAAATCACAGAACATCAAACAAAGGAATGTCATTAAAAAAAAATCAGTTGAGAATGTTTTTAAAACATGAGAAACAAAAATTCAGAATTCAAGAAAGTTGAGAATCCCCTGAGAAAACAGAGCACCATCTAAAACATGGAAGTTTTAAAAATAATTTTTAAGGAGATCGTATTATCTAAGAAATAGAGAATTTCCAAATTGCAGAACAAAAGCCTTCAAAATGAGTTAGCCCTTGGTTGGCACAGTGGCTCACGCTTGTAACCCCAGCAATTTGGGAGGCTGAGGCGGGGGCGGCGGGGGTGGGGGGATCATGAGGTCAGGAGATTGAGACTATCTTGACTAACACTGTGAAACTCCGCCTCTACTAAAAAATGTAAACAATTAGCAGGGTGTGGTGGCACACGCCTACAGTCCCAGCTACTCGGGAGGCTGAGGCAGGAAAATGCATGAACCCGGAAGGCAGAGCTTGCAATGAGCGCAGATCATGAAACTGCACTCCAGCCTGGACGAGAGCGCGAGACTCTGTCTCAAAAAAAAAAAAAAAAAAAAAAAAAAAAAAGAAAGAGCCCTTCAAGTGCCCATCACAAGGACTGGAAAAAAGATCATTATACCTACTACACATATTCTTGTGAAATTTCTAAAGCTAAGAGAAGACCTTAAAAGCCTCACAGAAGTAAGAGATCACATGTTTTTTTAAATAAGCAAGAATGAAACTCATTATTACACATTTCATCCGAAGTTTGAGATACTAGAAGACAGTAAAGCAATGCCTATGAGTTCAAGGGGGAAATTATTTCCAATTATGAAACCAACATGTAATCAAATTATCAATCCAAGCATGAGGGCAAAATATCAGATCATTTTCAGAAATACAAGGATGCCAAATTTATCTCCCACTCTTCCCTTTCACCCCCTCCCCCCAAGGAAGCTAGATATTCACCAAGAAAATAAGGGCGAAACCAAAAAGAAGCCACTAGTTATAAAAAAAATTGTGGTATTAACTTGAGTCTAATCAAAATGAAATCCTAGAGAGCTGAAAACAAGTCTAGAAAGCAATTGGTTCACATTATAACAGAAATAAGAAAGTATTAAACTCCATATAATAGTTATATTATCTGGAGTAATCTGATATTGAGGAAAAAAGCTACATTAAAAAATAAACATAAATAATGAAAATGTGACATTTTAAGCAAATAAAGTCTAAGACATTATTTAACCTATTAGTAGCATTTAAGCAATAAGAAAGTAATTAACTGAAAAAAAAAGGTAATTCACTGACAATGATCTGATAAAGGAGGAACTGTAATCTTTGTACATTCCTTGGCCTTGCACTAATAAATAGGTAGACAGTTCTATTGAGCATAATCGTATTTTATTGGTTGATTTTCATCTTTTAGAAAAATTTGTATATAAAAGAATTATTATTAGACAGACTATAAATGTATTTATAACAACATAGAAAGTCAAGGGATACCTGGAAAAAAGCCTTCTTCTGCCCAAAGTACAACATTAATACAGTGAACAAAGAAGGCAAACCACCGATGGAGGAAGATACCTACAGCACATAAAACTAATGCAGGATTAATACCCAGACATGCAAAGAATACATCAGAAAAAAAGAAAAGAAAAATGGACTAAAAAATACAACGAATAGGCAAGTCAGAGAAGAGGAAACCTAAATACCCCCAAAACATTTTAAATGATGCTCAATCTCACTAGAAATCTGGAAGACACGTATTTAGACAATGAGATGACATTTTGCGTGCTGTAGATTACTGAAATTAAATCTCATAATACCAACTATAGAGGAAAACATAGTGTAACAGCCATTCCCATATACTGATGTTTCATGAGGGTTTAAACCATATACCAGTTGCGGAAAAGCAACTGGGCAACAACCCTTAATGCTGAAAATGGACATAGCCATGTTGAAAAAGGCTTTTAGATATATTTCCTAAAGAAATTCTTATACAAGTACACAAGGAAATGTGTACCAAACAAAATGGAAAATGTTAGGGTGAAAAACTGAAAATAACCAACATATCTATCTTTAAGAGTTTAGATATTTACCATATGTTCATAAGGAAATACCATAAAGCAACTAAAATAACTAGAGCTACATGTATAAAAACATGTACTGAAATAATAAGTACCAATTCAGGCTGGGTGCAGTGGCTCATGCCTGTAATCCCAACACTTCAGGAGGCCGAGGTAGGTGGATCACTTGAGGTCAGGAGCTCGAGACCAGCCTAGCCAACATGGTGAAACCCCATCTCTATTAAAAATACAAAAATTAGCTGGGGGTGGTGGCGCACACCTATAATCCCAGCTACTTGGGAGGCTGAGGCAGAAGATCGCTTGAACCCGGAGGTGAAGTTTCAGTGAGCCTAGATCATGTCTCTACACTCTAGCCTGGGTGACAGAGACTCTGTCTCGGGGGGGAAAAAAAAAAAAAGTACCCGAATTCAGGACAGTGGAAGGAAGACTGGAAGAAGAAAAACAGTACATAGGAATTCTAACTGTATGTAAAATTCTTAAAGTGGCTGATGTACAAGTGTACAAGTGTTTACATATTATTTTCTCCACTTTTTGTGGCTAAAGTTATTTCATAATAAAGAAGTTCCCTGAGGAAAAAACACAGTAAAGGAATAATGCAAAGTTAATACTCAATGAATTTATTCTTGTAAATCCTACCTTGAATCCAATACTGAGTCCTAGTATTAAGAACTTGCATCACTTCCACCCTTAAATTATAATGGTGACTATTAAAAAAAATACATACTCTGTAACTGATGTTACACTTTCCTGTCCAAAAGGTCCAACTGGATCATCCTTGAATTTATCACTTGGAAGTTGAGGTGGTAAAAACTCTACATCTTTTTTCTTTGGGACCTTGTAATACTTCCAGGCTATATTGGCTTCATCTTCTTCCAAGTTTACTGCTGTACCAACATATACTGTAGGTTCTACAGCTTCCTGATATTGAGGTGGGAAAGACTGGGACAAACTGTCTATCCTATCTTCCATTGGTTTAGAAGGAACCAAGGGATCTGGTGTTGGCATTTGATAAAAATGTTGACTCTGAGGAGTTGAAGGTGTTTTAGTCACTCCTTCATCAACCACATCACAAGGGTGAGGACTAAGTGGGGGTGGTTGAGGTGAGTTTGCCAGTTCGGTGCCATGCATCTGAGGAGTCTTTGCTACATCATTAGTTCGGATATTTGAAAATCTCACTTGACTGTCTGGAGCAGAGATCACAAGTCTTTGGCTGGCTGAATCTGTGTCCATGCCAACATCATCACTAACAGACACACGATGGTGAAAAGGGGTCAAGGGGCGTTTCTGTGGCTTTTCACTCTTTTCTTGCTTCTCATTGGTCTTGTGCTTAGGAAGTATTTGTTGTTGCTGACCTAAAGATGGTGCCTGTCCTTGTTGTCCAGCATTTCTTGACTTGAGATTTTTGTGCCTGAAAAGTTAAAATAAAGGTTTCATATTTACAGTATCACTATTATGGCAAAGTATAATACCAGTTAACAGTATTAGACACGTCAGTTATCATTTGTTTTTCACATATAATCCTAAAAGTAATTTGAATTTAAAAGAGGAAAAAATACTTTGCTCGTGACCTAAATAAAATACAAGAGTATGCAAAAAGATTCATAAAAACCAATTCTCTCATGCTCATTTAATAGTCATGTGATCGGATAGCCAAAGATTATGTCTTATATGATTTAAATATTTTAGTATCTAATTTAAATACAGAAGTAAGATTCCAGTTAAGGTTAAAAGGTATAACAAGGCTTGAAATTTACTCATTTCTAAATGTACCTGATATTTCCTGTTAGTAATTATTATAAATTAATGGCTTGGCTAAGCGTAGTCATCACCTACAATCCTACAGCAACTGGCTAGAAAGTGTATTCTACTCTACTGAACAGAAGTTACATCAGTCTGGGAAGTGCTAGAATTGACTGACTGATGGGCCTCACACAATATCTACCTTATCCAAATACTTAGCACTAAAAAAAAAAGAATAAGCTGACTAGAAAAGGGAAATAAAAATGCCTAAAATAATTTCTTCCTCATAATTTAAAGCAATTCTAAAATGAAGAACTTAAATGATATACCTAAACATCAAATAATTTTGCTAAGTTTAAGATTTCTAGGCTGGGCACGGTGGCTGACGCCTGTAATCCCAGCACTTTGGGAGGCTGAGGTGGGTGGATCACCTGAGGTCAGGAGTTTGAGACCAGCTTGGCCAACATGGTAAAATCTCGTCTCTACTAAAAATAAAAAATTAGCCAGGTGTGGTGGCACGCGCCTGTAGTCCCAGCTAATTGGGAGGTTGAGGCAGGAGAACAGCTTGAACCCAGGAGGCGGAGGTTGTAGTGAGCTGAGATTGTGCCACTGCATGCCACTGCACACCAGCCTGGGTGACAGAGCAAGACTCCATCTCAAAAAAAAAAAAAAAAAAAAAAAAAAAGATTTCATTTCCAAACGTAATGAGATATATATACTTATAATATTATGTTTACACTAAGAAACTTTTTTTTTTTTTTGAGATGGAGTTTTGCTCTTCTTGCCCAGGCTGGAGTGTAATGGCATGATCTCGGCTCACTGCAACCTCTGCCTCCCAGGTTCAAGTGATTCTCCTGCCTCAGCCTCCCTAGTAGCTGCGATTACAGGCATGTGCCATCACACCCAGCTAATTCTGTATTTTTAGTAGAGACGGGGTTTCTCCATGTTGGTCAGGCTGGTCTCGAACTCCCGAACTCACGTGATCCGCCCTCCTCGGCCTCCCAAAGTGCTGGAATTACAGGCATGAGCCACCATGCCCAGCCAAGAAACTTTTAAAATGTGGTAAGATATGGAGTTTACACATTCAGTATTCATTACGTTTTTCTTTTTAAATTTTACTTTTTCATTGAATCAGAGCTATCCAGAAAGAGTATTAAAAAGCAGTGACAGGCACTTATTTGAAAAACTCTCTGTTGAAAAGACATGCTGAGACACCTTTTTTTTTTTCTGGAGACCGAATCTCACTCTGTTGCCAGGCTGGAGTGCAGTGGTGCAATCTTGGCTCACTGCAATCTCCGCCTCCCAGGTTCAAGAGACTTTCCTGCCTCAGCCTCCCAAGTAGCTGGGACTACAGGTGCATGTCACCATACCCAGCTGATTTTTGTACTTTTAGTAGAGACGGGGTTTCACCACGTTGGCCAGGATGGTCTCGATCTCTTGACCTCGTGATCCGCCCGCCTTGGCCTCCCAAAGTGCTGGGATTATAGGCGTGAGCCACTGCGCCTGGCCGAGATACTTTTTGTACAGAGCCTGAGATATCTTATTGTGCATGGAGAAAAAAAAGAACCAAAGTTATCAAAGAAAACCAAACTCATTTCAAAAGGACATAGGAGAAATCAACCATTATCCTAATATTAAAATCAAAGATATTACACAAAAAGAAAACCATAGACCATTATCTCTTAAGAACACAGATGTAAATAATTAACAAAATATTAGCAACTCAAACCAGCAAAATATAAAAGAATAATACATCATGACCAAATGATGTTAATTCTGGGAATGTAAAGTGTAGCATCCAAAAGAAAAAAATATCATGCATGACATTAACAGAATAAAAGAAAACCATATTATCTCAATAACTATAGAAAAAACCCTACTAATACTATTAATATATTCAACCGCTATTTATATAGACTCAGCTACCAAGGAATAAAAGAAAGTTTGCTTGATCTGATAGATATCTATGAAAAACTACAACCAGTATCTTACTTGATGTTTAAGCATGAATAATTTCTCCTTAACATTAAGAACAAAGCAAGAATATTAGCTCTCAACATTTAATGTTTTATTGAAGGTTTTACCCAATGCAATAAGGCAAGAAAGAGATCAGAGATTTCAGAGGAAGAAGATAAATTGTCTTTATTCATTGTCAACATTATTACAAACTATACAATAAGGCCAGGTGCGGTGCTCACACCTGCAATCCCAGCACTCTGGGAGGCCGAGGTAGTTGGATCACGAGGTCAGGAGTTCGAGACCAGCCTGGCCAACATGGTGAAACCCTGTCTCTACTAAAAATACAAAAATTAGCCAGGCGTGGTGGCAGGCACCTGTAATCCCAGCTACTCAGGAGGCTGAGGCAGGAGAATCGCTTCAGCCCAGGAGATGGAGGTTGCAACAAGCTGAGATCACGCCACTGCACTCCAGCCTGGGTGACATAGTGAGACTGTGTCCCACCCCCAACCAACCAAACAAACAAACAAAAAAACTATACAATGAAAGGGTAAGGCTGATCCCCACCTAATCAATCTTAACATTACTAGACATGGGACAACCAGCTACTGTGTCTCTCTGATATAACGCAATAAAAAGCAACACAGCCACCATCTATGAAGTACTCTTGCTAAAAATGTTGAAGTTGAGTCTAATCAAGTAATCAAGCCCCCAGGCCAGCACTGAGTGCTATCCAGAACTTTCTATCTATGATGATGGGAAGTTCTGTATATGTTTTTATGTGTGTATATACATATATATTTTGAGACACAGTCCCGCTCTGTCACCCAGGCTAGAGTGCAGTAGCATGCTCTTGGCTCACTGCAACCTCTGCCTCCTGGGTTCAAGCTATTCTCCTGCCTCAGTCTCCCAAGTAGCTGGGATTTCAGGTGCCCACCACCACACTGGGCTGATTTTTGTATTTTTAGTAGAGATGGGGTTTCACCATGTTGGTCAGGCTGGTCTTGAACTCCTGACCTCAAATGATCCACCTACCTCGGCCTCCCAAAATGCTGGGATTACAGGCATGAGCCACTGCACCCAGCCTGTATATGGCTCTTAAGCACTTGAATTGTGGCTAGTGTAACTGAGGAACTAAATTTTTTTTTTTAAGAGACAAGATCTTGTTCTGCCACTGAGGCTGGAATGCAGTACAATCATAGCACACTGTAACCTCAAATTCCTGGACTCAAGAGAGCCTTCCAAAGTGCTGGGATTGCAGGCATGAACCACTGCACCCAGCTGAGGAACTGAATTTTTAATTGTATTTAAATCCAATTACTGTAAATTTAAATAGCCAACAGTAGTTACTAACACAGCTAGTATTGGATAGCTCAGCTCTACAGCTACCTTCCATTTACAGAAATGCAAAGGAAAAAGGAAGAAATTAAATTACACTAAAAGAAGTAAAATTACATGACAAGTAAAATGAAAAATCCAGAATATGGAGCACTCTATAGGGAGAACTGACCTAGTTTTACCAACCAAGTCAATGTCATGAAAAGGGAACAGGAGATAACTAAAAGGAGAGATTCAGAAAACATAACAACCAAATGTTTACTCCTTGTTTGAATCCTAGTCAAATAAACTACCTACAAAAAGACATTTCTGAGAAAATCTGGACAAGGTATAACATTAGGTATGAGGGTAGAATTATATTAATGTAAGAAGATACTCGTATTTTTTAGAGTTACATACTGAAGCACTGCAAAAAAGTAATATTTAAGATTTGCTTTAAAAATCTTTATCAAGAGCACAGCATAGAAATTTGCCAAATAAAGTATTATATATCTATAAAATGCAGTATTATGAACTTTTTAAACATTCAGGTTGTTTATCAAAACAAAAGTTGCAGAAATACAGCATGATTACCTTTGTGTGAAAGAAAGCAACAGGCAGACCTACATACATAAGAGGGGAACCTGTTAATTTTTAATTTTTTATTATTGTGTATTGTTTGAACTTTTCATTTTATTTAAATTTTGAGAGTCCTGCTCTGTTGCCCAGGCTGGAGTGCAGCGGCATGATCTCCACTCATTGTAACCTCTGCCTCCCAGGTTTAAGTGATTCCCCCACCTCGGCCTCCCAGGTAGCTGGGATTACAAGCACCTGCCACCACATCAGTCTAATTATACATATATATATATATATATATATTTATTTTTTTTTTAGTAGAGACGAGGTTTTGCCATGTTGGCCACGCTGGTCTCAAACTCCTGACCTCAAGTGATACACCCGCTTTGGCCTCCCAAAGTGCTGGGATTATGGGCATGAGCCACTCACCCGGCCTGAACTTTGTAAAAGAGCATTTTTTTTTAAAACACAGAAATTTGTCCAAAACACAAAAAACCAAAACCAAAAAACAAAACAAAACAAAACAAAACAAAAAAAACAAAAACCAAAAAACCCAGCAGGTTCTACCCAATGTATGAATAATCCCTTCTCTTTTTTTTTTCCTCACGCTGTTGCCCAAGCTGGAACACAGTACCATGATTAGAGCTCACTACAGCCTCCCAAGTAGCTGGGTTTACAGGCAAGAGCCACTCCATTGGCTTGAATGGGTTTTTTTGGAATACTTTCAATGATAAGGACCGTATTACTATATAAGGAGATGCACCCCCCTCATCACACAGCTCCAACTGCTAGAAGGTAAATTCTTAATATTGAATAGAAATTCATCTTTTCTGTATCTTCCAGCCCTTCAGTCCTATTTCTACCTAATTTCTAAAGCTGCACTATCCAATAATGGTAGCCACAAGTTACATGCAGTCATTAGACACTTGACAAGTGGCTAGTCTAACTTGAGATGTGCTATAGATGTAAAATACCAATTTTCCAAGACATGTTATAAAATAAAGGAATGTTAAATATCTCACTAATGTTTCATCACAATTACTGTATATCAAAATAATATGTTAGATAAATCAAATTCAATAAAATATATTGGGCTGGGCATGGTGGCTCATGCCTGTAATCCCAGCACTTTGGGAGGCCAAGGTGGACAGATCACCCGAGGCCGGGGGTTCTAGACCAGCCTGGACAACACGGTGAAACCCCGTCTCTACTAAAAATACAAAAAATTAGCTGGGTGTGGTGGTGGGCGCCTTTAATCCCAACTACTCAGGAGGGTGAGGCAGAAGAATCACTTGAACCCAGGAGATGGAGGTTGCAAGTGAGCCAAGATAGCGCCACTGCACTCCAGCCTGGGTGACAGAATGAAACTCTGCCTCAAAAAAAAAAAAAAAAAAAAATATATATATATATATAAAATAATAAACAAATAATAAAGTAAATTAAACAAATTTTAAAGATCTTCAGCAAGAGAAAAGGTGTAGTTGAAGCAAACACAGTAAGTGAATACGAATGGTTGATAAGTAGGAATTCATTGCCCAATTCGCTTATTTTTATCCATGTTTGAATTTTCTAATAACAAAACAGAGAACTAAAATGCTAAAAAAAAAAAAAAAAAAAAAAAAAAAAAAAAAAAGCATGAAAGATGTGAGGAGCAAGATTAAAGTATTCCAAGGTTCTTGTTCATTCCATAAAAAGAACATAGACTCTAACTGTAGACTTTAAGGAAAGCAGGTACAATAAAGGATTAATTCAATTAACAAAAGAATAAAAACAGAACACCAAACTTCTAAATCAAGAGAAGAAACTGAAAAAAAAGAATATAAAAAGGAAAAAAACAACAGTATCATTAACTTATCAATTATTCAAATATTTGACTGTCTACTAAATTCAAAGTATGGTTCATGAACCCTCCTTTTCAGGGGCTTCAGGGGTTCAAAACTATTTCCACAATAGCACCAAGACATTATCTGCCTTTTTTTATTATGTTGAAATTTATAAAGATGGTTCAAAAACAATAGGCAGCAAAACTTCTAGCAAATGAACATGAATCAAGGGAGTGATACCAACTGTACTAGCAGTAGTAGCCACTGCTTTCTCCACCACCACACATTCAGTTTGCTGTTTTTTATGATAGTATCACTTAAGAATGTCCTTCATGGGCCGGGCGCGGTGGCTCAAGCCTGTAATCCCAGCACTTTGGGAGGCCGAGGCGGGCGGATCACAAGGTCAGGAGATCGAGACCACAGTGAAACCCCGTCTCTACTAAAAATACAAAAAATTAGCCGGGCGCGGTGGCGAGCGCCTGTAGTCCCAGCTACTCAGGAGGCTGAGGCAGGAGAATGGCGTGAACCCAGGAGGCGGAGCTTGCAGTGAGCCGAGATCGCGCCACTGCACTCCAGCCTGGGCAACAGCGTGAGACTCCGTCTCAAAAAAAAAAAAAAAAAAAAAGAATGTCCTTCATGAAGACAGCACAAATAATTTTTAATAATCTCAGTACTTATACCATCTTTTTACACTCTGTATAAAGAAACAGGAAGTACATATAAAGTATTTCTGTTATAGATTTGAAGTACAATGGCTATTTTGAGGAAAAGCACTTGTACAATTGTTTGAGTTACAAGCTGAAACTAGCTGACTGGTAGATAAACTAAGATTATCCATATTTGGCCATTTGGCAGATTTGTTTATTAGGTTATCAAACATGAACAAAATGAGTTTGTCATTTAAGGAAGAACTGATCATTTTGAGCTGGACTGCTAAACAATACTTCTGCTAATACAGTTGGTACCACTGCAAGATTTAGAATTTTGGAAAACTGTATCTGACACAGTGAGCTTGACAGCTTTCTAACAAATACTTTTCAGATGAGGTCACTGGTAATATTAATGAATGAAATATTTTGATACACTGTATTGGTTGAATTCCACATCCTCAAATTCAACTAACCAGAGATGAAAAATATTATTTTTCAAAAATGAAAAGTTAACAGTACAACAATAAAAAACAATATAAATTGTAAAAACAATACGGTATAACTCTTTATGTAACACATTGTATTAGGTATTATAAACAAACTTAGAGATTATTTACACTATACTGAAGGGCCAGGTACAGTGGCTCATGCCTGTAATCCCAACACTTTGGGAGGCTGAGGTGGGTGGATCACTTGAGGCCAGGAGTTCAAGACCAGCCTGGCCAACCTGGTGAAACCCCATCTCTATTAAAAATACACACACACAAAAATTTAGCTGGGCGTGGTGGCGCATGCCTATAGTCCCAGCTACTTGGGAGGCTGAGGCACGAGAATCGCTTGAGCCAGGGAGGGGCAGGTTGCAGTAAGCCAAGATCACACCACTGCACTCCAGCCTGGGCAACAGAGGAAGACTTTGTCTCAAAAAAAAAAAAAAAAAAAAAAAAAGGAATACTGAAGGATGTATATGGGTTATATGAATACTAACTCATTTTATATGAAGGACTTGAGCATCCATAAATTTTGTTATCTGTGAGGGTTCCAGAACATCGATCTTCCACGGATATTTGGAGATGAGTATATATAACAAAATGCGCCAACATTCAGATCTGTATAACCCAGTGAACTGATATTTTTCAAATGACCAATGCATGATGTTACAAAATCGAAAGATCCATTCAGTTATTAGTGAAGTACAACTACTGACAGGGCTTTAGATGTCACATTGCAACTAACCTTTAAGAAACTACCACTTGTCAATTTTTGGTGTAGTACCAAAGAAGAATATCCACAATTATCTGAAAAAGTTATTAAAATACTCTCTTCCCTTCTCCAATTGCATAACTATATGAGGCTGGATTTTCTTCATATACTTCAACCAAGACAATATCCAGCAATATGCTGAATGCAGAAGCAGATGTAAGAATTCAATTATCTTACTACACTCAATATTAAAGAGTCTTGCACAACTGTAGAACAATGCCACTCAATCAGTTTTTTTGCTCGTGTTTTGGAAAATATAGTGGATGTCTATTTTATTCATGTTAATATGCACTGAGATTAATGTTATTTTTAATAAGTGGTGCTTTAAAATTTCTCTAAAATATAAATAGATGTAATAAATGTACTTTGCAGTCTTCAACAACTTTTTAAGACTGTAAATAAGTTCTGAGACGAAAAAGTTTGAGAATTAGTCTATTTTATGCAAGGCAGTAGGAGAAACAGGATCTCCATTCATCTGAGGTGAACTATTTAGTTATGTCCCAAGTATACAAGGGATGTGAAAAGTAAATGGCCATACATTCACTTACCCAGCTATTATGAGTAAGAAACTATTAACTGGGGTTATATACTAATAGCAGCGGTTCTCTAAATTTTTGACATTAAAAGCCCTTTTCTTCTATACAGACCTCTTTCTAAAAGCTAGTTTCTTTAGAGAGAACAACTGAATTTTTTTTTTTTTTTTTTTTGAGACGGAGTCTTGCTCTGTCACCCAGGCTAGAGTGCAGTGGCACAATCTCGGCTCACTCCAAGTTCCGCCTCCCGGGTTCATGCCATTCTCCTGCCTCAGCCTCCTGAGTAGCTGGGACTACAGGCGCCCACCACCAAGCCTGGCTAATTTTTTGTATTTTTAGTAGAGACGGGGTTTCACTGTGTTAGCCAGGATGGTTCTCATCTCCTCACCTTGTGATCCACCTGCCTTGGCATCCCAAAGTGCTGGGATTACAGGCATGAACCACTGCACCCGGCCGAACAATTGAATTTCATGCTAGAACACAACCACATTGAGTAATCTTTGTAAAAAAAAAAAATGAAATTGTCCTCAAAGCACAAACCAACAGAGTAATCCTTTTATTCTTTCCTATTGATGTTAGGCATGCAGTACTTTAATGTTAACATGTAAAATTTAATGTATTGCTTTTTACTTAGCAGCCTGCTTTCTATGTGCAGTTTTTCTATGAACATTCCACCACACTAAAGCCTAGTATCAGTAAATGTGTGCTATTCAATCTTGCTAATGAAAAATGCAACAATTTTATGCTTCTCACTTATTATAATGGTAAAAAATAATTGTGAGGATAGTCTTCAGATCAGTGAAATCACAAGAAAAACCAACATTTTCTACATGCAAAAAGTGTGAGTAAAATCAGTAGAATCTTTTTTGATGTCACACGTACTTAAGCAGCCCTCTCGCCTTTTGTTAGCTAGTGTATTCTGAGGCTAGGACACCTTCTGTCACACAGTAAGTATTCGAAAAAACCTAACAGATAACTGATAGTTAGAGCAGTATTACTTTTTTTTAAAGTAAGCACAAGCAAAAAACACCTATGGAAACAAACTGTATGTCCATCAAATCCAGAATGATTATATAAACTATGATACTTCCATCCAGTGTAATATTAATAACATTCTTTTTTCATTTTTCTTTTAAAAAAGAGAGTATCACTACATTGTCCACGCTAGTCTCGAACTCCTGGCCTCAAGTAATCCTTCTCCCTTGGCCTCCCAAACTGCTGGGACTACAGGCATGAGCCACCACACCCAGCCCCAGGAAAATTTTTAAACAATGAAGCAGAGCTATAAGTAACTAATATGGAAAGATCTGAGGCACATTAAGTGAAAAGAATTCGCTGTGAAAAATACATCAGAATAATACTTATGTGAGGCCAGGCATGGTGGCTCACGCCAGTAATCTCAGCACTTTGGGAGGCTGAGGCAGGAAGATCGCTTGAGCCCAGGAGTTCAAGACCAGCCTGGACAACATAGCATGACCCCGTCTCTACAAAATATTTAAAAATTATCCAAGCATTGTGGCACACACCTGTAGTTCTAGCTAGCTGGGAGACTGAGGCAGGAGGATCATTTGAGCCCAGGAGTTTGAGGCTATAATGAGCCATGATTTCATCACTGCACTCCAGCCTGGGCGACACAGCTAGTCTCTAAAAAAATAATAATATTTATGTGTTGAGAGGAGAATACATAAAATTAAGTATGGAGAAATAGTATCTAATTGCCAACTAGCCACTTCTAGAGAGAGTGAGTACGCCTGGGGGAAGAGAAAGGATGGTCAAGGGGAACTTAGGCTTTTTTCACATACTTTAAATTTCTTAAAATAATTTATATTCATGTAAATTGTCTGTACAGCTACGAATTTTTTTTCTTCCTAAATCATTTTTAAGAGAAGCCAGTGTTATCAGGCAGGGTCCAGGCCTATCTTTCACACAGAAGAAATTCACTATACAGAACTGGTTATACAAAACAGAGGAAAGTGAGGCAACCCAGAGACTAGTAACAGCAGGGAGCTTCTATGACTTCTAGCACTGAAAGGACAATAAGATGATGTAGTCTCACCATATCCCGGAAGCTCAGGATGGTGCTAGAACCATAGCAGGATCTGCTCAGTAGTAACTGGGACCATGAGAAGGGGCTGTGTTAATAGGACACAAGGGAGCTGTTGCTGGAGTTGGCTCAAAAAGGGACTGGGGAAAGACCCTGGCTTCTTCCCTCCTCTCACCCTCCAATCTTCTGTTAGTGCCTCCTATTAGCCAACTCCAGAAAGCAAAGGAGTCTAGGAAATTTAATTTCCTGCAATACAGAACAGAACAGAGAAAAAGCAGAAATGGATTTGAGAGCAAGCTAGAGGCCGATTAACAGAGTCAGTTATCAATGTATGCCCCAACCTCCTATATTCCATGGCAAAGAGGATACACACATAGTAGCTCACTGTCTATCTGTCTTACCTTCACTTAAGAAATAAGCTAGATTTGTAGTGGGCAAAGAACCTAAAGTACAAAATGTAATAGTAATTTTTTTCTAAGTAAATGATTAGAAATGCTGTATTTACTAAAGGAGCAAACTAACCAAAGCAAGTCACACGCATCGACTATATAAAATTTTGGCATATTAAATCTCTATATGCCTGTGAGGAATTTCTGAAAATATTTTTTAAAATAACTTTTTTTTTTTTTTTTGAGACGGAGTCTCGCTTTGCAGCCAACACTGAAGTGCAGTGGCGCCATCTTGGCTCACTGCAACCTCCGCCTTCCAGGTTCAAGAGATTCTCCTGCCTCAGCCTCCTGAGTAACTGGGATTACAGGCGTGCACCACCATGACCGGCTAATTTTTGTATTTTTAGTAAAGATGGTATTTCACCATGTTGGCCAAGCTGGTCTTGAACTCCTGACCTCAAGTGATCCACTCGCCTCAGCATCCCAAAGTGCTGGGATTACGGGCATGAGCCACTGTGCCTGGACAAAAGAAAATAACTTTTTAAAAATAAAAGTTCAGCTTAAAGACCAAAAATTTAAACTTATGTTGCCAACATGCATTTTTTTAATGCCTTCCTCTAAAACCATTTTAGACAAAATACTTAAAATCCACATCTTTTCAAAAAGAATAAAAAAGTCTAGTTTAGGAACTAAAAAAGAATTGTTTGATAAAAATTCCAATAGTGAGAAAGAAAATCCTAATTTATTTTTTTCTTAACTTTTATTTTAGGTTCAGGGGTAAATGCGATGGTTTGTTATACAGGTAAACTCATGTCATGGGGCTTTGTTTACAGATTATTTCATTACACAGGTATTAAAGGCCTAGTATCCAACAGTTATTTTTTCTGCTCCTCTCCCTCCTCCCAGCCTCCACTGGACCCCAGTGTCTGTTGTTCTCCTCTGTGTGTCCATGTATTCTCATCATTTAGCTCCCACTTATAAGTGAGAACATGCAATATTTAATTTTCAGTTTCTGCATTAGTTTGCTAAGGAAAATGACCTCCAGCTCCATTCATATTTCTGCAGAAGACATGATCTCATTCTTTTTTATGGCTGCACGGCATTCCATGGTGTACATGCACATTTTATTTATCCAATCTGTCATTGATGAGCACTTAGGTTGATTCCACGTCTTTGCTATTGTGAACAGTGCTACAATGAACATTCCCATGCATGTGTCTTTACGACAGAATGCTTTATATTCCTCTGGGTATATATATCCAGTAATAGGATTGCTCGGTCGAATGGTAGTTCTGGAAAAGCCTAATTTCATTTAAGCATTCTTTTGGTCTTAGACCAGGGATTAGGAAACTTTTTCCGTAGGGAACCAGAGAGTAAATATTTTATCCCCTGGGGGCCAGTCTGTGTCACAACTACTCAACTCTGCCACTGTGGGGCAAAAGCGACCACAGACAATATGTAAATAAATGAACGTGGCTGTGTTCTAATAAATCCATTTATCAGTACTGAAATCTGAATTTCACACAACCTTCCCATACCATAAAACATTCTTTATTTTTTTCAACTTTTAAAAAAATGTAAAAATCATTTTCAGTTGGCCCAGGCATGGTGGCTTAAACCTGTAATCCCAATACTTTGGGAGGCCAAGGCAGATGGATCACCTGAGGTCAGCAGTTTGAGACCAGATGGGCCAACATGGTGAAACCCCGTCTCCACTAAAAAATACAAAAAATTAGCCAGGCGTGGTGGCCTGTGCCTGTAGTCCTGGCTATTCGGGAGGCTGAGGCAGGAGAACTGCTTGAACCCGGGAGGCGAGGGTGCAGTGAGCTCAGATCGCGCCACTGCACTCCCGTCTGCGAGACATCGTCTCAAACAAATTAAAAAAAATCATTTTCAGCTTACAGGCCATACAAAATAGGCAGTGGGCCAAACATGGCCAATTCATTACCCTTTGCTGACCCTCATTCTTATACAAATTATGTTCAAGTTTAGGTGTGGTTTTTTAGCTATTTTAAACTGCTAAACAATAGCTAAATATATCTTTGTTTTTATTCCAATCTCTCTAACAGAGGTAAATTTTCAACAAAGTTGCCAGACTTTAAAAAATTACATATTCTTTAATCCAAAGAGAATTATTCAATAAATGCAAAGTAAGAATTCTTATGCAATATAAGAATATTCAATTTATGCAAAAACATAACAGCACATGTGAGAGACTCTGTTATTATATATTCAAACCAACAGCGCAAATGTAGAAAAACCTTGGCCCTAACCTGCAGGCACTCCATTTCTTTGGTTCACTTCCATGAGAAAGACAGGTGACCATCTATTCCATCACAAGTTCTGACTAGGGATGTCAAGACCATTATTGTTTACTTGACTGCAAAAGCCTATGATCTATGTTTAATCTGCAGGATAAAATCATAAACTCTAGGCAACATAATTTTAAAACTTCTCATAACCAAATCTTATCATAAGGCCTTAATATATAAACTAAATACATTTCTAAAGAATTCCACATTCATCTATTCTTCTACTAATCATTCAACCAATATAGTCCATTGGAAAGCTTGATGGTTTTGTCATGCTTTGACAGTTCTGCTCCCTTTTAAGTTTTTCCCTTATAGAATCCTATTTTCTGAATCTTACTTCAACATTTCACTTATAGCTGCCCAAAGAATGTTATCAGAAATAACTCCACAAAACCCAGCACTGTATTTACCATTTAAAAAAAAAGATTGTAGCTGGAAGCATTTCCCTTGAAAAGTGGCACAAGATAAGAATGCCCCCTCTCACTCCTATTCATAATAGTAGTGGAAGTCCTGGCCAGAAGAATCAGGGAGAAAAAAATAAAGGGCATTCAAATAGAAAGGAAGGAAGCGAAACTATCCCTGTTGACAGACAACATGATTCTAAACCTGGAAAACCCCAGTCTCAGCCCAAAAGCTCCTTCAACTGATAGACAACTTCAGTAAAATTTCAGGATACAAAATCACTGTACAAAAATCACTAGCATCCCTATATACCAACAACAACCAAGCTGAGAGCCAAATCAGAAATGCAATCCCATTCACATCTGCCACAAAAAGAGTAAAGTAACTGGGAATACAGTTAATCAGAGGGGTTAAAGAGCTCTACAATGAGAATTACAAAACACTGCTCAAAGAAACCAGAAATGATGCAAAAAAACAGAAAAACATTCCATGCTCATGGATAGAAAGAATCAATATCCTTCAAATGGCCATACTGCCCAAAGCAATTTGGATTCAATGTTATCAAACTACCAATGACATTCTTCACAGAACTAGGAAAAACTATTTTAAAATTTGTATGAAATCCAAAAACAGCCCAAATAGCCAAGGCAATCCTAAGCAAAAAGAAGAATGCTGGAGGCATCATGTTACCTTGCTTAAATGGTACTACAGGACTACAGTTACCAAAACAGCATGGTACTGATACTAAAACAGACACACAGACCAATGAAACAGAATAGAGAGCCCAGAAACAAGGATGCACTGCCACAACCATCTGATCTTTGACAAAACTCACAAAAAAAAGCAATGAGGAAAGGACTCCCTATTCAATAAATGGTGCTGGTATAACTGGCTAGTCATATGCAGATGACTGAAACCAAACCACTTCCTTACACAATACACAAACATCAACTCAAGATGAATTAAAGACTTAAATGTAAAACCCAAAACTGTAAAAACCCTGGAAGACAACCCAGACAATACCATTCTGGACACAGAAATGGGCAAAAATTTCATGACAAAGATGGCAAAAGCAATCACAACAAAAGCAAAAATTGACAAATGGGATCTAATTAAACTAAAGAGCAGTTGCACAGCAACAGAAATTATCAACAGACTAAACAGATAACCTACATAACAGGAGAAAAGTTTTGCAAACTGTGCTGACAAATGTCTAATATCCAGTATCTAAAAAAACTTAAATTTATAAGAAAAAATAATCCTATTAAAAAGTGGGCAAAGGACATGAACACTTTTCAAAAGAAGACATATGTGCAGCCAACATGCATATGTAAAAAAGCTCAACATCACCGATCATTAGAGAAATGCAAATCAAAACCATAATGAGATAACATCTCACACCAGTCAGAATGGCTATTATTAAAAAGTCAAAAAGTAACAGACGCTGGCGAGATTGAGAAGGGAACATTTATACACTGTTGGTGGGAGTGAAAACAGTTCAACCATTGTGGAAAGCAGTGTGGTGATTCCTCAAAGAGCTACAACTACCATCTGACCCAGCAATCCCATTACTGGTTATATAACCAGGGAATATAACTCATTCTACCACAAAGACACATATACACAAATGTTCACTGCAGCACTATTCACAACAGCAAAGACGCAGAATCAACATAAGTGCCCATCAATGACAGACTGGATAAAGAAAATGTGGTACGTACACACCATGGAATACTGTGCAGCCATAAAAAAGAACGAGATCATGTCATCTGCAGGAACATGGATGAAGCTGGAGGTCATCATCCTTAGCACAGGAACAGAAAGCCAACTACTGCCTGTTCTCACCTATAAGTGGTAGCTAAATGATGATAACTCATGGACAGCAAGAAGGGTCCAACAGACACTGGGATCTACTTCAGGGTAGAGGCTGGGAGGAGGGACAGGAGCAGAAAAAGTAACTACTGGGTACTAGGCTTAGTATCTGAGTGACAAAATAATCTACACAGCAAATCCCTGTGACATGAGTTTACCTATTTCACAAACCTGCACAAGTAACCCTGAACCAAAAATAAAAGCTTAAAAAAAAAAGAAAAGAATGTACTCTTCAAAACCCAACGCTGTATTTGCTATTAAAAAAAGATTGTATCATGAGGTCAGGAGATCCAGACCATCCTGGCTGACACAGTGAAACCCTGTCTCTACTAAAAATACATTAAGAATAATAATTAAAAAAAATTAGCTGGGCATGGTGGCGTGTGCCTGGAGTCCCAACTACTCCTACTTTATGGTGGCTGAGGCAGGAGAATGGCGTGAACCTGGGAGGTGGAGCTTGCAGTGAGCTGAGATCGCGTCACTGCACTCCAGCCCAGGAGAAAGAGCAAGACTCCATCTCAAAAAAAAAAAAAAAAAAAAAAGACTGTAGGCCAGGTATGGTGGCTCACACCTGTAATCCTAGCACTTTGGAAAACCAAGGGGAGGATTGTTTTGAGGCTAGGAGTTCAAAACCAGTCTGGACAATATACCAAGATCCCCTCTCCACAAATTTTTTTTTTCTTTTAATTAGCCAGATGTGGTGGCACAAGCCTGTAATCCTATCTATTTGGGAGGCTGGGGCAGGAGGATCGCCTGAGGCCAGGAGTTTGAGGCTGTAGAGAGCCATGATTACTCCAGCCTGGGCAACAAACCAAGACCCTGTCTCTCTATTTTTTAAAAAAGAAAGAACTTTTGGGAGAAATTTCTCAGGCAGTGCCATTGAGGAAGGAATGCTTTTCTCACGAGACTTATATGCCTTTTATATCTTATAGATGCTATATATACCATAGCCCCATATAAAATAGTATTTTATTTAGCCACTAGGAAACAAAACTTTCAGAGTCCGCCTCTGGTAACAGTGAATGAACTGAAGGATTATATCTACATGTATTTCTATAATCAGCTTCAAATTCCTGAAATCTTTTTCTTGAATTTTCTTTTGAAAAAAATCCTAATATCATGTTCATGTAAGCTATCTCAAATAAAGTGGGCATAAGCATTCAGTGGCATAAGAAACTATCACACATAGGCATCAATTGATCAGGAAATAATCTACCTCAAACAACTGCAATTTGTTCTTTGTGTGGCTTCAACAAAGTCCCAGGATGCCACTTTAGCAGCTGTCACTTCTTCGCACAGACCACCTGATGAAGCAGAATACTTCCTCCTAAGATTTAAAGTTACAAAATTCTTGAGAATTCATAAAATTTTCCATTAAACCTCAATGTACCATTAAAATTAATTTTAAAGATCAACGTTATGAGTTCAAGAAAAATCAAATAAATGACGGTTTATACTTTAGATATCTTCTAATTATAAGTAATTATCAACATGCAATTTTTGAACTTATAAATGAAAATACACACTTGTTCTGTGCTCTGTTCATATTGCATTCTTGCCAAACTCTATCCACCACATGATTTGCTAATTTTCTGGGTATTTTCCCACCATGGTGGCTAGTACTATCGGAGTTGAAGCCATCAGATACTGAAGAAAATTTGACCCACTTCTGGGCAGACTGAGGATCAACTGAAAACAAAACAAAAAAACAGGCTGTAGGAGAATAAAGGTAGGTTTAAAGTAACATTATTTGGGTTTTTTATTAATTTGTGATACAAGCTGCTCCAGCTATCTGGTAAAATTATTTGTATTTTGAGACAAAAAGCATGCTACTTTTTGGAACCAGATCTCATTAGGCAAATGTGGCAGTCAAGTACATCTCTGTAACCTAGCACTCTCAGTGCCAAGAGCGGGGTTCTCAGGAGCCAGGCAGGGCCAGCACAGGGTGGTGTGTGGAGGGAGGTGGGCTGAGGGCGAGGAAGGAGGTGTCCATGGATCATGCTGTATAAGCAAACCAGACTACCCTGATGCCCAGTGACATCATCAAGGTTGGGGGCTGGCCAGAAGTGGGTAGACTGGAAGGACTCAGGAGTAGTGTGAAGGGTCCCTGGACACCAGCCATGGAGCTGCTGCACAGAGCCTGACTTCCACATCAAGGTGGGGTATGGAGCCCAGAATGAGCCCCTACAGCGGCAGCACTCTGGCCCTTCTGTCCCTGCCAGCCTCTGACCTGGGTCAGTCAATGACTGCTGGACTCTAGCCAAACACTTTGGTGTTCTCATTTAGTTGGAAATCAGACAGTCTTTTTTGTAAGGTCAGCTGAGCATAAGCATATTTCCCCTCCATTGTAAAAAGCTCTTCTGTGTTTCTGTATGTTTATCCTCCATTGTAAAAAGTTCTTCTGTGTTTTGTTTTAAAGGTAGATGGAGGGAGGGCAGGGATATAAACCTGTTGCATCAATCGATGGGTCAGAACTTTAGCATATGCATATGTCCTTCTGAGTGACAGGGCATTTTGCTGAAAATAAGCACCTTGGTAACTAAACCGTTTTTAATAGCTAAAATGCTTAATTCTGTATTGACAGTTACTATAAAAGCTTGGGTTTATTTTTGTAGGACGTAGGTGCTAAGAATTAGAACACAGCAATGGGCTGCTCTGTTGGAGTAAATTTTAATTATAAACACACAAATCTTTAAAAATAAAAGCACGCTACTTTTAAATACAGAAAGCAAAATATCTAAAACAGGGAATGCAAACTGGATGGCAGTGTATCAACACTGATTTTCTGACTAAGAGGACTGAATAACAGTTGTATAGGAGAGTGTCCTTAATTTTGGGAAATACACTGAGTACACAGGAGTGATGGGACATCACATCTGTAGCTTGTTCTCAAATGGTTCAGAAAAAGACCAATGATAATGAATGTACATATATACAGAGAGGGTAAAGGAGTAAATAACAACAGTTTGGAAATCTGGCTAAGGAAATTACTTGTACTATGCTTGTAACTTCTCAAGAAGTTTGAAACTATTTCAAAAGAAATTATTTCTTAAGTACTTACTGTACACAAAGTAACAGATTACCAGAGCTGATGAGACAAATTACTACTATACCTGTTTGGACTTCCTCAGGAGATGTAGGTGGTGTAAGCGTAACTGAAGACATAGCAGGATCTCTTGTGGAAGCAGGCACTTGGTGGACACCCAAGCAAGAAGATGAACAGTGAGTAGATCCCACAGGGCTAGGAGTAGGAATGTCTGACTGAGGGACTAGAACAAAGCATGCTGGGTAGATCATTCGGACACCAGCTGAAAGGAAAAAAAATGGGACAAGAAAACCAATTACCTTTGTGACTAGCGAATCAGTCACACTCAAAAGTACTATAATGGAAAAGTAGGTATCACATCTGTACAAATAAAAATACATTTTTATAAATATAAGCTTCTTTGGCATAAGTTTTTCTTTTCTTTTTTAGAAGAAACCATAATAAACCACAATAAGCTGCCAGTGGTGGTTACCTTTGCTGAGAGAGATCTGGAAAAAGGCAGCTTTCCTTTTAATTTTTTAGATTTCTAGAAATGCGTTTTTTAAATCTTTGTTTGCATCTCTGACCAACTTAATGTGTATTACTTTTTCAATTTTATTTTTTAAGTTTAACAAAGGTAATCTGGACACTAGAATTACAAACCATTTTCTATTTACTTTTCTATATGCCTCTATTTTAAAAGCCTAAAAAATGTGTGTGTTTTGTTTCCGTTTTTGTCACAACTGCTCTGGTAATGTGTTTATTAAAAGTGAACACTGGTAATCTTTTTATTGAAAAAAAAAAAAAGGCCAGGAGCCGTGGCTCACACCTGTAATCCTGTCACTCTGGAAGGCTGAGGTGGGTGGGTCATTTGAGGTCTGGCCAACATGGCTAAACCCCATCTCTACTAAAAATACAAAATTTAGCTGGGCATGGTGGCGGGCACCTGTAATCCCAGCTACTAGGGAGGGTGAGGCAGGAGAACTGCTTGAGCCCAGGAGGTAGAGGCTGCAGTGAGCAGAGATCGCACCATTGCACTCCAGCCTGGGCAGCGACAAAGCGAGATTCCATCTCAAAAAAAATAAATAAATAAAAGACGAAATGAGGTGATCTTCATGTGTAACATTACCATTAGATTCCCTTAAATACAATACGGTAGATTCTAATTCCAATTATCTGCTAGATTATATTTTCTCTATGCCTCCTCTCATGCCTCTCCGAGGTAGAGTATATGTCTTCACTCCATTGTCAAGCTATGTGACTTGCTCTGGAATGTAAGCATGTGATATAAGCCACATCCTAACAGAGCTTTAAATGTGCTTGTAGGGTCAGGCAGCTTCTCTCACTTCTGTCTTCTACTATGAGATTAACATGTTCTGGATACCAGTACTTTGTTAACCTGGGTCCCTGAATGAGAAGACATAGAGAATATAGCCAATCTGAAAAAATCTGACCCTTTTGCGCTGGGCGCAGTGACTCATGCCAGTAATCCCAGCACTCTGGGAGGCCAAGGTAGGTGGATCCCTTGAGGTCAGGAACTTGAGACCAGCCTGGCCAACATGGCAAAACTCCATCTCTACTAAAATTACAAAAATTAGCTGGGCATGGTGGCGTGCACCTGTAATCCCAGCTACTAGCAAGGCTGAGGCAGGAGAAGCACTTGAACCTGGGAGGCGGAGGAGGTTTCAGTGAGCCAAGACCGCGCTATTGCACTCCAACCTGGGCAACAGAGTGAGACTCCGTCTCAAAAAATAAAAAAATAATAAAAAAAACCAATCTGACCATTTGGCAGGCAGAGCATGCAAAGTCACAAATTCTTTAGTTACATTTTCTGTCTCTTAAGTTATTGGAAGTGATAGTTTTACGAAACATTAAAACATCACATAACACAGGCTGTCAACTTTTCAGCCTTCAAATATTAATTAATTCACAATTAAATGTCCCATTCTAAGCATGCTTCTCTCTAGACAGAATCTATTTCCCTGCCCAAATGACTTTGGCTTGGCCATTTAACTAGTTTTGTCTAATGCAATGTGAGCAGATGCAACATATACCATATCCCAGCAGAAGCTTTGAGTACACTTACATGGTTTGGTTCAGTCCCTATTATTCTTCTGTTCTCGTAAGAACAGTATGTCCTAGCTACTGGGATACTCATTTAACCTAGGTTACAGAATGAGCAGATACATGGAGCCAAGCCACAGCTAAGATGCAGCCCTTAAGTAATGTGGGCAAGAAATAAGAAATAAATCTTTGGTGTTGAAAGCCACTGAGTTGGCCGGGCGCGGTGGCTCAAGCCTGTAATCCCAGCACTTTGGGAGGCCGAGGCGGGCGGATCACGAGGTCAGGAGATCGAGACCATCCTGGCTGACACGGTGAAACCCCGTCTCTACTAAAAAATACAAAAAAAAAAAACTAG
Source organism: Macaca thibetana thibetana (assembly GCF_024542745.1). Lineage (NCBI taxonomy): Eukaryota > Metazoa > Chordata > Mammalia > Primates > Cercopithecidae > Macaca > Macaca thibetana. The sequence goes on from NC_065593.1 coordinate 34,897,824, forward strand.
CCGGGCGAGGTGGCGGGCGCCTGTAGTCCCAGCTACTGGGGAGGCTGAGGCAGGAGAATGGCGTGAACCCGGGAGGCGGAGCTTGCAGTGAGCTGAGATCCGGCCACTGCACTCCAGCCTGGGCGACAGAGCGAGACTCCGTCTCAAAAAAAAAAAAAAAAAAAAAAAAAAAAAAAAAAGCCACTGAGTTATTAGACTTGTTATTGAGCAAAATATAACTAATACATACAATCATGCGTTTTCCCCTTAGGAATAATACTCAGCATACATACCAACAAGAACTTCTACTGCAGCTAAAGAATCATCTTCCCAATCCATATCTTCCTGCTTTTCTTCAGACATCTCCTTCAAGCAACATGAGATAGGATAGAACTGTTTCCATTCACCAATTAATTTTTTTGTAGCTGAATCAGACATCTTGAATGCCTGTCCTGTGAGAGTGCCATTTAGTCCAAATGGGCATAAGATAACTAGAAACCCAAAGCAGACATCAAATAAGTAACTAAAGACTGTTTTACCAAATAAGAACACAGTGAACAATGTGGCAAGTGATCGTGCAGTTATAAAAAAGAAAAGGAAACCAATAATAACCATTCCAGAGAAAAATCAATTTATTATACTTCGTTATTGTGAAGATAAAGTACAACACTGAGTTTATTACATAAACTGTTAAAAATTTGTCTGCCCAGGCTGGGCGCAGTGGTTCACGCCTGTAATCCCAGCATTTTGGGAGGCTGAGGCGGGCGGATCACCTGAGGTCAGGAGTTCAAGACCAGCCTGGTCAACGTGGTGAAACCCTGTCTCTAATGAAATACAAAAAAATTAGCTGGGTGTGGTGGCACATGCTTGCAATCCCAGCTACTCAGGAGGCTGAGGCAGGAGAATTGCTTGAACTGGGGAGGCAGAGGCTGCAGTGAGCCAAGATGGCACCACTGCACTCTAGCCTGGGCAACAGAGGGAGACTTCATCTCAAAAAAAAAAAGAAAAAAGAAAAAAAATTGTCTGCCCAAACACTTAAGAATTTTAACAGAAGCTGGGAATATTTGTGTATCCTTCAATTTACTTTGACTCCCACTGAGAAAAAGCATTCTAAGAAAAAGCTATCTGAGGAAAAACAATATAGATATATAAATCTAAATATTTATAATGTACTGCCATGTAAACTTTAAAAAGCAAATATTAGGTTTAAAGTTAAAATAAGAACACACTGCCAAGCCTTAAAAGCAATTCAGCAAGCTTATAAAATATTTCTTCTAGAATTCAACTGTTTTCATAGTATAAATAGTATCAAAAGTCCGTTTGTAGCTATGTTACACATGGCTTTGGCCAGGCAAGGTGGCTCACACCTATAATCCCAGCACTTTGGGAGGCCGAGGCAGGTGGATCACTTGAGGTCAGGCGTTCAAGACCAGCCTGGCCAACACAATGAAACCGAGTTCTACTTAAGAAATACAAACATTAGCCAAGCGTGGTGGCTCGCGCCTGCAATCCCAGCTACGCAGGAGGCTGAGGCAGAATTGCTTGAAACCGGGAAGTGGAGGTTGCAGTGAACCGAGATCATGCCACTGCACTCCAGCCTGGGCAACAGAGCGAAACTCCATGTCGAAAAACAAAAACAAACAACAAACAAAACATGGCTTATATGACCTGACGCACAAGATAACCTTGAAAACGTTAACACATATAAATCCAATATGCTATCTAAAAGAACACTTTAAACTACTTCACCATTCACGGTCAAGAATTATTGGTAATACCTGTATTTAAAAATGTAGCAACACTCTAATGGGGGAGAAGAAAGTAAATGACATCAAAATCATCATTAGGCTAAAGATCGGGGGAATTCCATCAATCCCCAAATGTAAAATTATGAAGTTCAATAAGGATCTTTCAATAAAAGATCAAATACCTAATATAATAATCTACCTTGAAATGGGCTATTAGACTGTTGAGCAAGGGTGATATGCTCTTCACTGAGAAGGTATACAGGTTGATGTTGGTTAATTTCCACACTGGTACAAACATTGCTGTCTCCATGCAAGAAAAAGGTGAAGGAGCAGGACAAGTGTTCACTAAAAAACAAGAAAAAGTTATATCTTAGTGATGGCTAGTGGCCAAAAATGTTAACTTGTTTTTCTTTATTAGGAAGTATGCAAAAATTCATACTCTATTTTGCCCAGAAATTCTACTTCATCAGAAGGAAAAAAATCATGGATATGAGCAAAGACTTAGCTATAAGAAAAGTTCTTTACAACACTGTTTATAGTAGAAAAGGCTGCAAATAGAGGAACCAGTTAAATGAGTTAGGTACATTCACACATAGAATTATTATATAGCCACAACAATAAGTTAAAGTAGAAGAGTAGGTTTATTGGAAAGGGATAGGCTACCAAAATAGTAGGGTCAATTTTTTTCTTTTTCTTTTTTAGAGAAAGAGTGAGGGTCTCACTGCATTGCCCAGGCTGTCTCGTAACTCCTGGGCTCAAGGGATCCTCTAACCTCAGCCTCCAAAGCAGCTGAGACTACAGGCATGGGCCACTGTACCCAGCTCTTTTTTTTTTTTCTTTAAGAAAAAAAGTTTTCTTTGGATAAAGAAAATAAAGGCGGACAAAAGAATTAATGGTGACTCAATTTTTATTTTTGCCTATTTTCCCCTCTATATAAGAAACTAAATACAAATATGTTTCTCACTTTATTAATTTTCAATGGGGCTAATAATCATTTAATGCAATCCCCTCCCAACCAATAACATTACTTTAAAGCAACAATGGGTCTTACAGTTGAAAGCATCCTAGAACCAAGAATATATGCAAAATAGTACACCTTAACGAAATTCAGGTATGGCTGAGTATACAGGTTGGAAAATAAAAGTTCCCAAGGACACCAAGATAAAATTTAGAAGGGTCAAATTGCCCATAAGAGGATAAGATTGTACGCTAAGAAGAATAAACTCTTCTTCTTCCTTCTCCACACATTTATCTTAATAATTCATCTTTAAAAACCAGTTTTTTAAACTATGATAATTAATCAACTCAAAATCTGTTTTATATATGTATAAGCCCTCTTGAATTTCTTCTGGTTAAGCAGAACATAGTGAATTAAAATTATAGTAAAAGTAATGCTAGAGTTAACAGAAGTGGGAAAATAGATGGTCGAAAAGAGGTGAAAAGCAATACAGAGCTAAGAATTTCTATATCTTATACATATGGAGTTGATACAAAATGTCTAAACTTGATAGAACAAGAAATACAAATTTAAGCATGTTATTCAAGTTACAAATGTAACTGACAGAGGCTAGTCTGAAGGTAGTGAGTTACCTCAATTGACTGTTCAGTTAGTGCAGACAGAACTTGTTCTACTCTTTCCCCTTTCCACTACTGCATGTGACTAGTCTAAAAAATGCTTTTAATAGAAATACAATTTTTCAGGATGGGCACAGTGGCTCACATCTATAATTCCAGCACTTGGAAGGTGGGTGGATCACTTGAGGCCAAGAGTTCGAGACCAGGAAGGCCAAAATGGTGAAACCTCCATCTCCCTAAAAATACAAAAAATTAGCCAAGCGCGGTGGCAGGTGCCTGTAATCCCAGCTACTTGGGAGGCTGAGGCACTTGAATCCAGGATGTGGAGGCTGCAGTGAGCTAAGATCGCACCACTGCATTCCAGCATGGGCGACAGAGTAAGACTCTGTCTCAAAAAAAATAAAATAAATAAGTAAATAAAAATAAAACAAAAATTAATATAACTGACAGAAAAACTTAACTTAAAAAAAAAAAACCAACAACAACAAAAAAACTTACTGTTCTTGTTAAGAAAGCAGTGACAATGGCTGGGAATGGTGGCTCATTCCTGTAATCCCAGCACTTTGGGAGGCTGAGGCGGGAGAATAACTTGAGGTCAGGAGTTTGAAACCAGCCTGGCCAACATGGCGAAACTCTGCCTCTACTAAATACACAAAAATTAGCCAGGCGTGGTGGCAGGCACCTGTAGTCCCAGCTACTCAGGAGGCTGAGGCAAGAGAATTGCTTGAACCCGGGAGGCAGAAACTGAAGTGAGCCAAGATTGTGCCACTGCATTCCCAGCCTGGGCAACAGAGCAAGACTCTGTGGGACGGGACGGGACGGGACAGAAAGGGACGGGAAGGGAAGGGAAGGGAAGGAAAAAGGGAAGGAAAGGGAAGGAAAGGGAAGGGAAGGGAAGGGAAGGGAAGGGAAGGGAAGGGAAGGGAAGGGAAGGGAAGAGGGAAGAGGGAAGAGGGAAGGGGAAAAGGAAAAGGAAAAAGGAAAGGAAAAAGGAAAGGAAAAAGGAAAGAAAAGGAAGAAAGAAAGAAAGAAAGAAGGAAAGGAAGGAAGGAAGGAAGGAAAGAAAGAAAAAGAAAGAAAGAAAAAGAAAGAGAGAAAGAAAGAGCAGTGACATTGTTGAAAGTTGATAAATCAAGGCCCAGAGACAGTATAAAAATCTCTGGAATTATGACAGTAACCACCAGAAGTAAAACAAAGTTTAAAAAAAAAAAAAAAACCAACCTGGTTACTTCTGGGGAAGGGACTTGGATACATGAGCAGGAATCCTTAAGGTTTTTTAATTTATAATACCATTCTGTTCTGCTTGAATTATATTAAAGTTTAATTTTTATAAATTATAAATTCTATATATTAATCAGTCATTACTATACATTTCCTCACGTCAATAATTTTTATTTTTATTTAATAAAGTTTTATTAAGAAACAATTTTAAGGCCGGGCGCGGTGGCTCAAGCCTGTAATCTCAGCACTTTGGGAGGCCGAGACAGGCGGATCACGAGGTCAGGAGATCGAGACCATCCTGGCTAACACGGTGAAACCCCGTCTCTACTAAAAAAATACAAAAAACTAGCCGGGCGAGGTGGCGGGCGCCTGTAGTCCCAGCTACTCGGGAGGCTGAGGCAGGAGAATGGCGTGAACCCAGGAGGCGGAGCTTGCATTGAGCTGAGATCCGGCCACTGCACTCCAGCCTGGGTGACAGAGCGAGACTCCGTCTTAAAAAAAAAAAAAAAAAAAAAAAAAAGAAATAATTTTAAATTTACAGAAAAGTTGCAAAGACAGCATAGGGAGTTCCCATATACCCTTCACCCAATTTCCCCTAATGTTAATGAACATCTTAGATAATCATGCTACATTTGTCAAACAAGCAATTAACAATGATACACTACTATTAACCAAACTCCAGTCTTTATTTGGATTTTCTACTTATGTACTTTCTGTGTTCCAGGATCCAATCCAAGATACCACATTGCATTTAACCAACAGTTTATAATAGAAGAAAAAAAAAAATAAGCTTGTTTCTAACTCTGATTAAAATGTTAATCTTGGCCAGGCGCAGTGGCTCATTCCTGTAATCCCAGCACCTTGGGACACCGAGGCAGGCAGATCACGAGGTCAGGAGTTCGACACTACTCCGTGCCGTATGGTGAAACCCCATCTCTACTGAAAAATACAAAAATTAGCTGGGTGTGGTGGCATGCGCCTATAGTTCCAGCTACTCGGAAGGCTGAGGCAGGAGAACTGCCTGAACTCGGGAGGCGGAGGTTGCAGTGAGCCGAGATCACGCCACTGCACTCCAGCCTGGGAGACAGAGTGAGACTCCATCTTTAAAAAAAAAAAAGTTAATCTTATTGGAATAATTATTGGTTGAAGAATTATGAAGACTAAAGACATCTGCTTTAGTAAAAAGGGTATATATCTAAAATAACCACAAAATCAAGATAAGAGACTGTTAATAATAACTTTGAGAACTATCCACTCAGGAACGAACCATTGCTATTGCTTATTTAAAGGGAAAAACTGAAAGCCAGGTGTGGTAGCTCAAAACTGTAATCCCAGTTACTGGAGAGGCAGAGTTGAGAGGATCACTTGAGGTACAGAGTTCAAGGCCAGCTTGGCAACATAACAAGAGCCTGTCTCTACAAAAAATTTAAAAAACAGCAAGCCATGGTGGCACACATCTATAGTCCCAGACACTCAAGAGGCTGAGGCAGGAGAATTGCTTGAGCCCAGGAGTATGAAGCTGCAGTGAGCTATAATCGCACCACTGCTCTCTGGCCTGGACAACAGAGCAAGACCCTATCTCAAAATAAATAAATAAATAAATAAATAAATAAATAAATAAATAAATAAATAAAAGAATATGACCAGACTGGCCCACTGGCCAAAGGAGAATGAGAAATAATACGGAATAGATCTCTACCTAATCTGTAGTTTAAAGCATAAAGTATGGCATCAACTGGCTAACCACTCCCCACCTCCACCACCTCAAGTTGACCTCCAGTTACACGAATGAGAATACATAACTGCTATTTTTAAGCCACTAAGTTTTGGGGATGGTTTCATTACAGTAAAATAACCAATACAGAAATTAGTACCAAAAGTGAGGTGCTGCCAAAACAAAAACCTGAAACATGTGGCTTCTGCTCTGGGACTAGATGGTAGGTGGGGAGTAATCTAGGACACTAGAGAAATGATGAGGAAGCTACTTATGAGAGACTGGGAAATGATGACCTATGCTATATAATGGAGAAACACTTTGTGGAATCATTGCCAGAAATAATCTGCAAGATAGAAAATGTACCTAACGAACTTAAAGAACAGATCAAGTCAAAATGTAAATTGGTTTTGAAGAGCTATACTAGATAAAGTACTAAAAGAGATGAATACAGAAAAGAGCTTACTGGCTTGCAAGCATAATTTAGAGAGAATATAGGCAACTCAGGACCAGCAGGGTTGGAAAATGAAACAAATACATGGTGCCATTACACTGACTCAGCGAAAAGATCAAATCAAGAGTGTGACTCTAATATCCTGTTATAAACATCAAATATGATTTTTGATACTAGTTGAAACATTAAGATTTGGGTTTTTTCCTCATAGTTTTAAGCCTCCATGCATTTACTTTTCTCAAAGAAACTTTTTAATGTAAACAATCATATGCTACAAATTTTCTTCTGCATGGGAATGCACATATAGCCATATTTGTGCTTTTCTTTCTTTTGAATGTCCTCTTTTCTGACACAATTTTTCTATATAACTGAGGATGAGTTACAAAGTATGTAAAGACATAAAAGATAATTTCTAAACAGTATTTTTGTCTTAGAAAATCACTTATATTTAATAATTCTGAGAAGAATATGTCCATTATGCTTATTATATGTACTGACATACAACACAGGCAGAAACCAATTTTCAAAGCATTTTTCTCTCTTAATTATAATAAAGGACATGAGAATCTAAAAGCAAGACCAAATGCTAAAAACTTAAATGAAAAACTGATAGTCAACCAGCTAGAATTACTATGTATTTTTCAATATTACAAGCTTTTTACATGTTTTTCAGGCAACCTTAGACGACTAATGCATGTCTTGGTAGGGAGGCAAATCTTTAAAAAGAATTCTAAGAATTATTAACTAAAAATACCATGCTAAGGAAAACATTTATTAAGGAAGAGCTGGGTGTGGTGGTGAGCACCTGTAGTCCCAGCTACCCAAGAGGCTGAGGGTGGGAGGATACTTGAGGCCAAGAGTTGAAGCATGCAGTGCACTTTGAGTCTGTGAATAACCACTGCACTCCAGCCTGGGCAACAGGGTGAGACCCATTTCTTTTAAAAAAAAAAAAAAAAAAAAAAGAGAGACAGACAGAAGAGACTCAAGCAAGAATAACCTACTATATAGAGAAATTGTAATTTGATTCATTTTAGGGTAAGTATGCTACAGAAATGATTACGAAAGCTGTGTGCTTACTTAGCTATTGAACAGTAAATTTTTAAAATCTAAATTGCCAATACTTCCAAGAATATTTATAAGTAAAAGCAATAACCTAAAACAGTCTCATGGTCTTTATCTTTAAAAGACAAAGAGGGCCAGGCGCAGTGGCTCACACTTGTAATCCCAGCACTTTGGGAGGCTGAGGTGGGCAGATCACCTAAGGAGTTTGAGACCAACCTGGCCAACTTGGCAAAACCTCATCTCTACTAAAAATACAAAAAAAATTAGCCGAGTGTGGTAGTGTGCGCCTGTAATCTCAGCTACACAGGAGGCTGAGGCATGAGAATCGCTTGAACCCAGGAGACGCAGGTTGCATTGAGCCAAGACCACACCACTGCACTCCAGCCTGGGTGACAGAGCAAGACTCCATCTCAAAAAAAAAAAAAAAAAAAAAAAAAAGAGGCCTGTAATCCCAGCACTTTGGGAGGGCAAGACAGGAAGATCGTTTGAGCCCAGCCTGGCCAACACGGTGAAATTCCGTCTCTACTAAAAATACAAAAATTAGCTGGGTGTGGTGGCACACACCTGTAATCCCAGTTACTCGAGAGGCTGAGGCAGGAGAACCACTTGAACCCAGGGAGGCAGAGATTGCAGTGAGTCGAGATCTTGCCACTGCACTTCAGCCTGGGAAACAGTGAGACTTCATCTCAAAAATTAAAAAAAAAAAAAAAAAAGACAAAGCGGTTAGGAGACCTGAACTTTATCTACTGTTCCTTTAATCAGTGGAGTATAATTCTTAAAAAACACAGCTTTCAACTGTTTCATTTTATACACGAAATATTAAATAAGATAATTTAAAAACAGCCAGCCATGCCTATAATCTCAGCACTTGGGAGGCTGAGGCAAGAGGAGTTGGGCTTGAGCCCAGGAGTTTGGGACCAGCCTGGGCAGCACAGTAAGACCCTATCTCCACAAAAAAACTTAAAAATTAGCCAGGTGGGGTGGTGCATGCCTGTGGTCCCAGCTACTCGAGAGGCTGAGGTTGAGGTAGAAGGAACATTTGAGCCTGAGAGGTTGAGGGTGCAGTGAGCTATGATGACACCACCGCCCTCTGGTCTCCAAACAAAAAAAAGATATTTAAAATGGATTTTTCTCATGACAAAGCATTTTAAAAGATTTTAAAAATTATTTTAAAAGCATTTTAAATATTTTAAAAATCTATTTTCCTGAAAATATTGTAATATCAGAAATGCTTAAAAATACATTAATTTGACCTATCTTAAATGTTATTTAGGAAAAAAAGTTTACTCTAGTATGTATAAAATCATAAAAGTCATCTTTCAACTTTCCTAACAGTCTTTCCAGTGAGCACTTACCCACTTTATTTTTTAATTTTATGGTGTAGAGACAGGTTCTCACTGGAGTGCAGTGGTACAATCGTAGCTTGCTGCGGTCTCAAACTACCGGGCTCAGGCAATCCTCCCATCTCACCCTCTGGAGTAGCTGGGACTACAGGTGTGCGCTACCATACCCACCTAATTTTTTTTTTTTTTTTTTTTTGCTAGAGATGGCAGGGGCGGGGGCTCACTATGTTGCCCAGGCTGGCCTCAAACTCCTGGCCTCAAGCAATCCCCCACCTTGGCCTCCCAAAGTGCTGAGATTACAAGCATGAGCTAACTTCATCTGGCCCCATTTTATCTTTTAAATAAGAAAATAAAATTTGGCTTCTTGATGTAAAGGGATAAACTGGTCTCCAAGGAGTCTTTGTAGCAATCCAATATACCAAAATACAAAACATGTAACCAATGGTCTCAGCTACCACTGTATATCTGCCACTACCCTATTTACTAACAACACTTAATCCCAGCGGTCTATGATCAAAGAAAAATCACTACCTCCTACACTGCTAGCATATAATCCCAGTATACAATAGTCTGATCTTATTGTAACAGACAATGGTTTAAAATAAACCAAGTTTGTATGTGATACTGGAGGGAAACAATATTCTAAATATGTGATACAATTTGAGATTTTTTTTTTTGAGACAGAGACTTGCTCTGTTGCCCAGGATGGAGTGCAGTGATGCAACCTTGGCTCACTACAGCCTCCGCTTCCCAGGTTCAAGTGATTCTTCTGCCTCTGCCTCCTGAGTAGCTGGGATTACAGGCGCCCATGACCATGCCCAGCTAATTTTTGTATTTTTAGTAGAGACAGGGTTTTACCATGTTGGCCAGACTGGTCTCAAACTCCTGACCCTCAAGTGATCTGCCCACCTCAGCCTCCCAAAGTGCTACAATTACAGGCATGAGCCACTGCACCCAGCAGAGATTTTTTTTTTTTTTTTGAGACCGCTTCACTCTTGTCACCAAGGCTGGAGTGCAACGGCATGATCTTGGCTCACTGCAACCTCCGCCTCCTGGGTTCAAGCAATTCTCCTGCCTCAGCTTCCCAAGTAGCTGGGATGACAGGCACCTGCCACTGCGTCCGGCTAGTTTTTTTGTATTTTATTTTTTAACTAGAGATGGGGTTTCACCATGTATTGGCCAGACTGGTCTTGAAATCCTGACCTCAGGTGATTCGCCCACCTTGGCACCCCAAAGTGCTGAGATTACAGGCATGAGCCACTGTGCCGACCTGAAATTTTTTAAACAGACGGCGGTCTCCCTATGTTACCCAGGCAGGAGTGCAGTGGCTTTTCACTGGCACAGTCGTGAGGCACTACAGCCTCAAACTCCCGACCTCAAGTGATCCTCCTGCCGCAGCCTCTTAAGTAGCTGGAACTACAGGTGTACACCACCACACCCAAATCTCTGAAATCCTTATATTAAAGGTAACATTCTAGTCAGAGAATATTATAAAACAATTAGAAAATACCAACACGGTGAATTCGGTTGTGCTTTTTTTCCAAGGAGAAATGTTATTCATATCATCCCATCAAACATTTTTGGTATTTAACACTCAGAAAAGTAGAGTTAAAACAAAAACATATCACTACAATAAGAATCCAAAGTATTATTAGCTACTATAAAGGACTGCAGAAAACACTTGCTCTCCATGAGCTTACACTTCAATATCCAAAACAAAAAGTTATGAATGAGGCAGAATTTTATAAATGAAACTTGAATAATCTTCCATTGTGGAAAAAAATGTTCCTCAAATTAAGTACTGAAATTAATCAAAAGATTATTTCTAAAACAGAAAAGACATGCTTATAGATTAAAGATAGCTGCTCTAACAGCAACAATTCCATACGTATGCTAGATTAGGCAGTGCCACATCAAACCTATTTCTAGCATTTGTATTAAGAAGCTACAGAAAAATGATATCCCATTTGCGAGTAGAGAATCTGAGGTACAAAGAGGTTAAATGGCTTGTGTTAAAATCATAATACTAGTAAAGGGAATGCTGACTTCAAACTCTAAACACCCTATCAACCAATTAAAAAAATGGGCAAAAGACTTCAACCGTCATTTCTCCAAAAACAACATACAAATGGCCGATAAACACATAACATGCTCAACACATCACTAATCATTAGAGAAATGCAAACCGAAAACACAGTAAGATACCACCTCACACCCATAAAAATAGCTTTAAAAAAAAAAAACAGGAAATAACAAGTGTTGATGAGGATGTGGAAAAAATGGAACACCTCTGCAATGCCTTTGGGAATGTAAAATAGTGCAGCCACTATGGAAAGCAGTATGGAAATTCCTCCAAAAATTATACTTCGAATTACCATGTGATCCAGCAATTCCACTTCTGGGTATACACCCAAAGGAACTTAAAGCAGGGACTTGATGAGAGATGTGCAGACCAATGTTTATAGCAGCATTATTCACAATAACCAAAAGGTGAAAACAACCCAAATACCATTTGCAGATTAATACATAAACAAAATGTCATATATACATACAATGGAATATTATTCAGCCTTAAAAATAAGGGAAATTCTGTCACGTTTCGTAAATGAATCTTGAAGATTTTATGCTAACTGAAATAACCCAGACAAAAAAGGACAAATACTACATGATTCCACTCATATGAGGTACCTACAAGAGTCAAGTTTCTAGACAAAGTAGAATGGTGGTTACACAAAGCTGAAGAAAAGAAGAATTGAAGAGCTACCACTCTTTTATGAGTAGACTTTCAGTTTCGGATGATGAAAAAGTTCTGCAGATAGTGGTGATGGTTAACAACGTGAACGTACTTAATGCCACTGAACTGTACACCGAAAAATTATTAAGTTTTATGTTATGTACATTTTACCACAATAAAAAAACTGTATTCATCTTTTTTTTTCCTTTGAGACAGGGCCTTGCTCTGTCACTCAGGCTGGAGTGCAGTGGCGTGATCAGAATTCACTGCAGCTTCCACCTCCTGAGCTCAAGCAATATTCCTGCCTCAGCCAACCAAGTAAGTGGGACTACAGGTGTGAGCCACTATGCCCAGATAATTTTTTTAATTTATATTTTGTAGAGATGAGGTCTCACTATGTTGTCCAGGCTGGTCTTGAACTCTTGAGCTAAAGCAATCCTCCTGTCTTGGCCTCTCAAAGTGCAGAGATTACAAGCATGAGCCACTGTGCCCAGCCTCCCCTAGCCATCTTAATTCTGAGATTATTTTTATTCCGTGAATTCAAGTTTCTAAACTTGTCTTACATTTTTAGGATCCTCTAAAAATTCCAAAGCCCAGATTACAGCCCCAGGTTAAGACACAAGCATCAATAATTTTTTGTAAGCTCTCCAGGTGATTCCCACATCCAGACAAGTTTGGGAATCATTAATTTGTATTTCTATAGCCTTCAGAGTAACTGTTTTAAATTCTTAAATTTAAAGGTATAATACCAGTATCAGGTTTTTTTTTTTTTTTTTTTTGAGATGGAGTCTCACTGTGTCTCCCAGACTGGAGTGCAGTGGCCGGATCTCAGCTCACTGCAAGCTCCACCTCCCAGGTTCACGCCATTCTCCTGCCTCAGTCTCCCGAGTAGCTGGGACTACAGGCGCCCGCCACCACGCCCGGCTAATTTTTTGTATTTTTAGTAGAGACGGAGTTTCACCGTGTTAGCCAGGATGGTCTCGATCTCCTGACCTCGTGATCCACCCGCCTCGTGATTTCTCCCAAAGTGCTGGGATTACAGGCGTGAGCCACCGCGCCCGGCCAGTATCAGGTATTATTAACATAGCTCCATGAACAAAAGATCCACACGAAACTCCAGAAGTTAACATCTTACCTGTAAATCCTGTACATATTTCTGCTCGCTCAGTGAACATATTACTTACATTATACGGTAAATAATACTTAGAAAGCAGCCGGGCGCGGTAGCTCAGGCCTGTAATTCCAGCACTTTGGGAAGCCGAGGCGGGCGGATCAAAACGTCAAGAGATCAAGACCATCCTGGCTAACATGGTGAAACCCCAACTCTACTAAAAATATAAAAATTAGCTGGGCGTGGTGGCACGCGCCTGTAGTTCCAGCTACTTGGGAGGCTGAGGCAGGAGAATCACTTGAACCTGTGAGGCAGAGGTTGCAGAGAGCTGAGACTGCGCCACTGCACTCCAGTCTGGTGAAAGAGCGAGACTCCGTCTCAAAAAAAAAAAAAAACAACTTAGAAAGCAACAACATTATTCTGGTTTACCACTTCAAATGTTCTGCAAAATGCTGCTTTTTATTGTTGTTTCTAAGTACTATGTTTTTACTACTTCCTATAACTTAAAAAAAAATATGTGTAGGAGATATACAGGTCTACAGGGTCAATAATCTATCTCATATTTTTCATGCCTAAAATGCAGCTCCAATACTTGATAGCTGTATGAGCTTGGACAGATTTGTAAGAGTCTACAGTAAGAATCATAGAAAGAAATTATGGTAAGAAAGGCTGGGCATGGTGGCTCACACCTGTCATCCCAGCACTTTGGGAGGCTGAGGCTGGAAGATCACTTGAAGCCAGGAGTTAGAGACCAGCCTGGTCAACATGGCCAACAGAGAAACCCCATCTCTACCCAAATTACAAAACTTAGTCAGGTGTAGTGGCGCACTCCTGAAAGTACCAACTATGTGGAAGGCTGAGGCAAGAGAATTGTTTGTGCCTGGGAGCAGAGGGTGCAGTGAGTCAAGACTGCACCACTGCACTCTGGCCTAGGAGACAAAGCAAGACCCTGTCTCCAAAAAAAAAAAAAAAGAAAGAAAGAAAGAAAGAAAAATTATGGTAAGAAAATCTCAACAAGGAGGAAAAATAGGAGAAAGAAAAGTCTTTCTTAACATTTAATTTTTCTCATAAATGTTCTAGAAGGCATGAAAATGTAGAAAACTGACCACGCAAATTCTAGTGACATCGTCACTTAAGACTTCAGAAATGATACATAATAATATTGATGACAGACATTAAGGACAAAACATCATAGGTAGGCTACAGGGAAAACAATAAAAAGGCACATCCAGTCTGCTGAAGTAACTACACCTAATTTAGCAGAGAGTTGGTACCCTGACTGATGCAAGGTATGAGATTCTTCTTGCCTTTGAGATTCTAGAGCATACTCACAATTTAGCATACAATTCCAGAAGGGTTCACTGACCAACAGAGAACACTGTTGTTTCACCAACAAACACTACCAAGTTCAACTGGGCTTAAAGCCCTAGAACTGTGTTGTAAATACAACAGCCAATACACACATATAACTACTGGTGACTTAAAATCCAAACTGAGATATACTCTAAGCATAGTACACAAACCTAATTTCAAAGACAGTACAAAAAGTAAACTATTTCATTAATATCTTCTGTATATTTAATTATATGCTGAAATGATATTATTTTGGACATACTACATTTAAAAATATATTACAATTAATTTTGCCTATACATTTAGGTTTTTTTAACTTTTTAAATGTGCCTAGAAGAAAATTTTAAATTACCTATGTGGCTCACATTATACTTCTACTGGACAGTACTACATTAGATGACAGGAAGAAAGGAAATGAGTCCATAAAAAAACCTAATAGCAATAGCTCCTAGCTTCTCTAGAAATTTGCCTTTTCAGAGACAGTGAGAAACCCAACCAAAGGACATCCTAATGCTACTAACAGTTAATAAAACATTTCCAGTGGGGACTTACATCTCATGGTGCCTATTTTTAATCAGTTTTGGAGATCATGAGATAATGTAAAAGCTATACATATGGCAGAAAATAAACATAGCTTTATGGTTGAAATTTAAAGCATATTCTTTCATTTACTTCCTTAAAAAAATTTGATGATTTTCTTTATTGAAGTACTGAAAGTACCATTTTAATTATAAATATAAAGGTTCTTGTGTAAGCAATACCACCCGAAAAAAATAACTTTCTGCAATGATGAAAATGTTCTAGATCTACATTGCCCAATACAATAACCATTAACAATAGCCATCCTTTCCTTCCTGTGAACTTTTTTTTTTTTTTTTTTTTTTTTTTTTTTTTTGAGACGGAGTCTCGCTCTGTCGCCCAGGCTGGAGTGCAGTGGCGCGATCTCAGCTCACTGCAAGCTCCGCCTCCCGGGTTCACGCCATTCTCCTGCCTCAGCCTCCCGAGTAGCTGGGACTACAGGCGCCCACAACCGCGCCCGGCTAATTTTTTTTTTGTATTTTTAGTAGAGACAGGGTTTCACCGTGGTCTCGATCTCCTGACCTTGTGATCCGCCCGCCTCGGCCTCCCAAAGTGCTGGGATTACAGGCGTGAGCCACCGCGCCCGGCCGCCTGTGAACTTTTACTGCTTTATCCCACAAAACCAAAAATTTATCACTCTCTGTGGACAAAGTTCTTTACTACTAATTAATTCCAGGGCTCTAATTATTCTAATACAAAGGCTTAGAACATATTGAACCAAACATTTAATCCTATTTTATGTTATATCCAGCAAGGATTTATTATATCCTATTGTATGTCGATATGTACACACATAATGTAATACAGACAAACACACATATATAACATGTAATACTCTATATTGCCTTTTTTTTTTTGAGACGGAGTTTCACTCTTGTCGCCCAGGCTGGAGTGCAGTGGCGCGATCTCTGCTCATTACAACCTCCACCTCCCGGGTTCAAGTGATTCTCCTGCCTCAGCCTCTCAAGTAGCTGAGATTACAGGCATGTGCCACCACACCTGGCTCATTTTTGTATTTTTAGTAGAGACAGGGTTTCACCATATTGATCAGGCTGGTCTCTAACTCCTGACCTCATGAGCTGCCTGCCTCGGCCTCCCAAAGTGCTGGGATTACAGGCGTGAGCCACCACGTCTACCCTATATTGCCTTTTAAAATTGGAGTTAAAGGTAACTATTTTACATAAATACATCAAAAAAGATTTAACAACATATTTTTGCTAAATAAACTTTACTGCACACTCAGCTAAATGGCTACAACAGATTCAACATGACAAAAAGCTTAACCAAACATAATCTTAAGAAAGTCCTTGGCCAGGCATAGGTGGTGTGTGCCTGTAATCCCAGCTACTCTGGAGGCTGAGGTGGGAGAACCAATTAGGCCTGGAAGTTTGTGGCTGCAATGAGTTATGATTGTGCTACTGCAATCTATCTTGGGCACAAAGCAAGACCCTGTCTCTATTTAAAAAAAATGGAAAAAAAAAAAGAAAGTTCTTATTCAAGATAATCTTATTCAAATGCACTCTCAAACATCACAAGTTCAGAATACCTTTTATAGAAGACTCTAAAACCTACATTAAGTCAACGGTACTTAATACAACCCATTTACTTGTGGGCTCACTAGAAAACTCAATGTCTGCCATGTGATCCAGTCCCCAGCAATACAGGAAAACACCTAAACTATTCAAGAAAACACTGGTCATCATTCTTTTAACCAATTAACTGAAGACTGGTTTGTTCCTGTGGTTACTCTTATACTTGTGGGATTCTTTAAAGGTAACCTAGCTGTATCCCTAGAATTTGATTCCATTTCCTCTCTTTCAGTCCCTAAAGACTGTTAAAGTTAAACAGACAACTACATGTAGGTCCAGATTATCAGAAAATGAGAATTTTTATGTAAAAATTTTAAAGAAAGGAAGAAGATAGCCCGGCGCGGTGGCTCACTCCTGTAATCCCAGCACCTTGGGAGGCCGAGGCGGGCGGATCACGAGGTCAGGAGATCGAGACCATCCTGGCTAACACGGTGAAACCCCGTTTCTACTAAAAATACAAAAAATTAGCTGGGCGTGGTGGTGCGTGCCTGTAGTTCCAGCTACTCAGGAGGCTAAGGCAGGAGAATGGCGTGAACCCAGGAGGCGGAGCTTGCAGTGAGCCGAAATGGTGCCACTGCACTCCAGCCTGGGTGACAAAGTGAGACTCCGTCTCAAAAAAAAACAAAACAAAACAAAAAAAATAATAAAGAAAGGAAGAAGATAAAAATGTAAGGAATATTATTTTCTCCTTTGTTCAGGTCAAACTAGTTTCACAGCATAAATTTTCTTTCTTTACAACTCTTGTTCTTTTTTCAGAATACTTATACCAAAAGTGAATTGATTAGTAAACAAAAACAGTCTATATGATACTTATGTTTCAGAATGGTCTAGAGACGTATTAATTTATAATCAATCTTTATCTACCTTCCCTATATCATTCCACTGAATTCAACAGAAAAGAAGTCCCATATCATAACTCAAAGACAGACTTAGTTGCTTGGTTTTTCTCCTACTTGCTATTACATAGAAGGAAAAAGGGTAAGAAAGGTCCTGCAAAAAAGAGATTTGAGGACCAGCATTTATCTTTCCGAATAAAGTCAGTTTTTATACCACAACTATGGTTCAAGAGTAACTCGAAAGAGCATACACTATTTCTGGTAACACTTCACTAATAAAATACAATCTTAATTTAGTTCCCCTCCTAAATGGGTCAGCCCATGGAAAAACACTAGTGCTCAATTACATGGTTAAATAACAAGCAGAATCTGTTGGATTCATGAAAATCTCCAGTTAAAAGTTTTATTTTCGGGCCAGGCACGGTGGCTCAAGCCTGTTAAGCCAGCACTTTGGGAGGCCAAGGCGGGCAGATCATGAGGTCAGGAGATGGAGACCATTCTGGCTAACACAGTGAAACCCTGTCTCTACTAAAAATACTAAAATTAGCCAGGCGTGGTAGCTGACGCCTGTAGTCCCAGCTACTCAGGAGGCTGAGGCAGGAGAATGGCGTGAACCCGGGAGGCTGAGCTTGCAGTGAGCCGAGATCACGCCACTGCATTCCAGCTTGGGCGACAGAGTGAGACTCTGTCTCAAAAAAAAAAAAAAAAAAAGGTGTATTTCCAGCCAGGTGCATTGGCCCATGCCTATAATCCTAGCACTTTGCGAGGCCGAAGAAGGTGGGTAGCTTGAGCTCAGGAGTTCAAGACCAGCCTAGGCAACATGGTGATATCTTGTCTCTACAAAATCTACAAAAATTAACCAGCCGTGGTAGCGTGTACCTGTGGTCCCAGCTACGTGTGAGGCTGAGGTGTGCGGATTACTTGAGCCTGGGAGGTTGGGCTGCAATGAACCATGACTGTGCCACTGCACTCCAACCTGGGTGACAAAGTAAGAGACCTTATCTCAAAAAGAAAAAGTTATAATTTTTTTTTTTTTAAGACAGGGTCTTGCTCTGTTGCCCAGGCTGGAGTACAACAGCACAATCCTAACTCACTGCAGCCTCAATCTTCTGGGCTCAAGCAATCCTCTCACCTCAGTCTTCAGAGTGGCTGGGACTACAGGTGTGTGCCACTGTGCCCACCTTTTTTTTTTTTTTTTTTTTAGAGACGGGGGTCTGCAGCCACAAAAAAGAATGAGTTCGGCTGGGCATGGTGGCTCATGCCTGTAATCCAGGACTTTGGGAGGCCGAGGTGGGCGGATTACCTGAGGTCAGGACTTCGAGACCGGTCTGGCTAACATGGTGAAATCCAATCTCTACTAAAAATACAAAAATTAGCCGGGCGTGGTGGCGGGTGCCTATAATCCCAGCTACTCGGGAGGCTGAGGCAGGAGAATTGCTTGAACCCAGGAGGCGGAGGTTGCAGTGAGCTGAAATCGTGCCACTGCACTCCACCCTGGGCGACAGAGCAAGACTTTGTCTCAAAAAAAAAAAAAGAATGAGTTTATGTCCTTTACAGGGACATGGATGAAGCTGGAAACCATCATCCTCAGCAAACTAACACAACAACAGAAAACCAAACACATGTTCTCACTCATAAGTGGGAGTTGAACAATGAGAATACATGGATACAGGGAGGGGAACATCACAGACCAGGGCCTGTCAGGGGATAGGGAGCAAGGGGAGGGAGAGCATCAGGACAAATACCTAATGCATACTGGGCTTAAAATCCAGATGATGGGCTGACAGGTACAGTAAACCACCATGGCACATGTATACCTAATTAACAAACCTGTACGTTCTGCACATGTATCCCAGAACTTAATAAATACATAAATAGGCCAGGCGCAGTGGCTCACGCCTGTAATCCCAGCACTTTGGGAGGCCGAGGTGGGTGGATCATCTGAGGTCAGGAGTTCAAGACCAGCCTGGCCAACATGGCGAAACCGTGTCTCTACCAAAAACACAAAAATTAGCTGGGTGTGATGGCAGATGCCTGTAATCCCAGCTACTCAGGAGGCTGAGGCGGGAGAATCACTTGAACCCAGGAGGCGGAGGCTGCAGTGAGCTGAGACAGTGAGCCAAGATCACACCATTGCACTCCCACCTGGGCAACAGACTGAGAGTCTCTCTTTAAAAAAAAAAAAAAAGGCGCAGTGGCTCATGCCTGTAATCCCAGCACTTTGGGAGGCCGAGGCAGGCAGATCACGAGGTCAGGAGTTTGAGACCAGCCTGGCTAACATGGTGAAACCCCGTCTCTACTAAAAATACAAAAATTAGCTGGGTGTAGTGGCACACGCCTGTAATCCCAATTACTCGGGAGGCTGAGCAGGAGAATCACTTGAACCCGGGAAGCGGAGGTTGCAGTGGGCTGAGATTGCACCACTGCACTCCAGCCTGGGCAACAGTGTGAGACTCTGTCTCAAAATAAATAAATAAATAAATGTATATGGCAGATATTGCTAACTGCCTACCCAATATCCATTTCCACTTCTTTGATCTTTGGTATCTATCTATCACCCCTTTCTTCTTACTAACAAAAACTTCATTTTGTTCAGAGCAGCTGTTTCCAAATAAAAGATATCTGTTTCTCTTAGTATGGCCAAAGATACATCAGCTAGAGTTTCCAGAAAATAATTTACTTTCTGACTCAGGTGCCACACTTTCTTACTTCCTCCCTTCCTTTCTCTTCCTGCCTGGAATTCACCGTGAGGTCTGGAGGTGCAACACACGGGAGGACCATGAAGATGTAAAGATGGCACAGCAGAAAACTCTGGGGAACCTTGAATCCTTGATGACATTATTGAACAGATATACCAGTACTTAACTATCTACCTCCATACTCCTTGCTACTGAGAAAAATCAATCCCTACATAAGCCAAGTAGTTAATGTTTTTCTGCCATTTTCAGCTGAATGCATTCCAAACTTATACAAGTATTTTGTTAACAATAAAGGTTTATGTTAATTTTCAAAGAGGAAAAAAAATGAAAGCACCTTTATTTATCCAGGCTTATCTACTCATCCAGTCTACTAAAACTAAAAAGTTTCAAGAAGAAAAAAAAAAAACCTCCAGGTGCACATGAAAAAAGATGCGCATATATGACATGAAAGACCTCAAAATGATTACAATCTCAACCAAATGTTCACTTCACATCCTCTTACACCTTTCAGGAAAAATTAGTAAGTTCCCTTTAATTTTCTCTTCCCCACATCCCATCTTACTTGCCACTGGTTCATCTCTCTTGAAGTCTCACTAACTCAATGACTGCTGGGAACTTAAATCTTCTGACAGACTATGCCTTATATTATCTAAATCACAGAGAAGCGTAGTAACCTGAAGGTTTTAATTGCACAGGAGAAGGAGGTATCTATCATAAGTCTTCTGTGCCTCTATCTGCAACTACTCTAATAATTAGTGTCATAAATTGCTTAATTCATTGCTCAAGAAAATTATAAGCTCTCAAAGAGTAAATGGTCTTATACAGAAAACACAAATTTAAATTACTTTAATTAAAGGGAAATGAGAGACTGGGAATAAGAAGGGTTAACTTAATCCAAAACATACTCACAGATCACTATCTTTAACAGGTGTTAATGTTACTTAACTTTAATATCAGAGTGCTGGGCATACACTTCCATGCCTAAGGATCTGCTTTCATCCCATATTTTGTCTATCATCCCAAATCAAAATTTAGGCCACTGTATTAAAATACAGCTTATTCCTACTGTAAGAAAATTCTTAAAGAGTGTAAAGGGAAGTGTGTAAAGTGGTTAAAAAAAAAAAAAAAAAAAACCTGACTATATCTAGTATTTTGTCACTGATAACCTCCTGAATATGCCTGTATGATATTAGCTTGTTTTATCCCACATTCTCTGTAAAGATACAAAAAGGAACAAATCTAAAGAAATATCACATCAGAATTTAAGATAGCTTACCTTTTATTTATAGGTTTTTCATCTTTTTCATAAGGCTTTACAAACCACTTCCCAATACGTACAAAATTCCTGTTCATTAAACACCGTTCCAATAGATTGTGAACTGCTTTGAAAAGCAGAGTACGGCATTCATAGGAAAGTCCATTCTCCCACACTCCATCTTCTTCTTCTAAAAGAGAAACGAAGGAAACAGTAAGTAAAATAGTAGCACTATAATCTATTCAGAGCCAAGTAAAAAAGGTTACAGTTTAAACTCTATACTCATCAACACTAGCTTATCCCAGAATATTAAGCTACAATCACTTCAATGTATCTCTAGACATTAGGAGGTTTCAAAGTTATTCCATAAAGAATAAAAGGTCTAAGTGCCATATATTCTATTAAATTACCTGAAAAGTATTTTTCCACCTTATAAAATTCAATGACATCATGAACATACTGAATTGGTTCCTGTATTAATGAAAAGGACGCTTGTTTGCAAAACTTGGAAAATATTAAACGCACTCTATACCTATGATGCCAATTTCTAAGCTGGCTCACTTGTTACTTTGTCCTAATTCCCCCAATCACTCAACCTGCCAAAAAAATTAGCCAGTTAATAATTGAAGTCAAAACATTTCATGTCCATCAGCATTCTAATCCATGACTCCACTGTAACACTAAGTGATGAATAAAAAGGAAGCTGTTGGCACAGAGCCTAACAAGCAGTGCACTATCAGCCACCTTAGGTCTCATTTCAACCAAATTATTCCCACGATTATTATTCAGTATAGGATCCTTTACTTGGGGGAGAAATTTAAAAATTTAAAGACTTAAATTGTAAATGGCACTTCTGTCATATAAAATTATAGCTATCTTCACTAACTATACAGCTTCAATTTTGCCAGCAAATCTATTAATCACTTCAAGTTAATTTACCAAAAAAACATTAACACAGTCATTTTGAGATAAGTCTGGATGTAGGTCAGAAAAAATGTTTTTCATACTCTATCCATTTCATATCTGTCACAAAGCATTCAATAAATCGTGCTACAAATAATGATACTGCTTCAGCATTTTAACTTTCATTACAAGATTTTAAATTGCTTAGTCTAAATATAATTAACTCTTTCTATAGACTATATACCTTTATAAACATTTTATAAATATGGGTTATCTGTGTTCAATGTTTAAGTAAAAGTAAAAATAAAAGACAAACCTTTCTCAATTCAACACCAAACATGCATACGCTATACCCACAGAAAAATAGACACAATATGAGCTTTCGAATAAAAGCAAAGACATGTATTAAGAATTACACATGGTTTATAGGCACAACTTATACAACAAATGGGTAGAACAAACAGTAATTAAAAAGCATGACAGTAGACTTTAACTGCACTAGAAATTCTGTGCTACTGCAAAGATTAAAGTTGATTTTATGTTTTTTTCCTAAATGATAGTCAAGTCTTTCAAAGCAACTAATTTTATTTTATTTTATTTTATTTCATTTTAAATAAGCTTTAGGCTGGGCGCAGTTGCTCACGCCTGTAATCCCAGCACTTTGGGAGGCTGAGGTGGGTGGATCACCTGAGGTCAGGAGTTCAAGACCAGCCTTGCCAACATGGTGAAACCCCCTCTCTACTAAAAACACAAAAATTACCCAGGCGTCATAGGGCAGCCCTGTAATCCCAGCTACCTGGGAGGCTGAGGTGGGAGAATCACCCGAGAGGGAGAGGTTACAGTGAGCCAAGATCGTGCCACTGCACTCCAGCCTGGGACAGAGTGAGATTCAGTCTCAAAAACAAAAAAGGTAAGCTTAGGGGAAAAAAAGTGGAATAAGCTTTAGAAAATGACAATATATCAGAATTCGAATAGAAGAATTTTTTAAGTCTAATATTAATCATAAATATTAAATATGAAAAATTGACATTCTATTATATCAAAGACACCATTATCTACTGTCATTTAAAACCAAAGCATTTATGGGTTTCACTTATTTATTTCTGAGACGGAGTCTTGTTCTGTCGCCCAGGCTGGAGTGCAGTGGCCGGATCTCAGCTCACTGCAAGCTCCGCCTCTCGGGTTTATGCCATTCTCCTGGCTCAGCCTCCCGAGTAGCTGGGACTACAGGCGCCCACCACCTCGCCCGGCTAGTTTTTTGTATTTTTTAGTAGAGACAGGGTTTCACCGTGTTAGCCAGGATGGTCTCGATCTCCTGACCTCGTGATCCGCCCCTCTCGGCCTCCCAAAGTGCTGGGATTACAGTCTTGAGCCACGGCGCCTGCCCAAAGGTTTCACTTTATTAAAGAAAATATTAGACTAGGAGAATAGAGAAGTGGCACACAGTGACTTCACTTTAATTAATTAAACGTCTAGCTCACAAGCATATTTGTGAGTTGATAACAAAAAAAAGAGAAAATAATCTTTCTCAATTGATCTGCTTTCAATTTAATGAGGTCCTACCATTTCAAAATTAAACAGCTACATTAAGACTTTTACCTCAAATTATGAGACTTATGACTACTAGAATATACATGTTCTTAATTCCAACAGAATTATGTTAGGAATATCTCCCAATTCTTCACCTCTTTATAATCAATTTAGTATCTTTTATTTTTATTACCTTTTATTTCAAAAATCACTACCTTCTGATGGTTATAACACTTGTTCTACAGAAGAAGCCACTACCAACATCTTTTTTCTATCTAAGTTTTAAAGCATCAAAGACCCAAGACACAGTTACCATTTATAAGTATCAAAAGTTGTACAGTTGTTATAAACTTCGAATAAATTATTCATTTAAAACTAGAGAATGACTTTGCCTTCTTCCCAAAAACAGTAAATAAAAAAATCTGCTTTCCGGGAGGCTGAGGACAAGTATGGTGGCTCACGCCTGCTGTCAGGGAGGCTTAGGCCAGGTGTGGTGGCTCATGCCTGTAATCCCAGCACTTTAGGAGGCCGAGGCAAGTGGACCACTTGAGGCCCGGAGTTCGAGACCAGTCAGGCCAACAGGGCAAAACTCCATCTCTACTAAAAATATAAAAATCAGCCGTGCATGGCACAGCTGTAGTCCCAGCTACTCAAGGGGCTGAGGCATGAGAATCACTTGAGCCCGAAAGGTGGAAGTTGCAGTGAGCTGAGATCACGCCACTGCACTCCATTGTGGGGGCAACATAGCGAGACTCTGACTCAAAAAAAAAAAAAAAAAAAAAAAAAAAAAAAAAAAAAAAACTTTGCAATAGTAAAAGCTAAAACACAATAATTTATAAATTTTCACATAAAATTCTGAAAATTGTATGGTTTTATTTTGTAAAATCTATTTCAATGAAACCTGCAGTTAAATGAATTAAGAATATTTAATGTGAGGCCATGCGCAGTGGCTCATGCCTATAATCCCAGCACTTTGCGAGGCCGAGGCAGGCGGATCATCTGAGGTCAGGAGTTCAAGACCAGCATGGCCAACATACCGAAACCCCATCTCTACTAAAAATACAAAACTTAGCTGGGCGAGGTGGCATGCACCCATAGTCCCAGCTATCCGGGAGGCTGAGGCAGGAGAATCACTTGAACTGGGTGGCAGAGGTTGCAGTGAACCAAGATCCTGCCACTGCATTCCAGCCTGGTGACAGAGCAAGACTCCATCTCAAAAAAAAAAAAAAAAAGGAATATTGAATGTGGTTTAGAAAAGTAGTCAGTATTAATCTTCAAGCATCTCTCCCTCATTATTCTAATGCTTTCAAAGGGCGTGGGCATCTTATGTCCCCAATGCCCAAAATTCTCATTAACACTAAATGGGAGCTATGCATAAAACAAACAAGTAGAGACCACCTGTTGAGGTTTTCTAAACCCAACATATCTCTGAAGTATATCTTCATCTATATGGCAAGCAACTAAGCAACCATTACACTAAAGTAATATAATTTCATATTTTGTTGCTGAGAAAAATGAGAATAAGTCCTAATAATGCTCAATAAAAAGTCTGAAGGTTTTTGGTTTTCTTGGGAATCACTTAGAAACAAGAAGCCTACGGAGCCAAGCTTCTAATATCCTGACAATCTAATAACCTTAATAAAAGTACTCTCTACATGTTGTATTCAGATATGAAAAGTGAAATGGTACAACCAACCCACCCAAGGCATAGTGATATGCACTATTTACACTAATTGAAACAAGTTATTGAATCTCAACACCAGCATTATAATAGGGAGGGGAAGGAGAAGGGAACACCTAGCTCTTCTGAACTTAACCAGAGCCTAACAGAAAAAGTCTGCTTAATCCATTTAAATATTTTCCTCCTCTAGCCAGGTACAATGACTCATGCCTGTAATTCCAACTACTTGGGAAGCTAAGACAGAAGGATCACTTGAAGCTAGGAGTTCAAGACTAGCCTGGCAACACAGGAAGACCCTGACTCCAAAAAACTTTTTTTTAGTTAGTGGGGCATAGTAGCACCTGCCTGTAGGCCCAGCTGCTGGGGAAGCTGAGGTGGGAGGATTGCTTGAGTCCAGGAGTTGGAGGCTGCAATGAGCTATGATTAAGCACTGCAGGCTGAGTGACAAAGTGAGACCTCCATCTCTACAAAAAAAAAAAAAATTCCTCCTCTTGTAGAGAAAACAAAGTTTTCAACTCTGCATTCTTAGTACTTTTCTATTACTATTAGCATTACAATTCTTAATCATCAGTGTTTCTTGAAATTTTCATGGATGATTTATTGGAAGAAAATACAAATGCTAAATTTGATTACCATATTTTCTTCCTGAAGATACAGAATACAGTAGTGCCAAAGCATGTGATAAGTCATCAAAATAATTATCTATCAATAGGGAAAAAAAGGCCGGGCGCGGTGGCTCAAGTCTGTAATCCCAGCACTTTGGGAGGCCGAGATGGGCAGATCACGAGGTCAGGAGATCGAGACCATCCTGGCTAACACGTTGAAACCCTGTCTCTACTAAAAAAAAAAATACAAAAACTAGCCGGGCGACGTGGTGGGCGCCTGTAGTCCCAGCTACTCGGGAGGCTGAGGCAGCGTAAACCCGAGAGGCGGAGCTTGCAGTGAGCTGAGATCCGGCCACTGCCCTCCAGCCTGGGCGACAGAGCCAGACTCCGTCACAAAAAAAAAAAAAAAAAAAAAAAGGGAAAAAAAAATCACAACCAAAAAAGCAAATACACCGTGCACTCAACATTTTTCTCAAAACTGGCATCTTTAAATATATCCACAGTGGTAAAAAATGAATCTTCTCCTGTATAATTTTGCTAAACTATTAAAATGTAACATATGCTAATGAATGGCTCAAAAATTAACATGGTAGAAAATTCCATGTAGTTCCTGAAATAAAGAGAAATGTTTAAATGCTAGATCAGTGTTTCTAATGAATAATCATTAATAACCAACACATTCAACAAATATACTGAGAGCCTTAAGTTGGCTGCATCATTATCTATGGCAAAACTTGAAAAACTGATTTAAGAACAGCGTAGTATGTTATGTTTGACTTGAAAACTTAGAAAATACACTTGATCAAAAAGAACAGTATGCAGCAAATGAAGTTGTCACCTAGAAGACTAGCCAATTTGAAGAGTCAGACCACATCACAAGTTAATTTTACAACAGTAGAAATGAATTACTCTCTTTAGATTACCTGGGGCACAAAACAATGTTTTAGTTTGGCTGGGACTAGATTCCTATGCCTGGCTGTTTATCTATCTGTCAATCCGATTAACATCTGTCATTTAAGGTTAAAGTCCACTATAGTTAATATCCTTCAATAAAAACATCCAAAATTAAATACAGAACAATAGTCCACTTAGTTTGAGCACTATTCATTGTGACAAAATTCTGGTATAATAAAACTATCTGAACATGTTACTAAAATCTACTTTACAGACCTCAGGAGCCAGGAAAAAGAAGAAATATTTTTAGCCCTGAGTTTTTTTAGTTCACAAGGTATCAGTTTTCTCAAAGACTCTCATCACAGTCTAACTTGCTATGATTTTTTTAAGATGACAAACGGGAGAGGACGCAGTTTTTGCTTTTATTTTTATTTAAAGGGAAAGAATAAAAGTCAATGATGACAGCAATTGAATTCCAAAAACGTTAGAACACAGAATAAAAATACGGAGAAAACTCTCCTTCAAGAACACATTAATGAAAATGAAACAACCTTGCTCTGAAGCAAATTAACAGTACACTTAAAAGTACCAGTCCTACCCACTATAGAGATTTTTGACCAGAGGGACCGAGCTAAGATTTTCCCATTACCCATTTCATACCTCTTTCACCCACTATCACACAACCATAAACAAACTACAAAATTTAATTTTTTTTAAAAAAGGGGCTGGGCATGGTGGCTCACGCCTGTAATCCCAGCACTTTCGGAGGCTGAGGCAGGCAGATCACCTGAGGCCAGGAGTTCCAGACCAGCCTGGCCAACATGGCAAAACGCCCACTAAAATCTCTACTAAAAATACAAAAATTAGCCGGGTATGGAGGCACATGCCTGTAGTCCCAGCAACTCAGGAGGATGAAGCAAAAGAATCGCTTGAACCTGGAAGGCAGAGGTTGCAGTGAGCCAAGATTGCCCCACTATACTCCAGCCTGGGCGACACAGCAAGACTTCATCTCAAAAAAAAAAAAAAAAAAGAAAGAAAGAAAAAAAGCTGTTAACCCCAAAGGAGTTTTATTCTCTAATCTTTTTGTATCAAAACATATCCACACCGATTCAACTAATCATTATCCTATAGAGGATAAAACAAAAAGTAAGAAAATCATCTATGTTTGGCTTTTTTGGAATTCAAGAGTTTTTTTCTGAACAAGTATCTTTCCAAATATTATAGTTAGGCTAATACTAGTTAGCACAAATCCTGATCCAAAAATCACCTGGCTTCTGCAAATTACTTTGCTCAACAGTATTGACTTACTGCTACAAAATGAGTAACTGAGGGTTTAAAGTATGTATTAAATCAGATTTGATTTGCTGTAATTGATCTCTACCAGTTAGCAATATAAGTTTACATTCTATTTCTACACATCAGCTAAACTTGAAAGGAAGGTAACCCAAACAAATGCTAAGTGACATAAGAAAGACTGAAATTTAAAATGCACTATGGAATCTGAGCAGACTCTTCATAACTGTCGAAATCATCAAAACCAAGGAAAGTCTAAGAAACTGTCATAGTCTAGCAAAGCCTAAAGAGACATGACAATTAAATATAATATGGGTATCTTAGATGAGATCCTAGTAAAGAAAAAGGATATTAGGCAAAAAACAATAAAAGAAATCCAAATATATACTTTAGTTAATAATAAAGTATCAATATTGGTTCATTAGTTAATTTTTTAAAATACACTGCATGACACAAAGGAGCTAAGGAGGTTAAACAAAGGCAATTCTGTATTTCTGTTATTGAATATTCCAGTTAAGAAAAACAGAATTCTATCTTTGGAAAAATATTTCCCTCTTCCCCCACTACCAAGAAAAACGAGGGCAATATTATCACCATAATCAAAAACACTTCAGTAACAAGATGTGGTGTGTGCTGACCCAAACAGAAGGACACTGTCTGTGAAGAGCAGGCTCAAGCTAAATTAACCAGCTTTTTAGTTACCACCTGGGTCCTTCCGGTACCCCTTTCCTCAGTGCTACACCTCCACTTGGAACCCAGGACTGCCTCCAGCAGCTGATGCTACCCTGTACTGTCCAGCTGCTCTCTTCTCAGGGGAGCTTAAAAGAAGGAAATAGAGTGCCACAGATGGGAAGAAATGAAAAAGGGGTTAGCTAGAGAGACACAGGCAGACTAATTACCCCAAGAGGGAGGCAGACGCTGTCCCCAGAGCAAAGAAAAGGGCAAAACAAATATATTCCATCTGAAAAGATCTTATTATTCTTTAAGATACGTCTGATTTAAGTAACAACATACTTAATAACAGGTTTTATTAAAAAAAAAAAGCTAAAACATATAAATACCACTGACTATGCAAACTAAAACAGTACAGGACAAGCTTTGGAACAATAAATACGATCACATACCACTCCTAATTGTATTTCAGTTTACTATTTCAATCACTTCACTTTAATAAATTTTTAAAAGTTATTTACGCCTGGCGTGGTGGCTCACGCCTGTAATCCTAGCACTTTGGGAGGCCGAGGCGGGTGGACAGACTGCGCTCAGGAGTTTGAGACCAGTCTGGGGAACACGGTGAAACCCCGTCTCTACTAAAAATACAAAAAATTAGTCGGGCATGGTGGCGGGCGCCTGTAGTCCCAGATACTCAGGAGGCTGAGGCAGGAGAATGGCGTGAACCCAGGAGGCGTAGCCTACAGTGAGCCAAGATGGCGCCACTGCACTCCAACCTTGGCGACAGAGACTCTGTTTCCAAAAAAAAAAAAAAAAAAAAAACACCCAACCTCCCCCCAAAATTACTTTCATTCACGTTCAGGATCACTATCTTTTTTTTTTTTTTTGAGACAGAGTCTTACTGTGTTGCTCAGGCTGGAGTGCAGTGGCGAGATCTCAGCTCACTGCAACCTCCGCCTGCCGGGATCAAGCGTATCTCCTGCCTCGGCCTCCCAAGTAGCTGGGACTACAGGCACGTGCCACCATGCCCAGCTAATTTTTGTATTTTTAGTAAAGGCAGGGTTTCACCATGTTGGTCAGGATGGTCTCCATCTCCTGACCCTGCGATCTGCCTGCCTCAGCCTCCCAAAGTGCTGGGACTACAGGCGTGAGCCACCGCGCCCAGCTGATCACTCTCTATTTTAAAGGTACAAGTAACTATGATTTTTGAAAATTATGCTAAAAATCAAAGCTAAACTAGAGAAAAAACGTTTAAGACTGTAACCTAGTTTCAGTGGAGAAAACATATCTGACTGGTAACATGAAACCTAGAAGAAAAAACTGACTTTTAACAATATACATCAAAGCAGCTCACATCTAACTTTAATAGTCTTTTAACTTTCACAATATTATTTCTATTATGGTAAAACTAGGCCAGGTGCAGGGGCTCACACTTGTAATCCCAGCACTTTGGGAGGTTAAGATGGAAGGATCACTTCAGTTCATGAGTTCAAGACCAGCCTGGTCAACATAGCAAGACCCCATCTCTACTTAAAAAGAAAAAAAGAAAAAAAAATTAAACATTATATCTCTCTCTTTCCTTTTGAGACGGAGTCTCGCTCTGTCGCCCAGGCTGGAGTACAGTGGCCGCATCTCAGCTCACTGCAAGCTCCGCCTCCCGGGTCTATGCCATTCTCCTGCCTCAGCCTCCCGAGTAGCTGGGACTACAGGCACCCGCCACCTCACCCGGCTAGTTTTTTGTATTTTTTAGTAGAGACGGGGTTTCACCGTATTTAGCCAGGCTGGTCTCGATCTCCTGACCTTGTGATCCGCCCGTCTCGGCCTCCCAAAGTGCTGGGATTACAGGCTTGAGCCACCGCGCCCGGCCTCATTATATATCTCTTAAAATTATCTTTGATTCTACAAAGTGTATTTCATGGAATCTTTAAGAAAGATCTGTTAAGTCTGTTTAGATGCTCTGCCAACTTTATTAAGACCAAAGCCCCTAAGTCAGCATTATAGTTTTATTGATAATTATGTTTTATCAACAAATATATTTTATCAATAGTTTATAGTTTTTCAACAATGTTAGATAGTCTCCAAACATTCTAGTAAGGTGATTTTTATGACCACTTAATGATTAAAATAACTCAATACTATATCCAAGTCAATGAAAGAAAATGGAGCTTTTAGCATGATTAGAAGGCATTATCTTGCTAAAACTACTATAAATACATACATCATGTATACGTATATGTATATACATACACACATCATTTTACACATTTAGAACTACATTAAATACAAAGAACTAGGGACTAGACTCTGCAGCAGGCATCTCATTAGAAAAACTACAAAAGCTGGAAAGCTTTCTTGAAGAAATGCAATCACTCTCAAAAATAGTAATTATCACGGGAGAGTATGTTCATTAGAATGTGAAAAGCAATTATGAAAACATACAAATGTAACACGTACATTCCTACATAAATGTTGGTCTTACTAAGTACCAGTTCAAGATACAGACACCTAGAATACATTCTATCCAGAAATAAAATAGATCCTATAGGTCATAGGGACAATAACAAAAACTTCAGAGTACTCAATTTCAAACAAGAACTTTAAAAAAATTATCTAGAAATCCTAAATTTATCTATCAAAAATCATTATCAAACTATCTTACTGAAGTGTTCGGAACCTTATAGCATACAACCAATCATTTACATTCCTATTATCTAAGATTCAGTAAATACTGACTTTGACAGTTCAAAGCTTCAGTAATTATTATGAAAAGCTATAGTTTCTCTTTCTAAAGTAGCATTTGGTCCTAAAAGTCAAGAAAATAAGGAAGTAATCACATTGATTTGCTCATAATAAAATTGTTTGTGTAACCTTTTAGATTATGATCCCATGTCCTATAAAAGCTAAACAAGTTGGCACTTGTCTCTTATTGAGTATGTGACAGAACAGTATATGAGTCACTTTCCAAAAATAACTAAATTAACATATGCCTTCATATGTTAATCAAACAGCACAAATGACAGTAACAAAATACTTACATACCTTAAAACATGCGCGCGCACACACACACACAAATACAAGGATAGTTACATTTCCAGTACTTTTAGAATCATCTGCCCATTTAATGCAAAAGACTCAACTTTGACAGTAGCTGAAGTGACTCAAAAGTTACATCTGGCTTCAAAACTATTACATGACTTTGTTAGGAACTCTGTTTCCTGATTCCATTTTTTGAGATTAATGTGGCATGCCTTCCTTGGACCCTAACTACCCGTGAGAAATTAAGAAGAGAGGTGGTAAAAGGAGAAAGTCATTCAAGCCTAAAAAACCCAGCTATAACATGGATAATTTGAGTAAAATAAAATAATCATGGTGAAATAAAACATGAAGCTCAATTTTTATCTGGCCTCCTACCTAAGTGTCCCACAAAAACAAACTTACTTTGTAATACAAATGATATTCTGGGAGAAGTATACAATGTTGCTGTATCATTAATTAGAAATGGAAAGTTTCTTTCACCTGATAAGTCATGGTGAATAAGGTCAGCAAAATTGGGGTCTTCACCCCACCAAAATATCCACAATTCTCTTCTTCCAGGTCTTTGATCTCGCCGCCAAACACCAAGTACATCTGCCTTAAGGCAGCGACTAAAACTGCTCAAAATGGGGTCTTCTTCTGTCACAGGAAACAGAATAGGGGCAGAAGTTGGGCCTTGCCATACATATTTTTTCCATTTAATTCCCGTCAAGTCAGCCTGAAGAAAAGAAAGCATGATGTTTTATTATTGCATATTCACTCAAATTCACAAAAGTACTCCATACGATGTCTCCTATTTCGTTAAGACATTACAATTTTTCAATATATGCTTGAGCTATTGAATGCAAATTAGAACCAAAAAAAAAAATGACTTTATAATTCAACAACCAACAATTTTAGGGAGAAGAACACAGTTAAAAATAAATACCACCATGTCACTGAATAGCAAGCAAATATGTACTCCAAGTAGAAATAAAAGAAACTGAATGAAGTTAAATATAGACAGACACACTTCAATATACAAACAGAGTACATTTTTCTCTGTCCTAAATGGTCACATTTATTCATTGGTGTCAAACGTTTAACTGAAAATCAATTATTAAAGACCCTATCACGGGTTTTTATTCCACATTTACATAAGTAATGTCTCTAATGAAAAGACATCTGAACAAGTCCTGAAAAAAATCTATGTTAATTCTTCACACATACCCCTGTCGGAAAAGTCAAATAGCTGCTCACAAAGAACTGTCAGATTTGTGCTAGTCTATCTTCAAAGAGCCTGATCCTAAAAGTATCAAAAATAGACTGAGTTGGATAAGATAGAATACAAAACCTGGTGTATGTCTTATTATACGTGAAGAGATGCTGATTAATGGACATTGAAAAGAAAAACATACTGTAGAAGAGGATAGAGTATGAAAGATCTCAATTTAGCATCCAGAAAGAAATTCAAGAGGAATTCAATAATTTAATCTAACTTAAAGGTGCAAAGCATAAGGTGCCAAAAATGAAACTGCTGATACATGACTGGCAGTTTACACTTGCCAACTAGTTGTGCTCCGCCCACTTAACTCACTTATTACCTATCATATACTCTTAATATTTCTCATAGCACAAAGGAGAAAATGAAAAAATAAAGTCACCCAAACTTAAAGTCATTGATGAAGCTCAGCTACTGTCCCACACAGGCCAAGTTATTTGCAACAGTTGGTACTTTTGAAAGTCTCAACTGTTGGATGTTACCAGACCTGGGCTAACCTACACAATGGTCATCCCTACACCCAGCTTCTCTGGACTTTTCATTTCAATCAAACAAGGGAGCAGCCTGCTCAAAACATTCTGAAAAAGCAAGCAAAACACAATAAATATAGAAACAGTGCAAAACCACAGCACCTCGTCCATTAGCCCCCTTCACTCGCACAAAAAAAATTATGTTCTAATAAAAGCAAGATGGCTAGAAATTGTCAAAAATGGCAAAATAAGTTTAAAAAGAAAACATATGAAATGGCACCTACTGGTTTTTACAGAGAGATCTTAAGTCACCCAAGGAAGAAACTAACCTTGCGTTAGTTTGACTCATACAAAAAAAATGTAAAACGAAGACAGGTTTCTGGGGCATAAGTTCTGGGGTCCTGTTTACATGGGGAAACCAAATTAAAAGGATGAGACATAAAGGCGGTGGGGAGCAGGGGCAATAATGGAAAGTGTGAAGCTGGGATACAAGGCCAATAAGCAGAAAAGCAACAGTTAAGAGAGAGAGAAAGGTTACTGTCCTGCCAGATAAGGAGCTCAAGTTGAGGACGAGACTACGGTGAAGAGGAGAGTCCGAAAGAAGACGAGAAAAAATGCCAACACTCCCCAAACAGGGCCCGGGACCGTGGGAGAGCGAACGCAGTCTCCCGGGGTTGGCCGCGGAGCTTCGCAGGGCGCCGGCTCCGGCTGGGCCTCGCCCGGGGACTCGGGCATCTGGACCAGACCCGGCCCCCTCCCCCACGGCCCAAGGGCGCACCTCACGGCCCCCCTCCCTCGGCGCCCGCCGGCCCCGGCACTCACCAGGCAGAAGAGGTTACAGTGACAATCTTCCAGGCTGGCCCCGTTCGGCACGAAGGAGGCACTCATCGTCCCTCACAGCAGCCGCCGCCGGCGCCACAACCCACCATCCGCCATTACCGCCGCCTCCGACCAGAGAGAGAAACACAGACACCGGGGAGGGCGTGGGGGGGTAGTGGTTGGGGGGGCGGTGGAAGAGGAGGCCGCCGGGCCGCCCGCCCTCCCCACCCACCCCCCCGCCGCCGCCGCCGCTGCCGCCGCCGCGAGCAGCCCCCGCCGCCCGGCCGGCACCCAGCCGCCCGGGGCCGAGGGCCGGAGGCGGGAGGGCCGCGCCGCGCTCGCCTGGCGGGCCGGACTGCGGAGCCCGCAGACGCTCGTCCTTCTCTGGGAGACGGAGGGGATGTGTGCCCCTACCACAAGAAAAATAATAAATTACACAATAAATAATCAAAAACGAGTCCGAGACGGCAGAGCCCAAGCCCTGGAAGGTTCTCCCGGGCGGGGAGGCGCCCACACAGGGGCGGGAAGGGCGAGAACCGGGAGAGAAGCCCAGGCCCCCGGCCCGGCAGCGGCGATGTCCTTAAGCCCAGAGTCTCCTCAGCGGCGGAGGTGGTGGCGGCGTCTGCGGGCTCAGACCATTCTCTGGCTCTGTCTTCGTGTCGTCCCTGGGCCGAGCCGGCCTAACGTCTGCCCTCCTGCGGCCTCACCGGCTGGACGCCGTAGTCTCCCCCATTTTGTGGGCCCAGCGGGCGGTGTTTTTCCCCCTTTAATCCGAATTCACGGGTTTTCCCTTCGCTTTAATGGCGGCCACAGGGACCAGCTCGCCCTCTCTGCTCACCCATTGGCCGCCTTGAGGTCACGTGGGCCCGGGCTCCGTGGGGAGGGGGAGAGAGAAGTGAGCGAGGGAGGGCCGCGAAGCTTTCGGCCGAGGCGGTGAGCCCCGGGGACTGGGCAGCCAGCTGGTAGCCACTAACATAGCGCCACCTGCTGGGTGCCCTGGCCAGTGTAAAATGACCCGTGGCCCTGGCCCTGTCTTTGCGGGGAAATTTACAGTCCAGGAAGGTTCATTTCACAAATCAATGGGAATTACGTGGAAATCAGTTTGAGTTCTTTGGAAGAGAAAGTATTGACAAAAATTCCAAGACATTCTCATTTATTTCGCGAGGCCGCTGGGGTGCAGGCGCAAACCTCTGGATTTGGGAGTCAGACGATCTGGATGGGGACGAGACTCCACCACCTAAAAGTTGTGATATGAAGATAGAAACTTAAGAAACAAAATATTGCCCTGTAGTTAATAGACTGGGAATTAGAGCCACACTCCCTGGGTTCCAAGCTTGAGCAAATCACTTTCTGCTCTGTGTCTTGTTTCCTCGTCTGTAAAACGGGGAAAACATGCCCCTTACCCCACAAGCTTATTGTAATGAGTTAATGCAAATTAAGCAGGTAGCCCAGGGCCCTGCACAGATAAGCACTGTTAAGAGTTAACTATTATTGTTGTCATCGTTACCTCATACAGTTATTGTGAGAAGCAGGAGAACTAGTATATGTAAAGGTCTCACTACGTTTTTGTTGTTGTTTACTTCTGTCTCTCTAGTGCCTAAAAAAAGATACCTAGCACACAGTAGGTGCTTCATATTTGTATATTTACAAATGAGTGGGTGGTAAGAAGTAAGAACCAAACAAAAGGTTCA
This sequence comes from Macaca thibetana thibetana, assembly GCF_024542745.1. Classification (NCBI taxonomy): domain Eukaryota; kingdom Metazoa; phylum Chordata; class Mammalia; order Primates; family Cercopithecidae; genus Macaca; species Macaca thibetana. Next base: position 34,933,928 of record NC_065593.1, read on the forward strand.
TTCTCTTTCCCATAAAACACCCAGTGCTTGGATGGGTTACACTTCAATATAAGAGTTCAAAACAGTTTCTCTGACGGTTTTAGGATTGCAAGACAGAAGAAGAAAAGATGATTCAGAAGTTAGAAATATCGGTGAGTTAGGACTTACTGTAATTTTATGTAACTATTACAGATACATAATTATGTATTATGTGTTATAGATACATAATTGTATCTGTAAACTGAATGGTAGAGTCTTCCATGTCACTTCTTCAGCCACGGAATGAAAAAGAAGTCCTTGCCGGGCGCGGTGGCTCACGCCTGAAATCCCAGCTCTCAGGGAGGCAGAGGCGGGAGGATAGCTTGAGCCCAGGAGTTCGAGACCTGCCTGGGTAATATAGCGAGACCCCGTTCTCCACAAAAAGGAAAAAAAAAAAAAAAAGACAAAAAAAGAAAAAGAAGTCCTCATTCATCCACTTGCTCATCTGTAGTGGTGAAGAGCCCAGGTCTGAAGCCCAAAGGCTGGAGAAAAAGCTCTGCCCCGCACTAGTTAGTCTTAGACCAAATTTGACCTTAGATCAAATTAATTTCTCTTTCTCTCAGTTATTGTAAAATGGGGGTAATAAAAGTACCTTTCTCCTAAAGTGCCTGGTGAATTAAACAATGTAGATACAGTGCTTGCCACAGTGCTTACTTAATGTTAATTATTAATATAATTTTAAAAATCATTATTGAGAACCTGCTGGCTCAATTAAGTGTGTTCCTGCTCTGTGCTAGGCCTAGGATACAAATAGGAATAAGATACCTGCCTGTCCCTCAAGATTCCTGAAGAGAGGCACTAAAGGAAATATTTCCTACAGAATAAGGTAAAATACAATGGGGGTAATTGCTTAAATAAGGTATGTACCTACTATGGCATAATAAGTGCACTAGAAGAAGAGCATCAAAGTTAGGGAAGTTGTCATAAAGTAGGTAGCTTTTGAAATCAGATTTGAAGGATAAAATGAATTCTTATAAAGCCCTTTGAAGCAGTTAAATCTTATTAAACCTAATTCGAACCCAAAGTCCACATATCAAAGTCAATTATACAACCAGGACTAATTCAATCTAGGAACTCAAATCAACTAAGGTTGGTATCCTTTATAACTGAGTTCCAGCACCAGCAGACAGCAATCCCCAGATCCAATGAGGTAAGCGCTCCTCTGCCCATTTCCCTTTCCCTGAGAGACTCCTCAGATCTTTGTTCCACTGCTTTCCTCAGGCTGAAATACCCTCCTCGACCTCACATCTAAAGGGGTCTCCATTCTCCTTAGAAGTCTTGCCCTCCCGTTGCCCCCACCCCCTGACTTGAGCACTATCCTCAGGATTCCAGTGGCAGGTAGAATCTACCTGGAACCTACCAGGTAGGAGGTAACATTTGATTGACCTTTCTGTTTGAATGTCAATCTTTTCAAAAAGAAGAGGGAGACAAGGAGACAGAAGCGAAGAAGGGAGGAAGACCCAGAAGAAAAAGTCTGAGGATCGCAGAAGGGAGCAGGAGAGAGAGAAAGACAGGACTGAGAGAATGGAGAAGCAGAGTAGAATAGCGGGGATTCCAGTTGTGAGGGGAATGGAATCATGGGGAGAAGGGAAAGAGAAGAAATAAATATTTTCAGCCCACAAAGAACATACAGAAAGTAACCACTTACATTCTGTAAAAATGACATTTTGTGTGATTTAAAGAGTAATGGAGGCAGGGCGCAGTGGCTTACGCCTGTAATCCCAGTACTTTGGAAGGCCAAGGCGGGCGGATCACGAGGTCAGGAGATTGAGACCATCCTGGCTAACATGGTGAAAGTCCGTCTCTACTAAAAACACAAAAAGGCAGACACCTGTAGTCCCACCTACTCAGGAGGCTGAGGCAGGAGAATGGCGTGAACTCGGGAGGCGGAGCTTGCAGTGAGCCGAGATCACGCCACTGCACTCCAGCCTGGGCGACAGAGCGAGACTCTGTCTCAAAAAAAAAAAAAAAAAAAAAAAAGAATAATGGAAATACGGACTTTGGGTATATCATCCTGGTGGGGTATGTTGATAATGAGGGAGACTGTGTATGTGTGGGGGCAGGAGTTATATGGGATTTTAAAAAAGTAATGGAAATAAATAAAAACATTACACACACGTTGTCGGCTGGGCGCGCTGGGTCACGCCTGTAATCCCAGCACTTTGGGAAGCCGAAGCAGGAGGATCACCTGAGGTCAGGAGTTCAAGACCAGCCTGACCAACATGGAGAAACCCCGTCTCTACTAAAAATACAAAAATTAGTCAGGAGTGGTGGCACATGCCTGTAATCCCAGCTACTTGGGAGGCTGAGGCAGGATAATTGCTTGAACCCAGGGGGCGGAGGTAGCAGTAAGCCGAGATCACGCCACTACACTTCAGCCTGGGTGACAAGGTGAGACTCTATAAATAAATAAATAAAAACATTACACATTGTCAAAAGTTTGGCAGATACATAAAAGCATAAAGATGAAAATTTTAAATGTACATTACCCAAAAAAGTCCATATCACCATTCATAATCACTTTTTAACATTTGATGTATTGACTCTTCCTATATATATCTTTTTTCCTACATGGTTGAGATCATACTATATGACCAATTAACTACACACATTTTTTAACCATCTAGTATGTGTCAGGTCATGTGTTGACAAAATAGAGCATACACAAGCAGTTCATAATCTTGCTTATAATGGCACTTGAACAGTTAGACCAACTGGGGTCAAAACTCCATACTTGGCCCAGCACGGTGGCTCATGCCTGTAATCCCAGCACTTTGGGAGGCTGAGGCAGGCAGATTGCTTGAACCCAGGAGTTTGAGACCAATCTGGGCAGCATGATGAAACCCCCCACTGCAAAAAAAAAAAAAAAAAATACAAAAATTAGCCGGGCATGGTGACATGTGCCTGTAGTCTCAGCTACTTGGGAGGTAGAGGTGGGGAGATTGATTAAGCCTAGGAGATGGAGATTACAGTGAGTTAAGATTGCACCACGGCACTCCAGCCTGGGTAACAGAATGAGACCCTGTCTCAAAAAGCAAGCAAACAAGTAGAACTCCATGCTTGCTAGCTCCCTAACTTCAATTTACCCCTTTGTAGAATGTGTATGTAATAATAGCTTGTTGTTATAATAATATATGAGTCGTTGCAATGATTGCAATATCCTATGTATAAATAATATATAATAAGAGTTGTTGCAATGATTAAAAGAGATAATCCAAGTAAAATAGGAGCCAATCAGGAATTTTAAGGTTAATTTTAGAGGCCACTTTGGATCAATTATCTGGGTCAATAATCACCAATTGTCTTCTACTCTTTGAAATACGGATTCACTCAATGATCTGCATTTAAAACTGTTTTGTAACCCCTTCCATCTTGTAGGGGCTCCATTCTGAATGAGCCGGTAGAAGCACTGGCTTACAAACTACCACTTGGCCTCCAGGAAGGTGACAAAGTTACATCACCTGAGACAGACAAGTCCAGGAAAAGGCACCTGATGATCCATATGTGATTCTGAAAAGTCTGCAAGGTCTAAAGCAGCACTGTCCAATAGAAATGCAATGAGAGCTAAAACCTGTTGAAATAAAAAATAAATTTTAAAAAAAGATACAATGAGAGCTAAATAAGTAGCTCTTACTGAAATTTTTCAGTAGCCTTGTTAAAGAAGTAAAAATTAGAGCCTGGCGCCGTGGCTCATGCCTGTAATCCCAGCACTTTGGGAGGCCGAGGCAGGCAGATCACGAGGTCAGGAGTTCAAGACCAGCCTGGCCAACATGATGAAACCCCGTCTCTACTGAAAATACAAAAATTATCTGGGTGTGGTGGCGCAGGTCTGTAGTCCCAGCTACTCGGGAGGCTAAGGCAGGAGAATCGCTAGAACCTGGGAGGCGGAGGTTGCAGTGGGCCGAGATCATGCCACTGCACTTCAACCTGGGTGACAAAGTAAGACTTTGTCTCAAAAAAAAAAGTAAAAATTAATGTGAAGTACATATTTCATTTATCTCAGTATGTCAGAATCATTATCATTTTACATGCAATCAATATAAAAATTGTTGAGATAGTTTGCATTCCTTTTTTTAACCAAACCTTCAAAATCCACACTTATTTGCATTTATAGCACATTTCAGTTTTACCTAGCAGATTTCAAGTGCCTGTTAGCCATTTGCAACTAGTGACTACTGTGTTGGAGAGTACAAGTCTAGAGTCAAAAGCTGAAAGCCAAGGACCAATTAAGCTGTAGAGTGAGTGGTCTTGAGCCTGGGGACAATATTGATTTTCTTAAGGTCATTTTAACGGTTTAATGTTGTACTTAATTCAATAGAAAAAAAAGGCTAAGAAGTTACAAACCATTTTATTTCGTGAATGGGCAGACACTACTTCATTGAATATAGAAATAAACAGACCTAAAAGAAATCAGCAGGTTGAGACACTTAAGAAAACGTTTCAATTCTAAGCATCAAATATCCTGAGTTGTCTCAAAAGTTGCTGACTTGCCATTTTTCTCAGTAGTGTAGCATCCACCCTCAACCTCAAGTTTCATTTCATTTTAATTGTTTCATTTTAATATTAAAGTCAACGTCTCCTAATTTTCTTACTTTGAAATTAGGTTTGTAAACCATATGCAAATCAGAAAGTCCCCTCCCCCATCTTTCTCCTACTTGAGCCAGTCATTTGACCTCTCCGGATCTATTTTCTCAAACATGAGGAAGAGATTGGCTTAAGTAATTGCTATGATTTAACACCTAATATGTGACAATATATGTCAGTACCATATTATCGCGATTTTCTAGCTTGAGATACTGAGGCTTAGAGAGCAACCTGCCTCTTTGGCCCGAGGTCAAAGAGATCTGTAAAGTATGCTAAGGAACCTAATCTACCAAGAGAAGCTCTAGAGAAACTTCTTAGGGAAAACAGTTGAAACCAAGTCTTGAAGGATGACTTGGGTTGAGCCAGGAAAAGATTGAGAGGGGAGAAGAAGGACAGGCATAGAAGGAAGATGAGGAGGACTGAACAGCTTGGTGTTGGTAGGAAATGATTTGGCTGGTGGAGTAACCCCAGGAACAAATCATGAAGAATTTGGATTTTATCCAGAGAGAAAAACAACTTTTCTTTTTTCTTTTTCTTTTCTTTTCTTTTTTTTAAGACAAAGTCTCTCTCTGTTGCCCAGGCTGGTGCGATCATAGCTCACTGCAGCCTCAGTCTCCTGGGCTCAAGCAATCCTACCACCTCAGTCTCCTGAGTAGCTGGGATTATAGGCAAGTGCCACGATGCCCAGCTCACTAAATTTTTTTTTCTTTTCTTTTTTTAAAAAATAATTTAAAATAAAATGAGATGGGGTCTCACTGTGTTGCCCAGGCTGGTCTTGAACTCCTGAGCTTAATTTTTAAAATTTTTTTTTTTTTTGAGATGGAGTCTCAGCCCACTGCAACCTCCGCCTCTCGGGTTCAAGCAATTCTCTTGTCTCAGCCTCCCAAGTAGCTGGGATTACAGGCGCCCACCACCATGCCCGGCTAATTTTTGCATTTTTAGTAGAGAAGGGTTTCGCCATTTTGGTCAGGCTGGTCTTGAACTCCCTACCTCAGGTGATCCACCTGCCTTGGCCTCCCAGAGTGTTGGCATTACAGGCGTGAGCCACCATGCCTGGTCAATTTAAAAATTTTTAGTAGAGATGAGGTCTCGGTATATTGCCCGGGTTGGAAACCACTGAAAGACTCTAAACATGAGAGTGATGAGCTAAGATTTGTTTTCAACAAGGAAGGTATGGAAGTAGAAGAAATCACTTTTGCAAAAGGCTGAGTATTACTTTCTTACCGAGCAGATGATTTTTCTAAGAGCGGCCAAAGCTGAAATAGGAGACAAGTGCAGTTCTTTGAACCTGCTCCTCCGGCTAAAAAGTTCCAGGCAGAACTTTGGTCTCACAGGATAATTATTCCTGCCCAGATACAAACTGATTTGTAATTTTACTGTTCTCTTCCCCAAAGAAAAGGTTCAAAGGAGTTCAAAAGATGTGACCAGCCAAGAAAATAGAAAGATTATTCTAGAGTCTCTTGACTCAACCAAGAGTTTAAAAGGGATATAATGGTAATATAAACAGGCCGGGCACAGTGGCTCACGCCTATAATTCTAGCCCTTTGAAAGGCTGAGGCGGGCAGATTTGCCTGAGCTCAGGAGTTTGAGACCAGCCTGGGCAACGTGCTGAAACCCCATCTCTACTAAAAATACAAAAAATTAGCCAGGCATGGTGGCACACACTTGTAATCCCAGCTACTCGGGAGGCTGAGGCATGAGAATTGTTGGAACCGGGGAGGTGGAGGCTGCAGTGAGCCAAGATTGCGCCACAGCACTTCAGCCTGGGTGACAGAGCAAGACTCCATCTCTAAATAAATAAATAGTAATATAAACAAAAGTACTAGAGTTTTATAACATTTCTACCACTGGTTTTGACATTCCTTCGTTCATTCACTTAATAATATTTATGTTTACTATGTGCAAGGTTCTATGCTAGGTACTGTGATGATTGAGCAATATGCAACAATGCATCAGAAATAGATCTGACCCTCAAGAAGATTTTTAATTCTCAGATGATAAGATATGAAATAAATAACTACTTTATTTGAAAATGCCAAAAATTGATATAGATCAAATGTTGTGGAACTGAAAGAAGAGGGGGCCACCCCAAGTCACAAGGAGGAAAAGGTTAGTAGAAAAAAACTTTGCATTTTAAATAGATACAAATTGATGAATAGATTTGAACTTGCAGAGATGTGGGAAAGAGCAATTTAGGCTAGTGTTTCCCAAACTGGAGTTTGAGGACAAGGTTTTGAAGAAAGTTACTAGGAATTCCATGCAAAAGGTTCTTGGCTATGCTGTTAATTTGCCTCTTTTTTTTTTTTTTTTTTTTTGAAGCAGAGTCCTGCTCTGTCACCCAGGCTGGAGTTCAGTGGCATGATCTCGGCTCACTGCAACCTCTGCCTCCTGGGTTCAAGCGATTCTTATGCCTCAGCCTCCCAAGTAGCTGGGATTACAGGTGCCCAGCACCATGCCCGGCTAATTTTTGAATTTTGTATTTTTAGTAGAGACAAGGTTTCACCACGTTGCCCAGGCTGGTTTTGAACTCTTGACCTCAAGTGATCTGCCCGCCTCAGCCCCCTAAAGTGCTGGGATTACAAGTGTGAGCCACCATGCCTGAGCTTTTTTTTTTTTTTTTTTTTTTTTAAGATAGGGTCTCATTCTGTCACCCACGCTGGAGTGCAGTCTAGAGTACAGTGGTGCAAACATGGCTCACTGCAGCCTTGACCTTCTGGGCTCAAGCAATCCTCCTACCTCAGCCTCCTGAATAGCTGGGACCACAGGTGTGCACCACCATGCCCACTTAATTTTTTAAATGTTTTGTATAGACAAGGTCTCACCATGTTGTCCAGGCTTACTGCATCTAGAGGCTGCTCCTTGCAAATGACATTTCTCAGGCTCCCTTATCAATTTCCTTGTGGTTTGGTTTGGCCAATGGAAGCAAGGGTGGCAAATGAGTGGCCATGAGGAAGCTAGGATTTTCCCTCTCCCTGTGCTTCAGTATTGGCTGTATCTTTATGGCGCTAACTTCAAATGAACAGTTCTTCTCTCCACAGTCCCAACTCTGTTGGGCAGTCCTGGCTCCTGGGCTATGGTATGTTTGTTATCTGTTGTCATGTAATAAATTATCTCTGAACATCACAGCTTAAAACAACAAGCATTTTATCTCACACAGTTCCTGAGATTTAGTAACCTGCCAGTGACTTAGCTGGTGATTCTGGCTCAGGGTTTCTCATGAGGTTTCAGTCAAGATGTGGGCTGGGGCTGCAGGCATCTCGAGGCTAACGTAGGGCTGAGGCACTCACTTCCAAGCTCACTCACACGGTTGTGGCCAGGAGACAGTTTCCTTCTGCCAGGTGGGCTTCTCCTCAGAGCTGCACACAACAAGGCAGCTTGCTTCTCCACTAGGAAGAAGGGGGAGAGAGAGAGAGTCCAAGACCAAGATGGAAGCTGCAGTACTTTTGTAACCTAATCTCAGAAGTCATATACCATCACTTCTGCCACATGCTATCGGTCACAGACCAACTGTGATACAGAGTGTGCAAGGGCTACACTAGGCTGTGAATACCAGGAGGCACAAATAATTGGGAGCTGGCCAGGCGTGCTGGCTCGTGCCTGTAATCCCAGCACTTTGGGAGGCCGAGGAGGGTGGATCATTTGAGGTCAGGAGTTCAAGACCAGCCTGGCCAACATGGTGAAACCCTATCTCTACTAAAAATACAAAAATGGTGAAACCCCGTCTCTCTTAAAAATACAAACATTAGCTGGGCAGTAGTGGTGCATGCCTATAATCCCAGCTACTCAGGAGGCCGAAGTAGGGGTATTGCTTGAGCCTGGGAGGCAGAGGTTGTGGTGAGCCGAGATCACACTACTACACTCCAATCTGGGCGGGTGACAGAGTGAGACCTTGTCTCAAAAAATAATAATAATAATAATAGGGAGCTATCTTGGAGGGTAGCTACCACAGTTCACCCTCTGTCCCCAATGATTTGTTGCTCCCACATGCAAAAATATACTCACTTCTTCCCAGAGTCACCAAAAGTCTCCATCCTTTATAGCATCAGCTTGAAGTCCAGGTGCAGATGAGGCTCCTTGGGTAAAACTCCTTAAGCAGAGCTCCTTGAGCACAGTTCCTCTCCACCTGTGACACCAAAGAGACAATTTATCTTCCTCTCCATATATCCAACGTACAATGATGAGACAGGTGTAGCAGGATAAAGGCTTAGTTATTCCTGTTCAAAAAGTGGGGGAAATAGCAGGTGCCACGGAGTAACTGGCCGATTTTAATTCTGAAATACCACCCCACCACCAATTTTGTAGGTCTGTGAATCATACTGGGGTTCACTTCATTAGACAAAAGTTGTACTCACAAATCTCTTTCAGGTAAGCTCTACTCCACCCTGAGCTTCTGATAAGATGCCCTTAAGCTTCCTAGCAGTTTTGTCATCTTACTGAGAGAATACAGCATGGGAGGCACGCCTTTCATCTCTTTCAGAACTTTTTGTCTGAATGAATAGTACTCTGAGGCACAACCTTAAATCTTCTTGAGATTTTATTTTTGTTTGTTTATTTATTTTTGAGACAGAGTCTTTGTCGCCCAGGCTGGAGTGCAGTGTCACAATTTTGGCTCACTGCAACCTCCACCTCCTGGGTTCAAGCAATTCTCATTCCTCACCCTCCTCAGTAGCTGGAATTACAGGCATGCACCACCATGTCTGGCTAATTTTTATATTTTTTAAAATAGAGGTGGGGTTTCACCATGTTGGCCAGGCTGGTCTCGATCTCCCAGGCTCAAGCAACCCACGCACTTCAGCCTCCTGAGTAGCTGGTATTACAAGTGTGCCTGGCTAATTTTTTTGTATTTTTTTTTTCCATTGAGAGGGGGTTTTGCCGTGTAGCCCAGGCTGGTCTCAAACTCCTGGGCTCAAGAAATCCACTCCCCCATGGCCTCCCAAAGTGCTGGGGTTATGGGCATGAGCCACAGCACTGGTCAATGTTACCTCATTTTCTTGCAAGCCTTCACCTGCAGCCATTTCAAAGATCATGATGTTTCTATTAATAGCTTCTGTGAGGTACTTTAGACTTTGACTAATATTCTGCTCAAAGCCCACTGCCTAGTTCCAAAGTCACTTTCACATTTCAGAATTTTGTTCCAGCAAAACCCTACTTCCAGGTACAAAAATCTGTATTAGTTATCTATATTTCTGTGTAACAGGTTACTCTGAAATTCAGCAGTTTAAAACAGCAAATACTGGCCGGGCGCGGTGGCTCACGCCTCTAATCCCAGCACTTTGGGAGGCCGAGACGGGCGGATCACGAGGTCAGGAGATCGAGACCATTCTGGCTAACACAGTGAAACCCCGTCTCTACTAAAAAACACAAAAAACTAGCTGGGCAAGGTGGCGGGCGCCTGTAGTCCCAGCTACTCGGGAGGCTGAGACAGGAGAATGGCGTGAACCTGGGAGGCGGAGCTTGCAGTGAGCGGAGATCAGGCCACTGCACTCCAGCCTGGGTGACAGAGCAAGACTCTGTCTCAAAATAAATAAATAAATAAAAAATAAAACAGCAAATACTTATTATCTCACACAATTTCTGAGAACTGGGAATCGGGGACTTGGATTAGCTCAGTGGTTCTGAGGTAGGAGGCAGGCCTTAACTCCAGAGTTGGAAACTCCGACACCGGACCAGATTGAGGACTACCTTAAAGGGAGGAGGTTGGCTGGTGCAGTGGCTCATAACTGTCTGTAGTCCTAGCGCTTTGGGAGGCGAAGGTGGGTAAACCATTTGAGTTCAGGAGACCAGCCTGGGCAACGTGGTGAAACCTGTCTCTACAAAAAATACAAAAAAACCTTAGCCAGGTGTGGTGGCGCAAGTCTGTGGTCTCAGCTACTAGGTAGGCTGAGGTGGGAGGATTGCTTGAGCCCAGGAGGTTGAGGCTGCAGTGAGCTGAGATCCTGCCATTACACTCCAGCCTGGGTGACAGACTGAGACCCCCGTCTCAAGAAAAAAATTAAAAATTAAATAAATTAAATACATTTTAAAAATAAAAAGAGGAGGGAGAAGGGAAAAGCAGCTTTCCATAAGACATGCCCAGCAGTGTGCCGTATCAGTTTACCATTGCCATAGCAACAACCGGAGGTTATACTCTTTTCCATGGCATGATGACCTGGTGACTGGAAGTGGCAGCCGTCTTCCTAGAAATTTCTGCATAAACCACCCTTTAATTTGCATGTAATTAAAAGTGGATATAAATGTGACTACAGAACTACCTCTGGGCTGCTATTGTGTGCCTCTGTTGCTGCTCTACACTGCTGCTTCAAAAAATGTTGCTAACACCACTGGCCAACCCTTGAATTCTTTCCTGTGTCAAGCAAAGTACCCTGCCAGGCTAAGCCCCAATACTAGGGCTTGCTGTCCTGCATCAGTTCTGGCTCAAAGTTTCTCATAAGGTTGCAGTCAAATTGTCACCTAGGGCTGCAGTTATCTCAAGGCTTACCTGGGACTGGAGAATCTGTGAGAAAAATCTGTAGCACACCTGAGTAACAATCCCTCTTCCCTTACTCCTTGCAGCATCTCCCTCATGTTGCTCATCTCCAGGTTGTCCCACCATCCCTCTATGTGCCCTCTGAATTCCTCCCCCACATTTTAAACTCGTTTCTCTCATTACTATATTCCTTGTATTAAACTCCTTGGCATAGGTACTGTTTCCTGGATTCTGACTTATATAATAGTCAACTAAGTATTATTGAGCTGAACAAAGTTAAAGATTTCTTACAAAAGAACTTCTTAGAGCTTTTAATGTGTACTGTAAATCTCCCAGAGGAATCTATAACATGCAGCATTTCCCATACTGTTTTGGTCACGGTCCTCTTTTGTTTTTTTAACATGTAACTAATAGCTAGCATGCAAAAGGCATAAATTAGAATCATAGTTCAGTTTGACTGAAACAATAAGCATGTGAAGGAAAAGAGTACAAAATATGATGAAAAGAGGGTAGAGGCCCGGTGCGGTGGCTCACGCCTGTAATCCCAGCACTTTGGGAGGCTGAGGTGGGTGGATCACCTGAGGTTGGAAGTTTGAGACCAAGCCTGACCAACATGGAGAAACCCTGTCTCTACTAAAAATACAAAATTAGCCAGACATGGTGGCGCATGCCTGTAATTCCAGCTACTCGGGAGACTGAGGCAGGAGAATCACTTGAACCCGGAAGTTGCAATGAGCTGAGATCGCACCATTGCACTCCAGCCTGGCCAACAAGAGTAAAACTCTGTCTCAAACAAACAAATAAAAAAGGGTGGGGGGTAGATACTGAACCATACAGAGTAAGGTGTTTAGACTTGATCCTATAGGCATTGAAGAGTCAATGAAGGTTGCCTCCTGCTAGGTTAAAAGATAGAATTGTTGAGCTAAATTATTTAACCACAGTAATACACTTTATTTTTCTTTTATATATTCAACTACTTAATACAAAAGGAAAATTACTTTTTTTTTTTTGAGTCAGAGTCTCATGGTATTGCCTGGTCTTGAGTGGAATGGCTATTCCCAGGGGTTATCATTGTGCACTACAGCCTCAAACTTCTAGGCTCAAATGATCCCCCTGTGTCAACTTCCCAAGTAGCTGGGACTACAGGTACATGCCACCATGTCCAGCACGGAATTACGTTTTGAACCTCTCTTTTTCTTCTGCTTTTATCTTTGATTCAACAGGGCTGAAGAGCCTTGGCCCAAACTTTAGAAGCCTCATATTGTTTGCATTATGTTTTCAGTATGGTAGAAGAAACTGAAAAAAAAATGGGGAGACCCTTGAGAGATAAAATGTTTCAACATACTCCCTAAAACACAGCATTGTCAGTGGAATTAAAAGATGAAGGAATTCTTTTCAAAATAATTGGTGATAAGAAAGGAAGATGGAAGTATATGTCAGGGAAAGAATTAGCTAGTGATTAGGAAAAGAACAAACATCCTTTCTGAAAACTAACATTTACATGGCAGCACATATATGACTTATTTATTGCTGCGAAACAAATTATATCAAAGATTTGTGGCTCAAACAACAAAAAACTTTATTTTTTTTATTTTTTTTTTTTTTTTTAGACAGAGTCTCACTCTGTCGCCCAGGATAGAGTGCAGTGGCACTATCTCAGCTCACTGCAACTTCCATCTCCCAGGTTCAAGCAATTTTCATGCCTCAGCCTCCCTAGCTGGGACTACAGGCACGTACCACCACACCCAGCTAATTTTTAAAAAAATTTTTATTAGAGATGGGGTTTTGCCATGTTGGCCAGGCTGGTCTTGAACTCCTGGCCTCAAGTCATCTGCCCATCTCGGCCTCCCAAAGTGCTGGGATTACAGGCGTGAGCCACCGCACCAGGTCACAACAATAAACATGTCTATCTCATGGTTTCTGTGGCTGGACAGTTCTAAGTTAGAATTTCTCATCTGATTCATTCAGATGTTGGCTGTAATTGCAGTCATCTGAAGGCTTGAGTCAGGCTAGCAGATCTGCTTCCAAGAGGGCTTGCTCGTACAAATGGCAAGTTGGTGCTGGCTATTGGCAGGAGGCTTCATTTTCTTTTCACGTGGGTCTATCTCCAGGGGTCCTTGTGTGCATGGAAACTGGCTTTCTCCAGAGAAGGGGATCCAAGACGCCAAGGCAGAAGTTACAGTTGCCTTTATTATTTAGCCTCAGAAGTCCCACACTGTCACTTCTGCAGTAATCTATTTGTCATACAAATCAGCCCTGATACAATGTGGAAGGGGAATACTATGATATAAAGGTCATTCTAGGTTACTTTGCAGTTTTTGTTTTTGTTTTTGTTTTTTACCTTTCTAGGTTCCTTTCCTGATACTCTTTTCCTCAATAAAGCAACTTACAAAATAGATACATCTTGGGTAGCCAAATCAAATACATCATGCTGAAAACGTCACAGTATCTGGTCAGATTTTTTTAAATTTCAGTGCAATTTCAGCCAATCATCTGGCTCTCTATCGTTTGAAAAATGTACGACTTTCCTGTTGCAAAAAATAAGCAAGTCACAAATCTCTCAAGAACAAGGACTGGTCCAAAGGCTGAAAATACAGCATGAATGGAGAAAAGCAGTGTGTGATATTAGTTTTGGCATTCTTCTACTCACTGTTAATAAATTCATCTGTATTTTTTTTTCTGGGATAGGTATGTGTAATATTCCACATGCTTGATTTTAGAAGATGTCTTTTTAATTTTTATTTTTTTGAGACAGAGTCTTGCTTTGTCACCCAGGCTAGAGTTCTATGGCATGATCTTGGCTCACTGCAACCTCTGCCTCCCGGGCTCAAGCAATTCTCCTCCCTTAGCTTCCCGAGTAGCTGAGACTACAGGCACGTGCCACCACACCTGGCTAAGTTTTGTATTTTTAGTAAAGACAGGGTTTCACCATGATGGCCAGGCTGGTCTCAAACACCTGACCTCATGTGATCCAGCCGCCTTGGCCTCCCAAAGTGCTAGGATTACAGGCATGAGCCTCCTGGCCAGAAGACTTTTTTTTTTTAAAGCATGAAAACAATGTAAATATTTAATAACTTTTGTTTTCCTTAAAAAGCCCAGGCTGCATCCATTCAAAACTTTTATCTTTCAATGTGGAATAAATTAGTAAAAGTATATGACCAAAATCAATGTTGCATTTTAATTAACAAAAAGATGTATTCTTCTCATAGGAAGAAACTCAACCTTTATATAGTTCCCCACTATGAGATTATTCCAAAGATAAAGGACTGCACTTTCCATCTATGATTTGAACACAGAGGCAGTATGGTGTATGCAAAGTATCAGTTCTAGAATTAGACAAGGATTTTTTTTGTTTGTTTGTTTTTAGACAGAGTTTTGCTCTTGTTGCCCAGGCTGGAGTACAATGGTGTGATCTCGGCTCATCACAACTTCCACCTTCCGGGTTGAAGCCAGTCTCCTGCCTCAGCCTCCCGAGTAGCTGGGATTACAGGCATGTGCCACCACGCCTGACTAATTTTGTATTTTTAGTAGAGACAGGGTTTCTCCATGTTGGTCAGACTGGTCTCGAACTCCCGACCTCAGGTGATCCGCCCTCCTCGGCCTCCCAAAGTGCTGAGATTACAGGCATGAGCCACTGTGCCCGGCCGACTATTACTATTTCTATTTCTTCTTCTTGTTGTTATTCTTGTTTTGACCCTTCCTGCACTGCACTCATTGATTACCTTTTCATCTTATGTGTAGGCAGCTGATAACCTGTTCAGTCTCCACTGTCTCAGGTTAACAATTCCACCTGCTGGCCGGGCATGGTGGCTTAAGCTTGTAATCCTAGCACTTTGGGAGGCCGAGGCAGGTGGATCACGAGGTCAGGAGTTCGAGACCAGCCTGGCCAACATGGTGAAATCCCATCTCTACTAAAAATACAAAAATTAGCCTGGTGTGGTGGCGTGTGCCCATAATCCCAGCTATTCCATAGCCTGATGCAGGAGAATCACTTGAACCCGGGAGGCAGAGGTCACAGTGAGCTGAGATCATGCCACTGCACTCCAGTCTGGGCAACAGAGCAAGACTCTGTCTCAAAAACAAACAAACAAACAAACAAAAGGCCAGGCGTGGTGGCTCATGCCTGTAATCCCAGCACTTTGAGAGGCCGAGACAGGCGGATCACTTGAGGTCAGGAGTTTGAGACCAGCCTGGCCAACATGATGAAACCTTCCATCTCTACTAAAAATAAAAAAATTAGCCGGGTATGGTGGTGGGCGCCTGTAATCCTGGCAACTCCGGAGGCTGGGGCAGGAGAATCACTTGAACCTGGGAGGTGGAGGTTGCAGTGAGCCAAGATTGTACCACTATACTTCAGCCTGGGCAACAGAGTGAGACTCTGTCTCAAAAACAAACAAACAAACAAACAAAAGGCCAGGCGCGGTGGCTCATGCCTATAATCCCAGCACTTTGAGAGGCCGAGACAGGCGGATCACTTGAGGTCAGGAGTTTGAGACCAGCCTGGCCAACATGATGAAACCTTCCATCTCTACTAAAAATAAAAAAATTAGCCGGGTGTGGTGGTGGGCGCCTGTAATCCCGGCAACTCCGGAGGCTGGGGCAGGAGAATCACTTGAACCTGGGAAGTGGAGGTTGCAGTGAGCCAAGATTGTACCACTGTACTTCAGCCTGGGCAACAGAGCGAGACTCCATCTCAAAAGCAAAATAAAATGAAACAATTCCACCTACTTTCTTATTTTAATCATCAAGTGCCCTGGGGAACTATGACTTCTCAGAGACATCTTATTACATTTTTACCATAGCCAGCACCATACCCTGGGGACTCTGGTAATAATAAAATAATAATAAATACCATTATTGAACATTTACTGGCCCATAGTGCTAAGCAATTTACATAGATGATTTTTTAAATTGGTTTCTTGGTGTCTTCTAATAGATTATTTGATTTCATCCTCTCCACAACTATATGAAGTCAAATTTGAGCAGATAGGTCTACAGAGGCTTTATTTGCATGATTATAAATTAAACCATTAACAAAAGACAGTGACATTTACAGTTAAGGTATATGACTAGCCCTGTACACAAAGATGTAAGAGAGGAAATTTCTGGCATACGTTTACTAAACCTAGGAGCTACAGATAAAACTGATACTACTTTTTTTTTTTTTTTTTTTTTTCCAGATGGAGTTTCTTTCTGTCACCCAGGCTGGAGTGCAGTGATGCGATCCCAGCTCACTGCAAGCTCCACCTACTGGGTTCATATCATTCTTCTGCCTCAGCCTCCTGAGTAGCTGGGACTACAGGCACCCACCACTACGCCCAGCTAATTTTTTTTGTATTTTTAGTAGAGACGGGGTTTCATCGTGTTAGCCAGAATGGTCTTGATCTCCTGACCTCGTTGTCCGCCTGCCTCAGCCTCCCAAAGTGGTGGGATTATAGGCGTGAACCACCGCGCCCAGCCAGATACTACTATTTCTTGCAGCCCCCAGTCAACCTCTCCTGCTAGCACTTACACCCTAAGTAGTCACCTCCTCTTGAATAAGGGCCAGGCAGAATGTAGCAGAAGTGACTCGTTGCCTCTTCCAGCCTTAAGCCTTAAGAAGGCCCGGCAGCTTCCACTTTTATACTTTCAGGAGCCCTGAGCTACCATTTGAGAAATTGACATGGAGAAGGAGATTCCCTGGGAGTATACTGTGAGAGAGGAGGTCTAGCCTTAACAGCATCCAGCTGAACCCGGCGTTCCAGATGTCTCTGATAAAGTGTCAGACACGTGAGTAAAGCCATACTGAAGATGCCAGCCCTGACGGCCATCTGACTACAGCTATGTGAGATACCCAAATGGGACCAGTGGAACTGAACAGCACAGCACCCACCAGTCAACCCACACAATCATGAGAAATTAAAAAAAAGAAAGGCCGGGCGCGGTGGCTCAAGCCTGTAATCCCAGCACTTTGGGAGGCCGAGACGGGCAGATCACGAGGTCAGGAGATCGAGACCACCGTAGCTAACATGGTGAAACCCCATCTCTACTAAAAATACAAAAAAAAAAAATTAGCCGGGCATGGTGGCGGGCGCCTGTAGTCCCAGCTACACGGGAGGCTGAGGCAGGAGAATGGCGTAAACCTGGGAGGTGGAGCAGTGAGCTGAGATCCGGCCACTGCACTCCAGCCTGGGTGACAGAGCGAGACTCCGTCTCAAAAAAAAAAAAAAAAAAAAAAGAAAAAAAAGATTGTTGTTTTAAGCCACTAAATTTTGGAGTGGTTTTTATTAAGCAGCAATAGATAACAAAAACACTACTAATGTCAATAATGTTAAAGGTTATGGTTGATTTGGAGTCCTATTAGATTATAATAGGTCAAGAGGCCCAAACATATCAGAATCCTACCTTAGACTACAGCTATTACCTCCTCCTTCACCCTCACCAAGGTCTAGAGGGAGAAATCTACACACATGAGACAGTGGAAAAGGTAAATAAAAACCACCACCACCAGGGCAGCCAGAACCCTGCTTAATCAAAATGGACACCAGGCTACACATGGTGGCTCATGCCTGTAATCCCAACACTTTGGAAGGCCAAGGCGGGAAGATCACCTGAGGTCAGGAGTTCGAGACCAGCCTGGCTAACATGGCGAGACCCCGTCTCTACTAAAAATACAAAAATTAGCTGGGCTTGGTGGTGGGAGCCTGTAATCCCAACTATTCGGGAGCCTGAGGCACAAGAATTGCTTGAACCTGGGAGGCCTGGAGGCTGCAGTGAGCCAAGATCACGACACTGTAATTCAGCCTGGGCAGAGGCTCCATTTCAAGGAAAAAAAAAAAAGGGCACCCGCTGAAACAGGCTGCACCTTCACAGTATGACTGTCCACCTAGCTGTTCCCTCTCTCTAAGCCTGAGAACAGGCCTAGGTTGGAGTGTCACTGCAGTCTCATAGGGAAGAAGGAAGAAGAGCCCCAAAGGGAGCCACACCCATGTGCAAGACCTAAGCACATCCTGCGTGATGCTGAACACTGGGAAATATAGCCCAGTTAATGTCTTAGAATCTGACCAACCAGATTAGCCCCTTCTCTTATGGAGGGGAGGGGGAACAAGAGGAAGATAAGGAAGAAACTGAAAGTTTCCCCTTTCCTAGACCCTGTACACATTGTCTTATTTAATCCTCACAATAAATCCAAAAGGTAGATATTTTTCTTACCCTAGTATCCATGAGAAGATTGAATATTAGAGAGATTGCATAACTTTTTCAAGGTTACATAGTAAGTATTTGGAATTACAGGGGCGAGTGGGGGGAGTTACCTGGCAAAAATGAGAAGAGATGCCTTTGGAGTATGGCACATTGTAAATCCATTCACATTGTTACCTCAGTTGTTTTTATGTTCAAGTAAAAAACCAAATCAAATGAAAATGCTGTAGGGCCAGGCGCAGTGGCTCACACCTGTAATCCCAGCACTTCGGGGGGCCGAGGCAGGTGGATCACCTGAAGTCAGGAGTTCAAGACCAGTCTGACCAACATGGAGAAACCCCATCTCTACTAAAAATACAAAAAAAAAAAAAAAAAAAATTAGCCAGGCGTGGTGGCACAGCCTGAAATCCCAGCTACTCGGGAGGCTGAGGCAGGAGAATTGCTTGAACCTGGGAGGCAAGGGTTGTCCTGAGCTGAGATCATGCCATTGCAGTCCAGCCTGGGCAACAAGAGCGAAACTCTGCCTCAAAAAAAATAAAAGAAAAGAAAGTGCTGTACCGTTAGAGGCACCCAAGGAGAGGGGGCCCAAAGTCAGTCTTTTTTGTGGCTTGATTGTAGAACAGGTGGAGGGAAAGCATGTCTTTCTACTTCAGCAGAGCAGTGGCTGCACGCCGGCAGTGGCTGGTGATAGGAGTCAGGAAGTAGCCACTCAGAAGTACAGAAAAGGCTTCCCCTACCTCCGTATATCCTTGAGAGATACAGAAGGTACCTGTGGTGTTAATGGCGTCCTTGTGAGGGCTGCTGTGGTCCATAGTATCCAATTGTACTGCCATACTAGCCTGGCCTGGAGAAACGTGTGTTACCCAAACATTACATCTCTGACGAAAGACTATATTTGTTCCACCCCCACATTCTCCACTCAAGTTCCCAGAAGTTTGCAATTATCCTCAAAAGAAGTTTCCAGACAACATTTACTCAGCTTTGGTTTTCAGTGGGATGAGATTGTTTTGTTTTGTTTTTTCATTTCTTTAAACTTGGCTGACCATTGCCATTCCACCCCCGGATGGTGCGTGCAGGCCAGTCATGAACCACAAACCTGTTTCCACTCACTCTTCACCCGCTTGTTCTTTTTGCTCCTTTCCCTGGCTTTGTGACTCTGCAATCCAGCTGGATCTATGCATCTCCCTCTTTTGATCCTGTCACCCTCACTACATAACCTGCTGGACCTCCCTTCAGGCCTCTTGGACTTTGATCCTTGCCCAGTTTTCAGCTATACTAGCTCCTCTGACTTGGTATCCCATATTGACTAGCTGAAGTTCTCTATACTAAGTTCTAGTATTGTAGAATCACACCAGCCAACTGGACCTGGGTAGCATGTAGTGTCCAAGCCCTAGGCATTGGTAAAGAAACTCTATCTGGAAAAAACAATGGCAGGGACGAAAGAAGAGTTGCCTTTTTTTTTTTTTTTTTTTTTTGAGATGGAATTTCGATATTGTTGTCCAGGCTGGAGTGCAATAGTGAGATCTCAGCTCATTGCAACCTCCACTTCCCAAGTTTAAGCAATTCTCCCACCTCAGCCTCCTGAGTAGCTGGGATTACAGGTATGTGCCACCATGTCTGGCTAATTTTGTATTTTTAGTAGAGACAGGGTTTCACCATGTTGGTCAGGGTAGTCTCGAACTCCTGACCTCAGGTGATCCGCCCACTTCGGCCTCGGAAAGTGCTGAGATTATAGGTGTGAGCCACCAGGCCTGGCCAAGAATTGCTTTTAAACTGTACTTGCTGGCACTACCAGTGAAATTTCTACCTGCCCACCTCTGCACCCCTTTCCTCTGACTCCAGGAGATTTGGAAGTATAGAAAAATCTCCTTGGTTACAACAACTTTGGAACACTGTTTGGCAGTATCTACTAAAACTGAACATATGCATATACTTTTACCCAACAATTCTGCCCCTAGATATGTACCCAACAGAAATGCACACATATGTTCATCAAAAGACATGCACAAGAATGTTCATAGAAGGACTATACATAATAGCTAAAAACTGGAATCTCCAAATGTCCAACAACAGTAGAATGGATTAAAAACAGCATATTCATACAATAGACTATATAGTAACAAAAAAGAATGAACTATGTTATACATAATCTGGATGAATCTTATAAACACAATATTCAACAAAAAAAAGCCACACAGAAAAGAATGCATAATATACATTCCATTTATATGAAATCTAAAATGAACAAAATGAGTCAATGTTATCACAAGTCAGAATAGTGGTTATCATATGGGGAGTAGTAATCGGGTGAGGGCATGAGAGGATTGGGTGCTAGTAACGTTGTGTTTCTTGATCTGGGTACTGATCAGTGCATTCACTTTGCGAAAATTCATCCAGCTGTATACTTGCAATTTATGTACTTTTCTATATATGGATATACATGAATAAAGTGAATGACAGAAAGAAAAATGTCCTTGCTTTCTCCTGAAAATGTAGCTATAAAGGATACCCAAGGTTAGTGACTGAGTAAATGAATTTTCTTGTTTCCCATTTGTCATTTGGGAAAACCTAGCAATGTGTGATTCTTCTGCTATAATGGATACCTGTCCCCTGTACAAGTGGACATCATGATATTTGGTGGGACATGACCAGTGGTATGGTTCACAGCCAACATTATACAGCTCTCCAACTGTTGGTTCTCAGGTGGGCTGGAAGGAACATCACTGTGGGTCTAGTTCTGAGAAG
This sequence comes from Macaca thibetana thibetana, assembly GCF_024542745.1. Classification (NCBI taxonomy): domain Eukaryota; kingdom Metazoa; phylum Chordata; class Mammalia; order Primates; family Cercopithecidae; genus Macaca; species Macaca thibetana. The sequence goes on from NC_065593.1 coordinate 34,954,920, forward strand.
GATTTGGAGGGTGTCCTAAGATGAGTTAACCAGATTGGCTGGATGAGACAGCTTGCAGGCTGCAGAGCATAGGGCCACAGCAAATTTGAAGGACACTGTCCAGGTCTGAAGATGGAATAGAAGGAAAAGGAGAGTATCTTAGAGAACTAGTTCGTGAAAGAGGTTAGGCAGAACAGCAGAAGCTAGGTACATGACAACAGGATGGAAATGGAGACCATCAGGACAGAGCGAGTGGTTTTGGAAGAAAATGGAGCCTGGGAATGAACAATCACAGGCTTTCTATAGGGCTTTTTTTTAGCCTCTGTGGAATGGGCAAGAGCTGTAGAAGTGCTGAGCTGTTGGCCGGGCGCGGTGGCTCAAGCCTGTAATCCCAGCACTTTGGGAGGCCGAGACGGGCGGATCACGAGGTCAGGAGATCGAGACCATCCTGGCTAACACGGTGAAACCCCATCTCTACTAAAAAATACAAAAAACTAGCCGGGCGAGGTGGCGGGCGCCTGTAGTCCCAGCTACTCGGGAGGCTGAGGCAGGAGAATGGCGTGAACCCGGGAGGCGGAGCTTGCAGTGAGCTGAGATCCGGCCACTGCACTCCAGCCTGGGCAGCAGAGCGAGACTCCGTCTCAAAAAAAAAAAAAAAAAAAAAAGAAGTGCTGAGCTGCTATAGACCAAAGTTCTGTACTGTTTCCACTACTCTCCTTTCTGGGCTGTTTATTTTGGTGACATCCCCCATTCACATTCTACCTCCAGACTCTCCTTCCAGCTTTTAGAATTTTGTTTCCTTGAATATTTTTCAGCTCCCTGGCTTCTATGATTTGGGCATCTCCCATTGGGGTGAAAAATTTTATACTTTAGCCAACGACATCCCAGCCCCAACCCATGACTCCCAACACCTTATAGGTCAACTATATCCCTCTCCTTCAGTCACCATCACCCCACTAGGGTGGGGATCCTGGATTTAAAACAACAACAGCAGCAGCAGCAGCACCTGGAACCAAGCAAGCCTATTGCTTCAGAATTCAAGATCATTTCTTTGCTGCTGAAGCCCCTGCATACCTTCTCTGATACTCCATCCTTGCTCTAGTCTGGTCCCTTTTGGACTGTGTTATTGTACTTGGCAAACCCAATCTTCTTTTTTTTTTTTGAGATGGAGTCTTGCTCTGACACCCAGGCTGGAGTGCAGTGGGGCGATCTCAGCTTACTGCAATCTCCGCCTCTCAGGTTCAAGCCATTCTCCTGCCTCAGCCTCCCGAGTAGCTGGGACTACAGGCCTCCGCCACCATGCATAGCTAATTTTGTTTTTTGTTTTTTGGGTTTTTTTTTTGTATTTTGAGTAGAGATGGGGTTTCACCATGTTAACCAGGATGGTCTCGACCTCCTGACCTCGTGATCCGCCTGCCTCGGCCTCCCTAAGTGCTGGGATTACAGACATGAGCCACCGCACCAGGCCTTTTTTTTTTTTTTTTTTTTTTTTTTTTTTTTTTTTTTTTTGAGACAGAGTGGTGCTCTTGTTGCCCAGGCTGGAGTACAATGGCATGATCTCAGCTCACCGCAACCTCCTCCTCCAGGGTTCAAACGATTCTCCTGCCTCAGCCTCCCGAGTAGCTGGGACTACAGGCATGCACCACCATGCCTGGCTAATTTTGTATTTGTAGTAGAGACGGGGTTTCACCATGTTAGCCAGGATGGTCTCAATCTCCTGACCTCGTGATCCGCCCGCCTCGGCCTCCCAAAGTGCTGAGATTACAGGCATGAGCCATTGCGCCTGGCCAGCTTGGGAATCTTATAAAGAGGTCCCTAGTATGTCTTCCACGTTGGGAATTCCTCCAAGCTTTAGTTTTTTCTTTATCCTTTGTTTCTTATCCTGTTGTTTTTCCACATATGTTGGTTCTATACCTCGGCACCCCTCTAGGACAGTAAGGACAACAGGCACCCTACCCTGGTTGCTCTAGGATGCCACCCTACTTGGCCATCATTATTTCATTTTATACTATCAGGAGAGGATAATCAGAATTCCTTTGTTTCTATGCTCTTTCTTGCTGTTTACCTGGCTATTTGATATTCTCTTTCTAAAATGTTGCAAACAGATCTTAGTCAACAGCAGCAATAAAGAGTGGTGGAAGTCTGCATTTTGGAAACCAACAAAATGAAGTCAAAGTCTTGCATTTTTCTGTCACCTATTAGCTAGGAGACTTTGTGCAAGTTACTTAACCTTTCTAAGCCTTAGTTTAATTTCCTCATCTGTAAAATAGGGATCAAGTCTTGAAGGGTTGTTGGGAGGCTCACATAATATCATGTGAAGATAACACCTGGCCCATATGAGCGACTTAATAAATGCTGGCTGTTACTGTTGGGCTCTTTGTTATAAGAACAGTCCTTATTTACCTTCCCAGTTACTGAATGGTGTTAAGGAGTCCAGCTGATCTAAAAAAAAAAAAAAATGAATGCATTTGCTGAGAAGTACACAAATGAATCCCTCTTTATGAGTGTCAGCCAAGAGAAGCATAAATAGCAAACTGCAAGGAAGCACATTCTGACGTAACAGAAGAATGCAATTCAAGAATACAAATTAGGCTGGGCACGGTGGCTCATGCCTGTAATTCCAGCACTTTGGGAGGCCGAGGTAGGTAGATCACCTGAGGTCAGGAGTTTGAGAACAGCCTGACCAACATAGAGAAACCCCATCTCTACTAAAAATACAAAATGAGCTGGGCATGGTGGTGCATGCCTGTAATCCCAGCTACTCGGGAGGCTGAGGCAGGAGAATTGCTTGAACCAGAGAGGTGGGGGTTGTGGTGAGCTGAGATCGTGCCATTGCACACTCTAGCCTGGGCAACAAGAGCGAAACTTCTTCTCAAAAAAAAAAAAAAAAAAGAAGAAAAAATAAAAGAAAATAAATTTAACACCAAAATTGCATTTCACAATAAAAGGCATAAATATTAAGAAATTGAAATAATAAAAAGAAAGTCACAGTCCTAGAGTATTGCTGATCTCAATAAATGGCTTTGGATTGTCGTAGGCCCTAAGGGAAGCTAGTTCCAAGTAGTATATGTTGGATCTGCCTATTTAGAATTCTAGAAAGAGATGGTAGTTATGTTGAACGTGGCAGCAGGCCGAGGGTCTGAGAGCACAAGGCCGCAACAAGAAATGCAAGGGTTTGAGCAGCAATAAGACAAAGGCCAATTAATCAACAGAAAGCGGGAGTAAATAAATATCAGAGGGCAGAACAAGATAGTATGACCAAAGTACATGCAAACAGTCTGCAGGGAGCAGAGCTATTGATCCGTCAAACAGTTGGCTTGAGAGAGGGTCACAGAAAATGTGGAAGGAGAGGTAGAATTGGAGGGACAGCAGAAAGGTACCCAGAGCCAGGAGAGGAGGAGAGCTCGCAGTGCAGAAGCAATATCCTCTCTCAGCTTCAATAGCTATTTATTTCTCTCACCTGGTGAGAATGTGTCCTAGTGAGCCCGGTCTACAATCTTGCAGGTAACAGTGATTGGACGGATAGGAGTGGGGCTGAGACATTACAAGGTTCTCAGGAAAAATATTTCAAGACCGTCTTCACAGGCTTCTTGGATCCAGGTTTACCCAGATGTCATTGATAGAAGAAGAGGTCTTGATTGGAGCATGGATCTGATCAGTAAATCCCCCATGGGCAGTCCTTAGGTCCATAGCCTTCCCAGTTAACAAAACAGTAGGATTATCCATGGTCACTTTCTGAAAAAATTATTTAGTGTATCTAGCAGTCTTCCTGGTTATAGTCCAAGCAGGGAAATAGATGAAACATTCTGTCCTGGGGTCAAGTTTTCCTTTTAGATGTGCAATGCCAAATGTATATTTTTTTATTTACTTTTGAGACAGGGTCTCCCTCTGTCACCCAGACTGGAGGGCAGTGGCGTGATCTCAGCTCACTGCAGCCTTGGGCTCCCTGGCTCAAGCCATCCTCCCACCTCAAGCCATCCTCCCACCTCAAGCCATCCTCCCACCTCAGCCTCCTGAGTAGCTGGGACCACAGGCGCACACCACCATGCTAGACTAACTTTTTGTATTTTTTGGAAAAGATGAGGTTTTGCCATGTTACCCAGGCTGATCTCAAACTTCTGGGCTCAGATAATCCACCAGCTTTGGCCTCCCAAAGTGCTGGGATTACAGGCGCGAGCCACTGTGCACCGACTTGTACAAATTATTTAACCAGTCTGAGTCTTGGTCTCCTCACTAGAAAAATGGAGAGAATATCTATTGCAAAGAGTTGTTATGAAGGTTAAATGAGATCCATCTCACCATTCCTGACACATTGAAGCTAAGAGCACTCAGTAAGTGGTCTTACTCTTTTCTTTCTGCTGATCCTTGATTGAAAGAGCTGTATCTTGGTTGGGCGCAGTGGCTCACGCCTGTAATCCCAGCACTTTGGGAGTGAGGCTGAGGTGGGCAGATCACCTGAGGTCAGAGTTGAAGACCAGCCTGGCCAACCTGGCAAAACCACTTCTCTACTAAAAATACACAAAATTAGCCAGGAACGGTGGCATGGACTTGTAGTCCCAGCTACTCGGGAGGCTGAGGCAGGAAAATCGCTTGAACCTGGGAGGCAGAGGTTGCAGTGAACCGCAATCATACCACTGCACTCCAGTCTGGGTGACAGAGTGAGACTCCGTCTCAGAAAAAAAAAAAAAAAAAAAGACAGAAACAGCTGTATCTTATTTCTTATTGTGAGGTTCCCTCCATCCAGCAACCTACCCGGACTTTTTGGACATACTTGGCTGCTATCTTGATCCTAGGTGCTCTCGTAAGAACATAGAGAAATTTGTAATTACGGCATGGTAGAAAGAGTAATTGCTCCCTCAAAATGGCCATGATCTAATCTCTGGAACCTGTGAATATATTACCTTTTTTTTTTTTTTTTTTGAGACAGAGTCTCGCTCTGTCACCCAGGCTGGAGTGCAGTGGCCGGATCTCAGCTCACTGCAAGCTCCGCCTCCCAGGTTCACGCCATTCTCCTGCCTCAGCCTCCTGAGTAGCTGGGACTACAGGCACCCGCCACCTCGCCCGGCTAGTTTTTTGTATTTTTTAGTAGAGACGGGGTTTCACCGGGTTAGCCAGGATGGTCTCAATCTCCTGACCTTGTGATCCGCCCATCTCGGCCTCCCAAAGTGCTGGGATTACAGGCTTGAGCCACTGCGCCCGGCCATGAATATATTACCTTACTTGGCAAAAGGGACTTTGCAGATGTGATTAGGGTTAAGGACCTTGACATGGGGTTTCCTGGGTGGGCCCAACCTAACCAATGAGCCCTGAAAAGCACTGAACCTTTCCCAGCTGAGGTCAGTCAGAGGGAGATGCGACTGGAGAAGGGTCAAAAGAGATACGTATGTGAAAAGGACTCACTGCTGCTGCTTTTGAAAACAGAAAGGAACCATGAGCCAAGCAATGAAAGTATCCTGTAGGAGCTAGAAAAGGCTGGGAACCGACTGGGTTCGGTGGTTTGTGCCAGAAATCCCAGTGCTTTGGGAGGCCCAGATAGGAGAATCGCTTGAACCCAGGAGCTCAAGACCAGCCTGGGCAACATAGGAAGACCCTGTCTCTGTAAAAATAAGCATGGTGTGCCTGTAGCCCTAGCTACTCGGGAGGCTGAGGGGGAGAGTTACTTGAGCCCAGGAGTTCCAGTTTGCAGTGAGCTATGATTGTCCCGCTGCACTTCAGACTGAGTGACAGCGAGAAACCCCATTTCTTCAAAAAATAAAAAAGTCAGCCAGGTGCAATGGCTCATGCCTGTAATTCCAGCACTTTGGAGGGCCAAGGCAGGTGGATCACCTGAGGTCAGGAGTTCTAGACCAGCCTGGCTAACATGGTGAAACCCCATCTCTACTAAAAAAAAAAAATACAAAAATTAGCCAGGCATGGTGGCAGGTGCTTGTAATCCCAGCTACTCAGGGGGGCCAAGGCAGGAGAATCGCTTGAACCTGGGAAGCAGAGGTTGCAGTGAGCCGAGACTGTGCTGTCGCACTCCAGCCTGAAGGACAAGAGCGAGACTTCACCTCAAAAAAAAAAAAAAAAAAATTCTAGGGAACAGGTTCTCTAGAGCTTCTGCAAAGGAATGAAACCTTGCTAATATCTTGATCTTAGCCCAGTGAGGTTTGTGTCGGACTTCTAACCTACCGAACACCAAGATAATATATTTGTTTTATTTAGGCCACTGAATTTGTGACAATTTGTTTTAGCAGCAATAGAAAGCTAACATATACAGGCACTGAAAAGGACTCAAGACCACGAGGGTAATTGACAATATGACTAGATGACTCATAACCAAGCAATATGTGTGGATGATGATTTCATAAAAAATGATCTATCTTCCTAACTCCTCTTAAGTATTATTCAAAAATAATGTTTTTTTATTTATTATATTCAATTTAAAAATACAGATTTGGCCAATCAAACTTATTTGCCCTTGCTTAAGAGTAATAAGAGCATTTTCTTAAAATGTGTGGTGATAAAATAAGGTATGCGTGGCAGGGGTTCTAGGTTGAGCCTAAGCTGTGTCTGCACACTGAATTCAAACATGTCAGGCCATCTCATGAGCTGGCCACGATTCTAGCCACAGAAAGGGATAATGTGCTTCATGGAATGTGTAATAATTGGATTCCTCAGGGCTCATGTGCTGTGCCTAGGGGTGCCTAAAACTGAGACTCCCAGGAAATGGCAATTCATTCAAGTTACCTTTAGTAATAAATGATTGATTGCAAAGGCACATATTCATGGAAACCCAGGAAAGCCTGAGCAATCGGGGTCAGGAAGAAAGGACTAAGAAGGTGGCTATAGATTCAAGGCAGTTCCAAGACCTTAACCACAGGATTTTGTGAATCTTTACTCTTATATGACTCAGACACTCCCTTTGTGTCTGCCACACTCTGTGCTCACAACAGACTGGCGTTCATACCATCTCATCTGTGTCTTTTCTGCATCATAGGTTCTGCTTATTCATAACTAGGCTTACTCATAACCTGACTTTAGCCAAACCTTTGATTCATTCAAGTCCTCTCTTGACTTCTCCAGCTTCTCTTGACCCCATAGCCTTTCAACTCTATTCATGCATTTATTTGCTAATTTGAAAAATACCTATGGTGCACCTATAATGTGCCCCCATGCACTTGATTATCTAGTCAGAGAGACAACAATCAAATAAATACAAAAGTGTTGCAGTTGCATTCCGAGGGACTCAGCTCATTTGCTCAAACAAAGCCTTAGGATGTGCCGCTGGATGCTCCGTGAACTGGCTGCCTTTAGGAGCAGCAGCAACGAACTGACCATCCTGTTTAAGATCATGTGACCTTTCCCTCCCTGCAAAATCCAGATACAGCTAATGAAACTACAGATTGGCATTTGACCAAGGACAATTAATATATTGGCTGGCCAGCAACCAGTAGTTTAATTCAAATTAATAAGCTACCCTTAGAAGGAAGAAGTTACAGCCTAACAGACATTATACAGAATTGACATGTTTACCACAGGGGGATAAATTTTATATTCCAGAGCTATCATCTAAATGTAGAAGGACTTCATCCATACAGAACTTTCTCATTGTGAAAGAGAAAGTTAGAGGGCACTTGTTTGATTCAGGAACTCGAAGCAGGGAGCAGGGCAGAGAGCAGGGTTGGTTTTGCGTAGAGCACAGGGCTGTGTTTATCACTCAAATGATGGCCAGAGTGAGGCTTAGGGAAACTGGGCCACTTTCCTTGCAGGAAAGTATCATAGACCCAGTTAGGATTAAATCAGTTTTAGTTTTCATGCGGTTTGCTTCTCAGGGATTCTCTGGGACCGTCCTTGGTCTGGGCCCAAGTGTATATGTTTCAACACAGCACTGACTCTTATGCAAGACTCCAGGTTGTCATGTTTATCTTAAGCAATTTTCTTTACAAAAAAATTGAATTAGGCTGGGCACAGTAGCTCACACCTGTAATCCCAGCACTTTGGGAGGCTGAGGCAGGCGGATCACCTGAGGTCAGTAGTTCGAGACCAGCCTAACCAATATGAGGAAACTCTGTCTCTACTAAAAATAAAAAAATTAGCTGGGTGTGGTGGCAGGCGCCTGTAATCTCAGCTACTCAGGAGGCTAAGGCAAGAGAATCGCTTGAACCCGGGAGGCTGAGGTTGCAGTGAGCCGAGATTGCACCACTGCACTCCAGCCTGGGCAACAAGAGCAAAACTCTGTCTCAAAAAAAAAAAAAAAAAAAAAAAATTGATTTTAATTAACTATTTTTTTTTTTGAGACAGGATCTCTCTCTGTTGCCCAGGCTGGAGTGCAGTGGCATGATCATAGCTCACTGTAACCTCCACCTCCTGGACCCAAGCAATCCTCCCACTTCAGCCTCTCAAGTAGCTAGGACTACAGGTATAGGCCACCATGCCAGGCTAAGCCTTAGGCAGTTTTCAACGAAGAATTTTAGAGACGCCATGGCATTTTAGACAAGCCATACAAAGGCATCATGGCACAACTATAGCACATGACCTTGAGTTCTCCTGCTGGAACCCACAGTTAGGAGTTTATGTACAGAAGGTCAGATTGAAAGGCGGCCCCTTACACTGTTGACTGTGGGTTGGCAACAAAGTTGGCATGGCTCAGTTAGCTATAGGTTCTGTGTCATGTCACTGCTGTGGCTGGAAAGGTGGTAAGGCTCCAGGAGTGTTGAATAGTAACAGCATTTTTCTTTTCTTTTCTTTTCTTTTCTTTTTTTTTCTTTTTTTGAGACAGAGTTTCACTCTTGTTGCCCAGGCTGGAGTGCAACAGTGTGATCTCAGCTCACTGCAACCTCTGCCTCCCAGGTTCAAGGAATTCTCCTGCCTCAGCCTCCCAAGCAGCTGGGATTACAGGTATGAGCCACCACACCTGGCTAATTTTTTTGTATTTTTAGTAGAGACAGGGTTTCACCATGTTGGCCAGGCTGGTTTCGAACTCCTGACCTCAGGTGATCCACCCACCTTGGTCTCCCAAAGTGCTGGGATTACAGGCGTGAACCACCACGCCCGGACACAGTAACAGCATTTTCTAAGAGGCAGATTGACTAAAGGGCTGGCAGCTCCTGGGAGTTTGTGTACTCTGCTTTTGGAAAGAAAATATTGGCACATTTGTTCTGTTGTCTGAAGATAGCCTTCATTTTGAAATAGAAACACACAGAGAACTAAGTTTTCTCTGAGACTATCAGGTGGTGTGTCCCAAAGCTGACTTGGAAAGAAGTACTTGGAAAGAAGTACAACAAAGTTACTTGGGGTTATTGTGGTTTATGCAGACCCAGTCACAGTCCTGGAACGCCGAAGCGGGAATCCAGAACTACAGATCTGCCAAGAACAAAACATGGACCAGCAAATTGGATGTATTATCCTTCATTTTGAGAGCCCAGGGGTTGAGGAAAGACAAGCATGAAAGATATTTCAGTGTTTGGAAGACCTCTAGCTGCTAGAGACCACTGGCATCCCCCATCCCCTCTTTGTAAGATCCTTAGGGGCTGTCTGGTTCAGCTTTCTCATGTTACTAGTATAAATACCAAGTCCCAGAGAAACTAACAAACCTTGCCTACTTCAATTAATGGTTGAAACATGAATAAGACTCGTGGGATGACCTCCTTTTTAAATGAGATCTGGCAGGAAACGATCATGGTCGGAGCTGAAATGTCTTTTGTGTAAGCATCACATTTACACACATGCTGAGAATCCATGTGTTCAACAGGTCGTCAGCATGTAGCGAGGGTGTTGATAAAGTTGTCCTAGGACAATGACTGGTGAATGGTATCATTTAATCATGGAGTTGGGCAAGCCAGAAGCCTCAGTGGCCCTTGATCCCTGCCCACATCCAGTCTATCACCAAGTCTTGTCAATACTGCCTTCTATCCACTTCTTTTTCTTCAGAACTGGGCTCACTATCATCTTCTCTTGCCGGGGCTTCTGGGACAGTGTTCTAATGGTCTGCCCACATTTCCACTGCCTGCAATTTACTTTTCTCACAGCAGCTGATGGTCTTCCCTCTACAGCCTTATTTATTTATTTACTTATTTATTTTATTTTTTTGAGACAGAGTCTCGCTGTGTCACCCAGGCTGGAATGCAGTGGCATGATCTCAGCTCACTGCAAGCTCTGCCTTCCAGGTTCACACCATTCTCCTGCCTTAGCCTCCCGAGTAGCTGGGATTACAGGCGCCCGCCACCACGCCCGGCTAATTTTTTTGTATTTTTAGTAGAGACTGGGTTTCACCATGTTAGCCAGGATGGTCTTGATCTCCTGACCTCATGATCCGCCTGTCTCAGCCTCCCAAAGTGCTGGGATTATAGGCATGAGCCGCCACACCCGGCCTATTTTTTTATTGTTAATTAATGAACTCTATTCTTAGAGGAGTTTCATAGGTTTACAGAAAACTGAGCACATAGTACAGGGAGTTCCTTTATACCTACTTTCTATGCCACTCACAGTTCCCCCTATTCTTAGCATCTTGAATTAGTGTGGTACATTTCTTACAACTGATAAAGCAATATTGATACTTATTATTAACCGAAGACTGTTATTATGAACCAAAGCTTACATTATGGTTTACTCTCCTGTTGTATAGTAAATGTATGACATGTATCCACCATTGCAGTATCATACAGAATAGTTTCACTGCCCTAAAAATCCCTCGTACGTCATCCCTTGCCAGTGATTGTTTCAAAAAGTGGATCCTGTGGCCGGGTGCGGTGGCTCATGCCTATAATCCCAGCACTTTGGGACGCCAAGGCAGAAGGATCACTTAAGGCCAGTCTGGACAATATAGCAAGACCCCATCTCTACAAAAAAATTAAAAAGTTAACCAGGTGTGGTGGTGTGCACCTGTAGTCCTAGCTACTCAGGAGGGTGAGGTGGGAGGATTGCTTGAGCCCAGGAGTTCGAGGCTGCAGTGAGCTATGATTGCACCACTGCACTCCAGCCTGGACAACAGAGTGAGACTCCATCTCAAAAAAAAAAAAAAATCAAAATGCAGATTTTATTATAGCAAAACACACCTCCAAAAATGCAGATCTTCTGTCTCTCCCCTCACTCAGCCTCACCTTGTTCCACTATCTAGCATCTGTCTCCAACCATACAGGTCTTTTTGTTTCAATTCCTCAAGCCACACTCGATTCTGTCTTAGAGTTTTGCTCATGTTGTTTCTTCTTCATGAAACATCCCTTTCTACCTCCCGGCCCCAACTCTAGGTCTTATCATAGCCGCCTCCTTCCTAAGCTGTGAGCTCCTCACTGGCAAACCTGTGTCATTGTAGCCATGGTACCCAGCACATAGTGGATGTGTAATAAATGTTTGCTGAATAATATTAATAATTAAGTTACTAGATGAAGAGAACAATAGCGCAGTTTCATTTGATTGTGTGGAGCTTGGGAAGGGTACCGAAAGTTTGCAGTGATGGCTAAGGGATAAAAGGGAAGGAAATGCTGATAGGTAAAAAGTAAAAAGGTTTATTCAACAGGCTGAGAACACACCTAAAAGGCTGCCAGGCATAGTGGCTCAGGACTGTAGTCCCAGAACTTTGGGAAGCCAAGGGGAGAGGACTGCTTGATCCCAGGAGTTTGAGACCAGCCTAGACAACATGACAAGACCCTGTCTCTACAAAAAGAAAAAAGAAAAAATTTTAATTAGCTATACGTGTAATACCAGCTACTTGGGAGGCTAAGGCAGAAGGATGCTTGAGCCCGTGAGTTTGAGGCAGAAGGATGCTTGAGCCTGTGAGTTTGAGGCTACAGTGAGCCATGATCATGCTACTGCACCCCAGCATGGGTAAAAGAATAAGAGTCTGTCTCAAAAAAGAAAAGAAAATTTGTAGAGGCCTCAACCCATCAGATGGTGTCAGGGGAGAGAGCTGGATGAATAGTTACAGTGATAAAGAGTTTAAGATTTGCAGGGTGGAACTGTTCTGGTAGTGACAAAGTCCAGGGTGTGGCCATAGGAGTCCACTGAAGAGAACTGGAAGTAAAGACGCTGAGTATGAAAGGTCAGGAAACTAAGAAGCTGGGTCATTGAGTGGGTGGCCCACAAAGTCAGCAAAATCTCCCTTCTGCCCAGGAAGAAGAAGTGAGACAGGTATTTAAGAAATATGGTTGGTGGAGGACAGAGATGAAAGGAGAGAAGTTGACGAGTTGGATGTCATGGACTTCAGTGGGGCAGAGGTTTTTCATAGGGGAGAAATTGTTAGAAGGGTCTTAGGGAACTGGAAGAATGTTGTTGCTAGTGCCTCCCTGTACTGGGGGCATGAAAGAATAAATAGCTTCTACTCGAAAGAAGTACAGGGGAAGTGGTAACCTCAGGGGAAAGCCAGGTTTCAGTTCAGGCTAGAAGGTGAGGGAGTTTGCAGGGTCTCTGGTTGCATGTAACAGAAACCAGCTCCAGCTATCTGTGGCCAGTAGTGAGTGATGGGTTGAGGGAGTTGGGTATCTTGGACACTTGCACAAAATGGTAGCCACAGGCCTATCATTACGGGTGAGAAGATGCTATGACGGTCCTGATGAGCTGGGAAGACACTCCAAAAAGGTGTCCACTTTAGATAGCTCTGTGAAGAAGTTAAGGAAGTAGGAGAATTCACCAACAGACAGGGGTTCAATAGGACACAAATATTAATGGAATGTCTGGGGAAGTAGAGAGAAACAGACGTACAGAGAAGTATGGGGATTAGAGTGGTCTGTGGGTTCCAAGTGGTGGTATCAGGAAGGTGGTATCTACAATGGTAGATACAGGAGGACCTACAAGCACATGATGATATTTGTCCTGTTTGTCCAGCCCCTATTTTATTCCAAATATCTGTCCGCTCCTTGATTCATCTTCACCCATTGAATTCGAGTCTTTCCTTTGTGTGTGTGTTGTGGGGGGGAATGAGGGGGAGGGGCAGAGTCTTGCCCTGTTGCCCAGGCTGGAGTGCAGTGATGCAATCATAGCTCAGTGCAGTCTTAAACTCCTGAACTCAATCAATCCTCCTGCCTCACACTCCCGGGTAGCTGGATATACAGGGGCACCACCACACATGACTAATTTTTTAAAAAAAAATTTATAGAGATGGGAGTTTCACTGTGTTGCCCAGGCTGGTCTGGATCTCCTGGCTTCAAGCAATCTTCCCACCTTGGCTTCTCAAAGTATTGGGATTACAGGCGTGAGCCTGGCTGAATTTGAATTTCTGACTTTCTTTGCCTCATCCCTTTTCTTTGCCCCAGAACATCTCTTTTTTTTTTTTTTTTTTTTTTTGAGATGGAGTCTCACGCTGTTGCCCAGGCTGGAGTGCAGTGGCGCGATCTCGGCTCACTGCAAGCTCCGCCTCCCGGGTTCCCGCCATTCTCCTGCCTCAGCCTCCTGAGTAGCTGGGACTACAGGCGCCCGCCACCGCGTCCGGCTAATTTTTTGTATTTTTAGTAGAGACGGGGTTTCACTGTGGTCTCGATCTCCTGACCTTGTGATCCGCCCGCCTCGGCCTCCCAAAGTGCTGGGATTACAGGCTTGAGCCACCGCGCCCGGCCTGCCCCAGAACATCTCTTAGGGCTTCACTGTGCCAGCAAGCCTTCTGCTACCTCCCTAAGAAGCTGCACCCTGGATTATTTCTTAAACACCCACTGTGCAGGTTGGATGCTGACCCAGCCTGCTCCACTGAGCCCTGTGAAGCCCCCACCATCTTCTAACTTACCATATTATATTGTAATATTTTTGGGTGTCTCTCTTGTGTTCTAATCTATGAGTTTCAAGAGCAGGCATCATTTCTTGTTCTTATTTACAGTCCTCCCCTGTAATGTCTAGCACATTGCTTGTGACCTAGGCAGGGATGGACTTGAATGACTGACTGAACGAATGACTGAGTGAGTGAATGGACTTTGATTTCTTATTGTCCTGTTCCTGTAGTCTAGAAATGTTGGACTCAGAGGTACCCTCTCTGGCAAGACTTTCCCATTCTTGCCCACCCTTTTATCTGATTACTGATTTCCTGGTCTTGCCAGACATAGACCATTTGCTAGGCTAACGAAACCCAGCTTGAGCTGGGCGCGGTGGCTCAAGCCTGTAATCCCAGCACTTTGGGAGGCCAAGACGGGTGGATCACGAGGTCAGGAGATCGAGACCATCCTGGCTAACACGGTGAAACCCCGTCTCTACTAAAAAACACAAAAAACTAGCCGGGAGAGGTGGCGGGAGCCTGTAGTCCCAGCTACTCGGGAGGCTGAGGCAGGAGAATGGCGTAAACCCGGGAGGTGGAGCTTGCAGTGAGCTGAGATCCGGCCACTGCACTCCAGCCTGGATGACAGAGTGAGACTCCGTCTCAAAAAAAAAAAAAAAAGAAAAGAAACCCAGCTTGAGAGATACGCTGTCCCAATTCTTCCTGGCCTGCCTTCCCAGGGTCCTCCTAGAATATGGGTCTGAGGCATATCGAATGTTTTCTCCACTTCCTAAAATGACATCTCTATAATATAGGCTGAGTCCCCATCCCTGAACACTTGGGTTAGGGCCAGGATAACCTGGTCCATATTCTCCAGACTGATTCTTTTCCCACCTTCAACACATCTACCATTCTAACAGAAGGGAAGCCCAGGTTAAGTGAACAGAGTGGCTGAGAAGTTACACGGTCATGATAATGCCTGATTTCAGGAAAGGAATTACTTCTGGAATAGCAGGGAGATGACACAAGAGCAGGCATAGGCTATGGAAGCTTCAACTGTATGGGTGATCTTTTATTTCTAAGATGGGTACATACACATTCGTGATTCCTTAAATCTCTCTCTCTCTCTCTCTCTTTTTTTTTTTTTTTTTTTTTTTTTTTGAGATGGATTCTCACCCTGTTGCCCAGGTTGGAGTGCAATGGTGTGATCTCTGCTCATTGCAATGTCCACCTCCCTGGTATAGGTGATCCTCCTGCCTCAGCCTCCTGAGTAGCTGGGATTACAGGTGTGTGCCACTAAGCCCAGCTAATTTTTATATTTTTTTAGTAGAGATGGGGTTTCGTTATGTTGCCCAGGCTGGTCTCAAACTCCTGACCTCAAGTAATCCACCTGCCTGGGCTTCCCAAAGTGCTGGGATTACAGGCCTGAGCCACCACACCTGGTATAAACGTTTTGTAATCCTGAAACATTTCAATGACAAAGTTTAGAATGAGAGGTACTCAACTTTTGCTTTAGCAAGATGCCTGCAGGCGGACCTGGGGATAGAGACAGCAGTGGTTAATGGACTCTAGGGATTTAGGGGAATTAAATCAAAGTGTTCAGCAGAGAGAGGACAAAGGGGCAGCAGAGGGCTTCTGGGCTCAGGGCCAACATCTTGGACCACAAGGCTATAAGCTCAGTTTGACTGACTGTAAAAGCCTGTGAATCTATTGTGTTCACCGGCGAAAATCTTCAAAATAGGCAATCCCCAGCTTATTAGTTTATTTGTTGGTCTGTTGTCTGGAACTGGGAACGAGTTTTCCTATAGAAACAATATTACAAATGGTGGCTCTGCCCCAAGGCCAGCCCACAAAAGCTCACAGAACCGTAATGTACCTGAAATATTGTACTCATAATACTAAAGATCCTGACCACTATTTATAAAAGCGTTTCTGTGGGAAAGTGCATTTCGAGATTTAATGCCGGTAACACATATTCCTCAGCACTGTGAGTCCTCTGGACTCTTGACCTCACTCCCACTGTGCTGATTCTTATCAGAATGGCACCATAAGCGCTGGCACCATAAGCAGCAGGAAGGCAAGTTAGTTGCTTTCTGTTGCTACAGAATTCAAGCTGAAGTTTCAAGCAATTCATCTTCACTGAGCTGACCCCGACCCCTACCATGTACCCTGGCCTGTGATCTAAGTTTAGCCTTTTAAACACAACGAAGAGACTCTTATGCAAAACATGCCTTGTGCACCCTATCCCAAGCCGACACATAAACTCTGTCGCAGTAGGAACTCAATTTGGATGTTTCTGGAATGTCATAGATGAGCAGGAGTCTTCGTTTCATGAGGAAAATGGTCTGGAAAATTTTGGGACTAGTAAAATCCCTGAGACACTGGAAAGGGACAGCTTTTGAACAGGGGCTCGCATAATCAAGTGGAGAAGTCACCTGATGTTGACTGAAAGGAGATGAGAATGTCCTTAAGGAGGCCAGGCATGGTGGCTAACGCGTGTAATCCCAGTGCTTTGTTGGCCGAGGTGGGTGGATCACTTGAGGTCAGGATTCACAACGCCAGGAGTTTGAGACCAGCCTGGCCAACATGGTGAAACCCCGTGTCTACTAAAAATACAAAAATTAGCTGGGCATGGTGGTGCCCACCTGTAATCCCAGCTACTTGAGAAGCTGAGGCATGAGAATAGCTTGAACCCAGGAGGCAGAGGTTGCAGTGAGCCCAGATCACACCACTGCACTCTAGCCTGGGTGACAGAGCGAGGCTCTGGCAAAAAAAAAAAAAAAAAAAAAAAAAAAAAAAAGGCCCTAAGGTTAGAACACTGGTGTCGCTGGCAAGGACAAGTATCTCTGAGTATGATACAGATACTCAAATACTCCCACTTAGAGAGTTCAGGTGGAGAACTGAAATCTGAAAGATCCACATGACATTCTGGGGGCCTAAAAATTATGATTTCTTCATAGACAAAACATCTTTTCTGTTGGCTATGAAGATTGTAACTGTAGGAAACTTTCTCACTATATCCAGAGCCCCAGACTCAGTGATAGAGGACAATGACATGTGTTGATCCTGTTGACCTGGAGAAGTAGCAAGTATTCAAGATTAGAGGCTGGAAGAGTTGCAGAAGCTATTGAAGGACAACATGAGTCCCTGGGACACTCAGAACTAGAGCCACTTTGGGCAGTTCAGGCTTCAGTCCCTAGTGCCACACAGGGCTTATTCTGGTAAAGCACTCTGATTGAGACTATACCTTTCCTCTATGGTGTACAGTCTTGATGGGACTAGAAATCAAACTGCCTTGTTCTTTCCTAGCCAGGGAGCGAGGTGAACAGATTGTCTCCTTAGATTTGAATCTTGAGGCTGGGCATGGTGGCTCACACCTGTAATCCTAGCACTTCAGGAGGCCAAGGCTGATGGATTGCTTGAGCACAGGACTTCAAGACCAGCCTGAGCAACATGGCAAAAACCTGTCTGTACAAAAAAATACAAAAAAATTAGCTGGGCCTGGTGGCGTGCACCTGTAGTCCCAGCTACCTGTGGTGCTGAGGTGAGAGGATGGCTTTAGCCCAGGAGGTGGTTGAGGTTGCAGTAAACCGAGATCATGCCACTGCATGGTCCCTGCGTGACAAAGTGAGGCGCTGTCTTAAAAAAAAAAAAAAAAAAAAAAAAGATTTGAATCTTGAATAGCATGACCTAGACACTAAAAGCTGGTTGGCACCTATTGTTCCAGCATTGTGACCCTGGCCACCTTAACCTCTAGAGTTGCCCGGCTTCCTGTCCTCCAAGCAGACTCTCCAGCTTTCCCATGAGTCCCATCTGCTACCTATTATCCGCCCTAAAACAATTCTCTCCTACTCAAGTCATCCAGTCTGTTTCTATTTTATATGATTGAGGAACTCTAATACAGACTCTGATGGCAGAAGGTTGATAGATCAAGGAAAATCTGCCAGTACAATTTGTAAAGCAACTCAAAGCCTAAATCAGCAGAAGGAATAGTTATGGCATATCATCTTCAGATACAAAAGTGACAGTTCATATCATTCAGATGTGATGAGCTCAACTTTTACCTGGTATGTTCACAATGTCAAGTTCAAACCTAAAAACCAAAAAACAAGCAAACAATAAAACCCTTTTAGCCAGGCACAGTGGCTCACGCCTGTAATCCCAGCACTTTGGGAGGCCGAGGCAGGCAAATCACTTGAGACCAGGAGTTCAAGACCAGCTTAGCCAACATGGTGAAACCCCGTCTCCACTAAAAATACAAAACATTAGCAGGGCATGGTGACTCGTGCCTGTGATCCCAGCTGCTTGGGAGGCCTAGGCAGGGGAATTGCTTGAACCTGGGAGGTGGAAGTTGCAGTGTGCTGAAATCATGCTACTGCACTCCAGCCTGCATGATAGAGCAAGACTCTGTCTCAAAAAAAAAAAAAAAAAAAAATTAGCTGGGCATGGTGGTATGTGCCTATAGTCCTGGCTACTTGGGAGGCTGAGGTGAGAGGATGGGTTGAGCCCAAGAATTTGAAGTTACAGTGAGCTATGATCACACCACTGCAGTCTAGCCTGAACAACAGAGTGAGGCCTCATCTCTAAAAATAATTTTTTTATTTTTTATTTTATTTTTTACCTGAGAAGGCAAAGATGGGTGGGTAGAAGGAAGGTTAATGTAAATATTATTCCAGGAACAGGTTAAGAATTCCTAGCTCTGCATCGTGCAATTTACTCTGATGACATGATAAATATGTTGGCTGCATTCAATGGTAACTATGGTTTTGTCTCATTTATTTTGGGAAATAAATATATTCATTTATATTAATAGAAAGATTTTTAGGAAAACAGGCAAATTGCAATGCCATTCCTTTGTTATCATTTAAAATAACTGAGTTAAGATTCAATGGTAGTTTAAAAATAACAATGGAGAAAAATGTGTCTGGAAATGGCCAGTTGGCCAAATGAAGTGAAGTATGTTTCAATTCAACTAGTTGGCATTTTCTTTTTTTTTTCTCTCTCTCTCTTTTTTTTTTTTTTTTTTTCTGAGACAGAGTCTTGTTCTTGTCACCCGGGCTAGAATGCAATGGTGTGATCTCAGCTCACTACAACCTTTGCCTCCTGGTTTTAAGCGATTCTCCTGCATCAGCCTCCCAAGTAGCTGGGATTACAGACCTGCACCACCATGCCCAGCTAATTTTGTAGGCATTTTCTATTTGCTCCATGATTAGCAGACTGGGTGGTAGAGCTTGTCTGAGAAAGGGCAGGCTACTTTATCCATCAATGCCTGGTGCAAAGAGCTGCCATCTGCTGCCCCGATGATCATCTGGGCCTCAGGCTATGGGACAGCCTGATCCTCGGCCCAGGGAGCAGCCTGGTCCTTAGTCACAGGACATATTTCCCATCCCAGGGGAGCTCAGGTTTGTGGGTTCCACTCTTGAGATCTAAACAACAATGGACTCAGGGGGCTCAGGCAGCTTTCTCTGGTCCAGTTGGTCTCCCTTCCACCTGAGTTGAGGCCACTGCAGCATAGATAAAAACTAGGGACACTCAGTGTGCGTGCTGCCTCTCGATTCCTGTCTTCCACTGGACGCCCAGGACTCAAGCTTGTCCTGGAAACACCCCCCTCCTTCTCCCCTTTGCCATATTTCTGCCATCATCATAGCCTGTGCTTTCCCTCACCCTGACCCCCAACCAAACCCTATCTCACCCATGACCTCTGTTTCCAGAATTCTGGCTCAGCATGAGTTGGAGCAAAGTGCTTTTAGACACAGAAGTGAAGCAGCTTCCCTGTTATGTAAATGGGACCATACAGTAGATCTGGTGCCATGTGACAACCCTCCCCATATATTCCCTTCAGATGCAGAGGCAGAGGCAGAGACCTTAAGCAGTTGTCATTGACCCCCTCCTTTTTGTGACAGTTTTAATCAGCCTCTCCACCTCCTTCTTCCCAGACCCAGTGCCCTTTGTGATAAAGAAAGGGTACAGGCCTGGGATGCGGGAGGTGGAGAGGTTGATTAAAGAGGCTTTCTGCCTCTACAGAATTACCACTTCTGAGCCCTTCATCTGAGATCTCTGTCTGCTCGGATTTCTAACTTCTGGCACAGGTCTTTACAAAATAAAAACTTCAAGGAGCCTACAACTTACCCAGATTTGGAAGGAAAATGAGAGAAAAACTGCCTTATAGATTGGTAAGTCTAAATCATGGCATCACCTTTTGCCTATGTAGTGTCTCAGTCACTTAAGGAACAGCATCGTGTGTGACTCTGGGGAGGTCATATGTACCTGCACAATCTCCTGAAATACTTTCCCAATTTGACATAAGCCCAGGAGCCAGGTTCTTTGACCACTGGCCGTAGTGTCACTCCAAGCCAATCCCAAGAAATGGGCTACAGATCCCCATGGTTTATCTACATGATGGCCGTAAACTTTGTACCCACCTGGGTACACCAAAGGCACTGAACTATTCCTGGGATTCTTACAGCCTTCTGCTTTCACTAAACCAAAATTTACCTTCTCAAAAGGAAGAAGTTTCCCTCAGTTACAGAGTTAGATAAAGCACTCTAGCAGTTGAAGACTTGCTTGTCTCTTTCCCGACTTTGACTTACCCGGACGCAAAAAGCCCTACGCCATTGAAACCAACACCTTTAACAGTGCAGTGGGGTCATATGGTCCCAAGATAAGTGATCCGTGGCTCAGGCAACAGTCAGTCTCTGCAGAGGAAGCTAGCCTGGTTGATATCAACTAGCTGACATAAGAATGAGAATCGGCCAGGCACAGTGGCTCATGCCTGTAATCCCAGCACTTTGGGAGGCCGAGGTGGGCAGATCACGAGGTCAGGAGATCCAGGCCATCCTGGTTAACACGGTGAAACCCCATTTCTACTAAAAATACAAAAAAATTAGCCAGGCGTAGTGGCAGGCGCCTGTAGTCCCAGCTACTCGGGAGGCTGAGGCAGGAGAATGGCGTGAACCTGGGAGGCGGAGCTTGCAATGAGCCAAGATGGTGCCACTGCACTCCAGCCTGGGTGACAGAGCAAGACTCCTTCTCAAAAAAAACCAAACAAAACAAAAGAATGGGAATCATTTATCATTTACCATGGCCACCTTCATGGTCTGGAAGCATCATCTCCAGGTATCCAGCATAATGTGTTTGGAACATTAGAGCCTGATGCTGTTCAGACAAACCTAGATGAACACTTAAGTGTTTGGATTGTACTATCTCATAAGCTAGGCAGTGAAATGGCCAGGTGACTTTTCTATTTCAAAATACTGGGGAGTAGAGGAAACATTTCTATTCTTGGAAATCCTCCTGTAGCTACAATAAATAAAAGCGAAATCCAAATGTCTGAGGTTCACGGTGCCTAGCACAGGCACCTAGCATAGAGCTAGAGACCCCCAGGAGTAAGTCAGGGACACACCATGAGGCCTCTTTACCCAGACCAGTGGCTGTTTTTCCACAAGCAGGGAGCCCTGTCACAAGTACTTTGCCTTTCCGTAAGAGTACTGTAATTCTCACCTCATATACCTCAGAAGGAAACCCTGCTGATTTAAAGCATTAAATATAAGAAGATAACATCTTAAAATACTAGATGAAAATGTGATAAATATTCATCTTGTCTCTTAAAGAAAAACCTTGTAATCACTAAATCAATAGAAAAAAAAATGCCAAAATAAACAAATTCAGCTACATAAAAGAAATATATTAGCTACAGCAAGTTATCATAATAAAAATAAATGCTGGTCGGGTGTGGTGGCTCACGCCTGTAATCCCAGCACTCTAGGAGGCTGAGGCACACAGATCACTTGAGATCAGAAGTTCAAGACCAGCCTGGCCAACATTGTGAAACTCTGTCTCTACTAAATTTACAAAAATTAGCCGGGCGTGGAGGTGTGTGCCTGTAACCCCAGCTACTTGGGAGGCTGAGGCAGCAGAATCGCTTGAACCTGGGAGGCAGAGGTTGCAATGAGCCGAGATTGCACCACTGCACTCCAGCCTGGGTGACAGAACAAGACCCCATCTCAATAAATAAATGCCAATAATTAATATGAAACAAGGTTAATATGTTTTCAAGTATTTATTTTAAATAAAATAAAATAAATAAAATAAAGACTTTAAAATATATTTTCTTATGCATTTAAATAAATTCATAAAAAAAGCACTGTGATTCAAGTTTAGAAAAATAGGTAAGACATGGGCTGGGTGCGATGGCTTATGCCTGTAATCCCAGCATTTTGGGAGGCTGAGGCGGGCAGATCACCTGAGGTCAGGAGTTCAAGACCAAGCTAATCAACATGGAGAAACCTCGTCTCTACTAAAAGTACAAAAATTAGCCAGGCATGTTGGTGCACACCTATAATCCCAGCTACTAAGGAGGCTGAGGCAGGAGAATTGCTTGAACCAGCCAGTGGAGGTTTCAGTGAGCTGAGATCACACTACTGTACTGCAACCTGGGCGACAGAGCAAGATTGCATCTGAAAAAAAAAAAATGCTCAGACTCTTTGAACTACTAATTTTATTTTAAGAATCTAATCAGAGGCTGGGCACAGTGGCTCACACCTGTAATCCCAGCACTTTGGGAGGCCAAGGCAGGTGGATCACCTAAGGTCGGGAGTTCGAGACCAGCCAGACCAACACGGAGAAACCCTGTCGCTACTAAAACTACAAAATTACCCAGGTGTGGTGGCATGTGCCTGTAATCCCAGCTACTTGGGAGGCTGAGGCAAGAGAATCACTTGAACCTGGGAGGCAGAGGTTGTGGTGAGCTGAGATTGTGCCATTGCACTCCAGCCTGGGCAACAAGAGGGAAAATTCCTCTCAAAAAAAAAAAAAATCTAATCAGAAATGTGAACGTAGTTTTATGCACAGAAGTGTTTATCATAGTGTAATTTAGAATTGGAAACAACCTAAATATTCAACAATGGTGAAAGCATTACAGTAATTTATGATATATATAGATGAAATTCATGGCTCCCATATGCAGTCATTAAAAATAATTTTGTTACATAAAGATACTTATGAGACAATGGTAGGTGTAAAAGGCAAAATGGGGTCAGGCTCAGGGGCTCACGCCTGTAATCCCAGCACTTTGGGAGGCCAAGGCGGGTGCATCACTTGAAGTCGGGAGTTCAAGACCAGCCTGACCAACATATAGAAACCCCGTCTCTACTAAAAATACAAAATTAGCCGGGCGTGGTGGCAGGGCCTGTAATCGCAGCTACTCAGGAGGCTGAGGCAGGAGAATGGCTTGAACCAGGGAGGTGGAGGTTGCAGTGAGCCGAGATTGCGCCATTGACTCCAGCCTGGGCAACAAGAGCAAAACTCTGTGTCAAAAAAAAAAAAAAAGGCAAAATAGCAAACTGAATAAATCATAAACTATATTTTAAAAATAAAATTAAAAGACAAATTAAAGTTTGCACACAGTGGCTCATGCCTGCAATCCCAGCACTTTAGGAGGCTGAGGCGGGAAGATCCCTTGAGACCAGCCTGGGCAACATAGCAAGACCCCATCTCTTAAAAAAAAAGACCAATAAAATTGATGGTAGCAGAAATAATTTTTTTGTTTTATTCTTTATCCTTTTCTATATTTTTGCAGCCCAATAAATGTTTTTTAAAATCACCTCTGAACTTTTACTAGTAGTGCTTCTTTTTCTACAACTTTATACCATCATGAAATTTCTGATGGTGCACAAAAACCTGCAGTTTATATAAGTGACAAATCATTTTTACTCATTAGATAATTGCATATTAAGTGACTTTGTGTTTTAATATATATTATCTTAGAGGATAACTGAGTTAATCAGTAGAGTTTACTTTGGACTGAAATAATAATTGTACAGTTTAGTCTGAATGGCTTCAACACTTTGAGCAGACCCCTCCCAGATGACAGCCTGCAGGACAGATGCCCTGCCAAAGGCCCCTGGCCTCTGCTACCTTTGTCTTGGGTCATATCTCTGGGCTCCATCCTTTATCTCACTCTCTTGGCCATGTCTGACTTCTATATAGGTTCTTCAACTCAAATCAGGTTCCTAATATCCCCAGCACTCTTGTATTGATGTCTTAACACTTCCCTGCTTCTAGCCGGGTGCGGTGGCTCATGCCTGTAATCCCAGCACTTTGGGAGGCCGAGGTGGGCAGATCACCTGAGGTCAGGAGTTCGAGACCAGCCTGACCAACATGGCGAAACCCAGTCTCTACTAAAAATACAAAATTAGCCAAGAGTGGTGGCGCATGCCTGTAATCCCAGCTACTCGGGAGACTGAGGCAGGAGAATTGCTTGAACCCAGAAGGCGGAGGTTGCAGTGAGCTGAGATCATGCCACTGCACTCCAGCCTGGGCAACAAGAATGAAACTCTGTCTCAAAACAAAAAACAAAAACAAACAAACAAAAAGATCAGTTCCCAGAGATTTCCTGAGGCTCTGTGTTTGCTTAGATTCTTGTTCCAGGTCTCCAGAGTTCCTGCCTGGCATGGCTCCCCCAATAAGCTAGTAAAGCACCTGCTCCTTCACTGGTTCTCCTTCCTTACCCTAGCTCAGCTGGCTCTCCAAGAACAGTCTTCTAGGCCAGTTGAGAATGTGTCTGGGCCAGCTCCCCATCCTGAGGATCTGGCACCCTCCGGTGGTCATGGGTGGGTGCGTCTAGCCTAGCGGTGAGTTTCAGTGCTAGGGCCTGCTAAAATGTCCCCAGGCGTATTAGCACCCTCCAGTGACAGCTTAATGGAGCTACTTCAGAGAGCTGCTATCAGATCCTGACATGCCTTACTTCTGCAGGGTCCCTCGTAATTCAATTCACCTCCTGCAAACTTGCTGATGTATCAAGATAGACTAAGATCTACATTCTTAAAGGAGAAGCCTTTTGAGGTTTTGCATTTGACAGGAAAGTCGTAAGTACGAACTTGAATACCAGATACTAAGCCAAATGCTTTATAAACATTATCATAAATAATCTTCACAACAACCCTGGAAGGTAGGGACCTATTTTTAATCTCCATCCTCTAGAACAGGAAATCAAGGCTCATGGGGTTGAGGGGCGGTTATATAGAAGTCAAGGTTAAGCTGAAAGGTCAACAGTTCCCTGTTAGTTGATGGCTAAGCTTGGATTTAAAACCAGCTCAACCTGACTCAGGTTCTATGCTTTACTAAGCCATACAGTCTCTTTAGGACACTGGGATGCTCTCAAAGATCTTCATATATATAGAAGAAGTTAGTCTGTACGAAGAAGAAAGATTTTTTTTTTTCCCTGAAGATGGAGTCTTGCCCTGTCTCCAGGCTGGAGTGCAGTGGCACAATCTCAGCTGTCTGCAAGCTCTGCCTCCCGGGTTCAAGCAATTCCCCTGCCTCAGCCTCCCGAGTAGCTGGGACTACAGGAGTGTGCCACCACACCTGGCGAATTTTTTGTATTTGAGTAGAGACGGGGTTTCACCATGGTTTCACCATGGTCTCAATTTCCTGACCTCGTGATCTGCCCACCTCAGCCTCCCAAAGTGTTGGGATTACAGGTGTGAGCCATCACACTCAGCCTAATTTTTGTATTTTTAGTAGTGATGGGGTTTTACCATGTTAACCAGGCTGGTCTCCAACTCCTGACCTCGTGATCTGCCTGCCGTGGCCTCCCAAAGTACTGGGATTACAGGCGTGAGCCACTGCCCCCAGCCAAGAAAGAAATTTTCAAAACTGGGCATGGTGGCGCACACCTGTAGTCCCAAGGTGCACGAAAGGCTGAGGCAGGAGGATCCCTTGAGCCCAGGAGCTGGAGGCTGCAGTGAGCTATGCTGAGTGCCACTGCACTCCAGCCTGGGTGATAGAGTGAGACCCTGTCTCTAAAGACAAAGCAAAACAACAACAAACTAAACTTATACAAAATATGTAGAGAGAAGCAGAGACAAGAGATAGAACTAGAGTCCTAACAGGGCTTGAGCTCTTGGTTGTAGTTATTCCTGAGGCCCAGGAATACCATTGTCCTTTTCCAGACTTGGTTGTTACATCAGATACTCCAGCCCTTCCAATAAATTCCCCTTTGTAGACCAGTTTGATGTGGCTTTCTGCCACTTGTAATGTAAGAGCCCTACTAAAACAGGAAAGAAGTAGGGGACTTTGGAATATAGTCTACGTACTAACACCCACAGCAGCATTAGACAGGATACTGATGATCCACAGTCTGATCCACACTGTGTTATTTTGGTTGCAAGAAACAGTCAGTCAATTTACTAGAGACAAGTTACTCATTACTCAGAGACAATTCAAAAGGATGGTTCATAGGAAAAACAAATGTGTACCACACCCTGAGTCAACTGAACCTCGTAGTGTTGGAAAGAATTGGAACTGCAGCAGTAGCACTAGGGAACAGCCACTGCCTCCTTTCTCCTGGGCTTTTTTTTTTTTTTTTTTTTTTAGATGGAATTTTATTTTGCTCTTGTTGCCCAGGCTGGAGTGCAATGGCACAATCTCAGCTCACTGCAACCACCGCCTCCCGGGTTCAAGCAATTATCCTGCTTCAGCCTCCCAAGTAGCTGAGATTGCAGGCATGTGCCACCACGCCCAGCCAATTTTTAAAATTTATTTAGTAGAGACAGAATTTTACCATGTTGGTCAGGCTGGTTTCGAACTCCTGACCTCAGGTGATCCACCTACCTCGGCCTCCCAAAGTGCTGGGATTACAGGCCTGAGCCACCATACCTGGCCCTCTCAGGGCTTTTTGACCTCTCATTCAATCAGCACCACCCTCTCTGGACCAGCCTTTTCAGCTTACTCCTCTTGTCCCTGGCTGGAAAAAAAAAAAAAAAGCCACTCTAGCTCCTGAAGCTCTGTGGCTTTCCAGTTTCAGCTCATACCAAAATCAAAGCTTTCCTTTGTGACACTTTATTGGGAGTTCCCAAGAGGGAAGATTTAACTTCTGCTTAACTTTTTAAACCAAAGCCCAAGAGGCATAGGTCACTGGATACAGCTTAAGGCCACATCCTTGGACCAGGTGACCAATTAGCTGCAGTCATGGTCATGTGGCCCATTGCACACTAAGTAAGTTGAGTGGGTAGGGATTTTACTCCAAAAGGACATGGGGAGGGCCAGTAATAATTGGCATCTCTAATCAAGCCTACTTAATTGTAATTTGAACTCTTGCCAGTAAGAAAAATTAAACACGTTGTAAACATGGGCAACCTATTCCCCAAAGACCCTCTCTAATTATCTAGTTGGCAAGAGGACTCACCTTCTGGTGCTTGTAGGCATGTGTGCATCCTCTAACTCAAAGTGCACCTTCTTCAAGTCCCCAGTCTCGCCTGCACCTGCCTTAAACACTGTGCAGTGAGCTAGACTATTCCACTCACTTGGGAGTCTATTAATTTTCTTCTCCCCTTAACCACACTAAAGACTTTGCTTAGTAAAGCATTTTGAAGATTTAGAAAGTGACTGCTCAGTCTGCTTAGGATTTATATCCCAAACAGATGTGCCAAGAAGTCATAGGAATCAAACTGCTATTCTGTGAGTAGAATAATATATTAACTTGCCTTTTAGTAGTTTCGATTACACAGCTGTACAAATTGCAATGGAGTCTTCATAGCTAAAGTTGCTTTTATCAAAAGCACATTGCTTCTTCAGGGTGGAGGCTATAGCATAGCAGGCACCTGGGGGGACATGCAGGCATCCTTATAAAATACTGCTCATTACTTGGAATAAAATCTTCTAGGTAATTGAGATATGGTAGTACTGAATTCACCTTGAGGAATCCTCTGCACTTCATCATCACTGAACTGTATATTATTTCACAGTGAAAATAAGGAGTTCCTCAATAATGGCATAAATATCTGACACTTTGGTTTAGTATTCTCGACTGTCAAATTGGGATATTGATACCCATCTTATAGGGTTGTTGTAAGGAGCCAATGAGACAATGTTTATAAAGAGTTTAGCGGCCAGGCCTGGTGGCTCACACCTGTAATCCCAGCACTTTGAGAGGCTGAGGCAGGTGGATATGAGGTCAGGAGATTGAGACCATCCTGGCCAACATGGTGAAACCCTGTCTCTACTGAAAATACAAAACTTAGCTGTGTGTGGTGGCATGCACCTGTAGTCCCAGCTACTCAGGAAGCTGAGGCAGAAGAATCTCTTGAACCCAGAGGTGGAGGCTGCAGTGAGCCGAGATTGTGCGACTGCACTCCAGCCTGGCGATAGAGCAAGACTTCGTATGAAAAAAAAAATTATGCTGGGTGCTGTGGCTCATGCCAGTAATGCCAGCACTTTGGGAGGGTGAGGCGGGCGGATCACAAGGTCAGGAGATTGAGACCATCCTGGCTAACGTGGAGAAACCCCGTCTCCAGTAAAAATACAAAAATTAGCCGGGTGTGGTGGTGGTCGCCTGTAGTCCCAGCTACTAGGGGGCGCTGAGGTAGGAGAATGGTGTGAACCCGGGAGGCGGAGGTTGCAGTGAGCCGAGATCGTGCCACTGCATTCCAGCCTGGGCAACAGAGAGAGACTCTATCTCAAAAAAAAAAAAAAAAAGTATACTAAAGGAAGAATCCTCCACAACCTTTATCCAAGAATTGCTACTTGGCTAGAAATATTGTGTGAACATCTATTTTTGGCAACCTGGAAAGCTGGATTAAGGGCCCATTAGCTATGATATATTAAATCCTGATTTGAATTACAACTAACATACACTTTTAATTTTTTCTGGAGTTTCATGACAGGGGCTAAAAATTTTTTAAAAACTGAATTCAAACAAGAACAGGAAACAATAAGCATAAAAGCCAGAAAGGCCAGTACCAGCCAGTACCAGTCCTAGAACAAGGAGACTAAGCTTGGAAGTGCACTGCAAGGTGTGGCAATTGCACCTGAGTTATTGAGCCTGATTCTGCAAAGGGAGCTTCAGAGATCCCTGATCAA
The DNA here is from genome assembly GCF_024542745.1 of Macaca thibetana thibetana. NCBI lineage: Eukaryota > Metazoa > Chordata > Mammalia > Primates > Cercopithecidae > Macaca > Macaca thibetana. The sequence continues at coordinate 34,983,412 of NC_065593.1, forward strand.
TTGTATCCCAGAGCTTCCTACAGAAACAAATGCAAGTACTCTCTGGAGGAAAGCAACTCTCAATGCGTGTCCTTGGGGTTTCCACAATTAAGTTAAATAAAATATGAGCTCACAATTAAAAAAAACATAACTGGAATCACTAGCTGGGCACAGTGGCTCACACCTGTAATCCTAGCACTTTGGGAGGCCAAGGAGGGTGGATTATGAGGTCAGGAGTTCGAGACGAGCCTGGCCAACATACTGAAACTCTGTCTCTACTGAAAATACAAAAAAAATTAGCCGGGCATCATAGCGCATGCCTGTAATCGCAGCTACTTGGGAGGCTGAGGCAGGAGAATCGCTTGAAACTGGGAGGCGGAGGTTGCCGTGAGCCGAGGTCACGCTATTGCACTCCAGCCTGGGTGACTCCATCTCAAAAACAAATAAATAAATAAAAATCACCAGCACATAAGACACCATGAGTTAGGATTAATAGAAATAACAAACAATAAATTTATATCTGTAAGAACTGAAGAATTGGAATCAGAACTGTCATACACAGATTATTAAGTAAGCTTTTACGAACAACTTAAAGAAACAAAATATGCAATGAAATAGAGAAAGAAGCAAGGAACTATTAAAATGACCAGAAAAATTAGAAAAAGAACCAAATAGAACTTTTAGGCTCCATATATATAGATTTTGAAATTAGCAACTCAGTGAATGTGTTAAAAATAGAATAAAAATAGCTAAAGACAGAATTAGTGACCTGGAAGCTATTTCTGAGGAAATCACCCAAAATGCAGCACCAAGAGTTAAAAGGCATGGAAGGCAGAACAAAATTTAACATATGTCTAATTAGAGTTTCAGAGGGAAAGAATAGATAGGAAAAATGCAATATTGAGAAGTATCAGTTCAAAAATTTTCCTGAGGCCAGGTGCAGTGGCTCATGCCTATAATCCCAGCTCTTTGGGAGGCTGAGGCAGTTGGACCACCTAAGGTCAGGAGCTCAAGATGAGCCTGACCAACATGGTGAAACCCCGTCTCTACTAAAAATACAAAAATTAGCTGGATGTGGTGGCTGACACCTGTAATCCCAGCTACTAAGGAGGCTAAGGCAAGAGAATTGATTGAAGCCAGGAGGCAGAGGTTGCAGTGAGCCGAGATCATGCCACTGCACTCCAGCCTGGGTGACAGAGTGAGACTCCATCTCCAAAGAAAAAATTTGCTGACCTGATTAAAGATGAATCCATGGATAGAGAAAGCACAGCACATATCAAGAATGACACAGAACTCCACACCTAGACATGATAAAACATCACCAATGCCAAAAATTAAGACCTTAAAAGGGTTGGGCACAGTGGCTCACGCCTGTAATCCCAGCACTTTGGGAGGCCGAGGCAGGTAGATCACGAGGCCAGGAGATCGAGACCATCCTGGCTAACATGGTGAAACTCCGTCTCTACTGAAAACACACAAAAAAAATTAGCCATGCCCGGTGGCGGGAGCCTGTGGTCCCAGTTACTCGGGAGGCTGAGGCAGGAGAACGGTGTGAACCCGAGAGGCAGAGCTTGCAGTGAGCTGAGATCGCACCACTGCACTCCAGCCTGGGTGATAGAGCGAGACTCCATCTCAAAAAAAATCAAAAAACAAACAAACAAAAAAAGACCTTAAAAGTCCCAGAGAAAAAAAGCCAGAGCACCTAAAAAGAACAAAGAAGCTGCCAGAAGACTTTTTTTTTTTTTAAAGGAAACATAACAATAGTTATATTAATGCTCACAACAGCCCTATGTAGTATTTACTATTATTGTTTCTATTTTAAGATAAGGAAACTGGCTGAGAGAGAAAGCCCAAGATCCTACAGATACACAGCAACAAGGATGTAGCTTAGAAATACAATGTTGAGAGGAAAAAGCAGGTAACAAAACACTGCTTCAGCCATATGTAACAAAGTGGATGAATCTTAGAAACATTGCTAAGTGAAAAAAGCAGATGGCATGAGATTACATACAGAGTATCATTTTTATAATGCTCACAAACAAAACTAAATAATATATTGGTTAGAAATACTGACATGCAGCAGGGCATGGTGGCTCACACCTGTAATCCTAGCATTTTGGGAGGCTGAGGTGGGCAGATCACCTGAGGTTGGGGGTTAAGACCAGCCTGGCCAACATGGTAAAACCCCATCTCTACTAAAAAACACAAAAAAATTACCTGGGTGCAGTGGTGCGCACCTGTAATTCCAGATACTTGGGAGGCTGAGGCAGGATAATTGCTTGAACCCAGGAGGCCGAGGTAGCAGTGAGCCCAGCACCACTGCACTCTAGCCTGGGCGACAGAGCGAGACTTCATTCCCCCCAAAACAAAAGAAAGAAAGAAAAGAAAAAAGAAATACTGACATGCATGATTAAATTACTTTTAAAATGCAAGAGTGAGGCCAGGCACAGTGGCTCACGCCTGTAATCCCAGCACTTTTGGAGGCTCAGGTAGGCAGATCACTTGAGGTCAGGAGTTTGAGACCAGCCTGCTCAACATGGTGAAATCCCCTCCCTACTAAAAATACAAAAATTAGCTGGGCGTGGTGGCACAAACCTGTAATTCCAGCTACTAAGGAGAATGAGGCAAGATAATTGCTTGAACCCGGGAGATGGAGGTTGTAGTGAGCTGAGATTGCACCACTGCACTGAATCTGGGAGACAGTGCAGGAACTTGTCTCTCTCTCTCTCTCTCTCTCTCTCTCTCTCTCTCACACACACACACACACACACACACACACACACACAGCAAGAGTGAAATACTCAAAATTCAGGATAGTGGTTACCTCTTGGGAAGGGGGATAGAGGAGTGGGATAGGGAGAAGAACAAGGTACAAAGGCAAAAGTAATGTTCTAGTTCTTAGACTGGGTGGCAGGGAACAGGGACTCATTTTATTATATTTCACATTCACACATCACCTGTATTCTTTCATATGCATCAAATGTCACATAAAAAAATAAAATAAAATAAGGCTGGTGTGGTGGCTCACACCTGTAATCCCAGCACTTTGGGAGGCTAAGGCAGGCAGATCACCTGAGTTCGAGACCAGCCTGACCAACATGAAGAAACCCCTTTTCTACTAAAAATACAAAAATTAGCCGGGCGTGGCGGCATATGCCTGTAATCCGAGCTTCTCGGGAGGCTGAGGCAGGAGAATCTCTTGAACCCGGGAGGTGGAGGTTGCAGTGAGCCAAAGTCATGCCATTGCACTCCAGCCTGGGCAACAAGAGCGAAACTCCATCTCAAAGAAAAGAAAAGAAAGAAACTACCAAATGACTAATTTTAACTGGATTCCTAAAACATACATTTGAAAACACTGGTTCATCCTTCTGATTGATGGTTGGAGGATATAATCAGACTCTAAAACTTAACTGCCAATTTTTTGTAGCAAATCTTGAAAAGGCTTGCTACATAATTTTTTTCTACAAAATTATTAAAAGCTTTATTTACTATTGGAATCATTCAACAAAAAGCAACAGCAAATGAGCCTGAAAAAGGAGCTAACCAATTACTACCTAGGGTTGTCAAGAGCACTGATAAACTCTGGTTACATTTCCTTTTTTTTGATTAGTTGAAGACAATGATGCAAATCATTGCTGGGCTGGGATTTTAAATCACTGCTCTTGTATGTTTTCCCCAAATGGAACAGTCTATTCATACAGCTTTAATAACAGGTATGCTATTCATATCATTTGAATGGGTATCTTCAAGTTTGTATTCCAGATGGCAAAAAAGAAAAACATTCTACATAGAAAAAAATATATTTATAGGACAACTGCATTAGGAATAATTTGTTTCATTTTTGCATTTGGCGTCATGTAATTAAAGTTGGTAATAAATGAAAAAAATCGGTGTCATTTTTGGTTACTGTCCTGCCAAAATATTGCAAAAAATCAAATTAAAAACATATAAGAAAATTGTTTTCTTTTGGCAGTAGGATTATAAATAATTTCACTTTTCGGCCAGGCACGGTGGCTCACACCTGTAATCCCAGCACTCTGGGAGGCCGAGGCAGGCAGATCACCTGAGGTCAGGAGTTCAAGACCAGCCTGGCCAACATGGTGAAACCCCCATCTCTACTAAAAATATCAAAATTAGGCAGGCATGGTGGTGGGTGCCTGTAATCCCAGCTACTCGGGGTGCTGAGGCAGGAGAATTGCTGGAACCCAGGAGATGGAGGTTACAGTGAGCTGATACAATGCCACTGCACTCCAGCCTGGGCGACAGAGTGAGACTCCCCATCAAAAAAAAATTTTTTTTTCACTTTTCTCATATAAATATTTTATGAACCAATTAGTTCAGTTTTAACATAAATAAATACACCTGGTCTTCTATCACAGTAAGAGATTTACTCGATAAATTCTACATGAATATATTTGTATTGTACTGAATTTACATATTAATCAAGTTCGAATTGCTTTTTAAAATCAATTTTATGCAAATATATTTACTACTATTTAAATATTTTTCTGAATAGAAAGCGCCCAAACCAAAATCACTAATTAACAATTAGGAAGGCCGGGCACGGTGGCTCAAGCCTGTAATCCCAGCACTTTGGGAGGCCGAGACGGGCGGATCACGAGGTCAGGAGATCGAGACCATCCTGGCTAACACGGTGAAACCCCGTCTCTACTAAAAATACAAAAAAAAAAAACTAGCCGGGCGAGGTGGCGGGCACCTGTAGTCCCAGCTACTCCGGAGGCTGAGGCAGGAGAATGGCGTAAACCCGGGAGGCGGAGCTTGCAGTGAGCTGAGATCCGGCCACTGCACTCCAGCCCGGGCTACAGAGCAAGACTCCGTCTCAAAAAAAAAAAAAAAAAAAAAAAAAAAAAACAATTAGGAAGCAAAATCAAAATTGTTAGATATTTGCACATTTCATCTTAGAGAAAGAACTCTTTGAAATGATATTGTCTTATTTTTCAATCCTTTTAATAAATTAAAAATTACTAGACCAATTTAAAATGATTTTTCCTATTACCTATATTTCCCTCATACTTTAATAGTTTATTACTAAAACATCTTTGGCTGGGTGCGGTGGCTCGCGCCTATAATCCCAACACTTTGGGAAGCTGAGGTGGGTGGATAACATGAGGTCAGGAGTTCAAGACCACCCTGACCAACACAGTGAAATCCTGTCTCTACTAAAAATACAAAAATTAGCTGGGCGTGATGACACACATCTGTAATCTCAGCTACTCGAGAGGCTGAGGCAGGAGAATCACTTGAACCCAGGAGGTGAGATTTCAGTGAGCCGAGATCATGCCACTGCACTCTAGGCTGGCAACAGAGCAAGACTCTGTCTCAAAAAAAAAAAAAAAAAAGAGTCCTAATATGCATATTTATGTGAACTACCTGGTAATATAGATAATAATTCATTCCATTGCATTAGGCCCAGTGATTCTCAACTAATATTTTTGATATCTTACGGATGTTATGGTATTAAGAATTTCTTTGTTCACATGAACACAAAGAGGGGAACAACAGACACTGGGGCCTATTTGAGGGTGGAGGGTGGGAGAAGGGAGAGTATTAAAAAAATAACTATTGGGCTGGGCGTGGTGGCTCACGCCTGTAATCCCAGCACTTTGGGAGGCCAAGGTGGGCAGATCGTGAAGTCAAGAGTTTGAGACCAGCCTGGCCAACATGGTGAAACTCCGACTCTACTAAGAATACAAAAAGTAGCCAGGTGTGGTGGTGGGTGCCTGTAATCCCAGCACTTTGGGAGGCTGAGGCAGGAGAATTGCTTCAACCTGGGAGGCGGAGGTTACAGTGAGCCAAGATCGTGTCACTGCACTTCAGCCTGGGCAACAGAACAAGACTCCGTCTCGAAACAAACAAACAAACGAACAAACAAAAAAACAGACAAAAACTATTGGGTACTAGGCCTAGTACCTGGGGGATGAAATAATCTGTACAACAAACCCCTGTGACATGAGTTTCCCTACATAACAAACCTGCACATGTGCCCCTGAACCTAAAATAAAAGTTTAGAAAAATTTTAAAAAGCACTTATATGAAAAAAAGCATCCCTTCGTTAAAGAAAGGTACCTAAACAAGCTTAATATTACTTTTGCAAACAAGATTTCAAGACTCAATGAGCACATCAAGGAAGTAGCATCCGTTAGAGAAGCCTACCCCCTCCTATTGGGGGTTTCACAGCTTACACAGTGCAACTAGGTTTAGGTGATAAATTTAAAAAGCAAAAGGATGTCAACGTAGCAGCTCTCTGCAATATAAGTAATATCTCTATCTTTGAAGCCTAATACTGAAACCAGATGCTCAGTTTTATGACTTCCTTCTCTCAAATGACAAGATAAGAAGAAAAACATATATAAGTCAGTTAGTGTTATCAGGAAGTGATTATTAGTTTTGCTGAAAACATAATGCCTTTGGGGCTTTGAATGAAAGTACTAATTTAAACCATTCCCAAAATGAATGAATATTCAAAAGAAGTAGTGCATACATTTTGCTTGCCTAGGGCTAACGTAAGTATTTGTGACTCTATCATGTGTGTTCTTTGGAATTGTTCTCTTTCATCTGAAAAAGTCTTTCACCTGGATACACTCTCGGAATCAAATTTAGATACAATGACAGCTTGGATTTTCCCCTGTGTATAATAAATCAATTAATGCAACTTTTTTCCATTAAGAACAGTCCACTAATAGCTGAGTGAGCATGCTTTAAATTAATCTGATATTCAAGAGCCTGTTAAGTTTTAACTCTATGGATTAAAGTCTCACCATATCTAAATCTATGTTTTGTAAGAGTTCCTCAAAGTGTATACATTTTATAATTAACATTTTAGCAACATCAGGATTGAAATTAGTGTCTTACAAGAGTCTGAAACTCCTCAGAACAAGGACTATATCTTTCATATCTTTTTGCTCCCCAGAATGTCTGCTGGGGTGAATTGGAGAGTTGTTTAGTAGTGAGGGGAGTTGGATTAATAACAGTAATGGGAGAGGTAGGCCAGAACAGAAGAGAGGAAATAGCATGGTGATTTCAGACTTGGTAAATGGGCAGAGCTCAGGGCTAGGAAAACATGGAAAAGACATGTGGGCAAGGATGAAATATAATTTTGTTCATCTTGAAATAACAGTTATACGTAAAATACAGACGTTGGCAAATTTCCGGAGTCCCGCTCTTTTGGGGCTATGTGGATTTCAGTGAGTCAGGATGGCAGTGGGCACAGATGGAGGAAGAAACATTGCTGTTAGGTAAAGATCCATCATTCAGCTGCTTGTGTCCATATCTTATTAGTGAAGTGTATGTGTGTGTATCTCAACCACAAATTCAGGTGCTCTGGGAATGTACATTTATTTTCCTATGATACTAAGTTTCTATTACAAGCTTCCATTCTATCAAGTGTATCAATCAGGATGTAGAAAGAAAACAGAAAGGTGGAGTGCAGTGGTTCACGCCTGTAACCCCAGCAGTTTGGTAGGCCAAGGCGAGCAGATCGCCTGAGGTCAGGAGTTTGAGACCAGCCTGGCCAACATGGTGAAACCCCATCTCTACTGAAAATACAAAAATTAGCCGGGCGTGGTGGCAGGCGCCTGTAGTCCCAGCAACTCGGGAAGCTAAAGCAGGAGAATCGCTTGAACCCGGGAGGCGGAGGTTGCAGTGAGCTGAGATCACGCCATTGCACTCCACGCTGGGCAACAGAGTGAGATTCCGTCTCAAAAAACAAACAAACAAACAAAACCCAGAAAACAGAAACTGCTGCAAATGTTTCACACAGGAAGGGATTTAATATGAGGAATAAGACGTTTATCACTCTTTGGAAAGGGCTGGGAAAGCAAAGGTCAGGGAAAACCACCACTAATCTGAGGAAATAAGGAAGTTGCAGAAATCTTAAAAAGCTGTCTCAGCTGCCTGCATAGTCAAAGCAGAGGGAATTCAGGAAGACACCCAGAAGCCACTGTAAAATGTTCAGAGAGGCCCATGTGCCTTTGATGTTGGAGGAACAATGATGGCTTCTGCTTCTCTTTCACCTTTCAAATCTTACTGGAATACCTCCCATTGACTGAATCTAAACAAGGTTGCTAACAGGAGAGCTTGGGGAAAGTAGTCGCTAGGTTGCCAGCTCCCGCAGTATGGGAGGTGCTTACAAGAATAGGGATGGTTTCGAGTACCAACAGACAATACCTGGCACGTGGTGGAAATTTAATCTCAGTTAATTCAATGATCCTTTACTCTTTCCCTGGGTAACAGATGAGTTCTGGGCGATGTTTGTAGTGTCAGGCACTGAGGCACTGGGTGGAAGGAAGGGTGTATTCAGTTTTTATGGGACCTGAAGTTTATGCAGCTGGGGACGAGGGAGTCTATTAAAAACAATTTTTTTAAAAAATACAAAATTAGATGCAAATATGAATTTTTATTTAGAATGAGAAAAAACCATAACAAAATATCAAAACATGGTATTTTTATTAAGGTGTTTTCAGCTTCATAATTCATAATTGGTAATGTCATATAAATGTTCAGAATTGTCAGGCCGGGTGTGGTGGCTCACGCCTGTGATCCCAGCATTTTGGGAGGCCGAGGCGGGCAAATCACAAGATCAGGAGTTTGAGACCAGGCTGGCTAACATAGTGAAACCACGTCTCTACCAAAAATATAAAAATTAGCCGGGCGTGGTGGCACATGCCTATAATCCCAGCTACTCGGGAGACTGAGGCAGGAGAATCACTTGAACCCAGGAGGTGGAGGTTGTGGTGAGCCAAGATCGTTTCACTGCACTCCAGCCTGGGCAACAGAGCAAGACTCTGTCGCCAAAAAAAAAAAAAAAAAAATGTTTAGAATTGTCAAGTCTGGGAAAACTTCTACCAAGTGTTTTTCATAAAGCAGCTATAAGATTTCATATGGAATTTTTGAAATATTAATCTCAATTTTTGAATTGATTAGCTGATTAACCAGTTTACCATCGATGTCCTCATTGCAGTCGTACAAGTTTTAAGCTATTTTTCTCAATGTTGGTGTTTTGTGTCATATTAAAGAAATTTAAATTTTTTGGCTGGTCTGAGTGCAGTGGTGTTTACAACTAATTGATTACAGTCAGTTACAGATGTCTTTGTTTCTTCTCCACTCCCACTGCTAATACTGATTAGCCTTAAAAAAATTTTTTTAAATATCATGTTTTGATATTTTGTTGTGGTTTTTTCTCATTCTAAATAAAAATTCATATTTGCATTGTTCATATGCTCTATTTCTCTTTATTAATTGGATGATCAAAACAATCCAAAAGTCTATTACCTTTCTTTGAAATTTAGCTTGGCCTGTTAATGAATCACTGCTTTCATTATGATTTGAGATTTATTTTTGTTATAATTTGTTTCTTGGTATAGAATAACGTCCGTTGATTTAATTGCTGATCTTTATTGCTCTGCTTCATATTTTATTAATTTTTTCATAACTATAAATTTTTATCTGAATTTTCTTTCATTTCTTTAAAACACACATTTAAGTTAAAAAAAAAAAATTAGCCAGGCATGGGTGCACACCTGTAGTCCCAGCTACTCAGGAGGTTGAGTTGGGAGAATTGCTTGAGCCCAGAAGTTTGAGGCTGCAGTAAGCTGTGGTTGTGCCACTGCACCCCAGCCTGGATGACGGCGACACCCTATCTCAAAAAGAAAGAGAAAGAAAGAAAGAAAGAAAAAGAAAGAAAGAAAGAAAGAAAGAAAGAAAGAAAGAAGAGAGAAAGAGAGAAAGAAAGAAAGAAAGAAAGAAAGAAAGAAAGAAAGAAAGAAAGAAAGAAAAGAAGGAAGGAAGGAAGGAAGGAAGGAAGGAAGGAAGGAAGGAAGGAAGGAAGAAAGAAAGAAAGAAAGAAAGAAAGAAACATTTAATTTTAATGATTACAAAACAAGCATTTCCCAGGCTGAAGTGAGTTGCTATCTCAGCTCACTGCAACATCCGCCTCCTGGGCTCAAGCAATTCTCCTGCCTCAGCCTCTGAGCAGCTGGGATTACAGGCATACGCCACCACATTTTGCTAATTTTGTATTTTAAGTAGAGACAGGGTTTCACCCTGTTACCCAGGTTAGTCTCAAACTCCTGAGCTCAAGTAATCTGCTGGCCTCGGCCTCCCAAAGTGCTGGGACTATAGGCATGAGCCACCGTGCCTGGCAGGAAGTATATCATTTTAATTACATTTTAACTACAATAAAGACATTTCAAAATGTTTCAGTGGCTGGGCGCGCCTGTAATCCTAACACTGTGGGAGGTTGAGGCAGGCGGATTACCTGATGTCAGGAGTTTGAGACCAACCTGGGCAACAGGGTGAAACCCTGTCTCTACTGAAAATACAAAAATTAGCCAGGACTGGTGGCACACGCTTGTAGTCTCAGCTACTAGGGAGGCTGAGGCAATAGGATCTCTTGAACAAGGTCTCGACAGAGCGAGACCTTGTCTCAAAAAAAAGAAAAAAGAAAAAAAGACATGTTTCCTTTTTTTTTTTCTTTTTAAGATAGAGTATTGCTCTGTCACCCAGGCTGGAGTACAGTGGCTCAATCTTGGCTCACTGCAACCTTCACCTCCTGGGTTCAAGTGATTCTCTTGCCTCAGCCTCCCAAGTAGCTGGAATTACAGGCATGCGCCACCACACCCAGCTAATTTTGTATTTTTAGTAGAGATGGAGTTTCGCCATGTTGGCCAACCTGGTTGCAAACTGAGTGAAGCTTCATCTAAAAAAAAAAAATAAATTATCAGAATTTAAAATGTGTTATCTTGCCATACTAGTATCCACTTGCTCCTTTCCTAACTTGCCCCTCTGCCTTTCTGCACATTATCACATGGGAATGGGGGAGGCTCCCAAGCCTCACAGCTCCCTTTTCTCCTGCATCTGTATTAAGTTTCCTTTCCCTCCCTACCCCAACCATCGCCACCCCACTTGAACCTGCTGCTTGTTCAGTATCTATGAGTCTCCTACTATAGCCCCTTAAAGGGAATTATACCCTTGGGAAGGGTTTCCAAGGTACAAATCCAGAGAGTCTTGTAAATTAATCCACCAGGCATATTATAAAGCGACAACTGCTGCAATCATCCTACTCTCTTTCTCCCTTTCTTTTCACCCGTGTCTCTCACTAATTCACTCCATCTTCAGCTGGGTCTGCAGCTTCCACACCTAGGCTGAGAGGTCACAGAAGCAGAGTGTCCCATGTTCTCAAGCCTCTTTGTGGTGATGGCAGCAGCTGGGAAGGCTAGTGAGGCATGGCAGGGAAATTAGGAGAGAAATGGAAACTCTAGACTGAGAGACAGAGCAGGTGGATTTTTTGTTTTTGGCTTTGCTCTTCATTGAGAGGCTCTTCCCAGAGCAGATTCTGCGTTTTGAGGTTCTGGGTACCCTCTTATTTCCTGCAGGACAATGACAATTTGTCATGGTACCAGACCTCAGCCTTACCTTCTCCACAGTTTCTCTGTGTCTCTCAAGATCCACCTTCCCATTCTCTCTCTCTCTCTTTTTTTTTTTTTGTTTTCAGACGGACTCTCCCTCTGTCGCCCAGGCTGAAGTGCAGTGGCGCAAACATGGCTTACTGCAACCTCCGCCTCCCAGGCCCAAGTGATCCTCCTGCCTCAGCCTCCCCGGTAGCTGGGGTTACACCATGCCCGGCTAATTTTTGTACAAATTCTATTCTTACATGAAGACTCCCATCCCTATGGCTCAGCCTTCAAGATCCAACTGAAGGCCGGGTGCGGTGGCTTAAGCCTGTAATCCCAGCACTTTGGGAGCCTGAGGCGGGTGGATCACGAGGTCAGGAGATTGAGACCATCCTGGCTAACACAGTGAAACCCCATCTCTACTAAAAATACAAAAAAATTAGCCAGACATGGTGGTGGGCGCCTGTAGTCCCAGCTATTCAGGGGCTGAGGCAGGAGAATGGCGTGAACCTGGGAGGCAGAGCTTGTAGTGAGCCGAGATGGCACCACTGCATGCCAGCCTGGGCGACAGAGCAAGACTCCATCTCAAAAAAAGAAAAAAAGATCCAACTGAAGGAACACATCATCTTCAAACCTTCCAAGATTCTTTTTAAAAAACTTTTTTTGAGATGAGGTTTCACTATGTTGCCCAGGCTGTTCTCGAACTTGTGAGTTCAAGCAATCCCCTCACCTCAGTCTCTCAAAGTGCTGGGATTACAGGCATGAGCCACTGCACCCAGCTATCTTCTAAGGTTCTAAAGTCTCCCCACCTCACCTCACCTTCACTGTTATTTCAGCTGGACTATTCCCCACCCCTGAATTTCTTGGAACGTTTCATTTACCCTTCTGTTACAGCACTGATCACCTTGAGCCTTGTGGCATACTTTAAGCGGATGCCTCATTGCCCTTGACAGAGGTGGGTGACCACCAGCTGGGCTGGTTTATACCTATACTCCCCCTCCTCCCCGGCACCTAACACAGTGTCCTTTCCATTGCGGATGTGTGATAATGTTCTCTGAGTCAACCTCCTGGCCCTTACTCCGCTACAGTTGCCTTCCCCTAGAGCCGGGGGCTCTGTGTGTGCTCATTTCAACTCCCTTGCCTACTTGGGAATCTCCCTCTGTCCCTCTCCTCTCCTTTCCTGTTCTTATCCGCCACAGTTTTCATCTTCCATCCCTGCTGCCCTGCCTGGTCTCCTAGTTAAACCCTGGCAATACTCCTTTAAAGATACGCCCTTTTGGCCAGGTATGGTGGCTCACTTTGGGAGGCTGAGGCGGGAGGATCACCTGAGGTCAGGAGTTCGAAACCAGCCTGGCCAACATGGTGAAACCCTGTCTCTACTAAAAAATACAAAAAAATAGGCGGGCGTGGTGGTGGGCGCCTGTAATCCCAGCTACTGAGGCAGGAGAATTGCTTGAACCCGGGAGGTGGAGGTTGCAGTGAGCCAAGATTGTGCCACTGCACTCTAGCCTGGGCAACAAAGTGAGACTCCGTCTCAAAAAAAAAAAAAAAAAAAAAAAAAAAACCAGATATGCCCTTTTGCGTGGTGGCTCATGCCTGTAATCCCAGCATTTTAGGAAAACGAGGCGGGTGGACCACTTGAGGTCAGGAGTTTGAGACCAGCGTGGGCAACAAGGTGAAATCCTGTTCCTACTAAAACTACAAAAAAATTAGCCCAACGTGCTCCCTTGAACCCAGGAGGCAGAGACTACAGTGAGCTGAGATCATGCCACTGCACTCCAGCCTGGGTGACACAATGAGACTTTGTCTCAAAAATAAAAATAAAAATAAGATAAAAATAAAGTAATGATATTCCCCTTTGGCAGTTGCTGAACTCTCCTTCTACCTCCTGCTCCTCCTGATGTTTACACCCTTAGCTCTGCTGCTATCGCCTGCCCTAGAAGTTTGCACTAACCAGATTTCACCTGTTCAAAATGATAGGCAGGAAGACCTCAAACCTCAACTTGCTCCCAGGCTCACCCAGCCCTAGGAAGGACTCTTCTTGGAACTGAGCCCAACATTAATAATACGGTAAAATGGGGAGGCAAGAATAGCACCTGCCTTATAATCATGGTACATTAGACTTTTAATGTAAGTCGTTTTTCTTGTGGGAGGCAAGCTCTAACTTGTTCTACATATGAATCCATGTAATGATAAGCTGTGATATACTGTAACTTACATTTACCCTTTTGCTGATCTCAAAATACTAAACTTCAAAGAAGAAGATATGCCTCTGAGGACTGAATAGTCTGAATTTTTCTAATCAATGAAACACACACACACAGAGCTTTTTAGAGAAATTTTTCTAAACATGATTCTGCTGTAATTAGAGAAGAGGTGTACCTGTCATGTTCTACCAATGAGATTCTTGGGCTTAAAGAGGTCTGCTGTCTGGTTCAAGGTCCCAAAGAAAGTAACTGAATCTGCTCCACTGATTAAGGACAATGAAGAGTTCAAACAAGGTCCTACAAAATGATCTCCTAGCCAAATTCTCAGTTTCTTACACATGATGCCTAAATTCCTCTTCTTAGGAAGAACATTGACAATGTGATGTAGGGTAAGTTATTACAATGGAAATCAACATAACTATAGCAGATCCTACTAGTTGCCTACCCCAAGTACATTCTCTCCTTCTTCCTTGCTACTTCCCTACTTCCTTTATTACCGAGGGCATCAATGCACCCAGCTAAAAGACCAGATACCCTTTAAAACTATATGGCCTCAGCTGGGCATGGTGGCTCACGCCTGTAATCCCAGCACTTTGGGAGGCTGAGGCAGGCGGATCACGAGGTGAGGAGTTCGAGACCAGCCTGACCAACATGGTGAAAGCCCGTCTCTACTAAAAATACAAAAATTAGCTGGGAATGGTGGCAGGAGCCTGTAATCCCAGCTACTTAGGAGGCTGAGGCAGGAGAATGGTGTGAACCCAGGAGGCAGAGGTTGCAATGAGCTGAGATTGCGCCACTGCACTCCAGCCTGGGGACAGAGTGAGACTCCGTCTCAAAACAAACAAACAAACGAAAACTATGTGGCCTCATGACTAAATTCTGAACAATTAGATAAAAGCAGAAATGTTATGAAGGACCTGGGGACAGACTCCATAGAGATAAACTTAATCAGCTGGGAGACGTGATCCTTTTGCCCTTCCCCCTTTTTTTCTGCCGGGAATGCGGATGTGATGGCTGGATTTCCAATAGCCATCTTGAACCATCACTAGCTATACACTAGAATGGTTGATTTGTAAGACAGAAGGAACCCGGGTATAATAACTGTGAGGCTACCAAACTAGCCCTGAACACCTCATCCATGTGAAAGATCAATGAACTACCTTAGTTAAGCCATTTTTTAAAAAAACTTTAGATTCAGGGGACACTTGTGCAAGTTCATTACACAGATATATTACATAATCATGGGGCTTGGGCTTCTAGTACACCCACCACCCAAATAGTGACCATGGTATCCAATAGGTGATTTTTCAACCCTCACTCCCATTCCCACCCTCCCCCCATTTGGAGTCCCCAATGTCTATTGTTTCCATCTTTACAGCAATCTGTACCCACTTTTAGCTCCCACTCACAAGTGAGAACATGCAGTATTCGATTTTCTGTTTTTCATTATTTCACTTAGGATAATGGCCTCCAGCTCCGTCCATGTTGCTGGAAAGGACATGACTTCATTCTTTTTAAAATCCATTGTTATTTTAAATTTTCAATTATATGCAGCTGAATCTAATCATGACTGACAAACAGGCCGAGTAACACATTTTTATTGAGTTTTAAATGGACAAATTAGGAAGTACTTAAATATCTTTCTCCCTCTCAAATACATTATTAAATGACTATAAGCCTATTTATTTTAATTTTTAAATAATATCCATTCCCAGCCGGGTATGGTGGCTCACACCTGTAATATCAGCACTTTGGGAGGCCAAGGCAGGCAGATCACATGAAACCGGGAGTTTGAGACCAGCCTGGGCAACATGATGAAAACCTGTCTCTACTAAAAATACAAAAATTAGCCAGGCGTGGTGGCATGCGCTTGTAGTCCCAGTTACTCGGGAGGCTGAGGCAGGAGAATCACTTGAACCTGGGAGGTGGAAGTTGCAGTGAGCCAAGATCACACCACTGCACTCCAACCTGGGCAACAGAGCAAGACTCCATCTAAAAAAATATATAATAATAATAATAAAAGTATCCTTTCCCTTTGTGGGTGTAGTGACTGTAAAGAGGCACAAGGAAGTTCCTGGGATGCTGATACTGTTTGTTTCTTCATCAGATATGTTCAGTTTGTGAAGATGCACTGGTTGTACACATATTTGAAGTATTTATATTTCTCTCTATATATAATTATACATCAATAAAAAGTTTCAAAGTATAGTCATTGTAAATTTATCTTTTTGAGCAGAACTAACCAGTTTAGGTAGGATTAGAGATTTTAAAAGGCTAAATCCTCTGAGAATTGTGAAGATTAAATGAACAATTAATGAAAAATGACTGTAAATTAGTTAGTCTTAACCTATTTAGTTATGCTTCCGTGAATATTTTTGAACCTACTATTCATCAGGCAAATGCCTATTACTCTTGGTGCTAATGAAATTGTTTGCCTATTTTTTTTTTCCATTCCTCTCACTAGACTACAAGCTTCATGGGGACAGGGACACATCTGTTTTGTTGCTGTTGCACACACAGTTGTCCAACACTAATCTGTTTTGTTCCTGGTGTACACATAGTTAACACAGTGCCAGGCAATAAATGTAGTGGCTTTTAATGGAATGAATAACTGAGTTAACATATTATAGGTTAAATAACCTCTTGTGGACAACTAGGAAACTGGATTTCAAGTTCCAAAACAACTGACTTTCATGTGATCTTTTGGAATTCACTTGTAAATTACGGGCAATGTAGGCTCTTCAGCATCAGTATTCAATTACGAAGTACAAGTGAAATTTCATGCAATTCTCTTAAAGCTTAGGAAATGATGATGTATAAAACATAAGGCCAAGTGCGGTGGCTCACGCCTGTAATCCCAGCACTTTGGGAGGCCGAGCAGATCATCTGAGGTGGGGAGTTAAAGACCAGCTTGACCAACATGGAGAAACCCCGCCTCTAGTAAAATACAAAATTAGTTGGGCGTGGTGGCGCATGCCTATAATCCCAGCTACTCAGGAGGCTGAGGCAGGAGAATCACTTGAACCTGGGAGGCGGAGGTTGCAGTGAGCCGAGATCATGTCATTGCACTCTAGCCTGGGCAACAAGAGCGAAACACTATCTCAAAAAAATAAAATAAAATAAATAAATAAATAAGAGGGTGAAAATCATAATGCAATTATCACAAGAAACTGTCAAAAGGCCTTAACTACACTAGTTAAAAAGAGTGGAACAGATTAACTTCTTGATATCATAATGAAAATGCAAACACTATGACTAACACACACCATATCAAAATAGAACATTTTCGTTGCATGGCAAGAAAGAAAAGATGTCTGTGTTTTGAGCAATCAAAGAACAAAATTGAAAATGCAAGCAACTGGAAAATGGCAGTCCCTAGAAATTCTCTGTTAAAATACAGTAAACATATGACTATAAATTTTCAATATAATTTAAAGCATTCTCCTTGGTAGGTTAAAAAAATTGTCTAGATTCAAAGAGAAATAACAGTTTGACGTCTGTAGGAGTCTTATTTTGGGACTGCATACTCAGCACCCCCATCCTTTCTGTGGAAACTGCCTCTTGACAAAAGGGCAAGCCTAGACAGTCATTGTTGTCAAACACTCCCACCATGGTGTATTGGACAATTGGAGATGTCGTCACCTAAGATGAACCAATGAGAATCTTCATCCTGAGAACCTGAATCAGAAGGTGTTAAGTCTGTAGGTAATGGTGGACTCTAGAACTGCAAGGTCAACTAGAGTTGGAACTGAGGTTGGCACTATGGCTAACCAAAGTTTAACAAAAGCCAAAATTATGGGGGAGCAGAAAGTATAAATAAGCAAAGGAAGCCCACTTGAAAAAAAAAGGAGCCGGGCGCGGTGGCTCAAGCCTGTAATCCCAGCACTTTGGGAGGCCGAGGCGGGCGGATCACGAGGTCAGGAGATCGAGACCATCCTGGCTGACACGGTGAAACCCCGTCTCTACTAAAAATACAAAAAATTAGCCGGGCGAGGTGGCGGGCGCCTGTAGTCCCAGCTACTGGGGAGGCTGAGGCAGGAGAATGGCGTGAACCCGGGAGGCGGAGCTTGCAGTGAGCTGAGATCCGGCCACTGCACTCCAGCCTGGGCGGCAGAGCGAGACTCCGTCTCAAAAAAAAAAAAAAAAAAAAAAAAAAAAAAAGAAATATATATGTCAACAAGAGCAGAAGCAAAAGATGCTGGTTGAAGGGCATGATAGGAAAGTGAGTTCTGTTCTTGAATTTTCAATTTCTGTGAACTCTGGCTGACTTTGTTTCTTACTTTTGAAAATCATTCAAGTAATCAACTAACACTCCTGTCCCTGCCCAGTTCCCCCAATTCTACATTCTACAGAGTCTCACTCTGTCACCCAGGCTGGAGTGCAGTGGTGCAATCTCGGCTCATGGCAACTTCTGCCTCCTAGGTTCAAACTATTCTCGTGCCTCAGCCTCGTGTGTAGCTGGGATTACAGGTGTGTGCCACCACACCTGGCTAGTTTTTGTATTTTTCGTAGAGAAAGGGTTTCACCATGTTGGCCAGGCTGGTCTCAAACTCCTGACCTCAAGTGATTCACCTACCTCGGCCAGAGAAAGTGCTGGGATTACAGGCGTGAGCCACTGTGCCCAGCCTCCAATCCTACTTTTTATCGGAACAAATATTTCCTCAGCATCTAGTATTTGTCAGACACTGTTCTTTGCACCAAGGATATAGTAGTAAATAAAAGAGAGAAAAATCATGAACTTATTGGGGTCGAGTGGGATAATTATAATGAATATATAAACATAATTATAATGCAGTGTAGTGAATGCAATAAGCCCACGGTACTATGAGAGAAAATATATATATATATTTATATATATATATTAATTTTTTTTTTTTGAGATGGAGTCTCCCTCTGTCGCCCAGGCTGGAGTGCAATGGTGTGATCTTGGCTCACTGCAACCTCCACTTCCTGAGTTCAAGCGATTCTTCTGTCTCAGCCTCCCGAGTAGCTGGGACTACAAGGCACCCGCCACCACGCCTGGCTAATTTTTGTATTTTTAGCAGAGACGGGGTCCATATTGGTCAGGCTGGTCTTGAACTCCTGACCTCAGGTGATCCACCTGCTTCGGCCTGCCAAAGTGCTGGGATTACAGGTGTGAGCCACCCGCCCGGCTGAGAGAAGAATATCTTACTTGGCTTATGGTGAACTTCACCAAACATTTTATTTGAAATCGTTTAAGTGGAGTTTTGTATCTTGCAACCAAAAGAATCTGCTTGGGCCAGGCGCGGTGGTTCACGCCTGTAATCCCAGCACTTTGGGAGGCCAAGGCTGGGAGGCCAAGGCAGGCGGATCCCTTGAAGTCAGGAGTTTGAGACCAGCCTGGCCAACATAGTGAAACCCGGTCTCTTTCAAAAATACAAAAATTAGCCAGATGTGGGGGCGCACACCTGTAGTCCCAGCTACTCAGGAGACTGAGGCAGGAGAATCACTTGAACCCGGGAGGTGGAGGTTGCAGTAAGCTGAGATTGCACCACTACACTCCAGCCTGGGTGACAGGGCAAGACTCTGTCTCAAAAAAAAAAAAAAACCAAAAACCAGAAACAGAAACAACA
Source organism: Macaca thibetana thibetana (assembly GCF_024542745.1). Classification (NCBI taxonomy): domain Eukaryota; kingdom Metazoa; phylum Chordata; class Mammalia; order Primates; family Cercopithecidae; genus Macaca; species Macaca thibetana. The sequence goes on from NC_065593.1 coordinate 35,002,603, forward strand.
ACAACAAAAACCCCAGCTGGGTGCGGTGGCTCATGCCTGTAATCCCAGCACTTTGGGAGGCCGAGGTGGGTGGATCACCTGAGGTCGGGAGTTCAAGACCAGCCTGACCAACATGGAGAAACCCCATCTCTACTAAAAATACAAAATTAGCTGGATGTGGTGGCATATACCTGTAATCCCAGCTACTCGGGAGGCCGGGGCAGGAGAATCGCTTGAACCCGGGAGGTGGAGGTTGCAGTGAGCTGAGATCACCCCACTGCACTCCAGCCTAGGTGACAGAGTGAGACTCTGTTTCAGCCTCCCAAAGTGTTGGGTTACAGGCATGAGCCACCTAAACATATGTGTGGGTGTGTGTGCGTGCGCACACGCGCATGTGTGTGTGTGTATTCTACAAAAGTAGTGTGGTGCTCCTCCCTCCCCAGGTGTGGTTAAAAATGCAGACAGCTTACCTAGGTTAAATTCAGTCTCCATCACTCATTAACATGTGACCTAGCACATATTACATAATCTGTGTTTGCATCATTTTTTATTTTACCTCATGGGATTTCTGTGAAGACTCAATGGGAAATTTATATGTAGAGCTTTAGAAGTATACCTGACATTGAATAAGTACTCATCAATTGTTAGTTGCCATTTTTATTATTGTTGTGGCTGTTATGTTAATCTTGTGTGTGTTGCAATTTGAAGACGTGTCAGCTGGGAAAGGCTGGGTAGCGGTACTTGCATGTGATTGCCATATTTAAAGTCTGGTCCTCAGCTTTGCTAAACTAAATGTTGTTAGTATACACAGAGACCAGCTCACATGAGTCATACTAGCACATATATATCAATGTGTCAGTTATTTTGTCACAACAAATTTTATTGTCACTCAGGACATTCTGTTGAAGGTATCAGCTCCACTGACTTGAGGGCAGCTATCAGAGAACCAAGCAGACCACTCTCTTCCCATTAACATATTCTCTTTACAAGCAGTGTAAAATAATATTTAAAAAATTTTTTTTTTTTTGAGACGGAGTCTCGCTCTGTCGCCCAGGCTGGAGTGCAGTGGCGCGATCTCGGCTCACTGCAAGCTCCGCCTCCCGGGTTCACGCCATTCTCCTGCCTCAGGCTCCTGAGTAGCTGGGACTACAGGCGCCCGCCACCGCGCCCGTCTAATTTTTTGTATTTTTAGTAGAGACGGGGTTTCACCGTGGTCTCGATCTCCTGACCTTGTGATCCGCCCGCCTCAGCCTCCCAAAGTGCTGGGATTACAGGCGTGAGCCACCGCGCCCGGCTAAAAAAATTTTTTTGAGACAGAGTCTCTCTCTGTCACCCAGGCAGGAGTGCAGTGGCACAATCTCAGCTCACTGCAACCTCCGCTCCCCAGGTTCAAGCGATCCTTCTGCCACAGCCTCTTGAGTAGTTGGGATTATAGGCACCCACCACCACACTCAGCTAATTTTTGTATTTTTAGTAGAGACAAGGTTTCACCATGTTGACTAGGCTGGTCTCAAACTTCTGACCTCAAGTGATCCACCTGCCTCAGCCTCCCAAAGTGCTAGGATTACAGGCATGAGCCACCATGCCTGGCCAAAAAATAGTAATAATCTCTTTCTAGACCTGCTTGCTGAGGGTACTTACAGGTCACCTTGATTGGATTTCGGGTGTGCCCAACCCTTCAGTCTTAATTTTAACAGCAGATTTCTCAGATCTGTCATTCCTGCTGATGGATAATCTCATCCATCACCTTTTGAGTGTTTTCTAATTTTATTTCTCAGAGGGAAACCTCAACTTCAGCTTTAGGGGTGCAGTCGTTGCTAATATGAAAGATCATGTCAACCATTTACAAATAACTTTCTTCAATTTAAAATGACTGTGTACTTTCAAACATGATAAAATGAAGTAGTATTCCTTCAGTTGAGACTAAAATTGTCTTCTTCCCATCTTCTTGGAATCCTTGCTATTTATATAACTCCAGAGGGGCAAATGCTTAAAGCATTGACTCGTCTACGTGAGAGAGAGTGCTTGGCACTTAAGTATGCTTTAATAGCTATCACTCTACAGAACAGATGTTTGTATGTTTCGTGGGCATCATAAATATTAAGAAAGATGCTATAAGGTTTAGAAAGCATTTTCCATTAATTGTTAATGCTCACTGTGTGGATAAGAGAGGGAAATTCCTTGGGGGAAAATCAAGAGACATTTTTATGTCTAACATTACTGTATTTCGATTTCAGGGCTGAAGCTGGAGAGAATTAGTCTCTGATTTCTGGAATATTATATGAAAATTCTAATTACTGTAATGCTTGAGTGTCTCTTGTTCCTTGTAGTTCCATATTGAGATATGTAATGTGTAGTGATAATAGGAAATATGGTGGAAGGAGAAAGCAGGGGTGGATTCAAAGGCCAGTTCCACCTCTTTCTGGCTCAAGGATCATGGATTTACTTAGCCTCTTTGAATTTAGTTATTTAACCTGTAAAATGGAAGCTAATAAAAATGACCTCATGGAGTTAGATAATTTTTTTTAAATGTGTAAAAATCCTAGGTCAGGCCGGGCGCGGTGGCTCAAGCCTGTAATCCCAGCACTTTGGGAGGCCGAGACGGGCGGATCACGAGGTCAGGAGATCGAGACCATCCTGGTTAACACGGTGAAACCCCGTCTCTACTAAAAAATACAAAAAATTAGCCGGGCGAGGTGGCGGGCGCCTGTAGTCCCAGCTACTCGGGAGGCTGAGGCAGGAGAATGGCGTGAACCCGGGAGGCGGAGCTTGCAGTGAGCTGAGATCCGGCCACTGCACTCCAGCCCGGGCGACAGAGCGAGACTCTGTCTCAAAAAAACAACAACAACAACAACAACAAAAAAAATCCTAGGTCAATTCCTGGATTGTAGTTAATTCTTCTTTGCATCAAATAAGAGATAGTAAGTGCTTGGTGTGGGCTGCACTCAAAACAAGCCAATGTGTGCCTAAATTCTTTAAATTTTTGGCAAATAACGATTGCTTAGTGGTTTTTACCATCACATAGAAAGCTTTGCCCAGTAGTCCAGCATGGTGACTCACGCCTGTAATCCCAGCACTTTGGGAGGCCGAGGTGGGCCTATCACCTGAGGTTGGGAGTTCAAGACGAGCCTGACTAACATGGAGAAACCCCGTCTCTACTAAAAATACAAAAATTAGCCAGGCATAGTGGTACATGCCTGTAAACCCAGCTACTTGAGAGGCTGAGGCAGGAGAATCACCTGAACCCAGGAGTTGGAGGTTGTGGTGAGCCGAGATCGCGCCATTGCCCTCCAGCCTGGGCAACAAGAGCGAAACTCAGTCTCAAAAAAAAGAGAGAGAAAAGAAAAAAGGAAAAAAAAAGAAAGCTTTGCCCAGTGAGAGTTCAGGTCCTTCACTGATGTCCCATATGCAGGTCTACTGCCCACAGATCTTTCCTATCTGCCCATGGCATTTATTCACTCATTTATTGAGGGCCCACTAGGCACTATAAAGGCAATAGGGTCTCTGACCTAAACGAGCTCATAATCTAGTAAAGGACATTGACGCAAAAACAATTACAATGTCGTGGTAAGTATTACCTCTAATGAAGGCAAGTTAAAGTGTGGGGGAAGGTCAGAGGGAGTACACAGTTCTGTTTAGGTAAGGGCTGAAAGAAGCATATTAAGGAGTAAGAAATCCAGGTACCCCCGGCACCAGGATATACTGGATGCCACGAAAATGAGAAATGTGCTGGTTAACTCAGGTTTCTGTACAAAACTCTACCTTGCTGGTAAAACATAATTTGCTGCTGCTTGCACCAAAGAAGACAATGCTTTTAGATGGAAATTAACAAAACAAAACAGAACAGAACACAAAAACCTCCTTTCTAGGGCTGACCTATGTCTGTTGACTAGTTTTACCACGAGCAGCTGCAGATGAAGTCAACTGAAATTCTGAAATCAAATCATGCATAGCACCAAGCTGTTTTTTTCTGGAATGAATTTTAAACTGTTGAACAAAGTCTAAATTTTAAATCCTTTGGTACATCTCCCAAATGGTCTGATTCAGTAAATTAGGAAAAAAAAAAAAAAGGGAGAGAGAGAGAGAGAGAAAGATGGAAAGAAATGAGAGTAAGAATTACAGAAAAATGAAGCTGGGCACAGTGGCTTACGCCTGAAAACCCAGCACTTTGGGAGGCTGAGGTGGGTGGATTACTTGAGGTCAGGAGTTCAAGACCAGCCTGGTCAACATGGTGAAGCCCCGTCTCTACTAAAAATACAAAAATTAGCCAGGTGTGGTGGCACATACCTGTAATCCCAGCTACTAGGGAGGCTGAGCCAGAAGAATCGTTTGAACCGGGGAGGCAGAGGTTGCAGTGAGCTGAGATGGTGCCCCTGCACTCCAGCCTTGGTGACAGAGTGAGACACCGTCTCAAAAAAAAAAAAAAAAAAAAAAGAAAAGAAAAGAAAAGAAAAAAAAAAGAGAAAAACAAAGGACCTTGGCACGGTGAATCTGGGTGAATAGGGAGCATTTATTTCTCTTCTCTTAGTCTTCTCAAACTTCTTTGAAGGTCTGTCTACCCTTGCTGTCTCGCTTTCTACCCTTTCCTCAATTCACCACAACATGGCTTCTGCCTGAGCCACACCACGTAAAGTCTCCTTACACATCACCAACGACTTTCTCGTTGGTAAATACAGGGGGCATTTCTTCAGATCTTGATTTTTCTATACTCTGATTGCTTCCTTTTTCTGAGATGCTTGCTTCCCTTAGCTGCTTGGAACCATAGTCTCCTCTTTCTGCTAGTTCCTTCTTAGCTTCTTCTTGGGCTCTTCTTCCTTTGCCTGACCCTTATATGTTCGAGCTCTTAGAGATGGTCCTAAGTCTCTACTCTTCTCACCTTCACACTCAACCATGGACATTGCAAGATTCTCCCCTGGGCCTGAAAGCTTAAGGGAATGAATAACTCCTCCCTCCTCAGGCCCAGTCCCAAGGCTCAAGGCCACTTGCACCAGCAGCGTGCGTCAGCAAGATAGCAGAAGCAGGAGGAGAGCTAACGGGAGGACACATACCCCGGAAGATTGAGAGGGAGGCTGTCTGGGTACTACGTAGCAGTCACATCAGACTGGGACACTTCTTGTTTACAGAGGACTATAAAACCCCTGCGCAGTCCTCACTTGGGGCTGACGCCATTTTATGATGCCATTTTAGGCCTCAACCCGCCAGCACCCAGGCGCTCATTGAAACAGGATGCTGCTCCACACCGCCTCCTGTTGTCTGTTGGTACCCTCTGCTCTCGGGGCTGGAACTGATACAAGAGCCTTGCAGACATCTCATTCTCTAGCTTTCTTTACTCTTTAGAAACAAATGACTCAAAAATCTATCATCTCTGGCCAGTCGTGGTGGCTCACGCCTGTAATCCCAGCACTTTGGGAGGCTGAGGTGGGCGGATCACGAGGTCAGGAGATCGAGACCATCCTAGCTAACACAGTGAAACCCCGTCTCTACTAAAAAATACAAAAAACTAGCCGGGCGAGGTGGCGGGCGCCTGTAGTCCCAGCTACTCGGGAGGGTGTGGCAGGAGAATCGCTTGAACCCGGGACGCAGAGGTTGCAGTTAGCTGAGATTGCGCCACTGCACTCCAGCCTGGGCAAGACCGAGACTCTGTCTAAAAAAAAAAAAAGAAGAAGAAAAAAAAAAAAAAAAAAAAATATATATATATATATATAAAATAGCTACCCTGATTCCTTTCTTGAGACCCAAACACCATATTCATATACCTTCTAGATATCACCTAGATGACTTACAGGCACCCCGAGCTCCAAAATGGAACACATCCTTTCACCTCAATATCTGTTTCTCCTCTAGTGTTATGTAGCTTATTAAATGACTTTACCATGAACTTGGTTGACCACACCAGAAACCTGGGAGGTCCCCTTCAAATTGTTTGTTCTGTCTCCTCCACCCCTAACCTGTCCATTCTAATCAAATACGAAATTTTGTCACCTTGAAACTCTAAATATTTCTCTTTTTTTTTTAACTTTTAAAAAAGTTTGGCAACAACATAGACACAACATAAATTTTTTTTTTTTTCAAGACAGGGCCTTACTCTGTCACTCATGCTGGAATGTGGGGGTGCCATCATGGTTCACTGCAGCATCGACCTCCCAGGCTCAAGCAATCCTACCGCCTCAGCCTCCTGAGTAGCTAGGACTACAGGTGCCTGCCTCCACGCCCAGCTAATTTCTGTATTTTTTTTTTTAGAGAAGGGAGGAGGGGTTTCACCATCTTGCCCAGGCTTGTCTTGAACTCTTGGGCTTAAGCGATCCTCCCACCTCAGCCTCCCAAAATGTTGGGATTACAGGTGTGAGCCACCATGCCTGGCCCAAATTTACCATTTTAACCTTTTTGTTTGTTTGTTTTTTGAGATGGAGCCTCACTCTGTCACCCAGGCTGGAGTGCAATGATGTGATCTCGGCTCACTGCAACTTCTGCCTCCCAGGTTCAAGAGATTCTCCTGCCTCAGCCTCCCAAGTAGCTCGCATTACAGGCATGTGCCACCACGCCTGGATAATTTTCATATTTTTAGTAGAGATGGGGTGTCATGATGTTGGCCAGGCTGGTCTCAGACTCCTGAGCTCAAGTGATACAGCCATGTCGGCCTCCCAATAGTGCTAGGATTATAGGCATGAGCCACTGCGCCTGGCCCCATTTAAACCATTTTTTTAACCGTACTATTCTGTGGCTTTAAGCACATTTACATTGCTGAATGGTGCAACCATCATCAATATCCATGTGTAGAACTTTTTGATCTCTGATTGAAATTCTATACCCATTAAACATTAAGTCTTCACTCTAGATCTAGTCTTCACCCACACCCTGGCAACCACCATTCTACTTTCTGTCTCTATGAATCTGGTACCGCATATAAATGAAATCACACTGCATTTGTCTTTGTGATTGGCTTTTTTCACTTAGCATAGTATCCTCAAGGTTCATTCATGTTGTACCACATGTCAGAATTGTCTTCCTTTTTTGAGACTGAATAGTACTACATTGTATTACACTGTATGCATAAACTGTATCTTGTTGACCCATTCATGGGTTGATGGACTTTTTGCTTCCACCTTTTGCCTATTGTGAATAATGCTTCTATGAACACAAGTGTACAAACATCTGTTTGAGTCTTTGTTTTCACTTCTTTTGGGTGTATACCCTATACCCACAAGTGAAATTGTTGGATCATGTGGAAATTTTATTTTTTATTTTTTGAGGAGACGCCATATGATTTTCTTTTCTTTTCTTCTCCTTTTTTTTTTTTTTTTTTTTTGAGATGGAGTTTTGCTCTTGTTGCCCAGGCTGGAGTGCAATGGCACGACGTTGGCTTACTGCAGTCTCCACCTCCCAGGTTCAAGTGATATTCCTGCCTCAGCTTCCCAAGTAGCTAGGATTACAGGCATGCACCACCATGCATAGCTAAGTTTTGTATCTTTAGTAGAGACGGGGTTTCTCCATGTTGGTCAGGCTGGTCTCAAACTCCCGACCTCAGGTGATTTGACTGCCTCGGCCTCCCAAAGTGCTGGGATTACAGGTGTGAGCCACCTTGCCTGGCCCATATGATTTTCTGTAATAGCTGCACCATTTTACATTCCTACCAGCAATGCACAAGGCTTCCAATTTCTCTACATCCTCACCAATACTTGTTTTTGTTTGTTTGTTTTCTGAGACAGTCTTGCTCTGTGACCCAGGCTGGAGTGCAGTGACATTGAGAGAGGAGAAAGGAAGAAACCAGTCAGGCACGCAGTTAGGGTGGGTCCTTGGTTGAATTCTTTCAAACAAAAGAACAGCTTGCAGGCACAGATAAGGAAACTTGCACAGCGGGGCTTGCCTAAGACATGCCCACAGCCACACAGATAAGAAAGGCTATACAGGGCTGGGTGCGGTGGCTCACGCCTGTCATCCCAGCACTTTGGGAGGCTGAGGCGGGCAGATCATGAGGTCAGGAGTTCAAGACCAGCTTGGCCAACATGGTGAAACCCCATTTCCACTGAAAATACAAACGTTAGCAGGGCATGGTGGCATGTGCCTGTAATCCCAGCTACTCGGGAGGCTGAGGCAGGGGAATTGAACCAGGACCTGGGAGGTGGAGGTCAAAGTGAGCTGAGATGGTGCCACTGCACTCCAGCCTGGGCGACAAAGCGAGACTCCGTCTCAAAAAAAAAAAAAAAAAAAAAAAAAAGGCTATACAGGTGATTTGCCCAGACATGCCCACAATGGAAAATTCCATCCCCTGACACATGCACAGTAAAGGGAACAAAGCAATATAGAGTAACTCAAGGTAAGGACGCACATGCACACAAGGAGGACAGCGTGGAGCTACCACAAATTTGTGCCTTATGCAAACGTGACAGCCAGCCCTCATAGGTTTCTTATAAAAGCCTTTGGGCCGGGCGCGGTGGCTCATGCCTGTAATCCCAGCACTGTGGGAGGCCAAGGCAGGCGGATCATAAGGTCAGGAGATCGAGACCATCATGGCTAACACGGTGAAACCCCATCTCTGGTAAAAATACAAAAAAATTAGATGGGCGTGGTGGCGGGCACCTGTAGTCCCAGCTACTCGAGCGGCTGAGGCAGGAGAATGGGTGAACCCGGCAGGCAGAGCTTGCAGTGAGCCGAGATCACTCCACTATACTCCAGGTTGGGCGACTGAGCGAGACTCCGTCTCAAAAAAAAAAAAAAGCCTTTGAATTCAACTGTAAAAATTACAAAACTCCTCTTCCGAGTCCCCTCTCTGCAGCGGAGAGCTTTCTTCTTCTTTTGCTTGTTAAACTTTCACTCCAACTTCACCCTTCGTGTCTATACTCGTTAACTTTCTCTGTTGTGAGACAAAGACCTTTGGGTGATACCTTGGACTATGAGAGACTGCTACGTTGTGGCGCATTGGTGAGACTAACAACATGACCATGGCTCACTGCAGCCTCAACCTCCCATGCTCAAGTGATCCTCCCATCTCAGCCTCCCCAGTAGCTGGGACTTCAGGCACGCACCACCATGCCTGGCTAATTATTTTATTTTTTGTAGACACAGTGTTTTGCTATGTTGCCCAGATATGTCTTGAACTCCTGGGATCAACGAATCCTCCCCCTTCACCCTTCCATAGTGCTGGGATTACAGGTGTGAGCCACTGAGCCCAAATTCTAATTGTTTTGTTTTGCTTGAGATGGAGCCTCGCTCTGTGGCCCAGGCTGGAGTCCAGTGGTGTGATCTCAGCTCACTGCAACCTCCACCTTCCAGGTTCAAGCGATTCTTCTGCCTCAGCTCTGAGTAGCTAAGATTACAGGTGCCCACCACCAGGCCCAGCTAATTTTTTTTGTATTTTTTGTAGAGACCGGGTTTCACTATATTGGCAAGGCTGGTCTCTTGGCCAGGCTAGTCTGGAATTCCTGACCTCAAGTGATTCACCTGCTTCAGCCTCCCAAAGTGCTGGGATTATAGGCATGAGGCACCGCACCTGGCTCCTGCTTGTTTTTATAAGTGTCATCCTAATGTGTGCGAGAAAGTATCTCACTGTGCTTTTGATTTGAATTTTCCTAATGATTAGTCGTGTTGAGCATCTTTCATGTGCTTATTGGCCATTTAAAAATCTTTAGAGAAGTGTCTGTTCACTTCCTTTGCCCATTTTTGGATCAGGTTGTTTAGTTTTGTTGTTTTTAAGTTGTAGGAGTTCCTTTTTTTTTTTTTTTTTGAGACGGAATCTTGTTCTGTCACCCAGGCTAGAGTGCAGTGGCCCAGTCTTGGCTCACTGCAACCTCCACCTCTTGGGTTCATGTAATTCTCCTACCTCAACCTCCTGAGTAGCTGAGACTACAGGCACCCGCCACCTCGCCATGCTAATTTTTGTCTTTTTAGTAGGGATGGGGTTTCACCATCTTGGCCAGGCTGGTCTCGAACTCCTGACCTCATGATTCACCTGCCTTGGCCTCCCAAAGTGCTGAGATTACAGGCGTGAGCCACAGTGTCAGGCTAGGAGTTCTTTATAAATTCTGAACATCAATTCTTATCAGATATATGATTTGCAAATCATTCCTCTAAGGCTTCCTTTTCAGTTTGTTGATAGTGTCCTTTGATACACAAAAGTTTTTAATTTTGATGAAGTCCAATTTATTTTTTCTTTTTTTGCTTGTGCTTTCGATGTCATATCTAAGAAATCATTACGAAATCCAATGTCATGAAGCTTTCCTCCTATGTGTTCTGGTAAGAGTTTTATAGTTTTAGCTCTTACATTTAGGTCTTTGATTCCTTTTTTGTTAAAAGTCTAATTCAGATCATGATGCTCCTCTACTCCGGAGCCTCTGATGGCTTCTTATCTCAAGCAAAGTAAAAGCCAAAATCCTTAGGCAAGGATGAAACCCTGTGCTCTCCCCCCACCTCTCTCTAACCTTGTCTCCTTCTACCTTCTCCCCAGTGCTCAAGCTGCTCACAGCCTCAGGGGCCTCCTTGCAGTCCCTCTGGCAGGCACCAGCTCCCCAGGGCTCCTTCCCTTACCCCTATTAAGTCTTTGGTCAAATATCTTCTTAAAGAAACCTTCCCTGATCATCCCATTTAAAAGTGAATTCCACCCAAATGCCTACACTCTATCCCCCTTCCCAGCCTTTTTCCACCCGTAGAACCTATCCTTTGCTAACATCCTATATATTTTATACTTATTTATTATTTATAATCTATTCCCCTCCCCCCAACTAGAAAAAAAGTAGGGAGTTAAAAAATAGGGATTTCATTAAAAATGAAAATAGGGATTTAAAAATTAAAAGATAGGGATTTCAGTGGTCAGGCACGGTGGCTCACGCCTGTAATCCCAACACTTTGGGAGGCTGAGGCCGGTGGATCACCTGAGGTCAGGAGTTCGAAACCAGCTTGGCCAACATGGTGAAACCCTGTCTTTACTAAAAATACAAAAAATTACCTGAGTGTGGTGGCGCATGCCTGTAATCCCAGCTACCTGGGAGGCTGAGGCAGGAGAACTGCTTGAACCTGGGAGGCAGAAGTTGCAGTGAGCTGAGATGGTGCCATTGCGCTCCAGCCTGGGTAACAAGAGTGAAATTCCGTCTCAAAAAGAAAAAAAAAGAGAGAGATTTCTGGCCAAGTCCGGTGGCTCACACCTGTAATCCCAGCACTTTGGGAGGCCAAAGTGGGAGGATCACTTGAGCCCAGGAGTTTGGGCAACACTGTGAAAATAAATAAATAAATAAATAAATAAATAAATAAATAAATTATTTATTTATTATTATTATAAATATAATAATATAATATATAATGTGAAACCCTATCTCTACAAAAAAATACAAAAATTAGCTGGATGTGGTGGCTCATGCCTATCGTCCCAGCTATTCAGGAGGCTGACATGGGAGGATCTCTTGAACCTAGGAGTTTGAGGTTGCAGTGAGCTGAAACTGCACCACTGCACTCCAGCCTGGGCAACAGAGTGAGATGCTGTCTCAAAAAAAAAAAAAAAAAAAAAAAAAGAGGGGGATTTCCATTTGTTTTGTTCAGTTGTATACCTGGAACCTAGAGTGATTTAACAAATGAGTAAAATAAATGGATCGTACTACATGTTTACCTGTTTCCTTCAGGAGACTCTAAGTTCCTTGCTGGTAAGATTTATGCCCAAGGTTATATCCATTGTTGTATTTACAAATTTACAATGGGCAACAAACCAGTGTCTGATACTTGTGTCTTGGTAGTCAATTATTTGTGAGCTACTGAACAAATTACAATACAGTCTGACAATATATAAAAAGACACTGTCAGGCCTCTGAACCAAGTTAAGCCATCGTATCCCCTGTGACCTGCACGTTTACATCCGGAAGGCCTGAAGCAACTGAAGATCCACAGAAGTGAAAATAGCTTAACTGATGACATTCCACCATTGTGATTTGTTCCTGCCCCACCCTAACTGATCAATATTCTTTGTTAATATTTACGATAATGTACTTTGTGATATTCCCCCCACCCCCTCGTGAATGTACTTTGTAGATATACCCTCCCCACCCTGGAGAAGGTACTTTGTAATATCCTCTCCCCCCACCTTTAAAAAGGTACTTTGTGATATTCTCCACCCACTCCTCCATCCCCCCTTAAGAAGATACTTTGTAATATTCTCCCCACCCTTGAGAATGTACTTTGTAAGATCCACCCCTTGCCCGCAAAAAATTGTTCCTAACTCCACTGCTTATCCCAAACCTGTAAGAACTAATGATAATCCCACCACCCTTTGCTGACTCTCTTTTCGGACTCAGGCCTCTGCACCCTGGTGATTAAAAAGCTTTATTGCTCACACAAAGCCTGTTTGGTGGTCTCTTCACACAGACGCGCGTGACAGACACTTTCATATATTTCTATGCTTTTAGAATAGGAAGGAAAACAATTTGACTTTTGAAGCAGGGGAAGTGTGTAGCAAGACAAGGATAGAGACCACAAAATCCACAGACAGAACCAGAGCTTGCTCTTGTATCTTGGGAGTAGTTCACAGGTGTCTGTATTTATTTAATTTGAGACAGTTTCACATTGTCACCCAGGCCTGAGTGCAATGGCATGACCACTGCTCACTGCGACCTCCGACTCCCAGGTTCAAGAGAGTCTCCTCTCTCAGCCTCCCAAGTAGCTGGGATTACAGGCACACGCCACCACGCCCAGTTAATTTTTGTATTTTTAGTAGAGATGGAGTTTCACCATGTTGGTCAGGCTGGTCTTAAACTCCTGACCTCAGGTGATCCACCCACCTCAGCCTCCCAAAGTGCTGGGATTACAGGCGTGAGCCACCACACCCAGCCCATGTCTGTATTTCACGAGTTGATTTTTATTATGAAAAAAGCTTCATGTTCAGAGAGCCATGAATCAATTTACCGTTGTGGACTTGGGTTTCCTGAGAGCAGATTCCTTCTCTGACTTTTCCTGGAAGTTACACAGGCACTTCATACCGTGCTGGGGAAGCATATCATTTACTTAGCGTTTCTTAGAAATCTTCCCAAATTGGCAAACCCACCAAGATAACTGCCAAGATATTTCTTGACACATTATTTTGACTTCAGGTTATTAGTCAGGATTCCTGTTAGGTATCAGATGTTTATTATGCTCAGGCCCATGGGGCTTTGAAATATCTGAATCCAGCACACCTAGGGAAGAGAAGAAGAGAATATAGCCACTGGCACAGGAATTCAGTTTGTCGCCCTTTTGGGCACCAGGAAGTGGAATCCAGGATCCTCTTCCCTTGAGCTTCCAAGTAAAAGCTTCCCTTTAAATCCTGAAGTGGGGAAAGAGCCTTCAGGTACTAGTGGCTCCAAGCCCTTTGCTCCATGGAAAGTAGATAAGGACGGGTGAGCAGGACTGATGGTCTGAGTGGGGTCCTCCCACTTGCAGGCTCTGCCTCCTGCAAGCGCAGTCAAGGGGCCGTAGCAAAAACAAAGCCTGGAATTTGACTGTTGCCATGCTGTACTCCCCCGCAAATCCAGGGTCTGCACTGGAGGTTTCATCCCATTGCTCTGTGTCATTAGACACCCTCACCCTCATCAAACCCTGGCTAGGTGGAGATGGAACTCTTTACCATTGCAGGTCTTGAAATCCCCAAGTAGAGCAATTTCATATCTCCCTAATTCCTACGCCTTTCAACCTCAAAATCCTTCAAGAACACCTGTCATCTCTGCACTTTAGAAGTAACAAAAATACGGGTTACTGCGGCCTACTGGGGAAAGGGACAATGAACGGGGTGCTTTAGAATCATAGAATGTTAGTGCCTCTCAGAGGATCTTGTCCAGCTCCCCCCCATTATAGATGCTAAGGCCCAGAGAGGTGAAGCGTCTTGGCCAGTTATGTAGCCTCTTAGTGAAGAAACTAAGGCCACTACCCAGGACTCCTTGTCTAAATGCTCTTTTCACTCTTTCACTCTTTCACTCTGACTTCCATCCAAATATGCTTGTGGAAATAAGAATATTATAGGCAGGAAGACTTATGAGGAAGGCTGGCATGATGAAAAGAGCCCAGCAGTTCAAGTGAAGACAATTGAATTTGAGTTTTAATCATAATTAAAATTATTGAGTAGGTAATTGTTACTGAACCCTAGTCTCAGTGCCTTAATCTATAGATTAATCTATAGTTTTGTTTTTTTTTTTTTGTCTTGGAGACACTCTGTTGGCCAGGCTGGAGTGCGGTGGTGTGATCTCAGGGTTCGAGCAATTCTCCTGCCTCAGCCTCCCAAGTAACTGGGACTATAGGCATGCACCACCATGCCTGGCTAAGTTTTGTATTTTTCAGTAGAGATGGGGTTTTGACATGTTGGCCAGGCTGGTCTCAAACTCCTGACCTCAGGTGATCCACCCTCCTCGGCCTCCCAAAGTGCTGGGATTTACAGGTGTGAGCCACTGCACCCGGCCTACTTTCTAAACTAATCTATAATCTAGTTTTCTTATAAGGCTATTGTGAAGGTGAAAGCACTTGGTAAATCATAAAGCATCATACAAACAAGGAGCTCTACAAGAGATGTCTGAGGTTGGGGAACAGTAGGAGGGGACAGTTTACACAGTTGAGCTTTAGGGCCCTGAAACTGTAGGCAAAGTGTTTTGTGTTCGTGCATTTTTCTGGGAAGAAGATCTATAAGCTGCATTACATTGTTATTTCCCAGAAAAGGTTAAGAAGAGCCACTGATGTTAGTACTTGACACCACTATCATTGATCTAAGAACTGTTCTAGTTCCACAGAGAGAAAAATGAAGGAGGAATCATTTTTGAGAAATTCATAGAGTGACCAGATAAAATATAGGTTGCCACTTAAATCTCAATTCCAAACAACAAACCATGTTTTAGTATAAGTATGTCCCATGTGATATTTATATGAAGTTCACATTTTACTGGGCATCCTGTATTTTTATTCACCAAATCTGGCAACCCTAGAAATTCACTGTCATCAATGGAGAAAAGGTGACTTGTGTTTTGATGAGCTTGCCTTCCAGATCTTGTTATAACTTGTTCCTGCTGGCAGAGAGCAGGATTGGGATGATGATGTGTTTAAGAAACAAAAGTGAAAGTCAGCAGCCTCACTGAATAGTAGACACGTTGGGGATTGTTTTGAATTGAAGCATGTCACCTTATTGATACCAGAGCGGGGCAGATTCAAGCTTTGCATGGTCTGAAATCTATATGGTATTGGGGACCTTCCTTGGGAAAAATAAGGCAAAACTGCAAAAACAAAATCAGATATAAATATGTATGTTTGTTTATTCAAATGAGAAAAGAAAGCACAATAAACCACTGCAGACTTGATACTTAGAATAGCATTTGGTGGGCCAGGAGCAGTGTCTCACGCCTGTAATCCCAGCACTTTGCGAGGCTGAGGCAGGCGGATCACCTGAGATCAGGAGTTTGAGACCAGCCTGGCCAACATGGTGAAACTCTGTCTCTACTAAAAATACAAAAAAAATTAGCCAGGCATGGTATCGGGCACCAGGAATCCCAGCTACTTGGGAGGCTGAGGCAGGAGACTCTCTTGAACCCAGAAGGCAGAAGTTGTGGTGACCTGAGATTACGCCACTGCACTCCAGCCTGGGAGACAGAGCAAGACTCTGTCTCTAAATAAATAAATAAATAAATAAATAAAAGAATAGCACCCGGTACATAGTAAGTACTCAATAGATTTAAAAAATAGTAGAAATCAGTGTTTTCTGTGTATGACACAAAGCATAAATAGTATCAGGAAGTCTAAAATTACACTGTTACCTTGGGCTTATGTAATTGATGAAGGATTAATTTCTTGTACATAAGGATACTTAATAAATATTTGTTAATGAACCTTTAGTTTCTCATGGGGACGTTTGCCAGGAATCAAGGGCAGAAAAAAATGTCACATTTTCTGAAGTGAGCAGAGATCTTTGGGAAAATACAAAATATCCATATGACATTTTGAAAACAATATGTAAGTTGTACCTTTTCTCAGTTTAACTTTTGTTTTCTTTTTGAGCATTTTGGCTAACAACTGCATGACAGGATTTTAAGTTTTGAAATATTGTATTGGCTTTCATATTTATTATAACCATTTACCCTTTTTCCTTTTCCTTTTCTTTTTTTTTTTTTTGAGACAGGATCTTGCTGTCACTCAGGCTGGAGTGCAGTGGTGCGATTATGGCTTACTGCAGCCTCTACAGTGATCCTCCCATCCCAGCCTCCGAGTAGCTGGGACCACAGGCGCATGCCACCATGTCTGGCTAATTAAAAAAAAAATTTTTTTTTTTTTTTTTTTTTTGAGACGGAGTCTTGCTCTGCCGCCCAGGCTGGAGTGCAGTGGCCGGATCTCAGCTCACTGCAAGCTCCGCCTCCCGGGTTCACGCCATTCTCCTGCCACAGCCTCCCGAGTAGCTGGGACTACAGGCGCCCGCCACCTCGCCCGGCTAGTTTTTTGTATTTTTAGTAGAGACGGGGTTTCACCGCGTTAGCCAGGATGGTCTCGATCTCCTGACCTCGTGATCCGCCCACCTCAGCCTCCCAAAGTGCTGGGATTACAGGCTTGAGCCACCGCGCCCGGCCTTAAAAATTTTTTATAGAGACAGGGTCTCCCTATGTTGTACAGGCTGCTGTCAAACTCCTGACTCAGATGATCCATCTGCCTCAGCCTCCTTAAGTGCTGGGATTACTGGTGTGAGCCATTGCACCTGCCCCCTTTTCCCTTTTTCTTAAAATGAAGGGCTATTTGTTCTTTAAAGAAACCATCCACAGGTCCACAGGCCAGACAAGGTGGCTCATGCCTGTAATCCCAGCACTTTGGGAGGCCGAGGTGGGCAGATCACCTGAGGACAAGAGTTCGAGACCAGCCTGGCCAACATGTGAAACCCTGTCTCTACTAAAAATACAAAAAAAATTTAGCTGGGTGTGGTGGCATGTGCCTGTAGTCCCAGCTATTCAGGGAGGCTGAGGCAGGAGAAACACTTGAACCCAGGAGGCAGAGGTTGCAGTGAGCCAAGATTGCACCACTGCACTCCAGCCTGGGCAACACAGGGAGACTCCATCTCAAAAAAAAGAAAAGAAACCATCCACAAAGGTAATATGCTCATTATGGATTCTATCATTTACTGGTAAATATAATGTAGTAATTTCTCATTTGGTCTTTGTATTAGATATATCACTGTAATAAATATCAGAATCAGAAAAACCTAGGTAGCTTATTTTTTTCCCCTATATGTTACATAGGTTTTTTAAAATGAAGGCTTTTTTTTTTTTTCCCAGATTAAACTGTGCTTTAAAAATTTATATACAGACAAGTATGGAATAAAAGCCAAGCTTTTTTTTTTTGAGACAGAATTTTGTTCTTGTTGCCCAGACTGGAGCACAATGGCGTGATCTTGGCTCACTGCAACCTCTGCCTCCTGAGTTCAAGCAATTCTCCTGCCTCAGCCTCCAGAGTAACTGGGATTACGGGCACCCACCACCATGTCCAGCTAATTTTTTGTATTTTTAGTAGAGATGGGGTTTCACCATGTTGGTCAGGCTGGTCTTGAACTCTGGACTTCAGATGATCTGCCCACCTTGGCTTCCCAAAGTGCTGGGATTACAGGCATGAGCCTCCACGCCCGGCCCAAAGCCAGGCTTTTAATTTATTTTATATTACACGTCATAAGCAATACTAATAGAGAAATTCTTGACACGGTTTCTTCTCAAAGCATTTGAAATTTATGCGTGGGAAATAGATGAAAGGACACCCATCAAAATGCTAGTGGTAATTATCTCCTGGTGATAGTGAAATTTTAGGCAATTTTATATTCCTTTTCCCTGTCCATATTTTCTGATTTTTCTCAAGTAAACATATTAAAATGTAGAGCTAACTCTTGGGAAACAGAAATCTATTGCATGAGAAATGATCTTTAAAATATTAAATTTGACATTTGAGAGTTGGAGTTTTCACTTAGCATATTTTATCGCCAGTAATGGATTGAAATTACAGCTCACCTTGCCACCTGTTAAATGGGAATGAAGAAGACAGCTTCCTCACATACAGTCAAAGCAGCAGAGTATATGTAAAGCACCTAGTATGGCGGGTATTTATGCTTAATAAACTTTAGCTTTTGTTATTATTAGTATATGCTAAGAATCTAGAAATAAACTCCCTTGATACCCTTTAAATGTTATGTATTCTGAAATCAACAGGAGGTAAACACTTCGAGCATTTAGAAAAGCCATCAGAGAATTAAGCTAATTTTTAGTTTTCCAATTTGCAATTAATAAAATATTTCTAATATACAGGAAATAACAAGAGAAACCCACCCTCTTTCTCACTCTTCTTAATTTTCAATTTTTTTTTTTTCCCGAGATGGAGTCTTGCTCTGTCACCCAGGCTGGAGTGCAGTGGCGTGATCTGGGCTCACTGCAACCTCTGCCTCCCAGGTTCAAGCGATTCCGCCTCATCCTCTTGAGTAGCTGGGATTACACGTGCACGCCACCACGCCTGGCTAATTTTTGTATTTTTAGTAGAGATGGAGTTTCACCATGTTGGCCAGGCTGGTCTCCAACTCCTGACCTCAGGTGATCCACCTGCCTTGGCCTCTTAAAGTGCTGGGATTACAGGTGTGAGCCACCATGCCTAGCCTCACTCTTCTTAAAAGTGAAATCTTGCCAGGCGTGGTGGCTCACACCTGTAATCCCAACACTTTGGGAGGCCAAGGGGGGTGGATCATGAGGTCAGGAGATCGAGACTATCCTGGCCAACAGGGTGAAACCCTGTCTCTACTAAAATACAAAAATTAGCCAGGCATGGTGGCGTGCACCTGTAATCCCAGCTACTGAAGAGCCTGAGGCAGGAGAATTGCTTGAATCCAGGAGATGGAGGTTGCAGTGAGCCGAGATGGAACCACTGCACTCCAGCCTGGGCGAGAGAGTGAGACACTGTTTAAAAAAAAAAAAAGTGAAATCTTACAGGTACAAGTAAAGCCCTAACCTCTCCTTTTCTCCTACCTTTCTCCCCAGAGATAACTATCCTAAAGCTCACTTGTATCACTTCCATACCCACTTTTGTACTATTCCTACTTATATTTATACTTTAAATCTCCATACTTACATCTATACTTTACATTCATAAATAATATATATGGCTATTTTTGTGTGGGGAAACACAAAGCCTAATCAGAAATTCCTTTTACTTGGAATGCTTTTCTTCCTCATTTTCCCATCTTAAACAATACTACATTTGGTTTGTTTTGTTGTTGTTTTTAGATGGAGTCTTGCTCTGTCGCCCAGGCTGGAGTCTTCTGGTGCAATCTCGGCTCACTACAACCTCCGCCTCCTGAGTTCAAGTGATTCTCCTGCCTCAGACTCCCAAGTAGTTGGAATTACATGCGCATGCCACCATGCCCAGGTAATTTTTGTATTTTGAGTAGAGACACTCTTTCGCCATGTTGACCAGGCTGGTCTCAAACTGCCAACCTCAGGTGATCTGCCCACTTCAGCCTCCCAAAGTGCTGAGATTACAGGCATGAGCCACCACACCGGCCTACATTTGTTTTTAATAAAACTTTGCTTTATCAAAATGAAATGACTCCAGTTATAAACTTTGCATTCCACATTAACACCTGGTTAGTTTTTTTGTTTTGTTTTGTTTTTTAGACAAGTCTCACTCTGTTGCCCAGGTGTGGGGTACAGCGGGGTGATCCTACCTCGGCCTTTCAAAGTGCTAGGATTACAGGCATGAGCCACTGCACCTGGCCAACACATAAAATTTTAACCAATAAAATTACTGTAAGATAAGCCAAATATCCCTGAAAGCTCCATGTAGAATAGTTTGTAATCCATATTCTAATTATGACTTATAAAACATAGAACTTAGAAAAGTAATTCCTCCTTTTTTTTTTTTTTTTTTTTTTTTTGAGACGGAGTCTCGCTTTGTCGCCCAGGCTGGAGTGCAGTGGCCGGATCTCAGCTCACTGCAAGCTCCGCCTCCCGGGTTTACGCCATTCTCCTGCCTCAGCCTCCCGAGTAGCTGGGACTACAGGCGCCCACCACCTCGCCTGGCTAGTTTTTTGTATTTTTAGTAGAGACGGGGTTTCACCATATTAGCCAGGATGCTCTCGATCTCCTGACCTTGTGATCCGCCCGTCTCGGCCTCCCAAAGTGCTGGGATTACAGGCTTGAGCCACCGCGCCCGGCCGAAAAGTAATTACTTCTTAATAAGTTTGTTCATTTATTAAATTGAGTTTTGCTCTAAAATATGTTCTTAGGTAAACAGAACAGATCTACTTAATCAATTTAACAAGTTACTGCACTTACAGCAATAAAATCTTTTTCTAATCCTTATTCAAATTCAAAGTACCAAGCCATTGTTGGGAAATAGTTATTAATTCTACAAATTATTATGACAATCCTATCCCTTCAAATATTGTTTTTTAACCTAAAAATATAATTTATGGAGAGCTGGTACTACAAACTATTACATGGAATTAGCACATATATAGACAGAGAATTACTAATAAGTTGATGTCAGTTTGAATGGTAAACCAATGTGTCTCCTAGTAGTCACTCCATCTCTTCCTAAATAATCACAAACTGTCCACTTTAAAAGCCATTCTAAGCCAGGCATGGTGGCTCACGCCTGTAATCCCAGCACTTTGGGAGGCCGAGGCAGATAGATCATGAGGTCAGGAGTTCGAGACCAGCCTGACCAACATAGTGAAACTCTGTCTCTACTAAAAATATAAAAACTAGCCAGGCATGGTGGCATGCACCTGTAGTCCCAGCTACTCAGGAGGCTGAAGTAGGAGAATCACTTGAACCCAGGAGGCCGAGGTTTCAGTGAGCTGAGATCGTGCTACTGCACTCCAGCCTAGGCAACAGAGCAAGACTCTGTTTCAAAAAAAAAAAAAAAATTAAACAACAACAACAACAAAAAGCCACTCTAGGATTTTGCTGCAGTGACTGCCAAGCTCTCTTCTAGGGGAATTAAGCACCTTATTCCTTTTTTTTTTTTTTTTTTGAGACAGAGTCTCACTCTGTTGCCCAGGCTGGAGTACAGTGGCCTGATCTCCATTCACTGTAACCTCTGCCTCTTGGGTTCAAGACAGTCTACTGCCTCAGCCTCCCCAGTAGGCACAGGTGTGTGCCACCCCATCCAGCTAATTTTTGTATTTTTAGTAGAGACGAGGTTTCACCATGTTGGCCAGGCTGGTCCTGAACTGCAGACCTTAATTGACTCACCTGCCTCAGCTTCCCAAAGTGCTGGGATTACAGGCGTGAGCCGCTGTGCCCAGCCAGCCTTATTCATTTTGAAAACCACAAATCAGTCGGGTGCAGTGGCTCACGCCTGTAATCCCAGCACTTTGGGAGGCCCAGGCGGGCAGATCATGAGGTCAGGATTTTGAGACCAGCCTACCCAACACGGTGAAATCCCGTCTCTACTAAAAACACAAAAACTTAGCTGGGCATAGTGGTGGGTGTCTGTAATCCCAGCTACTCGGGAGGCTGAGGCATGAGAATCGCTTGAACCCAGGAGGCGGAGGTTGCAGTGAACCAAGATCACACCACTGCACTCCCCAGCCTGGGCGACAGAGTGAGACTCCATCTCAAAAAAAAAAAAAAAAAAAAAAGAGAACAACAAGTCTTCAGTCTTCCAGCACTTCTGTTGTCCACACTTTGGTGAAAATGATAGCAACAAATGAGTTTTATCATCCATGAGACTTTTTATTCTTGGCTTTAATTCCTCTGGGCCAGGAGCTTTAAACTCAATGGGAATATCCAGTATTCTCTCAATAACATTTCTGTCAAAAGCTTTGCTTGTCTCTTAACCATTTTTGTCACATTTTCTGGTCAGAAAAGCAGCAACATAGGATTGGAGTAGGTCCCTTCTTCCTTTCTGCGTCACTGCCATTGATATTATTTCTTATTTTTAAAATAGAGACAGGGTCTCACTTTGTTGCCTGGTCTCGAACTCCTGAGCTCAAGCAATCCACCAGCCTCAGCCTCACAAAGTACTAGAATTACAGGCATGAGCCACCGCACCCAAAGGAATAAAATAACTGGCTAACTTCCTTCTAGTTCTTTCCGCCACTGAGAAGCAATTAACATTCAACTTTATTTTTCTCTCCATACTTTTCTCCCCAGTCATTTCCTGATAGGGAGAAAAAGACATAATTTATTAGCTACTATTAATATTTATCCAAATTAATCTCCAATTTAAAAATAAATAAGGCTGGGTGTGGTGGCTCATGCCTGTAATTCCACCACTTCGGGAGGCCGAGGTGGGTGGATCACCTGAAGTCAGGAGTTTGAGACCAGCCTGGCCAACAAGGCAAAACCCCGTCTCTACTAAAAACACAAAAATTAGCCAGGCCTGGTGGCACACGCTTGTAGTTCCAGCTACTCAGGAGGCTGAAGCAGGAGAATCGCTTGAACCTGGGAGGCAGAGGTTGCAATGAGCTGAGATCACACCACTGCACTCCAGCCTGGGTGACAGAGAGAGACTCCGTCTCAAAAAATAAAAATAATAAAAATAAAACTAAATAAATAAGTCTTTTCCAGTGCTGGAACAACTGAATATCAACATGCAAATAATGAAATCAAACCCCTTCCTTATACCACACACAAAAGTTAACTCAAATGGATTATGTAAGACCTAATGTAAATGTAAATATAAGAGCTAAAACTATAAAATGCTTACAAGAAAATATAAGAATAAATCTTCACAGTACTGGGTTAGTCAAAACCTTCTTAAATATGACACCAAAAGCATCAATGACAAGATAAAAAATAGTTAAGTCGGTCTTCATAAAAATTAAGTATTTTGGATAGGCGCGGTGGCTCACGCCTATAATCCTAGCACTTTGGGAGGCCGAGGGGGCCAGGTGACCTGAGGCTGGGAGTTCGAGACCAGCCTGACCAGCATGGAGAAACCCTGTCTTCACTAAAAGTACAAAATTACCCAGGCATGGTGGCACATGCCTATAATCCCAGCTACTCAGGAGGCTGAGGCAGGATAATCTCTTGAACCCAGGAGGCAGAGGTTGCAGTGAGCCAAGACCACACCATTGCACGCTAGCCTGGACAACAAGAGTGAAATGCTGTTTCAAAAAAAAAAAAAAAATTAAGTATTTTGTTGTGTTTCAACGGACACTGTCAAAAAAGATAAAAGGTAACCCACAGACTAGGAGGAAGTATTTGCAAGTCGTATTGCATGCATGCACTTCATAATATTTTGGTCAATGACAGAACACAGTGGCCCCGTAAGATTATAATATCATATTTTTACTGTACCTTTTCTATGTCTAGATACACAAATACCATTGTGTTACAGATGCCTGTAGTATTCAGTACAGTAACATGCTGTACAGGATTATAGCCTAGGAGCGTGGGCTCTACCAGAGAGTCTAGGTGTGTATTAGACTGTATCGCTAGATTTGGGTGAATACACTCTATGATATTTGCACAATGACAAAATTGCCTTAACACATTTCTCAGACCATATCCCAGTAATTAAGCAACACACAGCTGTATCTCATGAGAGACTGGGATCCTGAATACATTTTAAAAACTCTTACAACTCAATGATAAGACAACTCAATTAAAAATGGACAAAGGATCTGAACAGACATTCTCCAAAGATGTCATCCAAAGCCAAAAAGCAAAAGAAAAGATGCTCAATCTCAATAGTCATTGGGGAAACACAAATCAAAACCACAACAAGATACTATTTCATATCCACTAGGATGTAGTAGAAAAGACAGATAATGACAAGTGTTGATAAGGATGTGGAGAAATTGAAACTCTCACATGCTACTGGTGGGAATGTAAAATGGTGTATCCACTTTGAAACAGTCTGGCAGTTCTTCAAAAAATTACACAAAGCTACCATATGACCCAGCATTCCACCCTATAGACATGAGAACATATATCCACAACTGGTACATAATTTTTTTTTTTTTAAATAGAGCCTTGCTCTGTCTCCCAGGATGGAGTGCAGTGGCGCCATCCTGGCTCACTGCAGCCTCTGCCTCCCGGGTTCCAGCGATTCTCCTGCCTCAGTCTCCCAGGTAGCTGGGAGTACAGGCACACGCCACCACACCTGGCTAACTTTCGTATTTTTAGTAGAGACGAGGTTTTATCGTCTTGGCCAGGCTGGTCTTGAACTCCTAACCTTAAACTACTGATCCGCCTGCCTCGGCCTCCCAAAGTGCTGGGATTACAAGCATGACCCACTATTCCCATCTAAGAACATTAGATCTAAGCCTTCAGTTTACAATCTAAGAAAGAAAATGGCCAGGCACAGTGGCTCATGCCTGTAATCCCAGCACTTTGGGAGTCCAAGGTGGGGGAATCACCTGAAGTCAGGAGTTCGAGACCAGCCTGCCCAACATGGTGAAACCCCGTCTCTACTAAAAATACAAAAAATTATCCAGGTGTGGTGGCGGGCGCCTGTAATCCTAGCTACCCAGGAGGCTGAGGCAGGAAAACCGCTTTGACCCAAGAGGTTGCAATAAGCTGAGATTGCACCATTGCACCCCAGCCTGGGCAATATGAGTGAAACTCCAAAAAAAAATAAAATAAAATAAGGAAAGAAAGGAAAGAGAGAGAAGGAAGGAAAGAAAGAGAAGGAAAGGAGGGAGGGAGGGAAGGAGGGAAAGAAAGGAAGGAAAGGAAGGAAAGGAAGGAAGAAAGGAAGGAAGGAAGGAAGAAAGGAAGAAAAGAAAGAAAGAAAGGAAGAAAGAAAGAAAGGAAGAAAGAAAAAGAAAGAAAGAAAGAAAGAAAGAAAGAAAGAAAGAAAGAAAGAAAGAAAAAGAAAGAAAGAAAGAAAAAGAAAGAAAGAAAGAGAGAGACAATGGTCTGTCCATTACATCTCATCCTGGCTCTTCCCTAAGTAAGAACTTCTCTTTCCTTACTAATGCAGAAGTTTCATCATGAGTTTTGTCTTTTCTGGAAAATGTAGAAGTAATTTCTCTGTTTCATCTCTTGCTATTTATCTGTCTATCCATTTGTCTACTCATCCATTTATTCACTCATCTATCCCTCCATCTATATATTTTTAATCAGAAGAAAACTTAGGAAAAAAATCTAGTTCAATCCTTTCATTTTATGACTTATTTAGAATGCCAAGGTCCCATGAGGAGATGTACTCAAATCATGATTTTGTTAAGCACGTATTTGCTATGCCAATACATTTGGCAGGCAGAATGTACCAAGTATAATGTAAAAACTAGCTGGGAATGGTGGCTCATGTCTGTAATCCCAGCACTTTGGGAGGCTGAGGTAGAAGGATCACTTGAGCTCAGGAGTCTAAGACCAGCCTGGGCAATGTAACAAGACCCTATCTCTACAAAAAATTTAAAAATTAGCAAGGTGTGGTGGTAGCAAGGCGCACCTGTAGTCCCAGCTACTTGGGAGGGTGAGGTAAGAGGATCACTTGAGCCTAGAAGGTCAAGACTGCAGAGAGCCATGGTTGTGCCACTGCACACCAGCCTGTGTGACAGAACAAGACCTTGTCTCCAAAAAAGAAAAGCAAAACAAAGCAAAACAAAAAGGTAAAAACCTGACTCAGGGTGTAAACATTGAGGATGAGTGAGAAACAATAGTATTGTGTTCAAAAAGAAGTTAATGCTGTAATGTTTGAACTCATCTTTTTTTTTTTTTGAAAATGGAAACTGAACTCTGAGGGACAGAGGCCATGACTTACTCATGTTTGCCTTATACCACATCTGACACACAGCAGATGTTCCATGAACATTTGAATGAAGGAATGATTAAATCAATAAAATTTCTTTTAGTAGGATTATGTTCTTGACCCTGATTCAGACATATCCAATTTTTCTAGCCTGGTAGAATCTTTTTTGAATGCTGATGTCACTACCCAATATCTCTGTTTCTTTAATTCTAATATATATTTTTTCATATTGTAATATTTCTGAAATCATGATGCATCTCTTATAGTTGATTTATTTAGATAATATATTATTTTTTCCTGAAAAACTGTTATTAAATCCATGATGCATCTTACAATCATTGACATCTCAAAGCTGAGGAAGTTAACTTGCTAATACTAGCTTGCTGTCAAAGTTTTGTATTATCAGAAAATGGAAGAGGTATACATCCAAGTCACTGAAACTGTTAAAGAAAAGACAGGGCAATTTAACAGGGATAAATACTAGATACTGAATTTGGATCTAAAAATCAACTACGTATGTTCGAGAGGAGGGATATATGGTTCAACAGCAGCAGCAGCACCTGCACTGCCCAGTCCCGATCTGCCAGATCCTGCAGGTCATTATTTCCTCGTGGTCGTGTTCTAGGGCCAGGAAGTTTCCCATTCAGCTAGTATTCCAACCCAGACTCTTTCTCTCCTTACTGCCCTGGTCAATTAGTCCTAGTATGTGGACTCTGACAGGCAAAAAGGTGTTGGTAAATTTGGGAGTCTTTTTGGACAGGCTTCAGGGGTATAATCATATAATCAACAGCAGTACAAGGGCAACAGATTCAGGAGTTTCAATGAACTGTAAACTTGATATGATCAATGATGTGATATAACTAGACATAAAGCAATCTAAGTAAATAGTTTCCAGCTTAAAGCTGGGTGTGGTGGTGTGTGTCTATAGTCCCATATACTCAGGAGGCTGAGACAGGAGGACCACTTGAGCCCAGGAGTTCGAGGTTGCAGTGAGCTATGATTTAAAACAGAGTGAGACCTTATCTCTAAAAAGAAAAAAAGGAAAAGAAAAAGAAAAGAAAAAATAGCTTCCAGCTCAAGTTAAGACTGGTCTTCTTCCTTTCTTTCTTCCCTCCAATAAAGTGCTGGGCTACTTCTGCCCACACACTTGAAGAGTAAAGCCATACCCACAATCAAGCAATCAGAATAAGAAACAGACTGAAACTCTAATCACATTAAGAAATAGTCAAAGAACACTTTGGGAGGCCAAGGCAGGAGGACTGCTTGAGCCCAAAAGATCAAGACCAGCCTGGGCAATATAGTGAGACACATCTCTAGAAAAAGAAAAAAATAGTCAAAGGAATTTGAGTTACTTGTCTCGCCAGTGACTGAAAAGGTGACATGTTTCCAATTATATGAATGATTGTCTTGTGGAAGAACATTTTGGGATTAAATTAGAACTGATAAATAGAAGTTGCTGAAGATATTATTAACTCAATATAAATTAAACCATAATGCTTTTCAAAAGTAGGTTGGGCTGCCTCTCAAACAAGCTACCCATCTCTGGAGGTATTTATGCAAAAATTAGGTGACATCATCTAGGGAATCGTGGTAGCCAGTCTCCAAGACGGCCTCATGATCCATACCTCCTGGTATTCATGCCTTTGGGTCATTCCCTCCCTTAGTTGTGGACTGGAATTAACGAGTCACTTCTAATTAATAGAAGAAGACAGTATGTTGGGATATAACTTAGAGACAAGGCTATTAAAGGCAATATGGCATCATTCTCTTTATCTTGTATCATTTGCTCTGGGGGAAGTCAGCTGTCACGTAGTGACCAGTCCTACGGCAAGGCTCACTTGATGAAGAATCTCAAGTGATGAAGAACTGAAATCTCTTGCCAACAAGCAAGTGAGCTTGAAGTGAATCTGCTAGACTCAGTCAAACCTTAAGTTGACTGCATCTGCAGCTGACAGTTTGACTTCAACTTCATCAAAGACCCTGAATTAGAACCACCCAGCTAAGTTGCACCAAGATTCTTGACTCTCCAAAACTATTTTAAAGTTGACAAATTTGGGGGTAATTTGTTTTGCAGCCAATAGACAACAAATACAGGGATGTTATAGATGGTTCAGATATCTTGTTGGACAATAGTATTTTGTCTTTTATGATCCCTTTGACTTTGAGAGTCTATGATCAGGTATGAAATGATATTTTTGTCCAGAAGATTATTCCCTGATGGGAGTTAAGGCTAAGCAAATGAAAACAAATTTCCATTGATATGCATTATTTTATTTATTTTATTTTATGAGACAGAGTCTCGCACTGTTGCCTAGGCTGGAGTGTAGTAGCGTGATCCTGGCTCACTGCAACCTCTGCCTCCTGGGTTCAAGGGATTCTCCTGCCTCAGCCTCCCTAGAAGCTGAAGTTATAGGCACCCACCACCATACCCAGCTAATTTTTGTATTTTTAGTAGAGACGGGGTTTTGTCATGTTGGCCAGGCTGGTCTCGAACTCCTAACCTCAAGTGATCCACCTGCCATGGCCTCCCAAAATGCTGGGATTACAGACGTAAGACACCGCGCCCGGCCTAGAACCACCACCTCTTACAGCCAGAATCCTATTGTCCAACTCAACTCTACCATTTCTTTACTGTTGGTTCCCCGCTTGCCCCTTCACCTACCGCAGTCTGCTTGACTTATCTGTGTTTACTTAAACACAGGCTTTGCTCCACCCAGCACCTGTGCAGCCCATTCCTGATCCACCAGATCCTGTGGGTCATTATCTACTCCTGGCCATGATCCAGGGTCAGGAAACTTCCCATTCAGCCAATATTCCAGCCCAGCCTCCTCTCTCTTCTTGCTACCCTGGTCAATTTAGTCCTAGCATGTGGACTCTGACAGGCACAAAGGTGTTAGTAAATTTGGGGGTCTCTTTGGGCAAGCTTCAGGGCTATAATCATATTTTGAAAGCTTTCAGGTAGGGCATCCAACAAGACTCATTCTGTCCCAGAAACTTTGAGTTTTGTGATTTCTACTCTATACCTTGTATACATTGGATCTTTCTTTTACTTAATGTCTTAAATAATTACCCAAGGTCTCCTCTCTGACAGTGAAACATTGAAACAACCTTTGGAGGGCTGGGCGAGGTGGCTCATGCCTGTAATCCCAGCACTTTGGGAGGCCAAGGCAGGTGGATCATTTGAGGTCAGGAGTTCGAGACCAGCCTGGACAACAAGGTGAAACCCTGTCTCTACTAAAAATACAAAAAAATTAGCCAGGCATGGTGGTGGGTGCCTTTAATCCCAGCTACTCAGGAGACTGAGGCAGGAAAGTCACTTGAACCCAGGAGGCGGAAGGTGCAGTGAGCCGAGATCGCACCACCGCACACTCCAGACCGGGCGATAGAATGAGACTCTATCTAGAAAGAAAAGAGAAGAGGAGAGGGGAGGAGAGGAGAGGGGAGGGGAGGAGAGGAGAGGGGAGGGGAGGGGAAGAGAGAAAGAGAAAGAAAACAATCTGGAGATTTATTTTAATCATTCATTTATAAAATTTTAAAGATAGTCTTTGAGCTATAGCACTAGTGATTGTCTCTAAGGCTCTCAATACAAGTTTAATAAAATAGTGATGTTTCTCAGAGTACAGGGCTAAGGCAGAATAGGGCCCAAAGAAATACTTTTATAAACACGTTAAGATCTCTGTGAAAGTAACTAATTCATGAATCTGTTTACCTTGTCAGTGTCTGTGGGGTTCACGATTTCATGCCTGACGTTTTTCTTTTCTGCTCCAATACAAAAGTAAATCAGGCAAATGCATACTAGTTTTCCTAAAGATTCTTGAATAAACTTTTATATAAACCAGTGCCAAAAGCTGCACTAAAAGTAGAGAAGAAAGAGTTACTCTGGATGTGTTTAGCACCTATAAAATACTCAAGTAAATTGTGACTATTACTTTCAGTCAAATAGATGATCAAAGACATCCTCTCCTTTTGATCCTAGTTGTTCAGATTTCTACTGCCTTCCTCATCGGTAGAATTCACTAAGTCTATAGATAAAATCTGCAAAACCTCAGCAATCAACAGGCAACTCCACAGCCTTTTAACAATATTGCTCTACCTTATTTTAGCACCTTATATTTCCCTATCACTTTACACCATGACATTCCTGCATTGAAATCATTATGTAAAATGAAATGTGAAGGGAAGAAGTTGTCAACTTTAGAAAGATCTGAGCATTTACACACCTGGCCCTTTCCAGTGGGCAGTTCAAAGGCAAAGCAATCTAGTCACAGAGGCAGGAGAGTTAAACTGAAACTATGACTATTCAGTGTCTTTATTACTTTGAAGACCAAAGGGTGTTTGATCCTTGTTCTAATACCTGCTTCTTGGTAACACTGTATGAAGTGCACTGATGCATCTCCGGCATCTACGTTAGCATTTCATTCTTGCTCATCCACCTTTCCAAACAATCATGGGGAGCGTAAATAATATATTGTATTTAATAAATGCAAGTGACAGCATGGGAAATATATACTTCCTTTTTAAAGTAGTGTTTTAGGCCAGGTGCGGTGGCTCACGCCTATAATCCCAGCACTTTGGGAGGCCGAGGCAGGTGAATCATGAGGTCAAGAGATCGAGACCAACCTGGCCAACGTGGTGAAACCCCGTCTCTACTAAAAATACAAAAATTAAGTGGGTGTGGTGGTGCACACCTGTAGTCCCAGCTACTTGGGAGACTGAGGCAGGAGAACTGCTTGAATGTGGGAGGCGGAGGTTGCAGTGAGGCGAGATTGCGCCACTGCATTCCAGCCTGGCAACAGAGCGAGACTCCATCTAAAAAAAAAAAAAAAAAAGTAGTGTTTTTAAATTTATTTGGTCAATATAGAAGAAACATGCTCATTACAGGAGATTTGGAAAATGTCAAAAAGAAGAAAGTTTTAAAAATCACATTATATCCACCACCCAAAAGATAGCCATTAATAATGTTTCAATTTCCTTTTGGGCTTTTATTCATGCACAGTTTCAAAAAAACATTGCTGTGATCATTCTCTATATATATAGTATGTATATACTTTTGTGTCCTATTTTCACTTCCAATTATAACATAAGCAAAAAATGCATACTTTGAAAGTTGATGTGAGTTCAGAGTTTAGTAAAAATATGTGTTTCATTTGAATTGGAGTCAAGACTATAATATTCCTTTGAACATTATACAACATGTTTCTTCATCATTCCACCATTCCTTTTTGCATTGTTTAAGTTGAACATTACATCTTTTCTAGAGTTTGGAAAATGTTATGTTTTGGACAGTGAATATGATTGCTAGCAGTTATTTTATGACAAAATACATTTGAATTAAAAACATTATTTTATTTATTTTTTGAGACAGAGCCTTGCTCTCTCACCCAGGCTGGAGTGCAGTGGCACAATCTCTGCTCACTGCAACCTCTGCCTCCTGGTTCAAATGATTCTCCTGCCTCAGCCTCCTGAGTAGCTGGGATTACAGGCATGTGCCACCATGCCTGGCAAATTTTTGTATTTTTAGTAGAGACCGCGTTCCACCATGTTGGCT
The DNA here is from genome assembly GCF_024542745.1 of Macaca thibetana thibetana. Taxonomy (NCBI): domain Eukaryota; kingdom Metazoa; phylum Chordata; class Mammalia; order Primates; family Cercopithecidae; genus Macaca; species Macaca thibetana. Next base: position 35,033,777 of record NC_065593.1, read on the forward strand.
AGGACAGTCTTGAACTCCTAACCTCAGGTTATTTGCCCACCTCAGCCTCCCAAAATGCTGAGATTACAGGCGTGAGCCACTGGGCCTGGCCAAAAACATTATTTTAAATCTGTTAGTTTGCACTAGGTCTGACATTTATATCAAGAAATATTTTATTCGACTTATTAACATATTACCAAAGATCAAGTATTATCTTTAAATTGAAATGATTCTGTTTCTTATAATAATAGGCTTCTGTGAAGCAATGATTTTAAAACTCCATATCACAAATATTTATTAAACTCTTCAATGTTACATCAGTTTTCCTCCCACACACCCATACTGCAGTCCCAGAATAAGACACATAAGGAGTAGTAATCAAGAATTAAGACTTTCTTGTTAAAAACTGTCAAAAGCTTGCTACACCAGCATCCAGCGACAGGAGGAGAAATGTCTCCAGTCTACTACACTCCCCTGCAAGCCAGGTTTTAATTTGTTGAGAAGGGGGAAAAGCCTATAAAAATCTTGGCAAAATACAGAGCTGCTAATTTAATCAATTTTAGTAGTTAAAGCAGTGATTTCAAGTGCTAACACAATCTGTTGAAAGAACTAATTTCCAAGGTAGGGGAGATTCATTTATTTCTACTTTTTCTTCCCAGTTTTCCAGTCTAAGGCTATGTGGGCAGCCCTCATGCACTCACTGAGACACCCCCTCCCACGAGTTAGGAGTCTTGGGCCCTAACTCAATCCCTGAAGCAGCAGAGAAACAGGCCTTCCTTTCCCCTGGGGAGGGCCTTCCAGGTGCAGGTGAAATAGACCTCAACTGATAGATACCTGTAGTAATAGATACTTGCTTGAGGGTGCATTAAGAGCTAAAATCATGCTGAACCACAAGAAAGGGCTGGGTGCTTGCTACACACTGTCCCTGAGAGAGAGAAGGGGTGCTCTGCGTCTCCCCTAATTCTGAAATCTCCCAGTTCTCAGCCAAGCGTGTTGGCTCACGCCTGTAATTCCAGCAGTTTGGGAGGCCAAGGCGGGTGGATCAACTGAGATCAGGAGTTCAAACCAGCCTGGCCAACATGGCAAAACCCCGTCTCTAACAAAAATACAATAAAATTAACTGGGCATGGTGGTGCGTGCCTATAGTCCCAGCTACTGGGGAGGCTGAGGCAAGAGAATCTCTTGAACCTGGGAGGCAGCAGTTGCAGTGAGCCAAGATCGCACCATTGCACTCCAGCCTGGGCGAATGAGAGAGACTCCGTCTCAAAAATAAATAAATAAATCTCTCAGTTCTCACTGCCTCTCATCATTAAATTTCCTTTGCAGCAGTGTAGTGGCACCATATTTTGATATACGAACAGATATGTTTCTAATTCCTGGTAGTTCCTTTATACCCCCTTGAAAGCTATACAATGAGACATTCATTACCTTGGGAAAGGGTTGCTACAGCAGAAAAGGCTTTTTGAGTATGATGAGCCAAACCCTGAAGATCTCAGAGCATGAACAGTTTAAGATATTGCTAAGTGCCACCTCTGAAACTAGATAAAGTTTACTTGGGCTGGAGGAATGAAGAGAGGGAGAATCAGAAGGAAAGAAAGTTTAGATAGCAGTAGGTTCCTAAGAAAGCGTCAGGGAACTTCCCTAGGCTGGGCACGGTGGCTCATGCCTGTTATCCCAGCACTTTGGGAGGTCAAGGCAAGTGGATCACCTGAGGTTAAGTCAGTAGTTCAAGACCAGCCTGGCCAACATGGTAAAACCTGTCTCTACTAAAAATACAAAAAAAAAAAAAAAAAAAAAAAAAAAAAGCCGGGCACAGTGGCTTGCACCTGTAATGCCAGCTACTCAGGAGGCTGAGGCAGGAGATTCGCTTGAACCCAGGAGGCAGAGGTTGCAGTGAGCTGAGATCGCACCATTGCCTGGGTGACAGAGTGATACTCTGTCTCAAAAAAAAGCTTCCTCTCATACCCAACAGGCATGAAGAAGCCAAGGTAGAGGAAAGCTGTGATGCATTCCCAGAATAGAGCCCAGGGAGGTTTCAACATACCACAGTCCTCTCACCCACCATGGTGAGGACACAGAAGAAATATCTGGGTTGTGCACCTCAGCAGGTGAGACAGAGGCAGCCTCCAAGCAGCCCCCCGGGCATCGGCGTGGTGCAGGGAGAGGGAAAACATTTTTTTTTTTTTTTAGACAGAGTCTCGCTCTGTTGCCCAGGGTGGAATGCAGTGGCGCAATCTCAGCTCACTGCAACCTCCACCTCCCGGGTTCAAGCGATTCTCCTGCCTCAGCCTCCTGAGTAGTGGGATTACAGGTGCACGCTACCACACCTGGTTAATTTTTTTTTTTTTTTTTTTTTTAATTAGAGACGGGGTTTCATCATGTTGGTCAGGCTGGTCTCGAACTCCTGACCTCAGGCGATCCACTCATCTTGGCCTCCCAAAGTGCTGGGATTACAGGTGTGAGCCACCGCACCCAGCTGAAGCAAAACGTTTTCCACACACCTGAGAGTAACACAGACCTGGAGCAAGAGCTTAGGCACCCCACCTAGTTTTCTGCAGTCCAGGAATGATGAGGGAAGCATGAAAGTAGGGGAAAAGAGTGTATCAAGAGAGGCTTTGCAGCTAGAAGAGACCAAAAAAAAAAAAAAAAAAAAAGTACTTGGGAGGCTGAGGCGGGAGGATAAAAATAAAATAAAACAGGCCGGGTGTGGTGGCTCATGCCCATAATTCCAGCACTTTGGGAAGCCAAGGCAGGTGGATCACTTGAGGCCAGGAATTTGAGACCAGCCTGGCCAGCATGGTGAAACTCTGTCTTTACTAAAAATACAAAAATTAGCTGGACGTGGTGGCTCACACCTGTAATCCCAGCTACTTGGGAGGCTGAGGCAGGAGAATCACTTGAATCCGGAAGGTGGAGGTTGCAGTCAGCTGAGACCGCACCACTGCACTCCAGCCTGGGTGACAGAGTAAGATTCTGTCTCAGAAATAACTAACTAAATATAAATAAATAAATAAATAATAAAATAAAATAAAAATAGCCACCTGGGCCAAAGACAGAAGAATCAGATAGAAAGTGGTACATGTTGGCAGATGCCAGCATGGTCTGATGAACAAGGGCAAGACACTACCTGTCCCCACCCTGATGCTGTGCCACTAGGTAAGTCCCCAGATCTCAGAGGAAAAGAGCAGTGGGAACCCTAAACTGACTAAGATTTGGTATCTGCCACTTAGCAGAATGACACTCTTCGAGTGCAGAAGAGGAATTAAGTCGTGGAAAAATGGAAAAAGGCGTATTTCTTGCAAAACTGATTCATGTCATGAGATTTACGCTGGTCACATGTATCCCATGGAATTTCCAATAAATGTGTACCATAAACAAAAGACTTCTAAAAAAATATCGTATGTATTAGCCTTTGAATAAGAGTTGGACATCATGCAGGAGTGTGAAGAAAAGAACATCTTTGTTGTGTTCTGATCAATATCATCTTCAGACTGGAATTACAGCTTTACTCTATTTCTTTGGGGGTGAAGTAACTATTTTCCTTAGTTTGTTCAAGAATGGATTGACTGATTAATCAAAATTCTAGAAATAACTGGAGGATTGTACTATGCTGCCTGCTTTCTTTTTTTTTTTTTTTTTTTTTTTTTTTTTTTTTTTTTTTTTTTTGAGACGGAGTCTTGCTCTGTCGCCCAGGCTGGAGTGCAGTGGCGCGATCTCGGCTCACTGCAAGCTCCGCCTCCCGGGTTCACGCCATTCTCCTGCCTCAGCCTCCCGAGTAGCTGGGACTATAGGCGCCCACAACCGCGCCCGGCTAATTTTTTTGTATTTTTAGTAGAGACGGGGTTTCACCGTGGTCTCGATCTCCTGACCTTGTGATCCGCCCGCCTCGGCCTCCCAAAGTGCTGGGATTACAGGCGTGAGCCACCGCGCCCGGCCTGCCTGCTTTCATTAACTGCTTAGTTGGTGGACTGACAAAGCACTGTAATCGTTTCTTTGCAATTCCCATGGTGAAGTAATCTCAAATGCCACTAGTATCATTCACCTCCCCATCAACTCCCACGTCTCTGCCGTGTCATGATGACCTGGGATAAAGACTGTGGGTGGGGGCAAGGATTGTCACAAGTTGTAGATTAGACAAACCAGAGGGGACCTCAGAAAAGCATTTATTTTGGTTCTGGCTTCCAAGCAGGTCTGCAGCCAGATCGTTCAAAAAGAACGATTGTCTATCCTATGTTTAAAGATCTCCAAAGAAGGCAATCTCTGATAAGCTGTTTTAACATATAAAATCTGTATTTTGAGAAGTTTCCTCCTTTTATCAAATCTAAACCTAAACCCATCTCTTTTCATTTTCTTCTTTGTGATCGGTGATAAAAATACATCATATGATTCTGCTTTGAAATCCTATTTTGGGCTTATAGATAGTATTTATTCTGCTAGAGACGTTGGCCCTTTTAGAAAAGAGTTTCTGGGCCGGGCACGGTGGCTCACACCTGTAATCCCAGCACTTTGGGAGGCCGAGGCAGGCGGATTGCCTGAGCTCAGGAGTTCACCACCAGCCTGGGCAACAGGGTGAAACCCCATCTCTACTAAAATACAAAAAACTAGCTGGGCATGACAGTATGTGCCTGTGGTCCCAGCTACTCAGGAGGCTGAGGCAGGATAATTGCTTGAACCGGGAGGTGGAGGTTATGGTGAGCCGAGATCATACCACTGCACTCCAGCCTGGGTGACAGAGCAAGACTCCACCTCAAAAAAAAAAAAACAGTTTCTGTCTTAAATGGGGATTTTGTAACTTGCTGTCTCAGAGGCAGATTTCTGATGACTAATGGGGTAATTTTTGTTTTTGTTTTTGAGATGGAGTTTCGCTCTTGCTGCCCAGGCTAGAGTGCAATGGCGTGATCTTGGCTCACTGCAAACTCTGCCTCCTGGGTTCAAGCGAGATGGAGTTTCTCCATGTTGGTCAGGCTGGTCTTGAGCTCCTGACCTCAGGTGATCCACCCACCTTGGCCTCCCAAAGTGTTGGGATTACAGGTGTGAGCCACCGCGCCTGGCCTAATGGGTTGATTTTATGCAGGGTGAGACGCCAGTAGCTGGGTAGCTGGACACTTCTCTGAAGTGCTGCCTTTCCCTCAGGCACTGCTGTGTGGAGATACCCAGCAGAGGACCAGAAAGAGCTCTCCAGTTGTGTCAGCTGTGAGGAAGGAAGGGAGAAACAGGAAGCGAAACCTGAGGCAGGACACCCTACTACATGGCACAAACGGGGTCACCTCATGGGCAGTAGCTGTGACAGGCGAAGCCAGAGCAGAGATTTTGGTGGCAAAATATCTTGAAGTCCTGAACCTTGAAGTCTTACATGAAAATATCTTGAAGTCCTATGTGAACCTTGGGTGGACATTACTCTAAGGCAAGGATTTAAGATGAGTTACAAAAGAGTATTCCATTCTAGCATGGCAAGAAACCTGGGCAAAAAAATTAAGTGATCAATAAAGCTAAAAGTTAGTGGGAAAATGTAGTAAAGTCTACACAGGTACTTGTGAGCTTTGTTTTTCCCAATGATATATTTAATTAAATGAGTAATATCCGCCAGGTGTCGTAGCTAACACCTGTAATCTCAATACTATGGGAGGCTGAAGTGGGAGGATCATTTGAGCTCAGGAGGTTGAGGCTGCATTGAGCCTGGATCATGCCACTGCACTCCAGCCTGGGCATCACAGTGAGACTCTGCCTCAAAAAAAAAAAGTTAGTTGGGTATGGTGGTACGCACCTGTAGTCCCAGCTACTTGTGACACTGAGGCAGGAGGATCACTTGAGCCCATGAGTACAAGGTTACAATGAGCCATGATTGCCCCACTGCACTCCAGCCTTGGTGACCGAGTGAGATCCTGTCTCAAAAAATAAAATAATTTTTAAAGCAATATTGAAATACATTCTCATTGTAAAAAAGTAAGCATTAGAATTATGGCTAATGGGCTGGGTGCAGTGGCTCACGCCTGTAATCCCAACACTTTGAGAGGCTGAGGCACGTGGATCACAAGGTCAGGAGTTCGTGGCCAACATGGAGAAACCCCATTTCTACTAAAAATACAAAAATTAGCGAGCCGTGGTGGTGGGTGCTTGTAGTCCCAGCTACTTGGGAGGCTGAGGCAGGAGAATCACTTAAACCTGGGCAGTGAAGGTTGCAGTGAGCTGAGATTGTACCACTGCACTCCAGCCTGGGCGACAGAGTGAGACTCCATCTCAAAAAACAAACAAACAAATAGAATTATGGCTAATGTCCTCTTTGACCATTTCTTTCCCCCTACAACCCCCCCATCACCCTCCATCCTAATAGGCACCCTAGAGAAGGGTCATTCTTCTGTGTTTGGGAGGTAACTTTCTGCTTTTCTGGCCCGTACAGCCTCTTCCTCTTGGGGCTAAAGAAGATAATGGGGAAGATGGTGAGGATGAGTCAATATTTCCTCTACTCTTGGACAGAGGCTCAAAAGAGAATCATTGGGAGTTTCTCAGTCCAACCAAATCATGATGCAATCAGGAAAAAGAACCTAAAATTTTGGCATGTAGTCTTTCATTTTTCAATTTGCAGTATCAGTGCCAATTTGGTTTTTTGTGTGTATATCTTTACAATTTTTTTTGTTGTTTCTTTAGGCATTTTTCAAAAGAAATTAAGGGAAGGTACATCAGGCTCAACTGATCTGCCATCAATAACCTGGAAGCTTTTCATTCAATTTTATGTGTCATCAGTCTTTGCTTCTCATCTCTGGAATATTGTGATAATTTCAAAATGATCTTCCTATTTCTCTATCTCCTCATCTACCCATCTTTCTTCTCTCAACTGCCTTCCCTCTAATTCATCCATAGTCATAGTTATAAAATATCAGTTAGCCAGGCATGGTGACTCATGCCCGTAATCCCAGCACTTTGGGAGGCTGAGGCAGGTGGATCAACTAAGGTCAGGCCAACATCGCGAAACCCTGTATCTAATAAAAGTATAAAAATTAGCTGGGCATGATGGTAGGCAGCTGTAATCCCAGCTACTCAAGAGGCTGACGCAAGAGAATGGCTTGAATGTGGGAGGCAGAGGTTGCAATGAGCCGAGATTGCACCATTGCACTCCAGCCTGCGTGGCAGGAGCGAGACTCTGTCTCAAAAAAAAGAAAAAAAGAAAAATAAATAAAAAATAAAACATCATTGTTATTTCATCAATCTTCACCAGCTTTTCATTGCCTACAGAACGGAGTCTCAGTTCCTCAGGTTGGCATTCCACAATCTGATCCCAAAATGTCAATCTACACTTAAACCACTCACTACTCAAACTTCATTCCAACCATTGTTCCTGAATGTTCTGTGTGTTATGCCTATCTTGACATGAATACTCCAGCCTTTACCCTATCTAAATTCTGTTCCCTTCATTTCTCTGAGTTCCATCTGTCTTTCAGAGTAGTGTGCTAGCTCTGTGCGTCACACAGAAATGAATTTTACAATGTAGAAATCCTGTTCTCATTTGCAGTACAATTTGACAATACATTTCAATAACCATAGAAGTGTTCAAATCCTTGGGCTCAGAAATCTCACTCCTGAGAATTTATTCTTTAATAAACAGAAATAGAGGAAAGGTTAAGTCAATTACGATACATGTACTTAATAAAATAGGATACAGCTATTTAAAGTTATAACTAGAAGCACTATACAGCTTATGAAAATGCTTATGAGAAATTAAAGAAAAACAGAGAATAAAATTGTGATTAAATCTGGAAACCTGGAAAGGGAACTAGAGAAACAGTTGATTTGTGAGGTGGTGGGAGGTTACGTGATTCTTTTTCTCTTATTTGGATTCCCTTGATGCCATCCATTTTTTTTTTTTTTTTTTTGATACGAAGTCTCCCTCTGTTGCCCAGGCTGGAGGGCAGTGGCACAATCTCAGCTCACGGCAACCTCCACCTCTGCTTCCTGGGTTCAAGTGATGATTCTCTGGCCTCAGCCTCCCAAAGTGCTGGGATTACAGGCAGGAGCCACTGCACCCGGCCCCTTGTTGCCATCTTAACACTGTTCTTATGATATATAATTGTGATACATAATTGCTGTTCTTGGCCAGGCGCGGTGGCTCACGCCTGTAATCCCAACATTGTGGGAGGCCAAGGTGGGCAGATCACCTGAGGTCAGGAGTTCAAGACCAGCCTGACCAACATGGTGAAACCCTGTCTCTACTAAAAACACAAAAATTATCTGGGCATTGTGGTGTGTGCCTGTAGTCTCAGTACTCAGGAGGCCGAGGCGAAAGAATTGCTTGAACCAGGGAGGTGGACGTTGCAGTGAGCCAAGATCACGCCACTGCACTCCAGCCTGGGCAACAGAGCAGACTTTGTCTCAAAAATAAATAAATAAATAAATATAAAAATAAAAAACAAAAAATAAAAAATTGCTTTAAAGAGTAATGTAGAATTCTTATTTAAACTATCTGATCAGACCTATGAATTGAATCTTTCTCCTCTTAAGAGTTCTTAGCATTGGCCGGGTACGATGGCTCACGCCTGTAATCCCAGGACTTTGGAGGCCGAGTGGGCAGATCACCTGAGGCCAGGGGTTCGAAACCAGTCCGGCCAACATGGTGAAACCCTGTCTCTACTAAAAACACAAAAATTAGCCAGACGTGGTGGTGTGCACATGTAATCCCAGGTACTTGGGAGGCTGAGGCAGAAGAATCGCTTGAACCCAGGAGGCAGAGGTTGCAGTGAGCCAAGATCACGCCACTGCACTCCATCCCAGGCAAGAGAGTGAGACTCCATCTCAAAAAAAAAAAAAAAAAAAAAAAAAAAAAAGAGTTCTTAAAGAGTTTAGCAAGGTTGCAAGATACAAGGTCAATATACAAAAATTAATTCTATTCCTATGTACTTGCAATGAAATTTTATTAATTGAAAAATTAATTGCAATTTTATAAAGTACCATGTACAATACCACCCCAAATTGAAATATTTAGGGATAAATATAACAAAAATGGGCAATATTTGTTTGCAAAAAACTATAAAACACTGATCACAGAAATTAACAAGAACTAAATAAATGGAAAGATATGGAATGTTCAAAGACTGGATGATTCAATATTCACATGTCAATTGAGCTATAGATTCAATGCAATTCCAATTAAAATCTTAGCAGGCTTTTTTGGTAGAAATTGATAAGCTGATTTAAAAATTTATATGGAAAAGCAAAGTACCTGGAATAGCTAAAACAATTTTGATTAAAAAAGAACAAGTTGAAGAACTCATACTACTTGATCACAAGACTTACTATAAAGCTGGACAGTGAACAAGACAATGTGGTATTGATATAAGGATATAGATATAGATCCATGGAACAGAATTGGGAATCCAGAAACAGACCCACACATCTATGGTCTTTTTTTTTTTTTTTTTTTTTTTTTTGAGCGAGGGTCTAGCTGTGTCACCCATGGTGGAGTGCAGTGGTGTGATCTCAGCTCACTGCAACCTCCGCCTCCCAGGTTCAAGCAATTCTCCTGCCTCAGACTCTTGAGTGGCTGGGATTACAGGCACCGCCACCATGTCTGACTAATTTTTGTATTTTTTTTAGTAGAAACGGGGTTTCACCATGTTGGCCAGGCTAGTCTTGAACTCCTGACCTTAAATAATCCGCCCACCTTAGCCTCCCAAAGTGCTGGGACTACATGCCTGAGCCACCATGCCCAGCCTGGTCTATTGCTTTTTAACCACGTGCCAAAATAATTCAGTAGGAAAAAGATAGTCTCTTCAACAAATGATTCTGGAATATTCAACATCTACCTGCAAAAAACAAACAAAAAACTGACTTTGACTCTTTTCCATATTTTTAAAATTAGCCCCAAATTTAAGATTTTTAGGGAATGGACTATAGGCCTAAATGTAAAATCTAAAACATCTAGTAGATAGTCTTGTGACCTTGGGGTAGGGAAAGATTTCATAGATAGGCTGTAAAAAGTATAAATCATGAATTTTTTTTTTTTTTGAGACGGAGTCTCAAAATTAACAAAATTTCTAACATTGTTAGAAAATAAAAAGACAAGCCAAAATATAACAGAGCAAACTGGGAGAAAAAACTTGTAAGATATAGCTGATCCAGGCTATAGAAACAACTCTTTACCCATATAGTTACCCATAATATACAAATAATATTTTCTTTTCTTTTCTTTTCTTTTTTTTTAAAATAGAGTCTCTGTTTCCCAGGCCGGAGGGCAGTGGTGCAATCTCGGCTCACTGCAACCTCTGCCTCCCGGGTTCAAGCAATTCTCTGCCTCAGACTCCCAAGTAGCTGAGATCACAGGCACCGGCCACCACACCTGGCTAATTTTTGTATTTTTCGTAAAGACAGAGTTTCACCATCTTGGCTAGGCTGGTCTTGAACTCCTGACCTCGTAATCCACCCACCTCGGCCTCCCAAAGTGCTGGGATTACAGGCAGGAGCCACCAAACCCAACCAACATTTTCAATTCAATAGATTAAAAAAAGGCAACCCCTATCCCACTCAATGGACAAAAGAGTTGAACAGACACTTTGCAAAGGAAGAGAAACAAGTGTTTAACAAATACATAAGAAGTTGCCTTTCACCATAATTTACTAGGTAAAGGCAAATTTAAGCCACACTATAATGACACACCTACTAGAATGGCTAAAAATTTTTGAAACTTATGATATCAAGTCCTGGAGAGGATGTAGAGCAACTGGAGCTCTTACACATTGTTGATGGGAAAGCAAAACAGTATATTCTCTTTGAAAGACAGTGCGGCAGCTCCTTCGAAGTTGGGCATACATTTTCCATACAATTCAGCAATCCTACTTCAAGGTGTTTTCCCAAAATAAATGAAAATATATTTCCATACAAAGAACTGCTAGCAAATATATACCAGATTTATTTATAACCACTCCAAACTGGAAACAATCCAAATGTCTATCAACTGGGGATGGAGAAACAAATTGTGATACATCCGTACAATGGAATGCTACATAGCGATAAAAAGGAATGAACTACCAGTACATTCAATGACATATATAAATTTCAAAACACCATGGTAAGTGATTGAAGTCACACTCAAAAGACTATATGTAGTATTATTTCATTTATATGACATTCTGTAAAATCAAAACCAAAGGGACAGAAATGAGATTAATGATTGCCAGAAACGAGATTAATGATTGCCAGAAAATGGAAGTGAGGATAGGAGATTGCGTACAAAGGATCATAAGAGAACTTTTGGGGGTGATGGATATGTTCCATATCTTGATTGTGGTGGTGACTACATGACCCTGTACATTTTTGAAAACTCATTAAAACATACTCTGAAAAAGAGTACATTTTAACTCCGTGTAAATTATGTCCCCATAAATCTGATTCCAAAATTGAATTCTGCATACTGACAGCATTGGCATTACCTGGCATGTTGTAAGAAACGCTGAACCCCAAACTCCATCTGCGTGCAGACCTTGTGTTGTAGGTCAGGTTCCTCAGGAAACAGGCCCTGAGATTCTGAAATTTGCATACAGGAGGCTTCTTAAGGGGAGATCTTAGAGGGAATGGAAGTAGGATTGAATGGGATTGAATCCATCTGCAGTGCAATTCGACAGAAGCCTCAGCTGAGCCTACAGGGACCTCTGGAGCTGGAATTACCTTAAAGGTGGGCCCTCTCATCAAGCAGTCATTGGATGTGACTGCCCCCAAGGTCTGACCTTGGTTGGGCAAGGTGGTTCTCTTTAGCTGAAGGAAATTTCCAGAGAATGACTCAGCTGACAACCATCAGCTGCCAGCACTCCCGGCAGCTGGGTAAATGAGTGCCTCCATCCTGAAAAGAGAATCTGGGCAACTCATCACAGCACCCACTACAGCTCACTCCTTGCACCTTTTGAGTCCACTCATTTCGTAGAATACGTTCACTCCATCTTGGGAGAGCTCCTTCAGGGTTCTTCCTGGTCTCTTTTCCTAGGGAAACTTGTAAAGACAGTGGGATGAACCACATCCTTGCCCCCACCAATACCACAGCTGGTGTCAAGACCACAGTCAATACTCATCATCTTCCTTCTCTACTGCCCATTCCAGATTACCTCCACCCTCAACCAGCACCTCTTCTGGTCTAAGTGGCCTGTCTGAGAGATGGACCCTGATCCTTTTCCATGAGCAGTAGGAGCCCCAGATTATTATATCTTTCTTTCTCAGGCTGTGATGCTGCATTTGTTACTGTCAGGATTGAGCAGGGGATGCCAGGTGCAGTGGCTCACACCTGTAATCCCAGCACTTTGGGAGGCCGAGGTGGGCAGATCACTTCAGGTCTGGATTTTGAGACTAACCTGCCCAATATGGTGAAAACCCGTCTCTACAAAAAATATAAAAATTAGCCGGGCATGGTGGCAGATGCCTGTAATCCCAGCCATTTGGGAGGCTGAGGCAGGAGAACTGCTTGAACCTGGCAGGTGGATGTTGCAATGAGATGAGCTCGTACCACTGCACTCCATCCTGGATGACAGAGCGAGACCCTATCTCAAAAAAAAAAAAAAAAAAAAAGATTGTGCAGGGCAATATCAAGAGAAACCCCAGTGGATTACTTGGGTGCTAGACTTACTCTTCCCTGCCTCCATCATGTGACAGCAGTCCTATCTCCTCCTGATCAGGGCAATTCCTCCTGACAGGATGATGACTCATTTCCTTGCCTGCTGGTATCCTGGTGTAAAGTACCTAATGGACTGACGGTTTACTAGAACTCTTGTGTCCCCTGGTGGAAATATTTTCCCTCTGGGAATGAAGACTTCTAGATCCACAGAACCTAGAAGCACAAATTCCCTGGGTGAGCTATTGGGAGGGATGATAAACAGCCACTCCTATTTCTGCCCTTTGGTTCCCAGACTCATATATTCTACCATTTTAGGAACACAGCACTATATAATGGGCACTGATTTAGGGTATATACTGCATTCTGTAGGATGCCATCTATGAACTCTAAGCTAGTGTCTCAGCTGGCTTTCAAAGGCCATCCCATTACTGTCAGGCCATACGTCTCTGGGCAGCATGGAATACGACAGGACCTCTGGATCCCATGGTAAAGTGTCCTACTGACATACCTCCTTGACTGTTAAGTGGATCCCTTGAGCCAATACAATGTTTTACGGGTTCCCATCATGGTGGGCAAAGCACTATAAACCCTTGGACAGTGGTGCTGGATGAGGCAACACAAGTAAGAAAGGAAAATCCAGCCAGGTGAGGTGGCTTATGCCTGTAATCCCAGCACTTTGGGAGACCGAGGTGGGTGGATCACCTGAGGTCAGGAGGTCGAGACCACCTTGACCAATATGGTGAAACCCCATCTTTACTAAAAATGCAAAAAAAAAAAAAAAAAAAAAATAGCCAGGCGTGGTGGCATGCACCTGTAGTCCCAGCAACTTGGAAGGCTGAGACAGGAGAATTGCTTGAACCCAGGAGGTGGAGGTTGCAATGAGCCAAGACTGTGCCACTGCACTCCAGCCTGGGCAACAGAGGGGACTCTATCTCAAAAAAAAAAAAAGAAAAGAAAAAAGAAAGAAAGGAAAATCCATACGCAGGATATATGTTGATTGCCAAGAAGACAAGTCATTGCCCCTTTTAGGATAGTAGGGGCAATTAATAATGTGGTTGCTTGGTCTCCTTAAGGCATAATGTGATATCAAGGGCTTATTGTTGGTCTCTGTTGCTTGCAGACTAAACATTCAGCATTAGCGTAAGTTACAGCAGCCTTTATAAATGTTGGGCCCTTGAGTAGCTCCTGTGCTTTCCAATGTGGATACTCACTGCTATGGACTAAATGTTTATCCCCCAAAATTTATATGTTGGAGCCCTAGCCCCAATATGTTTATATTTGGAGATGGGGCCTCTAAGGAAGTAATTAAGGTTAAGTGAGATCATAAGGGTGGGGCCCTGATCCAAAAGGATTAGTGCCCTTATAAGAGACATGGAGAGCACTTGTTCTTGCTCCCCTCCACCTCCCATGCACTGAAGAAAGGGCATGTGAGCACACAGGATGAAGGCAGCCATCTGCAAACAGACACCAATTCTGCTGGCAGGTTGATTTTTGGACTTTCTCCAGAACTGTGAGAAAACAAATTTCAGTTGTTGAAGCCACATTTTTTGCGGTATTTTGCTGTAGCCTAAGCAGATCAATAAACTCCATTTATGAGTACACTGTGCCAGCCCTGTGGTGACTGGTAGTAGTTGGCTTGGTCATTCTGCCTAGTGCCCTCCTGTTGTTCAGTGCCTCTCCCATGGTGGCTGCTAGGAGCAGGCATTAGCATGTGATGCAAAGATCTTCACATTTCATGTCTGTTGCTGTAGATCTATGGACCTATATCTTCCCATACTCCCAGGCCTCCCATATTCTAATATTTTTTTTTTTTTTTTTTTTTTTTTTTGAGACGGAGTCTCACTCTGTCGCCCAGGCTGGAGTGCAGTGGCGCGATCTCGGCTCACTGCAAGCTCCGCCTCCCGGGTTCACGCCATTCTCCTGCCTCAGCCTCCCGAGTAGCTGGGACTACAGGCGCCCACAACCGCGCCCGGCTAATTTTTTGTATTTTTAGTAGAGACGGGGTTTCACCGTGGTCTCGATCTCCTGGCCTTGTGATCCGCCCGCCTCGGCCTCCCAAAGTGCTGGGATTACAGGCGTGAGCCACCGCGCCCAGCTCTAATATTTCTTTCCCGGGTCTCTGAGCAACCAATGAAGCCATTCACTGCTGCCATGAGCTCACATATACTTTTGCCACGTGTCTCTCTCTGCACAAAGCAGATGATCAGCACACTCCCCAAATCTCTAAACATTGGGAGGATTTCCTGTCACTCCCCATTTCAGGGCTACTCCTGAGAGAGACTGTAGTCAGCAGAGTTTGTTTTCAGCTTGTAACCACATCAGAGTATAACCTGAACCATCCATGAACCAGTCTCAGTATTGCTCCTCCTCGGCCAGCATGGTGGCTCATGTCTGTAATCCTAGCAATTAGGGAGGCCAAGGTGGGCAGATCACCTGAGGTCAGGATTTCAAGACCAGCCTGGCCAATATGACAAAACCCGGTCTCCACAAAAATACAAAAATTAGCCAGGTGTGGTGGTGCGTGCCTGTTATTGGGGCTGGCAGAAACCTCACATGATGCATTATTTTTTTTTTTTTTTAAGACTGAGTCTCGCTTTGTCGCCCAGGCTGGAGTGCAGTGGCACCATCTCGGCTCACAGCAAGCTCCGCCTCCTGGGTTCACACCATTCTCCTGCCTCAGCCTCCCAAGTAGCTGGGACTACAGGCATCCACCATCACGCCCAGCTAATTTTTTTTGTATTTTTAGTAGAGATGGGGTTTCACCCTGTTAGCCAGGATGGTCTCGATCTCCTGACCTTGTGATCTGCCTGCCTCAGCCTCCCAAAGTGCTGGGATTACAGGTATGAGCCATCTCACTTGGCCAATGCATTTTCTTTTATTTTGAGACAGAGTCTTGCTCTGTCACCCAGGCTGGAGTGCAGTGGCACCATCTTGGCTCACTGCAACCTCCACCTCTGAGGTTCAAACCATTCTGTCTCAGCCTCCCAAGTAACTGGGATTACAGATGTGTGCCACCACACCCAGCTAAGTTTTGTATTTTCAGTAGAGACGAGGTTTCACCATGTTGGCCAGGCTGATCTCACCTCTAAAACCATATGATATAATGGGTCGCATAGCCCAAGAAGCAGGACTGCTCATACTGTAACCTGAAACCACCATGGAGCCCTTTCCTGCCCTAGGCCTCACACAATGCTGGTAGATTTCCTTGTCACTTGGTAAGGTTTAAAGCAGTGTTCCTAAGTAGGTAATATGCTGCCACTAGAGCCCAAAGAGGCCTGGTAGGCATTATGCTTGCTTCTTAGTGGTGGGAAGTGCAAGATGGAATAATTTGACCTTTACTTTGGAAGGAGATATCCCAGTATGCCTGAAGCCACTAAAACTTCACTAGTGTGGCAGGCCCCTGAATCTTTGTAGAACCCTCTGGAACACATGTCTTACCCAGGCCTCCAACAAGTATTTATATTTCTTTTTTTTTTTTTTTGAGATAGAGTCTCGCTCTGTCGCCCAGGCTGGAGTGCAGTGGCCGAATCTCAGCTCACTGCAAGCTCCGCCGCCCGGGTTTACGCCATTCTCCTGCCTCAGCCTCCCGAGTAGCTGGGACTACAGACGCCCGCCACCTCGCCGGGCTAGTTTTTTGTATTTTTTAGTAGAGACGGGGTTTCACCGTGTTAGCCAGGATGGTCTCGATCTCCTGATCTCGTGATCCGCCCATCTCGGCCTCCCAAAGTGCTGGGATTACAGGCTTGAGCCACCGCGCCCAGCCAAGTATTTGTATTTCTTGTGCATCTGGTCCAAATAACAAGATGTCATTGATATAGTGGGCCAATGTAATATTCTGGGGTGTTCAAATGGCCAAGGTCCTTTCAGAATTTATTTCTGCAGAATGCAAGAGAGTTAACACAACCCCAGGGCAAGACTGTAAGTCTGTACTGTTGTGCATCCCACATGAATGTGAACTTCTTCCAGTTAGGAATGGATAAGAATGCAGCCAAGTGCAGTGGCTCACGCCTGTAATCCTAGCACCTTGGGAGGCTGAGGCAGGTGGATCGCCTGAGGTCAGGAGTTCAAGACCAGCCTGGCCAACATGACAAAACCCCGTCTCTAGTAAAAATACAAAAATTAGCTGGGCATGGTGGCAGACACCTATAATCCCACCTACTCAGGAGGCTGAGGCAGGAGAATCACTTGAACCCAGGGGGTGGAGGTTGCAGTAAGCCGAGATCACACCACTTCACTCCAGCCTGGGCAAAAGAGCAAGACTCCATCTCAAAAAAAAAAAAAAAAAATGTATTGGCCAGATTAATGGCTAATACCCCAAAGCCATGTTAATCTGCTCTAACAAAAATACCATTTGTAACCCAGCAAGCACAACTGGGGCTACTCTTTGGATGAGTTTGCCACATCCTTCAGGAACTGAAGTTCCTGCATTTCTAGCATTTTTACTTCACTTACAATGGACCATTTCTTCTGGTTAAGGTCAGAATTAAGTGGGGAAAACATGACTCCTGCATTCATGAAGTCTTCAAAGGTGGCTTTAATCTCTGCTGTGTTCCCTAGAGTGTCATACTGTCTTTTATTTACTCTCTTGGATGGAGGAGGAGGGAGTAGTTTCAGAGGTTTCTACTTGGCCTTCTCCACTATGATGGCCCTAATTTTACAGTCTAAAGAAGAAATTATTGGGAGAAGCCATCTACCCTGGATTCTGAGTATCCCTGCACATTCTTACTAATATGCTGGGAAGACAAGACCTTGACTTCTCTCTACTTAGGAGATTTCTCAGGGTTGTACACACAGCAATGAACCTTGAGACATGAGCTAACATCTCCTTCCAGGACAAAGAGTAGACTTGCATACTGCTTATAAAAATAGTGGATTCCCGGCCAGGCACGGTGGCTCACGCCTGTAATCTCAGCACTTTGGGAGGCCGAGGCAGGCGGATTGTGAGGTTAGGAGTTCGAGACCAGCCTGACCAACATGATGAAACCCCGTCTCTACTAAAAATACAAAAATTAGCTGGGCCTGATGGTGGGCACCTGTAGTCCCAGCTACTCAGGAGGCTGAGGCAGGAGAATTGCTTGAACCCAGGAGGTGGAGGTTGCTGTGAGCCAAGATAGAGCCACTGCACTCCAGCTTGGGCGACAGAGCGAGACTCTGTCTCAAAAAAAAAAAAAAAAAAAAAAAGGGATTCCCATAACAAGGAATGCAATCATGTCCTTTGCAGGGACATGGATGGAGCTGGAAACCATTATCCTCAGCAAACTAATGCGGGAACAGAAAACCAAACATTGCATGCTCTCATTTCTAAGTGGGAGTTGAATAACGAGAACACATGGAAACACGGGGGGAACAACACACACTGGGGCCTGTTGGAGAGGTTTCGGGGAGGGAGAGCATCAGGAAAAACAGCTAATGGATGGTGGGCTTAATACCTAGGTGATAGGTTGATCTGGGCAGCAAACCACCATGGCACATGTTTCCCCTTTGTAACAAACCTGCACATCCTGCGCATGCTCCCTGGAACTTAAAATAAAAGTTGAAGGAAAAAAAATGGTGGATTCCCTAAACTCAGTGATTTTTCTCCTGTAACACAAGCCACTTTATGTATAGGCAGCAATCTGGATCCTCTGCATCGCCTCTGTGGGAACTGGGGGCAAGGGGAACAGATGCAGACATGACGCTGATACTGCTTGCTGTGGTCTGATAAAGTCCTTTGTCTCTGACGCAAGAGTCTCGTATTCAACCAGCAAACATGAAACAATAACAGGCTAATGGCTTTTAAGGAGGGCAAAATCCTAGTCCCTGACAGCAATGATGGGAAGCATAGGTGGTTCTTCCAAAGCCCAAGTATGTCCATGTCATATTACATTGGCATTATACATCTGGAGACAGAAAATCAGGTGGGTCTTTGGACTCCCTGCGAACTAGACCTGGGTCAAAGGCTCCATTTATTACCTAGCCCCAATATACTCCCACTTTAACAGGGAGACCACAATGAAGCTTTGGGTCTCCAGGCATCAGTGTGAACTCAGGCCTTATATCCAATAGCCCTCAAAAAGGCTGGGAATTACCCTTTCCTGAGGAAATGGCCATTGGTTTCTTTGGAGAAGGACTGGGGGAATCACAATCATATACATTTGCTGTGGCACTTCTTCCTGGAAACCTACTCTCTGCTTCAGTCAGGTCTGGGTTCTGGGTTATTGGGATGACTACCCTCAAACTCCTAATCACCCATCTTTGATTTTTTCTGGTTGTACATATTGAACAATTGGCTTTTTGGCTACTCCATCGATCTTGCCCCTGGGAATATAATGTTCTTTTTTGTTTCCATCTGGCACTTTTATTGGTTCACTTTTTCTGTTTGATTCATTGGAGTGATTTGGGAGTGTGATATGAACCATGGCTCCAGTTTATATCCTGATGGCGTTCCAATTGCTCCACCATCACCTGATTCCATCACTGGATTTATTCTTTTATTGAATAGTACATCTTCTCCCCACTGATTTGAAATGGTGTTTTTGTTAAATGCTAAAAATTAATTTTTTTCTTTTTCTTTTTCTTTTTTTGAGACGGAGTCTCGCTCTGTCACCAGGCTGGAGTGCAGTGACGCGATCTCGACTCACTGCAGCCTCTGCCTCCCGGGTTCAAGCAATTCTCCTACCTCAGCCTCCTCAGTAGCTGGGACTGCAAGCACGTGCCACCACACCCAGCTAATTTTTGCATTTTTAGTAGAGACAGGGTTTCACCATGTCGGGCAGGATGGTCTCGATCTCTTGACCTTGTGATCTGCCTGCCTTGGCCTCCCAAAGTGCTGGAATTACAGGCGTGAGTCACCACGCCCAGCCAAAAAATCATATTCTTATTAGTTTTTTCCATAGCTCTCCTTGGATCAGGTCCTCTGTGGTGTCACTCATTATGCTAATTGTGCCCAGCTTGCATCTGAGGGTTAAATGCTATCTCCTGGGATCCTACCCATTACTCTCAGGGAGCCCAGTTCTGTGGCAGCATTTGCTACCATGAACACTGACCCATATGTAACAGCCTCAGTGAGTTTCCCAACAATACCAGTGCCCCTCAGTCAGCGCATTCCTTATGGCTTTGTAAATAGAGTGCCCTCTAGACCCTCCCATGCCATGGTAGGCTGGCATTATGCAGAATATCCACTCTAATGTGCCCACCGCACTCAACCTTTTGATCCCTTCCTCCACCATGGTCCATGACAGTTCTAGCGTTTCTACTTCACTTACAATGGACGGTTGCTTTTCCCAAACTTTGGGAGGCAACTGAGCAGCTTAATAGCACCATCTCCTGGGATCTTCAATAGTTGTTACATTTTGTATCATGGGCTATTGGTCCCACATTGATAAACTCTGTTATCCAAATTTATTCAGTGCTCCTTGATCCACCACCCTCAAGATACAATACCAGATGTACTTTCCTGACGCCTGCTGGAATCTGTGATCGGGGTCCTGCAGCTCCTTTGGCGTATACTGGACCTCAACGTGATAGAGAACACAGCCTTCTTTGGAACTTTGCTGCTCTTATAATGAAGGCCTGGTCCTGTTCCTCAGCCTTTTCTGCTCTCCCGTTGCAGGCGATGAGTCTCTTTATATGCTGCCAAGGAGGGCCTCTGGTTTTCACACTTCAACTTACAGGCGATTAATCACCCTCAGCCTTTCATGTCTTCCTCCAATGCAGCAAGAGCCAGAAGAAACAGCCATCCAATTCTCAAGTCCTTATATTAATATAATTACTATTGCCTTTGAAACTCTCAAATTCCTCTCCAGTCTATTCTCTCCCATCAGTTTCCCATTCCAGTTCCCTGCTGCTGGGAGGTTTTTTGTTGTTGTTTTGGTTTGGTTTGGTTTGGTTTTCCCATTTCTTTAAGACAGTCTTGCTCTGTTGTCCAGGCTGGAGTACAGTGTCACCATCTCGGCTCACTGCAACCTCTGCTTCCCAAGCTCAAGTGATCCACCTCAGCCTCCCGAGTAGCTGGGACTACAGGTGTGTGCCACCATGTCTGGCTTTTTTTTTTTTTTTTTTGAGACAGTTTTGCTCTTGTTGCCCAGACTGGAGTGCAGTGGCGCAATCTTGGCTCACTGCAACCTCCGCCTTCCAGTTTCAACCAATTCTCCTGCCTCAGCCTCCCGAGTATCTGGGATTACAAGCACGCACCACCATACCCAGCTAATTTTTGTATTTTTAGTAGAGACGGGGTTTCACCATGTTGGCCAGTCTGGTCTGAAACTCCTGACCTTGTGATCCACTCATCTCAGCCTCCCAAAGTGCTGGGATTACAGGCATGAGCCACTGTGCCCGGTAATCTTTTTTGTTTTGTTTTTTGGTAGAGATAGAGTTTTGCTATGTTGCCCAGGCAGGTCTTGAACTCCTGAGCACAAGCAATCCATCCGCCTTGGCCTCCTGAAGTCCTGGGATTACAGGCATGAGCTACTGCACCTGGCCAAAGGTTTTAATAATCACACCACAACCTCTTGCCACGGGTTTGATCAGGTGTTTATTGTAAGCCAGCTGTTGGGTGAAACAGCTCCATAATCCTATAATATGTGTCTCATGAGAACTCCTGATACCAACTGTCATAAATTAGGTTCCCTGGGAAACAGACTCTGAGTCTGAGATTTACTCTGAGTCATGTGGGAATTTATTTGGGAGTGCTTTAGGATCAGGGTTGCCAGATAAAATATAGCATGCCCAGTTAAGTTTGCATTTCAGATAAACAAAGAGTGCAATATTTGGGACATGTTCATATTAAAAGTTATTCTTACTTATCTGAAATTCAAATTTCACTGGGCGTTTGGTGTTTATATTTGCCGAATCTGGCAACTTCTGTCTAACGAACACCACCTATGAGAAGTGAGGAAGGCAAGCTTGTGAAGGGGAGACGTTCAACTATGAAGCAGTTGGAGGAGAGACTTCAGCTGAGTCTATGGCGAAGTCAATAGGTTGGAGAGCCCTTCAAAGTTGCCCTGGGCCAGGCGCGGTGGCTCACACCTGCAATCCCAGCACTTCGGGAGGCTGAGGCGACTGCTCACCTGATGTCAGAAGTCCAAGACCAGCCTGGCCAAAGTGGCGAAACCCCGTCTCTACCAAAAATACAAAAATTAGCTGGGCGAGGTGGCGGGCGCCCGTAGTCCCAGCTACTCAGGAGGCTGAGGCAGGAGAATTACTTGAACCCAGGAAGCGGAGGTTGCAGTGAGTCGAGATCGCACCACTGCACTCCAGTATGGGCAACAAAGCAAGACTCCGTCTTGAAAAAAAAATTAAAATTAAAAAAAGTAATAATAAAGCTGCCCTGCCTTGAGGAAGTGGGCCTAGGACTTCATTTTCCCACATCAACAAGCCATTGGATGGAGGCTGCCTCTTATCAGGGAACATGATATTGCTTGAGATAACTCTCTTCTTAGAGAGGTATTCAGCTGAGGGCTTTCATCTGCCAACACCCCCAGCCCACTAGGGAATGACTGCCTCAGTGCCAATATGGGGAAATCCCGATCTGACCATTGCATCAGTACACCTACTGAACCGGAATCTGCCTTTAACAACATCTCCACGTGATGTTTGTGCACATTAAAGTTTCAGAAGCATTAGTTTAAGGCTGGTTCTCCAACTTCTGTGTGCATCAGAATCGCCTGGAGGGCTTAAGCCTCAGCTTTCTAGGCCCCACCACTGGAGTTACTGATTCTGTGGGTCTAAAGTCCAAGGATTTGCATTTTTTAAAAAATTCCCAGCCGGGCTTGGTGGCTCACGCTTTAATCCCAGCACTTTGGGAGGCCAAGGCAGATGGATCACTTGAGATCAGGAGTTCGAAACAGCCTGGCCAACATGGTGAAACCCCGTCTCTACTAAAAATACAAAAATTAGCCAGGTGTGGTAGTGCATGCCTGTAATCCCAGCTACTTGGGAGACTGAGGCAAGAGAATCGCTTGAACCTGGGAGGCAGAGGTTGCAGTGGGCCAAGATCGCACCATTGCACTCGAGCCTGGGCGACAAAACCAGGCTCCGTCTCAAAAAAAGAAAAAAAAAAAAAATCCCCGAGTGATACTGAGCTCCTGCTGGTTCACGGATTACACTTAAAGAATGACTGGCTCCAAATATACAGACATCTAATACCTTATAACCTGGAGGCAGGTGGCTACTGCAGCTGGTTCAGCTCCTCTACAATGCTGTCAAGGACACAGGCTTTCCCTTTATGCTCTGCCATCATTAGCATATTAGCCCTTGGTCTTCATGCTGGTCATTTCTGGTTTCAAGATGGCTGCCGTAGCTCCGGTTATCACATCCGTGGTCAAGGCATGAGGGACAGCGACAGGCGAGCACCAGCTGTAAATTATTTCTTTTCTGAAGAAACAAAAGTATTTTTGGAAGTCCCTCACTCCTGCAGATTCTTTTTTTAATTTCATAAATCCATATCGTTTTAATTATTTCAGAAGCATGTGTGATATATTCATGAAGTGAGTTAATTTAGAGAGGACAAGACCAACCCATGTCTTCACTAAAAATTTCACAAAAACCCCGAAAAATACCCTTCACAACTGCCACTCATTCCTAGAAAAGGAAAGGAAAGGAAATAAATCCAATCCCAAGTGAGGAATAACCAAATATGATTATTTATATATGTATTTATATATAAATACATATATTCAGTAAAGGTGCCCAGATCTGACTAACTTCTCCTTCAACTCTATTATATGAAAAACCAGGCCAGCACAGTGGCTCACACCTGTAATCCCAGCATTTTGGAAGGCCAAGGCGGGTCGATCACCTGAGGTCGGGAGTTTGAGACCAGCCTGGCCAACATGGTGAAACCCCACCTCTACAAACATACAAAAAATTAGCCGAGTATGGTGGCACATGCCTGTAATCCCAGCTACTTGGGAGACTGAGGCAGGAGAATTGCTTGAACCCAGGAGGCGGGGGTTGCACTGAGCCAAGATCGTGTCATTGCACTCCAGGTTGGGCGACAGAGTGAAACTCTGTCTCAAAAAAAAAAAAAAAAAAGAAAAAAGGAAAAAAAAAAAAAAAAAAAGAAAGAAAGAAAAGAAAAGAAAAAAAAGAAACCAAAAAAACACATCTCGATGGTTTCCTACAAGAATTTTTTTGCTTAGGGTTTTGTTTTCTGCTATTTTTTTTTCTTAAAGGAATGAGGTTTGTTTTTATATGTCACTGTCCAGAACGGAGTACATGACTACCCTCGTTGCAAGAGAGGCTGGGAAGATGAGGTCTGGTCTTCTAAACTTTATAGTAAGAGATGGCAAGTGAGCAGAGAGTTGAGAATGGCTGCTAAGTTAACCACAAACATTTCATCTTGAGCTGTGGAGGTAACCAATACCAGAAAACTTTAAAAAAGAAGTTGGTTGTGGGGAGTGGGACTGTATGTGGAGAGTGGAGGGTTGGGACACAGGTTTTTCATAGCAAGATCTTCTATACAATTTGGTTTATTACCATGTTCATTATAAAACCCACCACTCCACTCTTTCTCGTACTTCACCCTAGCAAAGCTTGTTGGCTCAACATTCAAAAGATTTCTAGGGCTGGTTGCAGTGGCTCACACCTATAATCCCAGCAGTTTGGGAGGCCAAGGCAGGTGGATGAAATCAGGAGTTTGAGACTAGCCTGGCCAACTGGTGAAACCCCATCTCTACTAAAAATACAAAAATTAGCCAGGTGCGATGGCACACACCTGTAATCCCAGCTACTTGTGAGGCTGAGGCAGGAGAATGGCTTGAACCCAGGAAGTGGAGGTTGCAGTGAGCCAAGATTGCACCACTGCACTCCAGCCTGGGTGGCTGAGTGAGACTCTCATCTCAAAAAAAAAAAATTCTAGAATTTATAACGTAGTGTCATCTCCACTACCACTATCAACACGCCTTCTGCCCTTGGTCTGCAAGAATTCATAATCAACAGAGTAGTCAGTGCTCCTTTAAAAAAATCTCTCTTCTGGGCAAGACTTGGTAGTTCATGCCTATATTCCCAGCATTTTGGGACTCTGAGGAAGGAGAATCACTGGAGGCCAGAAGTTCAAGATCAGCCCGGGCGACATAGCAAGACCTCCCCCCGGCCCCACACCACCACCACCACCCTGCATGTGTACAAAAAATAAAAAAAATTTAGCTGAGTGTGGTGGCATGCACTTTAGTCCCGGCTACTCAGGAGTCTGAGGCTGGAGGATTGCTTAAGACCAGGAGTTCAAGGCTCTGCAGTGAACTATGATCACAGCACTGCACTCCAGCCTGGACAACAGAGACCCTGTCTCAAAAAATAAAAAAACAAACAAAAGCCCCTTCTGTGCTCAAAACCCTCCAATCGCTTCCCCCTCTCACTTAAAGTTAAAATAAAAATCTTGGCAGTGGCCTGCAAGTCCTCCCACATGACCTTCTCACCTCAGTTTCGTTTCTTTTCTTTCTTTCTTTCTTTTTTTTTTTTTTTTTTCTGAGGCAGAGTTTCACTCCTGTTGCCCAGGCTGGAGTGCAATGGCATGATCTCGGCTCACCGCAACCTCCGCCTCCCAGGTTCAAGTGATTCTCCTACCTCAGCCTCCCAAGCAGCTGGGGTTACAGGCATGCGCCACCATGCCCAACTAATTTGTTGTATTTTTAGAAGAGATGGGGTTTCTCCATGTTGGTCAGGCTGGTCTTGAACCCCCCACCTCAGGTAATCCGCCTGCCTCGGCCTCCCAAAGTGCTGGGATTATAGGCGTGAGCCACTACACCCAGCCCTTACCTCATTTTCTCCCCCTGTCCATTACACTTCAGCCACCCTGGCCACTTGAATATTCCTCAGACACACGATCACGTTCCCACCTCAGAGTCTTATTTGCTATTCCCTCTGCTGAGAACATCTCCCCCGGATCCTGGAGCATTCTTATCCAGTCTCCTCCAAATATCCATCCCCGTGGCTCATCCCTCACCTCCCTCCTGTTTTTACTCAAACAACATCTTCTCAATGAAGCCTTCCTGGACTACTCTTGCCCACTCTATTTAACGGCACAACATGTCCCCCACCCCCTGCTTTATTTTCATTCTAAGCACATGCCACCATCTCAAGCACTGTGTATGCAGATCTCTGTTTATGATCTGCCTCCGTCTCTAGAATGCAGGCTCATGAGCACAGGGGTTTTCGTCTGTTTTGCGCACTGCTGTATCCCCAGGCCCTAAAACAGAGCCAGGTACATAAGAAACCCTCACTGAATATGGGAGGAAATGCAAAACCTCAAAAGAATTATTAGAATTTTTTTCTTTCTTTCTTTTTTTTTTTTTTTTAGAGACGGCATCTCACTCTGTCACCTAGGTGTTGGGGTCCAGTGACACGATCATTGATCATAAATCACTGCAGCCTCAAACTCCTGGGCTCAAGGGTTCCTCCTGCCTCAGCCTCCCAAGTAGCTAAAACTACAGGCACACGCCACCATGCTCAGCTCATTTTTTTTTTCTTTTCTTTCTTTTCGTTTTTTTTTTTTTTTTTTTTTTTTGAGACAGAGTTTCACCCTTGTCACCCAGGCTGGAGTGCAACGGTGCCATCTCAGCTCACCACAACCTCCGCCTCCTGGGTTCAAGCAATTCTCCTGCCTCAGCCTCCTGAGTAGCTGAGATTACCAGTGCCTGCAACCTCACCCAGCTAATTTCGTATTTTTAGTAGAGATGGGGTTTCTCCATGTTGGTCGGGCTGGTCTCGAACTCCTGACCTCAGGTGATCTGCCCACCTCGGCCTCCCAAAGTGCTAGGATTACAGGCGTGAGCCACCGTGCCTAGCATTTTTTTTTTATTTTTCATAGAGATGGGGTTGTCACTACGTTGCCCAGGCTGGTCCTGTACTCTTGGGCTCAAGCGATCCTCCTGCCTCGGCCTCCCCAAGTCGGCCTCCCAAAGTGCTGGGATTATAGGTGTGAGCCACTGCACCCCATCACAGATTTCTTTTTAAAGGCAAACATAGTATTAAAGTTCTTCAGAGATGCAGAACCAAAGTAATGCAGAACCAATAGGTTATGTAAACAACTGCATGTATACACCTGCATTCTACTGGTTCTGCATCTCTGAAGAAGAGATGAGAGAGAGAGAGATTTATTTTAAGGAAACAGTTCACATGATACTGGGGGCTGGTAAGACTGAAATATATAGGGCAAACAGCAGGCTGCAATTTCAGCGAAGAATTGGTATTGCATTGCAGTCTTGAGTCCAAATTCCTCGGGGCAGCAGGCTGGAAACCAGGTAGGGCTTCCATGTTGCAGTCCTGAGGAGAATTCTTCTTCAGGAAACCTCAGTGTTTACTCTTAATGCCTTCACCTGCTTAGATGAACTCCACTCACATTACAGAGGGCAACCTGCTGTCCTCCAGGCCCACTAATTGTAACTGTTACTCACACATGAAAAACACCTTCACAACAACGTCTAGGCTGGCATTTGACCAATCAACTGGGTACCGTAGTCTAGCTGGGTTCCAGGTTGACACATACAATTAACCCTCACAGCATATAAAAGAAAAAGAAAGAGAGCTACACAACTCCTTTTCTGTTTTTTGGGGGTTTTTTTGTTTTTGTTTTCTTTTGAGATGGAGTCACGCTCTGTTGCCTAGGCTGGAGTGCAGTGGTGTGATCTTGGCTCACGATCTTGGCTCATGGCAACTTCCGCCTCCTAGGTTCAAGTGATTCTCCTGCCTCAGTCTCCTGAATAGCTGGGATTACAGGTACCCACCACCACGCCGGGCTAATTTTTTGTGTTTTTAATAGAGACAGGGTTTCACCATGTTGCCCAGACTGGTCTCAAACTCCCGACCTTAGGCAATCCACCTGCCTCGGCCTCCTAGAGTGCTGGGATTACAGGCATGATCCACCATGCCTGGCTAACTTTTGTGTTAAAAACACAAAAACTGCTAAAAGTAGCAACAGGGTTTCGCCATGTTGGCCAGGCTGGTCTCTAACTCCTGACCTGAAATGAACCACCTGTCTTGGCCTCCCAAAGTGCTAGGATTACAAGTGTGAGCCACTGCGCCCGGCCCACAATCCCTATTCTTGAGGGGTGATGGGAAAGACAGTAGGAAATACAGACGAATGTAACAAATGCCACATTACAGAAGCACAAGGAAAGTTCTGTGGAAGGGTAGAGTTTTGGCAGAGAGCCAGCTGGGAAGACTTCATAAGGAAGTGGGTCTTTGAGTTGAGTCTTGCAGGATACATGGAATTTCGATAGGAGGAAAGGGCATTTTTCAGACTACTGAAACCTAGAGCCTGAAAATGCTCGGCACATTTGGTAAATGGCCAAAAGTCTTCAGGAAGCAAACTCTTGCTGCCGTAGCATCTGCTTCCTGTATCTCCAATTCAATGCTAACATTATGCTGCCTTAATTTGCTCATTATATTTATTTTTCCATGTATAAGTCTTGATTTTCCATCCTTAAGAACAGGCATATTATACTTCTTTTTTATCCCTAATAGTTCCCAGCTCATAGAAAATACTTAAAATTGTATCTAACTAAAGTACGTGGCTAAGGTGAACTTGCCTGTCCAAGGTCCTGTCTTCTGATATAATTTTTCTTTGCACAACTGCTCTTCTTCTGGATAAGTCTTTGTAGTTTAAGTCTACTTGAGCCCTACCGTGGGATCAGGAGTGGGTGCATGATACAGCTTTATCCAGTCGCTCTTAGAAATAGGGGGAGGCTCTGCTATATAGTCTAGGCTCTTTCTATGGCAAGCAGTAGCAACCAATTCACACAGACTTAAGAAATAAAGGGGATTACTGCACGAAGAAATAGAAATGACACAAACAAATGGAAAAACACTCCATGCTTACGGATAAGAATAATCAATTTGTGAAAATGGCCATACTGCCCAAGCAATTTATAGATTCAATGCTATTCCCAAACTACCATTGACATTCTTCACAGAATTAGAAAAAAACTATTTTAAAATTCATATGGAACCAAAACAGAGCCTGAATAGCCAAGACAATCCTAAGCAAAAAGAACAAAACTGGAGGCATCACACTACTTGGCTTCAAATTATATTACAAGGCTACAGTAACCAAAACAGCATGGTACTGGTACAAGAACAGACACATAGACCAATAGAACAGAACAGAGAACCCAGAATTGAGATGGAGTGTCACTCAGTCACCCAGGCTGGAGTGCAGTGGTGCAATCTTGGCTTACTGCAACCTCCGCCTCCCAGGTTCAAGTTATTCTCCTGCCTCAGCCTCCCGAGTACCTGGGACTACAGGCAC
Source organism: Macaca thibetana thibetana (assembly GCF_024542745.1). Taxonomy (NCBI): domain Eukaryota; kingdom Metazoa; phylum Chordata; class Mammalia; order Primates; family Cercopithecidae; genus Macaca; species Macaca thibetana. The sequence goes on from NC_065593.1 coordinate 35,062,567, forward strand.
GTGCCACTATGCCCAGCTAAATTTTTGTATTTTTAGTAGAGATGGGCTTTCACCGTGTTAGCTGGGATGGTCTCGATCTCCTGACCTCGTAATCCACCCCCTCGGCTTCCCAAAGTGCTGGGATTACAGGCATGAGCCACTATGCCCAGCCAACCATCTGATTTTTGACAAACCTGACCAAAACAAGCAATGAGGAAAGGATTCTCTAATTAATAAGTGGTGCTGGGAGAACTGGCTAGCCATATACAAAAATTGAAACAGGAACCCTTCCTTATACCATATACAAAAATCAACTCAAGATGTATTAGGCGGGGCATGATGACTGTAATCCCAGCACTTTGGGAGGCTGAGGCAGGTGGATCATTTGAGGTCAGGAGTTTTAGACCAGCCTGGCCAACACGGTAAAACCCTGTCTCTACTAAGAATATAAAAATTAACTGGGTGTGGTGGCAGGTACCTGTAATCCCAGCTACTCGGGAGGCTAAAGCAGGAGAATCGCTTGAGCCTGGGAGGTAGAGATTGCACCACTGCACTCCAATCTGGGTGACAGGGTGAGACCCTGTCTCAAAATATACATATATATATGTATATAGACTTAAATGTTAAATCCCAAACTATAAATACTCTAGAAGAGGGCCAGGTGCAATGGCTCATGCCTGTAATCTCAGCACTTTAGAAGGCCAAAACGGGCAGATTACCTGAGGTCAGGAGTTCTAGACCAGCCTGGCCAACATGGTGAAACTCTGCCTCTACTAAAAATACAAAATTAGCTGAGTGTAGTGGCGTGTTCCTGTAATCTCAGCTACTCAGGAGGCTGAGGCAGGAGAAGTGCTTGAAACCGGGAGGTGGAGGTTGCAGTAAGCCAAGATGGCGCCATTGCACTCAAGCCTGGGCGACAAGAGTGAAAATCTGTCTCAAAAACAAACAAAAAAACCCTAGAAGAAAATCTAGGCAATACTGCTCAGGACATAGGCACAAGCAAAGATTTCATGATGAAGACACCAAAGGCAATTGCAACAAAAGCAAAAATTGACAGATGGGATCTAATTAAAGAGCTTCCGCACAGCAAAAGAAACTATCATCAGAGTGAACAGACAACCTACAGAATGGGAGAAGATTTTTGCAATCTATTCTTCTGACAAAGGTCTAACATCAAGCATCTATAAGGTACTTACACAAATTTACAAGAAAAAAGCAAACAACCCCATTAAAAAGTGGGCAAAGGAAATGAACAGACACTTCTCAAAAGAAGATATACATGCGGCCAACAAACATGAGAAAGAGCTCAACATCACTGGTCATTAGAGAAATGCAAATCAAAACCATGATGAGACACCACTCACACCCGTCAGAATGGCTATTATTTGTTTGGCTGCATGTTTGTTTTTTTGAGACAGAGTTTTGCTGTTATTGTCCAGGCTGGAGTGCAATGGCGTGATCTCGGCTCACTGCAACCTCTGCCTCCTGGGTTCAAGTGATTCTCCTGCCTCAGCCTCCTAAGTACCTGGGATTACAGGCATGAGCCACCATGCCCAGCTAAGTTTGTATTTCTAGCAGAGATGAGGTTTCTCCATGTTGGTCAGGCTGGCCTCGAACTCCCCACCTCAGACGATCCACCTGCCTCAGATGATCTGCCTGCCTTAGCTTCCCAAAGTGCTGGGATTACAGGCGTGAGCCTCCGCACCCGGCTGCAAAATGGCTATTATTAAAAAGTCAAAAAATAATGGATGATGGTGAGGTTGTGGAAAAAGAGGAACACTTGTACACTGTTGCTGGGAGTATAAATTAGTTCAACCATTGTGGAAGACAGTGTGGTGATTCCTCAAAACCCTAGAGGCAGAAATACCATTTGACCCAGCAATTTCATTCCTGGGTATATATCCAAAGGAATATAAATCATTCTATTTCAAAGACACATGCATGTGTATGTTCATTGCAGCACTATTCACAATAGCAAAGACATGGAATCAACCCAAATGCCCATCAGTGAAGGACTGGATAAAGAAAATGTGGTGGCCAGATGTGGTGGCTCATGCCTGTAATACCAGCACTTTGGGAGGCCAAGGTGGGTGGATCACCTGAGGTCCGGAGTTCGAAATCAGCCTGACCAACATGGAGAAACCCCATCTCTACTAAAATTACAAAATTAGCTGGGTATGGTGGCATATGCCTGTAATCCCAGCTACTCAGGAGGCTGAGGCAGGAGAATCGCTTGAACCTGGGAGGTGGAGGTTGCGGTGAGCCGAGATCATGCCAGGCAACTCCATCCAGCCTGGGCAACAAGAGTAAAACTCCATCTCAAAAAAAAAAAAAAAAAAAAGGTGGCTACATACACACCATGGAATACTATGCAGCCATAAAAAGGAATGAGATCATGTCCTTTGCAGGGACATGGATGGAGCTGGAAACTATTATCCTCAACAAAATAATGCAGGGACAGAAACCCAAACACCACATGTTCTCACTTATAAGTGGGAGCTGAACGATGAGAACACATATGGACCCACTGGGGGAACAACACACACTGGGACCTGTTGGAGGGTGGAGGGTGGGAGGAGGGAGAGCATCAGGAAGAATAGTTAATGGATGCTGGGCTTAACACCTAGGTGATGGGATGATCTGTGCGGTTAACCACCATGGCACACATTTCCCTATGTAACAAACCTGCACATCCTACACATGTACCCCTGAACTTCAAATAAAAGTTGGAAAAAAAGAAAGGGGATTTGTGGGCTCATGCAATGGCGGAGGATGCACAAAATTGTTGGGTTCCTTCACACACACACACACACACACACACACACGGTGAGGCACCTCTAGTCTAATACATGTCAGTTTCCAACCCAGAGAAAAGACAAAAGACAGAATTTCTCTTTCCTCACTGCTGGGAAAGACTCTGATTGGCCTGCATTGGTCATATGTCCCTGCCTCCCACCAATCATTCAGGCCAAAGTGGTAGGGCGTTATGATTGGCAATGCTGGGAATATATGTCCAATGTGATGGAGGTCCTGGGATTGGTGTCCACCCCAGAATCACATGGCTGGAGTGGAGAGGAAAAGAGGTGGAAGTGGATACTGGAGATAGTGGAAGGGATGCCAGGCAGACAAAACAAATGTCTGTTACGAGTGCCAGGGAAGGGACTTAAGGAGTTGAGAGCAGAGAGACAGAGTTCACTTCGAGGGTGCTCTGTGAGCAATTCCTGGAAGAGGGACTTTGGACCTGAACATTACAAGATAGGATTTTAGGGCCAGGAGCGCTGGTTCATGCCTGGAATCCCAGCTACTTGGGAGGCTGAGGCAGGGAGATTACTTGAGCCTAGGGGTTCGAGGCTGCAGCGAGCTATGATCACACTACTGCACTCCAGCCTGGGTGACAGAAAGAGATCCTGTCTCAAAAAATAAATAGATAAATAAAGGATTTTTAGGAGGTAGAGGTGGTGAGGAGGCTTAAGTGAAGGAAGTGCCTTGGAAAAGGCATTGCAAGAAAGCGAAAGGCTGGTTTCGGATGTGTTTCCATTTGGTGGTTTCCCTCGGGTTCATACAGGAAGTAAAGGATAGTGAGGTTCAACCCTGAGCCTAAACAGCACTCAGCTCAGGATTCTAAAGAGTTGGGGCCTGCCAGAAATCGATTTATATGAATGGCTGAGCAGCCTCCAGAGACAGAATGACACAAATTCTAATAATCATGTCTTGGGCGGTTAGGAGAGAAGGGATTTGAGTATTCTATAATTAACTGTCTATTTTAACTAGATTTTTGAAAAAGAAAGATTTGGAAAAGGAAGACACGTACTGTAACAACTCAAAGAGATACTCGATGAAATGCCCTTTTCCCTCCATCCCATGCCCCTCATGAGGCAGGGGCTGATTTTGAGGACATCCTTGTGGCCACTGCTCACATTAGACCTTCCAGCCTAGCCCATGGACCTGCATTTCAGTGCCAGGGAGAGAGAGAAGGTCCAGCGTAAACAGTGAAAGTTCTGTCCTCACTAACATCTCTGAGGGCATAGGGAGAGACATGGTGGTGGTAGGAACGGCATAGGCGGCCTGGTGTCAGAGTGTAGTTCAAAGGGTGACAGTGTATTCTGCCCACCTGGGTAAGGACCCTGCAGGTCTGTGACGCTAGGAGGGCTCCAGAGGACAGAGTGAAGCTTTGATCGTCAAAGCTTCTAGCTCAGGAGTGGCTTGAATGGGGCAGGTCCAGGCCTGAGGCTCTGGTGACACCAGGCACCAATAACTTGAAAGCCATGGGAGCAACACCACTTGGGGGAAGCAAGGAGGCACGGCCTCTGCGGAAGTCCTCATCCTCAGCGGTGCGTGGTGGCACCAGGAGGGGTCCTCATGTGTGGAGGTGAGCAGCATGGCTTCTGGATTAGCCTTCCTGGGCTTTATCTTGGCATGACCACCTACTTACTAGTCCCTAATGGTGGCTTCTCCATGGGGTGTTTTGAGGATTTGCTCAGGTAACGCAGGTGCACGACTGAACCCAGTGTCTTGCTAGTTCTCTTTAGCGTTATTATTCTTATTAAGGAGCTCGACAGGATGTGGAGGCCTCAGCAGAAGACTTCTGCGAAGGATAATGGAGCAGAAGGGAAGGGGAAGGAGCCTCAGAAATAACAGGGGTCTTTGCAGCAGTGGAGGTGGGGCTGAGCTAGAAGAATGTTGCCTATTTCTGTGAGAGTGAATCCGTCATTTTTGTTTTTTTGTTTTTTGAGACAGGGTCTTGCTCTGTCGCCCAGGATGGAGTGCAGTGGCACGATCTTGACTCACCTGCCACCTCTGCCTCCTGGGATCACGCGATCCTCCCAGCTCACCCTCCCAAATAGCTGGGGTTACAGACATGCACCACCATGCCCAGATAATTTTCTTGTAGAGGTGAGGCCTCACTATATTTCTGAGGCTGGTCTTGAACTCCTAGGCTCAAGCAATCCTCCTGCCTCAGCCTCCCAAAGTGCTGGGATTACAGGTGTGAGACACCACATCCGGCCAAATCCACTGTTTTTACCCTCAGGGTTCCAAGGCCTCAGGAGACATGAGTTATTCAGGCCAGACAGGGAATGAAGCTAGAATTCACAGTGGATTTTCAATACTTCACTAAGAAGCTTGGATTTCATTCAAGAGGTTGTGAAGAACAATTGAAGAGAATTGTATTAGCATTAATCTGAAGGTCTGTGCAAAGAAGTCAGAAAAAGGGAAGCTCCCAGAAAGGGAGACCAATTAAAAGATGATTACCATAGAGTGTGGGAGAAAGCATAAGGAGCTGAAATAGGACAGTAGCATCGAGAATGGAAACGAAGGGACAGATGTGAAGGAGACACTTGGCGACAGAACGATCCCAGGATATATAAAGCATCTGCTTGCCCAAGTCTTCCATGTGTTCCAGTCCAGATCCTAGAGCTTTAGAAACTATGCAAACTAGCACCTTGCCATATGCAATCCAACAAGCTCTTAGATTTTTAGTTGTTCGAATTTACTGTTTTAAACAACTACATGATTTTTCCCAAGTAAAGTTCGAATTACTTTATTGAACACTACATTAAATAATGATTTTCTAGCACAAATATCTTAGTTGATTTTCTATTTCCAGATCATTTTACATTTGTAGATTTTAAACTATTTTACCATCTGCTGACCCATTATACATCAAATAATTTTTTTTTTTTTGAGACAAAGTTTCACTCTTGTTGCCCAGGCTGGAGTGCAATGGCACGATCTCAGCTCACTGCAACCTCCGTCTCCTGGGTTCAAATGATTCTCCCACCTCGGCTTCCTGAGTAGCTGGGATTACAGGCATGTACCACCACGCCCAGCTAATTTTGAATTTTTAGTAGAGACAAGGTTTCAGCATGTTGGCCAGGCTGGTCTCGAACTCCTGACCTCAGGTGATCCGCCCGCCTCAGCCTCCCAAAGTGCTGGGATTACAGTTGTGTGTGCCACCACGCCCAGCCTCAAATAACTAATATAGTATATAATAAATGGCAAATATGATACTTAACAAAATGTCATGCTTTCTGTACTGTTGCTAACAATGTCCATTTCTCACATCGGTGCTTTATTTTCCTTTCATATTGATTTAAAATATTTATTCTTACCAGGTGCAGTGGCTCACACCTGCAATCCTAGCACTTTGAGAGGCTGAAGTGGGAGGATTGCCTGACCTCAGGATCTCAAGACCAGTCTGGGAAACATAGAGAGACTTCGTCTGTACTAAAATTTTTTTTTAAATTAGCCAAGCATGGTGGTGCTGTGCCTGTAGTCTCTGCTACATGGGAGGCTGAGACAAAAGGATTGATTGAGTCTGGGAAGTTGAGGCTGCAGTGAGCCATTATCACACCACTGCGCTCCAGCCTGGGCAACAGAGGAAGACCTTGTCTCAAAAAAGAAACAACAACAACAACAACAAAAGAGTATCCTCTACATGAAAAGAAGAAAAAGAAAAGAAAAAAAAATCAGGAGAAAAAGAAATATGACAAATAAATCTATTAACAAATTATAACCAGATCACTAGGATTTAAGACAAATATACTAACATTAATGACTTGTTAATGGATTTGAATTGAACATTCTTAGGTAATTTGCTAACCAGACACATTTCTCAGCCACCTTGACTGGTCCATGGAGATAACATACACAGTGGACAGGTGACAGGTGACCCACCAGTAGTTCCCCACTAGCATTAGCAGCCTAGCAGCACAAGGCAATTCATTTCCCAATAAGCCCTTTCTCTGGTGCCATAAAATAGCATCATCCTTTTTTATTTTTTTAGACTGAGTTTCTCTCTTATTGCCCAGGCTGGAGTAAAATGGCACAATCTCAGCTCACTGCAACCTCTGCCTCTCGGGTTCAAGCAATTCTGCCTCAGCCTCCTGAGTAGCTGGGATTACAGGCATGCACCACCACACCCGGCTAATTTTGTATTTTTAGTAGAGACGGGGTTTCTCCATGATGGTCAGGATGGTCCCGAACTCCCGACCTCACGGGATCCACCTGCCTCGGCCTCCCGAAGTGCTGGGATTACAAGTGTGAAGTGGGTGGATCACCTGAGGTCAGAAGTTCGAGACCAGCCTGGCCAACATGGTGAAACCCTGTCTCAACTAAAAATACAAAAATTAGCCAGGCATGGTAGTAGGCGTCTGTAATCCCAGCTATTCAGGAGGCTGATGCAGGAGAATTGCTTGAATCCAGGAGGCAGAGGTTGCAGTGATCCAAGATTGTGCCATTGCATTCCAGCCTGGGCAACAAGAGCAAAACTCCATCTGAAAAAAAAAAAAATTAGCTGGGCGTGATGGTGCACACTTATGATTCCAGGTACTAGGGAGGCTGAGGTGGGAGTATGGCTTGAACCCAGTAGGAGGAGGTTGCAGTGAGCTGAGACTGTACCACCGCACTCCAGCCTGGGCAGCAGAGTGATACTCCATCTCAAAAAAAAAAAGTATTTAGTATGGTATATTTGCATTAAAAAAAAGAGAGGGAGATAATTTTTTTTTAAAGAGATAGAGTCTCACTTTGTTGCCCAGGCTGGAATGCAGTGGCGTGATCATAGCTCACTGCAGCCTTGAATTCCTGGCTCAAATAATCTTCCCACTTCAGTCCCTCCAGTATCTGGGACTGCAGGCACAAGCCACCACACCTGTCTAATTTTTTAAAAATGTCTTGTAGAGACAAGGTCTCACTAGTTGCCTAGGCTGGTCTTGAACTCCTCGCCTCAAGTGATCCTCCCGCTTTAGCCTCCCAAAGTGCTAGGATTACAAGCATGAACCGCCACACCAGGCCAAAGGAGACTATTTAATTTAATTTATTTTATTATTATTATTATTATTGTTATTATTATTATTATTATTTTCTTGAGACAGAGTCTTGCTCTGTTGCCAGGCTGGAGTGCAGTGGCACGATCTTGGCTTGCTGCAGCCTCCTATTCAAATTCGACATATTCAAATTCGACATCAATTTTTATAGAGACAACATTTGCCACAATTGATGTCACAAGTGAAATAAATATTGCTTGTGGTGGATAATCTGACAATACTTAACATAGTCAATTAAAGAAATATCAGTTTGTTACTAGCTTTGTAGCTTCTTGATCTTCAGTGTGAAAAGCCTGTATAAAAGATCACTCTGTTAAAATGGAACCAGTGGTCACAGCAGCTACAATTGCATAATAGAACATAAAATACAAACAAATACCAGCTCTTCAGGGAGGAACCATAGGGCTAATTTCCACATTCTTTACATTTCTTTGTTAGCATAATAGACAAATATTTAAACAATTATTGCTCTAACAGGGCACATGATTTTTCATTAGAAATGGTTGCAAAATGGCTAGGTGCGGTGGCTCACGCCTGTAATCCCAGCACTTTGGGAGGCCGAGGTGGGCGGATCACAAGGTCAGGAGTTGGAGACCAGCCTGGCCAATATGGTGAAACTCTGTCTCTACTAAAAATACAAAAATTAGCCGGACATGGTGGCAGGCACCTGTAGTCCCAGCTACTCGGGAGGCTGAGGCAGGAGAATGGCATGAACCTGGGAGGCAGAGGTTGCAGTGAGCCGAGATCACGCCACTGCACTGTAGCCTGGGCGACAGAGCAAGACTCCGTCTCAAAAAAAAAAAGAAAGAAAGAAAGAAAAAAGAAATGGTTGCAAAACTTCATGTTTAACTATTAAGTCAGATTTGATTGAGTAAGAGGAAAGAAAGGGAGAGGGAAGAAGAAAGTTGTGTTTCTATCTGTGAAGTATTTTAAGGAAAATACTAGAGCTACAAAACTAGATGTTTTACTTGGTGTGACTGTGAATGGTTTCTTAATTTTGAGCAACAGTACGTCTCATTTGCAAATTATTGGCATCTCAGCTAGTATTACTAATTTGGGACACATTTAAAAAACAAGTATTAAGAGTCATTTTCCAGAAATTGTCAGGTAACTGCAACAGAACAGTAATGAGACTGAACTGATGACAAAAAATGCTCATTTTCAACAACTGCGCTTTGGGCCCATCTGATCGTCTTCCTGTTAATGACAAATGGCTTACTTTTTTTTTTTTTTCCAAATAAATTAAGGGATTGAATTCTTTGTAATTGTTTTTTTCTGAAATGCAATAAAAAATGTCGTGTTAAAATACAGGATTGCCAAGATTGATACTGGTTTTTGAAAAGATAGTAATAACATTTTAGTTGCTAAGATTTCTTTTTATATATATAAAATACTCCTGCTATTCTTAAGAAGTATTTTAAAGATCCAAAGACAGAATTTTGATTGTAGCTTTTATACAATGTTGCCATTATTTTCCATGATTCTATTGCCAGAAAGGAAGGTATAGCATATGAGTACTATAAGCAGCCTGTGAATATCTTTGCTTGCAACAGAATTTAGAAGTAATGATAAATGTGTGCCATTTAAAGGGTATTGTGAAAGAAAATTGCAATGTTTTAAGGCAAAATGGGCCCACTGAAATAAGAAAGCTTTAAGTTAAATAGGAAAATAAATCATGATAGCCTCTCTTAATTTGCCATGATTCAGTATGGATAAGGAGAAGTTAAATGTAGTAGACATACGTTGTGTTTTTCTGGCTGTCCAGCATCCTCCGCTTCCCCTTCCTATTGCAGCTCAATCTTCCCTTGGAAGGAATTTCCTGTTGTATGTTTTGTTAATGCATGGGCTATCCCTGGAACACACCTCCCAATGCTCATGCCCAATACAGAAGCAGAGGGCTAGGTCCTTCCTCCAGCTGCCCTTTGGTGCCCCTGGGGAGGAGACACATGACCCATTTTGAGCAGTAAAGTGCTCCCTACCAGGATTTTGCATCTTGAGTGAGGGAACCAGACTGGGGCCATCTGGGAGTCAGACTGCTCCCAGCGGCAGGAGCATGGTACTGAGGCTGGGCAGTCTCTGCTGCCTCACCTCCATGGCACTCCTGTATCCAACTGTATTCAAAGCCCTCTAGCCTCTGTCATTTTGGTGAGTCTCTGATGCCTACCTGTGTTATTGAGACATGGGTTTTGTTGCTCGTAACAGAAACCAAAAATAATGGATACTTAAGGCACAAGTTTATTTCTCTTTCACATAAAAGTTTGAACATAGACATTTTAGGATGCTATGGTCGATCTGGAACCCTGAATACTCTGTCTGCTTTGCCATCCCCAAGGTATGGACTTCCTCACGGTCCAAGATGGAGCTTCAGCCATCACATAAGTAATGGGAAAAAGGAAGAGGTACCCTTCAAGGATAAATTTAGGCTGGGTGCAGTGGCTGTTGCCTATAATCTCAGCACTTTGGGAAACCGAGGTGGGCGGATTACTTGAGCTCAGGAGTTCAAGATCAACCTGGACAACATGGTGAAACCCCATCTCTACTAAAAATACAAAAATTAGCCAGGTGTGGGGGCACACACCTGTAATCCCAACTACTTGGAAGGCTAAAGCAGGAGAATCACTTGAACCCGAGAGGCAGAGGTTGCAGTAAGCCAAGATCACACCACTGCACTCCAGCCTGGGCAACAGAATGAGACTCTATCTCAAAAAAAAAAAAAAAAAAAAAAAGCCAGGCATGGTGGCATGCATTTGTAGTCCCAGCTACTCAGGAAGCTGAGGTGTGAGGATTGCTTGAGCAGACCCAGGGTGGGGCAGAGGTTGCAGTGAGCCGAGACTGTGCCTCTGCACTCCAGCCTAGGTGATGGAGTGAGACCCTGTCTCAAAAAAAAAAAAAAAAAGGGTAAGTGTAGGAAGTTGCACACATTACTTCTGTTTATATCCCACTGGCCAGAACTTAGTCACATGGCTAGACCTAGCTGCAAGGGAGGCTGGGGAAAGTGGTCTTATGGGCCAAGGGTTCTTACTGGAACCTTTCTACTCTTTCCTGAGTAAAAAGGAAAGAATAGAAATTAAATAACAACTAGCACTCTCTCACAGACCTTTCATAAATACTTCTTAAGACCGCCAGAGATGGCTTGTTACTTCCAACCAAGAATCATGTCTGATTCAGTGAGAACACCCTAAATAGAATGACTCTTAGAGAGGCAGTATAATGGAGCAGTCTCTGGGATCACAATGCACCCCAAGGTGTAAATCAGAAACTGGGTGTGGTGGCTCACACCTGTAATCCCAACATTTTTGGAGGCCAAGGCAGGGGAATCCCTTGAGCCCAGGAGTTCAAGGCTGCAGTGAACTATGATCACACCACTGCACTCACTCCAGCCTGGATGACACAGCAAGACCTGGTCTCAAACAAAAAAAAAAGAAAGAAAGAAAGAAAAGAAATGAAACTGGAACTCATCTTTATCTTTTTATTTTTCCTTCCATGTTCAGTCAACCACCCAATCCTCTTTATTCTATCCATTGATAATTCACATTTCCACCCCTTTCACTTCATTGTCTTAAATCAAGCCTTTGCCATTTATTCCTTCCCACCCCACAATCCCTCCCATTGTGTTACTCACCTGTAGAAAGTTCTTCCTAAAATCTAAATCTGCACAATGCTTCTTTAGTTTCCCTTCATAATGCTTCAATTAATTCTTAAGGATTTGTTCCAAACATTCGTGTGAAATTCAAGGCCCTTCACTATGTGGCCCTTTTAGTCTCATCTCTTGACATTCCCATTGCCCATACTTATGTGCCTGGCACCTTGCATATTTCCCCATCTCTCTGACAGGACTACTTTGATGAGAGCCCATCCTTGCTAACCTGAAATATTCAGGTTTTTTGGCACTACAAGTGGTTCAGTGTGGCAGGTAAGAAGAATGTGGGGTAGCATGATGTCCAGACAGATAAGAGATTAGACTGTCCCCCTTTTAAAGGGTACTTTATTTATTTATTTATTTATTTATTTATTATATTATTTATATATTTTTTGAGACAGAATCTCGCTGTCACCCAGGCTGGAGTGCAGTGACACAATCTCGGCTCACTGCAACCTCCACCTTCCAGGTTCAAGCGATTCTCCTGCCTCAGCCTGCCAAGTAGCTGGGATCACAGGCGCCCACCACCACGCCTGGCTAATTTTTGTATTTTTGGTAGAGATGGAGTTTGACCACATTGGCCAGGCTGGTCTCGAACTCCTGGCCTCAAGTGATTTTCCCCCATTGGCCTACCAAAGTGTTAGGATTTCAGGTGTGAGCCATCGAGCCCAGTCTTTTAAAGGGCATTTTATGAATGAGAGCTGCACAGTGACAAGAGTATTATTCATGCTTATTTCTACACTGAGTCCTAAATACTGTGCCAGATACCAACAACAATTAAACACCAATAAAACAACAGGTCACTCAAAATCATGGAGACAACCGTGGATTATCTTACGTACATTTGCTCTGGTCTACGTACATTTCAACATTCTCTTTTTTTTCCAACTTTTATTTTGAATACCAGCGGAACACGTGTAGGTTTGTTACCTTGGCATATTGTGTGATGCTGAGGTGTGCGGTATGATTGATCCCGTCACCCAGATAATGAACATAGTATCGAATAGGTAGTTTTCCGGCTCCTGCCCTGCTTCCCCCCACCACCCAACAGTCAGCAGTGTCTATTGTTTCCATTTATTTATTTAATGTATTTATTTATTTGAGGCAGAGTCTCTCTCCTCACCCAGGCTGGAGTGCAGTGGTACGATCTCGGCTCACTGCAACCTCCACCTCCCTGGTTCAAGCGATTTTCGTGCCTCAGCCTCCCGAGTAGCTGGGGCTACAGGCACATACCACCACACCTGGCTAATTTTTGTATTTTTAGTACACACGGGATTTCACCATGTTGGCCAAGCTGGTCTTGAACTCCTGACCTCAGGTGATCTGACCACCTCAGCCTCCCAAAGTGTTGGGATTACAGGTGTGAGCCACTGCCCGTCCTATTGTTCCCATCTTTATGTCCATGTGTATCCAATGTTTAGCTTCCACTTATAAGTGAGAGCATGTGGTATTTGGTTTTTTGTTCCTGCCTTGATGCTCTTAGGATGATGACCTCCAGCTGCATCCATGCTGCTGGAAAGGACATGATTTCATTCTTTTTTATGGCTGTGTAGTCGTGAATGGAGTATACGTACCACATGTTCTTTATCTAATCCGTCATAGATAGGCACCTCGGTTGATTCCATGTCTTTGATATTGTGAATAGTGCTGCAGTGAACATAGGAGCACATGCATCTTTTTGGTGGAATGATTTATTTTCCTTTAGGTATATATCTAGCAATGGTATTGCTGAGTCAAATGGTAGCTCTGTTTTAAGTTCTTTGAGAAATCTTCAAACTGCTTTCCACAGAGGTTGAACTAATTTACATTCCCACCAACAGTGTATAAGCATTCCCTTTTCTCCACAGCCTTGCCAACATCTTTTTTTTTTTTTTTTTTTTTTTGAGACTGAGTCTGACTGTCGCCCAGCCCAGGCTGGAGTGCAGTGGCGCGATCTCGGTTCACTGCAACCTCTGCCACCCTGGTTCAAGCAATTCTCCTGCCTCAGCCTCCAGAATAGCTGGGACTACAGGCGCACATTGCTATGCCTGGCTAATGTTTTGTGTTTTAGAAGAGACAGCGTTTCACCTTGTCAGGCTGGTCTCGAACTCCTGAACTCAGGCATTCCGCCCACCCCAGCCTCCCAAAGTACTGGGATTACAGGTGTGAGCCACTGCGCCCTGCCTGCCAGCATTTATTATTTTTTGACTTTTTAGTAATAGCCATTCTGGGCTAGGCATGGTGGTTCATGCCTGTAATCCCAGCACTTTGGGAGGCCGAGGTGGGTGGATGGCTTGAGCTCAGGGGTTCAAGACCAGCCTGGGCAACATGGCAAGACCCCATCTCTAAAAAATGCAAAAATTAGCCGGGCATGGTATCACATGCCTATAAGTCCCAGCTATGAGCAGCTGACATGGGAGGATCGCTGGAGCCCAGGAGCCCAGGAGGTCGAGGTTGCAGTGAGCAGCATTCACACCACCATACTCCAGCCTGGGTGACAAAGCGAGACCCTGTCTCGAAAAAAAATTTAATAATAATAATAATAGCCATTCTGACTGGTATGAGATGGTATCTCATTGTGCTTTTGATTTGCTTCTTTAGTGATGTTGAACATTTTTTCATATGTTTGTTGGCTGCTACATTTCAACATTCTTTAATAATTTAACTCAACATAAGTCATCTATACGAGCTGAAATTACTATACCATCGTATAGTCAGAGGTTACAGATAAATGCATGAAGATCATTTTTGCCTTGTCAAAATACTGTACCATATACAGGTATCAATTAAGTGAGCAATGTAATAGTAAATCATTATACTCTCATAACATAAAAGAAAGAAAATACAGTTAGTATGTACAAATAATATTAATGCTGACTATGTAATGAAGCCATGTTTTTTTATCAGGATGATCATGAATAAAATGAAATGATGGCACAAGGACATTTATTACATAATTTTCTACAGTAGAATAAATTCCGATATGTAACAGAAAGTCAGATGAAATTAAATTAAACTGAAAGGAAAATACTTGAATTAGACCAAATAAAGAAGTTTCTGATGAAAAATCATTACAAGAATGGGTTACGGAGATTGTTACAGACTCACTGGAATGGACAATTACCTGTCTAGGATAACTTAATTATGGTTCTGCCTAGAGACAGGAGGCTGAGTTGACGACTTCTGCACTAGGATTTTATAGTTTTATTGAAAAAAATATAAAACCTGCACAGTTTTAAATTTAAACTTTTTTTTTTTTTTTTTTTTTTTTTTTTTTTTTTTTTTTGAGACGGAGGTATGCTCTTGTCTCCCAGGCTAGAGTGCAATGGCACAATCTCGGCTCACAGCAACCTCTGCCTCCCAGGCTGAAGCACTTCTCCTGCCTCAGCCTCCTGAGTAGCTGGGATTACACGTGCCCACCACCACGCTTGGCTAATTTTTGTATTTTTAGTAGAGACGGGGTCTCACCATGTTGTCCAGGCTGGTCTTGAAATTCCGACCTCAGGTGATTCACCTGCCTCGGCCTCCCAAAATGCTGGGATTACAGGTGTGAGCCACTGCACCTGGCCTAAATTTAAACTTATTATGAGGCATATAGTGGAATGCACTCATTTAGAGATCAAATTATTGGCCGGGCAACAGTTTGAACAATAGTTCTCAACAATCTAGTACTTTCCGTCACTTAAAGGTATACCACACGGAATTACTGTGATATTATACATTATAATTTAGGTTACTCTTTTATATGGAAATATGAAATTACTAATCCACAAATCTAGCCTTTCCAATAAAGCTACAGGATGTGTGGAGTAAAATCAGAATTCTCCATTATTCATTCCACTTACATGACTGTTTGATGCAGGCAAGTTGGCAATCATTTACAAGTCAGTTTCAGATTAAAAAAAATTATTTAATCATTACATTGCTATAAACATTGAAAATATCAGAGTCAAAGAGATTAAGGAAGAAAAAACAATTTGTCCTATATATATACATTAAAATGCTAACAAAATGCTAAAATGGGTCTGTTTAAAAATCATAAACATTATATATATACAATTAATAGAGAGAATACAGTATACCGAAAACCATTCAAAATTTTTCAACTAAGAAATAGCAGTCTGGTACATTTCTTCACAGTCTTTTTTATTTTTTATTTTTGTATTTATTTATTTATTTATTTTGAGACAGAGTCTCTCTCTATTGTCCAGGCTGGAGTGCAGTGGTGCAATCTTGGCTCACTGCAACCTCTTCCTCCTGGGTTCAAGTGATTCTCTTGTCTCAGTCTCCTGAGTAGCTGGGATTACAGGTGCCCACCACCACGCCCAGCTAATTTTTGTATTTAAAAAAAAATTTTTTTTTTTTTTTTTTTTAGATGGAGTTTCGCTCTTGTTGCCCAGGCTGAAGTGCAATGGCGCGATCTCGGCTCACTGCAACCTCCGCCTCCTGGGTTCAAGCAATTCTCCTGCCTCAGCCTCCCAAGTAGCTGGGATTACAGACATGCACCACCACACCCAGCTAATTTTTTGTATTTTTAGTAGAGACGGGGTTTCACCATGTTGGCCAGGCTGGTCTCAAACTCCTGACCTCGGTTGAGCCACACACTTCGGCCTCGCAAAGTGCTGGGATTACAGGTGTGAGCCACCATACCTAACCTCTTCCCAGTATTTTATATTCATCATATATATTTTAAATAAATATTGCACATTTTCTTCTTTAAAGTATTTCTTTTTACTTAATTTCAGACTTACAGAAAAGTTGTGAAAATGATACAAAGGACTCCTCACTAACCTTCATCCAGATTTCCCAGATGTGAACATTCAATCACACTTGCTTTCTCTCCTCTGCCTCCTTTGGAACCTTTTCAGAGTGACTCAGAGATACGATGCCCCTTTACACCTCAATCCTTCACTGTGTATTTCCTAAAAACAAGGAATTCTCTTACAGTCACCACAGTACAATGATCAAAATCAGGAAATTAATATTGATACAAAACTATTATCTAATCTTGTTCATGTTTCACCAATTCTCCCAACAATGCCCTTTGCAAAAAAAGAAAATCTTGTATTGTATTTTGTGTTTGGTTATGTCTTTTTAATTTTCAGTCTTTCTTGGGGTTTCTTGATGTTGATAATTTTGAAGAATAAAGACCAGTTATTTTGTAGAATGTCCTTTAATTTGGAGTTGTCTGATGTTTCCTGAAGATTAAGGTCAAGTTATGCTTTTCTGGCAAAAACACCATAGAAGTGATGTCATGTTCTACTTAATGTGTCTGGTTAGGAGGCACATTATGTCCATTTGTCCTATTCCTGGTGATGTCAACTTTGAGCATGGATCCTACATTTTCATTCACAATAATATTAGAAAAACTCCTTATCTCTTTCAAAATTTTTAGAAACATCATTCCAGTGTCTACAAAATATTTTATTTATGAATGTGTCATAATTTTATAACTGAGCATATTTATGTTTCAGTATCATTGCATTGGTAAGAACCAATGCATATAATATCATATCACAATGAAGTTAGACATTTTATTGCACTCCTGATTTTAATAAAAATATTTTTAGTGTTTTTTTTTTTTTTTTTTTTTTTTTTTGAGATGGAGTCTTTCTCTGTGGCCCAGACTGGAGTGCAATGGTGCAATCTCTGCTCACTGGAACCTCTGCCTCCAGGTTCAAGTGATTCTCCTGCCTCAGCCTCCCTAGTAGCTGGGATTACACATGCCTGCTACCACACCCAGCTAATTTTTTGTATTTTTAATACAGATCAGTTTTTACCATGTTGACCAGGCTGGTCTTGAACTCCTGACCTCAGGTGATCCATCCACCTCAGCCTCCCAAAGTTCTGGGATTACAGGCATGAGCCACTGCACCCAGTTGATCTCAGTCTTTTTTTTTTTTTTTTTTTTTTTTTTTGAGACAGAGTCCGGCTCTGCCGCCCAGGCTGGAGTGCAGTGGCCGGATCTCAGCTCACTGCAAGCTCCGCCTCCCGGGTTCACGCCATTCTCCTGCCTCAGCCTCCCGAGTAGTTGGGACTACAGGCGCCCGCCACCGCGCCCGGCTAGTTTTTTGTATTTTTTAGCAGAGACGGGGTTTCACCGTGTTAGCCAGGATGGTCTCGATCTCCTGACCTCGTGATCCGCCCGTCTCGGCCTCCCAAAGTGCTGGGATTACAGGCTTGAGCCACCGCGCCCGGCCTGATCTCAGTCTTTTTTTATGGCTGCATAGTATTCCATGGTATATATGTACCACATTTTCTTTATCCAGTCTATTACTGATGGGCATTTAGGTTGATTCCATGTCTTTGCTATTGTGAATAGTGCTGCAATGAATATGTGCATGCACGTGTCTTTATAATGGAATGATTTATATTTTTGGGGGATATACACCTAATAATGGGATTGCTGAGTCAAATAGTATTTCTGTTTTTAGGTCTTTGAGGAATCATCACACCGTCTTCCAACAATGGTTGATCTAATTTACACTCCTACATTTATTATTATTATTATTTTTTAGACAGGTCTCACTCAGTTGCCCAGGCTGAAGTACAGTGGCATGATCTTGGTTCACTGCAGCCACAACCTCCTAGCTCAAGTGATCCTCCTGTCTCAGCCTCCCAAAGTGCTGGGATTATAGGTGTGAGCCACCATGCCTGGCACATATGGCACATATAGCACATATGTGCTTTCATTTTTTTTTCTGTTTTGGAGATGGAGTCTCACTCTGTACCCAGGCTGGAGTGCAGTGGTGCGATCTCGGCTCACTGCAACCTCCACTTCCCAGGCTCAAGCAATACTCCTGCCTCAGCCTCTTGAGTAGCTAGGATTACGGGCATGTGCCACCACACCTGGCTAATTTTTGTATTTTTAGTAGAGATGGCGTTTCACCATGTTGGCCAGGCTGGTCTCGAACTCCCGGTCTCAGGTGATCTGCCTGCCTTGACCTCCCAAAGTGCTGGGATTACAAGTGTGGGCCACCATGCCTGGCTCCACATATGTGTTTTCTTGAGTGAGTGACAAAGGATTAGACCCAGAACACACTTCAGGATTATACCTATCCTGAGTACAAACTTACATAAAAATCATTCTTTATGTATATTGTAGCAGGAAAAAAAGAGTCGAAAACTACTGTTGCAGAGACAGGACATATAAATAGACCTGATAGATAAATAAATAAGAGTGGGGATCATAAATATTGTTTGAAGCCTTTTGGGAACAACTAGATAAGCAAATCTAGCCAGTCAGAATAGTGGACATTTGTAATTTGCCTCTAAAGCATTTATTATTCCTTTTCTGAGTCACACCAAGGGTTACTGCATACAGCTGCACAGGTTGTGCACTGCATAACTCCAAGGGATGCCAATCACATTGCAGACTATGTGAACAGTGACCTTGTAGTTGTGCAGTGCACAGTCTGTACCACATTCCCCATTCCCAGCGATCTGGTCACAGCCCTAATTTTCCTTTGGGATCCACACTCTCACAGTCAACACAATCTGATAGGATACCACCACATTGATCAGATATCAACTATCTGATAGGATAGTTATAACACATGACTAGGCCTAATGCATCCCATTCCTCTGGCCTCTGGGTCAATGGTGGTCACAGGAGCTAAATCTAAACTAATCCACTCAATTGAATCACAGAACTCTTGATGTGAATGTACAGCTTTATGACATAATTTTCCAAATAAAGACTGATTTTTTTACACTAACAGTACCTAATGAAGATAGCAACTGTATCAGTCCATTTTCACACTGCTATAATAAGACTGGGTAATCTATAAAGGAAAGAGGTTTAATTGACCCACAGTTCTGCATGACTGAGGAGGACTCCGGAAACTTACAATCATGGCAGACGGGAAAGCAGGCACATCTTACGTTGTGGCAGGAGAGAGGAAGTGAAGGGCGAAGAGTCCCTTATAAAACCATCAGTTCTTGGGAGAACTCACCATCACAAGAACAGTGTGGGGGAAACCACCCCCATGATCCAATCACCTCCCACCAGGCCCTTCCCTCAACATCTGGGGATTACAATTCAAGATGAGATGTGATTTGGGACATGGAGCCAAACCATATCAGCAACCATCAATTAATGCTAAATCAATACTTTGTATAAATTTATTATGATTTTACTGTAAATTATTTTGCAGTAGATTGCTTGACTGATGTGGTGTAAAACTCTATTGTATATAAATGAAAACATTAAGCAAGTTGAAGGCATAAAATCAGCTAGCACCCTAATATAGCAGCTTTTGAGTGTGAAATTATATAGCATGAAGAACATGAAGAACTTATGTTTTTCTCCAAGCAATGATGATGGCATCTTTACCAACTTAGTCACTCTCTTATCTGGTCTCTGGTGCTCAGTTGATGCTGTTGAGATGGAGCTGCAACGGGTCTAGTAAATATAGTCTTAGAAAAAAGTTTTTCTCTGACCAAAACAGAGACACTGAACTACAAGAATCCCCATAATCTCTAAGTAACCAGCCAAGGCTGGAACAGAATAGGCCATCATGTATTGGGAGGTCATGCATTCCCATCACTGCAGGCGACCAAACTCAGGCTGGGCAATCGCTTCCAAAACACGTAGTCAAGGAGATACAAATGTCCCCTGGGGGCCTAAACTATTATATTGCCAAGGTGATGCCTGCAATGTGGGCTTTTAAAATGGTAAAGATATTCAAACATATGCATATAAACAGAAACATGATATTCTAAGAATTAAATAGACTCTGTTATGTAGATTTGCCTCCAACATTTTTTGGAAGCACAGGAGTGTGAAGATGCTTTCCCTTGCAGGGAAACTGAATTGTGATGCCAGTAAGTCAAGATTATCAACCAGATTCCAGGGTGGTTTTCTTCACAATTTTGTTGAGATAGTCTATTTCTTCGTGCATTATGTTATTTTTATGTCACTAATTTAAAATTTTAAGAAGCTTCTTCCCATATATTTTCCCCATATAGCCATCGAAAAAGCACATACACAACACAGAGACTAATTTTTTTTGTCATTTATGTCTTTCACTTCACCAATTTATTTACGGATTTATGGTTCATTGACTTTCACAGTTGGAAAATTAATGCTAAATCAATACTTTGTATAAATTTATTATGATTTTACTGTAAATTATTTTGCAGTAGATTGCTTGACTGACATGGTGTAAAACTCTATTGTATATAAATGAAAACATTAAGCAAGTTGAAGGCATAAAATCAGCTAGCACCCTAATATAGCAGCTTTTGAGTGTGAAACTATATAGCATTTTTATGTAGCATATGGGAAAACTGTGCAGCATGGGAGTTTTTAGCATTAATTCTACAGTTACACTAAATCTAACATGTCAGTCTCTATCTACAATCCAGCCAGGTTTAAAGTGCTAAGTTTTCACTGCTGCACTGAATGCTGAATTATCTAACACGGTGGTGTTTGAGGAAGCCCATCTTCATAAAGCAAGTCTAGACTATTTAGCATCTATACATGGAAATTGTCTCAACTACTGGGTATTCCAAAATGCAGTTTTCTTTCAAATTCAGGAGCCTTTCCAAAATTGCTCTAATGTGTTGAGCAATCTATCATCTTTTAAGTAAAAGAAAATCTCTATCAATATAATACAAAGAAAATTTTTTTAAAATTCCAATCAGCAAATTTTCAGGGCTTACCTTTTATTTCTTACCTATTTCTCTGCTTCAGACAAATCATAAACTGGAAACTGGACAATTGATTTGTATAAGGAAGAAAGTATACATAGTAGCCTTATTTTTATTTATTTATTTTTTAGACAGATGGCACCCAGGCTGGAGTACAGTGGTGTGATCTCGGCTCACTGCAGCCTCCGCCACCCGGATTCAGCCGATTCTCCTGTCTCAGCCTCCCAAGTAGCTGGGATTACAGGTGCCCACCACCACGCCTAGCTAATTTTTGTATTTTTAGTAGAGATAGGGTTTCAACATGTTGGCTAGGGTGGTCTTGAACTCCCGACCTCAAGTGATCCACCTGCCTTGGCCTCCCAAAGTGCTGGATCACAGACATAAGCCACCATGCCAAGCCAGCCAGCCACTATATATATTTTTAATGGCACAGATATCCTAAGTGTACAGCTCAATGAATTTTCACAAACTGAACATATCCATATAATTCTCAGTCAGATTAAGACACAGAATGTCACTAGCTCCCCAAAAGCCCCCCTCATATTTGCTCTTAGTCACTAGCCATGCCCCTTAAGCCCATATCCTGACTTCTAATTGATAGGTTAGTTTTGCCTGCTGTAAATTTTATGTAAATGGGATAGTACATTAGGACCTTTGTGAATGACTTCTCCCACTCAATTTAGGTTTGTGAAATGTAGCCATGCTTTTGCATATAGTTTGTTCCTTCTCATTGTTGTATACTATTCCATTGCTTGATGTACCACAATTTATTTATCCATGCTACTGTTAATTGAGCATTTAGTTAGTTGGTTAGATTTTGACTATTACAAAAAGTGCTACTGGCCAGGTGTGGTGGCTCACACCTGCAATCCCAGCACTTTGGGAGGTTAAGGCAGGCGGATCACTTGAGGTCAAAAGTTCAAGACTAGCCTGCCCAACATGGAGAAACCCTGCCTCTACTAAAAATACAAAAATTTGCCAGGCATGGTGGCACACACCTATAATCCCAGATACTAGGGAGGCTGAGGCAGGAGAATCGCTTGAATCCAGGAGGCAGAGGTTGCAGTGAGCCAAGATCTTGCCATTGCACTCCAGCGTGGGTGACAGAGCAAGACTCCATCTCAAAAAAAAAAAAAAAAAAGTGCTACCATGAACATTCTAGAACATGCCTTTTAGTGAATATAAGTATGCATTTATGTTGGGCATATACCAAAGTACTATTTTAATCCTCCAGCGGTATGGTTAAAATGTCTACCTGCTATCTACTGTGTGCTCAGCCTCATGAACAATGACATATTTTTTCTAGTCATGATGTTAAGAAGGCAGCTTATAGTTTTTCTGGTACAAGAAAGATATGACATTTCAAAACATCCTAGTAAAACATTTGGAATATATTTAGATTTTCATATACTTAAAGCCTTAACTCAGGAGCGTAAGAGATTAACTTTTATTTTTATATCACCATACTTAATTTCTATTTTGAGCCCCCATTCTGCCCAATGGCAGAAACTTAATCTGAGTGAATGCAGAATGCCTCCTCCTGCCTTTCCTCACTGCACCCAAGTTCCAGAGGCCAACGTGATGCTGGGGCTGCTAGCTGCCATTTATCTGGGCCACCATATGCTGAGACCCCACCATTCCCCTGTGGGGCCTGCTGGGTCCTGGGGAGTCTTCCTGGTCCTGGTTGCAGGGCCTCTTCAGAGATGCTGGTCTCTTTGCTGGGGCAGGGTGGGCAGACAGCCTCTGCGCCCTGTCTCAGGAGTGTGGCCTGCACGCGGCGTGTCCACACTCATGTACCCTCTTCCTCTGTGCCCATGTCTTGCTGGGTCCAGAGACACCCCTTAGTCCAGATTGCAGTAGGTAGCCTGGATCTCCATCTGTTCCTCCAAATCACTGTTGATGACATGAACTTTATACCATGAATCTTCTAGGCCTTGGGTGTGTGAAACTCAGAAGCCCAGATTGGTTCTTACAACACAAAAGCTTTTCCCCTGTATCATCCTTTCCCTGAAGCAGTGAATGCTGCAGGGGAATGGAGGTGTAGATGGAAGAGAATATCATTCCACCACTTAAATATATCTTTTTCTTTTTTGCTTTTCTTTATTTTTTTAGATGGAGTCTTGCTTTGTCTCCCAGGCTGGAGTGCAGTGGCTTGATCTTGGCTCATGGCAACCTCCACCTCCTGGGTTCAAGTGATTCTCCTGCCTCAGCCTCATGAGTAGCTGGGATTACAGGTGCCAGCCACCATGCCCCACTAACAGGGTTTTGCCATTTTGGCCAGTCTGGTCTAAAACTCCTGACCTCAGGTGATCGGCCCACCTCAGCCTTCCAAAGTGCTGGGATTACAGGAGTGACCCACCGCACCTGGCCCTTTCATTCTGTTACTTCTTTGAACTCCTTTCATAATTGCTTATTATTATTATTATTATTATTATTATTATTATTATTTTTGAGACATAATTTCACTCTGCCACTCAGGCTAAAGTACAGTAGTATGATCTCGGTTCACTGCAACTTCTGCCTCCCAGGCTCAAGCCATCCTCCCACCTTAGCCTCCCAAGTAGCTGGGACTACAGGTGTGCACCCTCATGCCCAGCTAATTTTTGTATTTTCTGTAGAGATGAGATTTCACCATGCTGCCCAGGCTGGTCTTGAACTCTTGAGCTCAAGTGATCTGCCTACCTCAGCCCCAGAAAGTGCTGGGATTACAGGAGTGAGCCACTGCGCCTGGCCATAACCCTTAATTTAAAAAACAAACAAAACTTTTTCACAATACTACTTCAAGTTTGCAACTTGGTTTACATCAGATTGAATTCAGTGTAGGCTTTGGTAAAATTCACAGCTCTTTGTTATTTCTAAAATAGTTTCAAAATTCTAGAGAAAAGAAAATTCAATAATAACAAACTATTATTAGTTTCCATGTATTAAGCACACAGTTTATGCCAGGTGAATTGCTATCAACCCTATATCTATTTTCTTATTTAATGTTTGTAGCAACCCAGTGAAGGAAGGCAGTAGCTCCTGGGTTTTCTGTTTGTTTTGTTTTGTTTTTGAGATGGAGTCTCACTCTGTCGCCCAGGCTAGAGTGCAGTGGCATGATCTTGGCTCACTGCAACCTCTGCCTCCTAAATTCAAGTGATTTTCCTGCCTCAGCTTCCCAAGTAGCTGGGATTACAGGTGTCTGCCACCACACCCGGCTAATTTTTTGTACTTTTAGTAGAGACAGGGTTTCACCATGTTGACCCAGCTGGTCTTGAACTTCTGAACTCAGATGATCCACCCGCCTCGGCCTTCCAAAGTGCTGGGATTACAGGCGTGAGCCACGGTGCCTGGCCTATCTCCTCATTTTATATATGAGAAAACTGAGGCACAAATAGGTGAACTGGCTTGCTTGAGGTCACAGAACTATGCTGTGAACCCATGCAGTTCCCATGCAGCCAAGAACTTGCCTTGAACCAAGAGTCATTGCGAATAACCATCATGTTACAGGACCACAATGCAGAGAAAGAACTGGATCTGGCAACTTTGTTATTACTTTCTCCTGAAAACACTAAAATCCAGGAAGAAGTGCCCTTTCAGACAAGAAAAACTGATAGCTCCTTCCTACTGCTTTCTGAATCTTGGTTCCCACAAATTAAATAAACTAAGCTCTGCTGTGTAAATAGCAGAGTGAACTGATTGAATTATTTGTTACAATTTCTAAGGTCAATTTGCAACATATAAAATTATACACAAGCAGGCAGTCATTGACAATGTTTGCAGAAGGCTTATGAACTAAAGTTGATAAAAAGTATTAAACAATATGTGGACACACACACACATACATCCACCCTACATAGCAGACAATCCCAAGTGCTACAGTGCTTCAGCAAATATCTTTAATGAAACTTAAGTTGAGTTAATGCCTTCCAAAATAAAAGCAGCTGCTTGTTTTAATATCATCAATGAGAAAGCTGTGATCTAAACGCATCGGGTGGAATTAAAAGTCATTTTTATTTCACTACTTTAATCCCCAGTCCGGAAATAATAGAACAAGCCCCACAGTGTTACATTTCACTTCCTAGTAACTAAAGGAATGTATACTCATAACAAAACTTTCTAACCTTACGGAAATACACAATACAGAAAATGAAAGTTCCCCAGAAAATTTTCTCTCCAGAGATTATCATTATCAATGATTTTTATTTCTTCAGATTTTTTTCTATTCATATATGAGGTCATCTACAGATACAGTTTTTATAAAACACAATAACGACTCCAAAAGCCTTAGAGAGCAATGGAGAACTTCATTGCAGCTCTGAGAAAATGAATAACTGAAAATTACATTGCATGTCACAATAAAACTTCCAAAATGTCCACGTTAGCCATTTTCCCTCCATTTCACAAAACTGCCCTTTCGTTCTTCCTCCAAACTCATAGCTACCTTGTCTCAAACCTACTTCCTCTTGTTTCTTTTCCTTTTATGTTTTCCTATTCACAAGTAAAGCAGTCTATAGGCATTTTCAGTTTTCAGCCTGTGACCCCATGGTTGGACAATTCATCAAGTAAATGAAGAATGCTTCCCCCTTAGAAAGGTCCCCCAAGGGAGGACAGAAAGAGAAACAGAAAACACTCATAATTTAATGTTATTGTCCTTTTCACACATATGTAGCTATATCTATTATATTTTATTTTACTTTATTTTATTTTATTTTAATTTTTTGAGACAGAGTTTCGCTCTGTCACCCAGGCTACAATGTAATGGTGCGGTCTCAGTTCGCTGTGACCTCCATCTCCCAGGATCAAGTCATTATTCTGCCTCAGCCTCCTGAGTAGCTGGGATTACAGACGTGCACCACCATTCCTGGCTAATTTTTGTATTTTTAGTACAGACGAGGTTTCATCATGTTGGCCAGGCTGGTCTTGAACTCCTGACCTCAGGTGATCCACCTGTCTCAGCCTCCCAAAGTGCTAGGATTATAGCACTTTTACAGCATGAGCTGCCCTGCCCAGCCTATTTTATTTTATTTTATTTACAGACAGTCTTGCTCTATTCCCCAGGCTGGAGTGCAGTGGCGTGATCATAGCTCGCTTGGCTAATTTTTAAATTTTTTGTAGATATGGGGTCTGGGTATGTTACCCAGCCTGATCTTAAAATCCTAGGCTTAAGTGATCCTCCTGCCCTGACCTCCCAAAGTGCTGGGATTACAGGCGTGAGCCATCCTGCCCAGCCTGTATCTATTATATAAGTTGGTTTTTTTGATTACTTCAATGCAAATGAGATTATACCATACTCTCTTCTTTGTCACTTCCTATTTTCATGTAATTTATGTTAGACATCTGTCGATGTCAGTATAAATAGATCTAGATCATTTTTTATAGTTGTATGGCTTTCATTACATGGATGTTTCACAATTTATTTAGCTAACTACCTATTGTTAGACATTTGGTTATTTCCAAATTTTTGCTATTTTATATAATGCTGTACTTATATAAAATATAGTTTTATATAATTACATTTAATTATATACTACTACTATATCTGACAATTGACTTGTATCAAGAATATACAAAGAATTGTTACAAGTTGCCAGGCACAGTGGCTCACATCTGTAATCCCAGTGCTTTGGGAGGCCAAGGTGGTGGATCTCTTGAGCCCAGTAGTTGGAGACCAGCCTGGGCAACATGGGGAGATCCCGTCTCTACAAAAATACAAAAATTAGCCAGGCATAGGGGCACACATCTGTAGCTCCAGCTACTTAGAGGCTGAGGTGGGAAGATTGCTTGAGCCCAGGAGGTTGAGGCTGCAGTGAGCCAAGATTACACCACTGCACTCCAGCCAGCATGTCAAAAACCCTGTCTCAAAAAAAAAAAAAAAAAAAGAAAGGAAGAAAGGGGGGCGGCAAATAAATAGAGTATAAGCCATCTCATCCAACTTTATTGGAATCAGTAGTTGACTGGTTAATCAGTTCAAGCAAGGAATCATAAAAATTGATGCATGTGTCGGGCCCGGTGGCTCACGCCTGCAATCTCCACACTTTGCAAGACCGAGGCAGGCCGATCACCTGAGGTTAGGAGTTCAAGACAAGCCTGGCCAACAAGGTGAAACCCCGTCTCCACTAAAAATACAAAAATTAGCCATGCATGGTGGCACACCTCTGTAATTCTAGCTACACAGGAGGCTGAGGCATGTGAATTGCTTGAACCTGGGAGACAGAGGTTGCAGTGAGCCAAGATGGTGCCACTGCACTCCAGCCTGGGCGACAGAGCAAGACTTGGTCTTAAAAAAAAAAAAAAAATTGATGCATGTTTTAAATGTTTTATATTACCTTAAAAAATACAAATATGTTTTTCTTTTGACAAAAAGTCAAGGCCTTTTATTTTGAGAATAAGTTAACTTATTATAGTTCTACATCATGTTGCTTACATACACTATGCCCAAAACACATAGTTTATAATTTCCCATTTTGGTGGCTTTAAAGTGTAGTGTTCAGTGGGCTGTGGGCATCTGTCAATGTACTTTAAAGAGGGAATTATAGTGTTTTTTTTTGTTTTTGTTTTTGGTTTTTTTTTTTTTTTTTTTTGAGACGGAGTCTGGCTCTGCCGCCCAGGCTGGAGTGCAGTGACCGGATCTCAGCTCACTGCAAGCTCCGCCTCCCGGGTTCACGCCATTCTCCTGCCTCAGCCTCCCGAGTAGCTGGGACTACAGGCGCCCGCCACCTCGCCCGGCTAGTTTTTTGTATTTTTTAGTAGAGACGGGGTTTCACCGTGTCAGCCAGGATGGTCTCGATCTC
Organism: Macaca thibetana thibetana; assembly: GCF_024542745.1. NCBI lineage: Eukaryota > Metazoa > Chordata > Mammalia > Primates > Cercopithecidae > Macaca > Macaca thibetana. The sequence goes on from NC_065593.1 coordinate 35,090,415, forward strand.
CTGACCTCATGATCCGCCCGTCTCGGCCTCCCAAAGTGCTGGGATTACAGGCTTGAGCCACGGCGCCCGGCCAAAGAGGGAATTATAGTGTTGGTTATTCTGGTGAACTGGTTAAGTGGAGGCTGACTAAGAACTTCTATGATATATCTGTAAGATAAATTCTTAGGAATCAAATTATTGGATCAAAGGATATAAGCATTTTTATGTTATACAGCTATTACCAAATAGTTCTCCGAAAAGGTTGTACCAATTTACACTCCAAAAATATTGTGTGAGAATTTTTATTTCCCAGACATCTTCACCAATAGTGGCTACTATGAATAGTTTAAATCTAATGATGCTATTTATTCAGTAATATTTATTTAAATTTCTATGTGTAAAATTAACTCAAAATGGGTCACAGACCTAAATGTAAGAGTGAAAACTATAAAACTCACATGAAAAATAGGAGTAAATCATTGTGATGATAGGTTAGGCAGAGTCTTATTAGATATGACACCAAAAGCACAAATGACAAAAGAAAAAAAAATTGATAAATTGGACTTCATCAAAATTAAAACTTTTGTGCTTCAAAGAATACCATCAAGAAGGTGAAAGATTCACAAGTTGTAAAGATTAGGGTGTAAAAAGGTGAAAGACGGCCGGGCGTGGTGGCTCACGCCTGTAATCCTAGCACTTTGGGAGGCCAAGGTGAGCGGATCACAAGGTCAGGAGTTTGAGACCAGCCTGACCAACATGGTAAAACACCATCTCTACTAAAAATACAAAAATTAACCAGGCATAGTGGTGGGTGCCTGTAATCCCAGCTACTCAGGAGGCTGAGGCAGGTGAATTGCTTGAACCTGGGAGGCAGAGGTTGCAGTGAGCCAAGATCGCGCCATTGCACTCCAGCCTGGGTGACAGAGCAAGACTCCGTCTCAAAAAAAAAAAAAAAAAGGGTGAAAGGCAACCACAGAATGGGAGAAAATATTTGCAAATTATATACAAAGTAGGCCACTTCATTTGTGGAAAATAAGTAGCCAGACACAGTGGCTCATGCCTGTAATCCCAGAACTTTGGAAGGCTGAGGTGGGGGAGCTCAAGACCAACCTGGGTAACATAGAGACGCCCTATCTCTACAATAAATACATAAAATTAGCCAGATGTGGTGACATGTGCCTGTGGTCCCAGCTACTTGGGAGATTGAGGTGGGAGAATCACGTGAGCCCAGGAGGTTGAGGCTGCAGTGAGCCAAGATCGCATTACTGTACTCCAGCCTGGCGACAGACTGAGACCCTATCTCAAAATATATATATATATATATATTTACCTAGATATAGATATATAAACATATATATTTATAGATATCTAGATACATAAATATACAGATATCTACATAAATATACAGATATCTATAAATATATATATGTAACAAAATATGTTCCAAGACCTCCAGTGGATACCTGAAACTGCAGGTAGTACCAAACTCTATATATACTATGTTTCTTTCCTATACATACATACCTATGACAAAGTTTAATTTATAAATTAGGCACTGTAATAGAATAACAACAATAACTAATAATAAAATAGAACAATTAGAATATACTTTTTTTTTGAGATGGAGTCTTGCTCTGTCACCCAGTCTGGAGTGCTGTGGTGCCATCTCATTGCAACTTCCGCCTCCCGGGTTCAAGCAATTCTCCTGCCTCGGCCTCCCAAGTAGCTGGGACTACAGGCACCTGCCACCACGCCCAATTAATTTTTGTATTTTTAGTAGAGATGGGGTTTCACCATATTGGCCAGGCTGGTCTCAAACTCCTGACCTTGTGATCCGCCCGCCTCAGCCTCCCAAAGTGCTGGGATTACAGGCGTGAGTCACCGTGCCCGGCCAGAATATACTTTAATATAAGTTACATGAATAGTTTTCTGTCTCTCAAAATACTGTAATATTTGGGATTGCAGCTACCTGCAGGTAACTGAAACTGCAGAAAGCATAAGGGGGACTATTGTATCTGACAATGGACTTGGATCTAGAATACATAAAGAACTCTTACAACTTGATAATAAAGAAGGATAGAACCCAATTTTAAAATGGACAAAAGATCTGAACAGCTATTTCTCCAAAGAAGATATACAAATGGCCAATAAAGGCCAGATGCTGTGGCTTATGCCTATAATCCCAACAGTTTGGGAGGCCAAGGCAGGTAGATTACTTGAGGCCAGGAGTTCGAGACTAGCTTGGCCAACATGGCAAAAACCCATCTCTACTAAAAATAGAAAAATTAGCCAAGCGTTGTGGCGTACGCCTATAGTCCAGGTACTCAGGCAGATGAAGCACAAGAATCACTTGAACCTGGGAGGCAGAGGTTGCAGTGAGCTAAGATTGCACCACTGCACTCCAACCTGGGCAACAGAGCAAAACCCCACTTAAAAAAATAAAAGAAAAATAAAAGAAAGAAAATAAATGGCCAATAAGCACAAGAAAATACACTCAATTTCTGTCTTAGTCTGTTTGTGCTGCTATAACAAAATACCTGAGACTGAGTAACATATAAGCAAAAAAGTTATTCCTCACAGTTCTGGAGGCTGGGAAATCCAAAATCAAGGTGATAGCACATTTGGCATTTGGTGAGGGCCTGTTCCATTGTTCCTGTTCTCGCAGTGGCATCTTCACATGGCAGGAGGAGAAAGGAAAAAAAAAAGAAGAAGAAATGCTATATGAAGCCTTTTTATAAGGGCATTAATTTCATTCACGAGGGCAGAGCACTCATGACCTAATCACCACCTTCTGAAGGCCTCACTTCTTAACATCATCACATTAGGTCTCAGGTTATAACATGAATTTTGGAGGACACAAACATTCAAACCATAGAAACGTCATGAGCCATCAGGGAAGTGCAAATCCAAACCACATTAAGATACCACTTCACACTCACAAGAATGGCTATCATAAAAAGACAGATAATAACAAGTGTTGGAGAGAATGTGGAAAAATTGAAACACTCATATATTGCTGGAGGGAATGTAAAACACTTTGCATTTTAGAAGCTGGAACTGCTTTGGAAATAGTCTGGCAGTTCCTCCAAAGTTTAAACATAGAGTTACCATATGACCTGGCAATGCCGGGCTTCATCATATTCCCAAGGGAAATGAAAACATATGTCCACACAAAAACTTATACATGAATGTTCATAGCAGCATTATTCATAATAGCCAAAAAGTGGAGACAGCTGGATGTGGTTGTTCACGCCTATAATCCCAACACTTTGGGAGGCCAAAGCGGGAAGATCACTAGAGGTCAGGTGTCTAAGACCAGCCTGGCCAACATAGTGAAACCCCATCTCTACTAAAAATACAAAAAGTAGCGGGACATGGGGGTACGTGCCTGTAATCCCAGCTAATTGGGAGGCTGAGGCAGGTGAATGGCTTGAATTCAGGAGGCAGAGGCTGCAGTGAGCCAAGATCATGCCACCATACTTCAGCCTGGGTGAAAGACTGAGTTGAGACTCCATCTCAAAAAAAAAAAAAAAAAAGTGATAAACAGATAAATAAAATGTGTTATATTCCTACAACAGAATATTATTGAGCCATAAAAAAAAAAAAAGGAAGGAAGTACTGACACATGCTATAACATGAAAGAACCTTAAAAACATTAGGTTACTAGAAAGAAGCCAGTCACAAAAGACCACAAATTGTATGGCTCCATGTACATGAAGTGTCCAAATAGGCAAATCCTATCCTAAAAGAAAGTAAATTAGTGGTTGCCTAGGACTGAGGGATGGAGGAAATGGGAGTGACTGCTAATAGGTGTGGGATTTCTTTTTGGGAGAAATGAAAATATTCTAAAATTGATTGTGGTGACCAGGCGCAGGGGCTCACGCTTGTAATCCCAGCAGTTTGGGAGGCTGAGGCAGGCGGATCACCTGACGTCGGGAGTTTGAGACTAGCCTGACCAACATGGAGAAACCCTGTCTCTTCCAAAAATAGAAAATTAGCCGGGCATGGTGGTGCATACCTGTAATCCCAGCTACTCAGGAGGCTGAGGCGAGAAAATCACTTGAACCCAGAAGGTGGAAGTTGTGGTGAGCTGAGATCGTGACACTGCACTCCAGCCCGGGCAACAAGAGTGAAACTCGGTCTCAAAAACAAACAAACAAACAAACAAAATTGACTGTGGTGATGACTGCAAAACTCTGTGAATCTATTAAAACCCATTGAATTATATACTTTTAATTGGTGAATTGCCTGGCTTGTGACTTAAACCTCAACAAAGTTGTTATAGTTTTTAAAATCGCTATATATAAGGCAATGTTCTAGGTGCTGCAAATCAGAAATTGTCATATGTCTTCTATTTACCCTTCTAGACCCACTCTTCCCCCTTCTCCACTTTGCCCTCAGAGGCTGACCTTATAATCCACATCAAAAGGTTTCCCATGCCTTGGTCGGGTTTGGCCAACTGACAGGAAATTAGAGTGGAAAGGAAGGTGGGCTCAGGATATGTATTTTTTTTTTTTTTTTTTTTTTTTTTTTTTGAGACGGAGTCTCGCTCTGTCGCCCAGGCTGGAGTGCAGTGGCTGGATCTCAGCTCACTGCAAGCTCCGCCTCCCGGGTTCACGCCATTCTCCTGCCTCAGCCTCCCGAGTAGCTGGGACTACAGGCACCCGCCACCTCGCCCGGCTAGTTTTTTGTATTTTTTAGTAGAGACGGGGTTTCACCGTGTTAGCCAGGATAGTCTCGATCTCCTGACCTCGTGATCCACCCGTCTCGGCCTCCCAAAGTGCTGGGATTACAGGCTTGAGCCACCGCGCCCGGCCAAGGATATGTATTCTTTTGTCTCCCTCACCGAGAGGGGAACTTGGGCTGGCTGTGTCTCTCCAGTGAAGGTCACTGCTCTTTCAGGGCAGCCGATTTTACATGCTGACTCTTTCAGGTTCAACTAACCACTATTCCCCTTGCCATTTTGGTTCTAAAGATGGTAACATTGCAGCTACTACTGGCTCGGGGTTACTACACTCATTTTTATGGTTCCTCTATCCTTTTACATTTGTAAATAACCCTTTACTAAATAAATAACCACTTTGTCAATAAACCTTATAGTTGAGCAACAAAAAGGAGTGAAGTATTGACACATGCTACAACACAAATGAGCCTTGAAAATGTCATGTTGAGTGAAAGAAGCCAGTCACAAACACACACATCACATAGTGTATGATTCCATTTATATAAAATGTCTGGTAATTATTCTGACTGTTCCATCGTTTTTCTGTTGAGATCCCTACTAAACCAGACAAAACCTTTGCTATCTTAGAGCTTTTGTTCAATGGTCAAATAAAAGGGGAATAAGAATGTTGGCCAGGCATGGCGACTCATGCCTATATTCCCATCACTTTGGGAGGTTAAGGCGGGTGGATCACAAGGTCAAAAGATCAAGACCATCCTGGCCAATATGGTGAAACCCCATCTCTACTAAAAATACAAAAAATTAGCGGGGTGTGGAACGTGCCTGTAATCCCAGCTACTCGGGGGGCTGAGGCAGGAGAGTCTTTTGAAGCCAGGAGGTGGAGGTTGCAGTGAGCCAAGATCGTGCCACTGTACTCCAGTCTAGCGAGACAGTGAGACTCCATCTCAAAAAGAAAAAAAGAATGTTTCAGGCAAAGGGAAGAGAAGTGCAATGGTGCTATTTCAGGCAGAAGCTTGTCAGGTTTGCTGTGGTGTGACCAATGTGGAAGGACTCAGTGGAAAGAAAAAGAGATGAGGGCAGAGTAATGGGAAGGGCCAAGATAAAATAAAGTCATATGCATACTGTTACATTTTTTACTTGTCTAATATATTTCATTAAATATAGACAAAACTTATTATAAATAAAGATAACTTTTGATGTTTGCAAGGTCATCTGTTATTTGCACTCTTTTTTTTTTTTTTTTTTTTTTTTGAGATGGGGTCTCACTCTGTCACCCAGGCTGGAGTGCAGCGGTGCCACCACAGCTCACAGCAGCCTCCATCTCCTGGGCTCAAGCGATCTTCCCAACTCAGCCTCCTGAGTATCTGGGACTATAGGCACAGACCACTGTGCCCCAATAATTTTTTATTTTTTGTGAAGACGGGGTTTCTCCATGTTACTCAGGCTGGTCTTAAACTCCTGATCTCAAACAATCTGCCCACCTTGGTCTCCCAAAGAGCTAAGATTACAGGCGTGAGCCACTGTGCCCAGCTTGTTATTTGCATTTGTGATTTTAAAATTTCATATTTTTTATCATAAGACTGTCAGGAGTTTTCTGGACAGGAAATGACTTAATTTATGACTCAAAATACAAACAAATGTAGGTGATCAAATGCATATCTATGTCTTCAATGGAAATATATATATATATACACATACATAAGTCATTAACGAAGACAAATGAGAACACGAAATTCATGATCTATTTTCTTTTCTATTGCCTAGCCCCCTAAAGGAGAGATCTTTTTCATTTAGAGCCCTGGGTTTTGTTTTGTTTCATGATTTGCTTTTTTTTTTTTTTTTAAATAAGAGTTTATTTATTTATTTATTTATTTATTTATTTATTTTGAATCAGGGTTTCACTCCCATCAGCCAGGCTGGAGTGCAATGGCGTGATCTCAGTTCACTGCAACTTCTGTCTCCTGGACTCAAGTAATTCTCTTGCCTTAGCCTCCCGAGTAGCTGGGACTACAGGCATGTGCCACTGCATCCAGCTAACTTTTTGTAGAGACAGGGTTTCACCATGTTGGCCAGACTGGTCTTGAACTCCTGAGTTCAAGTGATCTGTCTGCTTCTGCCTCTCAAAGTGCTAGGGTTACAGGCATGAGCCACTACGCGGCCAAAAGAATATATATATTTTAAAGAAAATTAACTTATTTGAAAAAGTAGAAATGAGGCCGGGCGCAGTGGCTCATACCTGTAATTCCAGCACTTTGTGAGGCCAAGGCAGGTAGATTGCTTGAACTCAAGAGTTCGAGACACATGATGAAACCCCGTCTCTGCTAAAAATATAAACATTAGCCAGGTGTGGTGGCAGGTGCCTGTAATCCCAGCTACTCTGGAGGCTGAGGCAGGAGAATCGCTTGAACCCGGGAGGTGGAGGTTGCAGTGAGCCAAGATCGCACCATTGCACTCCAGCCTGGGCAACAAGAGCAAAGCTCCATCTCAAAAAGAAGAGAAAAAGCAGAAATGAGGAAGTGGCCAGCCTCTGGGGGTGTCTAATCAAACAAAGCTTCCTTTGATGAGGATAGTGCTTAAGTTGAAAAAAGGTGCCAATATAATAAATATTGCAATACTTTATTTTATTTTATTTTTTTGAGATGAGGGTCTCGCTGTGTTGCCCAGGCTAGTCTTGAACTCTTGGGCTCAAGGGCTTCTCCTGCCTCAGCCTCTCCAGTGGCTGGGCTAATAGGCACACACCACCATGCCCAGCTCTACATACTGATTTTTAAATTTAAAAAAATCTACATTCTATATTCCCATCATTGCTTCTCCCTAATAAAATATTTGTGTTTATGGGACTCCTTCCTTGGAAAATCTGCAAGCAGCCTGGGCCTGGTAGCTTTATATATATAGGAAAGCCGAAGGACAAACTAGGAATTATGTCAGAGATGGAGAAAGACTAAAGATCTTACCCAAATCAGTTGAGAATCAGCCTTAAGTATAAATAGGCCAGGTGTTGGTGGCTCACACCCATAATCCCACTACTTTGGTAGGCCAAGGCAGGCAGATCACTTGAGGTCAGGAGTTCAAGACCACTCTGGCCAACATGGCGAAACACCGTCTCTACTAAAAATACAAAAATTAGCTGGGTGTGGTGGTGTGTGCCTGTAGTCCCAGCTATTTGGGAAGCTGAGGGAGGAGAATCGCTTGAACCCAGGAGGCAGAGGTTGCAGTGAACCGAGATTACGCCACTGCACTCCAGCCTGGGCAACAGAGTGAGACTCCATCTTAAAAAAAAAAAAAAAGTATAAATGAAGCACAATTAACATTTTATAATTTTATAGAGCAAAAGTTCATAAAAATATTCTAATTAACTATTTTTCCTACATCTTATAAACACTATTACCAAACCCATTTAAGATTGAAGATAAATTATGTCATGCCATGGGTAAAGATTTTCAATAAGGAGTTGCTGGGATAAGAGTCAAAATTCTCCAGCATAAATTCACTGACAGGGATTTCTGTTCAATCTTTTTAAAATTCTAATACCCAATTTATTTCCTCTAGAGAATAATTCATGTAGAATCATAACCTCTTCGGTGGACCTTGATTTTTCCATCTGTAAAAGTATAGAACTAGTTTTGACTTAAGTCAACAAATGCCTATGCCCTCTCCATATCTGGCTGATTAGAGCGCCCTCATGTGTGCATTTGTTGTAATGTTTTAGAAATCTGAAAAAGACAATATTAATCTCAGCAGTAATACAATAAATAATGTCTTCATTTGCACATTTATGATAGCTCCAAGTATTACTAAGTAAACGCTAAAGGCAAATGCTGTAGTACGTTAATCTTACTATCGTTCCCTATCAAACCTTTCATAGGCCAATTTTATTCTAAAACAGTGAAGTTATTGTTTTGGTTTAAATTTTAATTTAATGACTTAAAGGATTTTTTCCCTTAAAACTTCTAAGTATTTCATTATGATATTATTTCATCATTAGGCTTAAAGGAAAATACGTGGTCAATTGAGTTGTTATTTATTATACATGATAGCTTGACGTCATCTTTTTAGGGATGGAAAATAGCTCCAGGGACCAATTCTAACTCAGTTTTTTGCTGGAAGAATGTACTTGTCAGCAGGGCGCGATGGCTGACGCCTGTAATCCCAGCACTTTGGGAGGCCGAGGAGGGTGGATCATGAGGTTAGGAGTTCAAGACCAGCCTGGCCAAGATGGTGAAACCCCATCTGTACTAAAACTACAAAAATGAGCCAGGCATGATGTCAGGCACCTGTAATCCCAGCTACTCGGGAGGCTGAGGCAGCAGAACCACTTGAACCCGGGTGGCAGAGGTTGCAGTGAGCCAAGATCACGCCACTGCACTCCAGCCTGGGCAATAAGAGAGAGACTCCATCTCAAAAAAAAAAAAAAAAATTTACTAGTCTAGATCATAGTAATGTAATTTCTTCCTACTCAAAGAGACTACATTGGAGGAAGCCAAAAGAGAAGCTTATTTATTTATTCATATACTTTATTTATTTATTTATTTATTTATTTATTTATTTTTTGAAATGGAGTCTTGCTCTGTCACCCAGGCTGGAGCGCAGTGGTGGGATCTCGGCTCACTGCAACATCCGCCTCCTGGGTTCAAGCGATTCTCCTGCCTCAGCCTCCCAAGTAGCTGGGATTACAGGTGTGTGCCACCACACCCAGCTAATTTTTGTATTTTTAGTAGAGACGGGGTTTCACCATGTTGGCCAGGCTAGTCTCGAACTCCTGACCTCAGGTGATCCACTCGCCTCAGCCTCCCAAAGTGCTGGGATTACAGGCATGTACTACCAAGCCCAGCCTAGACAAGCTTATTTTTTAAAAGAAAATATACAAAAAAATCAAAATCTTATAAGTCCAATTGTAATTTTTTTGGCTTTTAAAAAATTTTAATGCCCTCAAATATTCTCCTATCCAATCACTGTATTTTAAATGGCATTCCTCCAACAAATATTTTTTGAGCCCCCACTATGAGCCAGAATTGAAATGCTAAATTGAAGGAGGCCATAGCTACTGAAGTAAAGCAAAAAAAAAGTACTGGTTGTTTTTCCTTCTATAAAATGACCTAGTAATAACCGCTTTACCCAGGAGAGTTGCTGTAAAGCTCTAATAACATGACATATAACCACAATTCCAAAAGAATGAGGTGTTATTAAAATGTTTGCAAGAGAAACCCTAGTAATTCTAAGCACATATTTTAGGAATTGTTTCTTGTGTAGAAAATGCTTGAATGTGAGGCTCTGCTGATTTTTTTAATGCACATTCTCTGCTTATGCATGTGGGTTTTTTTTTTTTTTTTTTTTTTTTTTTTTTGAGGCACAGTCTTGCTCTGTCACCCAGGGTGGAGTGCAGTGGCATGATCTTGGCTCACTGCAACCGCCACCTCCCAGTTTCAAGTGATTCTCCTGCCTCAGCCTCCTGAGTAGTTGGAATTACAGGCGAGTGCCACCATGCTTGGCTAACTTTTGTATTTTTAGTAGAGATGGGGTTTCACCAGGTTGACCAGGTTGGTCTGAAACTCCTGACCTCAGGCCTCCCAAAGTGCTGGGCTTACAGACGTGAGCCACCACACGCGGTCGAATGTGTATACTTTAATTAAAATTTGTCTTCAAATTTTTCATGACAGGACAGAAACTGGGAAGACAGAATTATGTCACCTAAGAAGTCTGAACGGTTCTTTTCTTCATTGCCTCTTATGCTCTTTCTCTTAGCAAGACATGGCATGAATTGGCTGGAGATGATACCAGTTGAGCCAAGAGGTCAGACTGGCTATACTGGACTAGACAGAAGGGAGCAATGCAAAACATTCCCTGAAATCAGACACCAGCAGCCCTTGATATTCAAATGAAGGCAGCATATAGATTATTTTAGTGGCTCTGTGGTCCTAGGGCCCTGAGGAAAATGGAAGAGACTGTGTTGGTTTCCTCCCATCATGGGTTGGAACCCACTTCCTACTCTCTGCCTCTTCTTTCCTGTCTCCCACATATCCACAGCCTCCCTTCCTGCTGTCCTCAACCCATTCGGAATCCTCCACTGTATTCCAGAAAAGTTTCATGCCCCACAATTCTGTCTTCTCCATAACCCAGTTTAAATTCTCATGTGTTCAATTATCCCCAACTTTTTAAAGTGTGATGACCCTCTCCCTGCCCTTTAAAACTTATTATGGAAATCATTTAATATACCAAAAGTAGATAAAAGTCTAACAAATCCCTAGGTACCCATTATCTAGCTTTGACTACTATCAACATATGAGACCAAGCCAGGCGCCGTGGCTCACGCCTGTAATCCCAGCACTTTGGGAGGCTGAGATGGGTGGATCACCCGAACTCAGGAGTTTGAGACCGACCTGGCCAACATGGTGAAACCCCATCTCTACTAAAAATACAAAAACTAGCTGGGCATAGTAGCCTGTGCCTATAATCCCAGCTACCCAGGAGGCTGAGGCAGGAGAATTGCTGAAACAGCAGGAGGCTGTAGTGAGCCAAGACTGTGCAACTGCACTCCAGCCTGGGCCACAGAGCAAGACTCCAGTTCAAAAAAAAAAAAAAAATTAGCTAGATGTGGTGGCACACGCCTGTAATCCCAAGTACTCGGGAGGCTGAGGCAGGAGAATCACTTGAATCCAGGAGGTGGAGGGTGCAGTGAGCCGAGATCATACCATTGCACTGCAGCCTGGGTGACAGAGTGAGACTTTGTCTCAAAGACAAAAAACAAAACATGAGACCAGCAGTTTGACTAGTTAAAACATGGCATGAAAGTAGGCAGTGAGTAGGGAATCAAACAACTGTTTAATGAAAATTATTATAAAAAGGCTGGGTGCGGTGGCTCATGCCTGTAATCCCAGCACTTTGGGAGGCCGAGGCGGGTGGATCACTTGAGGCCAGGAGTTCAGGAACAGCCTGGCCAACATGGTGAAACCCTGCCTCTACTAAAAATACAAAAATTAGCTGGGCGTGGTGGCGCGGGCCTGTGGTCCCAGCTACTCCAGAGGTTGAGGCACAAGAATTGCTTGAGCCCAGGATGGGGAGCTTGCAGTAACTGAGATCGTGCCACTGCAATCCTCCAGCCTGGGCGACAGAGTGAGACTCTGTCTCAAAATAATAATAATAATAATTTTTTTAAATAACACCTGATTTTGGGAGAGGGAAAAAATATAAAAAAGAGAAAATTATAATATTTGAAAGTAGAAAATCAATGGAAAGATTAAACAGATGAATAGTATGAATGAATAATTTGTGACCTAGAAGATAGCCACAAAGAAGTTACCCAGAATGCACAGAGACAAAGAAATGGAAAGCATGAAAGATCATGGGTCATGGATGACAAAGCACAAACTCTGGAGTTCCAGAAAGAGGAAATAGAGAAAATGGGGCAGAGGACATATTTGAAAGGTTATGACTGAGAATTTTTAAGAATTAATGAGACCCAAATTCTTAAAGAAACTCGGTGAACTGCAATCCAGAAAAATAAAAAGAAATCCACATCAAGACACATCATAGTGAAACTACAGAAAACTGAAGAGAACAATCCTCAAACAGCTAGAGAGAAATATATCTTACCTACAAAGAAACAAATGAAAATGACAGCAGATTTCTCAACAGCAACGGAAGAAGCCAGAAGACAGCAGAATAACACCTCTAATGTCTGAAACGAAAATCATTGTCAAACTGGAATTACATCCTAGTGAAACTATTTTTCAAAAGAGATCTTGAAATAATGATATGTTTTTCGATTATTGGATGATGGAAGATACCAGCAGCTAGGAGTTCACATACCCTTTAGGTAATTCTTGAGGTTTCTAATGAGAAATTCTGAAGAACTGGGGTTTGTAGAAGTGGCAAACAGTCATAGGCTGAGAACATAAAAACACTAAGGAAACGATGACTCTAACCATAACCACCATCAACCCCACCTCAGTTTTTAATCTCTGTAGCCCTTTGGTTACACTAGAGATATATGGTTCAACTCTGCAGATCTTGGCAGAGAACACTTCTGCTCCATTTTCTCAGGACTACCGCCCCAAAAAGGCTTTCCTAGGCCCCTCAGCTCCTAGGAGGAGTGGTTAATACGATTGGTTAGAGTCCAAGGCATTCCTTGGGTCTTACTTATTTCTCTTTTTTGTCTCTTATAGAGGCCTTCTCTGCAGTCTGTGTCATGTTAGTTTCAGGGAGAAGAGAGAAAACATCCAACCTAACACAGCTGCATAGTAGGAGGTACTGGATTTCCATTCTTTGTGTATACCTCTCTGTAGCCACCTTGATCTGGAATGCCAAAGAGAGGAGGGCACCCGTGCATTGCTTGGTCCTTGGATCAATACCACAGTATTAACCTCAGAACCTCATCCATGCCTTCTAATGTGAATGCTCATTCCCACTCGGAAGTAATGAAGACTACAAGCTGCTCTCCCTGGGGAAAGTACAAGAGGCCACATACGAACGCATGAGAAAGAACTTACCTTGTCTCTCTCCCTCTCTCTTTTTTTTGTATTTTGTTTTTTGTTTTTTGAGATGGAGTTTCATTCTGTTGCCCAGGCTAGAGTGCAGCGGTGCGATCTTGGCTCAGTGCAAGCTCCGCCTCCCGGGTTCAAGCCATTCTCCTGCCTCAGCCTCCTGAGTAGCTGAGATTACAGGTGCGCACCACCACACCCAGTTAATTTTTGTATTATTAGTAGAGATGCGGTTTCACCATCTTGGCCAGGCTGGTCTCGAACTCCTGGCCTCAGGCAATCCACCCACCTTGGCCTCCCGAAGTGCTGGGATTACAGGCATGAGTCACAGTGTCCAACCAATTAACTTACCTTCTCTAGATTCACTTTCCTTATCTCAAAATGGAAGAAGAATGTGGAATTCACAGGGAATTGAACATTAAATGTTTTGTTGTTTTGTTTTGTTTTGTTTTGTTTTTGAGACAGAGTCTCGCTCTGTCGCCCAGACTGGAGTGCAGTGGCACAATCTCGGCTCACTGCAAGCTCCGCCTCCTGGGTTCACGTCATTCTCCTGCCTCAGCCTCCCGAGTAGCTGGGACTACAGGTGCCCACCACCACGCCCGGCTAATTTTTTTTGTATTTTAGTAGAAACGGGGTTTCACCATGTTAGCCAGGATGGTCTCAATCTCCTGACCTCGTGATTCGCCCGTCTCGGCCTCCCAAAGTGCTGGGATTACAGGTGTGAGCCACTGTGCCCGGCCAACATTAAATGTTTTGATGAAATCACTTAGCACTCCAAAGAGGCTAAATGTTTATTGTATTAGTATAGAAACAGAACAACTTGCAAAAACAAAAACGTCCACTACACACTGAGTTCACAATATGATAAAACTAGCATTCCAGATCAGTGGGAGAAAGACGGTTTATGCATTAAATGTAATGAGACAACTGGTTAGACTTTAAAAAAAAAAAAAACCCAAATCATTATGCCAAAATAAACTACATATGTATTAAAACTTAAAGATGAAATATGAAACCACAAAAGTACTAAGGGAAACATAGATGAATTTTTTCTAATTTTGGAGTGAAAAAGGCCTTTTAAAGCATGTGTTACCAAATTCAGAAGCTGTAAGGAAACATTTTTTTATAAATTTGGCTACATAAAAATTCAAGACTTAGACCTTTTTAAAAGACATAAAAATCATACCTTTAAACGAAGGAAAAACATTCTATGTTTTTGAAGAGGAAGAATTAGTATCATAAAGGTGCCAATTCTTTTATTAACATATAAATGTAACATACAAATCCAAATTAGCATATAAGTGCAATCAGAATCAGAATACATCAATTTTTTTTAAAAACTGGACAGTAATTTTAACATTCATATAGAAGAATAAAGGAGATGGTCAAGAATATTTGGAAAGGAAGACCAGCAAAGGGGACCTGTCTTATCATATATTAAACTTAAAATGAGGCTATGGCAAATAAAACAGTATGATATTGGCACGGGAATAGACATCTTGATCAGTGGCTCATACCTGTTCCAGAATTACAGTTCCAGAGCTTTGGGAGCCCAAGGCGGAAGGGTGGCTTGAGGCCAGGAATTTTTTTTTTTTTTTTGAGATGGAGTCACACTCTGTCACCCAAGCTGGCATGATCTTGGCTCACTGCAACCTCCACCTCCCAGGTTCAAGTGATTTCCTACCTCAGCCTCCCAAATAACTGGGACTACAGGCACCCGCCACCACGCCCAGGTAATTTTTGTATTTTTAGTAGAGACAGGGTTTCACCATGTTGGCCAGACTGGTCTGGAACTCCTGGCCTCTGCCCCGACTCATCCTCTCAAAGTGCTGGGATTATAGGCCACCACGCCCGGCCTGAGGCCAGGAATTCAAAACCAGCTTTAACAACAAAGTGAGACCCTGTGTCTATAAAAATGTTAAAAATTAGGCTGGGTGTGATGGCTCATGCCTGTAATTCCAGCATTTTGGGAGGCTGAGAGGGTAGATCACGGATCACTTGAGGCCCAGAAGTTTGAGACCAGCCTGGACAACATGGCAAAACCCCATTTGTACAAAAAATAAAAATAAAACAGTTCCCCGGGTGTGCTGGCCTGTGCCTGTAGTCCCAGCTGCCCAGGAGGCTGAGGTGGGAGGATTGCTTGAGCCCAGAAGTTTAAGGCTGCAGTGAGTTATGATCATGCCTCTATATTTCCAGCCTGGGCAACAGAACGAGACTCCATCTCTATTTTTTAAAAAAAGAAAAATAGAACCCCCAAATTGATCAAACTACATGGCAACCTAATAAACGACTGATACGGTTTGGCTGTGTCCCCACCCAAATCTCATCTTGAATTGTAGTTCCCATAATCCCCACATGCCGTGGGAGGGAGCCAGTGGGAGGTAATGAAGTCATGGGGGCAGTCACCCCCATGCTGTTCTAGTGATAGTGAGTGAGTTCTCAAGAGATCTGATGGTTCTATAAGGGGCTTTTCCCCCTTCGCTCGGCACTTCTCCTTCCTGCCACCAGGTGAAGAAGGATGTGTTTGCCTCCCCTTCCACCATGATTGTGAGTTGCTTGAGGCCTCCCCATCCCTGTGCAACTGTGAGTTGATTAAACCTCTTTCCTTTATAAATTACCCAGTCCTGGGCAGTCCTTTATAGCAGCATGAGAACAGACTAATACAAGGACCAAGATGCCTTTTTATTTATTTATTTTATTTTATTTATTTTTTATTTTATTTTATTATTTTATTTTATTTATTTATTATTTTATTTATTTTATGGTGCTAGCATAATTGAGTATACAACTAGAATAAAATAAAGCTAGTTCCTATGGCAGACACCACTAGTTGCCTACCCAATTTTCATTCATAATCTTGATTTTGTTTAGGGCAGCAATGTGCCCAGACACATCTATTTACCACCCTAGACTCTCCTGAAAATAAGAGTGGCCATGTCCCACTCAGTGAGACATAATTAGAAGTCTAATGGGTAGAGCTTCCAGGAAAGCTACTGTTCTATCGATAAAAAGAAAAGAAGGGTGTTCTTCACCCTATATTCTTCCTGCCCATAATGTGTAAATGTGACCCTTTTAGTACAGAAACTGGTTTGCCTGAAAAAGAAAATAATAGGCTGGGCATGGTGGCTCATGCCTATAATCTCAGCACTTTGGGAGGCCGAGACAGGCAGATCACTTGAGGTCGGGAATTCGAGACCAGCCTGACCAACATGGAAAAACCCCCTCTCTACTAATAACACAAAAATTAGCTGGGCAAGGTACAGGTGCTTGTAATCCCAGCTACTCAGGAGGCTGAAGCAGGAGAATCACTTGAATCTGGGAGGCAGAGGTTGCAGCGAGCTGTGCACCACTGCACTCCAGCCTGGATGACAGAGTGAGAGCGACCGAGCGAGACTCCATCTCAAAAAAAAAAAAAGAAGAAGAAGAAGAAGAAGAAGAATCTTATCTAATTATGTACTTATTTAGAAATTCCAGGGGCTAATTTTGAAACACATCAGGCATGAAGACCCAACCACTAAATTCCAGAGATTACCTCAAGGCAGTTAATCTACAACCTGGCCATTGCTGAGATGACAGCAGCCCGCGTGGGTGGACCGTGACTCAAGATAGCCCTGGAACCAGACACACAGACCTCGTACCCAGCACCATTCCCGCATGGCTCCCGTTCCAAGTTCCCCTATTTATTTATTTATTTACTTACTGAGATGGAGTCTTGCTCTGCCACCCAGGCTGGAGTGCAATGGTGTGATCTCGGTTCCCTGCAACCTCCAGCTCCCGGGTTCAAGCAATTCTCCTGCCTCAGCCTCCCAAGTAGCTGGGATTACAGGCGTCTACCACCAGGCCCAGCTAATGGTTTTGTATTTTTAGTAGACCAGGTTTCACCATGTTGGCCAGGCTGGTTTCGAACTCCTGACATCAAGTGATCTGCCTGCCTCAGCCTCCCAAAGTGCTGGGATTACAGGTGTGAGCCACAGTGCCTGGCCAAGTTCCCCTAATTTCCTGGGTTTACAGGCTTGAGCCACTGTGCCAGGCCATATTATGTAATTTTTAAAGCCAGTGTTATGGTCCTCATCTGTTAGTTCAGAGCAGCGAGGTCCAATGGAAATATAATGTGTAGTTTAAAATTTTTAGCAGTCACATTAAAAACAGTAAACGGAAACAGGAGCTCACATCCCAGATAAACACCCAGGTCTTTTTAAAAACTCAGGCGTGGCAGGGCATGGTGGCTCATGCCTGTAACCCCAGCATTTTGGGAGGCTAAGGCAGGCAGATCATGAGGCCAGGAGTTTGAGATCAGCCAGCCTGGCCAACATGGTGAAACCCCATCTCTACTAAAAATACAAAAATTAGCCAGGTGTGGTGTTACGTGCCTGTAATCCTAGCTACGGGGATGCTGAAGCAGGAGAATCGATTGAACCCAGAAGGTAGCAGTTGCAATGAGCTGAGATCACACCATTGCACTCCAGCCTGGGTGACAGAGTGAGACTCTATTTCAAAAAAAAAAAAAAAAAAAAAAATTCAGGCATGCTAACGAGGGCTTGTAGTTCCAACTATTTGGGAGTCTGAAGAGGAGGATCATTTGAGCCTAGGAGTTACAGCCTGTAGCATGCCCTGATTGTGCCTGTGAATACTGTGAATAGCTACTGCACTCCAGCCTGGGCAACATAGTTTTTTTTGTTGTTGTTTTGTTTGTTTTTTTAAAGAGACAAGGTCTTGCTCTATTGCCCAGGCTGGAGTACAGTGAGTGGCATGATGATAGCTCACTGTACCTTGAACTCCTGGGCTCTAACAATCCTTAACACTCAGTTTGTTTGTTTGTTTGTTTGTTTGTTTGTTTGTTTAGACAGAGTTTCACTCTTGTTGCCCAGGCTGGAGTGATCTCGGCTCACTGCAACCTCTGCCTCCTGGGTTCAAGCGATTCTCCTGCCTCAGCCTCCAGAGCAGCTGGGATTACAGGCACGCACCATCATGCCTGGCAAATTTTTGTATTTTTAGTAGAGACGGGCTTTCACCATGTTGGCCAGGCTGGTTTGGAACTCCTGACATCAAGTGATCTGCCTGCCTCAGCCTCCCAAAGTGCTGGGATTACAGGTGTGAGCCACTGCACCTGGCCAACACTTACTTTAAAAAATACCTCAGCCTCCCCAGCAACTGGGACTACAGGCATGTGCCACCATGCCCAACTAAAATTAATTTAATAACATGCTTTATTTAACCCAATATACCCCTAAATATTACCATTGCGACATGTGATCAATTAAAAAATTACTGGTGAGATCTTTTACGTTCTCTTTTATGTTCTAAGTCTTAGAAATCTGATGTGTATTTTACATTTACAGCATAATTCAATCCAGATTATCCACATTTCAAGGTTTTGTTTTATGGTTTTGTTTGTTTGTTTGTTTAAGACAGGGACTCACTCCATCACCCAGGCTGGAGTGTTGTGGTGCCATCATGGCTCACTGCAGCCTCGATCTTCCCAGGCTCAGATGATCCTGCCGCCTCACCCTTCCAAGTAGCTGGAACTACAGGTGCATGTCATCACACTTGGCTAATTTTAAAATTTTTTGCAGAGATGGGGTCTGGCTATGTTGCCCAACCTGATCTTGAACTCCTGGGCTTAAGTGATCTCCTGCCTCAGCCTCCCAAAGTGCTGAGATAATAGGCATAAGCCACCATGCCCAGCCTCAAGTTTTCAATAGCTACTTGTGGCTAGCAGCTACTGCACTGGATGACACTAGTCTAGTCTAGGGCAGAGTCCATGATACATGGACATTACAGATGCAAACGTATGATTTCCCCTGCCTTTTCTTTTCTTTTCTTTTTTTTTTTTTTTTGAGACTGTCTCCCTCTGTCACCCAGGCTGGAATGCAGTGGCGCAATCTCGGCTCACTGTAACCTCTGCCTCCCACGTTCAAACAATTCTCCAGGCTCAGCCTCCCGAGTAGCTGGGATTACAGGCACACGCCACCACACCTGGCTAATTTTTGTACTTTGAGTAGAGACGAGGTTCCACCATGTTGGTCAGGCTGGTCTCTTAACTCTTGGCCTCAAGTAATCTGCCTGCCTCAGCCTCCCAAAGTGTTGGGATTACAGGCGTGAGCCACCGTGCCCGACCTGATCAATCTCTTAAAGAGAATCCAGCTTTATTACTGCCAGTACATGACCAAACTGCTACTATATTTGCCCTGGGAAAAATGGACAAAGGAAAATACTGTTAATTCATGAATAAAAACTTTGCAGAAAATTAGCCAGTGTTTCATTTTCAAAAACTTCCCTCTTTGTTCAGTAGATACCAGCTACTGATGACTACATATACTAGGGAAAGTTTAAAATTAGGAAATGCTGATTTCTCACATAGGAATTTCTAAATCCTGTGAAGAAAAGCTTAAAGAGCTTCTGAATATACAGAAGTTCCATTTAAGGACTAGGTCCTCCTTGTAGATGCATCAAAATATTACAAATTCCAAACTGAGACTTAATTCTCAAATGTGTTTTATTTGTTCTAAAACAATCTACCCACAAATATAAAACTATAAGTAATAGATTGTTATTTTCCCACTATGGGAATCTTTAGTGTGAAAAAGTATTCTACGAAAAGAATTTTTTAAAAAATAAATTATATAATAAAAAATATGTACAAAATGGGTCACAGAGGACAGATTTGTATATGCATAGATAAATATATGGAAGGTAACATACATAACTGTTAACAAGGCCAGGCACAGCAGCTCACGCCTGTTATCCCAGCACTTTGGGAGGCTGACGTGGGTGGATTGCTTGAGGTCAGGATTTCAAGACTGGTCTAGCCAACATGGCGAAATCCTGTCTCTACAAAAATATACAAAAAAAGGAAAAAAATTAGCCAGGCATGGTAGCGCACACCTGTAGTCTCAGCTACTTGGGAGGCTGAGGAACAAGAATCTCTTGAACCCAGGAGACGGAGGCTGCAAGACTGTGCCACTGCATTCCAGCTTGAGCGACAGAGTGAGACCCTGTCCCCTCCCTGCTCCCAAAAAGTGTTCACAGTAGTTACTACTGAAAAATGGGATTTAGGATGAACAAGATAATTTTACATTTTTAAAAATTCCCTACTAATCTGAATATTTTTATAATAAACATGTATAACTTAAGAATAGAAGTAAAAAAAATAAAGATAGATCATATGCAGATAAAATCTGAGTTTTCATTAAACTGTTTATAAGTTCAATATTTGTCTTTAAAAAGTCTCTAAAATTATGCATCATAAGGTTGGATGCAGTGGCTCATGCCTGTAATCCCAGCATTTGGGAGGCCGAGGCAGGTGGCTCACTTGAGATCAGGAGTTCAAGACCAGCTGGCCAACATGGTAAAACCCCATCTCTACTAAAAATGAAAAATTAGCTGGGCTTCGTGGCCCACGCCTGTAATTCCAGCTATTTGGGAGGCTGAGGCAGGAGAATTGGTTGAACCCAGGAGGCGAAGGTTGCAGTGAACCGAGATGGCACCACTGCACTCCAGTCTGGGTGACGGAGCAAGACTCTGTTTCTAAATAAATAAATAAATAAAGTTATGCATCATAAAAGTAACTTTAGGTGTATCAATTAAAGACTTCAGGCTGGGCAGAGTGGCTCACAACTGTAATCCCAGCACTTTGGGAGGCCGAGGCAAGAGGGTCATGTGAGCTCAAGAGTTCAAGACTAGCCTGGGCAACATAGCAAAATCCTGTCCCTATTAAAAATTTTTAAAAAATCAGCCAGGTGTGGTGCTGCCTGCCTGTAGTCCCAGCTACTCTGGAGGCTGAGGTGGGAGAATTGCTTGCACCTGGTGCCCAAGGCTGCAGTGAGCCATGGTTGCACCACTGCACTCCAACCTGGGCGACAGACCAAGACTCTGTCTCAAAAAAAAAAAAAAAAAAGATTTCATAAACTTGCTGGTTAGACAGTATTAAAATTGTTAAAATTGGCCGGGCGCAATGGCTCACGCCTGTAATCCCAGCACTTTGGGAGGCTGAGGCGGGCGGATCACCTGAGGTCGGAGTTTGAGACCAGCCTGACCAACACGGAGAAACTCCGTCTCTACTAAAAATACAAAATTAGCTGGGCGTGGTGGCACATGCCTGTAATCCCAGCTACTAGGGAGGCTGAGGCAGGAGAATCGCTTGAACCTGGGAGGCGGAGGTTGCGGTGAGCCGAGATCGCACCGTTGCACTACAGCCTGGGCAATAAGAGTGAAACTCCGTCTCAAAATAAATAAATAAATAAATAAATAAAATAAAAATAAAATAAAATTGTTAAAATTCTATCACTCCAGGAATTTTAAAAATCTTTGACTTTAACAGATTAAAACACAAAAAAGAAATATAAGCAATAAAAATATTAAATCAAAACAAAACGACAACAACAAAAAAATCCAAGAGTGCTTCCAAGTTTAGCTTGCCTTCCACTCAGGTGGGAGAAAGTTCAAATATTGCTGATCTACACAAAATATCAATAATTAGTATGTTTTCATAACTTACTTGTTTTAATTCATAACTCAATGAGCAATAATAGAAGTTCATTTCCATTAATTGACTATGATTATTTAGCAGTCTGCAGTGCTAGAGAAAATATGAAAATCTAAAGCATATATATATATATATGTACTGTTTTTGAGACAGTGTCTTGCTCTGTCACCCAGCTGGAGTTCAGTGGTGTGATCACAGCTTACTGCAGCCTCAACCTCCCAGGCCCAAGCAGTCCTCCCACCTCAGCCTCCCAAAGTGCTATGATTACAGGTATGAGCCGCCATGCCTGGCCAAAAGCATATTTCTTTAAAATGCTACTGCTACGCTGGGTGCAGTGGCTCATGCCTATAATCCCAACACTTTGGGAGGCCGAGAAGGGAGGATCACCTGAGCCCAGGAGTTCCAGACCAGCCTGGGCAACATGGAGAAATCCCATCTCTACAAAACAACAACAACAACAAAAAGCCATAACAAACAAAAATTAGCCAGGCTTAATCTTGAGATGATTTAAAAGTATTATAGGAGGGCTGGCCATAGTGGCTCATGCCTGTAATACAGCCACTGGGGAGGCTGAGTGGAAGATTCCTTGAGCCCAGGAGTTTATGATCAGCCAGGGCAACATAGCGAGACAGCTCCCCCACTCCCCAGAAATAAAAAAACTTACCTGGGCATGGTGGCACACACACCTGTAGTCCTAACTACTCGAGAAGCTGAGGCAGAAGGATCCCTTGCACCCAGGAGTTTAAGGATGGTCCATGCACACACTTCATCTGGGCCTGCAGTGAAATAGGCTGCTCCCTTCCTGACTGACTGGAGGGGCTGGGGGGAATCCCAGCAGGGAGAAAGCAATCCCTTCACCCCAGTTGCCAAACAGAACCTCCCACCCCCTGGATTTTCCTTCTCCCTCCATCTCTGATGGTTCTGGCTTTCCCAAACTGCTTTGGATCTTCTGATTCCTCTTGGGTTGAAGCAGACCAGTATTTTTTTTTAACAACATCCCCACTCCCCACCTGTTCCTCCCCGTTCCCATGCTGCCAACTTCTTCTTCCTCTTCTTTTATTTTTTTTAGTAGAGACGGGGTTTCATTGTGTTGACCAGGCTGGTCTTTAACTCCTGACCTCAAGTGATCCACCTGCCTCGGCCTCCCAAAGTGCTGGGATTACAGGCATGAGCCACCGCGCCCGGCCTCAGTGTGATGTTTTGATACATGTACTACATGAACATTTTCTTTTTTTTTTTTTTTGAGACATTCTTGCTCCATTACCCAGGCTGGAGTGCAGTGGCATGGCCTTGGCTCACTGCAACCTCCACCTCCCAGGTTCAAGTGATTCTCGTGCCTCAGCCTCCTGAGTAGCTGAGATTACAGACATGCGCCACCACGCCTGGCTAATTTTTCGTATTTTTAGTAGAGATGGGGTTTCACCATGCTGGCCAGGCTGGTCTCAAACTCCTGGGCTTGTTGTACCACTGAGCCCAGCCACCACACCCAGCCAAAAATATGAGTGGTTTTTGTTTATTGATCTTGTACCCTACAATATTGCTATACTTGTTTATTAGTTCTTATATAATTTTTTATTTTGACAAATAATAATTGTGCTTATTTATGGGGTACAATGTGATTTTTTTTTTTTTTTTGAGACGGAGTCTCATTCTGTCGCCTTGGCTGGAGTCCAGTGGCGCCATCTCAGCTCACTGCAACCTCCACCTCCTGGGTTCAAATGATTCTAGTGCCTTAGCCTCCCAAGTAGCTGGGATTACAGGTGTCTGCCACCACATCCAGCTAATTTTGGCATTTTTAGTAATGATGGAGTTTGACCATGTTGCCTAGGCTGGTCTCAAACTTCTGACCTCAGGTGATCCGCCCACCTCGCCCTCCGAAAGTGCCAGGATTACAGGCATGAGCCACCATGCCCAGCCTCAAGGCAATCCTATCAAAACCCCAGTTTTCTTTCTTACAGAAATTATCAAGCTGATCCTAAAATTCAGATTAAAATACAAGAGTTGGCCAGGCATGGTGGCTCATGCCTGTAATCCCAACACTTTGGGAAGCTGAGGTGGGAGAATTGCTTGAGGCCAGGAATTTGGGACCATACTGGGCAACATGGTGAGACTCTCTACCAAAAACTACTATAACAAAATTAGAGTGGTGTGGTGGCTGGTGCCTGTAATCCCACCTATCTGGGAGGCTGAGGTGGGAGGATTGCTTGAGCCCAGGAGGTAGAGGCTGCAGTGAACCACGTTCACACCTCTGCACTTGGGCCTGGGTATCACAGTGAGACCCTGTCTCTAAAAAAAGACAAAAAAAAAAAAACCCCAAAAAAACAAAAAAAAACAAGGGAACCTAGAGCAACCACTGAAAAAAGTTGTTAAAAAAAGAAGTACAATGAATATGCTAAGAAAAATATGAAATAAATAAAAAGAAAAAAATGAAGTCATATAAAATGGTCAGTTAAAACTACAAAAGGGAGAAAAATAGTGACAGAAATACAAGGGACATAAAATAGACAAAACAACCCTGAGAAAGAACGAAGTTGAAGGACTGGCACTTCCTGATTTCAAAACAGCACTGTATTAGTCCGTTTTCATACTGCTATAAATAACTTCCTGAGACTAGGTAATTTGTAAAGGAAAGAGGTTTAATTGACTCACAGTTCAGCATGGCTAGGGAGGCCTCAGGAAACTTACAACCAAGGTGAAGGGGAAGCAAGGCACCCTCTTCACAAGGCAGCAGGAAGAAGTGCCAAGAAAAAGGGAAAAGAGCCCCTTATAAAACAATCAGATCTTATGAGAACTCACTGTCACGAGAACAGCATGGGGAACTGCCTCCACGATACAATTACCTCCACCTGGTCTCTCCCTTGACACATGGGGATTATGGCAATTATGGGGATTACAATTCAAGATAAGATTTGGGTGGGGACACAAAGCCTAACCATATCAAGCACAAAGCTACAGCAATCAAGACAGTGTGGTACTGGTATAAGAACATTCAACATTCATATAGATCAATGCAATACAATTAGAGCCCAGAAATAAACCCTTATGTTCATGGTCAACTGATTTTTGACAAAGATGCCAAGAAAATTCAGTGAGAAAGAGCCTTTCAATATATGGTGCTGGGACATGTGAATTGCAAAAAAATTAATTTGGACTCCTATGTCACACCATACATAAAAATAAACTCAAAATGTAAGAAGTAAAACTATACAACTTATAGAAAAAATATATGTTTAAATTTCTTATTTATTTATTTTTGGAGACAGGGTCCCACTCTGTCACCCAGGCTGGAGTGCAGAGGTGTGAACATGGTCCACTATAGCCTCCACCTCCTGGGCTCAAGCAATCCTCCCACCTCAGCCTCCTGAGTAGCCGGGACCACAGAAATACGCCACCACGCCTGGTTACTTTTTAATCTTTTTTTTTGAGACAGGGTCTCACTATTTTGCCCAGGCTAATCTTCAACTCCTGGTCTCAAGTCTCAACCTCCCAAAAGTGCTGAGATTACAGGTGTGAGCCACTATGACCCCCCAAAGTAAATTTTCTTGAGTTAGAGAATGGTTTCTTAGATACAACATTAAAAGCACAAGCAACCAAAGAAATAAATAGATAAACTGGTATTCATGAAAACTAAAAATTTTAGTGCTTCAAAAAATACCATCAAGAAAGTGCAAGTACCCACAGAATGAGAGAAAATACTTGCAAATCATATATCTGATATGTGACTTGTATTCAGAATATATTCTACAAAACTCTTACAACCCAATATTAAGATAAAACCCATAATTTTAAAAAAATGCATCTGAAAAGACATTTTTCAAAAGAAGGTATGCAAATGGACAATGAGCACATGAAAAGATTCTCAATGTCACGAGCCACCAGAGAAATGCAAATCAAAATCATTCCCGCTAGAAAGGCTATAATCAAAAAGATAGATAGCAAGTGTTAGAATGTGGAGAAATCGGCACTCTTATGCACTGCAAGTGGGAATGCTAAATGGTGCAGTCACTTTGGAAAATAGTCTGGTAGTTCCTCAAAAGGTTATCATATGACCCAGCAACTTCATCCCTTGTACATATAATCATGAAAAATAAAAACATATATCCACATAAAAACTTGTACATAAATGTTAGTAACAGCATTGTTCTTAACAACACAAGAACAACCTAAATGTCCATCATGTGGTGAATGATTAAACAAAATGTAGTATATCCATACGATGGAATATTATTTGACCATAAAAAGGAATGAAGTACTGATACGTTCTGCAACAGGAATAAACCTTGAAAGCATTAAGCTAAGTGAAAAAAGCTGGCCGGGCATGGTGGCTCATGCCTGTAATCCCAGCACTTTGGGAGGCCGAGGCAGGAGGATTGCTTGAGCCCAGGAGTTTTTTTTGTTTTGTTTTGTTTTTTTCCTCAAATGTTTTATTAAGTGTAGACATCTGGAGTACTGTAAAACATGCATTATCTTTCTTCTTCGGTTGTTGAGGTGTGTTAAATTTGAAGAAGATCATATCTCCATCTTCAACAATATAATTTCTGCTTTGTCTGGAGTACTGTAAAACATGCATTATCTTTCTTCTTCGGTTGTTGAGGCGTGTTAAATTTGAAGAAGATCGTATCTCCATCTTCAACAATATAATTTCTGCTTTGTCGTCTGTACTTTCCAGCAGCCTTGACTGCATTTTCAGAACCTCCCCATTTAAAATCTTCGTATTTCATTACTTCGACCACAATGAATCCCTTTTCAAAATCTGTGTGAATATTTCCTGCAGTCTGAGGATCCTTAGTCCCTTTCCTGATGGTCCATGCACGCACTTCATCTGGGCCTGCAGTGAAAATGTATTCTAGTTGGAATGCTGCAAACCCAGCCTTAATGATCTTTGGCAAAGCACTTTGTGTCGTGTTCGATTCCAGTTACTTCTGTCTCTCCTCAGCACTCAATTCTTGCCAAGGCCCCACTAAAAGGAGTGACAAACGCACCTGGGTCATACTTGTCCACCTACTCTTTAATTTCCTTCCTTCCTTCCTCCCTCCCTCCCTCTTTCTTTTCCTTCCTTCCTTCCTTCCTTCCTTCTTTGCTCCCTCCTTGTCTCTCTCTCTCTTTCTTTCTTTCTTTCAACAGAGTCTTGCTCTGTTGCCCAGGCTGGAGGGCAGTGGTGCAATCTCGGCTCACTGCAACCTCCACCTCCTGGGTTCAAGCAATTCTCCTGCCTCAGCCTCCTGAGTAGCTGGGATTACAGGCATGTGCTACTATGCCCGGCTAATTTTTGTATTTTTGGTAGAGACGGGGTTTCACCATATTGACCAGGCTGGTCTCGAACTCCTGACCTTGTGATCCACCTTGGCCTCCCAAAGATTTTACTTTTTTATCTCCTCATCTCACAGACACCTTTTCTAGTTTGTCTAGTTTACCAATCATTTCCTCCTCTTTAAGCTGAAGCTCTTCATGTATTATTTCTTTTTTTTTTTTTTTGAGACGGAGTCTTGCTCTGCCGCCCAGGCTGGGGTGCAGTGGCCGGATCTCAGCTCACTGCAAGCTCCGCCTCCCAGGTTTACGCCATTCTCCTGCCTCAGCCTCCCGAGTAGCTGGGACTACAGGCGCCCGCCACCTCACCCGGCTAGTTTTTTGTATTTTTTAGTAGAGACGGGGTTTCACCGTGTTAGCCAGGATGGTCTCTATCTCCTGACCTCGTGATCCGCCCGTCTCGGCCTCCCAAAGTGCTGGGATTACAGGCTTGAGCCACCGCGCCTGGCCTTCATGTATTATTTCTGTATCTCCAATAGGATCTACACTTCCTTCAACATGCATGATATCACCATCTTCAAAAGCACATGTTAGATGAAAGATGCCATCACAGGCATTAATATGGGATTAAAAAAGAAAAAAAAAAAAAAAAAAAAAGCTTTCCCCAAGCCCTGCCCATTGTGAGCTCCTTTCACAAGGCCAGCAATATCCACTACATTTAGAAAGGCAGGAATTTTGCTTGCTGGTTTGTGGTACTGGCAAAGAAAGTCAAACCTTTCATCTGGCACAGGTACTCTGCTCTCATTAGGAGCAGTGGTGCCGAAAGGGAAGTTTTCTGCTGAAGCCTGACTACTGGTTAATACATCGAAGAAAGTAGATTTCCCAACATTTAGCAATCCACCAATACCAATTTTCAGTGGGGTTCCAAATCTTCCAATGATTGGGGGTGGTTTAATTCCATCACCTCTTTCTTTTCAGGGCGTCGTGATTGGCCTTGGCGAAGACAGGGCTCCCAGCGGCTGCGAGAGGAAGGACCTACCGGCAGCCGGAGGCGGGGAGGAAGGAGAGAATGCAGGCCCAGCACCTCTGCCAAGTACCACGCACTTGGGCGGCAGCGGCAGCAGAACAGGAGGGCCGGGCTCTGAACGGCACCTCGAGCCCAGGAGTTTGAAACTAGCCTGGGCAACATAGCGAGACCCTGTCTCTAAAAAAAAAAAAAAAAAAAAAAAACCAGGAAGAAGAAAAGGAAGAAAGAAGAAGAAGAAGCCAGTCACAAAGGCCACATAATTATGATTCCATTTATCTGAAATGTCTGCAATAGGCAAGTCCACGGAGACAGAATGTAGATTAGTGATTGCCAGGTACTGGGGGAATGAAGAAATGGGGAATGAATGCTAACGGGTATGGAGTTTTTGAGTTATTTTTTTTTTGTAGAGAAGAAAATGTTCTAAATGGACAATGGTAAATATTACACAACTCTGTGAATATACTAAAACCCACCAAATTGTGTACTTTAAAAGGGTGAAGTCTATGCTATGTGAATAATAAAGCTGTTATTTAAAAAACACACTTGGGGTTTGTTGTCTGGTACACAGAGGTGACTTTCAGATTTGTGCTGGTGGCAAGAGGGGAAAACAACTGCAAGGGCAGCAACTGCTGCTAAAGAAACACCAGCAGTTTCTAATTTTACACTGTCCTATATTTTGCTGTGAGTTTCGTAGCTTTCGATAATGCTATACTAGAGGCCAAAACAGAAATGCCTTTTATATTTCATTATAACAGCTAAACTGGGAAATAAACTCACCAATTGCTTTTTTAAAAAGGAAATGGGCCGGGCGCGGTGGCTCAAGCCTGTAATCCCAGCACTTTGGGAGGCCGAGACGGGTGGATCACGAGGTCAGGAGATAGAGACTATCCTGGCTAACACGGTGAAACCCCGTCTCTACTAAAAAATACAAAAAACTAGCCGGGCGAGGTGGCGGGCGCCTGTAGTCCCAGCTACTCGGGAGGCTGAGGCAGGAGAATGGCGTGAACCCGGGAGGCGGAGCTTGCAGTGAGCTGAGATCCGGCCACTGCACTCCAGCCTGGGCGACAGAGCGAGACTCCGTCTCAAAAAAAAAAAAAAAAAAAAGGAAATGAGCTAAAAACAACATAGATGTAAGTGGAGCTTCAATAAACCTTTGCTTAGTAAGATGGATATTTCACAAGAGAGGGAGAGTTTGGTAGTAAAAATAGTTTAAAGTGTTACATTATTTTAAAAAGCATTTTGTTTAATTTACTGTAGATGGCCAAACATCATTTTAAAACATATGGCAAATCTGTTGGGTAGTAAAAAGAAATGACATCTTGTTTCCATTTTCTTATTCTTTCCAGTTTATCTCTTTATTGTAAATCATCTTCTATTGTGGGAGGATATTAAATTTAAATCAAACTGAGGGGGAAAAAGCAGGACTTATGTTCATAAATTCATGTTTCTCTTAGTATTGCTGCCTCTTACAGCCATTTTATGAAGAATACTATGGCCTGAGTAGTTAATATTATTTAAGATTTTTCAAATTGGTCTATTCCTGGATCTAAACAAATTGGAAAATTGGAAGTTTCTTTTCTTTTCTCTCTCTTTTTTAGACAGATTCTCCCTCTGTCGCCCAGGATGGAATGAGGTGGCACAACCTTGCCTCACTGCAACCTGCCACCGCGCCCGGCTAATTTTTTTGTATTTTTAGTAGAGATGGGGTTTCACTGTGTTAGCCAGGATGGTCTCGATCTCCTGACCTCCTGATCCACCCGTCTCGGCCTCCCAAAGTGCTGGGATTACAGGCGTGAGCCACCATGCCTGGCCCCTTATCTGTGTTTTGATACTACATTGTATAAAACACCAAGTGCTTCCTTTGGACATAAGGTACATCTAAAGTTTATTATAAACTTCTTCTACAAGTAAAGGGGTGACTAATTTGTTTTGGAACCCTCTTTGATCTATGACAAAACTCTCTAGATTTAATGACTGATTTTAAGATTCCAAACAATTTGTAAATCTAAAGTACATTACTGGTTGGATGCAGTGGCTCACGCCTATAATCCCAGCACTTCGGGAGGCTGAGGCAGGTGAATCACCTGAGGTCAGGAGTTCGAGACCAGG
Organism: Macaca thibetana thibetana; assembly: GCF_024542745.1. Lineage (NCBI taxonomy): Eukaryota > Metazoa > Chordata > Mammalia > Primates > Cercopithecidae > Macaca > Macaca thibetana. The sequence goes on from NC_065593.1 coordinate 35,120,423, forward strand.
CTGGCCAATATGGTGAAATATCATCTCTACTAAAAATACAAAAATTAGCTGGGCGTGGTGGCACATGCCTGTAGTCCCAGCTACTCGGGAGGCTGAGGCAGGAGAATCGCTTGAACCCAGGAGGCAGAGGTTGCAGTGAGTTGAGATGGCGCCACTGCACTCCAGCCTGGACAACAGAGTGAGACTCCATCTCAAAAAAATTTAAAAATAGCTTTCTGCAGCCAGGCATGGTGGCTCACATCTGTAATCCCAGCACTTTGGGAGGCCAAGGCGGGCGGATCACGAGGTCAGGAGATTGAGACCATCCTGGCTAACACAGTGAAACCCCATCTCTACTAAAAAAAAAATACATATATATATATATACACACACAAAAAAAATTAGCTGGGTGTGGTGTCGAGCGCCTGTAGTACCAGCTACTCAGGAGGCTGAGGCAGGAGAATGGCGTGAACCCGGGAGGCGGAGCTTGCAGTGAGCCAAGATCGCGCCACTGCTCTCCAACCTGGGCAACAGAGCGAGACTCTGTCTCAAAAAAAAAAAAAAAAATAGCTTTCTGCCTGTGGACACTGCCGAGGAAGCATCGTTAAAGTCTCTCTTCTGTTTGCCATCATGTGTAAGTCAGAGTCTCCTAAAGAGCCCGAACAACTGAGGAAGCTCTTCATTAGGGGGTTGAGCTTTGAAACAACTGATGAGAGCCTGAGGAGCCATTTTGAGCAATGGGAATGCTCACGGACTGTGTGGTCATGAGACATCCAAACACCAAGTGCTCCAGGGGCTGTGGGTTTGTCACATATGCCACTGTGGAGGAGGTGAATGCAGCCATGAATGAAAGGCCACACAAGGTGGATGGAAGAGTTGTGGAAACAAAGAGAGCTGTCTCAAGAGAAGATTCTCAAAGACCAGGTGCCCCCTCAACTGTGAAAAAGATATTTGTTGGTGGCACTAAAGACATTGAAGAACATCACCTAAGAGATTTTTTTTTTTTTTTCAGATGGAGTCTTGCTCTGTTGCCAGGCTGGAGTGCAGTGCTGCGATCTTGGCTCACTGTAACCTCCGCCTCCTGGGTTCAAGCGATTCTCCTGCCTCAGCATCCCAAGTAGCTGGGACTACAGGCACATACCACCACACCCAGCTAATTTTTGTATTTTTATTAGAGACAGGGTTTCACCATGTTGGCCAGGATGGTCTCGATCTCTTGACCTCATGATCCACCCGCCTCAGCCTCCCAAAGTGCTGAGATTACAGGCATGAGCCACTACGCCCGGCCAAGAGATTATTTTGAACAGTACGAAAAAATTAAAGTGATTGAAATCATGACTGACTGAGGCAGTGGCCAGAAAAGGGGCTTTGCCCCTGTAACCTTTGATAACCATGACTCCGTGGATAAGATTGTCATTCAGAAATACCATGCTATGAATGGCCACAATTGTGAAGTTAGGAAAGCCCTGTCAAAGCAACAGATGGCTAGTGCTTCATTCAGTCAAAGAGGTCAAAGTTGTTCTGAAAACTTTGGTGGTGGTTGTGAAAGTGGTTTCAGAGGGAATGACAACTTTGGTCGTGGAGGAAACTTCAGTGACCATGGTGGCTTTGGTGGCAGCTCTGGTGGTGGTGGATATGGTGGCAGTGGGAATGGCTATAATGGATTGGTAATGATGGAAGCAATTTTGGAGGTGTTGGAAGCTACAATTATTTTGGCAATTAAAACAATCAGTCTTCAAATTTGGGACTGATGAAGGGAGGAAACTTTGGAGGCAGAAGCTCTGGCCCCAATGGTGGTACAGGCCAATACTTTGCCAAACCATGAAACTAAGGTGGCTATGGAGGTTCCAGTAGCAGAAGTAGCTATGGCAGTGGCAGAAGATTTTAATTAGGAAACAAAGCTTAGCAGGAGAAGAGAGCCAGAGAAGTGACAGGGAAGCTACAGGTTACAACAGATTTGTGAACTCAGCCAAGCACAGTGGTGGCAGGGCATAACTGCTACAAAGAAGACATGTTTTAGAAAAATACTCATGTGTATGGGCAAAAAACTCGAGGACTGTATTTATGACTAATTGTATAACAGGTTATTAGTTTCTCTTCTGTGGAAAGTGTAAAGCATTCCAACAAAGGGTTCTAATGTAGTTTTTTTTTTTTTTTTTTTTTTTTTTTGCACCCATGCTGTTCATTGCTAAATGTAATAGTCTGATCGTGATGCTAAATGTCTTTTTTTTTTTTTTTTTTTTTGAGATAGAATCTTGCTCTGTCACCCAGGCTGGAGTGCAGTGGCGCAATCTCGGCTCACTGCAACCTCCGCCTCCTGGGTTCAAGCGATTCTTCTGCCTCAGCCTACCAAGTAGCTGGGACTACAGGGGCACACCACCATGCCCAGCCAATTTTTGTATTTTTAGTAGAGATGGGGTTTCACTATACTGGCCAGGCTGGTCTCGAACTCCTAACCTGGTGATCCACCTGCCTCGGCCTCCCAAAGTGCTGGGATTACAGGTGTGAGCCACCACACCCAGCCATAAATGTCTTTTTAAAAAAATAATAATGACAATTTTAAAAAAATAAAGTACATTACTTTAGGATCAAATGTGGATATATTCAAAACAATGTACTGAAAATGGGTCTTTATTTTCCAGTGTCAGGCCTCTGAGCCCAAGCTAAGTCATCATATCCCCAGTGACCTGCACATATACATCCAGAGGGCCTGAAGCAACTGAAGATCCACAGAAGTGAAAATAGCTTAACTGATCCACAGAAGTAAAAATAGCTTAACATGTTGAACCCCATCTCTACTAAAAAAAAAAAACAAAAAAAAAAACCCCAAAATTAGCCAGGTACGGTGGCAGGCACCTGTAATCCCAGTTACTCAGGAGGCTGAGGCAGGAGAATTGTTTGAACCAGGGAGGTGGAGGTTGCAGTGAGCCGAGGTCGTGCCACTGCACTTCAGCCTGGGTGACAGAGCAAGACTCTGTCTCAAAAAAAAAAAAAAAAAAAGCCAAAACACCAGTGGGCTATTTGTTAACTTCACAGTGGCTCTCCTTTGTCATTCTCCTGTTGCCTATTATTATTGAATCCAAAGTCTAGGTCCTCTTTTTACCTGCTTCTTAGCTAATCATTATATTCCTACACAAATCATTAAGATAAAATTTTCATAAGTTAAAAACTTGTCTCTTATGCAAATATAAACAGAAAATAAGTCAGGCCAGGTGCAATGACTCACATCTGTAATCCCAGCACTTTGGGAGCCCAAGGCCAAAGGATCTCAGGAGTTTGAGACCACCCTGGCCAACATGGTTAAACTCCCGTCCCTACTAAAAATACAAAAATTAGCTGGGCGTGGTGGTGCACACCTGTAATCCCAGCTACTTGGGAAGCTGAAGCAGGAGGATCACTTGAACTGGGGAGGCGGAGGTTGCAGTGAGCTACGGTCGCACCGCTACACTTCAGACTGGGTGACAGAGCGAGACTCCGTCTCAAAAAAAAAAAAGAAAATCAAATTACGATGCACACACCTACATAATCAGATAATTCCCAGAGGGTCTAAACAACATCCTGCATTCCATGGAAAAGACTCAGTCATCTCTTCTGCTCATTTCCAAATTTTGGATATTATTTTCTTAATATTATTTTAAACTTTCATTACTATTATTATTATTTTGAGACAGGATCTCACTCTGTTGCCCAGGCTGGAGTGCAGTGGCATGATCATGGCTCACTGCAGACTCAACCTCCAGGGCTCAAATGATCCTCCCACCTCAGCCTCCAAAGTAGCTGGCACCACAGGCGTGCACCACCATGCCTGACTAATTTTTGATTTTTGTAGCTCAGGGTCTCCCTGTGTTGCCCAGGCTGGTCTCAAACTCCTGGGCTCACGTGATCCTCCTGCCTTGGCCTCCCAAAGTTCTAGGATTACAGGTGGGAGCCACAGCATGTGGCCAATTTTCTTAATATTCTTCACCCAGATAGGAAAATTTTACTTTCTCTTTTTCTTTGTACCAGTCTCTCTTTCCTCATAGAATGTTTTTTCCTCTCTTCCTGCCCAGGTGTGTCCCTTATTTTCTTTACATCTGGCCCCAGCTTGCTTCCTTTTAACACAAATTTCTGTTTCCTTCCTCTTTCATCCTTACATGAAACAGCTGATGGCTCAGGTATGCATTCCTGAAACATTTGAGGAGTAACTCGGAGTGTTAATTTTTCTTTTCTTTTTTTCTTTGAGATGGAGTCTCGCTCTGTTGCCCAGGCTGGAGTGCAGTGGCATGATCTCTGCTCACTGCAACCTCCGCCTCCCGGATCGAAGTGATTCTCCTGTCTCAGCCTCCCAAGCAGCTGGGATTACAGGCGCCTGGCACTCTGCCCAGCTAATTTTTGTGTTTTTGGTAGACGGGGTTACATCATGTTGGCCAGCCTGGTTTTGAACTCCTGACCTCGTGAATCCACCTGTCTTGGCCTCCCAAAGTGCTGGGATTACAGGCGCCAGGCCTGGAGTGTTAATTTTTCATTTAGCAGATAATAAAATGGTATTATTTTTATTAAAAATGGCCGTCATTAGTTTGGCTTTTCTCCCCCCAGTTCTCATTTGGTTTAAATGGTTTGGCATACTTGTGTTATATTCCTAGTTTCGTTCTAACTTCCATGAGGGGAGAAAATAACATTTTTTTTTTTTTTTTTGAGACGGAGTTTTCGCTTTTGTCGCCCAGGCTGGAGTGCAGTGATGCATATGTTGTTTCACATGTTCATGTGAAGAGACCACCAAACAGGCTTTGTGTGAGCAACATGGCTGTTTATTTCACCTGGGTGCAGGCGGGCTGAGTCCAAAAAGAGAGTCAGCATGGGGGGCGGGATTATCATTAGTTCTTACAGGTTTTGGGATAGGCGGTGGAGTTAAGAGCAATGTTTTGGGGGCAGGGGGTGGATCTCACAAAGTACATTCTCAAGGGTGGGGAGAATTACAAAGAAGCTTCTTAAGGGTAGGGGAGATTACAAAGTACATTGATCAGTTAGGGTGGGGTAGAAACAAATCACAATGGTGGAATGTCATCCCAAAGTGCTGAGATTACAGGTATAAGCCACCGCACCGCGCCACAAATAGCCCTTTGTATCCATGGGTTTCACATCTGTGGTTTCTGCATCTGTAGATTCAGCCAACCAAGGACTGAAAATACTTAGGGGCAGGCCTGGCATAGTGACTCACTTTGGGAGGCTGAGGTGAGCAGATCACTTGAGGTCAGGAGTTTGAGACCAGCCTGGCCAATATAGTGAAACCCAGTCTCTACTAAAAATACAAAAATTAGCTGGGCATGGTGGCACACACCTGTAATCGCAGCTACTTGGGAGGCTAAGGCAGGAGAATCACTTGAACCCGGGAGGCAGAGGTTGTAGAGAGCCGAGATTGTGCCACTGCACTCCAGCCTATGTGACAGAGTGAGAATCCACCTCAAAAAAAAAAAAAAAAAAAAAAAAATTGGGTGGCGAAAAAAAGGATGGTTGTGTCTGACCTAAACATGTATAGACTTTTTTCCCTTATTATTCCCTAAGTAATAATAGTATAATTACTATTTATATAGCAATTGCATTGTATTAAATATTTTAAGAAATCTAAGATGATTTAAAGCATATAGATGTGCATAGATTATATGCAAATACTGCATCATTGTATATAAGGGACCTGAGCATCCATGGATTTTGGTGTCCACATGGGGTCCTGGAACCAATTCCCTAGAGATACTGAGGGATGACTGTATCCACTCTCTTCTCGGATGAGGAAATGGTGACTGAGCATTTATTATTCTCTAAGTTTGTACTTGTGCCTATGTGGGTGACTATGTAGGTGTCCCCATTTTCACAGCAATATCTGAAGCTGTAAGCTTAGGAAAGAAAGATTCTTTCCTAAACAACAACCTATAGTGTAGAATGCTGCAAAAATGTCAAGCAGGACGAGGTTTGAAAAGTGTCCATTCATTCGTTTATTCCATAAATATTTATTGGCCACTTAGTATATGCCAAGAACTATATTAGGCATTAGATACAGTAATAAACAAAGCCAGGCCAGGCGCAGTGGCTCATGCCTGTAATCCTAGCACTTTGGGAGACTGAGGCGGGCAGATCACCTGACATTAGGAGTTGAGACCAGTCTGACCAATATAGCAAAACCCCGTCTCTACTAAAAATACAAAACTTAGCCAGGAGTGGTGGCACATGCCTGTAATTCCAGCTACTTGGGAAGCTGAGACAGGAAAATCGCTTGAACCCAGGAGGCAGAGGTTGCAGTGAGCCAAAATCATGCCACTGCACTCCAGCCTGGGTGACAAAGTGAGACTCCGTTTCAAAAATATAAAAATAAAAATAAACCTGGGCTCGGTGGCTCACGCCTGTAATCCCAGCACTTTGGGAGGGCCAGGCAGGAGGATCACCTGAGGTCAGGAGTTCAAGACCAGCCTGGCCAACATGGTGGAACCACGTCTCTACAAAAATACAAAAATTTGCAGGACATGATGGTAGGTGCCTGTAATCCCAGCCACTAGGGAGGCTGAGGCAGGAGAATTGCTTAAAACTGGGAGGCGGAGGTTGCAGTGAGCTGAGCTCACACCATTGCACTCCAGCCTGGGTGACAGAGCAAGACTCTGTCTCAAAAAAATACAATACAATACAATACAATACAATACAATACAATACAATACAATACAAAATAAAATTAAAAAGTTTAAAAAGTAAAATAAAATAGGCCAGGCGCAATGGCTCATGCCTGTAATCCCAGCACTTTGGGAGGCTGAGGAGGGCAGATCACTTGAGGCCAGGAGTTTGAGACCAGCCTGGCCAACATGGAGAAACCTCGTCTCTACAAAAAATACAAAAATTAGCTGGGCTTGGTGGCACACACCTGTAATCCCAGCTACTTGGGAGGCTGAGGCAGGAGAATCACTTGAACCAAGGAGGTGGAGATTGCAGTGAGCTGAGAACACGCCACTGCACTCCAGCCAAGGCTACAGAGTGAGATACCATAATACAATACAATACAATACAATACAATACAATACAATACAATACAATACAATACAATACAATACAACACAACACAACAAAACAAAATAAACAAAATCAGAATTGTTCCTGCTGACATTCAGTATAGTGAAAGAGACATACATTTAATGACTCATTTAAGAAATAAGCTGAATATGGTGGCTCACACTTGTAACCCTAACATTTTGGGAGGCCAAGATGAGTGGATAGCTTGAGGCCAGGAGTTCAAGAGCAGCCTGGGCAACAAAGCAAGACCCCATCTCTATAAAAAATAAATTAGTGGGCCAGGCACAGTGGCTCACGCCTGTAATCCCAGCACTCTGGGAGGCCGAGGCTGGTGGATCACTTGAGGTCAGGAGTTCTAGACCAGCCTGGCCAACATGGTGAAACCCCGTCTGTACTAAAAATACAAAAAATTAGCCAGGCATGGTGGCAGGGGCCTGTAATCCCAGCTACTCAGGAGGCTGAGGCAGGAGAATCACTTGAACCCAGGAGGCGGATGTTGCAGTGAGCCGAGATCGCAGCATTGCACTCCAACCTGGGCAACAAGAGCAAAACTCCGTCTCAAAAAAAAAAAAAAAAGTAAACCAAAAATAAAAATAAATTAGTGGATGCAGTAGTGTGCACCTGTAGTCTTAGCTACTCAGGAGGCTGAGGCTAGAGGATCACTTGAGCCTGGGAGATTGAGGCTGCAGTGACAGTGCCACTGCATTGCAGCCTGGGGAAAAGAGTGAGACCCTGTCTCAAAAAAAAAAAAAAAAAAAAAAAGAAGTATTAACATTTTAAGAGTCCAGTGGCAGTCGAGATGGAGTAGTCGACTATAGCTTCTTTCTATTGCTGGTTATAACTAAACACTCTGGAATAAATACAAAAAGCAACTACCTGTGCACTCTCAAAAGTAAACAAATGCAGAGTCAAACTTGGAGAAAGGGGCCCACATGGGAGGGAGTTTCCGTGTGTGTGTGTGTGTGTGTGTGATCTGAGGATAGGCACGCAGTGAGCTGTGGCAGTGCAGTGTGGACAGCTAAAACTCCCAGAGAAGCCCTGTCTGTGTAGATCAAGGAACTCAGAAAATGAGTCCCTGGGTCTCAGAGCTGGAAGGGAGAAATGTCCATTTATTCCCTCTCTCTCTTGCTGTGGCAGTGGCATGGGCAACTAACCCTCCTTGAGAAGCCCCATCATTCCGGCTCTAGGGCAGGCAGGAAGTTGAGAAGAATCCCAGAGAGGAGACCTAGAGAAGGGTTCTCCTGCTTCCGTGCACGAATAAGCATCTGTCCAGGGCTCATTCCTGAGGTGCATATACACAGAATACCCCAAAGCAGCACAGCAAAAGCCTCAAACACTGAACAACACCACAAGGGACAAGTCCAAGTCTAACCCCCAAAGGGCACAGACAGATGTAGGATGATCTAAAGCAGCACAGGACAGGCTTTGAAAACTGTCTTGACATTGGAATCCACAGGGAGAAAAGAAAGCAAGACAGACTTTGCAGTCTGAATCCAACCAGGATGACTGAATGCTGAAAACAACTAAAATCAGCGTTCTCTGGAAGATTTTAATAGAACCAGAGAGTCACAAAGGAATATTCCAACTGTTCAGCATACAAACTGGTATTATTCAACATACAAAGAGTCATGAAAAAGTGACCATTCTCAAGCGAAAAAGATAATCAACAGATACCAATGCCAAGATGATTGAATTATCAAAGACTTTAAGACAGCTCATCATGCTCTATAAGATAAAAGTGAACATGCTTGAAGTAAATGTTGAGATAGAAGTTCTCAACAGAAGAAAAAACTGAAAAGGAACCAAACAGAAAGTTTACAACTGAAAAATATATCTGAAATAAAAAATTTCACTAGATGATATCAGTAATAGGATAAAGATTACCAATAGAGGAAAGAGTTAGTGACGATGGATCAAGAGAAATTGTCCAGGCCAGGCATGGCGGCTCACGCCTGTAATCCCAGCACTTTGGGAGGCCAAGGTGGGTGGATCACCTGAGGTCAGGAGTTCGAGACCAGCCTGGTCAACATGTTGAAACCCTGTCTCTACTAAAAATACAAAAATTAGCCGGGCATGGTGGTAGGCTCCTGTAATCCCAGCTACTGGGGAGGCTGAGGCAGGAGAATCACTTGAAACTGGGAGGTGGAAATTGCAGTGAGCCGAGATCATACCAAAGCACTCTAGCCTGTGCGACAGAGTGAGACTCCATCTCAAAAAAAAAGAAACAAACAGGCCGGGCGCGGTGGCTCACGCCTGTAATCCTAGCACTTTGGGAGGCCAAGGTGGGTGGATCATCTGAGGTCAGGAGTTCGAGACCAGCCTGGCCAACATGGAGAAACCCCGTCTCCACTAAAAATACAAAAGAATTAGCCAGGCATGGTGGCAGGCGCCTGTAATCCCAGCTACTTGGGAGGCTGAGCCAGGAGAATTGCTAGAACCCTGGGGGTGAGGGTTGCAGTGAGCTGAGACGGCACCACTGCACTCCAGCCTGGGCAACAGAGTAAGACTCCGTCTCAAAAAAAAAAAAAAAAAGGAAACAAACAAATGAGCAAAACTTACAGCTGACATCCTGACATCCTTAATGGTAAAAGGTTGAATGTATTCCCCTTAAAATCAGGAGCATGGCACGGATGTCTACTGTCACCATTTCTATTTAATTTATTAATAACATCACATTGGCAGTTACAGTTAACACAATAAAGCAAGAAATAAAAGACACAGGCATCAGAAAGGAAGAAGCTGTTTCTATTTGTAGACAACACTGTCTACAAAGAATCTACAAAAAAAGGCTCTGAAAATGCATAAATGAGAAATAGGCAATGTTATTTAAAGTCACAGCTTTTACTTCAAATTTTCTATCTCCAGATCCTTACATCAAATTGCCAACTGGATATCTTCACCTGTATGTTTCCCAGGAACTCCGAAGACTCAGTATTTCCAAGCCAAATTTATTGATATCTGTCCAAACTTGGTCTTTCAGAAAAATTCCCTATTCATCTGGTAATGCCACCAATTTACTAATTCTAATATAACTTCCCAATATTGATTTATCCATCTATCCATGCTAAAAAATGAAGATTTGTCTTAGACTATTCCTCTTACCTGCCCCATATACTTGGTTAGTTAGGCTATCAGTTAATCTTGTTATGAAACCAACTGCCCCAAACCTAGAGGCTTAAAAGAAAATAATCTATAGGCCAGGGATGGTGGCTCATGCCTGTAATCCCAGCACTTTGGGAGGCTGAGGTGGGCAGATCACAAGGTCAGGAGTTACAGAAAAGCTTGGCCAATATGGTGAAACCCCGTCTCTACTAAAAATACAAAAATTGGGCCGGGCGCGGTGGCTCAAGCCTGTAATCCCAGCACTTTGGGAGGCCGAGACGGGCGGATCACGAGGTCAGGAGATCGAGACCATCCTGGCTAACACGGTGAAACCCCGTCTCTACTAAAAAATACAAAAAACTAGCCGGGCGAGGTGGCGGGTGCTTGTAGTCCCAGCTACTCGGGAGGCTGAGGCAGGAGAATGGCGTAAACCCGGGAGGCGGAGCTTGCAGTGAGCTGAGGTCCGGCCACTGCACTCCAGCCTGGGTGACAGAGCGAGACTCCGTCTCATATCAAAAAAAAAAAAAAAAAAAAAAAAAAAAAATTAGCTGGGCATGGTGGCAGGTGCCTGTAGTTCCAACTACTCAGGAGGCTGAGGCAGCAGAATAGCTTGAACCCAGGAGACAGAGGTTGCAGTGAGCTGAGATCAGGCCACTGCATTCCAGCCTGGGTGACAGAGCGAGACTCCATCTCAAAAAAAAAGAAAGAAAAAAAAAAAAAAAAGAGAAGAGAATCTATATTTCCTATAATTCTATGTGTAGACTGGCTCATTCTAGGATGGCCTCACACATATGTTTGGGGCTTCAACTGAGAATGCTGAGACAACTGGGAAGGCTGGGAGAGCTAGGGACACTCTCAAAGTGGTCTTATCTTCTAGGAGGCTAGCCTTGATTTAATCAAATTGTGGCAAAGGGTTGCCAGCAGTAAGAGCGTGAATCCCAATGTGGAAGAATTTTTCAAGTCTCTACTAACATTACAATTGCTATTGTCCCAAGGGTCAAAGCAAATCACTTAAATCAGTCTGGGAGGAGGCTACCCAAGGTTATAGACATGGGTAGGTGTGAAAAATTGGTGTGGGTAGTGGAGGGGGCGACGCAGCTTAACTGCAACAATCTAGGACACTTAACCCTACTGATTCTATTTCATAACCTCTCCAATCTCATTCTTCCTCTTGAATCCCACTTCACTGACAAGTTAAAGACCTCATCTTGTACCTGAACTACTTACAATAGTCTCCTAATGGAGCTTGCATTGCTACTATTAGCATATGAATTTTCTGAAAAACACAAATCCAGTCACATAATTCTGTTGCTTAAAACTCAGTAGCTTCCCTTTGGCCATTAGAACAAACTACTAAGTGAGGCCCACAAGGTCATTTTCTAGCTCCTACTTACCTGACTTACCTCTTACTACTCTATGCACCCTACTCTTCCAAATATGAGAAACAGTCCTTAAAGGACCATGGTATTTCAATACCACCATTTTCCATATGTTTCTATCTACAATGCCCTACTACTGCTTGTGTCCTGGTAGATATCAACTTATTCTTAAGATTTCATCCAGGAGGCTGAGGCACTAGAATCACTTAAACCCAGGAGGCAGAGGCTGCAGTGAGCCAAGATTGCGCCACTGTACTCCGGCCTGGGCAACAAAGCAAAACTCTGTCTCAAAAAAAAAAAAAGATTTCGTCTTAAATATCACAAATTTAATAAAAGATTTCTTGCCTGACAAAGTTAAATGCTTCTACCTTTTGCTTCCATTGCATCTCACAGAACCTTCAATTAGAGTGTTTTCTCCAAAACACTGTAATTATTTGTTTTCAGGTCTAACCATTTCCATCACCATGAGGTGGAAACTGTTTTTTTTTTTGAGATGGAGTCTTGCTCTGTTGCCCAGGATGGAGTGCAGTGGCACAATATTGCTCACTGCAACCTCTGCCTCTGGGGTTCAAGTAATTCTCCTGCCTCAGCCTCCTGAGTAGCTGGATTACAGGCGCGCACCACCAAGCCTGGCTAATTTTTGTATTTTTAGTGGAGGAGGGGTTCCGCCATGTTGGCCAGGCTGGTCTTGAACTCCTGACCTCAGGTGATCCGCCTGCCTCACCCTCCCAAAGTGCTGGGATTACAGGCATGAGCCACTGCACTTGGCCCTAATTTTTATATTTTTAGCAGAAATGGAGTTTCACCATATTGGCCAGCCTGGTCTTGAACTGCTGACCTCAAGTGATCTACCTGCTCTGGCCTCCCAAAGTGCTGAGATTACAGGTGTGAGCCATCGTGCCTGGCCTGAGACTCTTTATTATGTCTCTCTCTGCAATATCTAGTATTATTCTTAACACTCAGTAAGTAATTGGCGAATGCTTTTTGAATTGGTTAATTAAAATTAAAATGTCTATTTCCAACAGTCCAGATGCCAGTGGAAAGAAAGTGGGCAGGGATAGCATTAGGAGATATACCTAATGTAATGACGAGTTAATGGGTACAGCACACCAACATGGTACATGTGTACATATGTAACAAAACTGCACGTTGTGCACATGTACCCTAAAACTTAAATTAAAAAAAAAAGAAAATTTATCAGATAATGCCTGTCACCAGGTCAAATTTTATCAATTCAGTACTTTCTTTCTTCAAATATGTCACGTTTCAGTCAAGTTACTTAGGTGAAATGCAGCTCCAAGTGCACTAATAAACTTTTAATATACCTTCAGTGTTAGGAGTATGTTAACAGGAGAAATTTTTTTTTTTGAGACAGGGTCTCACTCTATTCCCCAGACTGGAGCAATAACGGCTCATTGCAGCCTTGACCTCCCTGGCTCAAGGGATCCTCCCACCTCAGCCTCCTGAGTAGCTGGGACTACAAGCCCTTGTCACCATGCCCAGCTAATTTTAACATTTTTTTTTTCTAGAGACAGGGTCTCTCTATGTCGCCCAGGCTGCTCTCCACCTCCTGGGCTCAAGTGATCTTCTCACCTCAGCCTCCCAAAGTGCTAGGATTGTAGGAATGAACCACAGTGTCTGGCCAAGATGAGAATTTAAACACTACATTTGGTATTCTAAATTTACAAATGTACCAAACGTACCAAAATTATCAGTGTATTAATACATACTGGTGCTCTCCATTGTGGCTGTGGCTGAATTATATGATATTCTTTTTTTTTTTTTCCCTGTTTCCTAAATTTTCACACATTTTGAAGTTTAAAAATATCCACGACATAGTTGAAACGTTAGAATACTTACACAAATATCCTCGGAAAATTTACTATAGTTTGGAGTCTGTCTCTCACCCTTACTGACCCAGAAATCTGTCAGAAAGATTTAAATTAGTAAGCACAGAGAGACTTAAGTATGCCTTCCACCACTGCTGCCCATCCCCATCCCCAACAAAAAAAGAAAGCCAATTTTTTTTTTTTTTTTTTTTGAGACGGGGGTCGCCTCTGTCACCTAGGCTGGAGTGCACTGCAACCTCCGCCTCCCGGGTTCAAGGGATTCTCCTGCCTCAGCCTCCCGAGTAGCTGGGATTACAGGCGACCGCCACCAAGCCCAGCTGATTTTTGCATTTTTGCATTTTTAGTAGAGACAGGGTTTTGCCATGTTGGCCAGGCTGCTCTCAAACCCCTGGCCTCAAGTGATCCTCCCGCCTTGGCCTCCCAGAGCGCTGGGATTACAGGGGTGAGCCACCACGCCAGGCCTCAACTTCACTTTTTTTTTTTTTTTTTTTTTTGAGACAAAGTCTGTCTCTGTTGCCAGGGTGGATAATTCCGGCTCACTGCAACCTCCGCCTCCCGCGTTCAAGTGATTCTCCTGCCTCAGCCTCCTGAGTAGCTGAAATTACAGGTCCCCGCCACCACGCCCGGATAATTTTTGTATTTTTAATAGAGACAGGGTTTCACCATCTTGGCCAGGATGGTCTCGATCTCTTGACCCTATGATCCACCTGCCTTGGCCTCCCAAAGTGCTGGGATTACAGGTGTGAGCCACCATGCCCAGCCTAAACTTCGTTTTCTTAATGATCTTTTAATTTTAGAACAGTTTTAGATTAACAGAATTTATTTATTTATTTATTTTATTTTTTTGAGACCGAGTCTCACTCTCTTGCTCAGGCTGGAGTGCAGTGGCACGATCTTGGCTCACTACAACCTCCACCTCCCCGGTTCAATGCCTCAGCCTCCCGAGTTGTGGGGATTACAGGTGTGAGCCACTGCGCCCGACCTAAACTTCGTTTTCTTAATAACTTTTTAATTTTAGAACAGTTTTAGATTAACGTAATTATTTTGAGGGCAGTAGGGTCCTCTACACCCCACACAAGACAGGTTTTTCAACTCTAACTTCTACTTCCACCCCACGCAGACTCTCCGCACCTCTAGCTTCTCATCTGTCTGGCGAGGCCTGATCCTCACAGACCAACTTCACGATTGTGAGGAAATCTCAGCTCAGACCAAACGTCACCGCCCAGACAGACACAACTGGGTCAAGCGTCAAGCTCGCGGACACCCGAGCCCGGAAACCCTAACACTCCTCCAGGGGTTGGTTCTCGAAGCCTGAACATTTTTAACCTCAAAACGCCCAGGATCTCGGAGGCGTGTGGTGGATGCCACATAAATACATAACTCGTAACAACCACTTATTGTTTAGCGCCAGGCCTGCAGGTCTTTCTCCTGCGCAACCCGCTTGTTCTCGCAGCCAACAGCCCCCTGCCGCCGCGAGCTCCCCTCTCGGCGCGGCGCGGGGGCGGGGCTAGGAGGCGGAGCAGGGGCAGGGTGCGCGCGCGTGAGAACGTCCGGGGAGCGCGCGCGCCGCCACCGACGCCGCCGGGCTGAGAGAAGAGCTTGCGGGGTTTGCGGTTGATGGCTCCGACTGAAGGGCTGGAGGCGGCGTATGCTGCTGTTCTTGCTGTCGCTCCCGACACCTCCGTCAGCTTCTGGTCATGAGAGGTCAGGCCTGGGGGAAGCGGGCAGAGGAGGTGGCGGCGAGGGGCCGCGGCGCAGGGGGCTCTGGGGAGAATAGGCACTCGAGGCTCGGACGTGGGTGGAGAACTCTGCCCTCGGAGATTCCGGAAGAGTTGTGTTGACTTTTCTTCCCTTTTTTCTCCTCTTTCTTGTCTGTGCATGAAGGAAAGTGGGAGGGTTCTATGTTATTTATAGAAAAGACACTGAAACCCTGCTGTCCAACGTCGCTCTTCAGAGTTTTGACGAAATAACACCCGTGGCGTCGGGGCCTCGGTGAAAGCCTTTAGTGAAAAGCACTGAAACCCAAACCGCCAGACACGGTGACTGCACCACTGTTCAGTCCTGGGAGTGAAATAGAATGACACAGAACATTCCCTGAAGTGAACTCTAGCCTCCTCCTAGACGAACGGGAAAAGCACGGCGGCGTGGGATAGGCTCTGCGTATTGTCAGCTGGGATGCCCACTCTGTTCTTCTGGTTCCAGGAGGTCCACACTGGATCATTTGTTAGAGAGATCTTTCTCTGCTAGGGTCCTCTTTCCTCACACCCCTCCCTCCGTAATACATACACCACTGACGGTGGCATTTTATTAGGTCGACTGTGTAACTGTGCTTATTCAGACTAAAGAGTTACCTAGCAATTACATGGTGACTCCCCACAGTATCTATGCTTTAAATGTATTTAGGTAACATTCTTTTGAGCGGGGAGGTAATATTCTTGGTAGCACTATTAATTATTGGAAACTTTATGAGCTTTGGGAAAGCTGCTTGAGCAGAAAATGTAATTTGTAGGTCACCTAAGTGCAGTGTTTATTATTAGTTACCTATGATGATAGTAAGGCATTAAGATTTAATGTCGTTTTTCTTCCTAACATTTCCAACCATTAAAAAATACTGACTCACTCTTCCTTATGAAACTTCTTTGATGTAGAAGCTACATCAGAGATGAAACTGCTCCAGTTGGGCAAAGTAAATGTACCAGAGTATCCAGTGAGGACTGGTGCTTATTAACATCTGCTGGGCACTCATACTTCATGACTGTTTTTCGGATGCCTTCTGACGTTAGGGAACTGAAAGCATTTGCAGCTCAACTTTTTTTTGGTAGCAAATGTTCCCTAAAAGATCATTTGTGTAGGGCAGCAGAGCCTTGGCATTAAGGGAGAAAGGAGGACTCCAGTGATAAATAACCTGAAAATTCATCTGCTGTGATTATTTGCTACTCCTGTAGTGAATAAAGGATACCCAGTGAGGAATATACTGACGGTATTTAACTGCCTGTTTACTTAGAGTATTTTCTATTTGATTTTTTAGGAGACAGAGCCCTGAAGCAAAGACATCTGGGTCAGAGAAAAAGTATTTAAGGGCCATGCAAGCCAATCGTAGCCAACTGCACAGTCCTCCAGGAACTGGAAGCAGTGAGGATGCTTCAACCCCTCAGTGTGTCCACACAAGATTGACAGGAGAAGGGTCTTGTCTTCATTCTGGAGATGTTCATATCCAGATAAACTCTATACCTAAAGAATGTGCAGAAAATACAGGCTCCAGAAATACAAGGTCAGGTGTCCATAGCTGTGCCCATGGATGCGTACACAGTCGCTTACGGGGTCACTCCCACAGTGAAGCAAGGCTGCCTGATGATACTGCCGCAGAATCTGGAGATCATGGTAGTAGCTCCTTCTCAGAATTCCGCTATCTCTTCAAGTGGTTGCAAAAAAGTCTTCCATATATTTTGATTCTGAGTGTCAAACTTGTTATGCAGCATATAACAGGTAGGGCATAATTGACTTGTTTTCATTCCTAAATTCAGTTAATTTTCTTTCATTATTGGTAATCTACTTAATGCATTCAGTTACTTATTTTCTGTTAGCTTTTATTATTGTGTATGTTTTTAATTTATGTTGTTTATATAATCCTCTTTGATTTTTTTTTCTTTCAATTAACTGGAACTTATTTTCTAACAGGAATTTCTCTTGGAATTGGGCTGCTAACAACTTTTATGTATGCAAACAAAAGCATTGTAAATCAGGTTTTTCTAAGAGTAAGTATAACAAGCAACTAAAAAATTATTAACTGTTTCTCTCCATAGATTTTAGAGAAATAATTTTGAGAGAAATAGGAAATAACTTTTGAAAGAAATAGGAAGTAATAGGATATATTGTAACATCCATGATATATTAAATTTGTTATCTAAATCCTGGAATAAATTACCTCTCCTAATGCTGAATTCCTTCACTTTACCTTCTTTGTAAGAAAAAAAAATTGGTTACTGTTAAAGAAAAAGTAGTAAAAAGGATTAAAAGAGCTAGAACACACAATTTGATCTGATTTGGTAAGTCCTTTCATATTGTATGAGTTACTTTGACCATACTAGGTAATATCATCATTAAAAACTTTTAGTGGCTGGGCATGGTGGCTCACACCTGTAATCCCAGCACTTTGGGAGGCTGAGGTGGGCAGATCACAAGGTCAGGAGATCAAGACCATCCTGGCTAACATGTTGAAACCCTGTCTCCACTAAAAATACAACAAATTAGCCAGGCATGGTGGCATGTGCCTGTATTCCCAGCTACTCGGGAGGCTGAGGCAGGAGAATCACTTGAACCCGGGAGGTGGAGGTTTCAGTGAGCTGAGATCGCAACACTGCACTTCAGCCTGGGCTACACAGCAAGACTCTGTCTCAAAAAAAGAAAAAAAGACCTAGGCTGGGCGCAGGGGCTCATGCCTGTAATCCCAACATTTTGGGAGGCGCAGGCGGGCATGATCACCTGAGGTCAGAAGTTTGAGAACGGCCTGGCCAATGTGGTGAAACCCCATCTCTACTAAAAACACAAAAATTAGCTGGGCGTGGTGGCACTTGCCTGTAGTCCCACCTACTTGGGAGGCTGAGGCAGGAGAATTGCTTGAATCCAGGAGGCAGAGGTTGCAGTGAGCCAAGATCGTGCCACTGTAGCCTGGCGACAGAGTAAGACTCTGTCTCAAAAAAAAAAAAGAAAAGAAAACTAAACCCAAGGAATTTTTCTGTAACATAAGTTACACGAGCCCTAGTCATATAAATCATTGGGAAAAATAGGATGAGTTTCTAAAATTTCACCTTTAAGCAACTTTAAATGGCTATGCCTGTGTAAAGTATGCATTCTGACCTGGCAATTTATAGTTAAACCTGTCAAACTAGAGAAATCTTAATGATCTGAAATTAGTAAACTTCATTAAACTTGACTTTAAAAGTGAGATTACAGGAAAGGCACAGTGGCTCATGCCTGTAATCGCAGCACTTTGGGAGGCTGAGATGGGCAGATTGCTTGAGCCCAGGAATTGAAGACCAGCCTGGGCAACATGGCCAAAAAACCCCAATTCTACAAAAAATTAGCTGGGCGTGGTGGTATGTGCCTATAATCTCTGCTATCTGGGAGGCTGAGGTGGGAGGATTGCCTGAGTCCAGGTGGTTGGGGCTGCAGTGAGTTGTGATCATGCCACTGCACTCCAGTCTGGGTGAAAGAGTGAGACCCTGTCTCAAAAAAAAAATAAAGGGAGATTACAACTACTTGGGAGGCTGAGTTGGGAAGAATGCTTGCGCTTAGGAGTTTTGGGCAATGTGTCGAGACCCCATATAAAAAAAGAAGTGAGATTAAAACATTAATTTATTAAATTCTTATAATCTGGTAATTTTTTTTTTTTTTTTTTTTTTTTTTTTTTTTTTTTTTTTGAGACGGAGTCTCGCTCTGTCGCCCAGGCTGGAGTGCAGTGGCCTGATCTCAGCTCACTGCAAGCTCCGCCTCCCGGGTTCACGCCATTCTCCTGCCTCAGCCTCCCGAGTAGCTGGGACTACAGGCGCCCGCCACCTCGCCCGGCTAGTTTTTTGTAGTTTTTAGTAGAGACAGGGTTTCACTGTGTTCACCAGGATGGTCTCGATCTCCTGACCTCGTGATCCACCCGTCTCGGCCTCCCAAAGTGCTGGGATTACAGGCTTGAGCCACCGCGCCCGGCCAATCTGGTAATTTTTTAAATATAAAACCTTGACAAGTGAATCAAGGTTAAAATGCATTTTGAAATTTTCTTTTGTGGGTGGGTCCATTTTTTTTTTTTCTGAGACAGAGTTTCACTCTGTCGCCCAGGCTGGAGTGCAGTGGCGTGATCTTGGCTCACTGCAACCTCTACCTCCTGGGTTCAAGCGATTCTCATGCCTTAGCCTCCTGAGTAGCTGGGATTACAGGCACGTGCCACGGCGCCTGGCTAACTTTTGTACTTTTTTTTTTAGTAGAGACGGGTTTCACTGTGTTGGGCAGGCTGGTCACAAACTCCTAACCTCAAATGATCCACTGACTTAGGCCTCCCAAAGTGCTGGTGTGAGCCACTGCCCTCGTCCTGGGTGGGTCCTTTATGTCAGCTTGTGGAAGACCTGGCTTCTTTTTTTTTTTTTAATTTAATTTAATTTTCCTTTTTTTTTTTTTGAGAGAAGACTTGGCTTCTTTGAAACATAGGTAATGTTTTTCATACAGTGAAGAAACTTGTATTTTAAACATTTGTTTAATATATGAGTTGTGTTTGGTCACTAAAGTTGTATAAAACAGTAACTGTGATGATTATGTACAGTTTAACAGATATTCTATATTAAGATTAATTTAGAAAAATATTCTAAGTTAATAGTCATTAAACAGTTTAATGATATTTAAAATTCTGGCACAATCAAAGTAACATTATAAAATTGTTTATCTTTCAGGAAAGGTCCTCAAAGATTCAGTGTGCTTGGTTACTGGTATTCTTAGCAGGATCTTCTGTTCTTTTATATTACACCTTTCATTCTCAGTCACTTTATTACAGGTAATTAGAGGTCCAAATACACAATTACATTTTTAATGTAATCATATATTTCATAGCACTTTGTATCTTACTTCACATAGTACTTATTGTATTCAATTCAATTCGGTTTTTAACTGTCTCCTTTCACAAGTGAGAGCTTTTTTGAGGTGGAGTCTCACTCTGTCGCCCAGCCTGGAGTGCGGTGTCTTGATCTTGGCTCACTGCAACCTCTGCCTCTCAGGTTCAAGCAATTCTCCCATCTAAGCCTCCTGAGTAGCTGGCACCACGCCTGGCAAATTTTTGTATTTTTAGTAGAGATGGAGTTTCACCATGTTGGTCAGACTTGTCTTGAACTCCTGACCTCGTGAACCGGCTGCCTCAACCTCCCAAAGTGCTGGGATTACAGGTGTGAGCCACTGTGCCCAGCCTCGTAAGTGAGAGCTTTAAGTGACTTATTCAGATTTTGTATCCCCAGTGCCTTGTCACATAGCAGATGCTCAATAAATATTTAATTTTTTGATACCTGAGTTTTTGTTTATGTATTCCATTTTTTTTTTTTTTTTTTGAGACGGCAGTCTCGCTTTGTTGCCCAGGCTGGAGTGCAGTGGTGTGATCTTGCCTCACTGCAAGCTCCGCCTCCCGGCTTCACGCCATTCTCCTGCCTCAGCCTCCCGAGTAGCTGGAACTACAGGCGTCTGCCACCACGCCTGACTAATTTTTTGTATTTTTAGTAGAAATGGGGTTTCACCATGTTGGCCAGGATGGTCTCAATCTCCTGACCTTGTGATCCGCCCACCTCAGCCTCCCAAAGTGCTGGGATTACACACGCGAGCCACCGCGCCCAGCCATATATTCCATATTTTTAAAGTACCATTAGGTTGTTATTGTTGGTCTTTGTTTCTGAAAGTAAGAACACTTACTAAATGACAGTAGCTGATAAGTTTCCATGTCAAATGGCAGTATTGTGAATTTTCAGCTTTTACTAGAATAAAGGTCTTCTAATGAAGACCTTGTTTCACTGGAGTTGGAGAGATGGGCAAATCTGGGATATAGTTTGGAGGTGGAGCCAGTATCCCTCAGATGGACTGGATTGGGTAGGTGGGTGGAGAGAAGCAAGAATGACCTCTGGGTTTTTAGTTTAAGCAGCTGGCTGGATGGTGGTGTCATTTCATTGGGTTGAGGAAGGAACTGATTTTGAGGAGAAAAATCAGTAATTTTGTTTTGAACATGTTAAGTTTGAGAGGCTAAGTAGAATTGATAAGAAAGTGGTACCAAATATATGTCATGAACTCAGGGTAGAAGTTAAGGCTATAAATTTTGGTATCAGGAGCATACGGTTGATATTTTAAAACCACAGGACTGGACAAAACTAACCCAGGAAAGAGAGAGTGTAGACAGAGAGCCCAGTACTGGACATGACCACAATTAGAAGAGAAACAGCAAAGGAGACCAAGAAGAAACCAGCAGTGAAATACGAGAAATAGAAGAGTGTTGTGTTAAAAGTCTAGAAAGAAAATTATTCAGGGAGGGAAGACGGAAAAAGAGAAGTGACCTTGAAATTTAGCCATACAGAGGGAGTTGATGATCCTGACAAGCAATTCACTGAAAGGAAGAGATGGAATCTTAATTGGAATTGGTTAAGAAAAACATGGCAGATGTTTGGTATTGATGAGTTTTTCTCGTTTACAGGCTAGAAAGGTGTCAACTATGACAAACTGAAGACTTTTTCCTTATTCTATAAAGGGAAGATCTAAAATCCAAACATTCTAAAAGTCTCTCTAAAATAAGCAAAATGATCCTCCATTCCATTATTATGAACTCTGACATCCTGCCAAATTCATATTTTTTACATATCAAAATATTTGTAGCAAATTAAAACCCTTTATTAATACTTTACCTTTGTATGTTGCTCTGGTAAATTCTGATGTTTTTCTTTTGGTAGCTTAATTTTTTTAAATCCTACTTTGGACCATTTGAGCTTCTGGGAAGTACTTTGGATTGTTGGAATTACAGACTTCATTCTGAAATTCTTTTTCATGGGCTTAAAATGCCTTATTTTATTGGTGCCTTCTTTCATCATGCCTTTTAAATCTAAGGTAAGAAACTAACTTATGCTTTATTGGAGAGATGTTAACAAATCACATTAATGCTATTTAGTCTTTGTTTAAATGAATCCTCCTTTTGGAATTTGTCAGTTTGCTAACTAGCTTTAATTATCTGTATTATTTCAGCTTGGCAACCATTTGTTGAGGCACTTGAACCTGATTATTAACCTATTTGGATAAAATCAGAATTATATTTGCTTCAGAATAATTTAAAAATCAGTCCCCACATCATATATGGGAAACTATTTAGATTTGTACTTCTGTTCTCCAAGGCATTATCAATTGACAGTTGACTATATACAATTATTCAGTGGTTTCCCATAGGCAATTAAAACTTTTAAATTTTTATAGTCAGCAAAAACATACTCACATAGGTTTTACTTGCAATATACATAAAACATTTTCACTACATATATATATATATATATATATATTTTTTTTTTTTTGAGACTGAGTCTCACTCCGTTGTCCACGCTGGAGTGCAGTAGTGTGATCTTGGCTCACTGCAACCTCCCAGGTTCATGCAGTTCTCCTGCCTCAGCTTCCTGAGTAGCTGGGATTACAGGTGTCCACGACCACACCCAGCTAATTTTTGTATTTTTAGTAGAGTCGGGGTTTCACCATGTTGGCCAGGCTGGTCTCGAACTCCTGACCTTAGGTGATCTGCCCGTCTTGACCTCCCAAAGTGCTGGGAGCCACCATGTCCAGCCTAGAAATTCTTTCAAAGCAGACCACTCAGTGACTGTAATATGTGAGAACCACTTGAGGTTCAGTCATAATCATTATGAAGATTAATTTTATAGTTATTTATATTATTGTATCATATACTCAGTGTTCTTAGTCTAGTATTGTTTGTGCTATGTAGTTAAGTAGTTTGGGTAGATCTATTTGTTTTCTTATTTTTTAGGGTTACTGGTACATGCTTTTAGAAGAATTATGTCAATACTACCGAACTTTTGTTCCCATACCAGTTTGGTTTCGCTATCTTATAAGCTATGGGGAGTTTGCTAACGTAACTAGATGGAGTCTTGGGATATTGCTGGCTTTACTCTACCTCGTACTAAAAGTAGGTAACATTACAAATCTTGTCACTGCATGATTCATATTAATGATTACTGATATATACTACTGTTTTCCTCTTTAACAGTTTTATAGTTTATCTTTGTATCACTAGTTTGAAGTAATAGCAGGTTCTATTTCTGTTTAGAAATGGAGAAACAGAAATAGACTATCTTTTTTTTTTTTTTTTTTTTTTTTTTTGGAGACGGAGTCTCACGCTGTTGCCCAGACTGGAGTGCAGTGGCGCGATCTTGGCTCACTGCAAGCTCCGCCTCCCGGGTTCCCGCCATTCTCCTGCCTCAGCCTCCTGAGTAGCTGGGACTACAGGCGCCCGCCACCGCGCCGGGCTAATTTTTTGTATTTTTAGTAGAGACGGGGTTTCACTGTGGTCTCGATCTCCTGACCTTGTGATCCGCCCGCCTCGGCCTCCAAAGTGCTGGGATTACAGGCTTGAGCCACCGCGCCCGGCCAGAAATAGACTATCTTAATCCAGCGGTCCTCAGTTTTCATTGGAGGGAAGGGGAGTAGACTTTCACATAGCATGGATTATCTAAGTAGGGAAAACAAGTGGAATAGAACATACCCATCCTCGGTAGTAACACTGTCATACACATAATTCTTAAACTAGTAGAGTACCTTGCCCTGTTCGCTCCATGCCTGTGCCCCTCAACCTAATAATCACTTTCTGAAACTTTAAAATCTAAATGTTGGCCAGACGCGGTGGCTCACGCCTGTAATCCCAGCACTTTGGGAGGCCGAGGTGGGCGAATCACGAGGTCAGGAGTTCAAGACCAGCCTGGCCAACATGGTGAAACCTCATCTCTCCTAAAAATACGGAAAAAAACTAGCCAGGCATGGTGGCGGGCGCCTGCAGTCCCAGCTACTCAGGAGGCTGAGACAGGAGAATTGCTTGAACCTGGGAAGCAGAGGTTGCAGTGAGCTGAAATCATGCCACTGCACTCCAGCCTGGGTGACAGAGTGAGACTCTGTCTCAAAAATAGTAATAAAATCTAAATGTTAAAAACGTGAATCAGATAAAATTACTTTGACTTTGACATAGTTGTTTGTATTTGTCTTGATCAAATTGTTACTCTAGGTGTTTAAATGTACTTCAGCTTGCTGAGATGGCTCAAATCTATAAATTGAATAAAATATTCAGCACAAAATGATTACTTGTGACATATAATGAGCATTAAGTTAATATGAGGATTTGATGTTACGGGGTTTCAGCTTTGGTTTTTGGGTTTAGCAGATAGGACTGTTGAATTAATAAATGATCTCTTACTTCCCTTTTCAGCTTTTGGAATTTTTTGGGCATCTGAGAACTTTCAGACAGGTTTTACGAATATTTTTTACACAACCAGTAAGTACTTTTTATCAGTTAAGAAAAACACCTTCACCATTCTTCATTGCTAAAATTTTTTTAGTTCAGCAGTTTTACAAGAATGGATTTCATAAATGGATGATCCTTTTCTTTTACTTTGATGATTTTCTAGTACTTTGGCACTTGGGGCTATAATAATTTAGGAATTTTATCTCTATGATCAGATTCTTGAAACACACATTGACAACCACCTGCTAATTGTTGGAGTGCTTATATATTTGAACTTGTCTCTTGCCCCTTCAATCCATTTGACATTTTTAAGGGCTTGTAAACCGTTAAAAATCTTATGAACTTTTGTTCCTCTTTTTTAATCCACAAATGGGGGCTTTGCGTGTTCCTATTAACTCCTTATTCACCTGTGAAAATCCTTTGACTATAATTTATTGTGTATGTTTAGAAAGCTCATTGCCAAAAATCATGTCTCTTGCAGTTTTCTTACTGGAGCAAATTTCCCCATTGCTCGATTATATGTGCACAAATAAGTTCATGGCATGAAATTTAACAATTAATTGAGACTCTGATGTCATTTATAATATGATTATGTGATTCTATTGATGTTGCAAATTGCAGTGAAAGGATGTCATAGAGAACCCTAATTTACTACTTAGTAGCCTGAAAGGTTCCCAGTACCTACATGTGGTCACCAGATTTCAGGGTTTGATTCTCAACTTTGCAGTCATTTCACCAGGGCTCAAGGAGACTGACTTAAAAGAATGCCAACAGAGTAATATACTGTAAAAAAAAAAAAAAAAAAAAAAAAAAAAAGTTTTATGTTTACAAAGTAAACCAGACTAACTGGCCAGGGCATCTTTTCCCTAAGATAGAGCTAGCAATGTAGAAACAAACTTTGCTACATCCTATGTAAGCTTCTTTCTCTAGACAAGACATAATAAAATTCAGAGAGTTCAGCTTTGTCCAAGTCAGTTCAACTGATGATTATGTGAGCATCAACCATTTTACTATAATTGGTCTTGTAAGATTTGTGCCGAAATACTCTCAAGAAAATACCCTGATATTCTTTCTCTGAGACAAACTATAGAGAGGATATCAGTCATCAATACTTTGATTTGTTCAAGTCTCCTTTACCAGGGCAATGGCAGTTACTATCTGGAGAGGGAGTCTCCAAGATGCCAGATGAGTAATGGTTTAAAAGCTTGTCAGCATAATTATCTGCACATGTACTTTGCTAAATGATACCTTACTGAAGGGAAATTGACACCAAGATCATCTAACAGTATTCTGACTTGTTTCTGAAATCTTTATCACCAGTCTCAAAAAGACCTAACTTTTAATATCTTTTTCCTTTGAGTTTTACTTTGATTTTGATGTTAACCTGAGACGTTTAGTACAAGAAGTTTACGTAACTTCAGATATGTTAAGTCATGTTTTACCCTCATGACCGTGACTGAACTTGGGTGTTTTTACATCTCTTTAGTTACCTCTTCCCCATCATTTCTACAGAAAGCAGGTTTCATCTGTAACATTTTGATTTCTCCAAATTTCACTGAGGGTTATTAACGTCACATCTAGTTAATGACTAAGTTCTGAATCTGGTGAGGAAGTTAAAATCTTAGAGACGAGAAACTTGTTATTAGGACATTAGAAGAGAAGAAAATTCAAATAATTGCATTTTTGTTCAGTTAGTTTTCACAGTAGTTATTCTACCCAAGTGACATTTACAGTTGCAGTTTCTCTGTAAAGCTTTTTCATGTTTAGCACTAAATGCTTTTTATAATTTGGAATAATTTTTAGACCTAGTGGCAGAACACTCTTCAGTGGTCCCTAAGTCTTCTTCATATTGCAGTCACTTGGAGACCTTTCAAATAATAGATTACTGGGTCACATCCCAATGTGTCTGGTCCTACTGAATCAATATTGTGTGGAACAGAGGAATCTATTTTTAAAGCAAGCTTTCCACATGAGTTACATTCAGCCAGCCAAGCTCTGGCTGGATTGATTTTATGAACCACTGCTGCAGGTAATAAGTGAGCTCCATTTGGCAGTCCAGGGTCAAATAATACATGGCTATAGATTTTATAATAGTTATGTTTCAGATTGCCTAGTCTCTTAAGCCAGTTATGTTGAATTTGAAGCACTGTCATCCTTTGGAAAGCTAGTAGATCTAACAATCTTCCAAAATCCTATTATGTATTATTTAATGATTTCATCTTGGTACACTCAAGAGGTGGTTCTGTATATGTAGTTCAGCTTTGAAATGTTTGTATCCTTTGGGAAGGTTTTCAAATGCCTGGTTCCAGGGAGATTTGAGAAGTACAGCATCACTTATGTAATTTGAGAACAGGAAAGAAGGAAATTTGTAGATGAACAGAACTTACTATCTTCATAGAGTTATGGAGTGGCTGCCAGCAAGAGACAGTGTTCAGATGTGGATGATATTTGTTCAATATGTCAAGCTGAATTTCAGAAGCCAGTTCTTCTCATCTGTCAGGTAATTATATTTTTAAATTTAAAAACCTAAATACAACACTTTTCTGTGACTTGCAAAAGTCACATTTATGTTTGTTGTAAGGCAAAAAAAAAAAAAATCTAGTGTTTAGTGGAAGGTAGCAGTCAGTGTACATACTAGTAATTTATTCATTATCGGGGATTGGTGGATTGGCTTTGTCCCTTATATTCTGAAAATTTTTATGCAGAGGAGTGTATAAAAGGGAAAAGTAATTTAACTGGCAGATTGAATACCAAAGTGATTAAAAAACAGGCTATTTTTATAATTGGATACTAGCCATTTAGAACAACACCATTTGTTACTGGATTGTGGCCCTTTCCTACACTTTATGGCAGTTACTAGTAACTCCAAGACTTTAAGCTGTTATCACACTTAATCTTAAAGGTGTCACCTAAGTATAACTTTTATGGTTAAATGGATGGTACAGCCAGAACACTAGTGCCAATCATACTGCTCTTTGCTTCTTGAATGTCTCATACGTTCTCCATTTTCACAATTGTAAAATGAGGGGATTAGTGCTCTTCAAAATCCCTTTCAGGCTGGACACAGTGGCTCACACCTGTAATCCCAGCACTTTGGGTGGCCCACGTGGGTGAGTCACCTGAGGTCAGGAGTACGAGACCAGCCTGACCAACATGGTGAAACCCTGTCTCTACTAAAAATGCAAAAATTAGCTGGGCATGGTGGTGGCAGGCACCTGTAATCCCGGCAAGTTGGGAGGCTGAGGCAGGAGAATCGCTTGAACCTGTGGGGGGTGGAGGTTGCAGTGAGCCGAGATGGCACCATTGCACTCCGGCCTGGGTGACAGAGCAAGTCTCCAGTCTCCATCTCAAAAAAAAAAAGAATCCCTTTCATTCCCTACAATGTGATGGATTTAAAATTATTATCAAGTATAAAATCTAATTCTTAATTCCATTACAGCATATATTTTGTGAAGAGTGCATTACCTTATGGTTTAACAGAGAGAAAACATGTCCACTCTGCAGAACTGTGATTTCAGACCATATAAACAAATGGAAAGATGGAGCCACTTCATCACACCTTCAAATATATTAAGTTGTATAAACTATTAAGGCCACAAAATACTAATGTCATTTGGTCATAACTCCTGATAAGGCATCAGAATGATTTTCAGGGCTGCAAGAAAAATGTTTCCAGATGGTTTTAGAATGTAAGACTTATGGTCCAATTCACCAAAAGATTAAATGAAAGAACCCTATTTTAAAATATATATAATGTTCAACCTAATGTATGTGCAACATTTATTCTATTCTAATTATTTGACAGGTAACTGCAGTGTTAAATTGTAAATGTGTTTTCTTAATGTTACCCAAAACAGCAATTTGAAATTAGAACTAGTGGATTTAGAGAACTCAGGTATTCTTTCCTGACATTGTTTTCAGAATAAAGAATATTTTTCATAATATTTTAAGATACATACTATCTAATAGTAGAATTTTGTTCAGCATTGACTTTTATAATTCCCATCCTAAAAATTAATATTTTCATAAAATTTGTATTTTTAAATGAAAATTCTAAATGTTATATTTTATCAGTAACAGATTTTCTAAGTGAAGATTAATTTACTGAGGATGATACATTTTAGTATTGTATTATTCTCTGTAGTAAGACTAGTAATCAGTGAAAATAAATGGATTCATTTTGTCTGTGGACGTCATAAATTCTTCCTGCCATCAGCTTTAATGTTCATGATCATGCTTTTTGTA
Source organism: Macaca thibetana thibetana (assembly GCF_024542745.1). Taxonomy (NCBI): domain Eukaryota; kingdom Metazoa; phylum Chordata; class Mammalia; order Primates; family Cercopithecidae; genus Macaca; species Macaca thibetana. The sequence goes on from NC_065593.1 coordinate 35,149,018, forward strand.
TAGTACCATGGAGTATCTTGAAGTAACTATTAAAATAATTCATGTGGATTACAAACAGCTGGCTTACTTCATGATTTGAATAGTATAAAAAACATGGTGGCTCACACCTGTAATCCCAACACTTTGGGAGGCAGAGGCAGGAGGACTGCTTGAGCCCAGGAGTTCAAGACCAGCCTGAGCAACATCCCATCTCTATTTAAAAAAAAAAAAGAAAAAAGTTTCAAGGCAGATGCCCTAAAATCTTAGAAGAATTGCCCTTATAATTAGTCTTCTCCATAAAAGTTTTGGAATTTTATGCTTGAATCACCATCAATTGGAAGATTAAAGCTTGCACTGAGAGGTGGTCATGAGGTTTTTATAGTGTGGTTTTTTGCCTCTAGGTATTTGTGCAGGGTGTTAGAAAAGGGAATGAAGCACTTTCTCCCCTTGTTACCTCTAAGGAGGAATCTGAAATCTAAAACATGTCTGAAGGGCTGCTAGTGCTTATATCTAAGTTTAGAGTACATCTATCAGTTTGTAGTCGAGGAAAAGGTGGTAGAAAGGAGAACTTAGGAAGCAGAGCTAGAAAACAAATTTGCTGTACCGGTAAGACAAAAGCTAAACCAGCACGTGGATTAATAAGGATACTGACCAACTGGTTATAGAAGGCACTTTCATGACTGTATGGCCATCCAAATTGACAAATGAACATTAGCAAGCCTGTACCTTTTTTTCTCCAGGTAAATACTACCACGTTGTAAGGACAACTGTATTCAATCATAGTATATTTCACTTTGTTATCTACTTTGAGACCCACTACAAATATTTAAATGGCTTTGTGGTGATGCTAATAGTTGTATTATTTAGGTATACAGCAGAGGATGGGTGAGAAAAACAATTTGGGATTACAATTCGGCTGTGAAGGATAGCCAAGATGACTTCCTGTTCAAACACAAGAATAGCATTTTACTTCAGCCCTATTACAATACCTATGTAATACAATTTGTTTACCCTGTAACTATTCAGACAGTACTGTTTCTTAATGTGATTAAATAACCAAGGAGGTGCATGGTGGGTTTTTTATTTTTTTGGGGAATGCAGTTTACCTATAAATTGAAAAGGGAGAAAATCTAATGGAGCTATGCCATCCAATAACAATGCTGATGAACTGGAAGCATTTCTTCCATCCCTCTATTCCTTCACCTCAAAAAAAGGTAATACAGATTCAGAAACTCATTTATTCTGAATTCAAATCATGACTTCTAAAAGATTGTTTTACCAGTATTGGTATGCTACTATGTTGTATAGCAAGGTAAAATCAGTTTGAGAGCTTCTGTAGAGAAATTCCCTTGGCAAGTGTGGTATAATTACCTCACAGATAAGAAGTGGTTTGTGCAGAATACCCAGCTTACACTGGATATATTGAGACATTAGTTAAAACAGATTTGTTCACTACGTTATTTTGTGCATACACATCAAATTTTCAAATGTAGCTGACCAAGTATGGCTGAACAAATTGTTGATTGTTAGCACAAGAAGGTCTTCCTAGAGTTTTTTGTGAAGCTAGCTTTCACGTAGGTTGTTACATGTATTTTTTTAAAGTAAACAATTCGTGTCTACTATCTGACATGAAAATCAAAGATGTGTAACATTTAACATAAAAATCAGTAAACTTGTTACATACTTAAATAGCTTCAATTTCTCAGCAGAACAGCTTTTAACCCATTCCTTACATAGTTTATTTATATGACAACTTGAACACATCTGACATGTTAATGAAAATAAATTTAAACCATTTATACACCTGATATATATACTAATTTCTTCCTATCGTAGGATAATAAAAAATAAATCACTTCTATTTTATGTTCATTCAAATTTGCATTTAATTTCTATTTACATTCATTCAATCCGAAATCAAATAATACAGTAAACTAAATACAAGATGAAAAGCAGAAAAGGTGTTACCCTCATAGCACTCCTAATAAGGCAGCTGAAGAATTTTATTTACTGATAGATGCAAAGCCAACTTGGGATAGGAGAAACAATAGTTTAAAGAGCAAACACAAACATAGACGAACCCATCTTTCAGATGTTATTCCAGATAATCCACTGAGATAATACTTGTGCTATAATGTTAAGAATCACACAAGAAAAAGTACTGTATTAATCAGCAACAGACCACAGGTTATGTGTGACAAATACTTTTGTGATAGTTTGTCCAGCTTGCTAGTGTCTACTCCTGTGAAAAAGGTAGATGTTTGGACATTGATGTTTTTGAAAAATTAACCATTTTCAAAGCCTTAAAATCTAGTCTTCATAAATTCAACATTTCTCAAGGGAATAATCTTAGATCTAGCCCTTGTAAGCTAGGAACCATACGATTAACTGAATATTCAAAATAGGTCCTATATTAAATATATAATCCAAGGCTCAGTATATTAATACTATCTAAGATGCATCTTGTTTATAATCATTTATCACCTATAGTAAAGAATGTTGAATTTATGGAATATCATACATGCATCCTCCACCCCTCCCCTCAAATTTATCTTCTATCTCAAAAAATAGTATGGAAAAATCCTTCTTGAAGGATTCAAATTAGTTAAGACCATAAAAGGGGAAAAAGGAACGTAATTTTCCTAAAAATCTGGTTCAAAGTTCAATAATTAATACTTTACATTGTTAATCACAGCTGGTTTATAAATCCCAGTTTAGTTATTCTGTAATGCTACAAACCTTATAAAATCAAATTAGTAAACTTCAATTCAGTGATTATATTTTAATTAAAAAACAGCATGTATAAAATAAAAAAATATCCTGTAATAGCTGATTTTAAAGAAAATAATCAAGTGATGAAAAAAAAGCACTTAATCTCTTTTATACACTTACCTGGTATAATCATAAAGAACCCTCTTAGAAACTCAAGACTAGTAATATCGACATCATATTTTAAACTATGCTTGGATTTTTACAAATAAATATAGATAAGCCATATTGCATAGGTGTGTGCTTTCTGTCTGTGACACTAATGTGACACTTGACATGTTTTCACAGTCATAGTAGGGATATCCATTTATGAAACAAGTTCTCAATAAACTTTCCACAGCATGGGAAATAAATTTCACTTAATAAATGTGAAGTCAGAAAAACTATGTATTTGTGTGGATGGTAGCTGTGCAATTAATGCTTTTTATGCAGAAAAGTTGCAGTGTTTGCCACTATTGCTGGCACTACTAATTATGAAAATGGTTTAACTGGGGTGGTTATAGCCAACCAATCACAGTGCTCATGTTACTAGCAAATAGGACCTAGGAGGAATATTTTGGTGTATAAGTTTCACTGGAATTTGGTCAGGCAGTCAACACTACAGTTAGTAAACATATTTGAAAACAAGTATTAAGAGTATCACAAGCCATTTACAGTCTGAAATAATGCCTGTACATATCACCATAGCTTTTCGGGTTCTGTTTTTTCAGATATCACAAATTGTCAGAGAACAAGGATCTGCACTTTAAAGTATAATTTCTGCCCTTAATTATTATTGTAGCTTCTAATTTACCAGCAACAGTCATAAAGTTCTCAGTAGGCTGCTGCAATAAGGGAGGAGGGGTAAGAGGGAGTGATTTTTTTTAAAAAGGCTTTCTGTCCAAAGATGAGCTTTTATCTATTCTTTCAATTATTGCCACAATTGAAAAGGTATATTTCCAATCATTTTTCATGGTTCTGTTTTTGCTTACTGTCATAGGATTTCATCCCATCTCATTTGGGTTGCAATTTCAAAAAGCAAAGCCTTGCTCTTTTCTGACTGAATTCAACATGCATAAAGAATTTTATGGCTTGGATCCTATGGCTCAAAAAGGTTTGAAAACATAGCAAGCAGCATCTATTTAAAAAAATCCTAGGGTTGCAAAATACTACAAATTGACTTTGCACACTCAGACTGAAGACATTATAAAAGACAAAGAAAAACAGGTGATAGAACTCAACTGCAACTGCATGATCATCTATTATACCAGTATGCACTGAAATATATTTTTATAAAGCTCTGCAGATATTAAACCCTTTCACCAGCTAAAGTCATGGAAATGCTCTCTTTAAGGCAGGAAATATTTAAGAAAGGTAAAGTTACCTTTATTTTTATTCTTTGTACCTGTAAATCATTTATGTAGATTTTGTTACAATTTCAAAAACATAGTGTCCTGTTAACATGTTTCCTAAATTAAGTCACTAAGTTTTCTTATTTACTGTGGAAGACATTCATCAAAAGGCCATCAAATATTTTTACAATCAAAAAATGTAGCCCCAGTATAGGAGAAAAAAAAATAGACCTTTTTTTCTTTTTAAAACTGTTGAGGAAAAAATATAAGGAAAGTAGACAGCAGAAACAGTAGAAAGAAGTAAAACTGAAAATCTTACCAATTTGCTGTAAAGAGATTAGACAGAGAGTGGGCCACAGCAACACCCTCTTCCCCTGGATATCCCTATCTCCCTCACCTTGCCGACCGCAGTATGTATTTTTTATCCTGACTCTCTTTTGTTGTTCTTCAGCCAAAGGCTGAGCACATTTGGCGTCTTGAACCAAATACTGGTATAAGAACAGGTGGCGATTTTTTTTCCAGTGCAATGCAGGCCCGGGACAATGATGAAATGTAGGACATACAACTTATGCCCATTCCAAGGCTTCCAGTTAAGCTTAGCACATAGCAGTACTGCAAGTAGAAATGATTAAATAGATTCTTTTTTGTTTTCTCATATTACAGACAGGTATTGCAGCTGGGTTACTGAAAATAAACCCCAGGTCCACCCCAATCCCTCAAACGAGCCACAGCTGTGGTTAACAATGATTCATTTGCATTTTATTATTTCACCAAGAGAAGAAACAGAAGTTGTCTGGCTTTCTTCACACCAACCAATAATTTCGCATTTTAAAGTTTGGGATGTTTTTCATAATGAGCTGAATCAAAAATCTATTTGAAAAATATATATTTATATAAAAAAAAGATTCAGGTTGTTTGCACGTAAAACATCAATTGGTAAGTTTCTTTTGTCTTTGATTCCAAGTTGCTGGAAAAAGTTTGACCAAGCTTGCATGCTAATTTGTCCTTAGTTGCAAGTATTATAGGCAATTTTGTACTTTGCCTAATGAAAGGATAACCCTTCTTTGACACAATCAGAACTCAACAGTGATTCAGAAGCAACATCCTACCCTTAATACTGTCAGTTTCGAGTCATCAACATGAAAATCCTTGATAAGGTTGAGAAGATGTCGCGAGGAATCAATTACTTGATGTGCCTAAGAGTTCAGCAATACTATTTTGCTTTAAGTTTTTTTTTTTTTTTTTGCACCATTGATTGATTTTTTTAAATCCATGTTTATTTTTCCTCTGTCCAAAGTGTTCTATGTAATGACACTGACTCTCTGAAACTGTCATTTTGAGTCTTGTTTCACTTTGCAGGATGCTCACACATCGCCCTCTCCACCTTGTTTGCCTTAAATTCATTAAAAGCATTGCTCTGTCATAGATTCATACGCAGGTGCTCTGGCCGTTTGGAGATCATGGGAAAAGCTTGTTTTTTGTATGGCCCAGAGTTCGGCTGTCGTATTGGAAGTGGTGCCGATGCTTCCCCACTCATTGTCACATCCATCTGCTCTATGCCACTTGTTTCCATTGGGTATTCCACAGGTGTCTGAGGATTTGCTGTGCTGGCCGAAGCACCTCTTCCCCAGAAATCCCCAGGAGAAAATTTGACTGGGCTTTAAGACAAGGAAGAGCTATCATTCATTTGTTTAAGGGTCATCTCAACAAGACATATTTCCTTTACATTTAAAGGGAGTGGGGTAATATGACATTTATTTTCGTTTAATTTTATTTGCATGTGGATTAGCACAAAGGCAAAAGTTGAACCATCTCTCGCCCGCCTAGATTAACTGCTAGAATTTCCTAACCAGTCTCTACCTCTACACCTGACCCCCAAACCCCTCAATGATATATAAATACATATTATATATATATATCATTTTACTCTCCCCTGCTCAAAACAGCTTTCTACTGCATTTAAAATAAAATCCTTTTCCAAACCTCTGCCCTTCTCCTCCTCACTCACCACACACTCCAGGAACAATGATCTCATTTCCAGGAAAAGGACAACTTTTCTCCTCCCTCAGGGCTTTTGCATTTGCTGTTCTTCTGCCTGCAACATTCTTAAACCTTCTATTTTTGTAGGGCTGGCTCTTTCTGTTCACTGCTAGATGTTACTACACCAGGGAGGCCTTTCTCTGACCACTGTGAGTAGAAGCCCCCTTGTTTTTCCTCTGCTGTCTACCACTACATTCCTTCCCCCCCCCCTTTTAAATTATAGCACTTAGCACTACTTATATTTTTGTATATCCTTTGTCTATTGTGACTCTCCCACTACATTGTAAGCCTCATCAGGACAGGGACAATTACTGTATTATAGTACTATACACACACACACACAGAACATGCAGCATGCAGTGCTGGTGCTCTTGGTGCACAATAAATGCTGAGTGAATGGATAAAGAGAAACATTTGCCAGTGTGGCTGCTTACTTTCAGGAGGGAAGGTAAACCATATAACATCACAGATTAGTCAGACTAGTCCTTTGCAATGTGAGATACAGATGTTGTGCTTATGTCAACCAAAGAGAACATGACAGTCCTTCATTTATGTAACTTGGCATAAATTTCTTAAGCAAACACTCTCACTCATAGGTTGTAATAAAAAAAAAAAAAAAGTGAAAATAAGAGTGTGAAATACCTGACAGGTGTTCGTGGGCTGCCAATAAATCTTCGAGGTGATCGGATTTTTGGTTCAAAGGAAAACTTTTCTTTTACACTTTCAAGTACAGATGGAGCCACATATGTAAAACCCTGAAAGACAGTAACGGTGGACTACAGAATGGCGTTTTGCCATATATCTCAAGAAAATGGGGTTGTTCAGTCTGACATACCTACACAATGATGCACACCTAAAGCCACCAATGTGTACACTCTCCCACATCCTCAACCTCATTTTTAGACCTGTTAACTTCCTTCCAGCCATTTTGTGAGGCACACACTTCAAGAAAACAGAATTCTATTGAGCCTGATTGCTAGCAAACAAAATTCCACCCTACTGACAGGAACAGAAAAAAAACAGGAAAATTCAGGCTCCATATGAAGATGTTAAATACGGCCAGGCACAGTGGGTCACGCCTGTCATCCCAGCACTTTGGGAGGCCAAGGCGGGCAGACTACCTGAGGTCAGGAGTTCAAACCAGCCTGGCCAATGTGGGAAAACACCGTCTCTACTAAAAATACAAAAATTAGCCATGCATGGTGGTGCACGCCTATAATCCCAGCTACCTGGGAGGCTGAGGCAAGAGGATCACTTGAACCTGAGAGGCAGAGGTTGCAGTGAGCAGAGATCGCAACACTGCATTCTAGCCTGGGCAACAGAGCAAGACTCCATCTCAAAAATTTAAAAAAAAAAAAAGATGTTAAATACCAGGAGAAATATAAAGAAACTTCTAGTGTTTCTAGCCACAGGCATGTAAGCAATTAAGTTTATCACCCCAAAACAGTTTCTCATAATTAGGCCAAAGTAAAAACAATTTTCTGACTTAGCATCAAAGTCAGATCTTGTGATCTTTCTGGTTTTATGCCAATGATTAGACAGAATTTGTGTTTTGTTTTAAGAGATGGGGTATCCCTATATTGCCCAGGCTGGAGTGCAGTGGTGATATCGTAGCTCACTGCAGCCTCAAACTCCTGGAGCCAAGCTATTCTCCCACCTCAGCCCCTCAAGTAGCTGGGACTATATAGGCATGTGTGATCTCTGCCCAGCTAGAATTTGGTATTTTCTTGATGAATAAGTATCAACATTTCAAAACCTTTCAGTTGTAATAGGCAAAAATGCAGTTCTGTTCATTTTAGTTCTCTCTTGGACCTTACTATTAGGCTACCAGCTGTCATTTCTCTAGCTGTCAATGTTCATTCTTTTAACCGTCTTCACCTATCTTCTATTTATCAAAATCTATGAGTAAGCATTATGTGTTACAATAAATAAGACTCAACAAAGCTCTGAGTGAAGGCCCGAAGAGTGAGGTGCAATTCTGAAGTGCATATGAATTGTGACAGTTATATGTGAACTTCAAAAAATAACTTTACAAACGTTCTAGTGAACTAAAGCTGTAACTATCATGAGGTACAGGCTGTGCCTTAATCATCTTTGAATTTCCTCTAATTATGTGATGGGGTCTTACAACAGGAATTGAATATTTGTTGAAATGAGGTTGCTAGAACCACATTATCCAGATAAGTGGGATATCACTGTGTGTGTGTGTGTGTGTGTGTGTGTGTGTGTATTTTTTTTTTTTTTTGAGATGGAGTCTTGCTTGTGTGTGTGTGTGTGTGTGTGTGTGTGTGTATTTTTTTTTTTTTTTGAGATGGAGTCTTGCTCTGTCGCCCAGGCTGGAGTGCAGTGAGGGGTATGACCTTGGCTCACTGTGTGTGTGTGTGTGTGTGTGTGTGTGTTTTTGAGATGGAGTCTTGCTCTGTCGCCCAGGCTGGAGTGCAGTGAGGGGCATGACCTTGGCTCACTGTAACCTCCACCTCCCAGGTTCAAGCGATTCTCCTGCCTCAGCCTTCCCAGTAGCTGGGACTACAGCCATCACGCCTGGTTAATTTTTGTCTTTTTAATAGAGACGGGTTTTCACCATTTGGCCGGGCTGGTCTGGAACTCCTGACATTGTCATCCACCCACCTCAGCCTCCCAAAGTGCTGGGATTATAGGCGTGACCCACTGTGCCCAGCCTATTTTTTTATTAATGTTTAAAGAGATCTACTTTATGTACAGAATTCTGGCTACAACCTAACAAATGAATTGTTCTGTTCATCAGTTAGCCAATTTAAGTAATTATGAAAAGCTCAATAATACCGTAATTGGCAATGAAAGCTTCAATATCTCACTTTTACCGCCACAACTTTGGATTTCTTGGTAGCTAAATAAAATGCTTCTATTTTGTGGGTGAAAAACTGTCACATAAGTTGAAATTCTGCAATGTCCAATTGAGGAAAAGGTCTCTATTTTAAATCAAAGGTATAAATTCCACATCTGTAGTACATGAGAGAGAAAAAAAAAAGCCAAAATTAAAGTGATTCATGCCCACTTCCCTAACTGAACCTAAGATTTTACTAACAGAGATGCCGTAACTTTGATCATGCACCATCAAACTTGAATTTAAAACCATGCATGTACTCACTCATCTTTTATCTCTTATGTAATTAATACTGTAAGATTGTATTTTTGCCTATGTGCTCTATATTACTAATTTATAGGACTATTACTATTCAGTGTTGTTTACTCAAACTATACTATACACAACTTTTGCATTCCATGCTAACTTTATTTTTTTATTTTTTTGAGACAGAGTCTCGCTCTGTCGCCCAGGCTGGAGTGTAGTGGCCGGATCTCAGCTCACTGCAAGCTCCGCCTCCCAGGTCTACGCCATTCTCCTGCCTCAGCCTCCCGAGTAGTTGGGACTACAGGCGCCCGCCACCTCGCCCAGCTAGTTTTTTGTATTTTTTTAGTAGAGACGTTAGCCAGGCTGGTCTCGATCTCCTGACCTCGTGATCCGCCCGCCTCGGCCTCCCAAAGTGCTGGGATTACAGGCTTGAGCCACCGCACCCGGCAACTTTATTTTTTTTAATTATTTTTTTTTTTGATACGGAGTCTCACTATTGCTCAGGCTGGAGTGCAGTGGCATAATCTTGGCTCCTGCAAACCTCTGCCTTCCGGGTTCAAGTGATTCTCCTGCCTCAGCCTCCCAAGTAGTTGGTACCACAGGTGCATGCCACCACACCCAGCTAATTTTTGTATTTCTAGTAGAGACAGGGTTTCACCAGGTTGGCAAGGCTGGTCTCGAACTGCTGACCTTAAGGTTATAGGCGTGAGCCACCCTGCCCCAACTCCATGTGAACTTTAGAGTTTATTTCCCATCCCATAAGATACAACACTACTTCTATTACATAGTGAGCAGTGTGGGGAAGAAAAGCTTGAGAATTAAGTTAGTGACAAATCCAGTGAACTCAAAAACAGGGAAAAAAAACACTCCTAAACAATTATTTTACCCATATTCTGTTATCCCTAGAGGTAGTCCAAAAAGGAATGACAAAAGAAAAAAAAGGATACAAAATGAGATAGATGTTCATGTGACATATTAAATACAGTAATAAAATCAACAAGCATGTGATATTTGAGCAAAATAGTATGCATTCATGGTCATCCGATATAAATCCATCATTTCTGTTGGCCAATATCAAAAACCTTTACTTTTCTGAGGAGACAAGCTATAAATCTATACAGGCATTTCTATGATGAGAATTCACTATTACATATGAACCAATATATTTTGATGTCAAATATTCACAATTAATGTTTAAAAATCCCCTACTTGGCCGGGCGCGGTGACTCATGCCTGTAATCAGGCGGGTGGATCACGAGGTCAAGAAATCGAGATCATCCTGGCTCACATGGTGAAACCCTGTCTCTACTAAAAATACAAAAATTAACTGGGCGTGGTGACACGTACCTTTAGTCCCAGCTACTCGGGAGGCTGAGACAGGAGAATCACTTGAACTCAGGAGGCAGAGGTTGCAGTGAGCTGAGATCGCACCACCGCACTCCAACCTGGCGACAGAGCAAGACTCTGTCTCAAAAAAAAAAAAAAAAAAAAAAATCCCCTACTTATGTTAAGAGTACCAAAAATAGGGCCAGGAATGATGGTTCATGCCTATAACTGTGGCACTTTGGGAAGCCAAGGTGGGAAGATAGCTTGAGTCCAGGAGTAAAATAGTGAGACTCTGTCTCTACAAAAAAAAAAACAAAACTTAACTGGATGTGGCACACACCTGTAGTCCAGGTACTCACGAGGCTGAAATGGGTGGATCACTTGAGCCTGGGAGGTCAAGGCTGCAGAGAACTGTGATCATACCACTATAACCTATACCTAAGCCTGGGCTACAAGGTGAGACCCTGTCTAAAAAAAAAAAGGGATACCAAAAATCTACAGCTGTTTCAGGAATAAAATACATGTAGTTAGTGTGAGGTTTTTCTCCCCACTGCTATGACTAATTTTTGGTTGAGATGCTAAGCCAAACACCATTTTAAGTCTGTGGCCCAACCAAAAAAGGGAATCATACTCTCCAAAGAATTGCACATTCCCACCCTAATTGCTAAAATAAAATGTTGGATTATGAAAATCAATTTTGTAGGTATCAGTAAGTTATAAGGGCATCGTTAATGAAAAAAAAAAAGTGGACCCGGTTACCTACATGAACTGCAAAGCAGGCAAACTGAATTTTCTTATCCAAGAGCCCATCCTCATACTTAAAATTTCCTATGACTACATGGAAATTGTTTCACTTACCAGAAAGACCTGATTGGCACTTTCACTGAGAGTTGAGTCATCTGGGCTGTCGACAGGTGTCTGACGTGTAAACTTGGAATCAAACTGACTTACATCCTCTTCAGATTGCTTTATACAAACAAAATAATTTAGAAAATAATAAATAGTCCATATATATATTACATGAATCAAATGCACTGTAAGCTCTGGGAGCTCTTTTCGCAGGGGTTAACTATAATAAAGTATTAGAATAGTCTTAGCAGGCACAGAATGAAGAAAAAAATGCAGGTGGAAAGTACTGAGTCAAATTACATCTTCAAATCTTAAACTTGCACTCTAATAGATTTTAGTATAGAGTTATTCCTATTAAAAATGAGAATATATCGACTGGGCATGGTGGCTTACGCCTGTAATCCCAGCACTTTGGGAGGCTGAGGCAGGCGGATCACAAGGTCAGGAGTTCAAGACTAGCCTGGCCAACATAGCGAAACCCCGTCTCTACTAAAAATAAAAAAAATTAGCCAGGCATGGTGGCGTGCTCCTGTAATCCTAGCTACTTGGGAGGCTGAGGCAGGAACCTGGGAGGCAGAGGTTGCAGCAAGCAGAGATCGTGCCACTGCACACCAGCTCAGGCGACAGTGCGAGAGTCTGACTCAATTAAAAAAAAAAAAAAGTGAATATATCGAGCTCAAAACAAGCTGGAAAAAATGTTAATATCAATTTCCCGTCTCACAAAGCTTCATTGTGCCTAGTCCACTGGCTAAATCCCTGTTTAGAGATAATTAGTTCAGTTGGCTACTGCAGGTTTGTAATAAACCTGAAAAACTCCTGAAGCAGAGTTAAAACATGAATAACACTGGTGAGATGCTCCAGTTAAAGTTTCTTCCCACAGCGTGTTTCATTCCTTTAGAAATCTAAAGGAGCAAAAATAATTTTCTATTCCGCATGGTTTGTAAGTTATATTTCCCTGTGAAAGTATAGTTATCACTTCAGTTCTAACCATGAGATTCATTTATTTAATTCCTTCTCTCCCAAAATATCTGGTTAGACTCTTGGGCCAAATGTAGGAAGTAAATAATAATTTAGAATATCTGACTTCATACTGAAAGATGACCACACTGACCTTATAATTCTCTCAGAGCCCAGACTGTGAACCGCACTCCCTGGAGGAGCGGCTGATTCCAGGTGTGGGGAAATGCACAAGATAAGCACAGAACACCAGTTTCCTTATTTTGCTGTCTGGTGCAACACCAGCCCATGTGCTCATGTCAAAAGGACTCAGAAACCAACATGAAGATGCACCCAGCATTCACTGCACCCAGCATTCACTGCACCCAGCATTCAACAAAGGGAAAAATTGAGCATCAATTATAACTGCCAGGCGTGGTGGCTCACGCCCATCATCCCAACACTTTGGGAGGCAGAGGCAGGTGGACTGCTTTTGAGCTCAGGAGTTGATGACCAGCCTGGTGAACATGGCAAAATGCCATCTCTACCAGAAACACAAAAATTAGCTGGGCATGGTGGTGCACCTGTGGTCCCCGCTACTCAAGAGGCTGAGGTGGGAGGATTGCTGGAGGCCGGGAAGTCAAGGCTGCAGTGGGCAGAGATTACACCACTGCACTACGGCTTGGGTGACAGAGTAAGACCCTGCCTCAAAACAATAAATGAATAAATAAAATGAATAAATGAATCAATAAAAATAAAAATAACTGCAATGAAATGAAATACAAATATGTTAAAAGGTGTAAGTTCATAATATACTAAAAAAGAAAAAAAAATACACAAACTTCATTGGTCAATTTTGGGAGATGCTAGGGAACTAATTCATTATTTTGAAAACTAGGAAAGAATCAAACATACATCCTGCGTTTCCTGTATGAACTATACCTTGAGTAACTAACTGATCAAAGAGTTTCTCTTTATGAAGAATTCGAGCTAACAAAGAAAGAAGAAATAACAGAATCAGACCATTTCACAAACACCTGATGAAATTATAAAAGTAGGCCAGAGTTTCTCAACCTCAGTGCTACTGACATTTCAGGCCTATTAATACTTCGCTGTGCTGACTCTTACCCCTAAAGGTGCCTCAGCATTCCCTCCCCCAAGCTGTGACAATCAGTGTATCTCCAGACATTGCCAAATTACCCTGGTAGTGAAATGCTGACACAGGCAATGATCAGTGACCACTAACATCACAAAAAAAACAAAAAACAAAAAACTATACATTATGCCTCCTGATCAAAGCATGCAATACTGAGAGTTTAATCTGAATCAGATCAACCACCTAAATTTAACTACCAGTTTTTGGAAGTTCAGGGAACAGATGAACATGGTCAATGAAACTATGGGGATAATATCAACGAAATCAAAATTTGAGAATTCTACAGGACAAATGACCCAGTTTTGTCAGTAAATCACAAGGGGAATCTGTAAATGACAAGAGACCTAAGAGACATAGTAACCAAGTTATATACAAACCTTGATTAAATCCTCACAAACAGGACGAAAAAAAAATAATGGAACAACAACAACAAAAAATTAAGTGGGGAAACACAGGGAAACCTCATCTCTAGAAAAATTTTAAAAACTAGCTGGGTGTGGTGATACACCCCTGTGGTCCTAGCTATACGGGAGGATCCCTTGAGCCTGGGAGGTTGAGGCTGCCATGAACCATGATCATGCCACTGCACTCCAGCCTGGGCAACAGAGAAAGATCCTATCTCAAAAAAAAAAAAAAAAAAAAAAAAAAAAAAAACTGGGCAAACTGTCAACTTCTGAGGTGTGATGCTGGGATGGCAGTTATGTTTAAACAAGATGACCTAATCATTTTTTAAGCTGGGCGGTAGGTGTATGACAGTTATCCTCCTTACAATTGTCTGTTGTTTTTTAAAGTGGGTCACATTAGCTCCATGACCAAAAAATAATCACCATCATCATCCTCCTCCTTCTCCACCTACATCCCAAGGAATGGAAAAAGAAACTGTATTTTCTCAGATTCTGAGGTGGGTAGAAAGACAATAACTAACATACTAACTCATTTACTCAAAAACATATTGCTATGGGTTGAAGCATGTGCCTTACCCACCCCCCAAAAAATTTCGTATGTTGAAATTCTAACCTCTAGTTCCTCAGAATGTGACCTTATTTGGAAAGGGTTATTGCAGATGTAATTAGTGAAGATGAGGTCCTACTGGAGTAGAGAAGAACCCTAATCCAATATGCCTGGTATCCTTATAAAAAGGGGAAATTTGGCCACAGATATGCACACAGGTAGAACACCATGTGAACATGAAGGCAGAGATCCGGGTGATGCACCTACAAGCCAAAGAATGACAGAGATTACCAGCAAACCACCAGAAGCCAGGGGAGAGGCATGGAACATACAGTTTCTCACAGTCGTCAAAGAAACCAACTCTAACAACGTGATGCAGAACTTCTAGTCTCCAGATTTATGAGATAATAAATTTCTGTTGTCTCAGCCACCCGGTTTGTGGTACTTTGTTGCAGCAAGCCTAGCAAACGAATGCACATCTATTCTATAGTTTGAAGAAAAAATTCCCAGAGAATCATATTTAAAATGGTTAAATTAAGCAAAATAAAACCAGAAAAAGAAAAGTACCAACTACCTGAAATATTTAATTGTCTTAGGTAACTGACTTAAAAATAGCTCATACAGTCAACTGCCACTGGCTTTAGTTCTTTAAAAAACAGTACAAAAATAAAAGATGCTTGGCTGGGTGCAGAAGCTTACACATGTAATCCCAGCACTTTGAGAGGCTGAGGTGAGTGGATCACTTGAGCCCAGAAGTTCGAGACAAGCCTGGGAGACATGGCAAAACCCTGTTTCTATAAAAAATACAAAAATACTAGCCAGACATGGTGACAGCTATAGTCACAGCTATTCGGGAAGCTGAGGTGGGAGACTCACGTGAGCCTGGGGAGGTCAAGGCTGCATTGAACTGTGATCGTGCTACTGCACTCCATCCTGGGTGACCGAGTGAGACTCCGTCTCAAAATAAAATAAAATAAATAAAAACAAAGATGCTAAAGAGAGGATAAACCAGAGATCTTTGCACTGCTAATAAAAATAATGTTTCTGTCTGCTCTGAGATTTTTCTTATTCTAAAAAAAATACCAAGTGATCCTCCTGCCTCAGCCTCGAAAGTAGGATGGGGCTTACAGGTACATGGCACCACACCCAGTAGAGTCTCTACTAAAAATTTTAAGTCTCTACTAAAAATACACTTTTAAATGTTTTGTAGATATGGAGCCTTGTTATGTTGCCCATGCTGGTCTTGAACTCCTGGCCTCAAACAATCCTCCCACCTCAGCCCTTTAAAGTTTTGGGATTACAGGCATGAGTCACTGCACCCAATTATATGCTTTCATGTATACTTACCAACAGAGGTTTAAAGGGGGGCTCCACCTTTCGAGCCAGAAGTTCTTCCCAGTTAATGTGTCTAAAGAATGGATGAGCCTAGGAAAAAAAAGCAGAAAGAAAAGTTGAGGGGAATAGACTTTGCTGGATTGATAAATTAATCACCTTTTTGAAGTTACAAGTCACAAAATAAGCTAAACTTATAAGCAACTACATATAACCCTCAGAAATACATAAAACTAGTATTATCTTCCCCACAAAACACCAAAGATGCCAAACCCTACTTGAACTTCTCCAGCGTCCCCAGGACCAGCTCCCAGACGAGAAGCAGCATTTCTTTTCAGCAGCTTGAAAGAGGGAAAAAAAGCCTGGGTAAAGAACCTTAGTCGAACTGATTTTTTTTTTTTTCCTTTTTAGGCTTTGCTTGTCTACTTTGCCTTGAGAAAATATAGTTTATTGGCCAGGCACAGTGGCTCATGCCTGTAATCCCAGCATTTTGGGAGGCTGAGGCAGGTGGATCACCAGAGGTTGGGAGTTCGAGACCAGCCTGGTCAACATGGTGAAACCCCTTCTCTACTAAAGATACAAAAACTAGCCTGGCGTGGTGGTACGTGCCTATAATCCCAGCTACTAGGGAGACTGAGGCAGGAGAATCACTTGAACCTGGGAGGCGGAGGTTGCAGTGAGCCAAGGTCATGCCATTGCACTCCAACCTGGACAACAAAGCAAGACTCCATCTCAGAAAAAAAAGAAAATATAGTTTACTAATTACTACCAAATATTGTTTAAGGGTCTGCAATCTCAGCACTTTGGGAGGTCAAGGCAGGTGGATCACCTGAGGTCAGGAGTTCCAGACCAGTCTGACCAACATGGTGAAACCCTGTCTCTTAGCCGGGCATGGTGGCAGGTGCCTGTAATCCCAGCTACTCGAGAGGCTGAGGCAGGAGAATCGCTTGAACCTGGGAGACTGAGGTTGCAGTAAGCCAAGATCGCACCACTGCACTCTAGCCTGGGTGACAGAGCAAGACTCTGTCTCAAAAAAAAGAACTAAAAAAAGAATATGAAAAGAAATAAACAAATCTGTACTTCGCGTTCAAAAATGAAAGACTTTTTTGTTCAATATTTATATATGACTCTTTATTCAAAACATACATTAAATTCTATCTAGTTAAATCCTAGTCATTGAATCTTACAGTGTCAGTGACTATTTAAGAACCTTACCTTTTTAAGCAGATCTCTGGCTTCTTGCGTGAGGTAGGGAGGCAAATTGAGTTTACATTTGAGGATTTTGTCAATTGTTTTCTTTCTGTTCTCCCCAGTGAATGGGGGCTAAGAGTAGAAGACAAGTGAAAAATATTAGCAGGGAGTGAAAAATATTAGTATATAAGAAACAAATTTTAAATAACAATATTATCCATTTCCTGAATTAGTTATGCATGGAGATCAGAAATGTATGCTGTGAAATAGGCTAACTGCTCAAGACCTTTATTTTGTTTTAGAGACAGGGTCTCGCTATGTTGTCAAGGCTAGATTCTATTAATAATCCTTAGCTCAAATGATCCTCCCACCTCAGCCTCCTGAGTAGCTTGGGCTACGGGCACGCACAACTGTGCCCAGCAGAAGTGCAGTTTTTAAGCAACAGGACAGAGGAAGTAGCAGTGTCCTGGAAGGAAGCCTGTGTTTCCACCATTAACTTGCTGTGTGATAATAAGTGAGCTATGTGATTTTATGCTTCAGTTTCTCCATTTATAAAATAAGGACATTATCTGTTCAACATCTATTTCACAGGCCTGCCATGACATAGATCATTTAAATGAAAATGTTTCTGAAAGTATGGGATCCCATATAATCATAAAGCATTATTAGTGTTAAACTGCTAATAACAAATCTCTGGGCTTTGAAAACTCCACTGGTAACATTTTCCGAAAGCACAGGACAGGTCTCTTGCTACAGTGACTCAGCACAGACCATAATACATGCAGCTTTTAACTGTGCACCTACTGCTCCAGTCAGCATGTCATACATTAATGCTCCCAAACTCCACCAATCCACAGCACGATTGTGGCCACTTCTCATCAAGATTTCAGGGGCCCTACAATGAGAAAAATAATATGCTTAAAACTTCACCCATTTGCATATCATCTGAATTAGAATTTTAAAAACAATATACAGAGTCAGTGAGGTACAGAAAACAGATACTATTCCTTAAAAGAGGTAAAATTAGCTCCCAAACCAATTATGCTTAACATGCAGCTCACATGTATTCTATTGTTCCACAAAATGTGTGTGTGACTGTTCCATCATGAATAGATTCTTTGCATAGTCCAAAGTCTGTTAGTTTCACATGACCTACAATGAAAGATTACAGCATGATTATTCTCAGAATTCCAAGTATGGGCAGTGTTTGAACATGTCACATAACACCTTAATCTATCCTTCCATTTAACTTTTCTTGCCTCAAACTTTTCTCGCAGATGACAAGTTTAAGGCTAGGGCAAAGTCACCTTTTGCCAATGATATAGTCTATCTAGTAAAGAGAAAACAAATATAGAGAAAAAAGTGAAATAACCTGTCTAAGGCTCTAGCTTTAAGTATACACAGAATCCTCTACCATCCCGAAAAAGAAAAATCCTGGGAAAACTGTTTTATGAAGTCTAGTTTAAGTACACAGACCCCAATAAACATATTCTATACCTTTGTGAGACAGTACTTCAAATATATAGCTTTTATCACAGTGAACTGTGAAGAGTTCTGAAAATGGTCTCAGAAAGTCACTACAACAAGGTAGCTCACTCTGCCCAATGCTACCAATTAGGGGAAAGAAAGAAAATTGCTAGATAGTACGAATCAATCATCACTGATCCAGAAAGTAAAAAACTTACCACCTCATACAAAGATCATTTCAGTTCAAGTTTAGCTTTCTTTATTGGACTGTCATAACAAGTGGTTCAACAACCTCAGGGACTCTAGTATTTGAGGTTCATTTCACAGAAAAGGCACAATGACCTATTGATTCAAATGTAAATATATACTACACTCTGATACAGAAGAAGTGTGGCCTTTATTTTCACAGAA
Organism: Macaca thibetana thibetana; assembly: GCF_024542745.1. Taxonomy (NCBI): domain Eukaryota; kingdom Metazoa; phylum Chordata; class Mammalia; order Primates; family Cercopithecidae; genus Macaca; species Macaca thibetana. Next base: position 35,167,865 of record NC_065593.1, read on the forward strand.
CCATCTGATACATTCAACCTTATAAATCAAAGAAGTTAACTATTATATCGCTCCCCTTTTCTATCCTGTGACTTAGAATTCAGATCAGAATCCAGGTTTTGGGGAGTGAGGAGGTGTTGATGAGAGGAAGGAAGAGACACTGATTCCTATGATATATTCAGTTAAGTATATAATTTCACCTTAAAAAAAAAGGTGGGTGGAGGAGTATAATCTGGAATGTTTCTATGAGCCTTGGTTGTTCATACATCATTTTCTAAGAGTCTGAACCAATTAACCTCATGGATTATTCTGTAGACATCTAAGATTAGCAGCTGCTACCACCTTCTAGATACCCTGGGTCAGCTGGTTGCTCCTCTGGGGTATGAATTGCCAAGTCTGCCCACAGCCCAGATTAGCATAAGTTAAGCTGTCTGTAGCAGCATGCAGTTGCAGTCAAGGCTCACTGTGCTATATCTACAGCTGTAGAGATTATCAGTCTCTCTGATGTTTATGTTTGTTGTTGCAAACAAACAGCAAGAATAAACTGATTCTGGCTGGGGGGGAAGGGGGATTATGCCTGTAATCCCAGCAATTTGGGAGGCCAAGGCGGGCAGATCAATTGAGCTCAGGAGTTTGAGACCACCCTGGACAACATGATGAAACCCCATTTCTACAAAAAATACCAAAAATTAGCCAGGCATGGTGGTGTGCCACAGTGGCCCTAGCTACTTGAGGGCCTGGAGTGGGAGGTCACTTGAGCCTGGGAGGCAGAGGTTGCAGTAAGCTGTAATCATGCCACTATACTCCAGCCTGGGTGACAGAGTGAAACCCCTATCTCAAAAAAAAAAAAAAAAAAAAAAGAGTAACCTGATGCCTACTAAACATCATATTTCCAAAGTTTTATCAAATACTTTGATTCAGTTTCAATCCTTTTTCCAGCATTAATAAAACCTACAGTAAGAAGCATAGCTTCTAATTTTACATATTTTCATTTTCTTTTTTTTTTTTGAGACGGAGTCTTGCTCTGTCACCCAGGCTGGAGTGCAATGTCACGATCTTGGCTCACTGCAACTTTCACCGCCTGGGTTCAGGTGATTCTCCCACCTCAGCCTCCTGAGTAGCTGGGATTACAGGCACCCACCATCATGCCCAGCTAATTTTTTTTTTGTAGTTTTGTAGAGATGGGGTTTCACCATGTTGGCCAGGCGTCTTGAACTCCTGACCTCAGGTGATCCACTCGCCTCAGCCTCCCAAAGTGCTGGGATTACAGGTGTGAGCCACTGCGCCCAGCCAATATTTACATATTTTCATTTTTAAAACTCGACTTATATAATTAATATTCACTTTTCAATTTAAGTAACAAGCCAAAATTAATGTTTAGACTGGCTTTTACAGTCTAAAACATTATATAACATTTTATGTAAAGATTCCAAAAATATGAAAAACTATGAGTAAGGATTAAACTAAAAAAGGCAGTTGAGCGACTATTATCCTCAACTTCTTTTACTCTCACCAAGTGTAATTACCTAAAGACTTAAAACATCAGCAAGTACTATGATGCCATAAATTCTGAGGGAGGAAATACACAAAATAGAGAGATGAATATGGGGCTTTGAAAATGGCCATGACCTGTGTGGGAGGATTTTAAGATGATTATTTACTATAGAATTGTTTACGGTATGTCTCCACCTTGGTGATTAAGCATGATATTCTCCGGCTTCAGGTCTCTGTAGATGATCCCCTTTTGATGTAAATGCCCCAAAGCCATGGAGATTTCTGCCAAGTAAAAGCTGGAAACAAAAGTGATTTAATAAAATTAAAAAAGAGTGTAATCTATCCAAAGCAGTTTATGTATGGAGCAAAATTCCTTGAAAGAAACAGACATGCACCGAAGACCAAATTAGTGGGATAGGGGGATGTGTGGGAAAAAGAGATGGCATAGGATGCTGCCAAAAGGCATGGGGACATTTATGTTTCACTCATTTTAGTGAAACTATAAAGTGCTTTATTTTGCCATTAGAATATACTGCTAAAATTGCAAAGATGTCCAGAATATGCTAAACTGCCATTGGTCATGTTTTGTTCTGTCTGTGTAGGAATTAAGCTAATAGTCATTCATTTTAAAGCAAATTTCTCCCATCCACACCCAACTTTAAAATCCCACAGGAAATAGGAACTTTGTTATTCTCAGAGATCAAGTCTTGATTTCAAAAGGGATCTTATAACCTGACCCTTAGAAGCCCACTCATCCCTTACTTAATACAGCTACATATTTATAGACAGCTTAGGCCCACAGTATCTGCCCTCCCTCCTGCCAGCCAGCCCACAACTATAAACTGTGTGACACTCAAATTTATCTACCTCAAAAGAATAAAGGGCTGAATCAACCCTGTCTGGATTCGAAAAGCACAAGGCACTGCAATACTGGCTGCATAACAATGTTGCAATCCTGCAGATTACTCCAGGATGGAGAGGGTGTGTCCTAGAGGACTGAGGCAATTTCACAGCCAGCAGGACCACAAACAGCCTCCAACACGGCTCAGTGAGCCTCCTCCAAAAAAGGGCACTTCATCCCTAAGGCTCTTAAATGCAGCTTCTGTGTTAGAAAAGGCCTGAAATTAAACAATGGAATGCAGTTTTGGTAATCAAGGTAGAAAAAAACATTTAAGTGTTGTTTTCTATTAAATTAATGTGTAGGATAAACTGATTTATTGTGACCCAAGATTGTTGCTTCACAAAAGGATGTGCATATTTTTAACTTGAAGCAGATGACATGTTTAGAAATAGGAGGGTAAATCCCATCCTGACTATATAATCAATCCACAGATGATATGCCCAGGCTTATCACCTCCCTAAGACTGCACCTTGAGAAATAGCCTAAAAAAAAAGGAGATGATTTCTGATAATTTCCATTGTTCCACACATAAAGGTTCACTGGAAAACCACACTCACCCACAGCCAAGGCAGGCAGCTTACCAATTCAAGGAAAGAAAGCCGCAATGAGAATGGTTCTGTTAGGAACAACTGGTGTGAAGAGCGTTCCACTCAAGCCTAAGGGCAAAGGAATGATGTGACCTCCATAGCTGCCCAGTCCCAAAACTACTTCTCCCCCTTGAGGTCCTGAGTGACTGACTGGCTCCAGATCAATTTACTGAATCATGTGGATGCCCATAGTGGGAATGGGGCTTTGCTTGTAATTACCTGAATCTATGCAACCACAAAAAGTTCACTTACCAGGCAGTGTCTTCCATAAATATTCCCTCTCTTTCTAACTGCATAAATAGTTCTCCTCCTGTAAAGAAAAAGAAAAAACATTAGAGATAAAACAATATTTATTTCCAACCCACTTCTAATGAAAGAGTTTGTGCTTTCCTTCTAACCATAATTAAAAGACATCAGTTCCTTAAAAATGAAAAACAGATCCTAAAAATTATAGGTTTTAAAACTAAGTCCTCAGGATTCTATTTTTAGTAGCATTCTTATTCTTCTGTGACACACATATGTTTAAAAACTAGAACTGGCTTGGAATTCCAGGTTTTATATCTACAAACTTTAAAATATTTGTAGATTCCAGACCTGAGGTTAAAAAAAAAAATCTTGATTAAAGACTCTAACATTTTACCCATAAGTAGAAAAATGACAGTCTACAATTAAATCACCCTCACTAATTTTAGTCAATGCTCATATTTCGTATTTTCAGAACCCTTAAATAAACAGAATGAACCTTGGCAGTGGCCTAGTAAAAAACATGGCACAATTTGAGTATCAAAATAAATAATGATAATAAAGGGTTATATCACATTGAATGATATTAGAATACCTAAGTCCATAATAACATAAATAAAGGAATACATAAATTTTTTAAATGGGGAAGAAGAATGCCAAGTAGAATTACAGTAGAATGCCAAGTAATAAATGAAGAAGGCATGACGGAATAAGAAAAATTACTTGCCAAACATCACAATTAATTGTTGCAGGCAAGAATCAATGGATGTCAAAACTGAATGTGGGCCAGGTGCAGTGGCTCACGCCTGTAATCCCAGCAATTTGGGAGGCCAAGGTGGGCAGATCATCTGAGGCCAGGGGTCATCTCTACTAAAAATAAAAAAATTAGCTAGGTGTGGTGGTGCATGCCTATAATCCCAGTTACCCAGGAGGCTGAGGCAGGAGAATCACTTGAACCTGGGAGGCGGAGGTTGCAGTGAGCTGAGATCGCGCCACTGCACTCCAGCCTGGGCGACAGAGTGAGTGAGACTCCGTCTCAAAAAACAACAACAACAACAAAAATGAACATGAAAGCTTGATGAAAGATATTTAAATCTCAAAGCATCTCCTCTAAAGATACTTATTAATTACAAAGGCAAAAATGTCACCAGGGAAAAAATCGGCAGACACCACTTTATATATGTGATCAAAGTTAACATCACAATTAATGGAACAAAGATATAAATATCATGTACCTCTTGATCTGAAGCATTAAGGAGGACACAATATCACTTCAATGGTCCTGCCAAAATTGCATAACCTGAATCTAATACTAAGGAAACATCAGCTAAACCCAAAGCATTCTACAAACTAACTGGCCTGTACTAATCAAAAATGTCAACATCATGAAAGTCAAAGAAAGACTGAGGAAATGTTCCAGATTAAAGGAAACTTTAAGTTATAATTGCATCAATGTTAATTTCCTATTTCTCATCATTTTAGTATAGTTATGTAAGATACTGTCCTTGATTTTAGAAAATATACACTGAATAGGCTGGGCGCAGTGGCTCACACCTGTAATCCCAGCACTTTGGGAGGCCGAGGTGGGCGGATCACCTGAGGTCAGGAGTTTGAGACCAGCCTGGCCAACATGGTGAAACCTCATCTCTACTAAAAATTAGCCGGGCATGGTGGTGGGTGCCTGTAATCCCAGCTACTCGGGAGGCAGAGGTTGTAGTGAGCCCAAGATTGCGCCATTGCACTCCAGTCTGGGCGACAGAGTGAGACTCCATCTCAAAAAATAAAAAATAAATAAAACATACACTGAAATTTTAGGGGTAAAGGGAAATCATGTCTGTAACACTCTCTTAAACAGTTCAAAAAATTATGTATGCATGCATATATATATGTATATACATATATACATATCTATAGACAGATACAAAATAAATGTGGTGAATTGGTAACATTTGGGGAATCTAGGTGAGAAATATATAGGAATTCTTTGAGAGAGAGTGTGTGTGTGTGACTGAGTCTCGCTGTGTTGCCCAGATTGGAGTACAGTGGTGTGATCTCAGCTCACCACAACCTCTGCCTCCCAGGTTCAAGCAATTCTCCTGCCTCAGCCTCCCAAGTAGCTGGGATTACAGGAGCGCACCACCATGCCAGCTAATTTTTCTATTTTTAGTAGAGACAGGGTTTCACTATGTTGGCCCGACTGGTCTCAAACTCCTGACCTCATTATCTGCCCTCCTTGGCCTCCCAAACTGCTAGGATTACAAGCATGAACCACTGAGCCTGGCACAGGAATTCTTTATACTACTCTTAAAAGTTTTTGTGTTAAGTATGAAATTATGTCAAAATAAAGTTTTTCCAGGCAGGCATGGTGGCTCATACTTGTAATCCCAGCACTCTGGGAGGCCAAGGCGGGCAGATCACCTGAGATCAGGAGTTCAAAACCAGCCTGGCCAACATAGTGAACGCTTGGCTCTACTAAAAATACAAAAAAATAGCCAGGTGTGGTGGCGCATGCCTGTAGTCCCAGCTAATTGGGAGGCTGAGGCAGGAGAATTGCTTGAACCTGGGAGGCGGAAGTTGCGGTGAGCTGAGATCACGCCTCTGCACTCCATCCTAGGCGAGAAGAGTGAAACTCCACCTTCAAAAAACAAACAAAAAAAGTTTTTCCAACAGCAATAGTCACAAAAAAGTTACTACATTCTGCAGCTTTCTGTTCCATGTTACATGTTACTGCAAAATCTTTCTCAGAGAACTACACTGTGTTTGCTAGAAATAGATACCTGTGGTCAGGCGCAGGGGCTCACACCTGTAATCCCAGCACTTTGGGAGCCTAAGTCAGGTGGATCACCTGAAGTCGGGAGTTCGAGACCAGCCTGACCAATATGGCGAAACCCCATCTTTACTTAAAATTAGCCGGGCGTGGTGGCACATGCCTGCAATCCCAGCTACTCAGGAGGCTGAGGAAGGAGAATCGCTTGAACCTGGGAGGTGGAGGCTGCAGTGAGCCAAGATCACACCATTGCACTCCAGCCTGGGCAACAAGAGCAAAACTCTGTCTCAAAAAAAAAAAAAAAAAAAAAAAAGAAATAGATACCTGTCATCTAGAAATGATACAGAAGCAACAAGTTCCTACGAGGTGGTAGGCCCTGGGAAATGTGGATGATCTCCATTGTAAGCTACATACCCCATCACTAAGGCTACATTAAACTAAAAAGTCTTGTTTAAAGACCCAATTCCAAAAATAGTCAGTATGTTAAATAATTCTCCCAATGATTTAAATTACAGTATCTTACCCCAGTACAATTTGATGGCTCTGCATCACTTAGGTATTTGTTTTTCTGTTAAGTGACTGATTACAAAGGAATTAAAATAAAATTTTACAGATGAGGGAAAAAAAAATCTTTAGTTTCCTCCATATTTGTCTGCCAATAGAAACGTGGTCACATCTGAATTTTGTCCTTCAGTGTACTCATCAATTTTAAGTACTATTTGATCATAATGGGAAAAAGTATTTTTCCATTGAAAAATAACATTATGACCCAGTTTCTGGAGTCAATGCAAATAATTACACCAAACTCTGTGTACTGACCACTGAGATACTCAAGGATGAGGTAGAGTTTTCCACCAGTCTGAAAGGCATAAATTAAATCCACGATGAAGGGATGCTTTACTTCCTCCAGAATATTCCGTTCTGCTTTTGTATGAGCTGTATCTTTAGCATTTCTTACTATCATTGCCTAAAGGAAAAGAGATGATCTATAAGAACAAAGTAGTGAACATTTTTATTCTATAGTAACTGGAAAATCTATTTTGTGTTTTTCTTGCCAATACTGAACTATTAACCATAGTTCCCACTAGAAACTGAGATGGGGTAATGGAAAATGTTCACTTTATATATGCCTCTGTGCACTTTGGATTTTTTGCAGTGAACATGTAAATGAATTACCTAAAGAGACTTTTTTAAAAAGAAATCTGTAATCAGATCAAGTTTGTTCATATATTCACAAACGACTAAGTATCTACCATGCTCCAGGCTGTGCCAAGAAAGCAGAATAGAAAGAATGCCCTGTCCATAGGAGCCCAAAAGTCAACAGGAGCCCAAAGTCTCAGGGAAAAAAAGGCAAGTCAATGTAGGTAAGCGCAGGATGGTAAGGGTAAACAGGGGAACTACATCTGACCTACCAAAAAATCTTGCTTGAAAATTATTAAAATGAAATGTGGCCTGGACGCGGTGGCTCATGTCTATAATCCCAGCACTTAAGTGGGCAGAGGCAGGAGGATCGCTTGAGCCCAGGAGTTGAAGATCTGCCTGGTAACAAGCGTGACCCCATTCTCCACAAAAATGGTAAAAAAAAAAAAAAAAAAAAAAAAGTACAAGGTAAAAAAAAGGCATTCCAGTGCAAAAGAGGCTTGATAGGACAGGATATGTGTGGGGAATCTACAAGTAGTTCAGTATGGTTAGAAGTAGTTAGCGATTAGGCTAGAGAAGTAGGTAGAGGCCAGGAAATGGAAGGTCTGGGCATAGGAAGGTCTCGGTGAAATGAACAAACCTTTGGCTTTATGAAAGACACATCTAGCAGCAGTAGGGAGTATTACGAAAGAAATGAGACTAGTTAGGAGGCTAGTATAATAAACCAACTAAGAAGATCTGTAAGAAAATGAAGATAGAAAAAAATGAAAGGCTAATACATAATTTGCATTTGCTGACAAACTAGATATGAGAAGAAATGATGATACCTTTATTTCTGCATAATAGGATAGATAATGGTGCCATTCAGTATCGGCAAATGAAAGTGAAAAAGTTTTGGGAGAATGATGCCCTGTTTTAGACATGCCAGGTATAAGTTCCAGGAAGTTCCCCCGATGGTACACCTCCATAAGTAATATGGAAAGCAAATACACAGGTTATTGGTTGCAACATTATCTGTGAAAGTGAAACACTGGAAACAGCCTAAATGCTCAGACATAGGATACTGGCCGAAAAACTATGGAATCTACACAACATGTAACAAAGCTATAAAAATAAGAAAAATCGGCCGGGCACGGTGGCTCATGCCTGTAATCCCAGCACTTTGGGAGGCTGGGGCGGGTGGATCACAATGTCAGGAGTTCAAGACCAGCCTGGCCAAGATGATGAAACCCCGTCTCTAATAAAAATACAAAAATTAGCCGGGTGTGGTGGCAGCAGCCTATAATCCCAGCTACTCAGGAGGCGGAGGGAGAAACTTGCTTCAACCCAGGAGGTGGAGGCTGCAGTGAGCCGAGATCATACCACTGCACTCCAGCCTGGGGGACAGAGCAAGACTCCGTCTCAAAAATAAAAAAATAAAAATAAAGAAGAATGCTATGGAATTGGACTAGAATTAGGGCTAACAATATGAAGCACTTTGGGAAGCCAAGGCAGGCAGATCACCATGTTTGCTGGGAGTTTGAGACCAGCCTGCCCGACGTGGTGAAATCTCATCTCTACTAAAAATACAAGAATTAGCCAGGTGAGGTGGTGCGCACCTGTACTCCCAGTTACTCCAGAGGCTGAGGCACGAGAATCACTGGAACCCGGGAGGTAGAGGCTGCAGTGAGCTGAGGCAGCCTGGGGTCCAGGGCTGTGGAGAGCCATGCTCACACCACTGCACTCAAGCCTGGGCAACAGAGGAAGACCCTGTCTCAAAAAAAAAAAAAAAAAAAAAAAAAAAAAAAAAAAAAAGGGCCAGGTGCAGTGGCTCACGCCTGCAATCCCAGCACTTTGGGAGGCTGAGGCGGGCAGATTATGAGGTCAGGAGTTCAAGACCAGCCTGGCCAACATAGTGAAACCCCATCTCTACTAAAAATACAAAAATCAGCTGGGTGTGGAGGCATGTGCCTGTAATCCCAGATATTCAGGAGGCTGAGGCAGGAGAATTGCTTGAACCTGGGAGGTGGAGGTTGCAGTGAGCCAAGACCACATCATTACACTCCAGCCTGGGCAACAGAGTGAACCTCCATCTCAAAAAAAAGAAAAAAACATTTTAAAGGGAGTATAGGGCCAGGCACAGTGGCTCATGTCTGTAATCCTGGCACTTTGGGAGGCCAAGGTGGCTGGTCAAGAGATCAAGACCATCCTGGCCAACATGGTGAAACCTCGTCTCTACTAAAAATACAAAAAATTAGCTGGGCGTGGTGGCCCACGGCTGTAGTCCCAGTTACTCTGAAGGCTGAGGCAGGAGGATCGCTTGAACCTGGGAGGCAGAAGTTGCAGTGAGCTGAGGTCACACCACTGCACTCCAGCCTGGTGACAAAGCGAGACACTGTCTCAAAAAAAACAAAAGAAAAAAAAAAGTATAAAAAAATCTTTACAGAAGAATGACAATATAGAAAAAAATACAGAAAAAATAGAAAAGTCTCCATTTTATAATCACTACAGTAATATTTGATTTGGGCAAGAAATAATCCAGATAAAACCATTAAGTAAAGATTATTATGGGACAGAATATTCACATTGTTTCTATCATTCCATAGATCACTTGTTAATTACAAAAGAAAAAAGAGGCCTGGAACGGAGGCTCACGTCTGTAATCCCAACACTTTGGGAGGCTGAGGAGGGCGGATCACCTGAGGTCAGGAGTTTGAGACCAGCCTGGCTAACATGGTGAAACACCATATCTACTACAATTACAAAAATTAGAGAATTTTTTTCTACGAGAATTGCTTGAACCTGGAAGGCAGAGACTGCAGTGAGCCGAGATAGGGCCACTGCACTCCAGCCTGGGTAAGAGGGCAAAGCTCTGTCTAAAAAACAAAAAATAAAATAAAATAGAATCAGGCATGGTGACATGTGCCTGTGGTCCCAGCTACTTGGGGGGGCTGAGGCAGGAGAATCGCTTGAGCCCAGGAGGTGGAGGTTGCAGTGAGCCAAAACTGCGCCACTGCACTTCAGCCTGGGCAACAGAGTGAGAGATTCCTTCTCAAAAAAAAAAAAAGCCCTTAGGAGATATATAGAAGAAATTAGGGTTGAAGTGCTATGAAATCTGCAGTTAACTCTCAAATTGTACAGCAGGAAAATTTATTAAAGTTAAAAACGTGAATATTCATAGATATACATACATGTGGGGGCAGGTAGAAAGGGAGGGACACACATACAAAGAAAATATGGCAAAATGGTAACAACTAGTGATCACTGAACTATTCTTGCAACTCTGAAAAGTTTAAAAAATTTCAAAGGTGTATTATTTTTGAACTGCTCAGGAGGTTTAAATTTTTGAATTCTTAAAATAAGCAATCAATTGTGAGGAAGTCTGAGAAGCCACAGACTAAGAGAGAAGATGAAAAATAAGTAAAGTAGAATCACAGTAATAAAAGGAACAGAGTTTCAAAATGCTGTGGTCAGTAGCTTCAATGCAAAAGAAAGTTAAATTAAGGACGAACTCAGTAAAGACAACTGGATTCAGCAACTGGGACGTCAGTGATGACCTAGGGTACAGGAGCTTCACTGAAACAGTAGAGTTGGGCCACGTGCCGTGGCCCACACCTATAATCCAGCACTTCGGGAGGCCGAGGCAGGTGGATCTCTTGAGGCCAGGAATTCAAGACAAGCCTGGCCAATATGGTGAAACCCCATCTCTACTAAAAATGCAAAAATTTTTTTTTTTTTTTTTTTTTTTTTTTTTTTTTTTTGAGACGGAGTCATGCTCTGTCACCCAGGCTGGAGTGCAGTGGCCGGATCTCAGCTCACTGCAAGCTCCGCCTCCCGGGTACACGCCATTCTCCTGCCTCAGCCTCCCAAGTAGCTGGGACTACAGGCGCCCGCCACTTCGCCCGGCTAGTTTTTTGTATTTTTTAGTAGAGACGGGGTTTCACCGTGTTAGCCAGGATGGTCTCGATCTCCTGACCTCATGATCCGCCCGTCTCGGCCTCCCAAAGTGCTGGGATTACAGGCTTGAGCCACCGCGCCCGGCCTAAAAATGCAAAAATTAACCAGATACAGTGGTACGCCCCTGTAATCCCAGCTACTCAGGGGGCTGAGGCACGAGAATTGCTTGAACCTGGAAGGCAGAGACTGCAGTGAGCCGAGATTGGGCCACTGCACTCCAGCCTGGGTAAGAGGGCAAGGCTCTGTCTAAAAAACAAAAAATAAAATAAAATAGAATCAGGCATGGTGACATGTGCCTGTGGTCCCAGCTACTTGGGAGGCTGAGGTTGCAGGGTTGCTTGAACACAGGAGTTGGAGGCTGTAGTGTACTACGATCGTATCTGAGAACAGCCACTGCACTCCAACCTGGTCAAATAATGAGACTGTCTCTTAAAAAAAAAAAAAAAAGTAGAATCATAAATCAAAATATGGTAGTGAAAAAAGAATAATGCCTATAATCCCAGCACTTTGGGAGGCCAAGGTGGGTGGACTGCTTGAGCTCAGGAGTTCGAGACCAGCCTGACCAACATGGTAAAACCCCGTCTCTACAAAAACAAAAATTAGTCGGGCATGGTGACATGCACCTGTGATCCCAGCCACTTGGGAGGCTAAGGCTGGAGAATTGCCTGAACCCAGGAGACAGTGAGCCGAGATCACGCCACTGCACTCCAGCCTGGGTGACCAAGATTTCGCCTCAAAAATTAAAATTAAATTAAAAAAAAAAAAAAAAAAAAAAACAGGAAGTCAAAGGAAATCACGTCGGACATCCTTAAGTAGGAAGAGAGGCAGTTGGCTAAAAAGAGTAGAGGGGCTGATAGGAAAGGCTCCAAACAGTTGTAGAGAATGGAAGGATTTATCTAAGGATATGCAGAAAAATTGCTGGGAAGTGCTTAGGGTCGAGGTGAGTTGGGGTCATAGAGTTTTCCCAACAGCAATCTATAGGTTTGTGTGATTTCTGCTAGTAATGCTCAGTAGCTGAGATATAGCAATAAAGGCACACTGACAAGTGAGCTAATGCAGATTAGGGTTTTCCTGAGCAGAAGGTCAATGGAGCTAGCAACTGATAAAGTGGCCGATTATGCCCATAAGGCTGGATTCAGAATAAAGTGAAATAAGAAGGGGTCTAAAAAGTTGAGGACAAAAACAGAAAAGTCAAAGAACTAAAGGGCTTAGGGCCAAAAAATAGGCATTGTAGGAATCAAGTAAGTCTAAAGTGAGAAAGTTATTGTTCTATGAAACCACAATATTTCAGAGGTGGAGAATATCTTTGGCCAAAGGTTCTAAAATGTACAGTGGGAGGTGAACTAATGCTGTAGGCAATAGTATTTTGCTTCCATGGTATATTTTTGTTGCAACTGGTAGGGTCAGGTGATGACTGTTGATAGTCTTTTCCTCACTATTCCACTCTAAGCAAATACCTGAATGGTACCATTCCTATAAGAAGTAAACAGTCCCAGGAGGACTAATAAATCCAGACAGAATGTCCAGATTGAAACAACTCACTTACGGGGACACGTAGTTCTACTTTGATATCATCTTAAAGGCTGGGGGAAGAGGTATACTCTTACCACACAGTCAGGTCAGAGGGGTTAGTACTCTGCCTCCAGGATAATTAAAATCAGAAGGAAGGAACTCAAAGGGAGCCTACAGTCATCTTACTTGAGGATTTAGGAAGGAAAGCCCTGAACTTAACCTTAATAACATCTTTATTTTCATTATTTTTGCTATAAGCTTGCTTTCAAGGACAAGGAAGGAGACAATATCAGATCCTCTAGCCAGGATTAAGAAAAGAACCCCAAGAATGGGAAACAATGGCAACCAAGGAAAACCAGAGGCAAACAGCTTAGGTCCTAGATCCCTGGGCCCCAAAATGAGGCCTGACACTTAGCAGTAATTAAGTCTATGGATTTACCAATATACCACCCCCACTTACCATGGATGGGGAAAAAAAACCCAATACTCTTTTTTTCACTAGATGTGCCAAAAACATACTTCACCCAAGATCTAATTATGCCTAATATGGTCAGGCCTGATTATCCGATATAAATAACGTATCACAAGGAATGAATCACTTAAGAATCTTGACCAGAGGCTGGGCACAGTGGCTCACACCCGTTATCCCAGGACTTTAGGAGGCTGAGGCAGGCGGATCACTTAAGGTCAGGAGTTTGAGACCAGCCTGGCCAACATGGTGAAACCCCGTCTCTACCAAAAGTACAAAAATTAGCCAGGCGTAGTGGTATACACCTGTAGTCCCAGCTATTGGGGAGGCTGAGGCACAAGAATCACTGGAACCCAAGAGGCAAAGGTTGCAGTGAGCTGAGATTGCTCCACTGAACTCCAGCCTGGGTGATGGAGTGAGACTCTGTTTCAAATAAACAAAGAAATCTTGACCAGTACTTCTTTCAGTATTTCTGGAACAAGCACTATTATGCTGCCTTCAATTCTATACCTAACATGTTTTACAGATTAAAAAATCATTAATCTAAAACAATTCCAACAGGAAAGTCAGATAGCAGGTATCAATGCCAACCCACTGAAGCAGAAACTGATGTTAAGAATAGCTAGATGGCTTTTTAAAGACAATTACCAATAAAATTGTGGTGACAATATTTGTTCCTCAGCTTTCAAACTGAGGAGTCATTTATACTGCCTAAATAAAAATCAGCAAGAAGGACCAAAGTTTTACAAGTCTTATAATTTTTTAAAAAGTCATTTTGATTGTCTTTGAAAGTAGTTCTCCACCAGAAGTTTTGTTTTAAGTCAGTGGAGGCCAGGCGCAGTGACTCATGCCTGTAATCCCAGCAAAAGGAGGGTGGATCACCTGAGGTCAGGAGTTCGAGACCAGCCTGGCCAATATGGCAAAGCCCCGTCTCTACTAAAAATACAAAAATTAGCTGGGTGTGGTGGGTGCCTGTAATCTCAGCTACTCAAGAGGTTGAGGCAGAAGAATCACTTGAACCCGGGGAAAAAAAAAAAAGACAGTGGAATCTTTTCAGTAATCAATCCCAAACAAGAATAAGAAAACAGGCCGGGGGCGGTGGCTCAAGCCTGTAATCCCAGCACTTTGGGAGGCCGAGACGGGCGGATCACGAGGTCAGGAGATCGAGACCATCCTGGCTAACACAGTGAAACCCCGTCTCTACTAAAAAGTACAAAAAACTAGCCGGGCGAGGTGGCGGGCGCCTGTAGTCCCAGCTACTCGGGAGGCTGAGGCAGGAGAATGGCGTAAACCCGGGAGGCGGAGCTTGCAGTGAGCTGAGATCCGGCCACTGCACTCCAGCCTGCGCCACAGAGCGAGACTCCGTCTCAAAAAAAAAAAAAAAAAAAAAAAAGAATAAGAAAACAAACACACACATAATCCATCAGTAATACTAGAAGACATGTGGAATCTCACACCTGAAAAGATAGAGTGGGGATAAAGCAATGGTCCATGATGTAGCAGAGTGGGGTAAGATCAAACCTAAGTGCCTGCAAAGGGGAGTACACAAAAGAAGTTGAATCTATCTACAGAACCCCAGTAAAGCAAGGTTCAACATTAGAGGTAAAACTAGAAGAAAGGGAAAAAATTAGACGAATTAGAGACTATAGAAGGCCGAAGGTGGAGGGCTAAAAACAGGGAGATCATCTGCAACTCTGTATAAGGAACAGACAGACCAAAAACACTCCCATCTCCACACTAAGTCGAAGAACTAACCCTAGGAGAGGTAAATTCTCCGAGACAAAAAAGAGTGAAAGATTAGATCCACAGAGTAAAGTGCTAATGTAAAAACTCGAGTTTGGTGAAAGCCCACGTGTTGAGAGGTAAGATCTCCATCTTCTCTCACTCAGCTCCAGAATGCTTTTTCCAGGCAAAAGAACGGTGGGTCTTTCTTAGCACCAACTGATCCTCCCCAGAAAAAAGATCTACAGACAGTACGTATTTATTTATTTATTTATTTGAAATTGAGTTTCGCTCTTGTTGTCCACGCTGGAGTGCAACGGTGCGATCTCCGCTCACTGCAACCTCTGCCTCCCAGGCTCAAGCGATTCTCCTGCCTCAGCACCCCCAAACCAGATGGCCAGGCTGGTTTTGAAGTCCTGACCTCAGGTGATCAACCTGCCTCAGCCTCCCAAAGTGCTGGGATTACAGGCGTGAGCCACGGCACCCAGCCCTACAGACACTATTATTTGAAGTTCTTGATCAAGTGCCAGCTAACCACTTGACTACCCTGCAGAGAAGCTTACACACACAGAACTTCTGATCAGCTTTTCAGAGTTCTACTCTGAAACATGAATAACTGGGCCAGGCACAGTGGATGGATTATTGAGGCCTAGGCGGACAGATCACTTGAGGTCAGGAGTTTGAGATAAGGCCGACAACATGATGAAACCCTGTCACTACTAAAAATGCAAAAATTAGCCAGGCATGGTGGCGCATGCCTGTAATCCCAGCTACTTGGGTGGCTGAGGCACAAGAATCGCTTGAACCCAGGAGGTGGAGATTGTAGTGAGCCAAGACTGTGTCACCACTACACTCCAGCCTAGACGACAGAGCAAGACTCCATCTCAAAAAAAGAAGAAAGAATAATCAATGAATGACACCAGACATCTAAAGAAGGCCTCTAACATGGAACAAAGTGACTAAAACTGACTAAATCAAAGTCAAAGAAAACAGAACTCAAAAAAGAACATGCATAAAACAAAATAATATTTCAAATAATTATAATTAAAACTGAGGCAGGCCAGGTGTGGTGGCTCACACCTGCAATCTCAGCACTTTGGGAGGCCGAGGCGGATGGATCGCCTGAGGTCAGGAGTTCAAGACCAGTCTGGCCAACATGGTGAAAACCCATATCTGCTAAAAATACAAAAATTAGCTGGGTGTGGTAGAAGGCGCCTGTAATCCCAGCTACTCAGGAGGCTGAGGCAGGAGAATTGCTTGAACCCAGGAGGCAGGGGTTGCAGTGAGCCAAGATTGCACCACTGCACTCAAAATTGTGCAAGAGTGAGACTCTGTCTCAAAAAAGGTATTAAAATTAAAATTAAAAAAATAATAAAACTCTCAGAGGGATAAAAGAAGATATTATACTCATAAAACAGGTTGCTATAAAACAAAAACAATACAAAGAATTCTGGAGAATCACAAATACAACAGCTTTAAAAAAATTTAGTAGAATGGCTGGGCATGGTGGCTCACACCTATAATCCCAGCACTTTGGGAGGCCAAGGCGGGCGGATCACCTAAGTCGGGAGTTTGTGACCAGCCTGACCAACATGGAGGAACCCTGTCTCTACTAAAAATACAAAATTAGCCGGGCGTGGTGGCGCATGCCTGTAATCCCAGCTACTCAGGAGGCTGAGGCAGGAGAATTGCTTGAACCCGGGAGGCGGAGGTTGCGATGAGCCAAGATAGGGCCATTGCACTCCAGCCTGGGCAACAAGAGCAAAACTTCTCAAAAACTTCTCAAAAAAAAAATTCAGTAGAAGAAAGTAAACAACAAGACAAAGAAATGGAAATGTGGAAAAGATAAGAAAAATCAGATGATCAGTTAAGGAGATCCAACATCCAACTAATTGCAATTCCAAGAAGAGAAGACAGTGGGAAGGAAATTATCAAATAAATCACCTAAGAAAATTTCCTAGAACTGAAAGACTAAAGCTTTAAAATTAAAAGAATAAAAATAGGCTGGGCACAGTGGCACACACCTGTAATCCCAACACTTTGGGAGCCAAAACAGAACAACTACTTGAGGCCAGGAGTTCCAGGTCAGCCTGGGAAACACAGGAAGACCTTGTCTCTATGAAACATTTTAAAAATGAACTGGGCATGGTGGCATGCGTCTGTAGTCCTGGCTACTCAGAAGTTGTGGCAGAAGGATTGCTTGAGCCCAGGAGTTACAGGTTACAGTGAGGTATGATCACACCACCTCACTCCAGCCTAGGAAACAGAGTGAGACTCTGTCTCTTAAAAATAAAAAAATTAATTTAATTAATAGGCCGCGCACAGTGGGTCACACCTGTAATTCAATCCCAGCACTTTGGGTGGCCGAGGCAGGTGGATCACTTGAGCCCAGGAGTTCAACACAGGCAGGTGCGTGCCTGTGGTCCCAGCTACTCAGGAGACTGAGGTGGGAGGATAGCTTGAGCCCAGGAGTTTGAGGTTGCACTTAGCTATGATTGGATCACTGCACTCCTGCCTAGGTGACAGGGCGAGACCCTATCAAAAACTAAATAAAAATAATAAAGTCAAAGCAAGACACATCACTATAAAAACTTAGATCAGAAATAAAGAGAAAATCTTCAATATTTCCACAGAAAAATAGGCCATGCATAAAGGATTGGGAATCAGAATGCCAAAGCACTTCAACAGAAACTCTCGAGTACAGAAGAAAATTGAGCAAAATTCTAAGTGAAAATAATTTTCAACTCTAATAACATAATCAAGTAAATATAAACATAAAGAAATCTCAAATATACAATATGGATATATTTTTATTATAAATGTATCTTTATGTACCTTTATGTACCTTTTCTGAGGGAGCCACTAGGAGAGTGTCACCAAAACAAGGGCATAAACTAAGAAAAAGGAAAAGCTATGGGATCCAGGAAACAAAAGATTCAACACTGAAGGAGCCAAGAGGATTCCAGGGATTGTGGTGAAGAAAGAGTCCAGTCATAACAGTTGTGACTAAAGAGCTACTACTCCAGATGGGAGCAGGCGGATAGAAAGTTCCTAAGATATGCCTCTGGGAAATAAATGGAACTGATAGATTATCTTATAAGTCTGATCAAAGAACAGTAGACTGAAAGGCATTTTACAAAATTGTTGTAAGGTATCAGAGGACAATAGTAGATTCAAAGAAAGCAAAACAAAATGAGAGGATGAGATAAAGGAGGGTGAAGTAAACAAGATTAATATCCTTAACTCTCATAAAAGAAAGTTAATACAGCCAGGAGCGGTGGCTCACCCTGTAATCCCAACACTTTGGGAGGCCGAGGCAGGCCAATCCCCTGAGGTCAGGAGTTTGACACCAGCATGGCCAACATGGCGAAACCGCATCTCTACTAAAAATACAAAAATTAGCCAGGTGTGGTGGTGGGTGCCTGTAATCCCAGCCACTCAAGAAGCTGAAGCAGGAGAATCACTTTAACCCGGGAGGTGGAGGTTGCAGTGAGTTGAGATCACGCCACTGCACTCCAGCCTGGGCAACAGAGTGAGGCTCTGTCTCTAAAAAAACAAAAAATTTGAAAACTGCTGAATTAAAAAGATAGCAGTTGGCCGGACGTGGTGGCTCATGCCTGTAATCCCAGCACTTTGGGAGGCGGAGGCGGGCAGATCACCTTAGGTCGGGAGTTCGAAACCAGCCTGACCAACATGGAGAAAACCCATGGAGAAACCGCGTCTCTACTAAAAATGCAAAATTAACTGGGCATGGTGGCACATGCCTGTAATCCCACCTCCTAGGGAGACTGAGGCAGGAGAATCGCTTGCACCTGGGAGGCAGAGGTTGCGGTGAGCCGCGATCGCGCCATTGCACTCCAGCCTGAGCAACAAGAGCGAAACTCCGTTTCAAAAAAAAAAAAAAAAAGATAGGCCGGGCGCGGTGGCCCACACCTGTAATCTCAGCACTTTGGGAGGCCGAGATGGGCGGATCACGAGGTCAGGAGATCGAGACCATCCTGGCTAACATGGTGAAACCCCGTCTCTACTAAAAATACAAAAAATTAGCCGGGTGAGGTGGCGGGCGCCTGTAGTCCCAGCTACTTGGGAGGCTGAGGCAGGAGAATGGCGTGAACCTGGGAGGCGGAGCTTGCAGTGAGCCGAGATCCTGCCGCTACACTCCAGCCTGGATGACAGAGCGAGACTCTGTCTCAAAAAAAAAAAAAAAAAAAAAAAAAAAAAAAAATAGCAGTAGGCCAGGCGCAGTGGCTCACGCCTGTAATCCCAGCAGTTTGGGAGGCTGAGACAGGTACATCACCTGAGGTCAGGAGTTCGCGACCAGCCTGGCCAGTATGGTGAAATCCCGTCTATACTAAAAATACAAAAATTAGCCAGGCATGGTGGTAGGCGCCTGTAATCCTAGCTACTAGGGAGGCTGGGGCAGGAGAATCACTTGAATCTGGGAGGCAGAGGTTGCAGTGAGCTGAGATTGCACCACTGCACTCCAGCCTGGACAACAGAGTGAGAGTTCATCTCAAAAAAAAAAAAAAAAAAAAAAAAAAAAAAAAAAACAGAAAGAGAAATAGCAGTATATACTTATTACTTAGAAATGAGACCAGAAACAGCAAAGTTACCTCAACAACTAATTGCAAGAGCTCTCTTTTCCACCCTCAACAAGCAGAAATAAAAATAGGAATAACAGTAATGAAACATACCTCACATTCTAAAAGGTATTGCAACTGTGTTAGAAATACATTTTTTGCTGGGTGCGGTGGCTCATGCCTGTAATCCCAGCACTTTGGGAGGCCAAGGCAGGCAGATCACCTGAGGTCAGGAGATCAAGATCATCCTGGCCAATATGGTGAAATCCCATTTCTACCAAAAATAGAAAAAAGTAGCTGGGCGTGGCGGTGTGTGCCTGTAGTCCCAGCTACTTGGGAGGCTGAGGCAGGAGAATTACTTGAACGTGGGAGATGGAGGTTGCAGTGAGCCGAGATCGCGCCACCGCACTCCAGCCTGGGCGACAGAGCACGACTCCATCTCAAAAAAAAAGAAATACATTTTTTCTGTAAGACACTGGGTCTTGCCACATTGCTCAGGGTACCCTTGAACTCCTAGTTCAAGCAATCCTCCTGCCTCAGTCACCCAAGTATCCAGGTATGCATCACTGTACCTGGCCTGAGATACATTTTTTTGACTGCAAATTTTAGGCTAAAATGTTACAACAATTAAAAATATGAGGTGATTGCTTCTTGGCCTTTTGGCTAAGATCCAGTGTAAGAATATGGTGTGAGAGGACTAAAAAGGGGGAGTGGAAATCACCTTTTTAAGCACCTTCATGGCAAATATTTTCCCAGTATTTGCTCCTGTTACTTTTCGTACTTGAAAAACCTGGATTAAAAAAAAGTGTGCGTTATTCAAAGGCAAACTATGTCAGGCATACTCCCTTAATTCCTAGTTATAAGAAACATATGCCACAGCAGTTTACATTATAAAAACTACATGCAAAAATGATCAGCTAAAAGAACAGACCACATTAACGATCATGACTTTCCTGTTTGTCCTGCTGCCATCTGGTGGTAATGTTGGACAATGACCATCTAATAATAAACACTGTTACTTCGTATTAATATATAAAATCCTACTTAGAACAAGCTATAACAGTGTTCACAGAAGCATAATGCCACCTTAAAAATTATAAAATATTTCATAAATTTCTTTCAAGGTTGCCACTGCCTTTGCTTCACATAAAACTATTTAAAAATAGTTGACAGGAAATTACTGTTTACCTATTACTTAATATAGCTTGTACTTATACTTGGTCCTCTGAATCTATAGGTTCAGCAGCCGCGGATTCAACCAACCTCAGAATGAAAATATTTGGGGGGAAAAACAATAAACAATACAAATAATAAAAAATAATATAAATATGGCCAGGTGCGGCGGCTCACACCTGTAATCCCAGCACTTTGGGAGGCCGACTCAGCGGATCACCTGAGGTCAGGAGTTCAAGACCAGCCTGGCCAACATGGCAAAACTTCGTCTCTACCAAAAATATAAAAATTAGCTGGATGTAGTGGTGCACGCCTGTAATCCCAGCTACTCAGGAGACTGAGGCAGGAGAATCACTTGAATCTGGAAGGCAGAGGTTGCAGTGAGCTGAGATCGCGCCACTGCACTCCAGCCTATGGGAAAGAGTGAGACTCCGTCTCAAAAATCATAAAAAAGAAAATAAAAAACCAAGTATATGGGAGGATGCGTGTAGCTTATATGCAAATACTGTGCCATTTTATATAAGGCACTTGAGCATTGGCAGATTTCATTATCTGCAAAGGTCTTGGAATCAGCCCCCCTTATCCCTCCCCCATACTGAAAGACAACTATAAACATTTTCATGCAACACCTAAAGTATGTGAGATTCAAAGTGCATGTGTTGCACATTCAGGATGATTAGAAATTAGAATGTGTTCTTAAGCATAAGAATAGACTACAAATGTCTGCTTTGCAAAAATTAACACTACACAATAGCAAAAATAGTTCTTAAAACTTAATCCTAACCAAGTTGTTATCTAAATTATTTTGATAAGAGAATAGTTTGGTAAAAATTTTCGTGGGCAGAACTCATAAAAGTGATGTCTTAAGTTATAAAGCCTTGGGCAAAACTGTGAAACTAAATAGTTTTCTTCAGTTTTCTTCCCCCTTTTTATATTCCTTCAGCTTCCTCAATTCTATTGCTCCAGATAACCAGCTGAGACTAAGGTCTCAGTAACAGATAACAACTTAGAGTGCCATGTCTCTTGTAAGCAAGGAGGAGTTTATTTTTAAAGAGGATACCATTTAACCAAAGTAAAGAATGAACCCTCTAATAATAGACTTTGCCTGGTATAGCTGCCTACTTATTTATTCCACAAATATTGACTGAGTACCTATTATGTGCCAGGCTTTTACATGTGTGGTGGTATGAAGGGAAGGGAAAACTGAACTTCTGTACATCCCTCAAACATACCAGCTAAGTGGTCATGATCATATCCTTTGCTGACAGCTGACAAAGATTGAAGATGACTGCTGGAACCAGGGCATAAAAATCAATCTATTCAAGACAGACAACAGCTCTCATTTCAAAAATATTGCCTACCTTTCCATAGCCCCCTTTACCAAGTACCCGAAGTAGCTCAAAACATTCTGGTCTGATTTTTTCTGGCCCTCTGTTCACACTAGTTTCTGAGATTTCAAATTTCTCACAATGTTCCATGCCACTGGGAAGAAAAGCAAAACCAAAAATAAATTTGCAAAAAGTTAAATTACTTTCAGCATATAGTCAAGAAAAAGGAGAAAAAGAAATGTAATATAATTAAGTAAAAGGAAAAAAGTACATGACAGCAAATTATCTGTGCTCTAAACAAACAGAACAGCAGGTCAAGATGAGGGTGGCCCGATAATTATTTACCTCCTTGTTCACAGAATGTGAATCAATTATTTACTTATTTTATAAATGTTTATTTTATGTACAAAGAGGTATTGTACAAAGAGGTATGTACAAAGAGGTTTTTCACTGGGTAGGTGCCTTGGATAATCCATTCAAGGAAGATCGCTTACTCCAACTTAATGAAACCTATGTCCTTTGTGTACTGATGGAAACACTGGCGGAACATATTGTGGCCGTATTTCTGGATCAGACCTTGCTGGTTTGAGCAGATGCAACAAGAGCAAGAACCCTGACTCAATTTTCACGGGTGACTCCAATACAGCTGCTGGTGACCCATCTTGCTCTTAGGAGTGCAACGATGTAAAAGAAGACAATTATTTATTTTCATAAGCATCAAGCACCCCAAAACTAAGGTAAATTAGAACAAGTTTATTAAATTGACAAAGAAAAAAAGTCTTCTAGTTATTCAAATTTACTTCATTCAAAATATCTATGAAATTAGGTATTATCCAATCTCATTTGGCAATGTCAGCAGAAAATCTGGGATCTTTCCAAAACTACCCAATTAGTTCACATCATGGTACAAAATTTCTTCTCTATATCTTTTTTTTTAAGTTATTAGCTTAATTTCAAGAATCCAACAGGCGTGGTAGCTTAATCCCAGCACTTTGGGAGGCTGAGGTGGGCGGACCACTTGAGGTCTGGAGTTCAAGACCAGCCTGGCCAACATGGTAAAACCCTGTCTTCACTAAAAATACAAAAATTCCAGCCTGGCCAACATGGGGAAATCCTGTCTCTATTAAAAATACAAAAATTAGCTGGGCGTCGTGGCAGGAACCTATAATCCCAGCTACTCGGGAGGCTGGGGGACAAGAGCGAGACTTTGTCTCAAAATAAAAAAAAAAAAATTAGCCAGGTGTGGTGGTGCACACCTGTAGTCCCAGCTACTTGGCATGCTGAGGCAGGACAATTGCTTGAACCCAGGAGGCGGAGGTTGCGGTGAGCCAAGATCATGCCACTGTGCTCCAGCCTGGGTGACAGAGGGAGACTCCCTCTCCAAAAAAATTAAAATATAGAATCCAAAAGGGGTAGCAATTGTCTCTGTCATTTAAATGTACATGAGTGATCTATCTTCTCACTCTTCTCCTACACCAAGGCTTTTTACTTGAGTGTACGATACAGAGCAGATTAATCACCATACTCACCTAATGGAGCTTGTCTAAAATGACTTAAGATTACATGAATTTCATTTTTGTTGTCGTTGAGACTGAGTCTCGCTCTGTCGCCCAGCTAATTTTTGAATTTTAAGAAGAGACAGGGTTTCGCCGTGTTGGCCAGGCTGGTCTCGAACTCCTGACCTCAAATGACCCGCCCACCTCGGCCTCCCCAAGTGCTGGGATTACAGGTGTGAGTCACTGTGCCCAGCTGGATTGCATGAATTTCTGTTTGAATGACTGTATGAATTTCTGTTTGTATATTAAAGCAAAACAAAGCATTTGACTTTTTGAGGCATTTCTACAAATTTTTCTGTAAGAGAAGATTAAAACTGTGGCTCTCTATATTAAACTAACAACTCAGATTCATATTCAGTACTCTGAATCTGAATTAATATCTTTTCCTCAAAATTCATATATAATCTCAAAACTCTGATAGATTACAATATCGATCAGAGTTTGGTGCCAAATTCAATACATCAAGTTGATAAATATGACTACATATTTAAGAACAGGTTACTGGAATCACTTGATTGCTATGAAATAGAACTGATAAAACCTACTTGTAAGAAAGACAACACAATGAACATCTCTTCATATAAACTTACAGTTCATATGGTCCAACTCCCCCATGGTCCATGCTTTCATTTAACTGACCCTGAAAAATATGTTAAATTTCAGAAATAATCTCATAAACATAAAGTTTAAAGGTTTAATTCTTTGTTTCATAACTGAAAGAGAATGAATGAAATAAACCAGTCTAAAAATTCTCTTATACTTCAACAACAGGCAAATATGGTGATGAATAAATATAGTACACAAACAACATTGTGTGAATTTCACTCTCAATTATTTTACAAATAGAGATGAGGTCTTTCTCCGTTGCCCAAATTGGAATGCAGTCAGTAGCTATTAAGGGGTATGATCATAGCATACCAGAGCCTTAAACTCAAGTGATTCTTCTGCCTCAGTGTTCCAAGTAGCTGGGACTACAGGCACCCGTCTTTTTCTTTTTTTCTTTCCTTTTTTGAGATGGAGTCTCACTCTCTCACCCAGACTGGAGTGCAACAGTGCCATCTCGGCTCACTGCAACCTCTGCCTCCCAGGTTCCAGTGTTTCTCCCACCTTGGCCTCCCGAGTAGCTGGGAGTACAGGCATGTACCACCACGCCTGGCTAATTTTTTTTTTTTTTTTTTTTTTTTTTGAGATGGAGTCTTGCTCTGTCGCCCAGGCTGGAGTGCAGTGGCGCAATCTTGACTCACTGCAACCTCCACCTCCCGGGTTCAAGCAATTCCCCTGTCTCAGCCTCCCAAGTAGCTGGGATTACAGGTGCCCGCCACCACACCCGGCTAATTTTTTGTATTTTTAGTAGAGACAGGGTTTCACCATGTTGGCCAGGCTGGTCTCAAACTCCCAACCTCAGGTGATCCGCCCTCCTCGGCCTACCAAAGTGCTGGGATTACAGGTGTGGGCCACCACGCCCGGCCCCAGCTTTTGCTTTTAATTTTATATGACAGGCCAGGTGTGGTGGCTCACGCCTGTAATCCCAGCACTTTGGGAGGCCGACGGGGTCAGGAGTTCGAGACCAGCCTGGCCTATATGGGGAAATCCCGTCTCTACTAAAAATACAAAAAGTAGCCAGGTGTGGTGGCACATGCCTGTAGTTCCAGCTACTTGGGAGGCTGAGGCAGGAGAATTGCTTGAACCCAGAAGGCAGAGGTTGCAGTGAGCCAAGATTGCACCACTGCACTCCAGCCTGGGCGACAGAGCAAGACTCCATCTCAAAAAAACAAAAAACAAACAAACAAAAACAAAAGCTGGGTGCGGTGGCTCATGCCTGTCACCCCAGCACTCTGGGAGGCCAAGGCGGGCAGATCGCCTGAGGTTGAGGGTTCGAGACCAGCCTGACCAACATGAAGAAATCCCATCTCTACTAAAAAAATACAAAATTAGTCGGGCGTGGTGGCCCATGCCTGCAATGCCAGCTACTCGGGAGGGTGAGGCGGGAGACTCGCTTTAACCCGGAAGGCAGAGATGGCAGTGAGCCGAGATCGCGCCATTGTACTCCAGTCTGGGCAACAAGAGCAAAACTGTCTCAAAAAAAAAAAAAATTCTTTTACATGACAACTAAACTATAGAGGCTACTCATCACTAATCAAAAAATAAAACCAAGTGGATTATCCATCAAAATGTACATTTTATCTATTTGATTTATCTATTTGAAAATGTGTATTTTTGGCCGGGTGCAGTGGCTCACGCCTGTAATCCCAGCACTTTGGGAGGCCGAGGAAGGTGGATCACCTGAGGTCAGAAGTTTGAGACCATCCTGGCCAACAAGGTGAAACCCCATCTCTACCAAAAATACAAAAATTAGCTGGGCATGGTGGTGGGTGCCTGTAGTCCCAGCTACTGGGGAGGCTGAGGCAGGAGAATTGCTTGAATACGGGAAGCAAAGGTTGCAGTGAGCAGAGACTGCGCCACTGCACTCCAGCCTGAGTGACAGAGTGAGACTCTGCACCCCCCCCCCAAAAAAGGAAAAAATATATGTATTTTGTGTATTAAGAAATTAAAGGCACTACATTCTGAGTATGACTTAACAAATCAAATGATTTACACACAGTGCTATTTTGATGTGCTTTTAACACACAGAGTAACATAATGCTATAAACTAAGCCTATGGTACCCACAACTAGTCCAGGGTATCTAGTGTAAAATGCAGCCAATCAAGACAAAATAATTAAGCAACACTGTCAAACAGTTAGAAGTCATGCTGGCCACACATTTAATCTGACCATAGAATAAATGGGTGCAAAATTTAAATAACCTTCTATATACTAGCAATGAACAACCCCAAAATGAAATGAAGATAACAATTCCATTCATAATACCATCACTAAGAAGTAGCTTAGAAAAAAATTTATGGCAGGTACAGTGGCATAAATACGTCCGGAGGCCAAGGCAGGAGGATTACTTGGAGTTCAAGACCAGCCTGGCCAACCTAGTAAGATCTTGCCTCCACAAAAAAGTTTTTAAAAATTAGCTGAACGTGGTGGCACATGCCTGTAGTCCCAGCTACTTAGAAGACTGAGGTGGCAGGATTACATGAGTCCAGGAGGTCATAGCTACAATGTGCCATGATTGTGCCACTGTATTCCAGCCTGGGCAACAGAGTGAGATTGTCTCAAAAAAAAAAAAAAAAAAAAATCAACCAAAGTGTAAGACTTATATACTGAAAACAATGAAAACATAAAACATTGCTGAATAAAATTAAAGACAACCTAAATAAATGGAAAGGCATTCCATGTTTATGGATCAGAAGATTTAACATTGTTAAGATGGCAATACTAACCAAATTGGTCACAGATTCAACTGAATCCTATCAAAACCCCAGGTTCCTTTCTTGCAGAAATCGAAAAGCTGATCCTAAAATTCATATAGAAATGCAAGGGACAGTTGGGCATAGTGGCTCATACCTATAATCCCAGCACTTTGGGAGTCTTAGGCGGGCGGATCACGAGGTCAGGAGATCGAGACCATCCTGGCCAACATGGTGAAACCCTGTCTCTACTAAAAATACAAAAGAGTAGCCGGGCGTGGCGGCAGGCGCCTGTAGTCCCAGCTACTCGGGAGGCTGAGGCAGGAGAATGGTGTGAGCCCAGGAGGCGGAGCTTACAGTGAGCCGAGATTACGCCACTGCACTTCAGCCTGGGCGACAGAGCAAGACTCCGTCTCAAAAAAAAGAAAAAAAAGAAAAAGAAAAAGAAAGAAATGCAAGTGACCAGATGGGAAAGGTGGTTCACGTCTATAATCCCAGCACTTTGGGGGGGGCCAAAGAACATGGATCACCTGAGGTCAGGAGTTTGAAACCAGCTTGGCCAACACAGCGAAACCCTGTCTCTACTAAAAATACAAAAATTAGCCAGGTGCGGTGGAGGGCGCCTGTAATCTCAGCTACTCAGGAGGTTGAGGCAGAAGAATTGCTTGAACCCGTGAAGCAGAGGTTGCAGTGAGCGAGATCATTCCATTGCACTCCAGCCCAGGTGACAGAGTGAGACTCCATCTCAAAAAACAAAAAGAAAGAAAGGAAGAAATGCAAGGGACCCAGGCCAGGTGTGGTGGCTCACACCTGTAATCCTAGCACTTTAGGAGGCTGAGATAGGTGGATCACTCGAGGTCAGGAGTTCAAGACCAGTCTGGCTAATATGGTGAAACCCCATGTCTACTAAAAATACAAAAATTAGCCAAAGTGGTGATACATGCTTGTAATCCCAGCTAATCAGGACTGAGGAGAAGAATGGCTTGAACCCAGGAGACGGAGGTTGCAGTGAGCTGAGATCGTGCCACTGCACACTCCAGCCTGGGCAACGAAGCTAGACTTTGTCTCAAAAAAAAAAAAAAAAGAAAGAAATGCAAGGGACCCAAAATAACTGATACAATCTTGAAAAAACAAAGTTGGAGAACTGAAACTTCCCCATTTCAAAACATGTTACAAAGCTACAGCCATCAAGACAGTGTGGTAGTGGCATAAAGAAAGACATATAGATCAAGAGAACAGAACTGAGAGTCTAGAAATAAACTCTTATATTTATATTGTCAACTAATTTTTGATAAAACTTCCAAAAATATTCATTAGGCAAGAGGTAATCTTTCAATAAATGTGTTGGAACAACTGGATATCACATACAATTCAAATAATGATGCTAGGACAACTGGGTATCTATATGCTACTTCATACTATACACAAAAATTAACTCAAAATGGAGCAAAGACCTAAATACAGGAGCTAAGACTATAAAACTCGAGCTGAGTGTGGTGTTGCGTGCCTGTAGTCCCAGCTATCAAGGAGGCTGAGGCAGGATGAACACCTGAGCCCGGGAGTTCCACTCCAGCCTGGGCAACATAGCGAGACCTCCGCCTCCAAAAAAAAATCCTCTCAAGGGCCAGGCGCAGTGGCTCACACCTATAATCCCAACACTTTGGGAGGCTGAGGTGGGTGGATCACCTGAGGTCAGGAGTTCAAGACCATTCAGACCAATGTGGTGAAACCCCGTCTCTACTAAAAACGCAAAACATTAGCCGGGCATTGTGGCCGGAGCCTGTAATCCCAGCTACTCAGGAGGCTGAGGCAGGAGAATTGCTTGAACCCAGGAGGCGGAGGTTGTAGTGAGCTGAGATCGTGCCATCGCACTCCAGCCTGGGCAACAAGAACAAAATTCCATCTCAAAAAAAAAAAAAATCCTTCCAAAACTTAACAAGAAAATAAAATTATTGGCCGGGCGCGGTGGCTCAAGCCTGTAATTCCAGCACTTTGGGAGGCCGAGACGGGCGGATCATGAGGTCAGGAGATCGAGACCATCCTGGCTAAAAAATGGTGAAACCCCATCTCTACTAAAAAATACAAAAAACTAGCCGGGCGCGGTGGCGGGCGCCTGTAGTCCCAGCTACTCGGGAGGCTGAGGCAGGAGAATGGCCTAAACCTGGGAGGCGGAGCTTGCAGTGAGCTGAGATCCGGCCACTGCACTCCAGCCTGGGCGACAGAGCGAGACTCCGTCTCAAAAAAAAAAAAAAAAAAAAAGAAAAGAAAATTATTAGAAGAAGCATAGGAGGGGCCGGGCGCGGTGGCTCACACCTATAATACCAGCACTTTGGGAGGCTGAGGTGGGCGGATCATGAGGTCAGGAGATCGAGACCATCTTGGCTAACATGGTGAAACCCCGTCTCTACTAAAAATACAAAAAATTAGCCGGGAGTGGTGGCAGGCGCCTGTAGTCCCAGCTACTTGGGAGGCTGAGGCAGGAGAATGGCGTGAACCCGGGAGGCGGAGCTTGCAGTGAATCGAGATTGTGCCACTGCACTCCAGCCTGGATGACAGAGCGAGACTCTGTCTCAAAAAAAAAAAAAAAAAAAGAAAAGAAAAGAAGAGGAAGAAGCAGCAGCATAGGAGGGAGTAAATCTTCATGATCCTGGGGAAAGCAATAATGTATGAAAGTTTCTTACATACATTACCCAAAGCACAAACAATTTAAAAAATCAATAAACTGATTTACTGAAAATGTAAAACCTTTGCATGTCAAAAGACACCAACACCATCAAGAAAGCTAAAAGAGACTGAGCACAGCGGCTCACGCTTGTAATTCCAACACTTTGGGAGGCTGAGGTGGGCATATCACTTGAGCTCAGGAGTTTGAGACCAGCCTGGGCAACATGGTGAAACCTGGTCTCTACAAAATTAGCCAGGCATAGTGGCGCACAACTGTAGTCCCAGCTACTCAGGAGGATGAGATGGGAGGACTGCTTGAGTCCAAGAGGTCAAGGCTGCAGTGAGCCAAAATTGCGTCACTCCTGCCTGGGTGACAGACTGAGACCCTGTCTCAAAAAAGAAAATAAAAACCATAGAATAAGAGTATGTAAAGAATGTGGGCCGGGCGCGGTGGCTCAAGCCTGTAATCCCAGCACTTTGGGAGGCCGAGACGGGTGGATCACGAGGTCAGGAGATCGAGACCATCCTGGCTAACCCAGTGAAACCCCGTCTCTACTAAAAAATACAAAAAACTAGCCGGGTGAGGTGGTGAGCGCCTGTAGTCCCAGCTACTCGGGAGGCTGAGGCAGGAGAATGGCGTAAACCCGGGAGGCGGAGCTTGCAGTGAGCTGAGATCCGGCCACTGCACTCCAGCCTGGGCGACAGAGCAAGACTCCACCTCAAAAAAATAAAAAAATAAAAAGAATGTGGCCAGGCGCAGTGACTCACGCCTGTAATCCCAGCACTTTGGGAGGCCGAGACGGACAGATCACAAGGTCAGGGGTTCGAGATCAGCCTGGCCAACATAGTGAAACCCCATCGCTACTAAAAATACAAAAATGAGCCGGACATGGTGGTGAGCGCGTGTAGTCCCAGCTACTCGGGAGGCTGAGGCAGGAGAATTGCTTGAAACTGGGAGGTGGAGGTTGCAGTGAGCTGAGATCGCAACACTGCACTCCAGACTGGGCAACAGAGTGAGACTCCATCTCAAAAAAAAACAAAAAACAAAAAAAAAACACCAGGTGCAGCGGCTCACATCTGTAATCCCAGCATTTTGGGAGGCCAAGGCAGGCAGATAATTTGAGGTCAGGAATTTGACACCAGCCTGGCCAAAATGGCAAAACCCAATCTCTACCTAAAACTATAAAAATTAGCTGGGCGTGGTGGTGGGCACCTGTAATCCCAGCTACTAGGGAGGCTGAGGCAGGAGAATTGCTTGAACCCAGGAGGCAGAGTTTGCAGTGAGCAGAGATGGCACCACAGCACTCCAGCCTGGGCAATAGAGCGGACTCCGTCTCAAAAAACAAAAATGATATATAAAGAATTACTCTGGGCTGGGCACAGTGACTCACGCCTGTAATCCCAACACTTTGGGAGGCCGAGGAGGGCAGATCATGAGGTCAGGAGTTCGAGACCAGCCTGGCTAACACAGGGAAACCCCGTCTCTACTAATACAAAAAATTAGCCAGGCGTGGTGGCGGGTGCCTATAGTCCCAGCTACTCAGGAGGCTGAAGCGGGAGAATCACTTGAACCTGGGAGGTGGAGGTTGCAGTGAGCTGAGATCATGCCACTGCACTCCAGCCTGGGCAGCAAAATGAGACTCCATCTCAAAAAAAAAAAAAAAGAATTACTCCAACTCAATAATAAAAAGATAAATAGGCCAGACGCAGTGGGTCACACCTGTAATCCCAGCACTTTGGGAAGCCCAGGTGGAACACTGCTTGAGGCCAGGAGTTCGAGACCAGAACTTCAAAGTGAGATCTCATCTCTAAAATAAATAAATATATATACATAAATAAAATATATAAAGAAAAAGATGACACACCCAATTTTTGAAAAATGAGCTAGGATCTGAATAGGTATTTCTCCAAAGAAAATATACAAATGAACAATAAGCAAATGAAAAGATGTTCAACATCATTAGTTGTTAGGGAAATGCAAATCAAAACCACACTAAGAAACTACTTCATACCCACTAGGATAACAATAGATAATAAAGAAGAAAAGTAAGTTGGGGAATGATGTAGAGAAACTGGAACCCGCATACAGTGCTAGTGAGAATGTAAAATGGTGCAACCATGTCGGAAAAGTTAGTCTCCTAAAAAATTAAACATAGACTTACTACTGTATGACCTAACAAATCTACTCCAACATATCTACTCAAAAGAAATGAAAAGTATATGCTCCACAAAGATCTGGGCACAAATGTTCATAATTTTTTTTTTTTTTTTTTTGAAACAAGGTGTCACTGTATCACCCAGGCTGGAGTGCAGTGGTGCGATCACGGCTCACTGCAGCCTCAACCTCCTGGGCTCAGGTGATCCTCCCACTTCAGCCTCCCAAACAGCTGGGACTACAAGTGCATACCACCATGCTCAGCTCATCTTTTTTTTTTTTTTTTTGAGACGGAGTCTCGTTCTGTCGCCCAGGCTGAAGTGCAGTGGTGCTATCTCAGGTCACTGAAACCTCCGCCTCCTGGGTTCAAGCAATTCTCTGCCTCAGCCTCCTAAGTAGCTGGGATTACAGGGACCCACCACCATGCCCAGCTAATTTTTGTATTTTTAGTAGAGACGGGGTTTAAGCATCTTGGCCAGGCTGGTCTTAAATTCCTGACTTCATGATCCACCCAGCTCGGCCTCCCAAAGTGCTGGGATTACAGGCCACCGTGCCCAGCCTCAGCTCATTTTTTGTAGAGAATAGGTTTCGTCATGTTACCAGGATGGTCAGGAACTCCTGGACTCCAGAGATCCACTGGCCTCAGCCTCCCAAAGTGCTGGGATTATAGGCACGAGCCCCACACTCAGCCTTCTAAAAGCTTTTTTCAGCAGGCGAGGTGGCTCATGCCTATAATCCCAACACTTTGGGAGGCAGAGGCAGAAGAACTGCTTGAGGCCAGGAGTTTAAAACCTACCTGGGGCTGGGCATGGTGGCTCACGCCTGTAATCCCAGCACTTTGGGAGGCCAAGGCAGGCAGATCACGAGGTCAGGAGTACGAGACCAGCCTGGCCAACGCGGTGAAACTCCGTCTCTACTAAAAATCCAAAAAATAGTTGGGCATGGTGGTGCGCGCCTATAGTCCCAGCTCGGGAGGCTGAGGCAGAAGAATCGCTTGGACCCAGGAGGTGGAGGTTGCATTGAGCCGAGATCATGCCACTGCACTCCAATCTGGGCGACAGAGCAAGACTCCATCTCCAAAAACAAACAAACAAACAACCTGGACAAAATCACGAGACCCCCAACTCTGCAACAAATCAAAAACTAGCTGGCAATGGTAGCACATGCCTGTGGTCCCAGCTACATGAGAGACTGAGGCAGGAGAATTACTTCAGCCCAGGAGGGCAAAGCTGCAGCGAGCTGTTTCACGCCACTGCACTAGAGCATGGGCAACAGAGCGAGATCCTATCTCCAAAAAAAAAAAAAAGAAACAAAAAGTGCTTAATTCACAATTCAAGTGAACATCTGAATAACTCAAATGAACATCAACTGGTGAATGGATAAACAAAATGCATTGTAGCCATACAATGGAATAACTATTTGGCCCTAAAAAGAAATGAAGTACTGATACATGTTACAACATAGATGATCTTCAAAAACATTATGTTAAGTGAAAGAAGCATCTGGGTGCTGTGGCTCACGCCTGTAATCCCAGCACTTTGGGAGGCCGAGGCAGGCAGATCACATGAGGTCAGGAGTTTCAGATCAGCCTGGCTAACACGGCAAAACCCCATCTCTACTAAAAATACAAAAATTAGCCAGGTGTGGTGGCGCACGCCTGTAGTTCCAGCTACTCAGGAGGGTGAGGCAGGAGAATTACTTGAACCCGGGAGGCAGAGGTAGCAGTGAGCAGACATCACACTACTGCACTCCAGCGTAGGTGAAGAGTGAGACTCTGTCTCAAAAAAAAAAAAAAAAAAAAAAAGGAAGGCCACCAAATATAAAAGGTCATACACTATGTGATTCCATTTTTCCATTTGTATGGAATGTCCAGAAAAAGCTTTTTTTTTTTTTTAGAGACAGGGTCTCATTCTGTTGCCCAGGTTTTGAAGTGCAGTGGCAGGATCACCACAAACTCAACCTTGGAGACTCAAGCGATCATCTAACCTCAGCCTTCCAAGTAGCTGAGGCTACAGGCACGCACCAAGCTGGATAATTTTTTTCTATTTTTCATAGAGACGGGGTCTCACTATGTTGCCCAGGCTGGTCTCAAGTGATCCTCCTGCCATGGCCTCCCAAATTGTTGGGATCACAGGTATGAGCCACCATACTGGGCCTGGAAAAGCCAAATCTATAGAGATGAGAAATAGATTAGTTAGTTGGCTGGGGCTGAGGGTGAGAATCAGAAATAACAAAATAGGCCAAAAGTTTTTTTTTTTTTCCTCCAGAGACAGAGTCTTGTTATGTTGCCCAGGCTGATTTCAAATTCCTAGGCTCATGGGATCCATCTGCCTTGGCCTCCCAAAGTGCTGGGATTACAGGCGTGAGCCACCACGCCCGGCCCCAAAATTCCTTTAGAGGGTGGTAAAATGTTTTTTTTTTTTAAAGATGGGGTCTCAGCCGGGCGTGGTGGCTCACGCCCGTAATCCCAGCACTTTGGGAGGCCGAGGTGGGCAGATCACGAGGTCAGAAGATTGAGACCATCCTGCCTAACACGGTGAAACCTCGTCTCTACTAAAAATAGAAAAAAATTAGTCAGGCGTGGTAGCAGGCGCCTGTAGTCCCAGCTATGAGGCAGGAGAATGCGTGAACCCGGGAGGTGGAGCTTGCAATGAGCTGAGATAGTGCCACTGCACTCCAGCCTGGGTGACAGAGTGAGACTCTGTCTCAAAAAAAAAAAAAAAAAAGACAGGGTCTGACTCTCTCGCCCAGGCTGGAGTGCAGTGGCGCAATCTCGGCTCACGGGAACCTCCGCCTCCCGGGTTCAAACGATTCTCCTGCCTAAGTCTCCCAAGTAGCTAGGATTATAGGCATGCACCACCACGTCTGGGTATTTTTGTATTATTAGTAGAGACGGGATTTCACCCTGTTGGCCAGGCTGGTCTCGAACTCCCAACCTCAGGTGATCCATCTGCCTTGGCCTCCCAAAGTGCTGGGATTACAGGCCTGAGCCACTGTGCCCGGCCGAGTGGTAAAAATTTCTAAAACCTAATCGTGGTGAGGGTTGCAAAACTCTGTAAATATACTCAAAGTCACTGAATTGTAGAAACAAAGAATAAAAAACTTGGCAGCAGAATTTCAGTTATTGACGTTACAATATATAGCTTTAAAATGAATCTAACCTGATTATGAACTCTCAGTTTACACGAAAGGATACCAACTAATTGAAAATAGAATCTAGGCCAGGTGCGTGGCTCACGCCTGTAATCCCAACACATTGGGGCTGAGGCGGGCGGATCACCTGAGGTCGGGAGTTCGAGATCAGCCTGGCCAACATGGAGAAACCCCGTCTCTACTAAAAATACAAAGATTAGCTGGGCCTGGTGGTGGGCACCCGTAATCCCAGCTACTTGGGAAGCTGAGGCAGGAGAATCGCTTGAATCCAGGAGGCGGAGGCTGCAGTGAGCCGAGTTCGCGCCACCGCACTCCCGGCTGGGTGACAAAAGTGAGACTCCATCTCAAGAAAAGAAAATAGACTCTAAAAAATTACAAGTCTTGGCCGGGCGCGGTGGCTCACGCCTGTAATCCCAGCACTTTGGGAGGCCGAGGCGGGCGGATCACAAGGTCAGGAGATCGAGACCATGGTGAAACTCCGTCTCTACTAAAAATAGAAAAAATTAGCCAGGCGCAGTGGCGGGCGCCTGTAGTCCCAGCTACTCGGGAGGCTGAGGCAGGAGAATGGCGTGAACCCGGGAGGCGGAGCTTGCAGTGAGCCGAGATTGCGCCACTGCACTCCAGCCTGGGCGACAGAGCGAGACTCCGTCTCAAAAAAAAAAAAAAAAAATTACAAGTCTTTAAGCAACCATGTCCAAATTTTAGAGTAATTAAGATATTAAAGTGAATAATCTTTCTTCAAAACTACCAGTACACAGCCAACATACACAACAAAAACAGATGTGTGTGTGTGTGTGTGTGTGTGTGTGTGTGTGTGTGTGTGTGTGTGTGTGTTTAGCAACTAGATTTCTGTCACCCAGGCTGGAGTGCTGTGGTAGGATCACAGCTCATTGCATCCTCAAACTCCTGGGCTCAAGTGATCATCTCTTCTCAGCCTCTGGAGTCACTAGGGCCAGGTGTGTGCTACTATGCCCACTATTTATTTTTTTAATTTTTTGTACAGATGGGGTCTTGTTTTGTTGGCCAGCTTGGTCTCAAACTCTTGGCCTCAAATGATCCTTCCACCTTAGCTTCCCAAAGTTCTGGGACTACAGGCATGAGCCATCATACCCAGCCAAAAATTGATAGTATTCTTATAGAATAAATGTTCAAATGCCCCCAAAACACAAACTTTTAGTCATAACTCACTCACGGTGTGAACAAATCACAATAACATGTAATACTAGCAATGTACATTTCATGATTATACACAGGCAAAGAGATGGGGCAGTATCAAGAGGAATAAAACCAATTCTCACCATTTTAACCGAATACAGTTTCTTTTGTGTGTGGGATATGGGGGTGGTCATGGTTAAAGGTTTTTTTGTCTTTGTTGCCCTATATAATCACCTAGGATGGCTTCACTTTTATGACAAAAGACTAACTTCTTTCAGATGTGATAAACCTGGTATGACATAATTGTTTTTTCTTTAATGTTAGTTTTATTTAATTCTAAATTAAAGACTACAGAGTAGTTAAGACTGAACCATGATTTTGAAGCCACCTCACAAGACATGCCCTGTAGCTATGTTTCATTTCCTGAGCTGGCCAGACCTGTAATGCTGGCACCTGCATATTGTGCTAGTAACTTTTACCATTACCGTCTAGGACAGAAGCACTTGAGGCACAAGTCTTTTCTGCTACTCAGTATTACCTTTAGAAATCTCACACAAGAAGTGTCAGCTAACATTACGTAATACATACTGACAACTCTCTTTCACAGGAAACTCTTTACTCCTTTTTTTTTTTCTTGAGATGAAGTCTCGCTCTTGTCCCCCAGGCTGGAGTGCAATGGCACGATCTTG
The DNA here is from genome assembly GCF_024542745.1 of Macaca thibetana thibetana. Taxonomy (NCBI): domain Eukaryota; kingdom Metazoa; phylum Chordata; class Mammalia; order Primates; family Cercopithecidae; genus Macaca; species Macaca thibetana. The sequence goes on from NC_065593.1 coordinate 35,204,366, forward strand.
GCTCACTGCAACCTCCGCCTCCTGGGTTCAAGCGATTCTCCTGCCTCAGCCTCCCAAGTAGCTGGGATTACAGGTGCCTGACACCAGGCCTGGCTGATTTTTTTTATTTTTAATAGAGACGGGGTTTTCACCATGTTGGCCAGGCTGGTCTCAAACTCCTGACCTCAGGTGATCTACCTGCCTCGGCCTCCCAAATGGCCAGGAAACTCTTTACTCCTAATTTTTTTCTGCTGCCTTAAGCTTTAAGGGCCTATCCAATGTCTTTGCTGTGTTCATTAGGATTGACAAGATTCAGTAACTTAGAGGAAATGGAAGAAAGGGTAGAACTTTGCCTAAACTCTTGGGTTATTTAAAAAATAGTTGCTGTGGCCAGGCACAGTGGCTCACACCTACAATCCCAGCACTTTGGGAGGCCGAGGCGGGTGTATCACCTGAGGCCAGGAGTTCGAGACCAGCCTGGCCAACATGGTGAAACCCTGTCTCTACCAAAAAATACAAAAAATTAGCTGGGTATCATGGCGGGCACCTGTAATCCCAGCTACTCGGGAGGCTGAGGCAGGAGAATCGCTTGAATTCGGGAAGTGGAGGCTGCAGTGAGCCAAGATTGTGCCATTGCACTCTAGCCTGGGCGAACAGAACAAGAAGACTCCGTCTCAAAACAAACAAAAAAAAGAGAATAAACCCATTCTGGAAATTCTATCAGTTCAACTAATGAAGATACAAAGCACCTTCCTATCCAGTTTTCTCCCATGCCCTGCTCCAAAGCCACTGTCACAGAGAACCAACGTAACTGATAAGAGTATGGTACATGGTATACATAATGAAAGTAATCTCATATTTGCTTACTTCAAATATGAGATTATTTCAAATTCTGAATTACAGTACAAAGTGAGAATTTTTTAAATTGCATTACAGTTTTCTACTACTCTTAATGCTACAGAGAGCAGAGAAGATTCCAATATTTTTGCAATCTAATTAAATTCTCTGAAGGAAAACTTCTCCTTAGTTTCAATTCACTACCCCAAATGATATCATCAACAGTGAAACAAAAAAACAAACAAAAAAGACACCCTTCCCCCAAAAACTCCCCTCTTACCAATAGGCTTTGATTATATTCCTCTGAGATATTTAAACAGAATCTTTTTTTTTTTTTTTCTGAGATGGAGTCTCACTCTGTCACCCAGGCTGGAGTGCAGTGGTGTGATCTCGGCTCACTGCAACCTCCACCTCCCGGGTTCAAGAGATTCTCCTGTCTCAGCCTCCTGAGTAGCTGGGACTAGAGGTGTGCACCACCATGACCAGCTAATTTTTGTATTTTTAGTAGAGACTGAGTTTCACCATATTGGTGAGGCTGGTCTCCAGCTCCTGACCTTGTGATCCACTTGCCTCGGCCTCCCAAAGTGCTGGGATTACAGGCGTGAGCCACTGAGCCCAGCCTTAAACACGATCTTTTTTAAGTTAGGTAGCAGATATTCAACTTTGTCCATAAATGTATCAGTTTAGTCTCCTCATCTTTTAATCTCTGATGAATTAAATAAACTATGTAAATACCTATATTTACTAATGCATAGTCACTCTGTAATGTACCTTGAAAGGCACACCTCTCTAAATGGGATCAATTATTTTTTAAAAAAATACACACTATGATACTACAGTTGTAAAACTACAGCACCTCTAGTTTAACTGCAATTATTAAGTCTCTAGGCATATGAGGGTAAATCTGAATGATTGGTTCCTTAGCAATAACAAGACAAGCTGTATTTCTGTGAACTAGCTAATGGCTTAATACACCAGGATATTTTGAGAGTACTGTACTTTATGTACTTATTTCATGTAACCCTCATGTTACAGAAAATGTCTGAGATTAAGGAATTTACTCCAGATCACAGAGTGAGTATGGCCAAAGGAATCTGAATTCACTTTTGACATACCACAAAGAGGAACTTTATAAACATGACTAGTAAATGCAGTGAAGAACCCGTGCAATGAAGCTTGCTGAATTGAGTCAGAAGACACTACCACTGTGCAATCTTTGGCTATCATCTGGCCCATGCCTCAGCTTCCTTACTATAAAATGAAGAAGACTACTCTGATATGCACCAATGGTTAAAAACTTTGTGTAATAAATAAAGGCTATAAATTCACAAATAGAACTATTAGAAGATTTTCTAGGCCGTGCGCGGTGGCTCAAGCCTGTAATCCCAGCACTTTGGGAGGCCGAGACGGGTGGATCACGAGGTCAGGAGATCGAGACCAGCCTGGCTAACACGGTGAAACCCCATCTCTACTAAAAAAATACAAAAAACTAGCCGGGCGAGGTGGCGGGCGCCTGTGGTCCCAGCTACTCGGGAGGCTGAGGCAGGAGAATGGTGTGGACCCGGGAGGCGGAGCTTGCAGTGAGCTGAGATCCGGCCACTGCACTCCAGCCTGGGCGACAGAGCAAGACTCTGTCTCAAAAAAAAAAAAAAAAAAAAAAAAAAAAGAAGATTTTCTAAGAATCTAAACTTCTCTCATTTTCCAGAATTTTTTTTTTTTTTAAATTTCAGGGTAATCTGGATGTCACTGAATCTCCTTGGATTGCCAACCCAATTCTACTCCAAATCTTCCATTATCCATCCTGAGGCACCTCTTAGAATAACACACTAAAAAGAAACATTTTCAACTCCAAAAAGTGTTGCTAAGACATATTTTACAGAAGTCTCTTCCTCAAAATCCTCTTTTTTTTTTTTTTTTTTTTTTTTTTTTTTTGAGACGGAGTCTCGCTCTGTAGCCCAGGCTAGAGTGCAGTGGCCGGATCTCAGCTCACTGCAAGCTCCACCTCCCGGGTTCACGCCATTCTCCGGCCTCAGCCTCCCGAGTAGCTGGGACTACAGGCGCCCGCCACCTCGCCCGGCTAGTTTTTTGTATTTCTTAGTAGAGACGGGGTTTCACCGTGTTAGCCAGGATGGTCTCGATCTCCTGACCTCGTGATCCACCCGTCTCGGCCTCCCAAAGTGCTGGGATTACAGGCTTGAGCCACCGTGCCCGGCCCAAAATCCTCTTAAATTGCCTTTGCTCTTTCCCCAAACTTTCTCTCCCCAAGGTCGGGTCTATATTTCTTTCTCTTTCCTATTTCCACCAATTTTTCTGACCTCCTCCTCATACCCTCTCAAAATCCTACTTGCTTGTACCCAGCAGGACAAAAGCCCTGGAACACCTATTGCTCTTGAAACACAACAAGAAAGTGAAAAGAAAAAGTCCCAGTTCATACAGGAATTTTAATGCAGTATTGTACTTTCAAAAAAGAATAAACCTGGCCGGGCGTAGTGGCTCACACCTGTAATCCCAGCATTTCTGGAGGCTGAGGTGGGCAGATCACCTGAGGTTGGAAGTTCCGGACCAGCCTGACCAAAATGGAGAAACCCCGTCTCTACTAAAAATACAAAAATTAGCCAGGCCTGGTGGCGGGCACCTGTAATCCCAGCTACTCGGGAGGCTGAGGCAGGAGAATCGCTTGAATCTGGGAAGTGGAGGCTGCGGTGAGCCGAGATTGCACCATTGCACTCCAGCCTGGGCGAAGAGAACAAGAAGACTTCGTCTCAAAAAAAAAAAAAAAAAAAAAAAAAAAGAATAAACCCATTCTGGAAATTCTATCAGTTCAATAATGAAGATACAAAGCACCTTCCTATCCAGTTTTCTCCCGTGCTCTGCTCCAAAGCCACTGTCATAGGGAACCAACATAACTGATAAGAGTATGGTATATGGTATACATAATGAAAGTAATCTCATATTTGTTTCCCATTGTATTTAGTGTACCATTATGTTCGATTAAGAGGCTAACTGGAATTCCGTATGAAAACATCATTAAAAAAGCACACACCGGCCGGGCACAGTGGCTCACACCTGTAATCCCAGCACTTTGGGAGTCCAAGACGGGTGGATCACTGGAGCTCAGGAGTTCAGGACCACCCTGGGCAACATGGTGAAACCCCATCTCTACTAAAATACAAACAATTAGCCAGGCGTGGTGGTGCGCGCCTGTAGTCCCAGCTACTCAGAAGGCTGAGGCACGAGAATCGCTTGAGCCCGGGAGGCTGAGGCTGCAGTGAGCGGAGATCGGTTCACTGCACTCCAGCTTGGACTACACAGTGAGACTGTCTCAGAAAAAATTAAAATAAAATAAAATAAAATAAAAAGTCTGGTTGGGTGGCTCACACCTATAATCCCAGCACTTTGGGAGACCGAGGCAGGTGATCACCTGAGGTCAGAAGTTCAAGACCAGCCTGGGCCACATGGTGAAATCCCGTCTCTACTAAAATACAAAAAATTAGCGGGGTGATGTGGCATGCCCCTGTAATCCCAGCTGCTCAGGAGGCTGAGACAGGAGAATCGCTTGAACCCGGGAGGCAGAGGCTGCAGCGAGCCAAGATCGCGGCACTGCACTCTAGCCTGGGAGACAGAGGGAGACCCTGTCTCAAAAAAAAGCCAGGTGCGGTGGCTCACGCCTATAATCCCAGCACTTTGGGAGGCCAAGGTGGGCGGATCACAAGGTCAAGAGATGGAGACCATCCTGGCTAACAGTGAAACCCCATCTCTACTAAAAATACAAAAAATCAGCCAGGTGTGGTGGCATGCACCTGTAGTCCCAGCTACTCAGGAGGCTGAGGCAAGAGAATTGCTTGAACCCGGGAGACAGAGGTTGCAGTGAGCCGAGATTACGCCACTGCACTCCAGCCTGGGTGACAGAGCAAGACTGTCTCAAAAAAAAAAAAGAAAGAAAGAAAAGAAAAAGCACACACCTCAATATCCACTTTCTAAACCATGTGATTTTGATTTAGTCTCATTTGATTATGAAAAGAACAGTATTGGCCAGGTACGGTGATTTACACCTTTATAGGTGTAATCCCAGCATTTTGGGAGGCCAAGGCTGGTGGATCATTTGGGGTCAGGAGTTCAAGACGAGCCTGGCCAATACGGTGAAACCCCATCTCTACTAAAAATACAAAAATTAGCCAGGCGTGGTGGCGCATGCCGGTAATCCCAGCTACTCGGGAGGCTGAGGCATGACAATCGCTTGAACTGAGGAGGCTGGGATTGCAGTGAGCTGAGATCGCACCATTGCATTCTAGCCTGGGCAATAGAGTGAGACCTAGTCTCAAAACAAAACAAAACAAAACAAACATAAAGAACAGTATTATTTTAGGCCACTTAGTTTCTTAAAGTGTTCAAAGTTCTTTATATATACCATCTCAATCTTTTGTCAACAGTAGGGCAGGTGTCAGAGGAAAAAAACGAGGGTGAGGCAAGGGAAAGGAAGCCCCTATGTAATTAGAGCAAACATCTAACATCAGTCATTAACCCATGTATTCAACTAGACATTGGAATTCAGATGCAAAACTACCAAGAGGTTATCAACTGATGATCATTTGGTCCAGGATCAGTGGTTTAGTATGACAACATTTTTGAACTTAAAGTGCAATTTGTCATTTTTTGATAAATGTATCTAGGGAAAAATAAAAGATATTCCATAAAGATTAACAAACCACTAAGCCAGCCAAGGTAAAAGCAAGCTATGCATTAGGAAATACAATTCTAAATTTAGTACCCTAAATTACAGCAAGGAAAGCCCTCATACCACCATTCACAAGTCTCTGTTCAGGCAACTTATTTCTGGCAAGCTAAATCAAGGCTGTCAACACTGTTTTTTTTTTTCACCCCAAAATTACATTAATTATTCTGAAAAAAATACAGACATCTTCAACTTGGGGAAAGGTTACAAGTGCCGTGTGTCCTCATAAATGCTTGTTTTAAAAAGTCACACGGAAGGGGGTTTAAAAAAAAAAAGCAAACAAACAAACCCTGGAAGATTGGAAGATGCAGCAGAGCCCCCTTGCTCCCGAAATAAAACTCCTGGTGGCTGTAACAGCAGCGGCAGTGCTACTCCCGACAGAAGTTTTCAGCTGTCACTTCTAACAGCTGAGCGCTTCCTAGGAGAGAAGCGACAGGCCGAGAAGAGAGGTGGTTGTGGGAGGTCTGAAGATTTAATACTTGAAATTCTAGACTCGAAGGGAAACCCTCCACACTTCACCTGCACTTACGGGACACCCAGCAAGCGCAGCCCCCGTCTCCCCAACACACGCTCACGCCACCCGCGCCCCGCCACACTCAAGTCCAGCAGCTGGAGGAATCGACCACGCGTCCGTTCTCTTTCCCCCTTCAGACTGTTCGGGGCTGCGCTGACCTGGGGCTAAGGGTGCGATCTGCACCTGCGAGCCCCGCAGAGGCCTCACACCTAGGGCCATGTCCGCCCCGCCCGCTCCCCTGTCTCGGGCCGCGCGACCCTCAGCTCCTCAGGAGCCCCCCGAGTCTCCACGCTCTAGGACACACCGCGCTTCCTGCGCCCGCGCCGCCGCCCCGGCCCTGTCACCTCGGGCCCCCGGGGACCCGGGCCTCACCCCCTCCTCCAGCTCATCCTCTGAGCCCGCGTCCTCTGGCTGGTCCAGGTCTATGTCAAACACTCCTGCCATGTCCTCAGCTTCCCTGTCTCGGAAGTCCGGCGCTGGGTAAAAGCCGTCCCGCCTCCTTCGTCGCCTCATGGGCCCGGACCCGCCGCAGCCACCACCGCCGCTGCCGCCATCACCGGCTGCTTAGGCTCAGTGCGTCTGCGCCTAGGCCCTAGACTGGCTCCTAAAGTTCAGCGCAGGAGCATGCGTACAGGGTTCCGTGAAGCCAAACTGTGGGCAGTAGACATGCGCAGAACTATCGCCAGGATCCAGGTGCTGGCAGAAACATGCGCAAAACACCAGCCGAAGCCGCGCTTGGAGACTAGAGCACGCGCATTGTCAGCTAAAGCTTTCGGTGGACATTGAGCATGCGTACCATATCTGAAGTTCGTAAATTGAAATTGAACATGCGTAATTAATCTTTCTGAATAGGAAAAAATATATACACAACAAAAACTCCCCGTTTATGGAACATGCGCATTCGTTCTCAGGTGTTTCGTGTTGACAGTGAGCATGCGCATGGTGAGTAGGTTGGTCCGAAGTTTGAACGGGACAGAAGTGCTTGTCCGCATCTGGCGGTGAGTCGTGTTACGTGTGGGGAACTCCTGGGGCCCGTGGGGAACGGGAGACCTTTTGGCTTTGCTGTTTACTAGTTCTGTGGCGTGGCCTTGGAAAAGTCAGTAACCTTTCAGAGCCTCAGTTTCCTTATCTGTAAAATGAGGATAATAAAATACCTACTTTGCCGTTTGACATTTTAAGCACAGAGTCTGTCTTCACAACCCACGGCTCATTTCCAGTGTTGCATAGACCTGATGTGAAGTCTTTATCAAAAATTATCAATTTTCCTAGGTAAAAATAATGAGGACCTGCTCTAATATTTCTTTTGCTTTCTTTCTTTTTTAAAAGGAGACAAGGTCTCGCTATGTTGCCCAGGCTGATCTGGAATCCCTGGGCTCAAGTGATCCTCCCGCCTCGGCCTCCCAAAGTACTGAGATTACGGGCATGAGCCATTGCGCCCGGTTAATATTTCATATAGTTTTCTTTCTCCAAGCTCCATCTTTCTTGCTGTCCTACCTGAGCTAAACACAAAATCTTTCTTACAGGTTTTACTAAAGTTACCAGGCTAGACTAGTGGAGAAAGCCTAAGTCATATTTAGAAGAGAGAAAATTAATGTTAATTGAATGTGCAATATTGAGCTCACTTTTGCATTCTACATGTTCTTGTGGTGTGAAGGGTGGTACTACTAATTTCTTCAATTGACATTTGTCTTGTTTTTATTTTTATTTTTTAATCTTTTTTTTGTTTGTTTGAGACAGGAGGATGTCACTCTGTCACCCAGGCTGGAGTGCAGTGGCAACATCTTGGCTCACTGCAGCCTTGACCTCCCAGGCTCAGGTGATCCTCCCACCTCAGCCTCCTGAGTAGCTTGGACTGCAGGCGCACACCACCACGCCCAGCTAATGTTTGTATTTTTTGTACAAACAGGGTTTTGCCATGTTGACCAGGCCTAGAACAGCCAGGCTAACGTGATCCTCCCAACTCAGCCTCCCAAAATGCTGGCATTGCAGGTGTGAGCCACGGCACCCAGCCTCTTTTTTTCTTTGATCACACCTCAACTGAGGAGAATGTTTTGTTTTAAATGTATGTTTAGGAAAAAAGTGAGTATAAATCAGATTTTGGAGACTATTGAGCTGTGTATGAATGGATTCATGTACAGTAAATCACAAATCCCAAAACCATATAGAGAGTAAGATAACTTCCTTGAATGACTGGCTCCTTAGACAATGCAGCTGTTCCATCTCCAACATTATATATGTATGTGGCATTTTAAAATGACTTTTTGGGCCGGGTGCGGTGGCTCACGCCTGTAATCCCAGCACTTTGGGAGGCCGCGGTGGGCAGATCACGAGGTCAAGAGTTCAAGACCAACCTGGCCAACATGGTGAAACCCCGTCTCTACTAAGAATACAAAAATTAGCCAGGCATGGGAGCACGTGCCTGTAATCTCAGCTACTCAGGAGACTGAGGCAGGAGAATCGCTTGAACCTGGGAGGCGGAGGTTGCAGTGAACCGAGAGTGTGCCACTGCACTCTAGCCTGGGCGACAAAGCAAGACTCCATCTCAGGGGGAAAAAAAAAAAAGACTTTTTATTGATATATAATTAACACATATGGCATTTTATTTGTTCTTATTAGTAATGTAGTAGTTCTCAAAGCCTATTTTTTTCGATTACAGGTTGTTTTTAGAGGTAATACACCTAGTTTGTGGCTCAGCATGTCAATTGTAACAGTGCAACTTGGTCAGTGTGGCAATCAGATTGGTTTTGAAGTTTTTGATGCTTTGCTTAGTGACTCACACAGTTCCCAGGGACTCTGCTGTAAGAGAGAGAATGAGGCATATCAAGCATCTTGCAAAGAGAGATTCTTCAGTGAGGAGGAGAATGGAGGTAGGTGTGGCCCACAGTCCTCTCCTTTACTCTGATAGAACCAACCCCTTCAAAGCCAGGCCTTCCACATGGTTTTCAAACCCCATTCCTTCCCATCTCACTAGGGAATGACTTTGTTTTTGCTTTTCGTTTCTATGTTAATAATCTTTGCTTTTCCAGTGGCATTTTCCCTTCCACATGCTCAGATCTCACCAATTTAAAACCAACCAAACAAAACTCATCTCTTGACTATAGCTTTCGTCTCCCTTGTTATCTCTTTGCCTTTCTTCTAAGATTCTCAAAAGAGGACCCTGCTTAATCACCTATGATCCTGCTTCTGCCTCATAGCACCATTGAAGCTGCTCTAAAAAAGGTTTCCAGTGACCTCCGAATCACCAGATCCAACTACTGTTTTTCTTTTCTTTTTTTCTTTTTCTTGTAGAGACAGGTTCTTGCTACACTATGTTACCCAGGTTGGAGTACAGTGACTATTCACAGGTCTCAGTCTCCTGAGTAGCTGGGACTACAGGTGCATGCCACCATGCCTGGCTCTTTCTTTTCTCTCTCTCTTTTTTTTTTTTTGAGAGAGTCTCGCTCTGTCACCCAGGCTGGAGTGCAGTGGCGTGATCTTGGTTCACTGTAACCTCCGTCTCCCGTGTTGAAGCAATTCCCCTGCCACAGCCTCCCAAGTAGCTGGAATTACAGGTGCCCACCACCATGTCTGGCTAATTTTTATATTTTTAGTAGAGACAGGGTTTTGCCACGTTGGCCAGGCTGGTCTCGAACGCCTGATCTCAAGTGATCCGCCTGCCTTGGCCTCCCAAAGTGCTCGGATTACAGGCTCTCTTTCTTTTTTCTTTCTTTCTTTCTTTTATTTATTTTTTTTAAGACAGAGTCTAGCTCTGTCACCCAGACTGGAGTGCAGTGGTATGATCTCGACTCACTGCAACCTCTGACTACCAGGCTGAAGCAATTCTCCTGCCTCAGCCTCCTGAGTAGCTGGGACTACAGGCATGCGCCACCACACCCAACTAATTTTTTGTATTTTTAGTAGAGACAGGGTTTCACCATGTTGGCCAATCTGGTCTTGAACTCCTGACCTCGGGTGATCTGCCCGCCTCAGCCTCCAAAAGTGCTGGGATTACAGGCATGTGCCACCGCACCTGGCCAATTTTGTATTTTTAGTAGAGTCAGGATTTCACTGTGATGGCCAGACTGGTCTCTAATTCCTGGCCTCAAATGATCCACCTCCCTCAGCCTCCCAAAATACTGGGATTACAGGCATGAGCCACCACGCCCAGCCTCTCACCTGCCCTTTCTAAGGCTAGTTTGATGTCTTCATCTCCGTATTCCCAGCACAGTCTGTGGCACATCATAAGCATTCAGCATATGTTTGTAGTCTTGACCCAGGTACTCTTATTTTTTTCTTTTTTTGAAACAAAGTCTCACTCTGTTGCCCATGCTGGAGTTCAGTGGTGCAACCTTGGCTCAGTGCAACCTCCATCTCCCAGTTTCAAACGATTCTCCTGCCTCAACCTCCCAAGTAGCTGGGATTATAGTCACGTGCCACCACGCCCGGCTTATCTGATCCAGGTATTCTTTTAGGCCTGCACTGATTCAGCCTGCTTAGCAAATGCTGGGCTTGATGGACATCTGCATATGCCTGCTGCTGCCCACTGGGATTTCTAAGCAGTATGGCAGATCTTTCTATCTCCAACCCCTGGAATTTTTTTTTTTTTTTTTGGTATTTGGACACTTATGCTCTGAGTTACTCAAATAAGACATAAGAAATATTTTTTTCTTTTGATGTTTTTGTTTTTGTTTTCCCCCTCTAGTTCCAATTGCCCGGGCTGTTCTTGTTGACATGGAACCCAAAGTTATCAATCAAACACTGTCAAAGGCTGCCCAGTCTGGCCGATGGAAATATGGTCAGCATGCATGCTTCTGTCAAAAACAAGGTTCTGGAAACAACTGGGCATATGGGTAAGAATAATTCCTTGTGATTTTCAATTTAGTGACAGCTACACAGTCGATTAATAGATAGCGAAGTTAGAACTGTACAGTTGATATACCAAGCACATAATCTTGAAATTGCTGTTTTAGATTTAGAATTTGATTTTACCCAGAAGAAACTCTCATTCCATGCCTGTGTCTGTGCTTAAGGTACAGGTAATGTTGAACTCAAGGATCTCTTTCAGCAGGATTTTCCATCTTCCTCACTGTCATGCTGCAAACTAACTTACCAAGATATAACAACTTATCAGATATAATATCCGTATCTGGCAGATATCTCAATGATAGAAAATACTACAAGACAGTAGTTCCCAAACTATGCTGCATATTAGAATTTCCTGAGGTTCTTTGGAAAAGTCGTGGTGCCTACGGCTCACTTCGAGAGATTCTGATTTTTTTTTTTTTTTAACCACAGCACTGAGTTTTATTAGGGATTCCATTCAGGTTAAATTTCTAGGAATGAGGGAGTCCTAGTTAGAGGACACAAAAGCCCACAAAGCCTCCTCAGATCTCATAGTGAACCACCGACTCAGGTTCTTTAGAGGGATCACTGCCTCGTTCCAGGTACAGATTATTGCAAGCATACTGCTTTGGTCCCACAGGCTGGTAGACAGGGTACATGTCCCCCACCCAGAACATGAATGTCATGAAAGCCATGAAGCTGAACAGCTGCATACACGTGACATTCCAAGAAACAGGTGTGGGGGACATATCCACACGATTCCTGGTATACATGTCTAGGTGCCAGTGCGTTGGTTCACCCCAGTTCAACCTCAGGTCCGGCTGGTCCCAGCTATACCATGGATTCCTCTCATGCTGTGAGCAGTCAGGGAGCTTTGGGTAGTTGCCATACCGCATGCCATCATCCGGATAAGGCTCATAGTCTCCCACACACATATTATACTTCTTGGGGGTGGCGGCCCGTCCTTCTGGGGTCCTAGGATAGGACGCTGGGAGCATGTCATTGGTCATGCGGGAGGCTGTCCATGCGCCCAGTGGCACCACGTTCTGGGATGCCCTTTGTGGCCACTGGATTCCCAGGAACCCGGCCCTGGCCACTGCCATCTTCACCTTCACGTTTCCCTTCTGCCGAGATACTGATTTAACTGATATGGGGTAAAGGCCTGATGTTGGGTTTTTGGTGTGTTGTTTTTTTTTTTTTTTTGAGATGGAGTCTTGCTCAGTCGCCCAGGCTGGAGTGCGGTTTTGCGATCTCGGCTCACTCCAAGCTCCGCCTGCCAGGTTCACGCCATTCTCCTGCCTCAGCCTCCCGAGTAGCTGGGACTACAGGCATGTACCACTATGCCCAGCTAATTTTTGTATTTTTTTAGTAGAGGCGAGGATTCACCATGTTACTCTGGAACTCCTGGCCTCTGATGATCCACCTGCCCCCGCCTCCCAGAGTGCTGAGATGACAGGTGTGCACCACCGGCCCTGCCTGCTGTTGGGATTTTTTAAAGGTCCCTACGTGACTTTAATGTGCAGCAAGTTTTTTTTTTTTTTTTTTTTTTTTTTTTTTTTTTAAAGACAAGAGTCTTGCTCTGTCGCCCAGGCTGGAGTGCAGTGGTGCGATCTCAGCTTACTGCAGTCTCTGCCTCCCGGGTTCAAGTGGTTCTCCTGCCTCAGCCTCCCGAATAGCTGGTACTACAGGCACACGCCACCATGCCCGGCTAATTTTTGTACTTTTAGTAGATACTGTATTTCACTGTCTTGGCCAGGCTGCTGTCAAACTCCTAACCTCAAGTGATCCACCCGCTTCCACCTCCCAAAGTGCTAGGATTACAGGCATGAGCCACTGCGCCCGGCCATGTGCAGCACAGTTTAAGAACCACTGCTTCAGGACTGTTGTTAGGAATATTAAATATTATACTGTATCACAAACTTGTAGAACTACCTGGTATTATTGAAAGCCCCAGGTAAAGTAATGGCCACTACTCACCCCTGTAATCCCAGCAATTTGGGAGGCCAAGGCAGGAGGATCACTTGAGCCCAGGAGTTCAAGTCTAGCCTAGGCAACAGAGAGAGGCCCTGTCACTACGAAAAAATTTTGAAAAGACATTAGCCAGGTGAAGCTAGGCACAGTGGTGCACGCCTGTAATCCCAACACTTTGGGAGGCCAAGGTGGTGGATCACTTGAGGTCAGGAGTTTGAGACCAGCCTGGCCAACATGATGAAACCCTATCTCTACTAAAGATACCAAAATTAGGCCTGTCGCAATGGCTCACGCCTGTCATCCCAGCACTTTGCGAGGCCGAGGTGGGCAGATCATCTGAGGAAAGGAGTTTGAGACCAGCCTGGCAACACAGTAAAACCCTGTCTCTACTGAAAAATAGAAAAAATTAGCTGGGCGTGGTGGTAGACGCCATCCTAGCTACTCAGGAGGCTGAGGCAGGAGAATCACTTGAACCCAGGAGGTGGAGGTTGTGGTGAGCCCAGGTCATGCCATTGCACTCTAGCCTGGGCAACAAGAACAAAACTCCATCTCAAAAAATAAAAAAAAAATTTTTTAATTAAAAAATTAGATGGGTGTGGTGGCCTGTGCCTATGGTCTTAGCTCCTTGGGAGGCTAAGGCAGAAGAATCACTTGAACCCGGGAGGCAGATGTTGCAGTGAGCCGAGATCACGCCACGGCACTCCAGCTTGGGCAACAGAGTGAGAATCTGCCTCAAAAAAAAAAAAGAAATTAGCCGGGTGGCTGGGTATGGTGGCTCTTGCCTGTGATCCCAGCAGTTTGGGAGCCTGAGGCGGGCGGATCACTTGAGGTCAGAAGTTTGAGACCAGCCTGGCCAACATGGTGAAACCGTCTCTACTAAAAATATAAAAATTAGCTGGGCGTGCTGAACTGCGTCTGTGGTCCCAGCTAATTGGGAAACTAAGGCAGGAGAATCACTTGAACCCAAGTGGCAGAGGTTTCAGTGAGCAGAGATCATGCCACAGCACTCCAGCCTGGCCAACAGGGCAAGACTGCATCTCAGTAAAAAAAATTAGCCAGGGATGGTTGCATGCGCTTGTAGTTCTAGTTACTTAGGAGGCTGAGATGGGAGAATTTTTTGAGCCTGAGAGGTCAAGGCAAGGCTGCAGTAAGCTGTGATTGTGTCACTGCACTTCACATTTCACTCCAGGCTGGGTGATGGAAAAAGACCCTAACTCAAAAAGGAGAAAAGAGATGGGGTGAGGGGTGCCAGGCGCCATGGCTGATACCTGTAATCCCAACATTTTGGGAGGCTGAGGCAGGCAGATCACTTCAGGTCAGGAGTTTGAAACCAGCCTGGCCAACATGGTGAAAGCCTCTCTGTACTAAAAATACAAAAATTAGCCGGGTGTGGTGGCGCTCGCCTGTAATCCCAGCTAGTCAGGAGACTGAGGTGGGAGGATCACTTGAACCTGGGAGGCAGAGGTTGCAGTGAGCTGAAATGGTGCCACTGCACCCCAGCCTGGGCGACAGAGTGAGACTCCATCTCAAAAAACACAAAAACAAAATAAAAAAGGAGAAAAGGAATACCCTTAGCCTACAAAAGAGAACTTTTGGAGGAAGATTAAAAGAAGTTGCTCACTGGGCACAGTGGCTCATGCCTGTAATTCCAGCACTTTGGGAGACTGAGGCAGGAGAATTGCTTAAGGCCAGGAGTTCACAACCAGCCTGGGCAGCATAGTAAGACCCTGTTTTTTGTTTTGTTTTGTTTTGTTTTTTTTTTTTTTTTTGTTTTTTTTTGAGACGGAGTCTCGCTCTGTCGCCCGGGCTGGAGTGCAGTGGCCGGATCTCAGCTCACTGCAAGCTCCGCCTCCCGGGTTCACGCCATTCTCCTGCCTCAGCCTCCCAAGTAACTGGGATTACAGGCGCCCGCCACCTCGCCTGGCTAGTTTTTTGTATTTTTTAGTAGAGACGGGGTTTCACCGTGTTAGCCAGGCTGGTCTCGATCTCCTGACCTCGTGATCCACCCATCTCGGCCTCCCAAAGTGCTGAGATTACAGGCTTGAGCCACCGCGCCCGGCCTTGTTTTTTATTTTTTTAAAAAGTTGCTAATGGGTACAAAAATACAGTTAGATAGAAGCAATACACTCTAGTATTCAATAATACAGTAAGGAAATTATAGTTGATAATTTATTGTATATATCAAAATAGTAAAAGTAGCCAGGCGCAGTGGCTCACACTTGTAATCTTAGCACTTTGGGAGGTTGAGGCAGGCTGATCACCTGAGTTCAGGAGTTTGAGACCAGCCTGGCCAACATGGTGAAACCCCGTCTCTACTAAAAATACAAAAATTATTATTTTTCTTTTGGTGTGGTTCGGGCACCTGTAATCCCAGCTATTCGGGAGGCTGAGACAGGAGAATCTCTTGAACCCAGGAGTGGGAGTGAGCCAAGATCGTGCCATTATACTCCAGCCCCAGTGACAAGAGTGAAACTCTGTCTCAGAAAAAATAAAATAGCTAAAAGAGAAGAATTGTAATGTTCCCAACACATAGAAAAGATAAATGTTTGAGGTGATAGATATCCCATTTACCCTTATTTGATCATTACACGTGTGTACACATACCCAAATATCACATGTACCCCCAAAATAAGTACAACTATGAAAACCCCAAATATTAAAGTATCTGATTAAAACCTCAAAAATAAAGAGAACTTTCTGTACTCTGTAAATTCCCTCTGCTAGCAGTCCTGTTCACCTGTTAACCCATTTATGCCAGAGGTTGCAATTTTTTAAATTTTTGCATGAGTGAAAAATCAGACCTTAGTAATGGCCTTGAGCAATAGGTTATAAATAACTCCCACATGCTTAGCGTTCCAATAATGGAACACTAGGCATAAGTGGGTTAAATATATTCAACTTACGTATTTAAAATTTTGTCAATCAGGATACCTGTACCTTTCATGATAGTTCTTCACTTCCATAGTTTTGAAAAAAACCTCTCTATTCTGTATCTGTCTCTCTGCATTACATATCTGTGGTTAAATTGAAAAGTGTTTGTGTTTGTTTCTTTTGCCATTGCATAGTTACTCTGTTCATGGACCCAGGCATGAAGAATCTATAATGGACCTAATCCGGAAGGAAGTGGAGAAATGTGACTCTTTCAGTGGTTTTTTCATCATAATGAGTATGGCTGGGGGCACAGGATCAGGAATAGGAGCTTTTGTTACACAGAATTTACAAGATCAGTACTCAAACTCATTGAAAATGAATCAGATTATTTGGCCTTATGGAACTGGTGAGGTATGTACATGTTAATTGAAAAGCTTATGTTTTATGTTCTTTGCAATAGAAATAAATGTGGGTAAAAAATTGCTCTCACCCTTTCATTGGAAATGTTAAGTTACGGCTTCCAGAATGGTTATATAATATGGTACTTTCATGAGTACCATATTATATGTGGTATATATGTATCTTCGCTTAAACTTTTCCAAACAGATGAAGTATCCTTGTTTTTAAAAATTTCAGAGAGGCCGGGCGTAGTGGCTCACGCCTGTAATCCCAGCACTTTGGGAGGCCAAGGCGGGCAGATCAGGAAGTCAAGAGATTGAGACCATCCTGGCCAACATGGTGAAACCCTGTTTCTACTAAAAATACAAAACTTAGCTGGCCATGGTGGCACAGGCCTGTAGTCTCAGCTACTTTGGAGGTTGAGACAGGAGATTCGCTTGAACCTGGGAGGCAGAGGCTATAGTGAGCCGAGATCATGCTATTGCACTCCAGCCTGACAACAGAATGAGACTCCATCTCAAAAAAAAATTTTTTTTAGATAATGGCTGGACACAGTGGTTCACACCTGTAATCCCAGCACTTTGGGAGGCCAAGGTGGGTGGATCACCTGAGGTCAGGAGTTTGAAATCACTCTGGCCAGCATGGAGAAACACCATCTCTACTAGAAGTACAATAATTAGCTGGCTGTGGTGGCACATACCTGTAGTCCCAGGTACTCGGAGGCTGAGGCAGGAGAATCTCTTGAACCCGGGAGGCAGAGGTTCCAGTGAGCCAAGATCACGCCACTACACTCCAGCCTGAGTGACAAGAGCAAGACTTCTTAAAAAAAATTTTTTTGGCCGGGCACGGTGGCTCACGCCTGTAACCCCAGCACTTTGGGAGGCCGAGGTGGGAGGATCATGAGGTCAGGAGATCGAGACCATCTTGGCTAACATGGTGAAACCCCGTCTCTACTAAAAATACAAAAAATTAGCCGGGCGTGGTGCAGGCGCCTGTAGTCCCAGCTACTTGGGAGGCTGAGGCAGGAGAATGGTGTGAACCCGGGAGGTGGAGCTTGCAGTGAGCCGAGCCCCACTGCACTCCAGCCTGGGCGACAGAGCGAGACTCTGTCTCAAAAAAAAAAAAAAAAAAAAAAATTTTTTTTTTCAGAGAATGGCCAGGCCGAGGACCTCATGTCTGTAATCCCAGCACTTTGGGAGGCTAAGGTGGGCAGATCATTTGAGGCCAGGAGTTCGAGACCAGCCTGGCCAACATGGCGAAACCCCGTCTCTACTACAAATACAAAACTTAGCCAGGCATTTTGACTCCTGCCTATTGTCCCAGCTACTCAAGAGGCTGAGGCAGGAGAATCGCTTGCACCTGTGAAGCGGAGGTTGCATTGAGCCAAAATCATGTCACTGCACTCCAGCCTGGGCAACAGAGCAATACTTTGTCTCAAATAAAAAGTCAGAGAAGGTGATTGTGCTGCTTCTCTCAGGAACTGATTCCTGAGAATGTCTCTCTTATTCCAGTATATAAAGCAGACACCTTGACCTCATGTTGGGATTCATGGTGCCATTGCCACCTTCAAGTAATTTTTATTTCTTCACATTGGGAGAAAATGTCTTTTTTTTTTGAAACGGAGTTTTGCTCTTGTTGCCCAGGCTGGAGTGCAGTAGCGCGATCTCGGCTCACCGCAACCTCCGCCTCCCCGGTTCAAGTGATTCTCCTGCATCAGCCTGCCGAGTAGCTGGGATTACAGGTGCCCGCCACCACACCCGGCTAATTTTGTCTTTTTAGTAGAGATGAGGGTTTTCAATGTTGGTCAGGCTGGTCTCGAACTCTCGACGTCAGGTGATCCACCCACCTCAGCCTCCCAAAGTGCTGGGATTACACGTGTGAGCCACTGCCCCTGGCTTGAAAATTTCTATATAAGCCAATTTCCTGTTGATCAACCTAGTTGAAGAAAGAAATCAGGCGACACAAGTCACTACAAGAAATGAAGTAGGAAATAAGTATGAAAATAATGGCCAATTTTTGTTGTGCCCATACAAGGCCTTGTTCTAAGTGTTTAACTTGCATTGTGTCATTAATCCTTACAATTCTAGGAAACCATTACAAATGAGGAAACTGGCTGGGCACAGTGGCTCATGCCTATAATCCCAGCACTTTAGGAGGACAAGGCAGGTAGATCATTTGAGGCCAGGAGTTTGAGACCAGCCTGGCCAACATGGTGAAACATTGTCTCCACTAAAAACACAAAAATTAGCTGGGCATGGTGGCACAAGCCTGTAATTCCAGCTGCTCAGGGGGCTAAGACACAAGAATCTCGAACCGGGAGGCCGAGGTTGCAGTGAGCAGAGATGGTGCCACTGTACTCCAGCCTGGGTGACAGAGCGAGTCTCTGTCTCAAAAAAAAAAGGGAAACCGAGCATAGAGAGATTAAAAAACTTGTCCAAGATCATACAGCTAGAAAGTGACAGAGCCCGGATTTGAACCCAGCCAGGATGCCTTGAGAAGCTGTAATCTTAACCATTATTCTCTCCTACCTTTCTTTTTTCTGACCTTTTCCTCTCCAGGTTATTGTTCAAAACTACAACTCCATTTTGACACTTTCTCACTTGTACCGATCTTCAGACGCCCTCCTTGTTCATGAGAATGATGCCGTCCATAAGATCTGTGCAAAACTGATGAATATCAAGCAGATCTCCTTTAGTGATATCAATCAAGTCCTCGCACATCAGCTGGGAAGTGTGTTCCAGCCTACTTATTCTGCAGAAAGCTCATTTCACTACAGACGAAATCCACTAGGTATTTGTCCCTTTATATGTTAATTATAGGAAAGCCTTATGTTCTGAAAGCTTCAAAGTTTATTCTTTCTGTCTCTTCCTCTACCTGAAGATACACTTAAGTCTTGCTTATCTCAAAACCCTTTCTTCACATCTGCTTAGTTCTCTGAACTGTCTTATTGAAAAACTGAGAAGTTGCTAAAGGGCAATGGGTATCCACTGCTCTTCTTCAGGATTCTTTCTCTCTCTTTCTTTTCTTTTCTTAATAGAAACCACATTGAGATATAACTCACCTAGCATGCAATTCACCCATTTAAAGTGTACAAGTCAGTGATTTTTCTTTTTTTTTTTTTGAGACAGAGTCTCGCTGTGTTGCCCAGGCTGGAGTGCAGTGGTGCAATCTTGACTCGCTGCAACCTCCGCCTCCTGGGTTCAAGCAATTTTCCTATCTTAGCCTCCTGAGTAGCTGGGACTACACTACAGGCACATGCTACCATGCCCAACTGATTTTTGTAGTTTTAGTAGAGATGGAGTTTCACCATATTGGCCAGGCTGGTCTTGAATTCCTGATCTCAAATAATCCGCCCGTCTCGGCCTCCCAAAGTGCTAGGATTACAGGCGTGAGCCACTGCACCCAGCCCTAGCCTTTTCCTAAGTACGGCAGCCAGACTGAACTCTGGCTTTGCAGTTTTTAAAAGCGTAAGTCAGATCCTGTTGCTCCCCTTTTCAGAACCTTCCTGAGGTTTCCTGTCTCATCCAGAGTTGTCAATGTGGGCGTCACCGTAGTGTGTGGAGATTGGGAATTCAAAGAGGTCTGAGTCTGCCATGTGGCGTGACTTTCCATAGTTGTGCTCTGACAGAAGGTGAGGAGTGGGGTTGGCCCAAGACTGGGATTTTGCCAGAAAGAGGAAGACTGATTGAAAGGCAGGCACTCCGTGGATTAAGGTCTCAAGGAGGTTTAAGAATGGTTAAGGTGGCCAGGCGGGGTGGCTCACGCCTGTATCCCAGCACGTTGGGAGGCTGAGGTGGGTGGATCACCTGAGGTCAGAAGTTTGAGACCAGCCTGGCCAATATGTTGAAACCCTGGCTCTACAAAACATACAAAAATTAGCCAGGTGTGGTGGCGGGTGCCTATAATGCCAGCTACTCAGAAGACTGAGGCAGGAGAATCTCTTGAACCCGGGAGGCAGAGGTTGCAGTCAGCTGAGATTGCACCACTGTACTCCAGCCTGGGCAACAGAGCAAGACTCTGTTTAAAAAAAAAAAAAAAAACACACACACACACAATGGTTAAGGTAAGAGTAGCTGAACAAGAAAGCTGGAAGGGAGAGCAGATTGCAACGATTAATAATTCATGCATTGGCTGGGCACCATGGCTCACTTCTGTAATCCCAGTGCTTTAGGAGGCCAGGGTGGGAAGATCACTTGAGGCCAGGAGTTCGAAGCCAGCCTGGGCAGTGTAGCAAGACCTTATCTCTACTAAGAATTTAAAAAGTGGCCGGGTATGGTGGCTTATGCCTGTAATCCCGAAACTTTGGGAGGCCAAGACGGGCAGATCACCTGAGGTTGGGAGTCAAAAATAAAAAGTTAGCTGAGTGTAGTGGCACATGCCTGTAATCCCAGCTACTTGGGAGGCTGAGGCAGGAGAATTGCTTGAACCTGGGAGGGGGAGGTTGCAGTGAGCCAAGATCACGCCACTGCACTCCAGCCTGAGCAATAAGAGCGAAACTCCGTTCCCCCAACAAAAAAAAAAAAAACAGGCATTGTGGTGCGCACCTGTAACCTCAGCTACTAGGGAAGCTGAGATGGGGCTGTCACTTAAGCCCAGGAGTTCGAGGTTGCAGAGCTTTGATTGTGCCACTGCACTCCAGTCTGGACAACAGAACAAAACACTGTCTAAAAAGAAAAAAAAGAATTCATGCCATAGTGCTCAGGAATTATTTTCTGACTACTGTATATTTACTTGTGCTATGCAGTAGAATTCAACTGTAGGTATTTTACAGAAAAGAATTCTACATTTAGAGGACATTCCATTCGCACAAGCCCACCTGCGTAGCATCTTATAGATGTTTGTGTCAAAATTTGTTCTTTCTTTAGGATGTATATTATGAGTTTGTACTCAATGGTATAAAGTTTGTTTCATATTATGGTAATATATTTTTCCCTATCCTCAAGGTATTTTCTATAAATATATGAGACAGCTGTGAATGTAAAGGAAATTAGCCTTTCTCCTTAATTCTATTTCATCGTAAATACAAGTTTCTAAAGATAGGCACATTCCTGTCTTAAGGAATATATAATCTCGTCTTCTTTCCAAATAGAGTTTCATGTTAACTTTTGGTTTTTTTTGAGACAGAGTCTCGCTTTGTCCCCCAGCCTGGAGCGCGATGCACTGCAGCCTTCGCCTCCCAGGTTCAAGCGATTCTTCTGCTTCAGCCTCCCGAGTAGCTGGGATTACAGGTGCCCGCCACCATGCCTGGCTAATTTTCATATTTTTAGTAGAAACGGTGTTTCACCATGTCGACCAGGCTGCCCTTAAACTCCTGACCTCATGATCTGCCCACCTCAGCCTCCAAAAGTGCTGGGATTACAGGCGTGAGCCACCACACCTGGCTCATATTAACTTTCATATTAACAGGTTTTGATTATCACCTAACCAGATACAATATGTAAAAATCTTGAGCCAGGCGCGGTGGCTCACGTCTGTAATCCCAGCACTTTGGGAGGCTGAGGCGGGTGGATCACCTGAGGTCAGGAGTTCAAGAACAGCCCAGCCAACATGGTGAAACCCTGTCTCTACTAAAAAAAAAAAAAAAAAAAAAAAAAATCTAGTAATATTCCTAAAAGAATATTTAGTGGGGTGGGTGCAGTGGCTCACATCTGTAATCCCGGCACTTTGGGAGGCCGAGGCAAGTGGATCACGAGATCAGGGGATCGAGACCATTCTGGCCACCATGGTGAAACCCCATCTCTACTAAAGTACAAAAAATTAGCTGGGCGTGGTGGCGGGTGCCTGTAGTCCCAGCTACTCAGGAGTCTGAGGCAGGAGAATGGCGTGAACCCAGGAGGCGGAGGTTGCAGTGAGCTGAGATCACGCCACTGCACTCCAGCCTGGCGACAGAATAAGACTCCGTCTCAAAAAAAAGAAAGAATAGAACAATATTTAGTGAACATAGAATGACAGGAAAAGCGTATCAATTCTCATGTTTACTTTGTTTTCCTGGAGTTTACCTAAATATTTCATTCACATTTACAGTTATTCAGCTTCTAAATTGTAGTTTGCTTTTTGGCAAAGTGTATTTTCTCGCTCATGCTCAAGTCGGTGCTAAAATGAAGTGAAGAGGTGGTGTGTAATAGACATTGTCTCTGAAATTGTATTCATATTAAAGATTAAATAATTCTGGTCTAAGAAGAGAAAAAAACATTTGGCCCAGAAAACCTTCAAAGCATGGTTTTATGTAGACCATTGGCAACAATGTGGAATAAAAAAAAATTAGTTCAGATATTTTTTTTTCTTTACAGGAGACTTAATGGAGCATTTAGTTCCCCATCCTGAATTCAAGATGCTGAGTATTCGTAACGTGCCTCACATGTCTGAGAATTCATTGGCATACAGCACATTTACTTGGGCTGGCCTGCTCAAGCATTTGAGACAGATGCTCATTTCTAATGCAAAGATGGAAGAAGGTAAAGAGTAGTCCAAAATATGCAGCCCACAAACTGGAAAAAGTGTCCGTCCTGGAGTCTCTATATTGAGACTGTATACTGGCTTGGAGTAGTTGAGATAATGGACCTTTCTTCCGGCTAGGGAGACTCCGGCAGAAACTCACCAGGGCATCCTAGGAGGGTTTCTTAATCACTTCACAGTTTCATTACCAAAAGACATTTCAAATGAGTGCCAGATTTTTTTTTTTTAATCAAAGCAATGAACATAGTTTAAAAAATCAAGTAGGCAAAACTCACTTAAATATATACTTAAATCCATACATTGCACTGTATTTAAAGTATATCTTACTTTTTTTTTTTTTTTTTTTTGAGACTGAGTCTCGCTCTGTCACCCAGGCTGTAGTGCAGTGGCGCCATCTTGGCTCACTGCAACCTCCACCTCCCGGGTTCACGCCATTCCCCTGCCTCAGCCTCCCGAGTAGCTGGGACTACAGGCGTCCACCACTGCACCCAGCTAATTTTTTATATTTTTAGTAGAGACGGGGTTTCACCATCTTAGCCAGGATGGTCTCTATCTCCTGACCTCGTGATCCGCCCATCTCAGCCTCCCAAAGTGCTGGGATTACAGGCGTGAGCCACCGCGCCCGGCCAATTACATCTCAGTTTTTTAAAAGGTCAAGTAATGGGCCAGGTATGGTGGCTCATACCTGTAATCCTAGCACTTTGGGAGGCCAAGGCAGGAGAAGCGCTTGAGCCCAGGAGTTCGAGACCAGCCTGGGAAACATGGCAAAACTCCTCTACAAGAAATATAAAAAGTTATCTGGACATGGTGACATGGGCCTGTATTCCCAGCAACTTGGGAGACTGAGGTGGGAGAATCACCTGAGCCCGGGAGGTCAAGGCTGCAGTGAGCTGTGATCACACCACTGCACTTCAGCCTGGGTGACAGTGAGACCCTTTCTCAAAAAAAAAAAAAAAAAAAAAAAAAGAAAAAAGTTAAGTAATGTCTGGTATGATTTTATGACAAGGAAAACAGCAATCCTACACCTCCCCATTACACAGATGAAACTACTTTCAACGTCTTTAGCTATTTCATCTAGAATTTTCCTCCATAGTTATAAATGTTTTACTTATGTTGTTATCTCTTGCATTCCTAGTATGAAAATTGAGAATTGGGCTGGGCATGGTAGCTAATGCCTGTAATCCCAGCACTTTGGGAGGCCGAGGTGGGTGGATCACCTGAGGTCAGGAGTTCAAGACCAGCCTGGCCAACATGGTGAAACCCCTTCTCTATTAAAAATACAAAAAATATTAGCCAGGCATAGTGGCAGGCACCCGTAATCCCAGCTACTTAGGAAGTTGAGGCAGGAGAATTGCTTGAACCTGGGAGGCAGAGGTTGCAGTGAGCCGAGATAGTGCCACTGCATTCCAGCCTGGGTGATAAGAGTGAAATTGCATCTCAAAAAAAAAAAAGAAAATTGAGAATTGAATCATCTTACACCCCTCTACACACACACACACACACACACACACACACATTCCCACATTCATATATATATATATATATACTCTGACACGTATGTGCACACTCACACATACACACACTCATATTTACCTTCATCCTTCCTCCTAACATACTTGGGAGTTAGATCAGTTTTCAATGTTTGTATTACTTTTGCTGTGTAAATATTAATTCATAGTACAGCCTTATACTGTGTACATAGATTATATTTTTGTGTGTGTACAATTTATTTTTCCCTCTTGGTGTTGTTAATCATTATATTTATTTGGTTGATATTCCCTGTACCTATCAACAATTTATCCTCAAACTTTTCTGTAAAAAATGAATCCCTTCTCAGATGTGGTGGCTCACGCCTGTAAGCTCAGCACTTTGGGAAGCTGAGGCAGGAGGATCGCTTGAGGCCAGGAGTTCAAAACCAGCTTGAGCAACAAAGCAAGACCCCCATCTCTAAAAAAATAATTTAAAGGCCGGGCGCGGTGGCTCAAGCCTGTAATCCCAGCACTTTGGGAGGCCGAGACGGGCGGATCACGAGGTCAGGAGATTGAGACCATCCTGGCTAACACGGTGAAACCCCGTCTCTACTAAAAATACAAAAAACTAGCCGGGCGAGGTGGCGGGCGCCTGTAGTCCCAGCTACTCCGGAGGCTGAGGCAGGAGAATGGCGTAAACCCGGGAGGCGGAGCTTGCAGTGAGCTGAGATCTGGCCACTGCACTCCAGCCCGGGCTACAGAGCAAGACTCCGTCTCAAAAAAAAAAAAAAAAAAAAAAAAATATTAGCTGGCCCATCATGGTGGCTCACGTTTGTTATCCCAGCACTTTGGGAGGCTGAGGCTGATGAGGTCAGGAGATCAAGACCATCCTGGCTAACATGGATGTAGTAGAAACCCCATCTCTACTAAAAATACAAAAAATCAGCCAGGCGTGATAGCACACACCTGTAATCCCAGCTACCCAGGAGGCTGAGGCAGGAGAATGGCTTGAACCCGGGAGGCAGAGGTTGCAGTGAGCCGAGATAGCGCCCCTGCTCTCCAGCCTGGGCAACAGAGCGAGACTCTGTCTCAAAAAAAAAAAAAAATTAGCTGGGCATAGTGGTATGCACCGTCCTAGCTACTTGGGAGGGTGGGGCAGGAGAATCCCTTCAACCAAGGGGTTTGAGTTTAAAATGAGCCGTGATCATGCCACTGCACTCCAGCCTGGGCAACAGAGCAAAACCCTGTCTCAAAAACAAAAAAAAAGAACTCTTTCTCAATATTTTTAAACCCATCAGGTAATCGATTACTTCCATTATCTGCTTAGAGACATCCTTCTGGAAGGCCTTTATCTTCCCATTCCATTCTGGACTTACTGCTGTCCAGGCTTGATAAGCAGCCAGCCCTGGCATCTCTGCTTGCCTCATCCTGATTTATATCTGTACCTCCTAGGTTTCAAATCTGCTTTCTTGATTTATTCCCTCATATTGATGGACCATACCTTTCAGGAGCTCCCTAAGAAAGAGTACAAGGAAAGTAAAGTGTTTGAGGCTACAAATATCATTCTGGCTGGGCGCGGTGGCTCACATCTGTAATCCCAGCACTTTGGGAGGCCAAGGCAGGTGGATCATGAAGTCAGGAGATCGAGACCATCCTGGCTAACACAGTGAAACCCCGTCTCTACTAAAAATACAAAAAAAAATTAGCCGGGCGTGGTGGCGGGCGCCTGTAGTCCCAGCTACTCAGGAGGCTAAGGCAGGAGAATCCCTTGAACCTGGGAGGTGGAGCGAGGTTGCAGTGAGCCAAGATCGCACCATTGCGCTCCAGCCTTGGCGACAGAGTGAGACCCCGTCTCAAAAAAATAAAAATAAAAATAAATAAATATTATTATTCTGTTCTGCCATTGCATTTGAATGATAGTTTGGCCAGGGATAGGATTCTAGGTTGGGAATCATTTTCTTTTCATTGAGTATTTCAAAGGCATTGCTCTATCATCTTCTCACTTGCAGCGCTGCTGTTAGGAAGTCTCATATTGTTCTGATTCTCAATCCTATTTTGTTATCTCTTGAAGCTTTAAGATTTTCTCTTTGTCCCCAGCATTCTGAACGTACTTGACATGGGTCTTTGGTTTATCTCAATAGAAGGTAAGCTTTATTATCTACTTGGTTTACCGTTGCATCTTTGGAGCCTGGAACAGTAAACACTCAGTGATTATTTGCTGAGTTAGTTGCTCTGAGCACTGAATGGACCCTTATGGATGTTGCAGACTTGTGTGGGTTTCACAGTAAGGCGATCTGCCTGGCCATTTTATTGTTGGGCTTCCATATACCATATTCAGCGTATCTTATCTCTTGATCAGTTGCTTCCTCCTCCATCTCTTTCCTGAACGCATGATAAGCCTGGCTGCCAGCCTCTTCAGAGCTGGACGGGGAAGACATGGACTGTTAAGCTTTCCTGCGAAAGCTTCTACTTTGTGACCTGGTTTTCCAAAGGTTCTCTACAGGGCTGTGCCTGGTGTCACTGAGGCCAGAGCCTCCCAAGTTTAACCTTTTCACAGCAGAAACCTCCTTCTAGGGTAGAAGAGCACACTCCCCCTGCCACAGGGAGTGGGGAAGGGGCTCTTAGAGCTGCCTCTCAAACAGATTTTTAGTTAATCCTCCTGTTTTTTTTTCCCACTTTGATTTTCTTTTTTCTTTCTTTCTTTTTTTTTTTTTTTTTAGATGGAGTTGCACTCTGTCACCCAGGCTGGAGTGCAGTGGCCTCATCTTGGCTCACTGCAACCTCCACCTCCCGGGTTCAGGTGATCCTCCCACCTTAGCCTTCCAAGTAGCTGGGACTACCAGTGTACCAATGTGTACCGCCACACCTAGCTAATTTTTGTATTTTTAGTAGAGATGGGGTTTTATCATGTCAGCCAGGCTGGTCTCAAACTCCTGACCTCAAGCGATCCGCCTGCCTCAAATTCCCAAAGTGCTGGGATTACAGACGTAAGCCACCGTGCCCAGCCTTTTTTCCACTGTGAAAAGTGTCTGGTCTACTTCCAGGACCTCAACTGTGGGCAAACTTTTTAGCTTTTTCTTGTTGTGCAGTCAGTAACCAGTAGTTCCTTTGCTCTCCAGCTTCCAAAATTTTGTTGCTGTTACATTCTCTCCTGTTCCCTTTTTTTCTTGTTTATGGTTATCCTTTTATTGATTAAGCAGGATCTGAGGAGAGAGTGGCAGGAAACTGACATGTTCAGTCTGTCATGTGTAACTAGAAATCACTACTAGGTGTTAATAGCATACATTATACCACAGATTAAAATAAGTTAGGTTTTTATACTATGAGAGTAGATTTTCTCAACATTTATTTGTAATATCTTACGGATTTTAGATTATAGTGCCAGAGGTTTGGAGGTAAGCAAAAAGTTTACATGTAAAAATAGTGCTTCCTGAATTTTTTGGCCACAGTACCTGTTTTTCTAGCTATACCTGTTAATACGGTAAGGAACACAATGTTCCTTAGAGTCGTGTGAGACGTGCTGCTCTGAGCTCTCTTAGGTCAATAAACCACAGTTTGCTGAGTTCCCATGTGGAACTTTAGGGTGTCAACATTTTTTCTTTTTTTTTTTTTTTTTTTTTTTTGGAGGAGGGGATGGAGTCTCGCTTTGTCACCCAGGCTGGAGTGCAGTGGCTCTCGGCTCACTACAACCTCTGCCTCCCGGTTGAAGCGATTCTTTTGCGTCAGCATCCTAAATAGTTGGGACTACAGGTGCGCACCACCATGCCCGTCTAATTTTTGTATTTTTTTAGTAGAGACGGGGTTTCACCATATTGGCCAGGCTGGTCTTAAACTGACCTCGTGATTCGCCCGCGTTGGCCTCCCAAAGTGCTGGGATTATAGGCATGAGCCACCGCGCCCGGCTGGGTGTCAACATTTTTTCACAGTTGTATAGTTTGAACATATAAATGTTTTCATACACGTGTATGAATAGTATATGAATAAATATATATATGGCATAAGCCTGGTTGAAGGATCTAGTTTTATAACTCTTCATATATTCTCTGCTCTGTGGGAAGATTTTGTGCGTTTCGTTTTTGAGACAGGTTTCACTCTCACCTAGGCTGGAGTGTAGTGGTGCAATCATAGCTCAGTGCGGCCTCAAACTCCTGGGCTCAAGTGATCCCCTGGTGCAGCTTCCTGTAGCTAGGACTACAGGTGTGTACCACCATAAGTGACTAATTTTGTTATTTATTTATTTTTTTTTTTGAAATGGAGTCTCACTCTATCGCCAGGCTGGAGTGCAGTGGCACAATCTTGGTTCACTGCAACCTCCGCCTCCCGAGTTCAAACGATTCCCCTGCCTCAGCCTCCTGAATAGCTGGGACTACAGGCATGTACCACTTCGCCCAGCTAATTTTTGTATTTTTAGTAAAGACAAGGTTTCACCATGTTGGCCAGGATGGTCTCGATCTCTTGACCTCGTGATCTGCCCACCTTGGCCTTCCAAAGAGCTGGGATTACAGGCATGAGCCACCACACCCAGCCTAATTTCGTTATTTCTTTTATTTTTGGAGAGTTGGGGGTCTCACTATGTTGCCCAGGCTAGTCTTGAACCCCTGGTTTCAAGTGATCCTTTCACCTCAGCCTCTCAAAGTGCTGGGATTACAGGCATGAGCCTCCGCGCCTGGCCTCTATGTAAAGATTTACCCCATTTCTATCACCATCACTATCTGTTTCTACGTATTCTACCTTTAGGGAGAATGTGTGATCCAGGAAGGAGCAAGGCAGAAGTTAATGACCCCCCGCCTTTTTTTCTTTTTGAGACGGAGTCTTGCTCTGTCGCGCAGGGTGGAGTGCAGTGGCACGATCTTGGCTCAGTGCAGCCTCTGCCTCCCGGGTTCAAACGATTATCCTGCCTCAGCCTCCCAAGTAGCTAAGATTACAGGCGCCTGCCACCACGCCCAGCTAAATTTTTTTTGTATTTTTAGTGGAGATGGGGTTTCACCATGTTGGCCAGGCTGGTCTTGAACTCCTCACCTCAAGTGATCCGCCTGCCTCAGCCTCCCAAAGTGCTAAGATTACAGGCGTGAGCCACCATTCCTGGCCTTGAAGTTAATGCCTTTCGTGACCTAGCTTTGGAAGTTATTTCTGCAACATCCTTTTGGTTAAGGTCAGCTCTCTGCAGTGTGAGAGCATACTCCCCCAGGGCTTGAATACCAGGAAGCGAAGATGATTGGGGTCATGTTGGAGGCTGACTGCTGTTCTCTGCGCTGTCCCTAAGTCATGTCCTCCCACATGCACGGTACATTCTTCCCCTCCCAAGGCCCCCGATAGTTACATACCATTAGCACATTGGTCCAAAATCTTATCCTCCAAAAGCAGCATGGATTCATACTCCTCAAGTGAGACTTCTCGCACTGTCACCCAGGCTGGAGTGCAGTGGCATGATCACAGCTCTCTGTAGCCTTGACCTCCTGGGCTTAGGCAATTCTCCCCACTCAGTTTCTCCGGTAGCTGGAACTATAGGTGCATGCCACAGATGCCAGACTAATTTTTGTATTTTTTTTTAGAAGAGGAGACCACTATTTTGTCCAGGCTGGTCTTGAACTCCTGGGCTCAAGAGATCCTCCCACCATAGCGTACCAAAGTGCTAGGATTACAGGCATGAGCCATCACACCCATCCTAAGATATCTTGTACTCAAAGATAGCCCTTTGAGTACAATTTTTTGCCCCAACAAACTCTAGTGGAATAGGCATAGGAGAATTGATAGACCCTCCCTTTTAGACAGGAAAAATAATGCCTATAGTCCTAGATACATGGGAGGACAAGGCGGGAGGATCATTGGAGCCCCGGAGTTTGAGGCTGCAGTGAGCTATGATCACACATGTGAATAGCCACTGCACTCCAGCCTGGGTGGCATAACGAGACCCTGTCCAAAAAAAACTAATATACACATTCCACAAGACCATTTTCCTTCTCTTGTTCAGAGCCATTTATAAAATCTCTTGCTTTTGGGCTGGGTGCAGTGGCTCACGCCTGTAATCCCAGCACTTTGGGAGGCTGAGGCAGGCAGATCATTTGAAGTCAGGAGTTCGAGACCAGCCTGGCCAACATGGTGAAACCCCGTCTCTACTAAAAATGCAAAAAAAACTAGCTGGGTGTGATGGCACACACCTTTAATCCTGTCTACCCAGCTACTGGGGGAGACTGAGGCAGGAGAATCGCTTGAACCCGGGAGATGGAGGTTGCAGTGAGCCAAGATCACGCCACTTCACTTCAGCCTAGGCAACAGAGTGAGACTCCATCTCAGAAAACTAAGTAAATAAAATAAAATCTCTTGCTTTTTTTTTTTTTCTTTTGGTAGGTATTGATTGGCATGTGCGGCCTCCTTTATCAGGACTTCCTTCTCTTGGTAAAATGTCTCTCAACAAGGACCTGCATTTTAACACTTCCATTGCTAACTTGGTCATTCTTCGTGGGAAAGATGTGCAAAGTGCAGATGTGGGTAAGAAATTCAGGTGAAAATTAAGATTTACATTTTGCACATGTACATGCTATATGGTACAAATGGTTTTTTAAAAGTCCCTGTATTCTTGGAGAAAGGAAAGTAATAACTATGTGTTTTAGTGGCAAAATTTGACCATGGTATCAGTTAGTATGTGACTAGACACCAATATAGAAGTGGTTTAAACAAGATAAAAGTATAACTCCTTTAGCCGGGTGTGGTAGCACATGTATATAGTCCCAGTTACTTGGGAGGCTGAGGCAGAAGGATAGCTTGAACCTAGGAGGTCAAGGCTCCAGTGAGCCATCATTGTGGCACTGCCCTCCAGCCTAAGCAACAGAGCAAGACCCTGTCTCTATTTAAAAAAAAAGAATTGTATTCTGAACATCTGGCTGCCCTGTCACCCTTACTTTCCCATCTGGCTGCCTCCTTATAGAAATGAGCAGAGAAGGACCTGCCTCCTTTCCTGTTTTGTTTTTTTGTTTTTTGTTTTTTGTTTTTTGAGACGGGGCTCACTCTGTTGCCCAGGCTGGAGTGCAGTGGTGTGATCTCGGCTCCCTGCAACCTCCACCTCCCAAGTTCAAGCAGTTCTGCTGCCTCAGCCTCCTGAGTAGCTGAGATATCAAGTGTGCGCCACCACGCCTGGCTAATTTTTGTATTTTTACTAGAGACGGGGTTTCTCCATGTTGGCCTGACTGGTCTCAAACTCCTGACCTCAGGTGATCCGCCCACCTCGGCCTCCCAAAGTGTTGGGATTATAGGCTTGAGCCACTGTGCCTGGCCAGGCATGACTCCTTTTCTGAAAGTCCCATATCACACTTGAATTTCTGTCCCATTGACTGGGACTGAGTTCTGGGCCACACCTCACTGCAATTTCAGTTAAAGTTTAGGGGAATTGATACTGAGGAAGAAGGGGTGAACAGGAATTGCTAAGGAGCAGGAATTGCTGGACAACCAGTTGTATCTGTGACAAGCATTTTGTTACAAATTTTTCAGGAAGTTGAAAGAGCATTATTCTTTTTGTGTGTGTGTGAGACAGAGTCTCATTCTGTCACCCAGGCTGGAGTGCCGTAGTGCAATCTCAGCTCACTGCAACCTCTGCCTCAGCCTCCCAAGTAGCTGGGATTACAGGCGTGCGCCACCACGCCTGATTGATTTTTGTATTTTTAGTACAGATGGGGTTTGACCATATTGACCAGGCTGGTCTCAAACTCCAGACCTCAAGTGATCCATCCGCCTCGGCCTCCCATAGTGCTGGGATTACAGGTGTGAGCCACTGTGCCTGGCTGAAAGGGCGTTATTCTTATTAGCCTTGTTTTTCTTTTCTTTTTTTTTTTTTTTTCTGAGACGGAGTCTCGCTCTGTCGCCCAGGCTGGAGTGCAGTGGCGCGATCTCGGCTCACTGCAAGCTCCGCCTCCCAGGTTAACGCCATTCTCCTGCCTCAGCCTCCCGAGTAGCTGGGACTACAGGCGCCCACAACCGCGCCCGGCTAATTTTTTGTATTTTTAGTAGAGACGGGGTTTCACCGTGGTCTCAATCTCCTGACCTTGTGATCCGCCCGCCTCGGCCTCCCAAAGTGCTGGGATTACAGGCGTGAGCCACCGCGCCCGGCAGCCTTGTTTTTCTATGGCGATTTTCTGGGTTCATTTTATCATGACTTCAGCAAGTATCATGTTTGCTACTTCTTGTTGTGATACAAAGAAAACCAAGGCCTAGCATAGTGGCACGTATGTGTAATCCCAGCACTTTGGCAGGCTAAGTCAGGAGGATCGCTTGAGGCTAGGAGTTTGAAACCAGCCTGGACAACATAGCAAGACCCCATCTCTACAAAGAATTTTAAACTTTAGCCAAGTATAGTGGTGCACACCTGTAGTCCCAACTACTAGGGAGACTGAGGCAGGAGGATCACTTGAACCCAGGAGTTTGACGCTGCAGTGACCAATGACAGTGGTGCCACTGCACTCCAGCCCGGGTGACAGAGACCCATTATCAAACAGAAAAAAGAAAACTGAACAATCTAGACCTTGTAATGTCCCTCAGAGAAAGAACAAATAATAGTATAAAATAGGGCCAGGCACAGTAGCTCTCACCTGTAATCCCAGCACTTTGGCAGAGGTGGGATGATTGCTTGGGCCCAGAAGTTTGAGACCAGCTTGGGCAACATAGTGAAATGCCATCTCTACAAAAAATAAAAATATTAGGCGTGGTGGCATGGGCCTGTAGTCCCAGCTACTTGGGAGGCTGAGGTGGGAGGATCACTTAAGGGCAGGAGGTGAAGGCTGCAGTGAGAGCTGTGATAGTGCCTCTGCACACCAGCCTGGTGACAGATTAAGATCCTGTCTCAAAAAAAAAAAAAAAAAAAAAAAAAATTAGCATTATATTACTTTTGGATAAATCGTCCATATTCATTGTATAGAAAAAAAAGGGGGCCAGTGCAGTGGCTCATCCCTATAATCCTAGCACTTTGAGAGGCTGAGGCAGGTGGATCACTTGAGGCCAGGAGTTCGAGACCAGCCTGGCCAACATGGTGAAACCCCATCTCTACAAAAAGTACAAAAATTAGCTGGGCATGGTAGCAGGCACCTGTAATCCCAGCTACTTAGGAGGCTAAGGCGGGAGGATTGCTTGAGCCCAGGAAGTAGAGGTTGCAGTGAGCCAACATCATGCCACTGCACCCCAGCCTGGGCAACAGAGTGAGACCCTGTCTCAAAAAAAAAAAAAAAAGTGTAATAATTCATACCTTTCAGAAAAGTGTTAAGAAGAATGCACACCACCATGTGTAGCTAATTTTGTTTTTAGTAGAGACGAGGTTTTACTATGTTGCCCAGGCTGGTCTCGAACTCCTGAGCTCAAGCGATCTACCCTCCTCTGCCTCCCAAAGTGCTGGGAGTCACCGCGCCAGCCAACACAAGTTTTAAAAGGCAAAATAAAAGATCTCTGATGAAGTAGACAAGAAAATATCTGTTTGTTTATTCATTTTCACAATTACTAATTTATGCTATAAAAAGACGGCTTATCTTGTTTTTACTCTAGAGGGATTTAAAGATCCAGCTCTCTACACTTCCTGGTTAGAACCTGTTAATGCTTTCAACGTGTGGAAAACCCAGCGGGCCTTTAGCAAGTATGAGAAGTCTGCAGTGTTGGTCAGCAATAGCCAGTTCTTAGTAAAACCACTTGATATGATTGTCGGGAAGGCATGGAATATGTTTGCTTCAAAGTAAGTATAAAATAAGTCTACAAACTTTTCTTTTTTTTTTTTTTTTGAAACAGAGTCTCACTCTGTTGCCCGGGTTGGAGTGCTGTGGTATGACCTCGGCTCACTGCAAGCTCCGCCTCCCGGGTTTAAGCGATTCTCCTGCTGCAGCCTACTAAGTAGCTGGGATTACAGGCTCCCACTACCACCCCCAGCTAATTTTTATATTAGAGGCAGGGTTTCACCATGTTGCTCAGGCTTGTCTCGAACTTCTGACCTCGGAATCCGCCTACCTCGGCCTCCGAAAGTGCTGGGATTACAGGCATGAGCCACCGCGCACGGCAGCCTTTCTAACCTTTAAGCAGATACTGTAGCGTTAAAGCATGAGGTATGATCTCGAGGAAGCATGGTTACCACTGTGTAGGTGTGAAGGTGTGAAGCCTTGGGCACGTGACTTCAGGCTTCATTGCCTCATCTGTGTAAGAGGGTCCTAACTGAGGAAATTTCTGGTGAGGATTAGATAAGATAATCTTGTAAAACAGCTAGTACTGTGCCGGGCTAGTAAATGCTCAGTAATTGTTTGACATTATTAAAGTAGAATTTTATTATAAAGCAGGGAAAATAAGATAGTTTTCAAAAATAAGATCTGGCTGGGCACCGTGGCTCACACCTGTAATCCCAGCACTTTGGGAGGCTGAGGCGAGCAGATCGGCTGAGGTCAGGAGTTCAAGACAAGCCTGGCCAACATGGTGAAACCCCATCTCTATTAAAAATACAAAAATTAGCTTGGCATGGTGGTGAGTGCCTGTAATCCCAGCTACTTGGGAGGCTGAGGCAGGAGAATTGCTTGAATCCAGAAGGTAGAGGTTGCAGAGAGCCAAAACTATGCCATTGCACTCCAGCCTGGGCGACAAAAGTGAGACTCCATCTAAAAAAAAAAATGAAATTTAAAAAAAAAAAAGGCCAGGTGCGATGGCTCACGCCTGTAATCCCAGCACTTTGGGAGGCCAAGGTGGGCGGATCACAAGGTCTGGAGATGGAGACCATCCTGGCTAACATGGTGAAACCCCATCTCTACTAAAAGTACAAAAAATCAGCTGGGTGTGGTGGTGGGCACCTGTAGTCTCAGCTACTCGGGAGGCTGAGGCAGGAGAATGGCGTGAACCCAGGAGGTGGAGCTTGCAGTGAGCCGAGATTGTGCCACTGCACTCCAGCCTGGGCGACAAGCAAGACTCCGTCTAAAAGTAAAAATAAATAAATAGATAAATCCTTGGGAGACTGGAAGATCCTCATGTTCCTCAATAAGATATATGATTAAATTCAACTCAGTTTGATACTAAGAAATGTCTACTTCATACTAACATGTTTTAGCAGATTTCTTGATCTCTACCAGTTACTTAAGTCAAAGCAGAATTCTTCAAATGACTGGACAAGGCTTCTAACTATCTTTTTCTTTTTTTTTTTTTTTTGAGATGGAGTTTCGCTCTTGTTGCCCAGGCTGGAGTGTAGTGGCGTGATCTCGGTTCACTGTGACCTCTGCCTCCCGGGTTCAAGCGATTCTCCTGCCTCAGCCTCCCAAGTAGCTGGGATTACAGGCATGCCCCACTACACTCAGCTAATTTTTTTGTTTTTAGTAGAGACAGGGTTTCTCCATGTTGGTCAGGCTGATCTCAAACTCCTGACCTCAGGTGATCTGCCCGCCTTGGCCTCCCAAGGTGCTGGGATTACCAGCATGAGCTACTGTGCCCAGCCACCTATAACTTTCATTAGCTCGGATACCCCAGGGCCCAACCATCCTGCGTGTGACCAGTCCATAAAACCCCACTCGGGCTGGGCATCGTGGCTCATGCCTGTAATCCCAGCACTTTGGGAGGCCAAGGCTGGTGAATCACAAGATCAGGAGTTTGAGACTAGCCTGGCCAACATGGTGAAACCCCGTCTCTACTGAAAATACAAAAAGTAGTTGGGCATGGTGGCAGGCACCTGTAATCCCAGCTACTGGGGAGGCTGAGGCAGGAGAATGGCTTGAACCCAGGAGGTGGAGGTTGTGAGCAGAGATTGTGCCACTGCATTCCAGCCCAGGCAACAGTGCGAGACTCTGTCTCAAAAAAAAACCCCACTCCACAGGGCCGTGAACTCCGTCCTTTTTTGGTGTCATTCCCGTCCTACTCTCATTAAATGGTAGCAGCCATTATGATGTCAATTTAATTCATGTCTGCCCTTGATATTCTTTTTGTACATGATTTTTGTGCCTCAGAACATTTGCAAGGAGCAGTCAGGCGTGGTGGCTCACGCTTGTAATCCCAGCACTTTGGAAGGCCAAGGCAGGTGGATCACTTGAAGCCAGGAATTCAAGACCAGCCTGGCCAACATGGTGAAACCCCACCTCTACTAAAAATACAAAAATTAGCCTGGTGTGGTGGCGCGCACCTGTAATCCCAGCTACTTGGGAGGCTGAGTCACGAGAATTGCTTCAACTCAGGAAGCAGAGGTTATGGTGAGCCGAGATCACACCACTGTACTCCATCCTGGGTGACAGAGCAAAACCCTGTCTCAAAAAACAAACACACAAACAAAAAAGAAAGCATTTGTGGTGTGGGAGGGATTAAGAGGACCACCCTGGCATAACTACAAATTAAATGTCCTGAGAGCACCTGGGAGGCTTCACTCCATTCCTAGAACTGGATTGATGTGTTCTCTAGTTTCAAGCCTTATATGAAACTTCTCAGGTACTTTTCAGAGTTTATACTGAATATAGGGTGTTATGTATATACTGAGTAGATAGCCAGATCTGAACATGCTGCTCTTTCCTGGGTGCCTCTTCTTTGCCAGTTTTTTGGACACTAAAAAAACAGGGAGCTTGACATAAATTTTGAAAGTTCAGGCCGGGCACGGTGGCTTATACCTGTAATCCCAGTAATTTAGGAGGCCAAGGCGGGCGGTTCACCTGAGGTCAGGAGTTCGAGACCAGCCTAATTAACATGGAGAACATGGAGAAACCCTGTCTCTACTAAAAATACAAAAGCAGCTGGGTGTGGTGGTGCATTCCTGTAATCCCAGCTACCCGGGAGGCTGAGGCAGTCGAATCACTTGAACCCAGAAGGCGAAGATTGCAGTGAGTGGAGATCACGCCATTGTACTCCAGCCTAAGCAACAAGAGCAAAACTCTGTCACACACACACACACACACACACACACACACACAAAAGAAAAAAGAAGGACTGGGCACGGTGGTTCACATTTGTAATCTCAGCACTTTGGGAGGCTGAGGCAGGTGGATCACGAAGTCAGGAGTTCGAGACCAGCCTGGCCAATATGGTGAAACCCTGTCCCTACTAAAAATACAAAAATTAGCTGGGCGTCATGGCATGTGCCTGCAGTCCCAACTACTCAGGAGGCTGAGGCAAGAGAATCGCTTGAACCTGGGAGGCGGAGGTTGCAGTGAGCCGAGATCACGCCACTGCACTCCAGCCTGGGCAACAGAGCGAGACTCAAAAAAAAAAAACAAAAAACGGGCCGGGCGCGGTGGCTCACGCCTGTTATCCCAGCACTTAGGGAGGCCGAGACGGGCGGATCACGAGGTCAGGAGATCGAGACCAGCCTGACTAACACGGTGAAACCCCGTCTCTACCAAAAAAAAAAAATACAAAAAACTAGCCGGGCGAGGTGGTGGGCGCCTGTAGTCCCAGTTACTCGGGAGGCTGAGGCAGGAGAATGGCGTGAACCCGGGAGGCGGAGCTTGCAGTGAGCTGAGATCCGGCCACTGCACTCCAGCCTGGGTGACAGAGCGAGACTCTGTCTCAAAAAAAAAAAACGGGCCTGATGCAGTGACTCACGCCTATAATCCCAGCACTTTGGGAGGCTGAGTCGGGAGTTCAAGACTATCCTGGCTAACATGGCGAAACCCCATCTCTACTAAAAACAAAAAATTAGCCCGGTGTGGTGGCGGGCACCTGTAATCCCGGCTACTTGGTGGGGGCTGAGGCAGGAGAATGGTGTGAACCCGGGAAGCGGAGCCTGCAGTGAACTGAGATTTCTCCACTGTACTCCAGCCTGGGCAATAGTGCAAGATTCTGTCTCAAAAAAAAAAGAAAAAAAAAGTTCACTAAACTTTGGAGTAAACAAAGCAAATGTAAGACTTCTGAAAGATGTGATCTTCAAATGTTCATGAGCTAGAAAAGGTCTGTTTATTGTTGAAGAGCTACTCATTTGCCTGACATTTTTTATTTTGTAATTTCTGGGTTTTTTTCCACCAGAGCCTACATTCATCAGTACACAAAATTTGGAATTGAAGAGGAGGACTTTTTAGACAGTTTCACATCATTAGAGCAGGTTGTTGCCAGTTACTGTAACCTCTGATCTTGAACAATGGGAAAAGTACCTTAGGGCATTTTTGGACTAAAATATTTTCAATACTATTTTCTCTGTAAAGTTTTCAAAGTTCCATTCTGTTAAAGTAACCACGTAGAATGCTGAGTCTGTTCTGCATATTATGCCCACAGAAAAGGAAGAAAACTTTTTAAATGGAGAATCCCATGTTTTTCAATGAAAACATCCACTTGGTATTTCATTTGTAAGAAAAAAATGGTGCTTTTCTAAAGGACTTTGGGGAAACAATTTGCTGAGATGTTGGGACTCTGGAACTAGCCAAGAAAAGAGAATATTCTCTACATGTTCCTAAATCTTCCTTCTTTACTCCAAAAACAACTCACAAAGCATGAACCAAACTTTCACAGCATAATTTCAAGCTAAGGAATTGTAATTCTGTACTTAATATATTCATGTTTGAAATGAATGCTTTGAACCACAGGAGGGAGATGTTGTCAAATGCTACAGTGTGAACATGTATTTTGAATATTCTGTAACAGGGTAAGAGTTTCCACTCAAAGCAGCTATTTAAAAATAAATATGAGGATTTTGGTAATAAATGCTTATGCCTAACTACAAAAGCAAATAGGTAAATGTGTACTTAGTGTGCTTTTCTTCAACTTTTTGGGCATGAGAAAATTGGGTCAGATTTTCTTTTGGATCCTGGAATGCCAGAGCAGAAATTGATTTTATTCAATTATTGCTTTAAAATTACTTATAATGGGCTGAGCATGGTAGCTCACATCTGTAATCCCAACACTTTGGGAGGGCAAGGTGGGAGGATCACTTGAGGCCAAGAGTTTGAGACCAGCCTGAGCAATACAGTAAGACCCCCATCTCTACAAAACAAAATTTTTAATTAGCTGGGTGTAGTGGCAGACACTTGTGGTCCAAGCTACTCTGGAAGTTTGGGTGGGAGGATCACTTGAGCCCTGGGAGGTCGAGGCTGCAGTGAACTGATATCGTGCCTCTGCATTCCAGCCAGGGTGACAGAGTAAGGCTGTCTCAAAAAAAAAAAAAAAAAATTACTTACAGGTATTCAGCTGGTATGGATGATGGTTATATGCTTTTCAGTAAAAGGGATAAGAATTTTCACCTAAATTTTTCACTAAGTTAAGAAAATTATCACCAAGGTGGCCGGGCGCGGTGGCTCAAGCCTGTAATCCCAGCACTTTGGGAGGCCGAGGCGGGCGGATCACGAGGTCAGGAGATCGAGACCATCCTGGCTAACACGGTGAAACCCCGTCTCTACTAAAAATACAAAAAACTAGCCGGGCGCGGTGGTGGGCGCCTGTAGTCCCAGCTACTCGGGAGGCTGAGGCAGGAGAATGGCGTAAACCCGGGAGGCGGAGCTTGCAGTGAGCTGAGATCCGGCCACTGCACTCCAGCCTGGGTGACAGAGCAAGACTCCGTCTCAAAAAAAAAAAAAAAAAAAAAGAAAATTATCACCAAGGAAATATAATTACTTGATGAAATTGACACACAAGATATGGGTTTCACCCAAGACAAAACATGCTTGGAAATTGACAACTGAGTTTGAAGGGAATGTTGTATTTCCATAAAACACATCACATGCAATATATTAACGAATGTAAAATGAGAAACAAATAGGAACATTTGCCCTTTCTGCCAAATCTACCAGTAGTGACTTTTATATGGAAAAATGACAGTTCACAGCTTCACTGGTTCTTCCTTTTCTTTCCATATGGAAATGATTACCTTTTTGCTGTTTTTCTTATCAACTGTTGCTATGATTTAAAATACTGAACCATATCTTATTTCTAAGGAATGTAAAAAGTGGTCTGTTCTGCTGCTAAAAGGCACACCCCACTGCTGCATTTCATTAACCCCAGTATACTTGAAAAATAATTAGATCATAATTTTTACAAAACAAGTTAAAGTAATTGTTTAAGCATTGAAAAGATCCACAGACTGAAACAATTTCCCAGACTAAACCAGCACTCATGAAGATCTGTAACTGAGTGTCTCACCAGGGGTCAATGCGATTCTGAGGAACCTTGCTAGAAGTTAACTTGAAAGAAAGTCATAAGTTGAAATCATTTGATATTTGAGAAAATTCATGAGGTACCAATAGGGGCAAGTATATTTCTAATTTGGCAACTCATGGAATCATTAGCAGGTGAATATTAGAAGCAAATCCCAACTAGACAGAGCTCTGGGTCCATTTGCTTATGCTATTTGACCCTTTTTCATGATCCACAACTGCATTATTTGATATGTAAGGTTACCTATATATATATATGTATGTGTGTGTGTGTGTGTGTGTGTGTGTGTGTGTATATATATATATATTTTTTTTTTTTTTTTTGGAGACAGGGTCTCGCTCTGTCACCCAGGCTGGAGTGTAGTAGCATGATCTCAGCTCAACCTCCCAGCTCAAGCAATCCTCCCACCTTAGCCTCACTAATAACTGGGACTATCGGTGTGCACCACCATGCCCAGCTAATTTTTGTATTTTTGGTACAGATGATGTTTCCCCATGTTGCCCAGGCTGGTTTCAAACTCCTAGGCTCAGGCCATCCACCTGCCTCGGCCTCCCAAAGTGCCGAGATTACAGGCATGAGCCACCATACCTGGCCAATACCTAAATATTTTAAAGCTTGGGTTAAAACATTTACATGGAAAATAATTTTTTTCTTGTCTACTTGGAATAACAAAATTTTTGCTCTTAAAGTTGTGATTTTAAGTTAAAAATTAACACCAAGATGCTGATGTCAAAGCTTCCAAATGGAGTGGCATTGGAAATGTACTTTGATTTGTGTGGAGATAATGGCCAGTCAGCCAGGACAACATTGGCTGTCTTAGCTCCTGGGCGCACAGATCCAGAAAACTTTGAAAGTGTAATTTCTTAGATTGTGAGGTAACTGGCATATTATGTTGTCAGACATTATCCTGCAGAGCCAGAATGCACCCCTATGGACAATGAGCACAGTGTGAATGCAAACTCTTTCTTATTGTCAAGCTCTTTCTCTCTTATCTTCCCCAATCTGTGCTTTTCTCAAGAGCTTAAGCTGTAGAACCTGTTTTTTCCCATGCATTCGCCACTTCCAGCCCTGGGATGTCCCCGAAAACTCTCCTCCCCCATCGGCCGTTACTATTCAATCTACAACATCTTTCAACATCTTTCTCCTATATTTTACCCATCACTTAGAACTCACTAAGTATGCCAACAATTCACTATTATCAGTCAATTCATCCATTCAACCAGTATCTATTCAGTGCCAGGCACTGAGGAAGACGTTAGGGATACAGGGATCAGTGCTACCTTGTCTGAATGAAGAAGCTTCTTGGGATGTTTAGTGCTACAATCCTAGCTTCCTAATTATTGCTTGTTATCTTGCCTGTGTGCATATTCACATTTTTTCCAGGAAAGGATGTGGTCCAAGAAAGAACAGTGAACTCAGAGCTCTGGTCTGGGCTAGATTTAAGTGTTGAAATGTCTCTTCACTGGCTCCGTAGGCTCTATAAACTCTGCTTTGCAGTGTACATACCAGTGATTCTTCTCCTGACCACCATGTGTATCACACTTGAATTCCTGTCCAAAATTTTCTTTTAAAACATACTGCATATGTCCCTAACCCACTGTCTTCTCTACTGAGCCCTAAGTTTGGCAGATACCCCTTTCTTGTTCTGCCACCTACCCACCAAATATAGCTTTAACCACTAGCTTGCCATTTTGGGCCAATAATATTTTATTTTATTTTATTTTATTTGTTTTTTTTTTTTTGAGATAGGGTCTCACTCTCTTGCCCAAGCTGGAGTGCAGTGGTGCAATAATGGCTCACTGCAGCCTCAACCTCTGAAGCTCAAGTGATCCTCCTGCCTCAGCCTCCTGAGTAGCTGGGGCTACAGTGATACACCACTACACTTGGCTAAATTTTTTATTTTTAGTAGAGATGAGGTCTGACTATGTTGCCCAGGCTGGTCTCAAACTTCGAGGCTCAAGTAATCCTCCTACCTTGGCCTCCCAATGGCCCTCCCTCCTGGGATTACAGGTGTGAGCCACCGTGCCTGGCCAACCAACAGTCATTTATGTGAAGAGATATTTCCTCAACTATATCAATCATACTGTTTCCTATGGGTTTGAGGAATGTGAGCTAAAAGAAAACTGGCTTTAGCCAGGCACGGTGACTCATGCCTGTAATCCCAGCACTTTGGGAGGCTGAGGCGGGTGGATCACCTGAGAGCGGGAGTTTGAGACCAGCCTGGCCAACATGGTGAAACCCCAGCTCTACTAAAAATACAAAAAATTAGCTGGGTGTGGTGATGCACATCTGTAATTCCAGCTACTCGGGAGGCTGAGGCAGGAAAATTGCTTGAACCCGGGAGGCGGAGGTTGCAATGAGCTGAGATCGTGCCACTACATTCCAGCCTGAGCGACAGAGCAAGACTCCATCTCAAAAAAAAAAAAAAAAAAAAAAAAGCAAAAAACCAGCTTTATATTTTTAACTAAATAACTTCCTACTCCTACACCCTAAAATGTCTCAGATGATGCAATGTCAATCTTATTAATAGATGGAAAACCATTTCCGCAAGCAGGAATGCTTGCACAAGGAGTTAAGATAAACAACGTAAATATTTCAAGTTTCTGGGAAACATAATGTCAGGTCAGTGTATGGTGTTCCAGCTGTGGAAAAGGGGAAAAGATACAAAGTCCTAACCATTTAGACTCTAGGGAGCTAGTGAAACAGGAAGAGATGAAAAGAAAGATCGGGGAATTGATGATGCCCTCAAAGAACTGTTAAAAAAGAAACTTGATGGGTTTTAAATTATAAACTACCTAATATAAACCAAAAATAAAATTCTAAGCCTTCGAACATCTGAATGGATCCCTCATGTTGGCAAGGGCATTCCAAAGCTAACCTGAAAGGCCATGACGGAAAGGGGGTGGAGTCCAAAATTCCCTTTTGGAATTCCTGATAGAACAGACTCTTAAGTCTGGTAACAAACATTTACACTCATTGTTCTCTCCTTCCAAAGCCTGCTACCTGGAGGCTTCATCTGCATAAAACCTTCGTCTCCACAACCCCTTATCTTAACCCAGACATTCCAAAGTTTTTACACAATAATGTAACTCTTTCAGTCCATTAACATTTTTTTTTTGAGACAGTCTTGCTCTGTCACCCGGGCTGGAGTGCAGTGGTGTGATCTCGGGTCACTGCAACCTCTGCCTCCCAGGTTCAAGCGATCCTCCTGCCTCAGCCTCCTGAGTAGCTGGGATTACAGGCCCATGCCAAAACACCCAGCTAATTTTTTTTTTTTTTTAGTAGAGATGGGGTTTAGTAGAGACGAGGCCTCCCAAAGTACTGGGATTATAGCTATGAACCACCGTGCCTGGCCTTCATTATTATTATTTTTGAGACAGTCTCACTTTGTCGCCCAGGCTGGAGTGCAGTGGCGCAATCATGGCTCACTGCAGCCTTGACCTCCTCCGGCTCCAGCCATCCTCCCACCTCTGTCTCCCGAGTAGCTGGGACCACAGCTGTGTGCTGCAACGCTCTGCTAATGTTTGTATTTTTACACAGACAGGGTTTTCTTCATTTTTACCAGGCTGGTCTCAAACTCCTGAGCTCAAGCAATCCACCTGCCTCAGCCTCCCAAAGTGCTGGGATTATAGACATGAGCCACCGCACCTGACCTCACTTTTTCTTTCCTTTTTTTTTTTCTTTTTTTTTTTTTTTGAGACAGAGTCTCAGTCTGTCACCCAGGCTAGAATGCAGTGGCACAATCTTGGCTCACTGCAACCTCTACCTCCTGAGCTCAAGCAATCCTCCCACCTCAGCCTCCTGAGAGTAGCTGGGACTACAAGCAGGCACCACCATGCTTGGCTAATTTTTAAATATTTTGTAGAGACGAGGTTTCATTATATTGTCCGGGCTGGTCTCAAACTCCTGGGCTCAAGTGATCTTGCCACTTCAGCCTCCTAAAGTGCTGGGATGACAGGTGTGAGCAACTGTGTCCAGCCCTTTTTTATGCTTTTTGAAACATAGCAAGTAAATTGTTTGTTGTTACTGTTTTTGAGACAGTTTTGCTCTTGTTGTCCAGACTGGAGTGCAATGGTGCAATCTCGGCTCACCGCAACCTCTGCCTCCTGGGCTCAAATGATTTTGCCACCTCAGCCTCCTAAGTAGCTGGGATTACAGGCATGCGCCACCACGCCCAGCTAATTTTGTATTTTTAGTAGAGACGGGGTTATTCCATGTTGGTCAGGCTGGTCTCAAACTCCCAACCTCAAGGTGATCCACCCGCCTCAGCCTCCCAAAGCGCTAGGGTTATAGGCATGAGCCACCGAGACTGGCAGTAAATTGTTTTAAAATTAGATATATGGGTTGCAGTGTAGTTCTATGAGACACGCTGTTCTAAACATTTCAGGAGCAAACTGCTGGGAATTGTGGGAACTGGAGTTGAACAGAATTTGTCCTTA
Organism: Macaca thibetana thibetana; assembly: GCF_024542745.1. Classification (NCBI taxonomy): domain Eukaryota; kingdom Metazoa; phylum Chordata; class Mammalia; order Primates; family Cercopithecidae; genus Macaca; species Macaca thibetana. The sequence continues at coordinate 35,248,910 of NC_065593.1, forward strand.
CTAGGTGAGAGGTCATGGGAACATGATAGTAAGAAACATGACATAAGGCAAAAGATGGGAGTTTCCTTTCTAATGAAAAAAGGCCTTTGCTTAAGCTCGACTCTTGCGATGAGTATGAAAGAGGCAGGATGTGAGCTTAATTCAACAAACATGCACTGAACACCTGCAAGGAAGGACACTGTGCTAGGGCGGGGTAATAATGAGTTAGACCTGGCCTCCGGCCACTAGGAGGCCACCACTTGGCATATTCTTTGCTGCAGAGCATATACCTGACTCATGGTAAAGACTCCATGTTTACTGAACAGATTATCATCAACGTCTAAAAACTCTGGAAGAAATGTAAAGCAGCAACACTACAGGCACACAGTGAATTAAGCCCTTCAAGGCCGCATTATGAGACAATTTGAAGAGCGGAGGAATGTCTGGTAAATGAGAAGATGGTAATAAGTAGTAGTGGTAAGAGACATCTTTGGGCCAGTCGCGGTGGCTGACGCCTGTAATCCCAGCACTTTGAGGGGTTGAGGTAGGCAGATCACTTGAGGCAAGGAGTTTGAAACCAGCCTGGGGGCCGGGCGCGGTGGCTCAAGCCTGTAATCCCAGCACTTTGGGAGGCCGAGACGGGCGGATCACGAGGTCAGGAGATCGAGACCATCCTGGCCAACACGGTGAAACCCCGTCTCTACTAAAACATACAAAAAACTAGCCGGGCGAGGTGGCGGGCGCCTGTAGTCCCAGCTACTCGGGAGGCTGAGGCAGGAGAATGGCGTAAACCCGGGAGGCGGAGCTTGCAGTGAGCTGAGATCCGGCCACTGCACTCCAGCCTGGGCGACAGAGCGAGACTCCGTCTCAAAAAAAAAAAAAAAAAAAAACCAGCCTGGCCAACATGGTAAAACCCATCTCTACTAAAAATACAAAAATTAGCCTGGCATGGTGGCTTACGCACCTGTAATCCCAGCACTTTGGGAGGCTGAGGTGGGCAGATAACTTGAGGTCAGGAGTTCGAGACCAGCCTGGCCAATATAGTGAAACCGTGTCTCTACTAAAAATACAAAACTTAGCAAAGTGTGGTGGCGTGCACCTATAATCCAGCTACTCTGGAGGTGGAGGCATGAGAATTGCTTGAGCCTGGGGTGGCGGAGGTTGCAGTGAGCCAAGATCGCGCCAGTGCACTCCAGCCTGGACAACAGAGTGAGACTCTGTCTTTAAAAACAAAATTATTCTGTAAATTGTCACACAGATGGGGTTTAGGAACTCCTGGACAATCCAGGTTCATCCAGGTGGCACAGGAAAAAGGGAGAAATTAAAGATTAACTTTGGGGTCTTGACTGTCTCAACATTTTCTTTTTTTTTCTTTTTTTTTTTTTTGAGACGGAGTCTCGCTCTGTCGCCCAGGCTGGAGTGCAGTAGCGCGATCTCGGTTCACTGCAAGCTCTGCCTCCCGGGTTTACGCCATTCTCCTGCCTCAGCCTCCCGAGTAGCTGGGACTACAGGCGCCCGCCCGCCACCTCGCCCGGCTAATTTTTTTTTTCGTTTTTTTTAGTAGAGACGGGGTTTCACCGTGTTAGCCAGGATGGTCTCAATCTCCTGACCTCATGATCCGCCCGTCTCGGCCTCCCAAAGTGCTGGGATTACAGGCTTGAACCACCGCGCCCGGCCAACTGTCTCAACATCTTCCCTGCCTACTCCAGGGAAGACTAATAAATATACCACAAAACATAAATGAAGTAGTCTAAAAAGAAGTATATAAAGTAGGAAAACTTTTGTGTATGAAAGAAGTTTTTACTTCTTCCTACAGAGAGCAGGGAGTCTTTTATGCTCAGATGAATTCTTTATAATTGAAAAGAAAATGCAGAACATCTGAAAACTCCTTTGATCTCTTACATTTTTCTAAAAGCAGTGCCCCCCCCCCTTTTCCTTCTGAAATTGTGCAAAGCACTTTCATACACACTTTCTACCAGGAAAGCATCTCATTATGTCTGATTCCATCAGAAAGCCGGGAACAGTGACACCCCAGTCCTCCCAGGCTTTGAGAACGACGCACCCACGTGGGAGTGGAACATACAAGCAGATCTCTCCCTCTGAACTCTGGTGCTCCTGGAGAGTGGTGTCATTGTGGTCATATGTTGTTTATTCTGAGCTCCTAGCCAGCCAACTTCAATAAGCAATAACTCATTTACTGAAACATGTAAACAGCCTCAGCACCAAAGCAGCCAAATGGAAAGCCGCCTGGACCACATGCTCCAGAAGGTGTAACAAAGTCATGATTCTGCCTTCTGGCTTGGCAAAGGCAGTTGGGAAGATGCCCTCACGCTGACTTAGGAGCACTCCTGACCTCTGGGTTCTAGGTGGCAGCCACTGCTGTCTAGGCTAGCACTGCTGGAATCTTGGACTCCGGTAGAAACATACAGGAAATCACATTGCCAAACTTTTCTCCTTATAAAGACAGATGATCTCTCCAGGAACTACCATCCTCTCAGTTCTAAAAGGGAGGGGCCATTGGTTAAGCCAGCAGGATACTGGGGAGAGGAATTTCAAAAGTTTACTGTGGCCCTAAGGTCCAGTCACAGTGCTAGCTCTTTAACAACAGCACCACATAACAAGGCTTAAGGACATACTACCCTGGAGAATTCTCTGAAGAAGTCCAGCTTATTCACTGACAGAAGTTACGGTGTGGTGTCAAGAACGGCACATTCACTAGGAATTTAGGAGTTAGGAAACCTGAGATACAGACATATTACAGGCCCCACCATCCTTATTGGTCATTATCGCCCCTCCACATGTTCAAAACAGAGTAGTCTGTCTTCCTCAGACTTGCCTCCTTTATATTCCTGGCATGGTGATGGGCACTGCTGTCTTTTCAGGGGCTCTTTGGGTCCTTCTTCGCCTTTTTTTTTTTTTTTTTTCTCTCAGATATAGTCTCTCTCTGTTACCCAGGCTGGAATACAGTGGCGCAATCTCGGCTCACTGCAACCTCTGCCTCCTGGGATTCAAGTGATCCTCCCATCTCAACCCCCCCAGTAGCTGGAGCCACAGTAGAGTTCCAACCTGCCCAGCTAATTTTTTTTTTTTTTTTTTTTTTTTTTTGAGTCTCGCTCTTGTTGCCCAGGCTAGGGTGCAGTAGCACGATCTTGGCTCACCACAACCTCCGCCTCCTGGGTTCAAGCAATTCTCCTGCCTCAGCCTCCTGAGTAGCTGGGGTTACAGGCACCTGTCCCCACCCCCGGCTAATTTTTGTATTTTTAGTAGAGATGGAGTTTCACCATGTTGGGCAGGCTGGTCTCGAACTCTTGACCTCAGGTTATCTGCCTGTCTCAGCCTGCCAAAGTGTTGGGATTACAGGCATGAGCCACCACGCCTGGCCAGTATGCAGTTGTTTTTTTTAAAAATATTAGTAGCTGTCTTTTTAAGGAATAGAATGGGAGGCAGTTTTGCCCTAAGCAGTTCCCAGCTTGACTTTTCTTTGGCTTAGTGATTTTGGGGTCCCAAGATTTATTTTCTTTTTATCGGACTTATGTTCTAGTGTAGCAAGCAGCCCAAAGGCAAGAAAATAGACAAACTAGTTGTGAATTAGGTCGGTACTTTAAGGAAACTAAACAGCGAGCTAAGGCAGAGCTACAGAGGACTCGGGTGGAAAACGTGATCCTGTCTTTCTCCCCACCCTACACAGAGCCCCCTATTTGTTCTTTCCTGGTGTCTGAGTTTTTTTCTGGTTAGAATACCTTTTGTTTCACTACCCCTACCTTGTCAATTCAAATACTACTCCCCTCAGGAAACTTTTGTTTTTCTGTTTGTTTGAGAGGGTCTCACTTTGTCCCTGGTCAACCAGGCTGGAGTGCAGTGGTGCAATCTTGGCTCACTGCAACCTCTGCCTCCCGGGTTCAAGCGATCCTCATGCCTCAGCCTCCCGAGTAGCTGGGATTATAGACATGCACCACCAGGCCCAGCTAACTTGTATTTTTAGTAGAGACAGGGTTTTGCCATGTTGGACCAGGCTGGTCTTGAACTCCTGGCAACAAGTGATCCTCCCGCCTCATCCTCTTAAAGTGCTGAGATTATAGACATGAGCCATGGTGCCCAGGCCTGTATTCACTTTTTAAATCCCCACTGGTGTGAGGTGCTGTGAAGAAGAGACAAAGGACGATACAGATCTCCCTCCAGGAGCCTGCAGTCTTCTTAGGGATTTTATGCCTGTATACAGATAACTATCATACAGAGTGAGGTGAGGGCCATAAGAAAAGAAGTGTGACGAGATCATTGCTGACGAGGAAAGATCAGAACAGGGTTTCCTAGCCAAGTGCAGTGGCTCACACCCGTAATTCCAGTGCTTTGGGAGGCCGAGGCAGGTGGATTGATTGAGCTCACAAGTTTAAAACCAGCGTGGCCAACGTGGTGAAACCCTGTCTCTACTAAAAAAAAAAAAAAATACAGAAATTAGCTGGCTGCGGTGGCGCAGTCCTGTAGTCCCAGCTACTGGCGGGGAGTGGGGCGACTGTGGTGGGAGGATTGCTTGAGCCTGGGAGGTGGAGGTTGCAGTCAGCTGTGGCTGTGATCGTACCACTCTACTTTATCTTGGGCAACTGAGTGGAACCCTGTCTCAAAACAAAACCCAAACTCAAGACATTAGTTTTTCTTTTTCATTGAAAAAGGAAAAAAAAGGACTGTAGAAATAGAAATTACTTTTACCCAAGTGTGGTGGTGAGTGCCTATAGTCCCAGCTACTCGGGAGACTGAGGCGGGAGGATGATTTGAGCCCGGGAGTTGGAGTCTGGCCTGGGCAACTTGGGAGACCCTGTCTCCTTAAAACAAACAAACAAAAAACCTTGCTTTTAAATCATAATTAGAGTAAACACCACTCTGGGAATCTGCTGACATGGATGGCTAAGAATGGAGCTGGCTTTTTCCAACCCTGTGATACAGAGAAGTGTAAAGGCTGCTCATCTATTTAAATAGCAAAAATTCAGGTTGTGGCCTTGATTTTCTGTTATCTTCCTTTCTTCATCAACTACCTGTGATCACAAGATGAAACAAGTATGCTGAAGCTTGGACTTTTGCACCAATTTCTACAGAACAGAGTGGTTCAGAGCCAGAAGGCCTCTGCTGCCCGCTCTGCTTCCTTGTTTCCCTTGACAAATTACTGAACCACCCTGCATTAATTTCCTCATGGCGTTGTTAAGTACAATACATGTGAAACAGGCCTGAAAATAATGCCTGGTACAAAGCAAACAATCATTATCAAAAGTTGTAGTAATCCACTGTGCTTCCTGGTACAGGGCAGGCCAGAGTTCCTGGGAGCTAATCTTGATTGCTGGTGTTCCGTGTGGTTGTTGTGTACAAAGAAATTACCACAGAGGGAACATGGAGGTGGGAAAGGGCTGGTGCAATGGGCAGAATGAAGAGGTGTCTGAAGAACCAACAACATGACACTAGGCAGGAACGTCTGGCAGCTCTGAGAGAGGTTTAGCAATCCTTACTCAAGTGCAAGTGACTGTGAGGTGCACTAAAAAGTGAAGGGCAGAGAAAAGCCTCCTTGTCTTAGTCTCAGCCTTCATCTTTTTAACTAATGAAAAGAAGCTGGGGGCTCGCTTTGGCAGCATATACACCAAAATCGGAACAACATACAGAAGATTAGCACGGCCCCTGCACAAGAATGACACTCAAATTTGTGTTCCGGGTGCGGTGCTTCATGCTTGTAATCCCAGCACTTTGGGAGGCCGAGGCAGGTGGATCACCTGAGGTTAGGAGTTTGAGACCAGCCTGGCCAACACGATGAAACCCCATCTCTACTGAAAAAAATTACAAAAATTTAACTGAGTGTGGGGGCATGCACCTGTAATACCAGCTACTCGAGAGGCTGAGGCAGGAGAATCGCTTTGAACCCGGGAGGTGGAGGCTGTAGTGAGCCGAGATTGCGCCACTGCACTCCAGCTTCGGCAACAAGAGTGAAACTCCATCTCAAAAGAAAAAAAAAAAAGTTGGGAAAAACATGGTTCTCCAGGGCCGTGGCGAGCCAAGCTTCCGCACTACTGCCAAGAGGAGTGAACTTGAGCTGCTTTTTGTTTCCTCCACACAACATGGTGAGGAGCCAAAGGAAGACAGTGATCTAAGTCATTCCCCACCTTCAGGCGGCACCATCCCTGTTTGCAAATCCCTAACTGCCTCACTCCCCTGCAGCATTTTTTCCCCACTAGAAACAGACAGGAACAAAATTAAGCAATGTTGATTACTGCTTCAGTCAAAAGTGGTCTGAAGGGAAAAGCTGATGTGTTTTGTCCCCCAAAGGGGATAGATGGCCTTGAAGGAAAATGCCACATTTGGATTAGATTTGTGGTAGGGGAGGAGTGACCTGCCAAGGGCTCCTTGAATAAACAAAACTTCCTCAAAGGGCTTTGGATGGAGGTCATCAAAGCAAGATGCACAGAAAGATCCTCCTCCCTGGTAACTCTCCAGGGATGGCTGACTGTGCGCTTACATAGGTAGCTCAGGGGTCCCACTTGAAGTCAGTTGCCCAGAATAAGCCAGAGCCTGCCCCCTCAAGAATTCAGGAATGTGGTTTCCAATGCAAATAAAGGCTAAATTGTAGAAACAGTGCTGGAGTGTGTTCAAGCCCACCCTCTAGGTCCTCTGAGTCATTTGGAAATGGTTAACAAACAGGTCGGACACCTGGGTTGGTTACTGCTGAAGGGGATTTCCACACAAACCCTATACTGTAAAATCATCCTCTTGCCTTCCCAAAGCAATTCAGTTCCACTTTCTAGACCGAATGTGCCTTAAAGATTCCAAATGTCCTAAATCAGATCCTAGGGTTCCTAAATTAGAGCAGCAACTGCTGCTGACACAAAGAAACAAGGAGCCAAGCAACTTTGTGCTTAAAAAAAAAAAAAAAAAAAAAAAGTTTATTTTAAATTAAGAGGAACAGATGTCCAATGTTTCAAAAAGCCACACATTTGTGGATTTGGCTGACAAACCCTCTAAGCTGCATTTTATTTCTGTTCCCATAGAGTCAGCCAGCCACTTGCAACTGACTCACTTCTCTCTGGGTCACAGTTTGGGCCAGTCTCCTGACGACAGAATTAGAATCCAGATATCAAATGAATCCAGGGTGCTTGGGTGGAGAGCAGGTGTTAAAAGCCATCTAAAACCACCCCTTCCCTGCTTTAATTTAGGAGTATCAACACCCACACAGCAAACTGCAAGGCTAGTGGGTCAAAGAGAATGAGCAAACAGTTGGCACCTGCCAATCCCAGCGCCATGCAATTTTAAAGGCAATGAGTAAGCAGCTGTCTGGAACAGGTTTTTGTATAACCCTTCTTAAGCGTACTGGTTAAATATGCAAATACATGTAGGTTATTTGCTGCAATTCAAGGCCTCACCCCCAAGGCAAACGCATTACCTCAGGTGAACTCTTGGCCTTGTTGGAAAGGGACATGATCCCTAGCTCCTGTCCACCAGACACAAATGACTCAATTGCTTCTCAAGTTTAAAGCACATGATGTGCTTTTTTTTCTTGTCTTTGAGAATAAAGGAATTTATCTTCAGATACGAGGGTTTTGTGTGTAGTATCTCCTTTATGTTGTGTAAATACTGGAGAGACTTCAATAAATGTTAGAGATGTTACTTGGCTTTCAAAAACTTTAAACTCCTGCTTAGTTTTAATTTTTTGTAGCACCTCAAACAATTATTTATGAATAAAATGAAGCAGTTTTTTTTTTTGTATTTTTTTAACAGAAATGAGATTCTCAGGTCTACTGAGGAAGATCTTGCATGCCATCAATTTTTTCATGGTTTAAAACCTATTTACCCAGCAAATCTCACTGGATTTTCTAGACTGACCTTGTAACAAGTGTTAAAAGCCGATACTCCCTTTTCTCCTCTTTACCTTCCAGATTCTTTAGTATTAATATATATATTTTTTGAGACAGGGTCTGTGTCACTCAGGCTGCAGTAGTGACACAATCACGGCTCACTAATGAGGTGATCCTCCCATCTCAGCCTGGGACTATAGGCACATGCTATCACACTTGGCTAACTTTTAAGTATTTTGTAGAGAGGTCTCATTATATTGTCCAGGCTGGTCTCGAACTCCTGGGCTCAGGAGTGATTTGCCCGCCCTGGCCTCCCAAAGTGCTAGAATTACAGGCATGAGCAACCGTGATAACCAATATTCTTTTTTTTTTTTTTGAGATGGAGTCTCACTCTGTCGCCCAGGCGGGAGTGCAGTGGCCGGATCTCAGCTCACTGCAAGCTCCGCCTCCCGGGTTCACGCCATTCTCCTGCCTCAGCCTCCCGAGTAGCTGGGACTACAGGCGCCCGCCACCTCGCCCGGCTAGTTTTTTGTATTTTTTAGTAGAGACGGGGTTTCACCGGTTTAGCCAGGATGGTCTTGATCTCCTGACCTCGTGATCTGCCCATCTCGGCCTCCCAAAGTGCTGGGATTACAGGCTTGAGCCACCGCGCCTGGCCCAATATTCTTTATAATGAAAATAAATTAGTAAATGTCAATATTTTCAGGTGGGGAAGTTAAAAAACTTTTTTTGGTTTCTTCAGTAAATTTTTCACTTATCAAAAGTTTGATGTAGTATCTGCTAGAAAACAAAAGCGCATATGCTAAGAAAGCATTTTAAAATATATCTTTGCTTCTGGAGGAGTGAATGCAATGTCGTCAAATTCTTGCATGTATATCAGATGCTCAGTCTTTTTTTTTTTTTTTTTTTTTTTTGTGAGATGGTGTCTTGCTCTGTTGACCAGACTGGAGTGCAGTGGCACGATCTCGGCTCACTGTACCCTCCACCTTCCGGGTTCAAGTGACTCGCCTATTTCCCAAGTAGCTGAGATTACAGGCATACGCCACCACAGCTGGCTAATTTTTGTATTTTTAGTAGAGATAGGGTTTCACCATGCCGGCCAGGCAAGTCTTGAACTCTTGACCTCAAGTGATCCTGTCTTGGCCTCCCAAAAGGCTGGGATTACAGGCATGAGCCGCTGTGCCCCGCCTCAGTCTTTGGGAATGCCTAGCATGGTGGCTCACGCCCGTAATACCAGCACTTTGGGAGGCCGAGGCAGGATCGCTCAAGTCCGGGAATTTAAGACCGGCCTGGGCAAAATATTGAGACCGTCTTTAAAAATTTGAAAATTAGGCCGGGCGTGGTGGCTCAAGCCTGTAATCCCAGCACTTTGGGAGGCCGAGACGGGCGGATCACGAGGTCAGGAGATCGAGACCATCCTGGCTGACACGGTGAAACCCCGTCTCTACTAAAAAATACAAAAAACTAGCCGGGCGAGGTGGCGGGCGCCTGTAGTCCCAGCTACTTGGGAGGCTGAGGCAGGAGAATGGCGTGAACCTGGGAGGCGGAGCTTGCAGTGAGCTGTGATCTGGCCACTGCACTCCAGCCTGGGTGGCAGAGCGAGACTCCGTCTCAAAAAAAAAAAAAAAAAAAAAAAAAAATTTGAAAATTAGCCAGGTATGGTGGTTCATGCTGGTCCTTGCCAGGGAGGCTGAGGTGGGAGAATTGATTGAGCCTGGGAGGTCAAGGCTGTAAAGAGCCATGACTGGCTGGGTGTAGTGGCTCACGCCTGTAATCCCAGCACTTTGGGAGGCCGAGGCAGGCGGATCACCTGAGGTTGGGAGCTCGAGACCAGCCTGATCAACATGCAGAAACCCTGTCTTTACTAAAAATACAAAATTGGTCGGGCGTGGTGGCACATGCCTATACTCCCAGCTACTAGAGAGGCTGAGGCAGGAGAATTGCTTGAACCTGCGAGGTGGAGGTTGCGGTGAGCCGAGATCGTGCCATTGCACTCCAGCCCGGGCAACAAGAGTGAAACTCCATCTCAAAAAAAAAAAAAAAAAGGAACCATGACTGTGCCACCACACTTCAGTAGTAAAACCTCATTTCAAAAAAAAAGCAGTGGTGGGGGGTGGTGGGTAACTTTTATTGCTGTACTTTTCTTTTTTTTTTTTTTTTTTTTTTTTTTTTGAGACGGAGTCTCGCTCTGTCGCTGGGGCTGGAGCGCAGTGGCCGGATCTCAGCTCACTGCAAGCTCCGCCTCCCGGGTTTACGCCATTCTCCTGCCTCAGCCTCCTGTGTAGCTGGGACTACAGGCGCCGCCACCTCGCCCGGCTAGTTTTTTGTATTTTTTTTAGTAGAGACGGGGTTTCACCGTGTTCGCCAGGATGGTCTCGATCTCCTGACCTCGTGATCCGCCCGTCTCGGCCTCCCAAAGTGCTGGGATTACAGGCTTGAGCCACCGTGCCCGGCTATTGCTGTACTTTTCTTTATTGAACTCTTGCTGGGATTATAGGCGTGTGCCACCATGCCCAGCTACTTTTTTGTATTTTTAGTAGAGAGGTGGTTTTTCCATGTTGGTCAGGCTGGTCTCGAACTCCCGACCTCAGGTGATCCGCTCGCCTCAGCCTCCCAAAGTGCTGGGATTACAGGTGTGAACCATCATGCCCGGCCCTATTTATTGAACTCTTGGCCTCAAGGGATCCTCCTGCCTTGGCCTTCCCAAGTATTGGGATTATAAGCGTGAGCCACTGCACCCAGCCTATTTCAGTACTTTACATGTTACCGATTTATTCCTTAGATAAACTGTCCTTCTATCTCTTTTATTTTTATAGATGAAAGAAACCAAGGCTCTTTTAAACTTTCTCAGGTCACAAACTATGTGGAAGAAACCTGAACCACCATTAACACAGACTATTACACATGGGGGAAAATGGGTTTCAAAGTAATATATGGAAAAGCTTTTTGATACTAAAAGGTTGGGAATCTCTGTGACCTTCTTACACATGGGTCATGCTAAACAATTCACCTCAGGGTACATAAGCCCAACTGGTTATTTAACTTAGCTAGTACATGATCCATACTCAGATTGAGTCATTGTTGAATGACTGGTGAAATGACAAAAAGCCTCATGTTGTCCTACTAAGGCTGTGGATAGCACAGAGCACACTGTGGGCAGAGACTGAGCTTGTTTGTTTAGGAGCACTCAATACTGCATATGTTTCAATAATTAAACTAGTGTATTTAAGAAACTTCATTCTAGGTGGGCACGGTGGCTCACATCTGTGATCCCAGAACGTTGGGAGGCCGAGGCGGGTGGATCACCTGAGGTCAGGAATTCGAGACCAGCCTGACCAACATGGCGAAACCTCATCTCTACTAAAAATACAAAAACTAGCCTGGCGTGGTGGTGGGTGCCTGAAATCCCAACTACTCTGGAGGCTGAGGCAGGAGAATCGCTTGAACCTGGGAGGCAGAAGTTGCAGTGAGCCGAGATTGTACCATTGCACTCCAGCGTGGGTGATGGAGCGAGACTCTGTCTCAAAAAAACAAAAAATAAAAATAAAAATAAAAAACAAAAAAACCCAAAAACTTCATTCTAGCATTCGTAGGGAATGGAGAGGTGGCTACTATCCAAATGAAAGTAAAAACCTCTTCCTTCCCAGACTCATACTCCAGATTATGCATACACAGGGAATGCAGAAAACTATGGGAAAACTGGACATTGCACATTTTCATGTGACACGGTCTGTTTTTTTTTTTTTTTGTCTTGCTCTATCGCCCAGGCTGGAGTGCAGTGGTGCTATCTCGGCTCACTGCAACCTCTGCCTCCTGGGTTCAAGCGATTCTCCTGCCTCAGCCTCCTGAATAGCTGGGATTATAGGCGTGTATCACCACGCCCGGCTAATTTTTTGTATTTTTAGTAGAGACAGGGTTTCTCCATGTTGGCCAGCCTGGTCTCAAACTCCTGACCTCAGGTGATCTGCCTGCCTCGGCCTCCCAAAGTGCTGGGATTACAGGCGTGAGCCACCGTGCCTGGCTGACATTGTCTGTTTTAAGGGAGGTGCTCCTCAGCTCTTCAGTGATAAACTGCTAATGTATTGCACTGCTTGACAGTCACCAAGTTGGAACATGATAAAACACTGCAGATGTGTAAGGCACAAAATGAGACTTATACAAAGTAGAGATGGAATTGCAAGAATTCCCAGGCCCTCTTTTTATTTACGGTGATACCAAACCATCCACTTGCAAATGCTCTGGTGTCTCATCAGCTGGAATTAAGTAGGTACTGTGTATCTTTGGGATCATGTAGTTGTCTCCACTTTGGTGGATACGAAAAACGAAAAAGGAAGGCACGAACAGCTGAAAAAGAAGGGTATCACACCGCCCCAGCTGGAATCCAGCAGGAACCTTTGGGCATGCCACAGCTGAACACTTAAAAGAGGAAAGAAGGAGAGCTGTTTTTCATTTATCTTGAAAGCAAATTCATTTGAAAGAGTGCATAAACGGTCATCATAAGTCAAACGTATCAATTACACCTTCAACCTAGGGAACACATTTTTTTTTCTATTTAATAATACACCATACTGAAATTATTTGCCAACGAATCCCAAAGATTTGGTACAAATAGTACAATTCGTATTTGCTTTCCTCTTTCCTTTCAGACAAACACCAAATAAAATGCAGGTGAAAGAGATGAAACATGACTAGAGGCCGACTTAGAAATTTATTCTGACTTGATCTAAAAAAAAATATGTTGGTTAATGTTAATCTATCTAAAATAAAGCGTTTTGGGAATTCTTTTCGAAGAAGGTCAAGTAACAGTCATACTGCTAGAAAAGTCCCTGAAAAAAAAATTGTTAAGAAGTATAATAACCTTTTCAAAACCCACAATGCAGCTTACTTTTCCTTATTTATTTATTTGTGGTCATGAAAACTATCCCCATTTCCCCATAAAATCCTCCCTCCACACTGCTGCATTATGGCACAAAAGACTCAAAGTGCCACCAGACAGAAGGACCAGAGTTTCTGATTATATACAATGATGCTGGGTAATGTTTAAATGAGAACATTGGATATGGATGGTCAGATGAAAGATACCAAAATGTCAGACAGCCCATCGACTGGTGTTGCCATGAGATTCAACAGTCAACATCAGTCTGATAAGCTACCCGACAAGGTGGTACAGCCATGGAGATGTCACGATGGTAGGCAAAACAAGCAGACATTCAGGCAGGATTTGATAAAAAACAAAAACAAAAACAAAAAAACCCAGGCATTTCCGGCCTGTTGAGATCGAACCCCAATTCTATTCTATTCTGACATAATGCTCATAATGCTCCTAAAGGAAAAAGTAAAATTGCTTATTTTCCTCCCAAGCAAAACAAAATGAACAAGTTCAATCAAAAACGTCCCAATGGAAAAAAATAACATTAAGAATAAAACACTTACAGAAAGGCAAGAAAACTAGGTTACATATAAATTTGTGTCTGTTGAAACCAGAGTACAGGCTAGAAAACATTAACACAGATACGACAGAGTGTGGTTCTTTTTAGAAATGGGTAATTTCTCTCTCCAGTATCCTTTCACTTGTATGAAATATCTCTCCTCTCCTATTTTCACAAACCAAGAAATTCCCAGGTAGGCCAATCCCAGAGGTACCATTTAGCAGTATGCAGCAGCCCAGTCTCAGCATAACAAAACATGCCTTGGTAGTGGCTCTCTCATGCAAATAAAAGAAGGCTTAAGAAATCTTGTTGTAGGTGGATTAGGCAAGGCTGCCATTCAGCTGGTATAAGCTAAAAGTAAAAAATCAAAACGCTCAAGAAAACGGACACAATTTTGGAATGATCAAAGATGTCTTTATAAAGTTTTTTCCAAGACTTCATTCTAAATATACAGAATAAAAAATGGTGTCAGCTCACTTGTAAGACACCAACCAGATTTTCCTTATACTGTCTCAAAATTTAAAGATCAATTTCCCCAGAGGGTGTGCAATGCATCATAAAATGGCCCTTTTTTGAGGGTGGGAGAGGAAGGTTGGGCAGGATGGAATATTAAATTGTAACATGATAAACATGCAAGACTGTTATCCAATCTAGATAATTTATATACATTTTGATGACTTAGGAAAACAAAGCAATCATTTGTGACAAGCCTAAAAAGCTTGACATATTTAACATACTTAGGAACTTTTTTTGTGTGGTGGGAATTCTCTAATTGTATCATGTGGGCCTTTTGAAAGTAACAAACAGAAGGCCAGTCTGTTGCAAGTTTGCTGCTGAACATCACATTCCACCCTAAGAACACACAAGGTGGATTGGATTGAGGGTGGATACCTTACCTTAGCACAGAAGGAAAAAGTATGTCAGTGCAAAGTATGGACTGAACTGCTTTCAGGAAAAAAGTTGTAAAAATTGATACAGGTTGGAAAAGGGAATTTTCCTTCCTGGCTTGGAGTCCTCCCAATTGAAGGCAGAACCCATCCACTCCAATTTCTGCAGTTTAAAACTTTCTCTGCTTATTTAGTTTTCTCCTCTGAGTTCAACCGCTGCTGGATTCGTTTGGCATAACTTTGTGCCATGGAGTTAATGATAGATAGGATGAAGTAACACACCATCACAACGACCAACTTCTCAAACATCCAGGACAACCAGTTTTCTCCCTGTAGAAATAAATGCAGAACAATGCAGTGAAAAAGGTTTCATTTGGTCAGTAGTAAAAAGAGGGTCATCTATAATGCTTTAAGGAAAATAATGAAAACTTGAAGTGTGTAACTTAGAAAACCTGAAGAATTAAAACTGAAAAGTAAGCAACCCCAGCTACTCCAAAACACCCATTCATCTCCTTTTCACACCCAACTAGCAAGATTTCACGTTGCTGGATGTAAAATCAATGTTGATTCATATAGTTTAGAATGGGGTGAGTGTGAGGTTAGCTCTTCTACTAGGACCTAAGAAAAAACTCTTTGATTAAACTCAACTCCGAAGTTACCACGCAGATATTTTTGAGTACTGTCAAGACAGTTAAATATTTTTGTTCTAGTATTAGGAGCTGTTTTTAAAACACATAAATGTATCTGTTTCTGATGTCATGTTTGGTCAATTGAGGGCACCAAAGGTCCACATAAAGAGTGCAAGGCCATTAAAAAAACAGTGCTTCTGGCCAGGCGCGGTAGCTCACGTCTGTAATCTCAGCACTTTGGGAGGCCAAGGCAGGCAGATCATCTGAGGTCAGGAGTTCTAGACCAGCCTGGCTAACGTGGTGAAACCCTATTTCTACTAAAATACAAAAAATTAGCTGGTGTGGTGGCGCGCGCCTGGAATCGCAGCTACTCGGGAGGCTGAGGCAGGAGAATCGCTTGAACCCGGGAGGCAGAGAATGCAGTGAGCGGAGATTGCACCATCGCACTCCAGCTTGGGCAACAAGAGTGAAACTCCTGTCTCAAAAAACAAACAAACAAACAAAAAATGAACCAAACCAAACCAAACAAAAAATACTGTGCTTCCCTCGAGTTTCCCATTTCAGGTTATTGCTTACTCATCCTCTTCTAGTCATTTCCCTTTGCCTCAGAATCGTTTACAGAAAAGACAGTCTAAGTTTTAAAGTTCAGCTATGGTAAGAACCTTGGTGTATTAAAAAATTATCATTTCCCCATGGGTGAAAAGAAAAACAGAGTGAAAATCAAAGGGAGATATTCAAGTCACCTCAGTAAGTCTAATACTTTGTTACGCTGTAAGTTTTAACTTTTTAATCCACCTGGGGAGTATATCTACTAATTTAAGATCAAGGCAACAACTCATTCTATGTAACAGAACCATTGTTTTCCATTGGCTCCACCCTTGTTTTTGGGAGAAGACGTACAGAAGTACACTTTCTAGTTTAAGACAAAGACAAATTTCCCAGTAGAGCATACACAGACACTCAGCTTCTGTCAAGGAACACTGGCAAACCAACCTCACTTATTTGCCTAAAAATGTGAGTGAGAGCTGTGAATGTAATTTCAGCCTGAAACTTCCCAGAGGGGAGAAGAAACCGGAATAAAGTCTTACCTGTGGTGTGCCCATTTCGCTTCTGTGGTGAAGCTTCTGCCGTTGAGCCTCCAGGTACTCCTGAAATGGCTTCTGCAGAGATGGACCTATGCCGGGGACAGCACTGGAAGCAGGCAGGGTAGAGTAGCCCGAGGAAAAAGACACATTTGGGAAGAAAAGCAGGAAAAATGTTAAACAAAATGCACTTACCACCTGGACTCAAAAGGCAGGGATTGTATAGGAAGAGGAATAAAATATAAAAATCAGAGAACTGCTGAAATTCTGTGAGCTCTTTCTAGTAAAAAAAAAAAAAAAAAAAAAAAAAAAATTCTTCCTTCTAACAACCCCTTAAAAAGCAAAATCTCTCCCACCAACACGTCTGGGAGAGACTAAGAGCTGTAAATCAGGAACCGCTCCCAGCAAAAGAGTTAGTCCCAGAGTAAGGCCAGCTCAGCTGATACTGTACTCTGGTGTGGCACAAAGAATAAAATGAATGACTTCTCAGAAGTCCCACATTTATCACCACCAGTTCCTGTAAGAACTGGTTTGAACCAATTAATAAGGAAATGACTTATGCTTGTGTCATCCCTAGTTAAAAAAGAAACTGCCCGCCCTCTCTCTGACTTGTCCCCTCTTCTCAGAGGGGGCGGTCTTTCTCAATCTAAGTCCTTATTAGGACAATCTGTGCGTCATCCTTATCCAAAAAGAATGCATTAGCAAACTTGGGAGGCACCTCCCACTAGTCAGAAGTCAGTGATTAACAAAGGAACAAAGAAGGAACTATGAACTTTGAATCATTTCATGGTTTATGGTAGACGGTTTGCACAGAAACTCCAGTACATTAGTAACAACTTGTTCTGAGATGACTGGGATAGTGATCTTTGATACATTTATGTACTCGGAGCTCCTTCTCACCCAGAATACGTGGAGGCAGTGCTGTTAAACCGGTTTGGCAACTGTAGCTAACAGGCTCCTGTTTTAGACATGCTTGCAGGCGTTTTTAAAAATGGTAGCTTGGGGCAACTTAGAAAAATCAAACATCTCTATTTTCTGTACCTTTTAGTTTTTTTTTTTTTTTTTTTGAGACTGAGTCTTGCTCTGTCGCCCACGCTGGAGTGCAATGGCGTGATCTCAACCCACTGCAACCTCCACCTCCCGGGTTCAAGTGATTCTCCTGCCTCAGACTCCTAAGTAGCTGGGATTAGAGGTGCCCTCCATGACGCCCAGCTAATTTTTGTAGAGACGGGGTTTCACCATGTTGGCCAGGCTGGTCTCGAACTCCTGACTTGAAGTAATCTGCCCACCTCAGCCTCCCAAAATGCTGGGATTACAGGTGTGAGCCATGACGCCTGGCCTTACTTCACTTTTTTTTTTTTTTGAGATGTAGTCTTGCTCTGTTGCCCAGGCTGGAGTGCAGTGGTGTGATCTTGGTTCACTGCAACCTCTGCCTACCGGGTTCAAGCAACTCTCTGCCTTAGCCTCCTGAGCAGCTGGGATTACAGGCGCTTGTCACCATGCCTGGATAATTTTTTTGTATTTTTAGTAGAGAAGGGGTTTCACCATCTCGGCCAGGCTGGTTTTGAACTCCTGACCTCGTGATCCCCCTGCCTCAGCTTCCCAAAGTGCTGGGATTACAGGTGTGAGCCACTGCACCTGGCCTTCACTTCTTTTCTGGAACAATTCCTTGCTACTTTTTATAACAAAAAGCAGGAGTAGAAGAGTTTTTGCTATTGTATTTTTATCAGATGCTAACGCATCCCTAACTTCTGGCTGAATTCTTTTCTTTAATCCTATTTATCTATCAGTCACCAAATACTTATTTGATTCCTTTTGTTGGGAAAAAAGCCAAAAAAACAAACTGCCCACAAGGAACTTAAAATCATTTATGGGGATTTGGATTCAAAACACAGGCAGATGCGCACGCGCATGCACACACACACACACACACACACGAACTGATCTGTGAACAAAATAACGTACAATTCAATATTAAAGTTTTTGGTACAGAAGATATATACCAAAGGAACTGGAGGGAGAAAAGAGAGATCAGTGAGGGGTGAAGTTGTCAAAAAGGTCCTTTAGGCCGTGTACGGTGGCTCATGCTTGTAATCCCAGCACTTTGGGAGGCCAAGGTGGGAGGATGGTTTGAGCCCAGGAGTTCAATACCATCCTGGGAAACATGGTGAAACCCTGTCTCTACAAAAAATACAAAAATGAGCTGAGAATGGTGGCATGTGCCTGTAGTCCCAGCTACTCAGGAGGCTACAGTGAGAGCCCAGGAAGCTTAGGGCTGCAGTGAGCTGTGATCGCACCACTGTACTGTACTGTAGCCTGGGTGACAGAGACCCAGCCTCAAAAAAAAAAAAAAAAAATTATTTAGGCCGGGCGCGGTGGCTCAAGCCTGTAATCCCAGCACTTTGGGAGGCCGAGATGGGCGGATCACGAGGTCAGGAGATCGAGACCATCCTGGCTAACACGGTGAAACCCCGTCTCTGCTAAAAAAATACAAAAAACTAGCCGGGCGCGGTGGCGGGCGCCTGTAGTCCCAACTACTCGGGAGGCTGAGGCAGGAGAATGGCGTGAACCCGGGAGGCGGAGCTTGCAGTGAGCTGAGATCCGGCCACTGCACTCCAGCCTGGGCG
This sequence comes from Macaca thibetana thibetana, assembly GCF_024542745.1. Classification (NCBI taxonomy): domain Eukaryota; kingdom Metazoa; phylum Chordata; class Mammalia; order Primates; family Cercopithecidae; genus Macaca; species Macaca thibetana. The sequence goes on from NC_065593.1 coordinate 35,267,366, forward strand.
GCAGAGCCAGACTCTATCTCAAAAAAAAAAAAAAAAAAAATTATTTAGTGAATACTGAAGAAGTACAAAAGGCCTGAACACACATAAATAATAAATGTGAATACTGCACTGATCAGACCAGAAGACCTGTGACAGACATCAAAGACAGTGTGAACAATCTAGAGAACTCATTACCTTCAGACTAGCCTCTCACTGAGCCACCGTGCCTGGCCCTGACTTTTAAGTGGCCTTATGTTAAGGAGGTAGACTAGTAATCTTTTCTTATATATTATGGGTGGGAATGCAAATAGCTCATCCATTTAGACTAGAAATAAATGACATGAATATAAAAAATATATAAAATATTTTAAATATATATAATTAAATATATGAATAAATATATGCACAAAAAAATTGACTTTGAAAACTGCAAATTTATGTGGCTGGGTGCGGTGGCTCCTGACTGTAATCCCAGCACTTTGGGAGGCCGAGGTGGGTGGATCACCTGAGGTCGGGAGTTCGAGACCAGCCTGACCAACATGGAGAAAGCACGTCTCTACTAAAAATACAAAATTAGCCAGGCGTGGTGGCACATGCCTATAATCCCAGCTACTAACGAGGCTGAGGCAGGAGAATCGCTTGAACCTGGGAGGCAGAGGCTGCGGTGAGCCGAGATCGTGCCATTGCACTCCAGCCTGGGCAACAAGAGTGAAACTACTTCTCAAAACAACAACAACAACATAAAGAAAACTGCAAATTTATAAGAAATTTCTTTTTCATAAATCAAGTTTTTTCTCTTTAACAGTACTCTGGCCAGGCGCAGTGGCTCATGCCTGTAATCCCAACACTAGGGGAGGCCGAAGTGGGGAGATCACGAGGTCAGGAGTTCGAGATCAGCCTGGCCAACACAGTGAAACCCTGTCTCTACTAAAAATACAAAAATTAGCTGGGTGTGGTGGCACATGCCTGTAATCCCAGCTACTCAGGAGGCTGAGGCAGAAGAATCTCTTGAACCCAGGAGGTGGAGGTTGCAGCGAGCTGAGATCATGCCATTGCACTCCAGCCTGGGTGACAGAGTGAGACTCCGTCTCAAAAAACAAAAAACAAAACAAAACACAAAAAACAACAGCCTGGCCAACATGGCGAAACCCTGTCTCTACCAAAAAGACAAAAATTAGGCCAGCTGCGATGGTTCACGCCTGTAATCCTAGCACTCTGGGAGGCCGAGGCGGGTGGAGCACCTGAGGTCAGGAGTTCAAGACCAGCCTGGCCAACATGGTGAAATTCTGTCTCTACTAAAATACAAAAATTAGCCGGGCATGATGGCGAGTGCCTGTAACCTCAGCTACTCAAGAGGCTGAGATGGGAGAATCGCTTGAACCCAGGAGACGGTGGTTGCAGTGAGCCCAGATCGCACCACTCCACTCCAGCCTGGGCGGCTGAACGAGACTCCGTCTCCAAAAAAAAAAAAAAAAAAAAAAAAAAAATTAGCCGGGCATGATGGCAGGTGTCTGTAATCCCAGCTACTTGGGAGGCTGAGATGGAAGAATTGCTTGAACCCGGGAGACAGTGGTTGCAGTGAGCCCACATTGCACCACTTCACTCCAGCCTGGACAGCTGAGCGAGATTCCGTCTCAAAACAAAAAAACAACCCCCCCCAGCCAAAAACCAAAAGTAGCCAGGCATGATGGTGCATGCCTGTAATCTCATCTGCTAGTGGGGGCTGAGGCAGGAGGATCCGCTTGAACCTGGGAAGCGGAGACTGCAGTGAGCCAAGATTGTGCCACTGTACTCTACCCTGGGCAACAGAGTGAGACTCCATCTCAAACAAAAACAAAAACAAGGCCGGGCGCGGTGGTTCACACCTGTAATCCCATCACTTTGGGAGACTGAGGCAGGCGGATCACTTGAGGTCAGGAGTTCGAGACCAACCTGGCCAACATGGCGAAACCCCGTCTCTATTAAAAATACAAAAAATTGGCCGGGCGCGGTGGCTCAAGCCTGTAATCCCAGCACTTTGGGAGGCCGAGACGGGTGGATCACGAGGTCAGGAGATCGAGACCATCCTGGCTAACACGGTGAAACCCCGTCTCTACTAAAAAATACAAAAAAAACTAGCCGGGCGAGGTGGCGGGCGCCTGTAGTCCCAGCTACTCAGGAGGCTGAGGCAGGAGAATGGCGTGAACCCGGGAGGCAGAGCTTGCAGTGAGCTGAGATCTGGCCACTGCACTCCAGCCTCGGTGACAGACCGAGACTCCGTCTCAAAAAAAAAAAAAAAAAAAAAAAAAAAAAAACAAAAAATTAGCCAGGTGTGGTGGCATGCGCCTGTAATCCCAGCTAGTCGGGGGCTGAGGCGGAAGAATCGCTTGAACCCGGGAGGTGGCGGTTGCAGTGTGCCATTGTCCTCCAGCCTGGGGAAAAAGAGGGAAACTCTGTCGCAAAGCAAAACAAAAACAAAAACCAGTACTCTAAGTTGTAATTTAAATCTACCAGGGATAGCCATAGTCAAGCCATTATTTAAGAGAAAATTAAGAACCAAGACCCAAATGTTAGAAAGAGTAAAATGGGCCGGGCGCGGTGGCTCAAGCCTGTAATCCCAGCACTTTGGGAGGCCGAGACGGGCGGATCACGAGGTCAGGAGATCGAGACCATCCTGGCTAACACGGTGAAACCCCGTCTCTACTAAAAAATACAAAAAAAAGTAGCCGGGTGAGGTGGCGGGCGCCTGTAGTCCCAGCTACTCGGGAGGCTGAGGCAGGAGAATGGCGTAAACCTGGGAGGCGGAGCTTGCAGTGAGCTGAAATCCGGCCACTGCACCCCAGCCTGGGCGGCAGAGCAAGACTCCGTCTCAAAAAAAAAAAGAAAGAGTAAAATGTTTTTGTTTTTTAGGGAAATGAGGAAGGGACTGGAAATAATAATTCTAGATTCCCTTCAAAATAATTTGAAAAGGTAAATAATTTGCCATTGTAAGTCCATTAAGAGATACACTTTTTGTACCCATAATAATTTAAAAAAGAGATATGCTTTAGCTGATAGATACATTGTAGCTGATAGAGTATATCACATGATGTGTATTCACATGATGTATAATTTATCTTGAGGATAATGCTGAGATTAATATATCAATTTGTTATGTGTCTCTATGTAGGTTTCCATGAAAGACTAGGAAAACAGCTGAAAACAGAGAAGAGGTTAAAAGTTTTATTTATTATTATTACTTTTCTTCTTTTTATATTTTATAGAGATGGAGTCTCACTATGTTGCCCAGGCTGTTCTCAAATTCCTGGCCTCAAAAGATCCTCCCACCTTAGTTTCCCAAATTGTCATCAAAATTTTAGTTACTTCTGTTTTCCATTTCTCTACCTCTACAAACAATGGCTTAGGCTACTGATGCCTCAGCTTCAACAAAGTACTCTTATACTATAGTTTGCTTAATTATCACTAAAGCTATTTTAGTAATGGACTAGATAAAAATAGAAATTACAGCTCTCACTCTTAACATGCATTTAAGGCAAACAATAATGCCAGCTCTAAATCTTATCCATCAAGTTATTCTCAAGCAGCAGACCAGAAGCAAGAGTCCATTCTGACATTTAAGATTAACTTAAAGTGCACACATGGGGTGGGAGTAATAACTTGCAACACAGTTCAAAGGCTTTCCATAGTTGGTTTAGGAAATACCCTAAATGCCATTCTTCCCAAGCCATTACATTCTTGCAACCCTGTGCACCTTGCTAAAGACTCTAATCTCATCCCATAGTAAGTCGGGGAAGTCCTCCAATTTGCCCTTAAGCTCTGATTAAATTCAAATAATTACAATTTCGGCTGGGCGTGATGGCTCATGTCTGTAATCACAGCACTTTGGGAGGCTGAGGCGGGCAGATCATCTGAGGTCAGGAGTTCGAGACCAGCCTGGCCAGCATGGTGAAACCCTGTCTCTACTAAAAATACAAAAAAAAAAAAAAAAAAAAAAAAAAAAAAAAGTTAGGCACCATGGTGGGCGCCGTAGTCCCAGCTACTCGGGAGGCTAAGGCAGGAGAATCGCTTGAACCTCGGAGGTGGTTGCCGTGAGCCTAGATTGTGTACTGCACTCCAGCCTGGGTGACAGAGTGAGACTCTGTCTCAAAACAAAACAAAACAAAGAATTACAATTTTGTGACACAGAAGAACACAAAGTAGGAGGAGAACAAACAGACACAGAACTATTTTTTTAGTCAACTGCAGGACTAAAATATACCTAAACTAGCTATGTAAGTAGGTACTTGGCTCTAGGTGAGAAAGCTTTAGAAAAACAAAAGAAGGGCTGGGTGCGGTGGCACACACCTGTAATCCCAGCACTTTGGGAGGCCGAGGTGGGCGGATCACAAGGTCAGGAAATCGAGACCATCCTGGCTAACATGGTGAAACCCTGTCTCTACTAAAAATACAAAAAAATTAGCTGGGTGTGGTGGCGGGCGCCTGTAGTCCCAGCTACTCGGGAGGCTGAGGCACGAGAATGGCGTGAACCCAAGAGGCGGAGCTTGCAGTGAGCTGAGATCGCACCACTGCACTCCAGCCTGGGCGACAGAGCGAGACTCCATCTCAAAAAAAAAAAAAAAAAAAAAAAAAAAAAGAAAGAAGTAAGGCCGGGCGCGGTGGCTCAAGCCTGTAATCCCACCACTTTGGGAGGCCGACACGGGCGAATCACGAGGTCAGGAGATCGAGACCATCCTGCCTAACCCGGTGAAACCCCGTCTCTACTAAAAAATACAAAAAACTAGCCGGGCGAGGTGGCTGGTGCCTGTAGTTCCAGCTACTCGGGAGGCTGAGGCAGGAGAATGGCGTGAGGAGGAGGCGGAGCTTGCAGTGAGCTGAGATCCGGCCACTGCACTCCAGACTGGGGGACAGAGCGAGACTCCGTCTCAAAAAAAAAAAAAAAAAAAAAAAAAAAAGAAAGAAGTAGTTGTGGCACCATGACTCACGAGTTTGAGACCAGCCTGGGCAACATGGCGAAATCCTGTCTGTACTAAAAATACAAAAAAATTAGCCAGGCATGGTGGCACATGCCTGCAGTCCCAACTACTCGGGAGGCTAAGGCACAAGAATTGCTTGAACCTGGGAGGTGGGGGTTGCAAATGAGCTGAGACTGCATTCCAGCCTAGGCGACAAAAAAAAAAAAAAAAAAAAAAAAAAAGTCGATCTCATTTGCTTTTCCTTGCTGTGAACCTTCAACACAGTGGGTAGAAAAATCTTAGTGGGTAGTAGTATCTTCATATTTTTATTCCTGGCACAAACATAACAGCATATATAAGATTAAAAAAAAAACTTTCCACTGGGCCTGGTGGCGCATGCCTGTAGTCCCAGCTAATTTGGAGGCTGAGCAGGAGGCTCTCTTGAGCCCAGGAATTGGGATGGAGGCTTAGTGAGCTATAATCATGCCTGTGAATAGCCACTCCATTCCAGCCTGGGTAAAACAGTGAGATCCTGTCTCCGAAACAAACAAACCCTTTTCCAACAAATGATGCTAGTGGCAATTTTTACACTTTTGTTATTGTTAACTTCTGTTAAAAAAAAAAAACAACTCAGGAATGCAAATAAAAGGTTTTTTTTATTTAAAGAAAAAAAACATAGACTCGAAACATACTCAGAGCTCAAAATTGGTTTCATGGGAACAATATTTTCCCATGCTTACATACCTAGAATCTGTTAAACAGACCTAAGACAAAGTTACTGGCAAACTTAAATATCGTAAAAAGAAATCGTAAAAAAAAAAAATATATATATATATATATATATATATATATATCCATTCAAAATAACATTTGGGCAAAATTCTGCCAAGAGCCCTAGCCAAATTGCAAACAAAATCTATTATTTTTCTATGGTTTTTAATGTATATGTTACTCTGCTTCTGGAAATCACTTATGTGACAAGAAATCTGTATTTTAGGCTGGGTGTGATGGGTCATGCTTGTAATCCCAGTACTTTGGGAGGCTGAGGCAGGAGGACTTGAGGACAAGAGTTTGAGACCAGCCTGGACAACATAGTGAGACCCCTGTCTCTACAAAAGTTTAAAAAAATAGCTGGGTGTAATGGCAAGTGCCTGTATTCCTAGCTATTCAAGAGGTTGAGACGGGAGGATCCTGTGAGCCTAGGAGTTCAAGGTTAAAGTAAGCTAGGACTGAACCACTGCACTCCAGCCTTAGTGAAAGAGCAAGACCCTGTCTCTCTCTCTCTCAATAAATCAATAGATTAGATAGATAATAAATAAATAAGATCTGAAATCTGGCCAGGCAGGATAGGGTGGCTCATGCCAGTAATCCGAGCACTTTGGGTGGCTGAGGTGGGAGGACTGCTTGAGTCTAAGAGTTCAAGATCGGCTTGGGCAACATAATAAGACTCCTGTCTCTACACCCACACACAAAATTAACCAGGTATGGTGCACACCTGTAGTCCTAGTTACTCAAGAGGCTGAGTGGGGAGGACTGCTTGAACCCAGGAGGTCGAGGCTGTAGTGATCTAAAATCACACCACTACTCTCTAGCCTGGGCTATAGAGGAGAACCTGTCTCTTAAAAAACAAACAAACAAGATTGATTCACCTTGTTGTTTAGTCCTATTTACAGAGTGTATACTTAAAGTCTAAGCAGTTGGCTGGGTGCGGTGGCTCACACCTGTAATCCCAGCACTTTGGGAGGCCGAGGCAGGTGGATCACCTGAGGTTGGGAGTTCGAGACCAGCCTGACCAACATGGAGAAACCCCGTCTGTACTAAAAATACAAATAAAACTAGCTGGGCATGGTGGTGCATGCCTGTAATCCCAGGTACTCGGGAGGCTGAGGCAGGAGAAGTGCTTGAACCCGGGAGGCGTAGGTTGCAGTGACCTGAGATCGCGCCATTGCAGGCCGGCCTGGGCGACAGAGCGAGACTCCGTTTAAAAAAAAAAAAAAAAAAAAAAAAAAAGTCTAAGCAGTTGAAGTCTCTAAGCCTAAGAATATTTTACCAGCATTAATAAAGTAATTTTTTTTTTATTGAATGTAGGCTCTGCTCCTTTCTCAAATACTTTTTTGAGGATCTTAGCATTAATGTGAGCACATAGGTTACATTTACCCTTCTGAAAAACATTCTGACATAAATTCTAGTAAGGAGGCGATAGCCTCTTTACAAACAGTAATACGCCTTTTGTCTTAGAAAAAAGTCTGGGCACAACAGTTTTTTTACCTTTATTCCATTGTTTGTGCTGGGTTAGTATTCCCTCTGATGATTAATCACAAAGCCTAAAGAATCTCAGACTGTCATAAGTCAGATGCCTGAAAGCTTATAAATGAGAAAAAAAAATTTTTTTTTTTTTCAGGAGAAGATTCAGGTCAGGGTACTATAAAAAGTAAAGGGTGCTGGGCTTGGTGGTTCACTGTAATCCCAGCACTTTGAGAGGCCAAGGTGGGAGGATCACTTGAGCCTATGAGTTCAAGACCAGCCTGGGCAATATAGTGAGACCTCATCCCTACAAAAAATTTAAAAATTGGCTGGGCATGCTGGCATGCGACAGGAGGTGGGAGAATCACCTGGGCCTGGGAGGCAGAGGTTGCTCCAGCCTGGGCAACAGAGCTAGCCCCTGTCCCCACCCCCACCAAATCTGGATAGCCCAACTTCAGGAGACTGAAAACCCGTGCCCTGAGTTATAAAATTTAATTATGTTCTAAATGAATATCAGGGTCTTTAGAATTTTCTTGATTGAATGACGACCACTGTATGTAAATCAATACATCAAATTTATCCTCTGACCCCAGAGAATTCTATCAATTGAGATTTGGCCCAGGAGCACAGGAGTAGACTCCTATGTAGAAAATGGTTCTGTTCTAACTGAAGCCAACAACCGCCTCTTCTGCTGAAGAGACTGAATTTTACATTTAAGGCACTAGTAGGATACACTTTCAGGAATGAAATTAAAGTCCTTCCCTATCCTATTCTCATTACAAGCTGATCTGTCACATGTACAAAAGAGGCAAAAAGAGGGTGTGGGAGAAGATGAGCAACAAGACAGCCTAGCAATTCCCTTTCTCGGTAACAGTCTTGTAGATAATTCTCCGTCTTCAGAAATGTGCATATTTTAGTCAAACATTATAGAGTTAAATTTTCCTTCCTGCTCCCTAGGCAGTGATCTAAACAGGCTTAACGGCTAGTATTTTAATGAGTTGTCATTTCCTGTCTGATAAAGATTCTCACAGTATTTAACCACCAGTTTCCCTGGGGACCAACCAATACTAGAGCTGTATTCATAGTGACTCAGAATGGACCTCAGACTCTTGCCCTTATTCAAAAATGACAGATTGCCCTCCACATGAAACTGCCTTTCCTAGTAAGGTAGACTGCTCGGAAAAGGGTGGGGGAGTTTATCATGCAATCTTTCTGAAGAAGCCAAAGGCCATCATGCTGACTCATTAATATTTACAGCCTTCCAGCCCTTTATTAATCCAGAATAAGTAAATGAACAGGTGCTAACTGAAAATAAACTCATTTAACCCAGTAAAAACAGGATCTAGTTATTCTGTGTGACTGGAATGAAAATGTTATTATCTTTACCATTTAACTGAATAGAACACATGAATCTTTTTGTTTTGTTTTGTTTTTGGAGACAGAGTCTGGCTCTATCACCCAGGCTGGAGTGCAGTGGCACAATCTCGGCTCACTGCAACCTCCACCTCCCGGCTTCAAGTAATTCTCCTGCCTCAACCCTCTGAGTAGCTGGGATTACAGGCATACGCCACTATAACTGGCTAGTTTTTGTATTTTTAGTAGAGACAGGGTTTCACCATGTTGGCCAGGCTGCTCTCAAACTCCTGACCTCAAGGGATCCGCCTGTCTTGACCTTCCAAAATGCTGAGATTACAGGCATGAGCCACTGTGCCTGGCTGAGTATATGAATCTTTGAAGCTGATACTGTAAGAAAAAACTGGTAACTGATGTATTCTACTTGCTTTGGATCTGAAATGTGGTAGCCCCCTAATCATGTTTCTTTACATCCAGGATCTTGGAATGGCACCCCAGCATAAAATAAATTCAGGATGGCCGGGCGCGGTGGCTCAAGCCTGTAATCCCAGCACTTTGGGAGGCCGAGACGGGCGGATCACTAGGTCAGGAGATCGAGACCATCCTGGCGAACACGGTGAAACCCCGTCTCTACTAAAAAATACAAAAAACTAGCCGGGCGAGGCGGCGGGCGCCTGTAGTCCCAGCTACTCGGGAGGCTGAGGCAGGAGAATGGCGTAAACCCGGGAGGCAGAGCTTGCAGTGAGCTGAGATCCGGCCACTGCACTCCAGCCCGGGCGACAGAGCCAGACTCCGTCTCAAAAAAAAAAAATAAAAATAAAAATAAATAAATAAATAAATTCAGGATGAAAATCACACACTATACTAGAAAATCTAGGGCTTTCTCATATATACAAGTTTGGACTGACAGTCTCTGGCACCTTCTAAAATTCATTGTGATTTGACACCAGGATTTGGGATTAAAACATCTTGAATTTCATTCACATCTGTGCCCTTTCAAATGATTAAAACCTCTTTTGTACTTGTTAGTCCACTGTACGTGGAGTGGTATTATGAACACATGACACCATGGGTTTCTTCCTGGCTATGTAGAAGGAAGACCATGCTTTCTCCAGGTGTATTTTATCAGGTATATTGTCTCTACTGCCTTACAGCATATTTTATCACAAAAGAATTTGCAATTGCCCTGGCTTTTGGAGATTTAGCATTATTTTCTGTAAGAATCAGATTGAAGGTTAGACCTCCTTACCATTAGCAGCTACTCTTTGAAATAAGCTAACATTAAAGAGAAGCTCTAGAAAACAAAACCTCATTTCAGAATGCAGACTTGAGCAGCGAGAAAAGCAGGCATTTGTGCTGGTGAATGTGGCCAGAGCTAAAGGAGTGGTCTGTAAGAACTAGGTAAAACTGATTGGTTGTCAAAACAAAACTCTGTTAAAAATCAACTGATTTCATTTATAGAAAATGACAGACTGGTGACAGCTTTTTTTTTTCTTTCTGTGTTTTAAAGAGGTTGTGTTTCTTGCCTCAGTCTCCCAAGTAGCTGGAACTACAGGCGAGTGGCACTGCACCTGGCCCCAGTGGTAGGATCTTGCTCTTTCACCCACACAAGAGTACAATGGCACAAACACGGCTCACTGCAGCCTTGACCTCCTGGGCTCAAGCAATCTTCCTGCCTCAACCTTCCGCGTAGCTGGGGCCACAGTAGCTAATTTTTAATTTTTTTTTCTAGAGATGGGGTCTTGCCATGTTGCCCAGGCTGGTCTCAAACTTCTGGGCTCAAGCAATCCCGCCTCAGCCTCCCAAAGTTCTAGGATTACAGGTGTGAGTAGGTCTGATGGCAGCTTTTTATACTGACAGATCTGCACTGGCTTGAAGACTCACTGAGTTCTAAAACTTAAAAATCAGGCTGGCACAGTGGCTCATGCCTGTAATCCCAGCATTTTGGGAGGCCGAGGTGGGTGGATCACAAGGTCAGGAGTTCGAGACCAGCCTGGCCAATATGGTGGAACCCCGTCTCTAGTAAAAATGCAAAAGTTAGCTGGGTGTGGTAGTGCACACCTGTAGTTCTAGCTGCTTGGGAGGCTGAGGCAGAAGAATTGCTTGAACCCAGGAGGCAGAGGTTGCAGTGAGCTGAGATCATGCCACAGCAGTCCAGGCTGGGCGACAGAGCAAGGCTTGGTCTCAAAAAACAAAAAACAAAAACAAACAAACAAACAAAAACCAAAAAAGTGACAGTATTGGCAGGACACAGTGGCTCATGCCTATAATCTCAGCATTTGGGGAGGCTGAGGCAGGAGGATCGCTTGAGCCCAGGAGTTCAAGATCAGCCTGGGCAACACAGCGAGACCCTGTCTCAAGAAAGAAAAAAAAAGTGACAGTATTGATTGAAATTCAATCTCATTTAAAAAAAGTTATGATCTCTGTCCTTAAGGAGCTCTATCTAGAAGAATGCTGGGAGAGGGGAAAAAATGCACTTAAATGTACACTACAGAAACACGTGAGTTTTTCATTAAAAGTAACCACAGTAGTAACTACCTACAGCTGCACACAGGTGGATGCACGTGTGCACAGGCGAAGAGACAGAAATAATTCATGCTGCATCCCTACCGAATTCACACAGCAGCTGTTTGAAACTGGTGCTCTAGTCTAAATTTCCAACTTCCAGCAAATGACCTCGCTGGCTTCCACAGTGCACCCTCAGTGTCCTCCTTCTCTGCCTCAAAACATCTTGGAGTCTTCACTCCAGTTTTCAAGAAAGAACTGGTTCATGAGGATAACCAGTCCACCCCAGATTGATCCTATCTCAATCATCTCTTATCATTTATATGAATTTAACTTATCTGTAATAGTACCTCATGGGTTTTGTTATGGATATGAAATGAATATTTATGTAAAGTATCTGGCACAGTGGGTGCTTACTGTATGTTAATTTCCTTCCCACATCCTTCCCTTTCTTCATTTGTATTTTCTGTCTCTAGCATTTTACTAGTTTTACCCTCAGCCTAAAATACACACTGGTCCCTCCTATTTAATGAATGAATTAATTCATCTGGTCAACAAATATTTACAGAACAATTATAATGTGTCAGACATGACTTTGGCTTGACCTTTCCTCTAGCCCACAATTCCATGTAATCCAATATATTTGGGTTTTAATTTTCATCATGCTACTAAAATACTCCATTATGGTCAATAGTAACTTCCAAATACAATGCACCCATTTCTCATCTAACAGTCTAACTCCAGAACTCCTGTTTTAACCTTTATGCGGTCTCCCAATATCCATAACAAACATATAGAAAGGTGAAGTGCCAAAAGAGAAGGATATATAAACTACTATGGACATGAAGAGAAAGGGGTTTTCCCAAACTGCAGAAAGAGGTTATGTTAGACTGTATAAACTGAGTCTCAGCAGCTGGGGTTTAAACCCTATGTTAAGCCTTAAATTCTATCCTTTTGTCAGATAATACAAATGTTGGTGTCCCACACTTCCATAACTTTTTCTGATTATTTTCAATGATCAAAGTCAAAGAGAAGCGAATACATGGATCATTTTATACTTTAAAATGAAAGGACAGATTTTCTTTCTGTAGAAGAAAAAGTCCAGGCTCACGTAGCTCATTCTGACCACTTTCCATAGAGTGAGGAATAAGAAACAACATTCGGATTCAAGCACTTAATTACTCACTGGTTAAAATGATCTCTCTTGCCACAGGCAAGCCTGACTCTGAGGTCAAGCATCAAGTTAGCTCAGAAATAGGAGACAGCAAAGAAGAGCATGGAACATTCTGTATCTGGTAAAAAGTCCCTGTTCCAGCCAACACCATCCCCCAGCCCTCAAGTTCAACGATTGAGTTATGGAAACTTTTCTTGTGTGGTAAAACTGGGGACTTTGTCTTCCAATAAGACCCTGGCAACATGACAATCAGCCAATGTTCTGCATATGGTTTGCTGCTAGTCATATGCTTAATGTTATTTTCTGGGAATTCACATCCCCTATTTGGTGAGAATATGGGAACATGTCATTTTAATCATAACTTTAAAAGTTAGATTTGGTTATGCTCTTTAAGAAATATGTACAGAGGAGAATGGCGTAAAAACCCGGGAGGCAGAGCTTGCAGTGAGCTGAGATCCGGCCACTGCACTCCAGCCTGGGCGACACAGCGAGACTCCGTCTCAAAAAAAAAAAAAAAAAAAAAAAAAAGAAATATGTACAGGTCTCTCCCATTGGAGAAAGTCTAAAATTAAATAAAAATTAGTATTAAATCATAATAATAATAATAAAAAAAAGGGCTGGGCACGGTGGCTCATGCCTGTAATCCCAGCACTTTGGGAGGCCGAGGAGGGTGGATTACAAATTCAAGAGTTTGAGACCAGCCTGACAAACATGGTGAAATCCTGTCTCTACTAAAGATAAAAATATTAGCCAGGCATGGTGGCAGGTGCCTGTAATCCCAGCTACTCAGGAGAATCGCTTGAACACGGGAGGCAGAGGTTGCAGTGTGCTGAGATTGCACCACAGCGCTCAAGCCTGGGCAATAGAACAAAACTGTCTCAAAAACAAAACAAAACAAAACAAAACACAAGTAACGTAATGCCTTTTGAGCTAGAAAGTTCTCTAGTTCTTTGGTTCTATCACCTGACTTTGGGTCTTGCCATGTTGACCAGACTGGTCTTGAATTCCTGAGAATTCAACCGATCTATCTGCCTCGGCCTCCCAAAGTGCTGGGATTACAGGTGTGAGCCACCATGCCCAGGCTAAAAAAAAATATATATATTTTTTGAGACAGAGTCTTGCTCTGTCGCCCAGGCTGGAGTGCAGTGGTGCAATCTTAGCTCACTACAACGTCCACCTCCTGGGTTCAAGCAATTCTCCCACCTCAGCCTCTTGAGTAGCTGGGACTACAGGCATCCATCACCACACTTGGCTAGTTTTTGTATTTTTAGTAGAGGCAGGGTTTCACTATGTTGACCAGCCTGGTCTTGAACTCCTGACCTCAGGTGATCTGCCCACCTCAGCCTCCCAAAGTTCTGGGATTATAGGTGTGAACTACTGTGCCTGGTCTTTTTTTTTTTTTTTAATTTTTATGTTTTATTTTATTTTTATTTATTTAGTTTTTTGAGACGGAGTCTCTCTCTGTCGCCCAGGCTGGAGCGCAGTGGCGCGATCTTGGCTCACTGCAAGCTCCGCCTCCCAGGTTCACACCATTCTCCTGCCTCAGCCTCCCGAGTAGCTGGGACTACAGGGGCCTGCCACCACGCCCAGCTAGTTTTTTTTTTTTTTTTGTATTTTTTAGTAGAGACGGGGTTTCACCATGTTAGCCAGGATGGTCTCGATCTCCTGACCTCGTGATCTGCCCATCTCGGCCTCCCAAAGTGCTGGGATTCCAGGCTTGAGCCACCGCGCCCGGCCTATTTTTTATTTTTTAGAAGGAGTCTCCTTGTGTCACTGAGGCTGGAGTACGCTGGCAAGATCTTGGCTCACTGCAATCTCCACCTTCCAGGTTCAAGTGATTCTCCTGTCTCAGTCTCTGGAGTAGCTGGGATTACAGGCGCCCACCCCCACACATGGCTAATTTTTTGTATTTTTAGTAGAGATGAGGTTTCATCATGTGGCCCAGGCTGGACTCCTGACCTCAGGTAATACACCTGCCTCGGCCTCCCAAAGTGCTGGGGTTATAGATGTGAGCCATCATGCCCAGCCCCAGCCAAAAGATTTTTGATACCCCCACCCCTTTTTTTTTGAGACGGAGTCTCACTCTGTCGCCCAGGCTGGAGTGCAGTGGCCTGAACTCGGCTCACTGCAAGCTCTGCCTCCTTGGTTCAAGCGATTCTCCTGCCTCAGCCTCCTGAGTAGCTGGGACGACAGGCACCTGCCACCATGTCCGGCTAATTTTTGTATATTTAGTGGAGATGGGGTTTCACCATGTTGGCCAGACTGGTCTTGAATTCCTGACCTCAGGTGATCTGCCCAAAATGCTGGGATTACAGCTGTGAGCCTCTGCGCCCGGCCCGGGATTCATTTTTCATTCTTCTTTGCCTTATTATCTCACAATTTTATTTTAAATTTGAACTGCTTCTGGCTTTTTTCTTGCTTGTCTTTTGATTTTGTTCTCTACCATGACAAGTTATCACTCCTTTATTTGTGACTACAAGGTTTTAAATATCCTTCAAAAGACTGCATTCTGAAGTTTACTAATTTAATTTGATGATTTGCTATACCATTAAGGGATTTTTTTTTTTTTTTTTTGAGACAGAGTCTCACTGTCACCTACGCTGGAGTGCATTGGTGTGATCTCGGCTCACTGCAACCTCTGCCTCCCAGGTTTGAGCAATTCTACCTCAGCCTCCCAAGTAGCTGGGATTACAGGCATGTGGCACCATGCCCGGCTAATTTTTGTATTTTTAGTAGAGATGGGGGTCTTATCATGTTGGCCAGCCTGGTCTCAAACTCCTGATCTCAAATGATCTACCCGCCTCGGCCTCCCAAAGTGCTGGGATTACAGGCAAAAGCCACCATGCCTGGCCCCATTCAGGGTTTTAGCAGTGTGAAGGGGAGAACTAACAATTAAAGGAGAATGTTTATTTTCTTTCTTCCTTTCTTTTTTTCAAGAATCAGGGTCTCACTCTGTTGCCTAGGATGGAGTGCAATAGTATGATCATGGTTCACTGCAGCCTCAACCTCCTGCCTCAAACAATTTTTCCACCTCAGCCTCTTGGGTAGCAGGGACTACAGGCGGGTGCCACCACGCCCAACTAATTTGTTAGTGTGTTTTTTTGTAGAGACAGACAGGGTCTTACTATGTTTCCAGGCTGGTCCTGAATTCCTGGCCTCAAATGATCTAAAGGAGAATGTTTCTACAGCAGGTTAGAGACAGTATATCTAGTGAGGAAATCCAGCTGTTCACCTCCTCTTTTCTGAAATAAAGTACTAATCTATTAATTATGATATGAAATCATATATTTGGGTCTACTAAAAATTCATTCTCTTTATTGAACTTAATCCCTATTTTAGCTTTGGTGAGGCTACCTATTAATTTTCATTTGAACACTTGTATTTAAAAACATTTCTGGCTGGGCATGGTGGCTCACACCTGTAATTCTAGCACTTTGGGAGGCTGAGGTGGGTGGATCACTTGAGGTCAGGAGTTTGAGACCAGCCTGACCAACATTATGAAACCCTATCTCGCCGGGCGCGGTGGCCCAAGCCTGTAATCCCAGCACTTTGGGAGGCCGAGACGGGTGGATCACGAGGTCAGGAGATCGAGACCATCCTGGATAACACGGTGAAACCCCGTCTCTACTAAGAAATACAAAAAACTAGCCGGGCGAGGTGGCGGGCGCCTGTAGTCCCAGCTACTCGGGAGGCTGAGGCCGGAGAATGGCGTGAACCCGGGAGGCGGAGCTTGCAGTGAGCTGAGATCCGGCCACTGCACTCCAGCCTGGGCTACAGAGCGAGACTCCGTCTCAAAAAAAAAAAAAAAAAAGAAACCCTATCTCTATGAAAAATACAAAAATTAGCCATGTGTGGTGGTGCACTCCTGTAATCCCAGCCACTCAGGAGGCTGAAGCAGGAGATTTGCTTGAACCTGGGAGGTGGAAGTTGCAGTAAGCCGAGATCACACCACTGCACTACAGCCTGGGCGACACAGCAAGACTCTGTCTCAAAAAAAAAAAAAAAAAGTATTTCCTACTTCAAAACATAAAAAAATCAATCATGTCATACTCAATTGGAGAATCTGATTAAAAGATAATGTTATTAATGACAAAGACTAAAAGGATACCCTTTGGGATCTGATAATAAAGCTTTACTAGCATCTGCTGAGTCTAATTATTTATACTGTTTAATACATTATCTAGAAAAGAATGGCTGGGCACGGTGGCTCACTCCTGTAATCCCAGCACTTTGGGAGGCCGAGGTGGGCGGATCACCTAAGGTCAGGAGCTTGAGATCAGCCTGGCCAACATGGTGGAACCCCGTCTCTACTAAAAATATAAAAATTAGCCAGGCTGCCGGGCGCGGTGGCTCACGCCTGTAATCCCAGCACTTTGGGAGGCCGAGGCGGGCGGATCACAAGGTCAGGAGATCGAGACCACGGTGAAACCCCGTCTCTACTAAAAATACAAAAAATTAGCCGGGCGCGGTGGCGGGCGCCTGTAGTCCCAGCTACTCAGGAGGCTGAGGCAGGAGAATGGCGTAAACCCAGGAGGCGGAGCTTGCAGTGAGCCGAGATCGTGCCACTGCACTCCAGCCTGGGCGACAGAGCGAGACTCCGTCTCAAAAAAAAAAAAAAAAAATTAGCCAGGCCTGGTGGCGCACGCCTGTGATCCCAGTTACTTGGGAGGCTGAGGCAGGAAAATCGCTTGAACCCAGGAGGCAGAGGTGGCAGTGACCTGAGATTGTGCCACTGCACCCCAGCCTGGGCGACAGAGCAAAACTCCATCTCAAAAAAAAAAAAGGGCCAGGCGCAGTGGCTCACGCCTGTAATTCCAGCACTTTGGGAGGCCTAGGCGGGCGTATCACCTGAGGTCAGGAGTTAGAGACCAGCTTGACCAACATGGAGAAACCCCGTCCCTATTAAACATAAAAAATTAGCCGGGTGTGATGGCACATGCCTGTAATCCCAGCTACTCGGGAGGCTGAGTCAGGAGAACTGCTTGAACCCCAGAGGTGGAGGTTGGGGTGAGCCGAGATCCGAGATCCAAGATCGCACCATTGCACTCCAGCCTGGGCAACAAGAGTGAAACTCTGCCTCAAAAAAGAAAAGAAAAGAAAAGAAAACAGAAGTAGCTGAGGTAATCCCTGTAGACAGTGCTGGGAAAATGATAAGGATATCAAGACATTCCAACATCTGCTCCTGAAAATAATTTTTCAAATATGATACAACTCATTTAATTCAATACAAATCTGAATCCAGTAGGTCTTGAATATTTTAGCATAACTATATTCAAAACCATCTTATCTTTAAGAGTAAAGGATCACTGGAATTTTTTGAGGGGACACGCTAGTGGGGTTTAAAATAAATTACTGACTTTGAAAGACGTAAAATAGGCCGGGTGCAGTGGCTCACGCCTGTAATCCCAGCACTTTGGGAGGCCGAGGCAGGTGGATCACGAGGTCAGGAGATCAAGACCATCCTGGCTAACATGGTGAAACCCTGTCTCTCTTAAAAATACAAAAAATTAGCCGGGCGTGGAGGCGGGCGCCTGTAGTCCCAGCTACTTGGGAGGCTGAGGCAGGAGAATGGTGTGAACCCAGGAGGCGGAGCTTGAAGTGAGGTGAGATCGCGCCACTGCACTCCAGCCTGGGCGACAGAGTGAGACTCCGTCTTAAAAAAAAAAAAAAAAGAAATAAGTGCATGTAGTATACTAGGGAAAAAACAAAAAAGGGTAAACACAAAGTGAAGGGCTTCAAGAAGAGGAGGAGAAAGGGGGTGAAGACAGTGGTGATGATATGCTCAGATTAAAATTTCAAAAAGGTTAGTGACTGCAATATGGTGAATAGATTGGAAGAGAGTGAAACTGGATATATTGGTAGATGAAACAAGTAGCTAAGTAATTTAACTTCCTAGAAATTCCAAAGGCTGGGGAAACAGAAGGTGCTCGTGGTGAGGATGCAGGATTAGCTGAAAAACTTCTTTCTACAAATGTTCAGTATAGGAAAAGAACAAATAATGCATGGTGTTATACGTACTGCGTTCTGCAGTCTCAAGGTAGAGCAGTAGTCTCTAAGAATAAATGAAGTATTTTCCTTACATTTAAAAAATAAGGGGCTGGGAGCAGGGGCTTACGCCTGTAATCCCAGCACTTTGGGAGGCCAAGATGGGCGGATCACCAGGTCAGGAGTTTGAGACCAGCCTGACCAACATGGTGAAACCCTATCTCCACTAAAAATACAAGAATTAGCTGGGCGTGGTGGCGTACGCTTGTAATCCCAGCTACTCAGGAGGCTGAGGCAGAAGAATTGCTTGAACCTGGGAGGCAGAGGTTGTAGTGAGCTGAGATTGCACCACTGCACTCCAGCCTGGAGCGAGACTCTGTCTCAAAAACAACAACAAAAAACAAAAACATAAGGGAAGGCCAGGCATGGTGGCTCATGCCTGTAATCCCAACACTTTGGGAGGCTGAGGTGGGAGGACTACTTGAAACCAGGAGTTTGACACTAGCCTGGGTAGCAAAGGGAGACCCCGTCTCTACAAAAATAAATAAATAAATAAATAAAAAATAAGGGACAAGAGTATTTTTTGTCTTTATGTGATATATGGTGACATATAAAATACTTTATTTGTAAGGATTCAGGCAGCAAAAAACTAGAGTAAATTTAATTTTAAATGTAAATTTTAGTGTACAACTTATAAATTCACACTGATAAGCTCAGGAATTAATGAAACTAATGACTGGCTCCACTGAGTACAATCTCAAGAATATATTTTTTCCTTATTAAAGCTGAACTAGCAAATATTAAAAACTATTTTATTACAAAACAAAGAAAAGAATGAATATATATATGACTAAAAAAACCAATAGTCACGAACTCAACACCAAGTGGCATTTTTTTTTAAATAGCAAAAATTTCCATAAATGTTTGCTTTGTAAGTGGCTTTTAAGATAAAGATTTACATTAAAACTAAACAAAGGGCACTTAAACTTGACACTTTTCCACCATGGGGCAGCTGTATTACTGAATGAAAAGAAAACCTCTCCCCTATAATAACAAATTAAAAACCTAACAACTTTTGGTCTTATTGCAATGTATTTTTTATTTCATTTGTTTCTTTTTTTTTTTTTTTTTTTTTTGAGATGGAGTTTCACTCTTATTGCCCAGGCTGGAGTGCAATGGCACGATCTAGGCTCACCGTAACCTCCGCCTCCCAGGTTCAAGCAATTCTCCTGCCTCAGCCTCTCTAGTAGCTGGGATTACAGGCATGTGCCACCACGCCTGGCTAATTTTATTTTTAGTAGTGATGGGGTTTCTCCATGTTGGTCAGGCTAGTCTCGAACTCCCAACCTCAGGTGATTCCCCTGCCTCAGCCTCCCAAAGTGCTGGGATTAGAGGCATGAGCCCCTGTGCCCGGCCTTATTGCAATTTAATAGGCAACAGTGTTCATATTCCAGCTGAAAGTTAATCTGATTAATCCAACAAAATGTGCCTTTACTGTTTTATTAAACTGAACTCTATAATTTTGTGAGAATATCATTTAAATCTTATGTTAAAACTGGTCTTCATCACTTCTTAAAACTAAACACAAAAATAAAAGCTTTGGATAGTTTAGCCTTTTATTATTTATTTTTATATTTTATTTTTTGAGACGGAGCTCACTGTGTTGCCCAGGCAAGAGTGCAGTGGCAGGATCTCAGCTCACTGCAACCTCCGCCTCATGGGTTCAAGCGATTCTCTTACCTCAGCCTTCGAGTAGCTGGGACTATAGGCACCCGCTACCACCCCAGGCTAATATTTGTATTTTTAGTAGAGATGGGGTTTCACCATATTGGCCAGGCTGGTCTCGAACTCCTGACCTTGTGATCCACTTGCCTTGGCCTCCCAAAGTGCTGGGATTACAGACGTCAGTCACCGTGCCTGGCCAGTTTAACCTTTTAAAATAACCTAATTTTTCTCTAGTGAAGTAATAGAGACCTGACATATTTTGTTAATATTATGCCATCTAACATGACTTATTTAATGAAATGCTATTTTTTTTTTTTTTTTTTTTTTTGAGATGGTGTCTTGTTCTGTCACCCAGGCTGGAGGGCAATGGCATGATCTTGGCTCACCGCAACCTCTGCCTTCCAGGTTCAAGCGATTCTCCTGCCTCAGTCTCCTGAGTAGCTGGGACTACAGGTGCCTGCCACCACGGCCAGCTAGGTTTTATATAAAATACTAAAATTTTATGTAAGATTTATATTTACATTTAAATGTGGCTGTGTATCTGGCATCTAGTTTGGCCAAAAATCACAGCATTGTACTAAAGCACCACTAAACTGTAAAGATATACACATATCTTTTATATAAAGAGAGTTTCTTATTTCTTTGGTGGGGCTATAGATTCAAACCCCAAAGCTTCTTTTAAACCCAGAATTATATCACTTGATAGATGTTTGATTTACAATTAAACAGGGATAATGTGAGCTTTATCCTTCCCTACTATAGAACAAGAAAATCTTCATTTACTAATAACAGCAAGTTATTTTTGCTTCTCAAAAAATAAAGAACTATGTCAAAAATTCTATTTCAATTCAGTTTTGTACACATTTACTGACATTTAAACAGTAATTATATTAATATTAGTCCTTAAAGAATTACTTACCCAATGAAAGCCACCATTTGCTCCACTATGTGCTTGCTGAATGTTATTATAACAAAAATTTTCTGTAAAGAAAACACCAGTTAAAATAAATTATTTAGTTATCAAAAAACCAACATAAATTCACAATTCTGGTAATAGTCTAAAGAGGTAAGATTGTGCCCCTAACTGCAATTTTTAAATTTCTTTAAAAATAAAATATAACATTTCCATCCTGGCCAACATGGTGAAACCCCATCTCTACTAAAAATACAAAAATTAGCTGGGCATGGTGACATGTGCCTGTAGTCCCAGCTACTTGGGAGGCTGAGGCAGGAGAATTGCTCGAACCCAGGAGGTGGAGGTAGCAGTGAGCTGGGATCGCACCACTGCACTCCAGCCTGACAACAGAGTGAGGAGACTCCATCTCAAAAAATAAATAAATAAATAAATAAATAAAATATTAATAAAAGATAACATTTAATTCAAACGTTATCCACTTTGTATTCCTTTTTTTTTGAGACAGAGTTTCGCTCTTATTACCCAGGCTGGAGTGTAATGGCGTGATCTCAGCTCACTGCAACCTCCACCTCCCGGGTTCAAGTGAGTCTCCTGCCTCAGCCTCCCAAGTAGCTGGGATTACAGGGATGCGCCACCAAGCCCAGTTAATTTTTTTTGTATTTTTAGTAGAGAAGGTGTTTCTCTATGTTGGTCAGGCTGGTCTCGAACTCCCGACCTCAGGTGATCCGTCTGCCTCAGCCTCCCAAAGTGCTGGGATTACAGGCATGAATCATCGTACTCGGCCTTTTTTTTTCTTCCTTCTTTTTTTTGAGACAGAGTCTCCCTCTGTTGCCCAGGCTGGAGTGCAGTGGTGCCATCTTGGCTTACTACAACCTCTGCCTCCCAGGGTCAAGTGATTCTCCTACCTCAGCCTCCCAAGTAGCTGGGGATTACAGGTGCACGACAACACGCCTGGAAAATTTTTGTGTTTTTAGTAGAGATGGGGTTTCACCATGCTGGCCAGGATGGTCTCGAACTCCTGACCTGGTGATCCACCTGCCTCAGTCTCCCAAAGTGCTGGGACTACAGGCGCCTGCCACCACGCCTGGCTAATAACAGCAAGTTATTTTTAAACTAATTACGGCAAGTTATTAATTTTTTGCATTTTTAGTAGAGATGGGGTTTCCCCGTGTTAGCCAGGATGGTCTCGATCTCCTGACCTCGTGATCTGCCCACCTCGGCCTCCCAAAGTGCTGGGATTACAGGCGTGAGCCACTACGCCCAGCCAACAGCAGTCTTCTTTTTTTGAGACGGAGTCTCGCTGTGTCACCCAGGCTGGAGTGCAGTGGCGCGATCTCGGCTCACTGCAAGCTCCGCCTCCCGGGTTCACGCCATTCTCCTGCCTCAGCCTCCGAGTAGCTGGGACTACAGGCGCCCGCCACCACGCCCGGCTAGTTTTTTGTATTTTTAGTAGAGACGGGGTTTCACCATGTTAGCCAGGATGGTCTTGATCTCCTGACCTCGTGATCCACCCGCCTCGGCCTCCCAAAGTGCTGGGATTACAGACTTGAGCCACCACGCCCGGCCAGCAGTCTTCTTTTTATCCACTCACTATGAATCTCAGGAACCTGGACAGGTTAGACTAATGTACATTATTTCTGGCAAGAAGACTAATAAGGCAAAGGTATACAACTGGTGTGTGAATATCATAAAGCTAACAAGGCAATTGTTACAGATAATTTGTGGAGAAAAGCAGGGGGTCTATACCAAAAACCAGTTATTTAGAGCTATAAATCTTCTATTAATCAACAGAGCTAGTAGTTCTTGCCTTTCAGTGATTTCATCACCATGAACTTTCCCTACCATCATTTCTTAACAATCAATGCCTAAATAATTGCACAATTTCAATGCAAACCAGCAAAACAAGATTTTCTTTTTGTATGTAGCAGCTTGCAAAGTCACTTCTGTGTAAGACAAAAAATGTGTCACACACCTAAGAACATATGTCTTAGCCTTTCAGGCTGGAGATCTGAGTGGGAATTCTACAAAATAAAAGGCACAGACCACCGAAGAGCCCTCTTAACCACATGCATAGAATAAACAAAGGAAAGGGTAGAGGAGGAGAAAAAAGACATGGGAGGGAGGAACTAATTGTGCTAGAATGAACAAAGATGGAACCATCTGTAAAAGAAGTCCTTCATTGTAAAGAATAATTTTTTTTTTTTTTTTGAGACGGAGTCTCGCTCTGTTGCCCAGGCTGGTGTGCAGTGGCTCGATCTGGGCTCACTGCAAGCTCCACCTCCCGGGTTCACGCCATTCTCCTGCCTCAGCATCCCGAGTAGCTGGGACTACAGGTGCCCACCACCATGCCCAGCTATTTTTTTTAGTAGAGACAGGGTTTCACCGTGTTAGCCAGGATGGTCTCGATCTCCTGACCTCGTGATCCGCCTGCCTCGGCCTCCCAAAGTGCTGGGATTACAGGCGTGAGCCACTGTGCCCGGCTGGAAAGAAGAATCTTAAGACAGATTCAGTTATTAAATATTTAGTGCCTACTATCTGCCAGATGCTATTCTAGGCATTATAATACATCAGTGAACGAACAGACAAAAATATCTGCCCTCCTGGGAGTTTATAATACTGTGTGTGTGCTGGTGGGTGTGAACATAGAGAGATAATAAAGAACACTGATGTATTTTAAGGGTACAGTAAGTAAATTAAACGGTACATGAAATAACATAAACGAGTATGTTGCCTTTCTTCATTATTTGGGACAAAGGTAATGTCTCTAAGGATACTACCTGTTTAAAACTATTTTCTAAAAAGATACTCTTCTCGGCCGGCGCGGTGGCTCAAGCCTGTAATCCCAGCACTTTGGGAGGCCGAGACGGGCGGATCACGAGGTCAGGAGATCGAGACCATCCTGGCTATCATGGTGAAACCCCGTCTCTACTAAAAAACACAAAAAACTAGCCGGGCGAGGTGGCGGGCGCCTGTAGTCCCAGCTACTCGGGAGGCTGAGGCAGGAGAATGGCGTAAACCCGGGAGGCGGAGCTTGCAGTGAGCTGAGATCCAGCCACTGCACTCCAGCCTGGGCGACAGAGCGAGACTCCGTCTCAAAAAAAAAAAAAAGAAAAAAAAAAAAAAAAAGATACTCTTCTCATGCCTCTTCCTATCTAAGGATACTTCGACTTGACCCCATGCAGCGGAAGGGGAAATCTGATCTAACATTAAAGGTAGATTGATTTGAATCTTTTAGGGGAAGGTTAATAGGAAGACATCAATAAAAACAGCAATATTTATTAAAGAAGGTTGTCTAATTTTAAGCTGAGGAAAAAGGGAAGAAAGAAAAGCAGACAAGGAGACAGGTTTACTATTAGGGTAGAAAAAAATTGGTGTGTGTGTGTGGCTTTCCCACTATTATTTCAGAATGGCTAAAATGTTTATATTACTAATATTGTTTACCCATACAATGAGAAATGTTTGTTACTCTAAGGTACATCTGGATGTACATCAAGTGACATGCCTTTACAAAGTATGTCACCATGATACGATGGAACACAACAAACATATCCCATGGTCTTGGTTTAGTGAAGGAACTCAGATTCTTTCCTTTCAGAAACATAAATGGATTTTATCTTTCTTTTTCTTTTTTGCTTTCACATAGATACAGGGAATGAGCTTTATCTTGACAGAGCTTGGTTTGAATTCTAGGGCCTTAGGCAAGTATTTTACCTTCTCTAACACAGTTCCCTCATCTATGAAATGTGGTTAACAACGACCTCTCAGAATTGTCTGCCATGAGATAACCACTGCAAATTACCTTGCACAGGTCCTGATCAATAGCAGGCGTTAAACAATTCAGTTTCCTTAATCATATCAATACATTGAAGTTAAGAAGGCAATGCAAAAGAATGGAAAGAATACTGAACTGGAAGTCAAAACACTTGGGTTCAAATTCCAGCTGTTACTTATTCTTTTAAGCAACTATTACTTTTTTTTTTTTTTTTTTTTTTTTTGAGACGGAGTCTCACTCTGTCACCCAGGCTGGAGTGCAGTGGCCGGATCTCAGCTCACTGCAAGCTCCGCCTCCCGGGTTCACGCCATTCTCCTGCCTCAGCCTCCCGAGTAGCTGGACTACAGGCGCCTGCCACCTCGCCCGGCTAAGTTTTTGTATTTTTAGTAGAGACGGGGTTTCACTGTGTTAGCCAGGATGGTCTCGATCTCCTGACCTCGTGATCCGCCTGTCTCGGCCTCCCAAAGTGCTGGGATTACAGGCTTGAGCCACCGCGCCCGGCTGCAAGTATTACTTTTTAACCTCCCTACCTCTGAGAATTACAGAATGGGTACAGTAATTCCTCTCTTCCAGGAGTGTAAGAATTAACTCATATAGATAAATGCTTTAAAGTGTGAAGTTCCATTAAAAAATTAATCATCAGCCAGGCGCAGTGGATCACGCCTGTAATCCCAGCATTTTGGGAGGCCAAGGTGGGCGGATCACGAGGTCAGGAGTTTGCAACCAACCTGGCCAATATGGTGAACCCTGTCTCTACTAAAAATACAAAATTAGCTGGGTGTGGTGGCTTGTGCCCTGTAGTCCCACTTACTCTGGAGGCTAAGACAAAAGAATTGTTTGAACCTGGAAGGTGGAGGTTGCAGTAAGCTGAAATCGTGCCACCACACTCCAGCTTGGGTGATAGAGCGAGACTCTGTCTCAAAAATAAATAAATAAATAAATAATCATAAATTGAAAAAATCTGAGTATGTTTAAAAATATACTAGTTTTAAATCTTTCTGAAATGAAAGGTCTGATAAGTTGCATATCTTACCACTACAGATAGGGTACTTATGGCATAATACGTTTTACCATAATTTATAGAAAGGCACTACATTCAAGAGGTATAAAGCAGGACACATAAAACATGGATTACTAGAGAAGTTCTTGTTATGAAATAAAATAATCTGTTATTTTTACTTAGGTATTAAGGACTCCAAGAAGCTAAATGACAGCTCTCTTCTAGAAACAACTCTAAAGATTAAAGAAAAACCTATTTTCAGATACATTGAAAAGAATGTATTATTGACCACATTTTATTATTTGAAAAAAATCCTGTATGGTATTAAATCTTTTTTTTTTTTTTTTTTTTTGAGACAGAGTTTTACTTTTGTTGCCCAGGCTGGAGTGCAATGGCGTGAACTCGGCTCACTGCAACCTCTGCCTCCTGGGTTTAAGTGATTCTCCTGCCTCAGGCTCCTGAGTAGCTGGGACTACAGGCATGCACTACCATGCTCAGCTAATTTTTGTATTTTTAGTAGAGACGGGGTTTCTCCATGTTGGTCAGGCTTGTCTGGAATTCCCGACCTCAGGTGATCCACCCACCTTGGCCTCCCAAAGTGCTGGGATTACAGGCGTGAGCCACCACATCTGGCCAGTATTAAATCTTAACCATAGTAACTAGCACTGTAATATTAAAAAACCTGTGTTCATTGATTGAACAAAATACTTAATTTAAATGGGAGGAAATATATTCCTTGAAGTAGGAAAAACATCCATGAAATTCTGAGTGGTTATGGCAGGAGAGTAGAGGACAGATTCAATAAACTTGACCCAAATGCCAAAATCTAAGATTATAAACTGGATAGGTAGAAGCAGCTGAAGTTTTCCTGTTTCATTCTTCCCTTCTAAGAACTGGAAGTAGAGAGGTATGACATAGAAACTTTGGGGATAGACATACTTGTAATTATCATGGAATCATACAAGGGCAGAGAACTTCACTGTTCTTTCCTTTCTTTTTTTGAGACGGAGTCTCGTTCTGTTGCCCGGTTGGAGTGCAGTGGCGCAATCTTGGCTCACTGCAACCTCCGCCTCCCAGGTTCAAGAGATTCTCCTGCCTCAGCCTCCCAAGTAGCTGGGATTTCAAGCGCACGCCACCACACCCAGCTAATTTTTGCATTTTCAGTAGAGACGGGGTTTCACCATGTTGGCCAGGATGGTCTCGATATCCTGACCTCACGATCTGCCTGTCTCAGCCTCCCAAAGTGCTGGGATTACAGGTGTGAGCCACCGCGCCTGGTTGTTCTTTCCTTTCTTTTGGTTAACACCGTTCTTTGTTACAAACCACACTGATTCAAAACACATTCTTTCCAGGTTAATTTTTATTTTATTCTATTGAGATCTGCCCTTAGAAGGAAGTAATTCATATCACAGTTCTAGAAGCACATACCATTTTCCCTTCGTTTAAATTCTTAGCCTTTTCTCTCCTCTCTATTCATATATGCGTGCATACACACACACACACACACACACCCTCCATTCTAAAGATTTTGTTAAGAGTGGCTTTGAGGACTAGCAGATTCTCACTTCTCTGACCACAACCCACATCTCTTTGCCTCTTCAGAGACCCTCTTCTTCCCCATTCTCCTCCCACACTAACATTTGGCTGTTTTTCGGTAAAGGATATTGGTGCCATGGGAGGAACTGCTTCACATACTCTCTATATATAGAGTATGTGAAAGAAAGTAAGAATTAGTGAATGGCAATATTCTCTCAGCTTCTGGTTGGTAAAACAAAACAAAACAAACAAAAAACATTTTTTGGGCTGTGTATATAAAAATGATGTGCATCTTTCTGCACACAAACACTATTTTTGTTTGGTAAAAGTCCTGGATAAATAGTTTCACAGGGCAAAAAATAAAGAAAGAGAGAAAGGAAGGAAAGAAGGAAGGAAGGGAAGGATGAAAAAAGAAGAAAAGAAAGAAAACAAGGAGATCGCTAATTCCAAACGACATTCTATGATTTATTACCTAAGTAAGCTACCAACCAAAAGAAGCAGAAACAGTAACTAAATAATTCACTTAGGAATGAGCATGTTTCTTTTTTTTTTTTTTTTTTTTTTTGAGACGGCGTCTCGCTCTGTTGCCCAGGCTGGAGTGCAGTGGCCGGATCTCAGCTCACTGCAAGCTCCGCCTCCCGGGTTCGGGCCATTCTCCTGTCTCAGCCTCCTGAGTAGCTGGGACTACAGGCGCCTGCCACCTCGCCCGGCTAGTTTTTTGTATTTTTTAGTAGAGACGGGGTTTCACCGTGTTAGCCAGGATGGTCTCGATCTCCTGACCTAGTGATCCGCCCGTCTCGGCCTCCCAAAGTGCTGGGATTACAGGCTTGAGCCACCGTGCCCGGCCAGGAATGAGCATGTTTCATTGTCTTGTAATGGGTTCATCATCATTAGGCAGTTAATCAGGGGGTATAATTACCTGGATATGCATTTTTATTATTGCTTTTCCAATTAGGGTTGCACCAAAGAAGGTCCAAAAAGGTACCAGAAAGTGTCCACACGTTATTCCAGCCAGATCAAATAGAGGATTTGGAATCTATAAAGAGAAAAAGAAGGACTTCCATATTATAATCCAAAGAACAATTTAATTTTATCATCCATTGATATGTGGTATTCTGCTTTTAGCCTGCTTACACTGCAAAGCAACATATGGGTTCCTTGATCAGTACTGGATTGTTCAAAAGGGGGTTAGGGAAACATCCTAAGGTGTCTAGAAGCTGGGTCTCATATTCACCTTAGGTGTTCAATCTGCTCACAGCAAACCAAGGTGTCCTTTTGCTTATATTACTCATGGCTAAGGCACTGTGTGTGTGTTTGTGTGTACACCCATCACATGAGAACTGGATGGATAAAGTAAGTGGACCTGCAGGAATTTAATACCATTCAGTTGATTCCTAGCTATTTGGTGGCTGTTTTCTAAGGTGAGGTATGAGTGAAGAAAGAGCCTTAAGATTGTTTCAGCAGTGAGGGTTCTAAAATCTTTAGCTTGAAATGTGAACATTATCTGGAAAGCATTCATATCATTAACAAACATTCTAATAAATTCTCAAATACAGTCACGGGTGGATGTGCTGTTATTCTCAATGTAAAATATTAATAATTTTTATTGCCGGGCGCGGTGGCTCACGCCTGTAATCCCAGCACTTTGGGAGGCCGAGGCGGGCGGATCATAAGGTCAGGAGATCGAGACCACGGTGAAACCCCGTCTCTACTAAAAATACAAAAAATTAGCCGGGCGCGGTGGCGGGCGCCTGTAGTCCCAGCTACTCAGGAGGCTGAGGCAGGAGAATGGCGTAAACCCAGGAGGCGGAGCTTGCAGTGAGCCGAGATCGCGCCACTGCACTCCAGCCTGGGTGACAGAGCGAGACTCCGTCTCAAAAAAAAAAAAAAAAAAAATAATTTTTATTTTATTTTATTTTATGGGACACCAAGTCTGAGGGCCATGTGATACAATTTAGAAAGAAGATCAAGTGTGGAAATACGAGAGTACACAGATTCAGATGTTTTGAATACTCAGTCCCAGACAAAGAAGTGATTCACAACAAATACCTTTTCCAAACATTCCCACATTTTAAGAATGCTAAAAGACATTTCATGTAAAAATGCAAAGAAGCCATAAGCTATTTCTGAGCACTTCATCCATTCTTCTCCTCCAGAAAGTACTCTGACCTTGTGGCTGTTGGCTGAACCATTAATAAGCCAATTAATTTATATAATTTCATTTTTGAACTTTGAAAGGCTAGTTATTTGAAAAATATTTGTCACATATGGTCTTTAAAAAACACATGATTAAATTAGAATTCAAGTATTCCTTTGTTAGCAACACTTGGATTCAATGACTCATTTTTGTTTTTCTCATCCAAATTCAAATGCTTTAGGATTATTTCTTTTTTTTTTTTTTTTTTTTTTTCTTGAGACAGAGTCTCACTCTGTCGCCCAGGCTGGAGTGCAGTGGCCAGATCTCAGCTCACTGCAAGCTCCGCCTCCCGGGTTCACGCCATTCTCCTGCCTCAGCCTCCCGAGTAGCTGGGACTACAGGTGCCCGCCACCTCGCCCGGCTAGTTTTTTGTATTTTTTTAGTAGAGACGGGGTTTCACCGGGTTAGCCAGGATGGTCTTGATCTCCTGACCTCGTGATCTGCCCGTCTCGGCCTCCCAAAGTGCTGGGATTACAGGCTTGAGCCACCGCGCCCGGCCGGATTATTTCATCTCTTACAATCATAAAATAATATAATTTACACAGCACTACACCTGCCATTTCTTATATTTGCTCATGTGACTCTCATAACTCTATGAGTTATAACTTTTTTCCTTTATCATGAGGTTCCAACTCATGTTGAAATGAAAATGAATTTAAAGTATTTATTTATTTATTTATTTTATTTTATTTTATTTTATTTTATTTTATTTTTGAGACGGAGTCTCGCTCTGTCGCCCAGGCTGGAGTGCAATGGTGCGATCTCGGTTCACTGCAAGCTCCACCTCCCGGGTTCACGCCATTCTCCCGCCTCAGCCTCCGAGTAGCTGGGACTACAGGCGCCTGCCACCACGCCCGGCTAGTTTTTTGTATTTTTAGTAGAGACGGGGTTTCACCATGTTAGCCAGGATGGTCTCGATCTCCTGACCTCGTGATCCACCCGCCTCGGCCTCCCAAAGTGCTGGGATTACAGGCTTGAGCCACCGCGCCCGGCCTGAATTTAAAGTATTTAAGATATGTAGGCTGGGCGCAGTGTCTATATAAATTCTTCCTTGTAACTAATACTTGAAACTTTGGAAGAAGATTTCTTATCTATAAATTTGAGGAAAGAATGAAGTCATCCTTATTTGGTTAAATGTAGTTTGTTATATATTCTTTATGGGAAGAATGGATTTTCTCTCTTTTTTCTTACTGATTTAAACCATTTAGGTCTGAAGTCATCACTGCATGATGTACTTAAAAGCCAATAAACAAGATGTGAACCTATTCAACAGAAAACAGCTCATTTAATAAGTTGAATTGGGCTGGGTGCGGTGGCTCACCTGAGGTCAGGAGTTCAAGACCAGCCTGGTCAACATGGTGAAACCCCGTCTCAACTAAAAATACAAAAAAATTAGCTAGGCGTGGTGGTGGGCGTCTGTAATCCCAGCTACTTTGGGAGGCTGAGGCAGGAGAATCATTTGAACCTGGGAGGTGGAGGTTGTAATGAGCCGAGATTGTACCATTGTACTCCAGCCTGGGTCACAAGAGCAAAACTCTGTCTCAAAAAAAAACAAAAAAAAAGTTGAATGGGCCAGGTGTGGTAGCTCATGCCTGTAATCCCAGCACTTTAGGAGGCCGAGGCAGGTGGATCACTTGAGCCCAGGAGTTTGAGACCAGCCTGGGCAACATGGTGAGATCCTGTCTCTACTAAAAATACAAAAATTAGGTGTGGGGGCACATGCCTGGAGTCCCAGCTACTAGGGAGACTGAGGCAGGAGAACTGCTTGAGCCCGGGAGACGGAGGTTGCAGTGAGCTGAGATCATACCACTGCACTCCAGCCTGGATGACAAGAGGGAGACTCCGTCTTAAAAAAAAAAAAAAAAAAAAAAAAAGTGAATGATTCACAAAATTACATACCCAATAAAAGTGATAGCATTTTTGCTAATTCAGGAGTATATATGGATCAAAATATAACACTACCACTTAGTAAAAGTTCTGTTTTAATACAATTCACTTACTGAAGCACAGGCCAAAATTCCAAAAAATCCAACTTTCTGTACTAGGTTCTGAACTGCCAGTTTGGCCCGGGAGGCAAAGTCCTGTAAAAAGGCAAATTTAGAAACATTAATGAAAAGTAGGAAAAGAAGGAAGATGGTTCTTTCCAGAGTTTATTAAAAATTTCACAATCTGATGACACTGATTAATAAGATGAATGATGAAAAAAATCACAGTAGGTTGTTCACTGAAACACAAGTAAAATAATGATAGAATATTATATCCTTAAAGTTAAGCTCTTACCACATTTTAAGAATAAACCAAAACACTGTAACTTTAAATTTAGTATTCTCTCTGGATATTCTAGGGATTAACAAAATATTGTAAACTAACCATGAACCAATTTATTATTTTGGAAACACTGGCCTACAACATCTACCTTTTCCTCTCTTCTATAATTTGCCAGATTTCATATCTAATTGATAGCAGGGTAGAAAGTCATAGGAGTTTTCAAGACGGCCAATGAAGACATCTCTGCCAATCACTAGCCAGAAGATGGAAAAAACAGTTATGTGGCAATAACTAAGCATTCATTATCCCAGAAGCAAAAGAACATCCTACATTTGCACAGCTTGTGCTAGTTTTGTAAAACATTCTCACCATGATTTTTTTTTTTTTTTTGAGACGGAGTCTCGCTCTGTCGCCCAGGCTGGAGTGCAGTGGCGCGATCTTGGCTCACTGCAAGCTCCGCCTCCCGGGTTCAGGCCATCCTCCTGCCTCAGCCTTCCAAGTAGCTGAGACTACAGGCGCCCGCCACCGCGCCTGGCCAATTTTTTGTATTTTTAGTAGAGACGGGGTTTCACCGTGGTCTTGATCTCCTGACCTCGTGATCCGCCCGCCTCGGCCTCCCAAAGTGCTGGGATTACAGGCGTGAGCCACCGCGCCTGGCCTCTCACCATGATTTTATTTGAGCTTTCAACAATTCTGGTGTGTAGGTATAGTAGATATTATTATACCCAATCTATAGACCACAAAATTGCAACTCAGAAAGGGTAAGTGATCAAGATCATAATGTCAGTTAGGGACAAAGACAGGACATGATTCAATATTCAGACACTGAAATCAGTGCTTTTTATTTCACTCTGTTACCTCCTCCCATGCTGAAATATGCATTCGGCTGGCTAGTTCTTTCAGTATGTTGATGCTACAAATATTTGACTTTAATTCTTTTCTGGTTTTGAAATGGCATATATTGGAATCCAAATTCCAATGAAAATAGTTTGTAAGACAAAAAATGAGCTAATGTGTAAATGCTTTTTTTGTGTATAAATGCTTTATTAATAAGTCTTCATATCATAGAATCTCTTCCACACTCTTTAGTCCAACTTTCTTTTTTTTTTTTTTTTTTGGGACAGAGTTTCACTCTTGTTGCCCAGGCTGGAGTACAATGGGACGATCTCAGCTCACTGGAACCTCTGCTTCCCGGGTTCAAGTGATTCTCTTGCCTTAGCCTTCCCAGTAGCTGGGATTATAGGCGCCTGCCACCACGCCTGGCTAATTTTGTATTTTTGGTAGAGCGGAGGTTTCACCATGTTGGTCAAGCTGGTCTTGAACTCCTGACCTCAGGTGATCTGCTTGCCTCGGCCTCCCAAAGTGCCGAGATTACAGGCGTGAGTCACGGCACCCAGCCTTTAGTTCAACTTTCTAAAAGACAATAAAGAGAATATAGAGGCTGGACAGATCCATCATAGAGAGTAGAAACAAAGTTTAAAGTCAGAAAAGCAAACTAGTTGAAAAATATACTTCTCTTATTGGCACAGAATCTGTGTATCCCCACTTACAAAAACATTTTGACAAATAATACTGTGTAGAATAGTCCTACAAAGTTACCACAGTAGTTAATACTGAAATTAAAGCAAATAAACAAAAAACTTAACTCTACTTGTTGAAGATGATGAGAAAATCAAAGAAACCAAACCAATAAACTATATTAAAAAAAAAAAAAATCAGTCAATATAAACACTTTCAAGTCCAAATACGTAGGCTTTCAAAGTTAATCATTAAATCCTACAACAAAATTTAGCAATTTTATAATCTATTTCCAAAGAGATAATTATTAATTTTTCTTTCTGGGATTAGACTTACTTTTTCACCAAGTCAATTACATCAGATTTAATTTTTTTTTTTTTGAGACAAAGTTTCACTCTTGTTGCCTAGGTTGGAGTGCAATGGTGCGATCTCAGCTCACTGCAAACTCTGCCTCCCGGGTTCAAGCGATTCTCCTGTCTCAGCCTCCCGAGTAGCTGGGATTACAGGTGCATGCCACTACGTCCAGCTAATTTTTGTATTTTTAGTAGAGACAGGGTTTCATCGTATTGGTCAGCCTAGTCTCGAACTCCTGACCTCCCACCTTGGTCTTCCAAAGTGCTGGGATTACAGGTGTTGAGCCACTGCCCCAGGCCTCAGATTTAATATTTTTAAACAACTGAACTACTGCAGCAAAGGGCATTTTCTATTTTTATTTAGATTTCTAGCTGAAGGTTAATTTTTTTCTTAGCATCTATTGCATTAAGTGTGAAGTACTGAGTTTTATTGATTTAAAACCATATAAGAATATATAATCAAATCAGTTTTCCTATATAGCTTATTTTAAAAACAAATTAATTTCTACTTCTTTTATTACATTTTATTATTTACTGCTCCTCTTCACTAATCCTATCCTTCTGCAAAATCCATTTATTTTTAACAATTTATACAATTAGCCCCCAAATTACTAAGTTTATAATCCATTTGAAGCACTAAATAAAAACTGGTAAAAAGAAATGTTTTAATTGTCTAAAGTATCAACAGATACTATTAAATTAAAAACTAGCTATAAAATTTTAATTACTATAGCACAAGAATTAAATATATAAAATCAGGAAAATGCCTTCCTTTACAGTCCTTAAAATTTTCATAGCAAATCTGCTTTTAATGAGAGGGAAGATTGAATTCTTTTTTTTTTTTTTTTTTTTGAGATGGAGTCTTGCTGGAGTACAGTGGCGTGACCTCGGTTCACTGCAAGCTCCGTCTCCCGGGTTCACGCCATTCTCCTGCCTCAGCATTCCGAGTAGCTGGGACTACAGGTGCCTGCAACAATGCCCGGCTAATTTTTTGTATTTTTTACAAAAACACAAAATACTGTGTTAGCCAGGATGGTCTCCATCTCCTGACCTTATGATCTGCCTGCCTCAGCTTCCCAAAGTGCTGGGATTACAGGCGTGAGCCACCGCGCCTGGCTGGGAAGATTGTATTCAATTGCTAAGAAAAGGGTAAAGTAAACAACAACAAAAGCATACAAATTTTATTTTAAAGACAGCACAATTTTTATAAATAAGTTTTCCAAGTCAGATATATGTGGGAATATTTTTCTATCAGCATTAATGTCACCTTTAATAGATACAAATACAGAAAATTAGTTTTTCTCCATTAAATGGTATAGAAAAGATCTACAGGTATTGTATTTAGAAAGTCTCATGTCCTCCTTTCATTTATATTAATTTCCTTTCTTTTTTTGAGTTTGCCAAAGAGTATTATCTTAATTTTAAGGCTTTAGAATTTTCTATTTATTTAAATCAAGTGACTAAGATTGTGCTATCATTTCAAACTGATGGCATTTTTCTACTCTATAGAATCATACATACACGTACAAACTTAAATAGGAAAACAGGTACAATTATACCAACTGGTTTATATAAAGAAAAAAATGATTAAACATTATGCAGATCACCTAATAATATACAAAGATATTTAAGACTACAGAAGATCAAGAAAACCTGTTTTAAAAAACATCCTGAAAACAGGTCAAAACACAGTGATCATTACTAACAAAGAGGAATAACAAGTAAGGAGCCATTTTCCCCTTTTAGGGAAGAGTATCTTTGCTTAACAGCAATTAGGCAAGAACAAAAAACAGACTTCTTGTTCTTTCAGATGCCTGGGTGCTCCTCATTAGTTATCTTTAAGGGAGCTCTAACAATCTTTATTTGAGCAAAAAGAGTTAATCTATCCAAACACGTGAAGCTGAAACCTCCTTTTACCTTTTTTATTTTTTAAATCTGAAGCTGGCATGTATTATAAGGAAAACAAGTAAAGCGCCTTTTTAATGGAGAGCTTTACTTTTTAAAAAGAGTGAAAGTCATCTACTGAAAAAGGATTTCACAAATTTTATTATGTATGTAACATACACAGTGACCATGCTACTTTCAGTTCCCATAATTTTTTTCCAGGTCTTTCACAATATTCTCAGAATTTAAATTACATTATATATCAAATAATCTATAAACATTTACTGAAATTATACTAATATGAAGTATGCACAGTTGTTTTTATTTCAATAAAATAAACATTAGCATAATATGCAGTTTGATGGAGAGTATTTTCTTGATTTTTTTCCTTGCCAGTGTAATGAAAACAAAACCAGAAAAGCACTGTATTGGTATTTTAGAATAGTAAAATAACTAATGTTTAGATTTCATAAACACGAACATATTTTATTGTTTCTTATTTTAAATTTATTATTATTTTTTAGTCGGAGTCTCGCTGTTGCCCAGGCTAGAGTGAAGTGGCGTGATCTTGGCTTACTGCAACATCTGGCTATCTGGTTCAAGCGATTCTCCTGCCTCAGCCTCCTGAGTAGCTGAGACTACAGGCACACACAGCCACGTCTGGCTAATTTTTTTGTATTTTTAGTAGAGACGGAGTTTCACCATGTTGCCCAGGCTGCTGTCAAACTCCCGAGCTTAGAAGATCCGCCCTCCTCAGCTTCCCAAAGTGCTGGGATTACAGACTTGAGTCACTGAGCCAGGCCCAAATTTATTTCACTTTTAAAGTCACATGTATAAAACTTACTTATATGGTTTTAACAGCTTTATGTAATAATTTTATTGAAAGCATTATTCTTTTATTGTTCAAAATGTTTTACATGTTATGTGCAATTTTGCTTTCCTTGTTGCTCTGTAGTTTTAAAAGTTCTTGGCTTTTCTAAAAACAACTTCAGTATTTTTTCATTATTTGTATAATTTGGCAGCTCTTATGTTGATTTTAGAATAATATTGTCTATTAACTAAAATATGTATATTCTCACTTGCTTTTATAATGAGAATTTTATTCTATGTATATTGTTAATAAAGTTGACTCTATTACTCACACACCTAACACCACCAAAAAGCTAAACCAAAACCAAAAAAATCCCTTTTATAAAATTAAAAACAAATTTTAAACAAATTTTGCTGTTCTTTTCAGTCCAAGTAAAATAAAAAAGCTAAGTAAAAATACACACTAATAATACACAATATTTTTAAGAAAAACTAAATAAAATATTAAATTTTATGTTAGGTATTCAATGTTCCCGTTAAATGTTAAAAAAATTAATATTTCATTTGAATAGTTTTGGAGTATTGTGGGAACAATGTAGCATGTCCAATTTGATTAGTTCCTCACATGTCATTTTTCACTTTTTCAAAAATCCATCAACTAAAAACAAACTCCTTTTATCAGTTTCATTTCTCTGTATTTACATTTCACAACTTAAGTGCCTGAGATAACAGTTTCATTCTCTAAGTCTACCTAAATATGAAGCATGCATTTACAATTAGCAATTACAAATCATTTTCTACTTTTCTTCTTTCACAAAAATAAAACCAATTATAGGTAAATAAATTACCTTTTCTACCACCACCCATAGTGATTATATATGTAAACAATCATGCTTCTGAAACAAGAGATGCAAGAAACATTTTCTCAAGCACTACAAGACTAATAAAAAGTCACAGCAATTCCTTACCACTGAATTTCAAGATTAAACACTGAAAGACAAAGCCTTAAACTATGAATATGCCTGTACCATTGTTGCTTCATACTTATTTTTCTTAAGAAAGATATTTATGATTGAGAGAGAAGAGAAACTACAAGGCTAATCATAATTAGTCTGCAAAATATTAATCTTTGAATCTAATGATGTCAACATGAATGTAAATATATGAAATAACTTTTATCTTCAAACGGTAACAGTAAACGTTTTCATTTTCCCGTGGAAGCCATATGAAAAGATATCTTTAAAAACAACAGAAGGCCATATGCGGTGGCTCACACCTGTAATCCCAGCACTTTGGAGGCCAAGGCGGGCGGATCACCTGAGGTCGGGAGTTCCAGACCAGCCTGACCAACATGGAGAAACCTCATCTCTACTGAAAATACAAAATTAGCCGGGCGTGGTGGTGCATGCCTGTAATCCCAGCTACTCAGGAGGCTGAGGTGGGAGAATCGCTTGAACACGGGAGGCAGAGGTTGTGGTGAGCCGAGATTGCGCCATTGCACTCCAGCCTGGGCAACGAGCTAAACTGTTTCTCAAAACAAAACAAAACAAAACAAAGCAAACCCAGAAAATTAGCCAGGCATGGTGGCTGGCGCCTGTAATCCCAGCTACTCTGGAGGCTGAGGAAAGAGAATCGCTTAAACCCGGGAGGAGGAGGTTGCAGTGAGCCAAGATTGTGCCACTGCACTCCAGTCTGGGCAACAGAGTGAGACTCCGTCTTAAAATAAATAAATAAATAAATAAATAAATAAATAAATAAATAAAATTAAAAAATGAAATAAAAGTAACAGAAAATCCCTGAACATGTAAAACCAATGCAATATTACTGAAGATAAATGTGTACTTGGTTAATATCTTATGGAAGTTTAAATTACCTGCCTTTATAACCCATTGCAGTCATGTGTGGCTTATATGTTCTGAGAAATGGGTTGTTAGGCGATTTCATTGTTGTGTGAACATCATGCAGTGTATTTATACAAATCTAGATGTTATAGCCTACTACACACTTAGGCTATATAGTATAGCCTACTGCTCCTAGGCTACAAACCTATACAACATGTTACTGTACTAAATGCTGTAGGCAATTGTAACACAATGGTAAGTATATGTGTATCTAAACATGTTTTTATTTTATTTATTTTGAGACAGGGTCTCGCTCTGTCGCCCAGGCTGGAGTGCAGTGGTGTGATCTTGGCTCAGTGCAACCTCCACCTCCTGGGTTCAAGCGATTCTCACACCTCAAACTCTAGAGTACCTAGGACTACACGTGCGTGCCACCATGCCCAGTTAATTTTTGTATTTTTAGTAGAGATGGGATTTCGTGATGTTGGCCAGGCTGGTCTTGAACTCCTGACCTCAAGTGATCTGCCCACCTTGGCCTCCCAAAGTGCTGGGATTACAGGCGTGAGCCACTGCACCCAGGCTAAATATGTGGGGGTTTTTTTTTTTTTGTATATATATATTTTTTAATGGAATTTAGCTCCTTGCCCAGGCTGGAGTGCAATGGCGCAATCTTGGCTCAATGCAACCTCTGCCTCCTAGGTTCAAGCAATTCTCCTGCCTGAGCCTGCCAAGAAGCTGGGATTACAGGCGCCTGCCACCACATCCAGCTAATTTTTGTATTTTTAGTAGAGACGGGGTTTCATCACATTGGCCAGGCTGGTCTTGAACTCCTAAGCTCAGGTGATCCGGCTGCCTCGGCCTCCTAAAGTGCTGGGATTATAGGCGTGAGCCACGGCGCCCAGCCTAAATATGTTTTTAAATATAAAAAAACGTACAAATACAATATGGTATATAAGATATTTTGGGCGAGGCACAGTGGCTTATGCCTATAATCCCAATAATTTGAGAAGCCAAGGTGGGAGGATCACTTGAGCCTAGGACTTTGAGAGCAGCCTGGGCAACATAAGGAGACCGAGTCTCTATAACTAATTAAAAAAACAAATTAGCTGGGTGTGGTGATGCATGTCTGTGTTCCCAGTTACTTGGGATGCTGAGGCAGGAGGATTGCCAGAGCCCAGGAAGTTGAAGCTGCAGTGGGTGGTGATCACATCCCTTTACTCCAGCCTGGACAACAGAGCAAGATGATCCTGCCCCTTCAATGTACACACACACACAAAATAAAAGTATAGTACAGTAAATATATAAATCAATGACACAGTTCATTTACTGTCAAGTATTATGTACTATATACACTGTATGTATACAGAATTCAAGCAATTCTCCAGCCTCACATTCCGAGTAGCTGGGATTACAGACACGGCCCAGCTAATTTTTGTATTTTTAGTAGAGACGGGGTTTCATCATGCTGGCCAGGCTGGTTTTGAACTCCTGACCTTGTGATCCACCCACCTTAGGCTCCTAACATGCCGGGATTACAGGCGTGAGCCACTGTGCCCAGCTTGTATGTGCTATAGTTTTATATGACTGGTAGCGTAATAAGTTTGTTTACACCAGCATTACCACAAACATGTGATAATGTGTTGTGCTACATTACCATGTCACTAAGTGATGGGAATTTTTCAGCCCCGTTATAAACTGTCAGACATGCAATTCATCACTGACTGAAAGGCTGTTATGTGGTATATGACTGTATATATTAAAACTACTGAGCTAATAATGCTTTCTTTTGGATTTGGAGCTGAAGTGATTTAACAGCCTATATTAAAAGCCTCAGAGCAACTGTTTCAATACTAATTCCTCATGTGTAATGGAAATTTATGTTAAAATATAGTCTATTTGTGAAACTCTTGTGCCACCTAAAAATTAACTGCTGGTTTCTGCGTGCTAGTCAAATATGAACGCCAATCAATGAAAACTATAAAGCAGAAATGGAATGACTTGTCATGATGACATAATAATTTAGGTTTTTTCACCATAGCAGACAATGAGTCTGAAACAATAACTTGCTATTAAGACTCTAATAACCATGTCATTAAATATTTTCTAAAATGAAATACATTATACAATTAACTAGTATCTTTATAGAAACTGCAATGTTAAATTTTCTGTAATGCAGTTATAACTTCAAATCTTTCTTGAACACAAACTAAAAAGTGTCTTAATCACTATTTTCTAGCCATTATCAGGGCTCTACGAGTTATTTTCATTAAAAAATATAGAGCATTAATTTAATTCAAAGTGAACAAAATATTCTTACTGTTGACTTCCTCAACAATATCATTAAAGCAATTGCTTATATTTTAATATTGCATATTTGAGTAGGTCCTCTTTAAATAAGTGAAGCTTTTTTTTTTTTTTTTTTTTTTAGATGAAGTCTCACTCTTATCCCCTAGGATCTCAGCTCACTGTAACCTCTGCCTCCTGGGTTCAAGCGATTCTTCTGCCTCAGCCTCCCGAGTAGCTGGGATTACAGGGGCCTGCCACCACACCAGGCTACTTTTTGTATCTTTAGTAGAGACGGGGTTTTACCATGTTGGCCAGGTTGGTCTCAAACTCCTGACCTCAGGTGATCCTCCCGCTTTGGCCTCCCGAAGTGCTGGGATTACAGGCACAAGCCACTGTG
This sequence comes from Macaca thibetana thibetana, assembly GCF_024542745.1. Lineage (NCBI taxonomy): Eukaryota > Metazoa > Chordata > Mammalia > Primates > Cercopithecidae > Macaca > Macaca thibetana. The sequence continues at coordinate 35,308,040 of NC_065593.1, forward strand.
CCCGGCCAGGTGAAGCATATTTTTAAGTCACACATTATTTATTGTTATTGAATTATAACATAATAAAGTCACGGGATAAAGACTGTGGTTAGGAAATAAATTTTAGAATTACCAAAAGAGTAGGGATATTGTTGAAATAAAAGTGATTGTAAAAGAAAGAAAATAGTTAATAAATTTTAAATTATTACCTATAAGATGCTGGATAACAAAATGCACACCCATTTAAGAACAAAAAGTGGGCCGGGCGCGGTGGCTCAAGCCTGTTATCCCAGCACTTTGGGAGGCCAAGACGGGCGGATCACGAGGTCAGGAGATCAAGACCATCCTGGCTAACACGGTGAAACCCCGTCTCTACTAAAAAATACAAAAAAAACTAGCCGGGCGAGGTGGCGGGCACGTGTAGTCCCAGCTAATGTAGTCCCAGCTACTCGGGAGGCTGAGGCAGGAGAATGGCTTAAACCCGGGAGGCGGAGCTTGCAGTGAGCTGAGATCAGGCCACTGCATTCCAGCCTGGGTGAGAGCGAGACTCCATCTCAAAAAAAAAAAAAAAAAAAAAAAGAACAAAAAGTGATTAGAACTGAGTTGTGTAACTATTCCTGAAGATGAAACGTTTTAACATCCAGCTGATGCCTTACACAGTTAGATAAAGCCAACTGTAAAATCAGAGATGGTCACTGGTATTTCTATACATATCAGAAATTAGGGTAAAACTCTATATAATACTCTAAGCAGAATACATCACATGAACACATTTCATAAAAGCAAGGACATTTTATTCGGAAAATAACTTAGAAATTTAGAAGTTTTAAGAAGAGACCTATATATAAAACACGCAATATAAACATAAGTTCTCATATCTATCAAAATCAATGCAGGTATAACTAAAAACTACCAGAAGCAAAGAAGGATCTGACTGTTCTCTGAAACAGTAAGAAACATTTATTTTGGCAACTAGCTAAATTTATTAAGTACTCAAAAACTAGATGTAACTAGAAATCTGAAAACAAAATTCAGTTTGGGTTTCTGTTTATACTCGTATTTATATTATCTAGGGCAGTTTCATTAAATTAAAATGCGGTGTGAAAATTTAGTTGGTAACAAATTACATCTTGCTTTTTCTTTTCATTTTTTTCCTTTGAGACGGAGTTTCGCTCTTGTTGCTCAGGCTGGAGTGCAATGGTGCTATCTCGGCTCACTGCAACCTCTGCATCCTGGGTTCAAGCAATTCTCCTGCCTCAGCCTCCTGAGTAGCTGGGATTACAGGCATGCGCCTCCACGCCTGGCTAATTTTGTATTTTTAGTGGAGACGGGGTTTCTCCAATGTTGGTCAGGCTGGTCTGGAACCCCCGACCTCAGGTGATCCGCCCGCCTTGGCCTCCCAAAGTGCTGGGATTACAGGCATGAGCCACCATGCCCGGCCTTACATCTCGTGTTTTAATGAACAGAATAATATGGTGAGACCTCATAAGCAATGAAGTAAATACTGTTTCACGAAACATTTATTCTAGTTACACACAAATTGGCTCTGGGTTGCTAAGCACAATGTATTTTGTACTATTGGCTACAGTTTAAAAAAAGAAGTAAAAAAGTCATTGATCTAGAGGCAGCTGTGCCTGTAGTAGGTCTCATGATGCTTTATCCAAATTATACCTTTCAGAAATTACGTGAGAACTGATCAACACAAATTGTTTTCACTTATACACACAGGAAATATATAATCCACTGTGAACACCACACATTTCAGAGTGTTGTGCCAAAAATAGGATGCTATCAACTATTTCTGGGTTAAGATCAGGATTAAATGGATTTCTTGATGTATAGATGTATATCTGTTACCAAATTTATGTGGGCAGGGTACAGGACAGAATAATACGAGTAGTTTTTTAATCTAAGGCATAACATATACAGTAAAGCATACAAATCTAAAATATACATCTTAATGGAAATTTACAACACACCCATGTAACCACTACTGAGATCCAGATAGAGAACATTACCAGAACTCCAGAAACCCTGCTGGTGGCACTCCTAGTAATTACTCCCTGCAAAATAACCACTAACATTGGCTTCCATTACCACAGATTTAGCTTTTCCTATTTTTGAACTTTATTTTTTAAATTTATTTTATCATATTTCATTTCATTTTTTTGAGATGGAGTTTTGCTCTTGTTGCCCAGGCTGCAATGGTGCGATCTTAGCTCACTGCAACCTCCTACTCCAGGGTTCAAGTGATTCTCCTGCCTCCTGAATAACTGGAACTACAGGCCCGTGCCACCACACCCAGCTAATTTTTGTATTTTTTTTAGTAGAGATAGGGTTTCACCACGTTGGTGAGGTTGGTCTTGAACTCCTGATCTCAGGTGATCTGCCTGCCTCGGCCTCTCAAGGTGCTGGGATTATAGGCGTGAGCCACTGCGCCTGGCCTGAACTTTACATAAATGGAATTATACAGTATGTCCTCTTTCATGTCTGGCTTCTTTAGCTTAACATTATATTATGCCCAGGTGATTCATCCATGCTGTTGCATGTGGCAGTAATCAATTTGTTGCAGATGCTACATATTATTCCATTGTATAGGTATATCACAATTTATTCTATTGTTGTTGGACATTAGGGTTGCTTCCAGTTTTGAGTTATTATTTTTAAAAACCTTTTTATTTTTTATTTTTCTTTTCTTTTTTTTGTTTTTGAGACAAAGTCTTGCTATGTCGCCAGACTGGAGGGCAGTGGTGTGATCTTGGTTCACCGCAACCTCTGCCTCCCGGATTCAAGCGATTCTTCTGCCTCAACTTCCCCAGTAGCTCGGACTACAGGCGCGTGCCACCATGCCCAGCTAATTTTCGTATTTTAGTAGAGACGGGGTTTCATCATGCTGGCCAGGCTGGTCTGGAACTCCTGACCTCGTGATCCGCCTGCCTTGTTTTCCCAAAGTGGTAGGACTACAGGCGTGAGCAACAGCGCCAGGCCTTATTTTTCTTTTTTAAGCTATCTCCTACAGGAAGGAAATTTTGAGTTACTATAAATAACGCTGCTATGAACATGCTTGTACGTGTCTTCTGGCATATCCTTCTGGTGAGTATAGACTTACAAATGGAATTGCTGGATCATACAGTATGTGTATGCTTAACTGTAGTAGACGGTGCCAGTTTTCAAAAGTGACTATAAATCAAATTATTCTTAATATTGCTTCCATTTTGCCAACTGATAATAACTGTCAATTGAAAAAAATCTAAGTGATTTTCCTTTTGTACAGATGGTTCTAAAGAGTGTGTCTGTCGGAATTAGCATGAGGACTGAATAAGCTAAAGCAAGAAAATGAGGAATGAATAGCTTTAAATATTTTAAATGCTAAGTTTTAGAAAAACAACTTATAACATTTTGAAAGTTACTTCCAATTTCCTTAGGAAAAGAGAGATAATTACTTAGAAAAAATATGTACTTTTTTCTCACACTCAATTTGGGAAGACAAAATTGAAATCTTTTTCAGAAATCAGAATTCTTATTTAAAAGCAATTAAATTTAACTGAATAAAGCTGATAACTACTATGTGCGAGGTAATAAGGAATCCAAAGATGAGAACATAGTGATTCGTTCATACATTCATTCAGTATATGTTTAACAAGTGTTTACTACATGCCAAATGTTGTAGGAGCTGAGAATACAACACTAAATCACACTGATAACAATCTGGAACCTCATGGAGTTTATATTCTAGTGGGAGGAGATGAAAACTAAATAGGACAGTCAGGAAAGGCTTCAGAGGAAAGGTGATCCAAAACATCAGAATTCTCAAGGAGGTGAGAGAGTAGGTTATGCTGACAATCTATGAGAAGAGGGTTCTGGCGAGTTTTTTCCCTTCAGAGATACCTAATCTAGGGTATGTGTATGGAAGCAGAGGGTGCAGTAAGTAAAAATGGAAGATGAAAGAAGGATGGATGAAACCTACAAAGCAAGGGAGAGCAAAACCAAGAAAGATAAAAAGTGCTATAGAGAGGAACAATACAAACACCAGCAATTACATGGTTTTTAATGATATCAAAATGACACAGCATTGATAAAAATCATGTGATAAAAAATGATTTTAAGTATAAAAAATCTTTTTTATCACTAAAAAAGATTTAGTGATAACACTAAATCTTTTAGGTTCTCTGAATCACAGTTTGTTCATCTTTTCTGTAAAATGATGATAATAATATCTACCACCAAAACCAAAACTGATTATGAGACAAAATTGTTTAGATTGAAGTTATACTGTTTAGTAAATGTCAAGAGACAAAAAACACCTGATATCCAGTGAAGTAAAATATCTTGCCTGATTTATTTTATCTACCCAGTTGGACTTTATAATGAGCACAATTACTAGTGCAATCTTACAACGAAAATAAGAGATTTTTGTTTTGTTTTAAATTTTATTATTTTTTATTTTTATAATTTTTAAATGGTAGAGAGAGGGTTTCACCATGTTGCCCAGGCTGGTCTTGAACTCCCGAGCTCAGGTGATCCTTTGGGAGGCTTGGCCTCCCAAAGCGCTAGCATTACAGGCATGAGCCACCATGCCCGACCATTGTTTTTAATTTTAAAAAACATAAAAGAAACATGTTCATATCAAAGACATAAGGGGTCTGTAAAATGGAAGGGAGAGAAAGAAGGAAAATATATTAAGAATCAAAAAATGATTGGCCAGGCACAGTGGCTCCCGCCTGTGATCCCAGCACTTTGGGAGGTTGAGGCGGGTGGATGACTTGAAGTCAGGAGTTCGAGACCAGCCTGACCAACACGGTGAAACCCCATCTCTATGAAAAACACAAAACTTAGCCGAGCATGGTGGCGCATGCCTGTAATCCCAGCTGCTCAGGAGGTGAGAGAGTACGTCAGAATTCTCAAGGAGGTGAGAGAGTAGGCATGCTGACAATCTATGAGAAGGGAGTTCCGGCTGAGGAAGAATCACTTGAACCTGGGAGCTGGAGGTTGCAGTGACCCAAGATCGAGATCGTGCCACTGCACTCCAACCTGGACAGCAAAGGTGAAACTCTGTCTGAAAGAAAAAAAAAAAAAAAAGGCCGGGCGCGGCGGCTCACGCCTGTAATGCCAGCACTTTGGGAGGCTGAGGCGGGCAGATCACCCGAGGTTGGGAGTTCAAGACCAGCCCGACAAAAATGGAGAAACCTTGTCTCTACTAAAAATACAAAATTAGCTGGGCGTGGTGGCGCATGCCTGTAATCCCAGCTACCTGGGAGACTGAGGCAGGAGAAGGTTGTGGTGAGCCAAGATTACGGTATTGCATTCTAGCCTGGGAGACAAGGGCGAAACTCCATCTCAAAAACAAAAAAAAACAAAAAAAAAAACAATTATCAATTCTGCCTTGTAGTGCCAACGATGAGTTTACCAAACCTCCAACACAAGAAAGTAGAAATGGGTGCTATTACTTCTCCTGAATGTTGGTCCTTTAGGAGGAAATTGTTTACTTATTTACACCTGTAATGATTATTTCACTATGATTACTAATCTTAAAACTCACAAATAACCTAGACATAAAACATTTCTTGTATAGTCTAGGAGGAAAGATGAGATGGAAGAAACACGGTTTCAGGAGGCCTTCTCGGGGGCTGGCTCTAGTATTTATTACCATGTTCAGATATAAAGTAAGTTATTCTTAGAAGTTCATACAAGCATACAGTGCTCTCTCTCCCTCCTTTTCTTATTCCAGTCCAGTTACCAGCATTAAAATTGGCCAGTATCTGCAGCTTCCTTTTCCTCTCTCTACTTAGACTTTTGTTCAAAAAAAAAAAAATTGCAGGGCACAGAGACTCAAACCTGTAATCCCAGCACTTTGGAAGGCCGAGGCGGGCAGATCATGAGGTCAGGAGTTCAAGACCAGTCTGACCAACATGGTGAAACCCCGCCTCTACTAAAAACACAAAAATTAGCCAGGCACGGTGGTGCGCGCTTGTAATCCCAGCTACTCAGGAGGCTGAGGCAGAACTGCTTGAACCCGGGAGGTGGAGGTTAGAGTGAGCTGAGATCTTGCCACTGCACTCCAGCCTGGGTGACAGAGTGAGACTCTGTCTCAAAAAAAAAAAAAAAAAGAAAAAAAGGCTGGGTGCGGTGACTCACGCCTGTAATCCCAGCACTTTGGGAGGCTGAGGTGGGTGGATCACGAGGTCAGGAGATCAAGAGCATCCTGGCTAACACAGTGAAATCCCGTGTCTACTAAAAATACAAAAAATTAGCTGGGTGTGGTGGCAGGTGCCTGTAGTCGCAGCTACTCGGGAGGCTGAGGCAGGAGAATGGTGTGAACCCGGGAGGCAGAGCTTGCAGTAAGCCGAGATTGCGCCACTGCACTCCAGGTTGGGCAACAGAGCAAGACTTCGAGTCCAAACGCAGTGGCTCACGCCTGTAATTCCAGCACTTTGAGAGGCCCAGGCAGGCGGATCACGAGGTCAGGAGTTCAAGACCAGCCTGACCAACAAGGTGAAACCCTGTCTCTACTAAAAATACAAAAATTAAATGGGCGTGGTGGTACGTGCCTGTAATCCCAGCTACTCAGGAGGCTGAGGCAGGAGAATAGCTTGAACCCAGGAGGTGGAGGCTGCAGTGAGCCAAGATCACGCCACTGCACTCCAGCCTGGGCGACAGAGCAAGACTCTATCTCAAACACACACACACACACACACACACACACACACACACACAAACACGGTAAGTCTTAGGCAGCTGGCATCCACTCAAACTCAGATGGGTGCCTGCCCAACTTCTATTAGGAATAAGAAGGACTCTGTAGCCCAAGAAAGACAAGTGCTCTAGACACTCAGTGAAAATATCTGAGTATGCAAGATTACTGCATAGAAATAAATAAAGGGATATATTACACAAGTAATTTCCTTTTTCTCTCTTTTTCCTGTCTGAAGCCAGTAATTCCTCATATAACAGTTTTTCAAAATTCTTTTTAAAAAAATTAATAGAGGCCAGGCGTGGTGACTCATGCCTGTAATCCCAGCACTTTGGGAGGCCAAGACGGGCGGATCACCTGAGGTCGGGAGTTCAAGACCAGCCTGACCAATATGGAGAAACCCCATCTCTACTAAAAAAAAAATTACAAAATTATCTGGGCATGGTGGCGCATCCCTATAATCCTAGCACTTTGGAGGCCAAGGCAGGAGAATTGCTTGAACCCAGAGGCAGAGGTTGTGGTAAGCCAAGATTGTGCCATTGCACTCCAGTCTGGGCAACAAGAGTGAAACTCTGTCTCAAAAAAAAAAAAAAAAAAAAAAAAAAGAGATGGGGGTGTTACTATTTTGCCCAGTCTGGTCTTGAACTCCTGGGCTCCAAGTTATTCTCCCACCTCAGCCTCCCAAAGTGCTGGGATTACAGGCATGAGCCACCATGCCCAGCCACTCATCTGATAATTATTTAGATCAAACTGAAATTAAAAAAAAAACAGTAGAGGACAATCCGCTATGTATAAAACATAACAATAATACTAGTCTGTGGAGAAAAAAAGAAAAAAGTCAAAATAGTGAGATAACTTGACTTAAACATGCAAAGCTATGAAAACTAAATCTGTATGGAATTCACAAAACGGTCAGAGACAGGAAACTTAAGAGACTGAAAACAAAGGAAAAAGATAAATGGGAACTTCTCTATTATGGGAAATGTCAACAGTGACATTCTTTTCTGAGGTAGAGCCAATCTTTTTTTTGGTTTTGAGACAGAGTCTTGCTCTGCCGTCTAGCTGGAGTACAGTGGTGCCATCATAGTTCACTGCAACCCTGACCTCTTGGGCTCAAGCAATCCTCCTGCCTCAGCCTCCTAAGTATCTGGGACTATAGGTGCATGCCATCATGTCTGATTAATTTTTTAACTTTTTTTGTTTTTAGAGATGGGATCTCACTATGTTGCCCAGGTTGGCCTCGAACTCCTTGGCTCAAGCGATCCTCCTACCTCAGTATCCCGAAGTGCTGGGATTATAAGTATGAGCCACGGCACCCGGCCAATAGAACTAATCTTAACAAATTTATAAATGGCCCTGGAAAAAGAAATGTAGAGTTTAAGTTCCAAATCTACAGTTGAAATTATACCTAAAGTAGGAGATGCTAAATTCATGACAGTAAACTGAAAGACTCTGCACACTTCACCAAGCAAGTGGCAGGTCATCTTCAATACAGACAACGGTAAGATAACATGTTTAGGGAAAACTTATTTAAACATAAAACAATGGGGCCAGGCATGGTGGCTCATGCCTGTAATCCCAGCATTTTGGGAGGCCAAGGTGGGCAGATCATTTGAGGTCAGGAGTTTGAGACCAGCTTGGCCAACATGGTGAAACCCCGTCTCTACTAAAAATACAGAATTAGCTGGGTGTGGTGGCCTGTAATCCCAGTTACTAGGGAGGCAGAGGCAGAGGCAGGAGAATCACTTGAACCAGGGAGGTGGAGGAGTGAGCACTCCAGCTTGGGTGATAGAGTGAGACTCTGTCTCAAAAAAAAAAAAAAAAAAAAAAAAAAAAGAAAAAAGAGAAAAAAAAAGGGAACTGGGAGCAATCTTAAATTGTTTATTAAAAATGTCAGCAAAATGCATTGCTAAACAGGCCCATGATTTTAGAAATATGAAAAATGAGTACAGTTATGTGGCAACTGCCTCTGGAAAATCATGTGCAGTTGTGACTTTCATCATGTGCAGTTATGATTTCATGCTAGGAGATAAACGGATTAGATAAAGGTCCATGGAAAAAATAATTGAGATTTGGGGGCTGTTGGACACAAACTGAATAATTACATTCTTTAGAAAGGCTGAAGAGGAAGCTAAGTGAACTCCATAAAGCTATGAAAAATATGAGAGGAAATGAGAAGTATCTGACAAATTTTACAATATCAGAATAACTGAGTGTAAACTTTATAACTTTTTTTTTTTTTTTTTTTTTGAGATGGAGTCTTGCTCTGTCGCCCAGACTGGAGTTCAGTGGCACGATCGTGGCTCACTGCAGCCTCTGCCCCCTGGGTTCAAGTGATTCTCTTGCCTCAGCCTCCCCAGTAGCTGGGATTACAGGCACATGCCACTACTGCCTGGCTAATTTTTGTATTTTTAGCAGAGACAGGGTTTCACCATGTTGGCCAGGCTAGTTTCAAACTCCTGATCTCAAGTGATCTGCCCGCCTCGGCCTCCCAAAGTGCTGGAATTACAGGCATGAGCCACCCTGTGCCTGGCTAAACTTTATACCCTAAGAGAGGTAAATTTAAAACAAAATGGAAGCACTGCTTTATATGATGGGCTATCAACTTACTGAGTCTTTACTACAAGTAGTAAAAATATAAATTTTTAGAAATTTGGATAAGTTAATCGATGCAGACCCATGTCAGGGAATGGGACAAAAAAGTCTAAAATATATCCCTACTTTTGAGGGGAACACTGAATGAATTATCAGGCCCATTTCTTTAGATCTCTTCATAGGGCCTTAGTTTAAAAGCATGATAGTCATATTTTGAAGTTGTAAGATAGCAAAAATGTGAAGGAGACTCTATTGAGAGAAATCTCCTTAAATACTAAGCAAGAAAGAACTGCAAATTGGAGCCAAGTACGGTGGCTCATGTCTGTAATCCCTGCACTTTGGGAGGCTGAGGTGGGTAGATCACCTGAGGTCAAGAGTTCCAGACCAGCCTGGTCAATATGGTGAAACCCGGTCTCTACTAGAAATACAAAAAAATAGCCGGGCGTGGTGGCGTGTGCTTGTAGTCCCAGCTACTTGGGAGGCTGAGGCAGGAGAATCGCTTGAACCCGGGTGGTGGAGGTTGCAGTGAGCCAAGATCGCACCACTGTACTCTAGCCTGGGCGACAGAGCGACACTCCGCCTCAAAAAAAAAAAAAAAAAAAAAAAGACAGAAAGAACTGCAGATTGATCATGACAAACCAAATATCTTGGCTAATTAGAAAGAAAGGCACTTTTGCAAGAGGAAATGAGGAAAATAGTTTTCTGCTGTCCAGGTCTCCCATTAAACTCTGATGTACCCCTCAAAGCACTCAGCAGTTATATAACAGAGTGAGTTTGTACTTAGCATGTTACTGATTTACAAACTCATAAGCAAAAATAAAGAAGTGTAAGTAGTCTGTTGGTCCAAGTTTCAATAAAGGGGCCTTTTTTTTTTGAGACCTGCTTTGTCACCCACACTGGAGTGCAGTGGCACAATCTTGGCTCACTGCAACCTCTGCCTTCCAGGTTCAAGCAATTCTCCTGCCTCAGCCTCCTGAGCAACTGGGACTACAGATGCGCACCACCACGCCCAGCCAGTATTTGTATTTTTAGTAGAGATGGGGTTTCACCATATTGGCCAGGCTGGTCTTGAACTCCTGACCTCGTGATCTGCCCACCTTGGCCTCCCAAAGTGCTGGGATTACAGGAATAAGCCACAGAGCTCAGCCAAAAGGGGCCTTCCTTTTTTTTTTTTTTTTTTTTTTTTTTGGCTCACTGCAATCTCTGCTTCCTGGGTTCAAGGGATTCTCCTGCCTCAGTCTCCCTAGTAGCTGGGACTACAGGCAGGTGCCACCATGCCAGGCTAATTTTTTGTATTTTTAGTAGAGACGGGGTTTCACTGTGTTAGCCAGGATGGTCTCAATCTCCTGACCTCGTGATCCACCCACCTCGGCCTCCCAAAGTGCTAGGATTACAGGTGTGAGCCACAGTGCCCGGCCCAAAAGGGGCCTTTTTAAAGGCATTTTATAAAAGGTGTTTGAAACACAAAACTGAAAAAACAAAAAAACAAAAAAAACCCCTTTAGTTTAACAAAGGTAACCTAACGCTTATCCAGTGCTTTTTCCGCCCCCATATCTGGAAACAGGTGTGGAAGTGAAAAGAACACGCCGACATAACAGAAAATTATTTTCTTTCTTTCTTTCTTCTTTTTTAGATGGAGTCTAGTTCTGTTGCCCAGGCTGGAGTGCAGTGGCGTGATTGTAGCTCACTGCAACTTCTGCCTCTGGGTTCAAGCAGTTCTCTTACCTCAGCCTCCCAAGTAGCTGGGAATATAGGCACCCACCAGCACACCCAGCTAATTTTTTTGTAGTTTTAGTAGAGACAGGGTTTCGCCATTATTGGCCAGGCTGGTCTGGAACTCCTGACCTCAGGTAATCCGCTTGCCTCGGCTTCCTTTCAAAGTGCTGGGAATACAGGCGTGAGCCACCATGCCTGGCCATGAAACGATTTTCTTTTCTCTTCTCTTTTTTTTTTTTTTGGAGAGTGAGTCTCTCTCTATCACCCAGGCTGGAGTGCAGTGGCAGGATCTCAGCTCTCTACAACTGACACCTCCCGCGTTCAAGTGATTCGCCTGCTTCAGCCTCCTGAGTAGTTGGGACTACCGGGGCCCTCCAACAACCTGAGTAATTTTTATATTTTTAGTAGAGATGGTGTTTCACCATCTTAGCCAGGCTGGTCTGGAGCTCCTGACTTTGTGATCCGCTGCCTCAGCCTCCCAAAGTGCTGGGATTACGGGCCTGAGCCAATGTGCCTGGCCCAAAACTATTTTCTACTCCAATGTGCAAAGCAACCTAACAAGAAAAACCTTAAATATTTATTCTTACTTTCCTTGTTAATGATTAGGCTGTATTAACCTCTTATTTTCATTTGAAAGTCATCTGGTTTCAATGATAATTGCTTTGTCATCAAAACAAATAATTTTTTTTAAATTTAGTTTGATGACTGACAGCATGGTTAGAACATAAACAATTTTAAACTTCATTATTGTATATTTTTTTCCTGTGAGGAATAACTAGCTTCAACATTTTCTAGAATGTTTTTCCTATTTTGTTACAAAAGTGTAAGCAGAATAAAAGTAATTTTTAGGAGGTTGAGTTTAAAAGTTTTCACTAAATTAATTAATTATTTTTTTTTTTTTTTGAGACAAAGTTCACTTTGTCACCCAGGCTGCAGTGTAGTGGCGTGATCTCAGCTCACTGCATCCTCTGCCTCCCTGGTTCAAGCGATTCTCACGCCTCGGCCTCCTGAGGAGCTAGTATTACAGGCGCCTGCCACCATGCCTGACTAATTTTTGTATATTTAGTAGAGATGGGGTTTCACCATGTTGGCCAAGCTGGTCTCAAACTCCTGACCGCAGGTGATCCACTCGCCTTGACCTCCCAAAGTGCTGGGATTACAGGCGTGAGCCATTGTGCCTGGCCTAAATTTATTTTTTAAATAAGTAAGTCTAGCTAAAGGTGACAAGGCTAAATACAGTAATGTGCATGTAAAAAGAAATGAACTCGGGAATGTATGGTGAGAAGACAAGTTTCCCATTGGCCATTCAATTAACAGCTTGCATCACATTGCAACTGTCTTTCCTTGTTGATAATATGTGAATGAGTTAAAGAAATAGAAGAAATTAAAAGGGAGAAAGATTAAAGTCTGTGAGTGAGGTAGCAAGAGTTCAAAATAAAGTAAATGCTTCTAGAGAAAGCAAGTAAAAGGGGCATGAAGAATTCCACTATAAATCATGCTAAGTGTGCTTAGACATTACAACTCCAGAATTACTCTAAGTGCTACCTTTTCTTGATGAATAAAATGCAAGTAAGTTACCTTTGGTACCCACACCTAACTGCGCGAATAGTCAAAATATCCTGTAACAGAATCGATCAAGACCACTTAAAATTGCTTAATTTTGATGGTACTTTGTGATAAAATCATGAGCCAACTATGAAAGACTATCTACCAGGCCCGCCTTTTCAAAAACTAAACATTATTGGGGTGTGGTTGGTTGATTATGAAAAGAGAAACTACACTAATTCTTGGTAGTTTTGACAATGCCTTTAATGATAAAGAAGTGTGTCTAACATGTGTCTCTCATATTCACTACGGTAAAGTTTATCAGTTTAACTCTTTGCAAACAAGCAAGAGATCCTGCGAGCAGGAAGCTTTTCTGTGGAACTCCTGACGGAACACAAACCATAACAGTTACTGCAAAGCTTAATGCAAACCCTCTAGAGTCCACGTTGACAAATTCTTTAACAAGCCCTGTGGTTACAGGGAAGCTGGTTTCACTGTGACTCACTCCTGCTCAAACAGTTTACTGGAAATGAAGGGGAGGGGGAATTTTCAGAGAAGTCATGTGATGGCCAGACAAACCACAACCAGTAAAGGTTCATCAGAGTCAAAAACAGGTCCCAGCAACAACTGACACCCGGAGTGTTCAAATGGTACTAAAGTGTATGAAAATGTGTCCTGTTTAGTTTCAGACCATCTACACCATAAACTCTTTCATGAATCTGTATATGTAAAGGAAAAACTTCATAGCAGGAAAAACCGGCAGGCATTGACACAGTGTAGGCAACTGCAACTGCACACACTTCATAGGAAAATGTGCTTAAGAGAATAGCATTAGTGGAATGCCAAAGCACTTTTTCGTGAGTATGTAAATAATCTTATCAATTCCTTTCCCATAGTCTTTAAACTCAAATGATCAAACACATATTCTATCATTATCAAAAGAATCCTTCACTTTGACCCTATACTTTGGAAAGGGAAGTTCACTAGATAAATGTCTATTTTATTTTACTACATTAAAAAAAAGGCATTGGTCATAACTACCATTACAATGGATAAACTGTTTTTTGGTTTTATATTTTCACTAGTAAAATAATGTAAATAGCTAGAAACTTCTGAAAAGGACAAAGATCCTATTAAGCTAAAAAATAAGACTTTTTTCAGCCTTAAATTTAATACAAATTAGTAAGGTAAAAGATACTAGTATTAAAACTCAATTTGGGGATTTAGCTTCAATATACAGAGTAGGTAGCAATTATTGAGTATTAATTACTTTAATTACTATAGTCCTAAATAGAACCTAAAAATGTTCCCTTAAAATAAGATTAAATTCCAAAACTACAAAATAGCCTTTGGGGAAATATTCAGCCTAAAATGGTCTGCAGACTCATGAACGATACTCAACAGAAAGACAAGCTAATTGATAGGAAAATAGAGGAAAAAAAACTCATATTCTTTTTTTTTTTTTGAGATGGAATCTCACTCTGTCACCTAGGGTGGAGTGCAGTGGTGTGATCTCGGCTCACTGGAACCTCTGCCTCTCAGGTTCAAGCAATTCTCGTGCGTCAGCCTCCCAAGTAGCTGGGATTACATGTGCCTGCCATCATGCCCAGCTAATTTTTGTATTTTTAGTATATACAAGGTTTCACCATGTTGGCCAGGCTGGTCTTGAACCCCTGACCTCAAATGATTCACCTGCCTTGGCCTCCCAAAGTGCTGGGATTACAGGTATGAGCCTGAATATGTTTTCACGATATTCTTTGAAAACGTGAAGTTTTAAGACTTTTATATTTCTGATTTAATTTTAAATTTCCTATTCTGATAGCAATAAGAAGAAGCAGGAAATTTCACATAGTCAGCAACCTAACACTGTGAGAAAGAATCCAAGTAGCAGGTCATTAAAACAGATGGCATTTAGGAAAGTAAACTTATTCAAAACATATTCTTGTAAGTAAATATGTACAACAACATTTCTCCTCTATTGTGTAAGCTTTAAATACAAAAATACCACAACCACTCCCAGACTCCTCCATTATTTCAGTAATACTGGCTGCCCTAATTTTTCAGGATACATCATGCAAATAAGTTCTTTTATTTTTCAAATTCTTTAATTCCTAAAGTATCTTTAATTTTCATTTTTGGTTATATAGCTTAGAGAATAAACAAATCACAAGAATCTTCATTTATTTCTAAAGTATAAAGTATATAATTTTACAAAAGTTGTTTTACTCAATATGAATTAAAATTTCCAAGTCTAAAAAAATTTTAAAAATTAAAAAAATTTGCAAGTTATTTAACTTGGTGTCTTTTACATTATCTTCAGATGACAATTGCTCTCAGATGACTATTAAACTCAAAGATGCAAAACAGTTAAATCTTCCTTTCTTTGTAAAATTACTGGTGTTCAATTACATTTTACATTTTGCAGCAAAATAAGACTGAATATTAACGGACATGTTTCATGTAATGCTACACTTTTTTTTACTGTTATTTCATCATCTATTCAAAGTATCCACTGCATGAGTAGTATGTGCAAGAGTAGGCAGGCACTGTTGAAACTACACACATTTTTAAGCCCCCTTCTGAAGGAGTTTATAGACTCCTAGAGAGATAAGAAAAGTCTATAGTTTTAAAAGAAGGTAGAATGTGATAAGTGACACAAGAAAGACATAGCTGGGCTGAGATAGGAATTCAGAGACAATTTGAGAGGAGTGAAGGGGGTGAGGTAGGGGTAGGAAGGGAATCATAAAATAGTTCACAAAGAAGCCAGCAGCACATAAATCAAAAGGTAAGAAAATTAAAAAGTAGACATGCAGATGGGAAGAAATGACACACTAAGTAAAGTTATGAAAAAGAACAATACCGCATAGTGGTGGAGGAAAAAGTTAAATTATTGCAAATGATCAGGTCAGTAATTTTTAAACTTAAAAACTTCAGAGTTCTTTAATTAAAAGAAATCTCTCTCCCTCTTCCTCCCTCCCTCCTTCTCTCCCTCCCTCCCTCTAATCACACATACACACACACACACACACATACACACACACACACAATTTTTGATGTTGAATGGGTATTCTAGCAGCTTTTTAAAGTTCAACTTGAAAACCATCAACGCAGAGGATAAAAAACTGTTAAAGGGAAATCAGAAATAGTTGTAGGTTGGGGCCAAGTAATGAAGAAAATTGGGTTAAATAGTTTAGATTTCACTCTATACACAGTGGGAGCCATCACAGATTTTTGAGCAGCAATGTTCCACAAGTAGAGATAGTTTTCAGAAAATTATTTTGGTTACTTTGTGTGGGAAAATATTGGGAGAAAAAAACTAGTAAAGAGTAGACCTACTAGGAAGCCGCTGACAATACTTAGGTAAGGGTTGATAATAAAGGCCTGAACCAGTAGTGGGAAGGGAGAAGAGAGGGCATATAAGATACTATGGAGATAGAATCAACAGGCCTTAAAGAATTAATTACTGGGGATGGGAGGAAAGGCGGGAATCAGATGACTCAGATTTTGACCCAAAGCGATTGTTAGGATGGTGATTAACATTAACAGAACACAGGAACCAAGAAGGAAAAGAAGATCATAAAGATAATAATTAAACCTTGCATAAAATAGTCAACAAAGCACATAAACAGCTATCTAGACCTAACTTTTATAAATGATGCTAAAATTGCTCAAGGTCAGAGGAAGCTACATTCATTCATGTCTGCCTCTCACAGACATCTAGTGGAAACATGATAGAAAGCCAAGAGCAAAAGGAAGTCAGCTTAGTGGAAAAATACTGCCTAATCTCAACATTGTACTCAGAAAAATACAGCAGGTATCATAATAAATCAGAATACAAATAAATGCTTTAATCATCTTTTTTTCCCCGTAAAACATCTATAGTATGACATCCAACCATTAGTCAACACTGGAATTTAAGCAAATAAAATTGTTTCATAACAACAATTTCTTTTTTCTTTTTTTTTTTTTTTGAGACAGAGTCTCACTCTGTTGCCCAGGCTGGAGTGCAGTGGGGCAATCTCGGCTCACTGCGAGCTCCGCCTCCCAAGTTCATGCCATTCTCCTGCCTCAGCCTCCAGAGTAGCTGGGACTACAGGCGCCCGCCACCACGCCCAGCTAATTTTTTGTATTTTTTAGTAGAGACAGGGTTTCACCGTGTTAGCCAGGATGGTCTCAATCTCCTGACCTGGTGATCCACCCGCGTGAGCCTCCCAGAGTGTTGGGATTACAGGCATGAGCCACCGCGCCCGGCCACAACAATTTCTTAGTAAAATCACATACACCATTTAACCTAGTTGGAGAACACATGGCAATGAGAGCCAAGTGTTTTTTTTGTTTGTTTGTTTTTTTTACTTTTTTGGCTGATAAACTTATTCTACTAAAGGGTTTTCCCTTCAAGAATAAAAAACCGTATTTTCTAACTCATTCTCATGCAATCTTAAAATTTAACTTTCCACTCATAGTTACTGATTTTACTTAATTTGCTGTTTTAGCTACAGTTGACCCAACTTTTCCATATTTTATTGCTTCTATCAAATTGGAGGTTTTACCAAATACACGTTATCTATAACCAGATCCCAGCAATGAAGTCAGATAAACTTTGGATCTTTGCTAAATTGATTACTATAAGAATTTGTAAATGATAACCAATAAGCTGCGATTAGAAAGGTGTCGGTAAAGTTATAGCTTAGCAAATAAGAACCCAGTATCTTTTAAACTAAGATATTAAAATCACTTGGAAAACAGTGTTGGAACAATATTACCTAAGAAAGAAAAAAGATTCCTACATCATATCATATGTAAAAATATTTTCATAGATTAAAGACTTAAACATAAAAGAATAAAACCATAAAAGTATTAAAAGAAAATACAGGCCGGGCGCGGTGGCTCACGCCTGTAATCCCAAAACTTGGGGGGCCGAGGCTGGCAGATCACTTGAGGTTGGGAGCTCGAGACCAGCCTGGCCAACATGGTGAAACCCGTCTCTACTAAAAATACAAAAATTAGCTGGGCGTGGTGGCATGTGCCTATAATCCCAGCTACTTGGGAGGCTGAGGCAGGAGAATCACTTGAACCTGGGAAGCGGAGGTTGCAGTGAGCCAAGATCACGCCACTGCACTTTAGCATAGCGACACAGGGAGATTCTGTCTCAAAAAAAGTAAAATATAACAAAACATACCCAGTAAATGACATGGAAATACTACTGGGAATAAGGAAAAATACTGGTAGCATATGACAAAGAGCATCTTCTTAAATATGTAAACCAGTAAGAAAATGAAAAATACGTTATAAAAAACAGATACATGCACCAGTTAGATGAACATTCTATTTCTTCTTTTTTATTTGTATTTTCAGCATTTCATTATAATAAACATACTTTGTAATAAGAAAAAAACTTGTTATAGCAAAGATGTAAAAATATTTGATGGAGTGGAAAAATGTTCACACTTTTAGATTCAAATCAAGTCAAAAACAACAAACAATATGATTTCACTCTTAGGTATATAAAAATTTATAGAGAAAAAACTAAAGGGCACTCACCAATTTTCTACAATGAGATGTATCACTTTGTAATAAAAAATAATTTTATAATAACATCGGTATCACATGTCTATGATACTGTGAAAAAGGAACTTGTGACTAAAATTTATGGTATGATTCTAATTTTTATAAAAAGTTATGTATGCAAAGAAAGCAGTCTGGAATACAGTGATTATTACCCTACTATGCTGGGGAGAAGGTATGTGAGCTTTCACTTTTTACTTTACAATACTTCTGGAATGTAAGAATCTTATTACTAAAAGCACTTGTATAATTAAGACATACGCAGATCTGTAAAACGTAATATAAGCAAAGGGACTAAGACAAATTCATGATTGAAAGCATTGAAAATCTTCTTTGCCAAGCCATAGGAAGAAACTCTCCTTTGAACAACAGTTAAAACATTAGTACCCTCTCAGATAATTTATAACACGGAAAACTGGAACAGTCTCTTTCCACCTATTCTCCCTCACCCCTTCAACTGAAAAACAACTATAAACAAATAAATAAAAATTAAAAATCTTATACAACTTATCTGAAACTGGGAAAAAGTATGTAAGGAAAATTATATCCACATCCACTGAAATCTGTAATAAGCCACAAAATTGATGGAAACTGGTGAAAAAAATCATGAAAAGGAATAAAGAAAAGAAAAATCAGGCTGGGCACAGGGGCTCACGCCTGTAATCCCAGTACTCTGGGAGGCCCAGGCCGGTGGATCACCTGAGGTCAGTAGTTCGAGACCAGCCTGGCCAACATGGTGAAATCCCATCTCTACTGAAAATACAAAAAATTAGCCAGGCGTGGTGGTGGACGCCTGTAATCCCATCTACTTGGGAGGCTGAGGCAAGAGAGTTGCTTGAACCCAAGAGGCGGAGGTTGCAGTCAGCCGAGATGGCACCAGAAAATATTGCTACATTATAGTATGGTAAGCACAGTACTACTACCATGCCCAGCTAATTTTCTGTATTTTTGTTAAAGATGGGGTTTCACCACATTGGCCAGGCTGGTCTCAAACTCCTGACCTCAAGTGATCCGCCCGCCTTGGTCTCCCAAAGTGCTGGAATTACAGGTGTGAGCCACTGCACCAGGCAACAGTATATGATTTCTAACAAAGAACATGAAACAGTATGTGTGTACATTTTGCTCACTGGATTTTTCAATACAGACAAGCAAATATGAAATTAGGGACTGAGAAATGTACAGTTTATCTTAAAATAGTGATTTTAATTATTGGCTTTGCAGGATGAAAACAGCCAAACCCCATAACCAACAGAAGTATTGTGTGCAGTCTGGTTTCCATGACTCAAAGAAGAAGTGGAATTAGAGAAGATCCCCTCAAAAAGTAACTAATCAGGGACAGAAGAGATGTAAGAAAAAGATTATTACCCCAACAGTAGATAGATAAAGACTGAGAAAAGAAATGGTCAAAGTCTTCAAGAGCTCAAATTATATGGATAAAATAAAGAATTCTTCATCAAATTCTAGAATATCTTAGTTTTTGGAATTGAGCTTTTAGATGGCAATAAGCTTATGAAATTCATTATTTAAAATTCTAAAATCAAAACCCTGCAAAGAATGAAATAAGTCTTCTAGTCTGATATTCTAGCCAATGTAGGGTGTGCTATGGATGGGATCCCTGAGAGATATCACACAGAGACAAGGCACTCACTGCACTCCGTGAGCAATACGAATGACTTTTCTTAGTTTAAACCACTAAATATTGAGGTGATTTGTTGCTCAGTAATAGACAACTAGAATACTCTTTGTTCTAAAAACAACCCCAAAACATAGAAAACAGAAACGAGAACTCAATATTTGATGAAGTTAGCATTAATAAATGAGGACAGGACAAATAGAAGAAAAGATTATACCTGAGAGCATACAGGGGAGGGATATGGAAGAGAAGCAAAATACTTTGCCCCACAAAACTCCAAAAGAGCTCTTCAGCAGAACTGCCAGAAGAGGCTGGCATAGGGCTGAAAACAAGGAGAATGTAAAAGACTCCCAGGTCCCATCCCTACTCAGCACAGCCAGGTAACTCTCTCTCATATCAGCAGGAGACATAGTCTCTAGACAAAAGTGAATGTTCTGGGCTCTGGACATACGTGTGCTTGTGTGTTTGTGTAGGTATTCACCGATGGAACAGAAAGTGAGTTAAGCAACAGTCCACATATTAAATGGAGATCTCTAATCACTCTTCCCCAGTCAAGCTTTAGCATGTCAGCAGCAAGGCTGATACAGATGTTCTTTGACTTACAATGGGTGACGTGTCTCAACCCCTTTGTAGTTGAATACATCATAAATCAAAAATGCATTGAATATGTCTAACCTACCAAACATCATAGCTTAGCCTAGCCTCCCTTAGACATCCTCAGAAGACTTACATTAGCCTATAGTTGGGCAAAATTTCAGTATACTGCAGAGTATGGACGTTTACCCTCATGATCACCTGGCTGACTGGGAGCTGTGGCTCACTGCTCTACCTGGCATTGAGTGAGAGTATGGTACCACATATCGCTAGCTCGGGAAAAGATCAAAATCCAAAATTTGACCTATGGTTTGTACTGAATGTATATCACTTTCATACCATTGTAAAGGTGAACGTAAGTCGAACCATTGTAAGTCAGGGACTGTCTGTATTGCCTAGGCAAGAAATTGAAGGATCCATCATGGAGAAACTGAACTATCGCCAAGAAAAGATCAATAGACACTGATACATGGAGGTTCTCAGTAAATATTAAGCCTGGATGCCACCTGACTGTACAATAGGGAAGCCTCGCCATCCTACACCTGGCCTCTACACACACAGCTTCCACTTAGCTTTTAAGTGTCTTATTCTCATATAAACAGATAAATAAGGATTATCAGGCTTTGAGGAAAGCCTCAAACTCCAAATTGAACAAAGAAAAGATGATGCCTGAAAAATACATACAAACTGCTTTTTGAAAATAAATATGTAACAGCAGAAAAACATTTTGATATAAGACTTAGAAGATAAACTTGGGAAATCTCATAGGTAGTAAAATGAGATAAATATTAGAAGCAAAAAGGTTTAAAAAATTAAAAGGATGGGCATAGAAGGCCTAACATTGAAGCAACTAGAATTCCAGGAAGCAAGAATAGAGACTAAAGAGGGAAAACTCTCACATAAAAAATACAAGAATATTTCCCAAAACTAAGGAACAAGTTTTCTGAGCACCTATCAGAGGACATTTTATTTGTTTTTTGTTTTGTTTGAGATGGAGTCTTGCTGTGTCATGCAGGCTGGAGTGCAGTGGCATGATCTTGGCTCACCACAACCTCCGCCTCCAGGGTTCAAGCAATTCTCCTGTCTCAGCCTCCCAAGTAGCTGGGACTACAGGCGCATACTACCACGCCCAGCTAATTTGTTTTTATTTTTAGTAGAGAGAGGGTTTCACCATGTTGGCCAGGCTGGTCTTGAACTCCTGACCATAAGTGATCCACCCACCTCGGCCTCCCAAAATGCTGGGATTACAGGTGTGAGCCACCGTGCCAAACCCAGAATACATTTTAAAAAGACTATACCTCAGATAATGAACCTAAAAGCTTCTAGAGGGAAAAACAAACAAAACAAAAGTAGACTGCTTATAAAGAGGACTCAGAAGGGCATCAGTCCTCTGGATACCAATTACAGAAACTTGAAGACAATTGAACAATGCCTTCCAAATTCTAAGTATAGAAAGTGATTTTCAACCCACAATCCTATATTCAGTTACTTAATTGTGAATGAAGAACATGTTAGTTTAGAATGTAAGGTATCACATTTTTCCATTTACTCCCCCTTTCACAGGAAGTTACAGCAGAATATGTTCAAGCAAAATGAGGGTGTAAATTAAGAAGGAGGAAGACAAGAAATCTGAACCAAGACAGAAGCAACTGTGCGGAAGGCCAACTGAATAGCAATTCCAGAATGAAGTGGGAGCAGGGAGGGCTCCAGAGATATCACTTCATGAAAAAAAAAAAAAATGGAGTTGATATAATTTTATTTGTGTTATCATGAGGTGTTTTTACAGAGCTGTTGGAGGGGAGAGAAGGCAAGCCAGAGATTTAAAGAGATTATGCAAATTTGAAAATGTTAATTCCAAGAAAAAAAGCTTTTTTTTAAAAAAAGGAGAAATAATCATAGTACCTTAGTTTACTTATGAGAGAATAACTCTCATACCCATTTAGAATCCAAGTCATAGCATAAAAATGTGTAGCTGTAAGCCACCTTATACTTATTCCACTTCAACCTGCTGATTTCATATAGATAAAAAAAAAATTTTAGAGATGTTAAATGATATACATTAGTTAGTGCCATAACTCAAAGAACTATCAGTTGTCACAAGTCTCACCCATCTACTTCTGTGGACAGACTGGCTTCAGTAATCGGAATATACCAGTAATGCTGGCATTCTGAGTTTTTGTTCTACCTATAAGTATGTGAAATTTGGGAAGTAACAACTAGATCTACAGTTTTCTATAAAATTAGAAGAATGGTACCTTTCCAAACTCCCTCAGAGTTAACACAAGGGTCATATTAGATATTGGATTTTTAAAATGCTAAAAATAATTTTAAAAGTTTATATTTGTAATAATTATTAGCATTAATATAAACATTATGATGTCATGACAGGCATAATATTTGGTTGGCAGATAAGGCAAAGCAGGTACCAGGGCAACTTGCTCTTTTCACAAAGAGCAGATGTTCATGGCTCTTTATTTCATTTGTTTTATATCTGGCTATTCTAAATTCACATTTGAAAGTTTTGTATTTAATTAAAAACTATAACCATACTTGGTTGAATTCTATTTCATCATGCTTCTTGTTTTTTTTTTTTTCAGTGGGGTCTTGCTCTGTTGCCCAGAGTACAGTAGTGCAAATGTAGCTCACTGTAGCCTCAACCTCCTGGGCTCATGCAATGCTCCTGCTTTAGCCTCCCAAGTAGCAGGGACTACAGAAATGCACCATCCTACGCAGCTAATTTTTCATTTTTTGTAGAGATGAGATCTTGCCATGTTGCCCAGGCTGGTCTTGAATTTCTGGCCTCAAGCAATCCTCCTGCCTCAGCCTCCCAAAGTTCTGGGTAATAATGCATTTTTTAAAAGCCTATCTGACTTGAAGATGGAGATTCAATCTTTCAACAATGTTCTTAGGAATTTTCCTGAAAACGAAACACTCTGTTGAGATAATTGAGATAGAGGCTGATACACAGATTGTGATTAGGTCAAAAAAGCCTCAACCAATTATGTTATTGCTTGCCTAGGCCTAGCATTTAGTATTTTTCTGTTTTGAAAGTTTACCTTGCTCATCTTGAGGACACTGTCTAGAATACTCCAGGGCATTCATTAATCTGACTGAGGCAAAGGAAAGACTGAACTGCTGAATAGTTTGAATTGTTAAATATTATTCAAAAAGAAAGTTCAGGTCAGGCATGGTGGCTCACGCCTGTAACGCCAGCATTTTGGGAGGCCAAGGTGGGAGGATCACTTGAGCCTAGGAGTTTAGATGAGGCCAGCCTGGGCAACATTGTGGGACCCTGTCTCTACAAAAAATAAAAATTAGCTGGCCATAGTGGTACATAACTGTAGTCCCAGCTACTTGAGAGATTGAGGCTGGTGAATAACTTTGTGTTTTTTGAGACAGTCCCATTCTGTCGCCGAGGCTGGAGTGCAGTGGCACAATCAGGGCTTACTGCAATCTTTGCCTCCCAGTCTCAAGTGATCCTCCCAACTCAGCCTCCCAAGTAGCTAGGACTACAAGCATGCGCCACTAGGCCCAGCTAAGCTTTTTAAAAATTATTTTTATTTTTTTATTTTTATTTTTTGGAGGGAGTCTGGCTCTGTTGCCCAGGCTGGAGTGCAGTGGCACGATCTCGGCTCACTGCAAGCTCTGCCTCCCGGGTTCACGCCATTCTCCTGCCTCAGCCTCCCGAGTAGCTGGGACTACAGGCACCCGCCACCATGCCCGGCTAATTTTTTGTATTTTTAGTAGAGACAGGGTTTCACTGTGTTAGCCAGGATGCTCTTGATCTCCTGACCTCATGATCCGCCCGCCTCGGCCTCCCAAAGTGCTGGGATTACAGGCGTGAGCCACCGTGCCTGGCTTAAAAATTTTTTTGCAGGCCAGGCGTGGTGGCTCATGCCTGTAATCCCAGCACTTTGGGAGGCTGAGGCGGGTGGATCACAAGGTCAGGAGATCGAGACCATCTGGCTAACATGGTGAAACCCCGTCTCTACTAAACAAAATACAAAATATTAGCTGAGCATGGTGGCAGGCGCCTATAGTCCCAGCCACTCGGGACTGCCACTGCACACCAGCCTGGGCAACAGAGTGAGACTCCGTCTCAAAAAAAAGAAAAAAAAAAAAAAAAAAAGAAAAAAATTTTTTGTAGAGACAAGGTCTCGCTGTTGCCCAGGCTGATCTCAAACTCCTAGGCTCAAGTGATCTGCCCACCTTGGCCTCCCAAAATGCTGGGATTACAGGCATGAGCTACCACACCCGGTTGGAGCCTAAGAGTTTGAAGCTGCAGTAAGCTATGATTACATCACTGCACTCCAGCCTGGGTGACAGAGTGAGACCCTGAATCAAAAACAAAACAAAACAAAACAAAACAAAAGGAAGAAAGAAGCAAAGAAAGAAAAAGTTCTACTATTACTATTGTCATATATACTACTACATACTGCTTACTAGTTTAAAGTTTTAGTAACTACTTAAGAATTTGATATAATTCATATACTCCCTTAGCAAACATTTCAGCAGCTCTACACACTCTGTGGAATACAGAATGAAGCTGCTTTCAAGGGAGGAAAGGGCCACTATAGATATAGCCATATAGTAAGATTTCTTTCTTTCTTTCTTTTTTTTTTTTTTTTTTAGAGACAGGGTCTGTGGCTTAGGCCAGAGTACAGTGGGATGATCATAGCTCACTTGCAGCCTTAAACTCCTGGGCTTATGCAATCCTCCTGCCTTGGGTCCTCAACGTGCTGGGATTATAGGAGTGAGCTACCACATCTGGCCTTTGATGTTATGTTTAACAATTAATTCAGAAGTTCTATTATTTTGGACACAAAGCAGCAGTCTGCTTGGTAATATCTCTAAACAAACAATGGAGAAAGCAAGTTTCAGCTCCTTAACATCACTGGCAACATTAATTTACCCTGGTTTCTGACAAGGTGTTTTAGTGTATTAAGAGTTGTCTTATTGCATTTTTCTGTAATTTTCTATTCTAAGATCAAGATTATCTTTTATATTTTGACCTTTCTAAATATTCTATATCAAGTAGTACTTTTCTTTCTTTTTTTTTTTTTTTACTTTAGCAGTTTTGTTCTTCAGAGTAACTACTAACAGTTTTACCTTAATAGCCTCTTTAGGAATAAGTAAAGTGTTCTATTTTCTATCCCCACTGTTCTTACTTGTGCAGACTCTGCATGTTCCAGCATCTCTTCAAATTCCTGATACTCTTCATCATCTGGTTCAGCACCTGAGAGGCGAGCTGCTCTGGCCATGAAATATGGAGGCAGCTCTCCAATTGCTGTACCGATACCCTAGGTGAAAAACCAAAATACTTACAATGAGGTTCTGTTCTCAACGGTGACACTTAATAGATCAAACCCATACTCTTCTATATCACCAGAAGCATTTTGAGACGCAATATATTGGGGGAAAGTATATGCTACATAACCAAAATAATAAGAGTTTGAATCCTGGCTCTAATTCTGACCTATCTGATGCTAGGCAAGATAATACACATAAAACCCTTAAGACAAGCCAGGCACAGTGGCACGCACCTGTAGCCATAGCTACTCAGGATGCTGAGCCAGGAAGATCACCTGAGCCCAGGAGTTTGAGGCCAGTCTGGGCAACATTGTGAGATTCCTGTCTATGGAAAAAAAAAAAAAATCTTGAAACAACACCTGGCGCATCGTAGACATTAAGTAAATTTTAGTTCTCTAGAATCTCTACTTAGACTCTGTTATTTTTATCATTTGTGCCCCCCCGCCTTTCTGATATCTAAATGATCTGGTAATAAGAATTCACCAGTGGCCAGTCATGGTGGCTCACGTCTGTAATCCCAGCACTTTGGGAGGCCCAGGTGGTGGATCCCGAGGTCAAGAGATCGAGACCATCCTGGCCAATGTGGTGAAACCCCATCTCTACTAAAAATACAAAAATCAGCTGACTGTGGTGGCGCGCACTTGTAGTCCCAGCTACTTTGGAGGCTGAGGCAGGAGAATCGCTTGAATCTGGGAGGCGGAGGTTGCAGTGAGCTGAGATGGCACCACTGCACTCCAGCCTGGCAACAGAGCAAGACTCTATCTTAAAAAAAAAAAAAAAAAAAAAAAAAAAAAAAAAGCCGGGCGCGGTGGCTCAAGCCTGTAATCCCAGCACTTTGGGAGGAGGCCGAGATGGGTGGATCACGAGGTCAGGAGATCGAGACCACCCTGGCTAACACGGTGAAACCCACCCTGGCTAACACGGTGAAACCCCGTCTCTATTAAAAAATACAAAAAACTAGCCGGGCGAGGTGGCAGGCGCCTGTAGTTCCAGCTACTCGGGAGGCTGAGGCAGGCAGGAGAATGGCGTAAACCGGTGAGGTGGAGCTTGCAGTGAGCTGAGATCCGGCCACTGCACTCCAGCCTGGGCTACAGAGCGAGACTCCGTCTCAAAAAAAAAAAAAAAATTCAACAGTATAGATAAAAATTCTCTAGGAAATCTTCTGGAACTTCAGAAGTTGCTTTAATTTAAATACAGTGTTTCTTCTGTTGAGTTAAAACTTTTAACAAATTGTGGTCAGGAAGCCCTTTGAAAACTAAACATTAGGATGAATAAGTTTTCTTTTTTTTTTTTTTTTTGGGATGGAGTCTGGCTCTGTCGCCCAGGCTCTCAGCCGGATCTCAGCTCACTGCAAGCTCCGCCTCCCGGGTTCACACCATTCTCCTGCCTCAGCCTCCCGAGTAACTGGGACTACAGGCGCCGCCACCACGCCCGGCTAATTTTTTTTTTGTATTTTTAGTAGAGATGGGGTTTCACTGTGTTGGCCAGGATGGTCTCGATCTCCTGACTTCGTGATCCGCCCGTCTCGGCCTCCCAAAGTGCTGAGATTACAGGCGTGAGCCACCGCGCCCAGCCCAGGATAAATAAGTTTTCTTTTTCTTTTCTTTTTTTTTTTTTAAGATGGCTTTCACTCTGTCACAAAGGCTTGAGTGCAGTGGCACAATCTTGGCAATTCTCCTGCCTCAGCTGCCCCAGTAGCTGGGACTACAGGTGTGTGCCACCAGGTCCAGCTAATTCTTGTATTTTTAGTAGAGTCGGGGTTTAACTATGTTGGCCAGGCTGGTCTTGAACTCCTGACGTTAGGTGATCCACCCACCTTGGCCTTCGAAAGTGCTGGGATTACAGGTGTGAGCCACCGCACCCAGCAAATAAGTTTTCACTACAGGAAAAATGTTTATTTCCTCATGACATTGACTCATATTCCACTCACTTGGTGGAATTTTTCCTTTTTTTTGTGTGTGTATTTCTATCATGAGATATAATGTCTGTTTGTCCAGTTATCCAGGCTGGAGTGCAGTGGCGCGATCTCGGCTCACTGCAGGCTCCGCCCCACGGGCTCACGCCATTCTCCTGCCTCAGCCTCCCGAGTAGCTGGGACTACGGGCGCCCGCCACCTCGTCCAGCTAATTTTTTGTATTTTTAGCAGAGACGGGGTTTCACCATTTTAGCCAGGATGGTCTTGATCTCTTGATCCGCCCGCCTCTGCCTCCCAAAGTGCTGGGATTATAGGCGTGAGCCACCGCGCCCGGCCCAACTTTTTCCTTTTCTTTAGAGATAGTGTCTCTCTCTGTCACCAGGCTAAAGTGCAGTTGCACGATCATAGCTCACCGCAGCCTCAACCACCCAGGCTCAGGCTCAAGTGATCCCACCTCAGCCCCCTGAATAGCTGGAACTATATGGATATGCTACCATGCTCAGCTAGCTTTTCTTAGAGATGGAGTGTCACTCTGTCACCCAGGCTGGAGTGCAGTGGTGCTATCTTGGCTCACTCCAACCTCTGCCACTTGGGTTCAAGCGATTCTCTTGCCTCAGCCTCCTGAGTAGCTGGGATTACAGGTGCCTGCCACTGCACCCGGCTAATTTTGTAGTTTTAGTAGAGACGGGGTTTTACCATCTTGGTCAGGCTGGTCTTGAACTCCTGACATCATGATCCACCCGCCTCAGCCTCCTAAAGTGCTAGGATTACAGGTGTGAGCCACCGTGCTCGGCTGGTCAGCTAGTTTAAAAAAAATTTTTGGGGCTGAGGCAGGAGAATGCTTGAACCTGGGAGGCGGAGGTTGCAGTGAGCCAAGATCGTGCCAGCCCGAGTAAGAGAGCAAGACTCTGTCTCAAAAAATTTTCTTTTTTGTAGAGACGAGGTCCTGCTATGTTGCCAGGGCTGGTCTCGAACTCTTCGGCTCAAGTGATCCTCCCGCCTTGGTTTCCCAAAGTGCTGGGATTATAGGTGTGAGCCAGTGTGCCCAACCAGGATTTCTGTTTTCTGTTTTTTTTTGTTTTTTTTTTTAAAGAGATGAGGTCTCACTATGTTGCCCAGGCTGGTCTTGAATTCCTGGGCTCAAGTAATCCTCCCACCTTGCCTCTCAAAGTGCTAGGATCACAGGCGTGAGCCACCGTGACCTGCTGTGACATTAAAGATAAGGAAAACAAAGGTTTATGAACTAGTAACTTGGTTTGGACTTAAATGGCTTAAACACAGGATAATTAATAATGCAACAGGCACATAGTCTCTAGGGAAATTCTCAACTTTGAGCCATACACAGTGAATGAAAAAGCTCTGCTAGTTCTTAAAAAGCAATGTTAAGCATTTCAGTTTGCTCTGTCTTATGGTTCTGCCTCCAAATGCCTCAAAAAGAATTCCCAAGGGACCAAATCAAATTCAAACATTTTGTATTCACAATGGGTGGAACCAACAATTTCCATGTGTAACTACATTATCCACACTTGAAACAAGAATTTTGAAAAAGAGTCCAGGCGCAGTGCCTCATGCCTGGAATCCCAGCACTTTGGGAGGACGAGGCAGGTGGATTGCCTGAGCTCAGGAGTTTGAGAACAGTTGTCTGGGCAACATGGTGAAACCCCGTCTCTACTATAATACAAAAAATTAGCTGGGCGTGATGGTGCACACCTGTAGTCCCAGCTACCTGGGAGTCTGAGGCATGAGAATTGCTTGAACCCAGGAGGCAGAGGTTGCAGTGAGCTTATGGGTGACAAAGCAAGACTCTATCTCCAAAAAAAGAGAAAAAGAATACTTAACTGCCAAAAGATTAAGCCTATATTTAGTCAAAAAACAGAGAGAGAAGGCAGGAGAGACATATATACATGGATACAGGCAAAAACCAAATCATATATATTGCTAAACAAGAAAAGTTGGTCAGACGTCATGGCTCACACCTATAATCCCAGAACTTTGGGAGGCTGAGGTAGGCGTATTGCTTATGTACATGAGTTCAAGACCAGCCTGGGCAACATAATGAGACTGTCTCTACAAAAAATTATGCACTTGTGGTCCCAGCTACTTGGGAGGCTGAGGTGGGAGGATCACCTGGGCCCAGGAGGTCCAGGCTGCCGTGAGCTGTGATCAAGCTACTACACTCTAGCCTGGGTAACAGAGTGAGACTGTCTAAAAAACACACACACACACACACACACACAAATCGGTAATGTTGGCCAACTTTGGAGGATGCTAGAGAACCAACTTATTATTTTAAAAATTGGTATAATAAAGATCAAGTATTTATCTTTTTCTGATATAAACTACATCTCAGGGTAACTAAATTAGTGACAAGGAAAAGTTACTTCCTTCTTAACTTTAAGGAAATTTGTCATGAGTTTGAATCACATGATTGCTTTCAGAACTGTTAAACATTTGACTTAACATTTGAACTTAAGAGAAGTTCATGTTTTGAATAAAATGTTACACTTTCTGTCCTACTTTTTTCTGTGGGAGATTTTCCAGAGGTGCAGAGAATTATAAAATGAATTTAATATACTCTCACTCAACTTCAGCTAATATTAACTAATAGTTTATATTGTTGTATCTATACCCTTTCTCATTCTCTTCTCAATTATCTTGAAGCTGATCCCAGATGACATAATGGACTGAAATGAAATCAAGAGCTGTATACTGTCTTACACGTAGTTGACTATATTTGCTGTTATATTTTAGTTTAATTCTCCTCGTGTTTTCCCACATTAGCAAGAAACAATGGGAATCATGAGTCAGTACTCTCTAATTATGCAAATAAATACAAGGGAATTTAGTCATCCAGGCAGGTGTCCCAAAACACATTATACCCTAGACACAGACATTTATTTATCTCAAATTAGATACTGAAGTCTCATCATTTCATAATCCTTACAAAACAATTTTATGATTCTCTACAAAATTCAAATATATATTTGTATAAGACACAAATACAAAATTCTTTACATTTGTTTATATGCAAAACAAAACATAAATTGTTGGAACACTAAAAACTGTCAGCCTAAGTTTACATCTGTTTATATGTAAAACAAAACATAAATTGTTGGAACACTAAAAACTGTCAGCCTAAGTTTAATTAAGGAGAGAGAATGACTGGCTTCCTTATTGCAAAATAAGTGGTATGTATAGTCAACCAATAATTCAGAAAGCTCTCCTCCAAACCATCTACTACATACAAATTTATTACCCTTCAATCCTTCTTGAACTAGAGAAGAATTTAATACGCACAAAATATGCAAACCAACTGGTAACACAACATCTTCTTGGAGTGCTAATTTTATTCAAAGATTTTAGGGAAGACAAAAATTCTGAATTTGTACTTTTAAAAAGTTTTGTTGGGTAAGGTGGGGAAAAAACATTTTGTCAAGTGGACTCACAAGCAAATCTGCAGCATGGTGCTTTTATATTAAGAAATGTAAGTTTAATGATAAAAATCTGGAGAGCAGGAATTTTAAAAAAATCTATCTTTTTCATCGAGAAACCCTGTCTCTACCAAAAATACAAAAAAATTAGCCGGGCATGGTGGCGCATGCCCGTAATCCCAGCTACTCAGGAGGCTGAGGCAGAAGCACTTGAACCCGGGAGGCGGAGGCTGCAGTGAGTGAGATTGCGCCATTGCACTCCAGCCTGGGCAACAAGAGCGACAAACTCTGTCTTAAAAAAAAAAAAAAAAGTTTTTATTTTATTTAATTAATTAATTAATTAATATTGTTTTGGAGACAGAGTCTCACCCTATTGCCCAGGCTGAAGTACAGTGGCACAATCTCAGCTCACTGCAACCTCTGCCTCCCGGGTTCAAGTGATTCTACTGCCTTAGCCTCCTGAGTAGCTGGGATTACAGACATGCGCCACCATGCCCGGATAATTTCTGTATTTTTAGTAGAGACAAACTTTCACCACGTTGGCCAGGCTGGTTTTGAACACCCAACCTCAAGTGATCCACCTGCCTCAGGCTCTCAAGTAGTTGGGACTACAGGCGCCCGCCACCATGCCCAGCTAATTTTTTTGTATTTTTAGTACAGACAGCATTTCACTATGTTGGCCAGGCTGGTCTTGAACTCCTGACCTCATGCTCCGCCTGCCTTGGCCTCCCAAAGTGCTGGGATTACAGGCGTGAGCCACCGCACCCAGTGAATTAATTCTTACATAGGGTGTAAGGTAAGGGTCCAAGTTCATTCTTTTGCATGTGGATATTCAGTTTTTCCAGCCCACTGCCCCTCCACTTTTTTTTTTTTTCCTTTGAGACAGAGTGTTGCTCTGTCACCCAGGTTGGAGTGCAATGGTGTGATCTCAGCTCATTGCAACCTCTACCTCCCGGGTTCAAGCGATTCTTCTGCCTCAGCTTTCCAAGTAGCCGCAATTACAGGCCCCCACCACCATGCCCAGCTAAGTTTTATATTTTCAGTAGATGTGGGGTTTCACCATGTTGGTCTGGCTGGTCTTGAACTCCTGACCTCAGGTGATCCACCTGCCTTGGCCTCCCAAAGTGCTGGGATTACAGGCGTGAGCCACTACACACAGCCCACAGCACCATTTGTTGAAGACTGTCCTTGTAAATGTTGAGAACAATATTAACAAATTTAAACATAACTTAGTGTGTGCTGTATTTTTAATATAACTAGACAGTTACAAAGAAGGAAGGAAGAGCAAACATTTGACCTATTAATCACTATTTATTGACATTCCTATACTACATGCAAAACTTTTTCAAAAAAATTAATTAATTTTTTTTTTTTTTTGAGATGGAGTCTCGCTCTGTTGCACAGGCTGAAGTGCAGAGGTGCAATCTTGGTTCACTGCAATCTCTGTCTCTCGGGTTCAAGTGATTCTCCTACCTAAGCCTCCCAAGTCGCTAAGAATACGGGTGTGAGCCACCATGCCCAGCAAATTTTTTGTATTTTTAGTAGAGATAGGGTTTCACCATGTTGGCCAAGCTGGTCTCAAACCCCTGACCTCAAGTGATCCACCTACCTCGACCGCCCATAGTGCTGGGATTATAGGAGTGAGCCACCGTGCTCAGCCCTATGTGCAAAACTTGATGCTGATTACTGTGATGCTAATACATTTAAGGTGTATTTAATATTTTTTAGGATCCTAAATATTATTTGGAGAAGAAAGCCACCATACCAGCCAAATTAATTTAAAGCATGTAAAAGCCAGGCCTAATAAGCACTACAGACAATATATACTATAGAAATTTGGAGGAGGCAGTTATCGCGGCCCTCTGAGATCGTGGTTTTCATTTGTTGGCCTTAAGGTTAATCCAGCAATGTAAATAATTTTTGAAAGAATAAAAGTATAATATTAAGAAAAAAAGACAAATTTACATACAAAGTCCCTTTTCTAGCATGTTCCAAGTATCTTGTTATTCTAACATTTTTTTCATCAAAAGACTAATGTCATCAAATTTACAAAGCATATGCAACTAGTATAATAAATTTGTTTCCAGTGTTTATAAAAGAGCAACAGGAAACATGACAATTTTTCCTGTCTTTCGTATTCAACAAATTCAACATTATGGTATTTCCTTCATAATTCTTTTAAAGCAAAACATAATTGCTAACACTTAACTGTGTTTCAAAACTGCTTCTTCTGAGGGTATGGTATTCATGCTCATTTTAATGAGTTAAGATTTGTAAGTGATCTGTTCCATAATCTTCAATTTCCTAAGAAATTGTTAGTGGGAAAAAATTACAGGAACATAACAAATCCAAATGAGTTTAAAAAAAAACTCAAATGGAAACAGAAGTCTTTAACCAATGAATTATTCCTATGGATACCTGAATAAATTTAGGCATACAGGGCTGGGTTAGGAGGCTCATGCCTGTAATCCCAGCACTTTGGGAGGCCGAGGCAGGCGGATCACCTGAAGTCAGGAGTTCGAGACCAGCCTGCCCAACGTGGAGAAACCCCGTTTCTACTAAAAATACAAAAAATCAGCCAAGTGTGGTGGTGGGTGCCTGTAATCCCAGCTACTAGGGAGGCTGAGGCAGCAGAATCGCTTGAACCTGGGAGGCGGAGTTGCAGTAAGCTGAGATGGTGTTACTGCACTTCAGCCCTGGGCGACAGAGCAAGACTATCTCAAAAAAAAAAAAAAAAAAAAAAAAAAATTTAGGCATAAAAAAAAATTATGTAGATTAGAATCCATCTGCCACTTAACATGCTGTCCAAAGAATTTTATAAAATAAACTTAAGCAAACCACAAAAAGAACAACTGGAACAACTAAAAGTAAAATTGCCATATACGACCATACAGCCTGATACCTTTACTATAATAAGGCTTGGTTTATATTAAGAAATGTCTGACCTTACTTTAGTTAGCATTATAACAACTCAGAAAATGAAATGAGTCCTCTAAGAACACAGTATTTTCTTGTTGTTATTGTTGAGATGTAGTCTCGCTCTGTAGCCCAGGCTGGAGAGCGGTGGTGGGTCTCGGCTCACTGCAACCCCTGCTTCCTGGGTTCAAGCAATTCTCATGCCTCAGCATCCTGAGTAGGTGAGATTACAGGTATGCGCCACCACGCCTGGCTAATTTGTGTATTTTTAGTAGAGGCAGGGTTTCACCATGTTGACCAGGCTGATCTCGAACTCCTGGCCTCCAGTGATCTGCCTGTCTTGGCCGCCCAAAGTGCTGAGATTACAGGGATGGCCACCAGGCCCAGCCAGAACACGGTATTTTAAATCTAAAACTAAGACATATGGGGAGGATCACTTGAGCCCAGGAGGTTGAAGCTGCAATGAGCTGAGATGGCACCACTGCACTCCAGCCTGGGCAACAGAGCAAGACCCTGTCTCAATAAACAAACAAACAAACAAATAAATAAATAAATGCATACATACATATACACACACAATTTTTATTTGCCAAATAAAAATAAAATTTTAAATTAAAAAAGACATGACATTTGCCAATCTAATAATGATATATAACTATATATTACCAATCTAATATTTATATATATTTTATATAACTCTTAGACAAATTCTAAGAGTTTATCAGGTATAGAAATACTGGAACAAATTTTATAATGTAGTATACAGTTGACCCTTGAACAACATGGATTTGAACTGTGCCAGTACAAGTTATAATCAGTGTGCCTCTCATGGCTCCCCATCTACCTCCTCCACCTCCTTTGCCTCTGCCACCCCTAAGACAGCAAGACCAATCCCTTCTTTCCCTCCTCCTCCTCCTCCTCCTCAGTCTCTTCAACATGAAAATGGAGTGGAAATGATGATCCATTCCCACTAAATTAATAATAAATATATTTCCTTTTCCTCATGATTTTCTTTGTAACAGTATATAATACTATATTAACACATACAAAATATGTGTTAATCTACTATTTATCATTAAGGCTTCTGTTCAACAGGAAGCTATTAGTAGTTAAGTTTTTGGGGAGTTAAAAGTTATATGTGGATTTCCTACTGCACAGGGGGTTGGCAACCCTAACCCACACATTGTTCAAGGCTCAGCTGTAGTTCCATCATCTGTACTCCCTTTCCCTGCTGGAGTCTACTTGGCCTCCATTGCTTTGTGATACATATGGTTCATGCCTTTCTTCCCAATGCCATTCATGAAGAGGAGATGCTCTAAAAGGTTTCTTTTGCCTTAGAAGTAGGTAGCTGGTTACTTACTGAATCATTTACTGACAAGGAATATGTTTAGATTCTATTTCAAAAAGGTACAACACACTATCAAGATGGTGAGGTTAGTTTTAAACAAATATGAAAATGCATATCTTACCCACATGCAGGCTTCAATCCTAACTTTTGAGATGATACTCCACAAAGAAATGGTTCCTTCAGTGCCCTCTTCATCTGGACAAATAATCTGATCAGGATAGGGTGGTTCAGGAAAATTAACTGAATTGCATTCATAAGCAGCTAATGTAACTGAGGCTATATGTGGACCCTATAAAACAAATACAAGAAACTTCTGATGAGAACTACTAAAAAATTATCAATACACGTTATTTTAATAGTATATTAATTGCCATATAATAAAAATCTTAGCTTTCAAAGAACAAAATAATTCTAAATAATTTCAAGATGCAGGTAGTAACATGAAGAAAATAATCCTTCCCAGAATCTCTTCCTGGTTGACTTAAAAAAAAAAATCAGATTTATTGAGGTAAAATTTACACATAATAAGTCACTTATTTGAGGTCTACATTTCAATTAGCTTTGACGAATACATTCAGCCATATAACTACACCAATCAAGATACAGAACATTTCCATCACTGCAAAAATCATCCCTTGGCCAGGCACGGCAGCTCATGCCTGTAATCCCACCACTGTGGGAGGCTGAGGCAGAAGGACTGCTTGAAGCCAGGAGTTCAAGACCAGACTGGGCTACAAAGCAAGACCTCATCTCTACAAAAATTTTAAAAATTAGCCATGCACTGTGGCATGTGCCTGTAGTTCCAGCTACTCGGGAGCTGAGGCAGGAGGATTGCTTGAGCCCAGGTGTTGGAGGCTGTAGTGAGCTATGATTATGCCACTGCACTCCAGTCTGGATGATGGAACGAGGCCCCATGCCTTATTAAAAAAAAATATCTTGTGTTCCTCTGTGGCCAATTCCCTCCCTCAAGTCCTAGTCCCCGGCAACCACTGATGTAATTCCTTGCTTGACTTTTATTTCATGTATCTATATTTCTCATTTGTTAGATTATTCCTTTTATTAAAAAAACAACTTTCTGAGCCACTGTTCTTTTAGGCACAATTTGAGAATATCACTTTATGTCCTTACTTAAAAACAGTTAGTGATGTACCACCTCACGTAACCTTTCCTAGTGAGATCATAAAGCAAAAATGTAACTGTGAAACCAGTATCAATGAGTTTTACACAATGGTTCCTAAAAGCACAAGACGAAGAGTCCGCATACTAGGGAGCTGGTTAAAATATAAATTTCTGGGTCCCTTAAGCATAGGTTGATAGATGCCCTCTAGCATACAGTAACTAGCAGCCATCAGCTATTATGAAGAGAAATACTTTATTTGTAGAATAAAATTATTTACATATATACACACACGAGATTTTATTAGTAACTATATTGTGCGAGTATTTCTGAATCTGAAGATTTCTGTTAAAGATTTCTCCAATGATTTTTCATAAATGAGTCAGTCCCACAGAAAAGTAAGTCGGCTCTGTGTATAAGAAAGTATTTTAAGATCACATGATGAAAGAATCTGTGGTTCAAAGTACATAAAATCTAGTGATAAAAATAAAACTAAGATATTCTACTACCAAGATAATAAAATTTTGTTTGACATTAATATAAAATACAAAGTCGTTCACACATGTGATACTTATCTCTAAATAGAATTGGCATTTTCTGTTAAAATAATACCTAAAAAATGAAATCATTGGCACTGAATCAGTTAATTATTAGTTTTTTTCTGGATCAAAAAAAATCGATGTGAAGTTTTAGCCTTTGTTCCTCTTTTGGGGGACTTTTAATTCTTGGAAATGTAGAAATATTAAACTATTAAAATAAGTATAGAAGATTTTGAAAAGAATATTTTGATTAGGTTTTTGAAAACTTATGATTAACCATGAAATTTACAATTGTTTCTTTAAACACTAGGTGCACACAAGAGATTTCACAGTTAGGGGAAAAAAGAATTATTTTGTGATACTACCAAAAAAAACCCAAAGTTTGTGATATTCAAAATAACTGCATAGTTTGTGAAACATTTCTCCTCATACAATTATAGCTGTCAGACATAATTTAAAAAAGATAAAAAGAAATCAGCTGTAACTTCCACCTTTACTGTTAGAAAACACAAAAGAGACATATGAATGCCAATAAGTGAAAAAGAAGAAAATTTAAGAGTTTGTCCATGCTGTCCCCATGTAATGTCCTCTTTGGCTACAGGTACAGTCTACAGCTAAAGTTAGAAATGAGTTTCAAGTGAACAAAAAATAAAATTGCCCTGGGAGCTAAAATAATGAGATTTCTGGGATATATAGGAAAGAAAAAGCTATATTTGCATTCCAGAAATATAAAAAATGTATCCTAACAGATTAAACACATTATCCAATAAAATAAAAGTTCTTCATAGTTTTAATTTTTAGTAATTCTGAAAAGGGAAATTTTCAACAATCTGATTTGAGAATGTTTTCTCAAGTCTCTGATTTGAGAACTCTTTCTTCTAAAGAAGTCTGTTCATTCACTCAACTAAACTGACATATATTTTCCATAACCACACTAATAAGTCATGATTACTCAGCCTTTGAGGCAGATGTGGTGGTTCCCAGACAAAATGAACATTAACAACTCAGTTTCTTGTCCTTTATTCATAGTTTAAACTATATTAAGTGATAGGAAACCTCACAAGTTCTATTCAACATTATAGCTTAACGGTTTCTAAATATAACCAATTTGAATGAAAAAATATGTTTATATGAAAAATCCAAACAAAAACTAAAAAAATTTTTTGATTAAAAGTTTTAAAAGTTACACAGAATTCAAACTACTTTTAAAGTATATTTTCTAAAAACTACAAGTCTCACTACAATATAGCAAATATGTGTCACATTTTTAATCATACTAAACAAAGAAACAAGAGAGTAAAGACCCAAACAGCTATAGTATTAATTGAAAAGCTTAACTGGATAAAATCTGCCACAGGATATAAAATTTATACATTTACTGAGCAGCAGGTTCCAACTCTTCAGGGAACATGGGTTAAGGATCCTGGTCGATGGCTGAAGGTTTTCTGCCTCAGGACTGGATGAAGTAACGGATACTAGACTTTCATTTCCATAGCAAACAATGAGAAAACTGGACAAAATATATGGGACAATTCTTTTTAGACATTGTACTACAGGCAGTACAGGGCTTTGATTACCAAGAGAAGGGATAAAAGTGAAGAAACCATACACTGACTCTGGCTTCTTGTGTGTAGACACATTCCATGCCTGCCAAAAATGCCATGGTCAAAAGAGGAAAAGCCCAAACAAAGCATGTTGCCCCTGCTGAATTGAGAATGAGATTGGGGTTCACGAGTTCAGGATTCAGGGAGGCTGAGGCAGTCAGAATTTATGAGGCAGTATACCAGAAAAGAGAAAGCTACACAGAGAGAAAGAACTCTAGAAATCTGCACAGGGGTCCCCTTCAGACTCTGGCACACAAAGCTGCACTGTATGCTAAGGTGAGAACACAAGTCCAGGCAAAAAACCACCGGGAAAAGAACAATTACTGGGGATTTGTAAACTGACCAATTCCCAGAGTTCACACAGGCCTGGGAAACATCTGTGATCAACCAGCTAGAGTAGAGAGACTCAGCATTCAATCCAGAAAGGTCATGCTTGCGTAGGTACGACCTTTCCTTCTGGTCCTAAGGTGAAAGCCACTCTAGTCTAACCCTAACAGGGTTTAAAACAAGTCTTAAAAAGATCAAGCTGATCCACAGGTAACTTAATTGCCCCCTTCAGAACCTGCCCACACATCAGTGTTCTATAGTGGAAGACAAAATCCACACAAGCAACAATTTAACACTACATATCTAGCATTCAATTAAAAATTACTAGCAATCAATATAATATTACTAGACATGCGAGGCAGCAATATATAACTCATAACCAAAAGAAATAATGCTCAATAGAAACAGATCCAGGTTTGATGAAAAATATCAATCCATAGACTTAAGAAACTGAACAAATCCAGTCACGATTGACACAAAGAAAACAAAACATATAGGCTGGGTGCAGTGGCTCACACCTGTAATCCCCGCACTTTGGGAGGCCAGGGTGGGCAGATCATGAGGTCAGGAGTTCGAGACCACCCTGGCCAACATGGTGAAACCTATCTCTACTAAAAATACAAAAAATTAGCCGGGCATGGTGGCAAGTGCATATAATCCCAGCTACTGAGGCGGCTGGGACAGGAGAATCACTTGAACCCAGGAGGCAGAGGTTGCAGTGAACTGAGATCTCACCACTGGACGCCAGTACAAAAAAAAAAAAAAAAAAAGAAAAGAAAAAGCAAAAAAAGAAAGAAAAAGAAAAGAAAATATATAGGCCGGGCATGGTGGCTCACACCTGTAATCCTAGCACTTTGGGAGGCCAAGGCGGGCGGATCATAAGGTCAGGAGATCGAGACCATCCTGGCCAACATGGTGAAACCCTGTCTCTACTAAAAATACAAAAATCAGCTGGGTGTGGAGACTGAGGCAGGGGAATGGCTTGAACCCGGGAGGTGGAGATTGCAGTGAGCCGCGATGGTGCCACTGCACTCCAGCCTGGTGACAGAGCAAGAAGCCATCTCAAAAAAAGAAAATAAAACATAATCAAACTGCTAAAAATCATCACAATTATGTCATAATGAAATTGCTGTAGTTCAATGATAAGAGGAAAAGTCTGAAAAACAATAGAGGAGATAGGCCGGGCGCGGTGGCTCACGCATGTAATCCTAGCACTTTGGGAGGCCGAGGAGGGCGGATCACGAGGTCAGGAGATCGAGACCATCCTGGCTAACGCAGTGAAACCCCGTCTCTACTAAAAATACAAAAAATTAGCCCGGCGTGGTAGCAGGCACCTGTAGTCCCAGCTACTCGGGAGGCTGAGGCAGGAGAATGGTGTGAACCTGGGAGGTGGAGCTTGCAGTGAGCCGAGATCGTGCCACTGCACTCCAGCCTGGGTGACAGAGCCACTCTGTCTCACAAAAAAAAAAAAAAAAAAAAAAAGGAGATAAAAATAACACATTATCTACAGAGAAAAATAGGTCAGACTTTTCATCAGAAATACTATGCAAACCAAAAGACATCAGAATTACTTCTTTAAAGTGTTGAAGAAAAAAATACCTGTGAATCTGGGCCCTAGGGAAAATACATTTCAAATAAATATATTTCAGAACAGTACTGTGGGTTTATGACATATGAGGAAGTAAAATGTATAAGAAGTAAAATGTATGACAAGTAAAGCATAAATTATAAATTATGGGAGGAGGAAAATGAAGAACATTATTATAAGGTTGTTTGTCACATTATATACAAAATGAGAAAATAATACTTCATTGTTCACCCGGTAAGTTAATGGAGCATATTGCAAACCTTAGGACAACCACAAAATTTTTTAATTTTTTTTTTTTTTTTGAGAAATGGTCCCACCCTGTTGCCCAGGCTGGAGGGCAGGGCAGTAGTATGATCACAGCTCACTGGACTCTTGACTGCCTGGGCTCATGAGATTATACCTCAGCCTCCCGAGTAGCTGGGACCACAGGCATGCATCACTACACCTAACTATACCACTAAAAATTTTAAAAGAAGTAGAACAAACAAGCAAATAAATTCAATACCAAAAAAAAAAAAACTACAAAAAAACAAAACAAAAAACCCCCCTCAGTCCAAAAGAAGGCAGAGAAAAAAGAAAAAGGAATAAAAAATTAGATACAACAGTTTGAGGGCAGACTTAAACCCAATCATATTGATAACTACATTAATTGCAAATGGACCAAACATATGAATTCAGGCAGAGACTGTTAGACTGGATTAGTATATGCTGTCTGTAAGAAACCCACTTTAAATATTAAGAACCCAGAAAAGAAAGAGTAAAGAGACGGGAAAAGAAAAACCATTTTAAAAAATCTATAAAAAAGATAAAGTAGCTAAATTAATATTAGACAAAGTAGATTTAAGGACAGGGAATATTAACAGAGATTCACAGGAACATTTCACAATGATAAACGGTCTAATTCTCAGGAAGTCAGACCAATTCTAATTGTGTATACACCCAATAACAGAGTGTGAAAATACATAAAGCAAAAACTGATCCCTTGAACTGAGTTTGAGACCAGCCTGGACAACATAGGCAGACCCTGTCTCTACAAAAAATGGAAAAATTAGATGGGGCCAGGTGTGGCGGCTCACACCAGTAATCCCAGCACGTTGGGAGGCCTTGGTGGGAGAATCTCTTGAGCCCAGGAGTTTGAGACTAGCCTGGGCAACATAGGGAGAACAGAGAAATGAACAAATCCCCAATTATAGCTAGAAATTTTACTTTATTTTAATTTTAATTTTATTTTGAGATGGAGTCTCACTCTGTTGCCCAGGCTGGAGTGCAATGCTGCGATCTCGGCTTACTGCAACCTCTGCCTCCCAGGTTCAAGTGATTCTCCTGACTCAGCCTCCCGAGTAGCTGGGGTTTCCAGCACCCACCACCACACCCAGCTAATTTTTGTATTTTTGGTAGAGATGGGGTTTCACCACGTTGGTCAGGCTGGTTTTGAACTCCTGACCTCAGGAGATCCACCCGCCTGGGACCACAGATGCAGGATACCACATCCAACTAATTTTTTTTCTTTTTTTCTTGAGACAGGTTCTCTTATTCCATCACCCAAACTGGAGTGCAGTGGCATGATCTTGGCTCACTGCAGCCTCAACCTCTCGAGTTCTGGTGATCCTCCCACCTCAGCCTCCTGGGTAGCTGGGACTTCAGGTGTGTACCACCATGCCTG
This sequence comes from Macaca thibetana thibetana, assembly GCF_024542745.1. Taxonomy (NCBI): domain Eukaryota; kingdom Metazoa; phylum Chordata; class Mammalia; order Primates; family Cercopithecidae; genus Macaca; species Macaca thibetana. Next base: position 35,350,116 of record NC_065593.1, read on the forward strand.
GCTAATTTTTTGTAGAGATGGGGTTTTGCCTGTTGCCCAGGCTAGTCTCTAACTCCTGGGCTCAAGTGATCTATCCGCCTCAAAGTGCTGGGATTACAGGTGTTAAGCCAGAGTGCCCAGCCCAGTTAATTTTTTTTCATTATTTGTAGACAGGTCTCCCTATGTTGCTTAAACTCCTGGGCTCAGGGGATCCTCCTACCAACGCCTCCCAAAGTGCTGGCATTATAGGCGTGAGCCAGTTCACCTGGCCCAGATAATTTTTTTTCATTATTTTTAGAGATGGGTCTCCCTACGTTGCCCAGGCTAGTCTCAAACTCCTGGGCTCAAGAGATTCTGCCACCAAGGCCTCCCAAAGTGCTGGGATTACTGGTGTGAGCCGCCACACCTGGCCCCATTTAATTTTTCTGTTTTTTGTAGAGACAGGGTTTGCCTATGTTGTCCAGGCTGGTCTCAAACTCAGTTCAAGGGATCCTCCTGCCTTGGCCTCCCAAAGCACTGGGATTAGATGTGAGCCACCATGCCTGGCACATACATAGTAGAAAACTTCAACATCTATATTTCATTAATTGATAGAACAACTACACTGATAATTGTATGGACACAGAAGATTTGAATAATATAGAAAATACCACCCAACAAGAGGCAAATATATATTATTTTCAAGTACACATGACCATATGCTGTGCTATAAAATGAGTCTGAACACATTTAAAAGGATGTGACATGTGGCAAGGTAAAAATCAATACAGGGAGTATGTCTTAAAGTGGCAAATAGGCCAGGCAGGGTGGCTCACGTCTGTATTCTCGGCACTTTGGGAGGTTGAGGCTGGAGAATCACTGGAGCCCAGGAGTTTTGAGACCAGCCTGGGTAACATGGTGAGACCCTATCTCTTAAAAAAAAAAACAAATTAGCTGGGTATGGTGGTGTGCACCTGCAGTCTCAGTTACTTGGGAGGCTGAAGTGGGAGGATAGCTTGAGCCTGGGAGGTCAAGGTCGCTGTGAGCTGAGATCGCACCACTGCACTCCAGCCTGGTCGACAGAGTGAGACCCTGTCTTTAAAAAAAAAAAAAAGAGAAAAAGAAAAGTGGCAAATAAAGGTCTGTTTTATTTTTGGTAACTCAGTATAGTTATTCTAGATGAAGTCAAATCAACAAGATAGCTCGGTTATTTTCAACATATTGGACATCTGGATTTGCTTCATTTCAGAGTTCCATATATCTAGTCTCATGAGCTGTATTACATTGTATTTTCCAAAGATTGGTAATGGAATAATTTTGCCTTGTCCAGGATAAAAGATGTAGTGCTTGGCCAGGCAAGAGTATGTCTGGGTGAGAGCAAACCATACTTAGATGAAAGGGTAAGATTTCTAATAAGAGCAGATGTAGGTATTTGTCTGTGGAAAAATATATTTTATCTTTCAAAAACTCTTTTTACATATGTTTAAAAAGTTACATTTCCATGATTTACATTCTTTCATGAGTTTTAGTGATTAGAAAAAAACCGAACTGAGATAAGTCTATGTAATCAATTTTTACTCTAGCTTCAAGAATAATGATAAGACACTATTAGTTCTTCTAATTAAGAGAAACTTAGAATTAAAAAAAATTGTCCTAGAAAGGTAAAATTATACAAAACCACATCTCTCTCTCTCTCCCTCTCTCTCTCCATCCTAATCTGATAGTGAAGAGTTTTAAATAGTTTTCTAATAATAATGTACTATCTATGTAAGCCCAGAGAAAGAAATCCTTGTGCTACAAACACTAATTAGGGTCATAGTAAGAAAGGGGTGAATATATTCATACTTTAATTTGTGAAAAAATCATATTAGTAAAATGATAAACTAGAATGTACACTGCTGCTTAATTTTAAGTAAGTAAAACATTTTCCGGATTTTGAACTTTTCAGGTTCTTTGGATTTATATTATAGCAGCTCGCTCATGATTTACTATAATTCTTCACACACTTTGTAGCATTTAAAGGATTGAAAAGGTTATACTCATGTCTATGTTTCATCAAGAAAAACAGTATATCATCCAAAAGACCAAAGGTAGAATACTGTTGGGTTTACTTTATGGTCCTTTCTTACAGAGACATCTTTTAAAAACGAAAGACCTAAAATGTTCATATTAGTTAATTTATTAGCCTAATTTAGGCAAGAATATTTATCAACCAAGATGAAGAATACAACATCACATTAAGATTGCAGAATGTGTGTTGTGTGTGTATGAGTATTTTTAAGGAAGGCGAGCAGACAAAACAGACAGACATTCTTCCACTCTAGACGGCTCCCTCAGAACTGATAAAACATTCCTAAAGACTGGAGTTGTTTGGACAACATCTGTAATGTCAATTCATAGCCTAATCCATCATCTATACACAGAAGTCAAGTGAGATCCCAAAGGCAAAATTTCCAATTAGTTTTGTCTGGAAAGTTTAGGGCAAAGGTAATAAAATCAAGAATCCTGTGCTGATTCACTGGGAAAACATTTATTTGCCACACTTCTTCACTAAGGAACAAAAGCAGTCAGTGGTTAGTCTGGAATGTGATTCATTAGGAATATCTGGGTGATAAACAAACAAAAGAAGATGACAAATCGTTGTTTGTATGACTTGCAAAACCTCTGTTTTCTTTCAGGGGACTTCAGAAACCCTTTTGCAAACACAGAAATTCTCCTCAGAATTTTTTTAATCATTGTTTTTATCATTAGAGTCAAAAAACAAGGTTATAGTCTACAGCAAATAAATCTAGAAGGCTAGAGTGTAAAATATTGATTCCCAGTGGGCACTGACAAGTTTAACCAGTGTTTATATTCTTTTTGTAAAGAAGGTCCCAAGTTATGCCTCTGGTCTCTCTTTACAAAATGCAGTAAAGGCTGGGAACAGTGTCTCATGCTTGTAATCCTAACACTTTGGGAGGCCGAGGCAGCAGGATCACTTGAGCCCAGCAGTTCAAGAATAGCCCGGACAACACAGTGAAATTCTGTCTCTACTAAGAAAAAATATTAGCCCAGTGTAGTGGCATATGCCTGTAGTCCCAGCTACTTGGGAGGCTGAGATGGGAGGACCACTTGATACCAGGAGTTCAAGATTGCAGTGAGCTATGATCATGTCACTGCACTCCAGCCTGAGCAACAGAGCCAGACCCTGTCTAAAAACAAAAACAAAAACCAAAACAAAAAACCAAAAACCAAAACAAAAAACAAAGAAACAAACTGTCAAAAAGCAGGAACCTGGGCATGCATTAATGTGGATTTCAGTTTTCTAAATCTGTTGGTAAATTACTGTTGGTAACTTCTTTTTTTTTTTTTTTTTTTTTTTTTTTGAGACGGAGTCTCGCTCTGTCACCCAGGCTGGAGTGCAGTGGCCGGATCTCAGCTCACTGCAAGCTCCGCCTCCCGGGTTTACGCCATTCTCCTGCCTCAGCCTCCCGAGTAGCTGGGACTACAGGCGCCCGCCACCTCGCCCGGCTAGTTTTTTGTATTTCTTAATAGAGACGGGGTTTCACCGTGTTAGCCAGGATGGTCTCGATCTCCTGACCTCGTGATCCGCCCGTCTCGGCCTCCCAAAGTGCTGGGATTACAGGCTTGAGCCACCGCGCCCGGCCTACTGTTGGTAACTTCTATCTCATCTCCTTTGTTTAACAAAAAGCCTAATAATGCCAGTTACCTAGGTCATAGGGTAGAAATATGAGATTATACTATAAAAGTGCAAGTATAGGCCGGGCGCGGTGGCTCAAGCCTGTAATCCCAGCACTTTGGGAGGCCGAGACGGGCGGATCACGAGGTCAGGAGATCGAGACCATCCTGGCTAACACGGTGAAACCCCGTCTCTACTAAAAAATACAAAAAACTAGCCGGGCGTGGTGGCGGGCGCCTGTAGTCCCAGCTACTCGGGAGGCTGAGGCAGGAGAATGGCGTGAACCCGGGAGGCGGAGCTTGCAGTGAGCTGAGATCCGGCCATTGCACTCCAGCCTGGGCGGCAGAGCGAGACTCCGTCTCAAAAAAAAAAAAAAAAAAAAAAAAAGTGCAAGTATAAAATTGCTGGACAAAACAAAAGAAATATGAACTCTATAGTATTAGTTCATGCTCCAAGTTATAAGGTACTGTCTTTGAAGCTATTTTTATTATGTTGAATTAATCCATATTAAAAGGCATATTTGGCCAGGCGTGGTGGCTCACGCCTGTAATCCCAGCAGTTTGGGAGGCCCAGGCGGGTGGATCACTTGAGGTCAGGAGTTCGAGACCAGCCTGGCCAACATTGTGAAACTCTGCCTCTACTAAAAATACAGATCGCACCATTGCACTCCAGCCTGCGTGACAGTGAGTCTCCATCTAAAAAACAAAAGAAAAAGAAAAAGAAAAAGAAAAAAAGGCATGTTTCCCCTTTGTTCTCTAGACCCAAGCAACTTTTGATCACACAGTTGACTGAAGTATTCAGGAGAAATGAACTACATATTTATGAGAGCACTGTTAAAAAAAGGGGGGGCTAGTATAAATTGTTTAAAATGTATGCCCAACAACAAATGTAAGCTAAACTAAATTTTCTTGTCTTTTGTTTAAGCATACATTAATAAACTTAAGGGCAGGAAGTTACCCAGTCTGTGCATACCCCTTTTCCTTGGCAAAAACCCAGCCCAATGTCCCTAAGACCTTGGTTTCTTCTTTTGATGTGGTGATGCTCAGCAGTTAATATATGAGTCATTCCTTAGGGAAAGACAGAGAGAAGAGCTTTCATGCCTTCATCAAACAAAAGGCAAATAGATTTTTTTTCTAAGAAGGGTCTGTTGGTCTTCCTGAAACAGCACTGAGTCACTGCATGCTTACAGCCATAGTTATAAGCGTCTGGTATCAAGTCATACCAGAGCCTTAACTTTTGGTAATTTCTTTTTTGTCTTAAAAGGAGGATAGACAAGTGAGCAATAAAGCAATATTCAGAAGTCAAGCTGAATTGATAGGGAAGAAGTTGGCTAACAATTTTTTTTAAAAGAATGATTCCACTTTATGGTATTAACAACTACTACAATATTTCACTTACTGAAACTATTTCACTATTTTATTTCAACCCATATCAATGCAGTTTTCCAAATAATATTTACTTTCAGCAATAGCCAAGAGTCAAAAAATATCAGAAATGTCTATACCTAAGGAAAAAACAGCTTTTAAAAAGTGCAGAATACTATACAGTACTTCTTCCTTAGGGTGCCATGTACCGAGGAGGTTATAAATATGAAAAAGCAATTAAGACGTCAGATTTTTAAAATGTATATATATATTTTTTGTTTTCATTTTAGTCCTCAATTGACCTGCACTTCAGGGTAAATGTACAATTTTTAACACATATTTTAATAATGAAAGAATCCCAAACTTTAAAGCAGAAACAGGCCTCTGAATCTTACACAGGGGCACATATCTCACAACTTTCTTTGTATCTAATTGATAACAAAGAGTCAAGTTTTTTCTATAAAAATGGTCATATGAAACAAATGGCTCACAGATATCATTCAAAGGATAACTCCTTGATGTTACAGCTTCTAATAAAACCTGATCTATTCTACAGTGTAACTGAATAGTTCCCAACTTTTCTACTTCCAAACTGCTTCTAGAAAGTAAAACTCTAACACCTAAAACATGAGAAAATCCAATGGTTAAAATATATGGCAAACAGAAAAATTGTAAAATATATTCAGCCTTCTACTTATAGCTAAATATTTGGGCATCTTTTTAAATTATAAATGATTGTCGATAGTTTTTCTTCTCTTTACAATTCTTTGTCTAGAAGCTGGGCTTGATTGAAAGGGATATAGGGCTTTGTGAAGCCTTTTGCCAGGAAACTGCTCCACCTAGTGTCAAAAATTGTACATCACATTATATAGGAGAGTAAATTGTAGCTGATGGACTCCTTTGCTATTAAGAACAGCCTTTATAAATCCTTAATGTTACATGCAGTTTACAAATGGTTCTTTAATCATCTTTTTGTCTGGTAACTTGATGAATCATAATGTACATGCATATAAGGAGCATGTCCAGAATACATTTCTCATAGTCAAGTACCGAAGTTCCTGTTTTTGTTAACCTGGTTAATTACAGAATTATGAATCATATTTCTCTGTTAGTGGGAAATAATTACAAGGTGGCTACGGAAATAACCCCATCACTTCTCCTAATTGTGTACAATATCTACACTTTTTTTTGTTCTTGAGACAGGGTCTCATTCTGTCACCCAGGCTAGACTGCAGTGGCGTGATCATAGCCTCCTTGGCTCAAGCGATTCTCCAATCTTGAGTAGCTGGGACTCCACCTGAGTAGCTGGGACTACAGAAGCATGCCACTACACCTGGCTAATTAAAAAAATTTTTTTTGTAGAGACGGGGTCCCACTAGGTTGCCCAGGCTGGTCTGGTCTTAACTCCTGGCCTCAAGTGATCCTCCTGCCTTGGCCTCCCAAAGTGCTGGGAATACAGGTGCGAGCCATTGCACCTGGCCTATGTTTTTTAGAAATAAATTTTATTGTGCATAATTGAGGCTTACAATATGATGCTATAGTATACATACAGATAACAAAATGGTTATACTATAGTAAAGCAAATTAACATGTCTATCATCTTACATAGCTACTTTTTAAAAATAAGAACAGCTAAAAATCTACTTAACAAAAATCCCTAGTCCATTATAATTTTAGAACTGTGGTACCTTAGATCTTTGGAAATATTCATCCTACACATGACATCTAAACTTAATCCATAAGTTATTTATTCCTCAAAATAGTTGCAATCTTGTAAAATCTGGTATTTAAGAGGAATTGAACATACCAATGGTTACATGAAACTGGAACCAAATCTTCCTGTCATCAGACAGCTCATTTGGAAGAAATTTTTCTGCTTTTCCCTTCATAAAAAGCTTTTTTTTTACTCTTAATTTTTTTTATACAACTCAAGCATATGCACAACTATATTCTTTTCTAAAGCATCATGTTAAACCTGTTATTTCTTGATCAAGAAGAGAGAAATGATAGTACTTATTTGGCAAATGGGTGAACCAAATACACAGATGTCATACAAAAATCTTTAGAAGACAGCTAGCTCTAATTAAGGCTCCCAGGCTCAAAATGTCTCTTCTGGTGTACTATTGTCATTTAATGAGTTAGAGCAGGGGTTAACAAACTACAAACTGCAGACCAAATCCAGCCTGCTACCTGTTTTTATGAATAAAGTTTTACCGGAAAATGGCCACATTCATTCATTTATGTACTGTCTGTAATTGCTTTCTCACTACAATGACAGATCTGAGTAGTTGCACAGAGACTGGATAGCCCACGATGTGTAAATAGCTACAGATCTGACCCTTTACAGAAAAAGTGAGGCTGGATACAGTGGCTCATGCCTGTAATCCCAGCACTTTGGGAGGCTGAGGTGAGAGGATCTCTTGAGTCCAAGAGTTTAAGAACAGTCTGGGCAACATGGAGAGACCCCGTTTCTACCCCTAAAAAACAAAAAACAGCTAGGTGTAGTGGTGCACACCTGTAGTCCCAGATACTTGGGAGGCTGAGGTGGGAGGATCTCCTGAGCCCAGGAGGTTGGGGCTACAGTGGGCCATATTCATGCCACTGTACTCCATGCCACTGTACTCCAGCCTAGGCAACAGAGAGAAACTGTCTCAAAAAAGAAACGAAGATAAAAGAAAATGAAAAAGAGAAAGTACGCTCTCTAGCCCTGGGTTAGACCTTTTTTTTTTTGAGACGGAGTTTTGCTCTTGTTGCCCGGACTGGAGTACAGGGGAGCAGTCTCAGCTCACTGCAACCACCGCCTCCTGGATTCAAGCGATTCCCCTGCCTCAGCATCTCCCGAGTAGCTGGGATAACAGGTATGTGCCACCATGCCTGGCTAATTTTCATTTTTTTTTTTTTTTTTTTGAGATGGAGTTTTGCTCTTGTTGCCTAGGCTGGAGTGCAATGGCACAATCTTGGCACACCGCAACCTCCACCTCCCCCGTTCAAACAATTATCTCGCCTCAGCCTCCCGAGTAGCTGGGATTACAGGCGGCACCCCCCTATCACGCCCAGCTACATTTTTGTATTTTTAGTAGAGACAGGGTTTCACTATGTTGGCCAGGCTGGTCTCAAACTCCTGACCTCAGGTGATCCACCCACCGCAGCCTCCCAAAGTGCTGGGATCACAGGCATAAGCCACCGCACGGGTCTAGACCATTATTAAGGTAGAAATTTTGACTCACAAAAACAGGCTGCATAGAGATGAACCAAAGAGGTCAACAGCAGCTATGTTCTCTTTATGCAAACATTAACTTATTATTCTTACTTGGGATATAATTTCCACTACTTGAGAGAATAAATAAGCATTCCTGATCGCTCATGCACCAGATCTTCTAAAAGGAAACCTGAATGTTTGCTAAGACTAAAATAAATCTGTCAATGGATTTTGAGGAATTAATATGCAATAAAAGAGAGCTTAAAAAATGGTATCTTGGAAAAATCTGCCAGCCCCAGAAGCTTCTTTGCACCTAATCTACATATAAACTCAAATAAGGTAAATGAATGAAATTTGTAACTTGCACTACTTGCTAGGCAAAATTTGTTCAAGGCAGATAGCAATGAACAAAAATATGCCTGCATGAGAACTAAAAACAGAGGAAATGCAGTTTACAAATGCTATTAATTTCTAATTTCAAAGTACAATATACCTCACTATAAAGATAAACCAGAGACATAAGCATATTAGTATATGTTGAATAAAATGATTTTAAAAATCACTCATTGTGGGATGGGCGTGGTGGCTCACACCTGTAATCCCAGCACTTTGGGAGGCCGAGGTGGGTGGATTACCTGAGGTCAGGAGGTCGAGGCCAGCCTGGCCAACATGGTGAAACCCCATCTCTACTAAAAATACAAAAATTAGCCGGGTGTGGTGGTGGACACCTGCAATCTCAGCTACTTGGGAGGGTGAGGCAGGAGAATCCCTTGAACCCAGGAGGCAGAGGTTGCAGTGAGCTGAGCTGGCACCACTGCACTCCAGCCTGGGCAGCAAGAGCGAAACTCCATCTCAAAAAAAAAAAAAAAAAAAAAAAAAAAAAACCACTCATTGTGCCTATTTTTTGTTTAAATTTAAGTAAACTGAATGCAAAGAGCATAATGTTTACACAGCAAGAAGCAGATGCACTTTTATTTGCTGGAGAAATAAAATGATGTACTGATATTTAATATAAAATTATTATGCAAATTAAGAAAAAGCTATATATAGATTAGGTCATTTTTCATCAACTGTCACAAATAAGACTCAGATGTCAGGAACAGACTGTTTTGCCAATAAAAGAAGTACAGTTATTCTATCTCTCTTCTCATAGGCTTTGCAAAGATTCTATTTTACATTAATACATCTAACATATATTTGTCGAGCACCTATTGAGTACTACGCTCTGTTCTAGACAGCTGGAATACAACAGTAAGTTAAGTAGAGGTAATGTAAAACCTAGGATGATTTTATTTTCCTCCAGACAAGTTTGCTTCTAGTGGGTAGATGGGCTGGGCCACTTACAATTCTAAGCAGACAATAAGAGTAGGCAGGACATGGTGGTTCATGCCTGTAATCATAGCACCCTGGGAGGTTGACGGGGCTGATCACCTGAAGTCAGGAATTGGAGACCAGCCTGGCCAACATGGTGAAACCCCGCCTCTACTAAGACTGCAAAAACTAGCCAGGTGTGGTGGTGCATTCCTATAATCCCACCTACCTGGGAGGCTGAGACATAAGAATCATTCGAACCCAGGAGGTGGAGGTTGCAGTGAGCTAAGATCACACCACTGCACTCCAGTTTGGGTGACAGAGCGAGACTCTGCCTCAAAAAAAAAAAAAAAAAAAAAAAAAAAATTTAAACTTGAGCTTCAGTACCTGTGAAGTTTGACTTTTATCTAGTTCATCACTTCTTTTAAAGTGTGGCTCTTTACAGTTCAAATTCAAAGCCTGCAGGTTAATCAGGGCCTATCCTTGGTCAGTCTCTCTTTTTTGGGTTTCCTGTATAACCTAGATCTTGGTCTTATAATTCTTTTACTCTCTTCTAACACTATGATATCTTTAAACATATATTAAAAAATTTATCAGCTGGCCGTGGTGGCTCACGCCTACAGGCACTTTGGGAGGATGAGGTAGGCGGATCACAAGGTCAGGAGTTCAAGGCCAGCCTGACCAACATGGTGAAACCCCAGCTCTACTAAAAATACAAAAATTAGCTGGGTGGTAGTGGCACGAGCCTGTAATCCCAGCTACTTAGGAAGCTGAGGCAGGAGAATCACTTGAGCATGGGAGGCAGAGGTTATTGTGAGCCAAGATTGTGCCACTGCACTCTAGCCTGGGCGACAGAGTGAGACTCTATCTCAAAAAAAAAAAAAAAAAAAGAAAGAAAAAACAAAAAATCGGGGTCCTGCTTTGTTGCCCAGGCTTGTCTTACACTTCTGGCATCAAGTGATCCCCCTGCTTCTCTCTCCCAGTGTGCTGGGATTACAGACATAAGCTGGCCAGAAAGGCAGACTATTAACTGCTGAACTTATTAATGAATGAATGCGAAAAACTATTAAGAAATGCCCTTTTTACTTACATGCGTAAACTCGTTTTAGGCAAGCATAAATACAGGTAAATAACAGAATACGTCTCCTAGCTTAGTAGAGCCATTTGATGGCTTGGTTTTTGGGTGAAGTTGCTCTACACACATATATTTATCCAGAATAGAAACTGCAAATATAATACAGTATATTGGCTGTATTAGCAATGCCACCTAGTGGCAGCCAAACATAGATATATTTTTTAAAAAGTTCTAGAAGAATGGTTCTTAACACTTCAGTCTTTGGAGAATCAGATGAACACTATAGGCTCTTTCTTGCTAGAAAAAAATCTTATTTGCAATGATATATAACAAACATAATGCTTTGGGAAATTAACAGGCCTCCAGAAACCCACTTTTTAACTATTAAAATTAATAGAACAAACCAAGTAACCCAGTAGCCCAACCAACTCTCCATAATACATGGGCAGAAAAAATTTATTTACTTCCCCTTCATCTCCTCCTTTCTGGTTAGCAACCACTATTCCTGCATAAACAGTATCTTAACTTGTCCCTCTGGGCTAGGTACTTGGTCTCTGCAAATTACTTGATTTACACTTTACTCAAATCAATTTATAAAACGTGATGGTTAGTAATTTTTCCCTGATGATTTTCATTAAATTTAATGATCAAATAAACACTAACTTTTATTTGTGACATTTAAAGAAGTGATGAGGACTTCTAAGACATCTTAATTTCAAGTTATAACCTTTCAGTTATATCTAAAAATATTGCCAGGCATATTGACTCACGCCTGTAATCTCAGCACTTTGGGAGGCTGAGGCGGGTGAATCACCTGAGGCCAGGAGTTCAAGACCAGTTCAAGATTTTGCCAGACCAACATGGCAAAATCCTGTCTCTACTAAAAATACAAAAATTAAGTGGGCGTGGTGGTACACACCTGTAATTCCAGCTACTTGGGAGGCTGAGGCACTAGAATTGCTCAAACCCGGGAGGCGGTGGTTACAGTGAGCCAAGATCACACCACTGCATTCCAGCCTGGGTGTCAGAGCGAGATGTTGTCTCAATAAATAAATTAAAAAAAAATAAATGTAAATGAAATTGTTTACAGATAAACTTAAGATAAATTCTCCATTTTAAAGCCAAACATGCAGGTATCTAATATTTTAGGAAATTTAGTAAGTCTTTTAGGTGACTGGTACACAACCAATTATAATTTACTAAATGATATTTCCAAAAAAGATACCTTCCACACTCTAGGAATCATTCATTCTAAACACAAATTTCAAAAACCTAATTGGGAAATTTTGCCTATTCAGAAAAAAAATTTCATATTTCACTTTTAAGTTATGATTTCCAGTAAAGACAGCCATAATAAATAATGAATTACATTTTTTCTGTCTGTTAAAATTGGTTTCTTTTTCACCACAAACTATTGTCAAAAGGAGGCCCATATTTCTCACCAGACTACTCTCCCAATATGATCATTTATTCTCTTTGTTGAGGGTTAGTTATATGGGTATATGGCAGAGGTGCCTGTTTCATCAGCACAAAACAGAATACGAGAATGTCACATTTCCCTAAGAGAGGATTATGTTAAGCCTGGAAAATGAAAGTAAGTGTAATTAGGACATCCTAAACACAACTGCATTTCCTACATACAAAAGAAAAGAAATAGTGACCAATAAGGATAAAACTCTGTTGATCACTAATCAGCAAGAAAATGGTATAAGCTTAAAAAAATCTAACCAGAGATTATTTGAAATTGCTTCTATTAAGTAAAAACCCAGATCAAAATTTGAAACTTTTGACTCTGCTTTGCTTCTGGTTTATTTTACTCTTTTCTATAATTGCCAAAGTTCACAAGTAGTTTACACTTATTAATTAAAATTTTTACACTTGCTATTGTTTATTGACTAGCTTGGCTCTTGGGAGGACTAAGTGAAATAATTCATTTAAAGTGATGCTCAGAGAGCCTACCACCTAGTAAACATTCAATAAATGTTAGCTGTCTATCAGTCAGGATAGGTTAGATTATGACGTAATAACAAACAACACAAAGATCTCAAACAACAGCTATCACTTATGCTCACATTTCATTGGTCAAAGCAAATAATATGGCTGGAGTTCAGTAAGGCAGGGATGAAAAATCTTCCCATAGGAATGGGTACCACAAAATGGCCACCAAACATGAGTAAAAATAAAAGAACTGACCAGCTAGTATTAGCATGAGTATGACAATGATGTTTGCCTTTTTTGCTGTTAGTAGTGCTTAACCTCTTGCAAACTGATTTCCACCCCCACCAGTCAATTAAAAAATAAAGACCAGTGATAGCTTTTGTTTTCCTTTTGCTTCTCTGCAAATTAAATTTTATGAATGCTCTTTCTTCTTCATTCTCCCTGTTAAACCCAGGAGATCCTAAATGGAAGTCAGGATCAAAAAGGTCTAAGAACTAAAGGTCATTTGGTTAAATGGAAATGGCATATACTAGATCTCTCTTTAAATTTCTTTTATATTTAACAGATTTCTCCCCAAGCTTCTAAATATTGAATTTCTTTCCTTCCTTCCTTCCTTTTCTTCTTTCTTTCTATCTCTCTCTTTCCTTCTTTCTTTTTTTTTTTCTGGCAGAGATGGGGTCTCATTATGTTGCCCTGGCAGGTCTTGAACTCCTGGTCTCAAGCAGGGATCCTTCCTTGGCCTCTCAAAGTGCTGAGATTACAGGCATGAGCCACCATGCCCGGCCTTTATTTCTTTTTAAAATATTGCCTTTTTTTTTTTTTTTTTTTTGAGACGGAATATCGCTCTCGTTGCCCAGGATGGAGTGCAGTGGTGCAATCTTGGCTCACTGCAACCTCCACCTCCCGGGTTCAAGTGATTCTCCTGCCTCAGTCTCCTGAGTAGCTGGGATTACAGGCGCCTGCCACCACGCCCGGCTAATTCCTTGCATTTTTAGTAGAGACTAGTTTCATCATGTTGGCCAGGCTGGTCTCAAACTCCTGACTTCAGGTGATCCACCTGCCTCGGCCTCCCAAAGTGCAGAGATTACAGGTGTGAGCCACCGCACCTGGTCAAATATTGGCTTTCCAGACACTATCATCTGAAACAGTGGGTTTTGGGGGACAAAATCCAACAGATTAATGATTTAAAAAAAATAAAAACCTCAGCAAACTTGGAATAGAGAGGTACTTCCTCAACTTGGTAAATAATATCTACAAAAATCTACAGCTAACATCATACTTAAGGGTGAGAAACTAGAGGCTTTCCCATTAAGGTTGGGAACAAGGCAGTATGGCCCTTTCATGACTCCTCTTCAACATTATTTTGAAAACCTAACCAATGCAATAAGACAAGAAAGGAAATAACATGTATACAGATTGGGAAGGTAGAAAAACCGTCTTTGTTCACAGACGACATAATTATCTACACAGAAAATCCTAAGGAATCATCAAAAAAAGTCTTGGAACTATTAAGCAATTACAGCAAGGTTGCAGGATATAAGGTTAGCAAACAACCTTAAACAAGCCAAGTTTTTTCTATATATTAGTAATTAATACTCATGTTCTATCAATAGAGTATATATTAATACTCATCATCTATCAGAAAATAAATATATTTATATATATTTATAAAATAGCATATATATATAGCAGTTTTTAAAAAAATAATTGCCAAACATGGGAACAAACAAGATATCCTTCAATAAGTGAATGGATACACAAACTGGTGGTACATCCATACAGTGGAATATTATTAAATAGTGATGAAAGGAAATGGGGTATCAAACCAGAAAAAGACAAGGAAAAACCTTAAATGTATATTGCAAAGTGAAAGAGGTCGGTCAGAAAAGGATCAAACCCTGTAATTCCAACTATAGTGTCTTGTGGAAAAGGCAAAACTATAGAAACAGTAAAAATATCAGTGGTTGTGAAAGGTTTGGGGGCAGCTGGGGAAATGAAAAAACAGGTGAAGCACAGGGCATTTTTAAGAAAGTGAGGCCGGGCGCGGTGGCTCAAGCCTGTAATCCCAGCACTTTGGGAGGCCGAGGCGGGCGGATCACAAGGTGATGAAAGTGGTCTCTACTAAAAATACAAAAAAAAATTTGGGGGGCAGCGGGGGGTCCTAGCTATGAAAAAACAGGTGAAGCCACTGCAGGGCAACATTTTTCAAAAAAAAAAAAAAAAAAAAAAAAAAAAAAAAAAAGAAAGTGAAACTATTCTGTATGATACTATAGGTATACACATGACATTATGCATTTGTCAAAACCCATAGACCTGTATAACACAAAGAGCAGATCCCATAAACCATAGGTTTTAGTTAACAATGTATCAGTATTGGTTCCTCAATTGTAACAAATAAATTACAGTAATACAAGATGTTAATAATAGAGGAAACTGTGTGGTGGAGAAAGGTGTATGGCAGTGGTCCCCAACCTTTTTGGCACCAGGAACCAGTTTCGTGGAAGACAAGTTTTCCACAGACTTGTGGACGTGGGGGATGGTTTTGGGATGAAACTGTTCCACCTCAGATTATCAGGCATTAGATTCTCATAAGGAGCATGCAACCTAGATCCCTCGTATGCTCAGTTCACAATAAGGTTCAAGCTCCTACGAGAATCCGATGCTGCTGCTGATCTAACAGGAGGTAGAGCTCAGGCAGTAATTCGAGTGATAGGGAGTGGCTGCAAATACAGATGAAACTTCACTTGCTTGCCAGCCCACTGGCTCACCTACTGCTGTGTGGCCTGGTTCCTAACAGGCCAGGGACAAGTACCGGTTTTTGGCCCAGGGACTAGGGACCCTTGGTGAATTGGAACCCTCTGTCTTTTCTGCTCACTTTTTCTGTAAACCTAAAACTACACTAAACAATAAAGCCTATTATTATTATCATTATTTTTGTTTTTGAGACAGAGTCTCGCTCTGTTTCCCAGGCTAAAGTGCAGTGGTGCAATCATAGTTCACTGTGACCTTGAGCTTCTGAGCTCAAGCAATCCTCCATCCTTAGCCTCCCAAGGAGCTAGGAAAACAGGCACATGCTACCACACCCAGTTAATTTATTTATCTTTTGTTTATTTATGTGTTTTTTAGAAACGGGGTCTTGCTAGGTCTGGTCTTGAACCCATGGTCTCAAGCAATCCTCCTGCCTTGGCCTCCCAAAGCACTGGAAGCATAGGAATGAGCCACTGTGCCCAGCTCTAATACTTTTTTGTTTTGTTTTGTTTTGTTTTGTAAGCATTCTTAGTCCTTTATAAATTTCCCTTCTCTTTCCATTCAACCACGGGCACCAGCAACCCACCTGGATAAAGTGAAGATCTCATTTAACTTGCAGCACAATTACAGTATACCTTTAAATTTCTCTTTTCACATACTTATAATTAATATGTATTAAATGTGAACAAGTGAACATATAACTGTTTTCTATACAGTTAATGGCATCAAAACCTACCCAGTCACTCAAGTAAAAAACCAATAACTACACAGAAAAATGTTGCAAGATCTCATTTATAGAGATAGAGATGGGAGGAGACGTAGATCAAAGGATACAAAGTAGCCAATATACAGTTGGAATAAGTCAAAAGATCCAATGTACTCTACATACACTATGAGGACTATAGTTAATAACAATGTATTGTATTCAAAGTTTTTGCTAAACTAGTAAATTATAGCTGCTCTTGCCACAGGGAGTTAAAAATGTAAAAACGGTAACTACATGAGATAAAGAATATGTTAATTTTTTCCACAATAGTAATCATTTTACTATATATATTTATATCTTATAACATCATGTTATATACCTTAAATACACATGAAATATATTAAAACAAAACAAAAGGAAATCCAAGAGTTATCTTTCATTCCTTCTTCCTCCATAATAACCTACCACACTCTTGATTGTACTTCTAAAATTTCTCTCAGATTTGTCCTTTTTCATCTCAAACGTTATTGCCATTCTGAGCAATCTTTTAAAACATCAAAGATCTATACCATATTTTGTCTTCATTTTGCTTGACTTCTCTCTACAAATTCTTTTTATAAATACTCCTTGCTATTCATTCGAATTTCCTATTACCTCCTGAGAAGCTTGTGTCTCTCATAAGGATTATCCTAACTGTTCCTCTTCTCTCCCACCTTCAATCTATCTTCCATACTATAGCCAGGATTATATATTCATAAATTGCAGATCTGGCTGTTTTACATATACTTAATTTTAGGGCATTTAAGAGAATTTTTTTTTTTTTTTTTTTTTTGAGACAAGGTCTCACTTTGCCACCCAGTTTGGAGTGCGTGCTGCAATCATAGCTCACTGCAGCCCCTATCTCCTGGGCTCAAGCGATCCTCTCGCTTCAGCCTCCTGAGTAGCTGAGACTAACAGTCCTGTGCCACCACACCTGACTAATTTTTGCATTTTTTGTAGAGATGTGTTGCCCAGGCTGGACTCAAACTCCTAGGCTCAAGTGATCAGCCCGCCTTGGCTTCGCAAAATGCTGGAATTACAGGCATGAGTCATAATTTGAATCTCTTTTGACATTCAGCAGAATCTGCTATCTGGGTTGCTTTTCAGAGGCTTCCAAATTAACTAAATGCTGCAAATGAGTTTCTTAATCTGGTTTTCCCAAGGAATATGAGGACAGGTCTAGACACCAACAGAAAAGTATCCTGTAACCTGTAATTCCTTCTTTTCCTCTCTCCCTCAACCTCTACTAGTGAATGTAGTGTTATTCTACCATGAATGCAGTTATTAGAAAAACAGTGATATGGGTTAATTCCCTAGGATTGATGTCCCTGTTTGAGTTAAATCACCAAGCAAACATGAACATAATTCTAAAGTTCCAAGTTTTAAACTCCCATAAACTTGGAGAAATGATATAGATTAATTCCCAAAGCATTCGTCAGATCATTAATTCAGTACCCTTCTGAGGCAAGCAGACAATCATTCCTTAATACTTATCCTAGCTGCTTCAGAAATGAATTCATTATAGCAGAGAGATTGCAAGTGCTTGTAGTGACGGATTTTATTCAGCAATGGGTACTGCTTGACACCCTTTCACCTGTTTTTCCCCAATGAAGATCAAACTGCTTTCAAATATGGAAGTGTTTTCAATTTATTATCTAGGGACAGGAACAGCGTGAATAACCAAGGTACATGGGGCACGAAATTTAATGAGGCACTTACTCATCCATTCTGTATCTGCATTACCCTGAAAGTGCCTATTTATATTTTGTGCCCTCAGTATCTAACTCAACCTCTCCCTAGTTCTAGCTCTGACATTATTCCAGTATATTTGTGAATGTTCAAAGGAAAATTGATCTTCATTCTCTCTTATTTCAACTAGTAAAAGAATATTATTCAGAAGGGGCACTTTGTTTTTTTTTTTGAGACAGAGTCTCGCTCTGCTACCCAGGCTGGAGTGCAGTGGTGCGATCTTGGCTCACTGCAAGCTCCGCCTCCCGGGTTCACGCCATTCTCCTGCCTCAGCCTCCCGAGTAGCTGGGACTACAGGTACCCGCCACCACGTCCAGTTAATTTTTTGTATTTTTAGTAGAGACAGGATTTCACCGTGTTAGCCAGGATGGTCTCGACCTCCTGACCTCATGATCCGCCCGCTTCAGCCTCCCAAAGTGCTGGGATTACAGGCGTAAGCCACCGCGCCCAGCCTAGAAGGGGCACTTTTTATACTTTGGTTCAAAGGGCTTAAGAAAGCATTTAGTTCTACATGTTAATACTCCATCAATTACATTCAATAAGAATACCAAAATAAATATCCAAGTGTGTATATGATGTTAGAGGATGTAAGGGAAGACATCATTTCTCACATGGAATTTTGTATATTTAAATGGACTTCATTTATTAAAATAACAATTGCTTAAGCAATTAAATCTAGAAGGAAAAGAAAAACCTTCCAGGCTAAACTAATTTAAATAAACAACCTTATCTGCTTAACTGGGGTTTTCTCTTTACTTTTTAAATACTAACCCCAAAGGAAAAACAAAACAGAACTCTAAGTCAAACTTAAAGCACTGATTGGAGGTCAGAATGCTTACAAAACACAAAGGTAATTAAAACAAATCTTAGAATTTTTACTTCTGAAGTAAAAGCACAAATAAAAAGATAGGAAATCTCATTTTTGCTTATTAAAATAAAATTATTCTTACCAGGTAAAGCAGAAAGGTGTGCAGCCCTGTTCCAAGCCCAACAGAAGACAAAATTCCTAAGCCTATCCAGTAGGCATACAAAAGAAACTGTTTCTCTATACGTTGCACATACTGAAAAAAAGGGATGAGGTGAAAAACGTGAATTCTCTATACAGAAATGCGGTATTTATAAACTATCATCAAAATTAAATAAACCAACTAAAATAAGTTTCAAATAGGAAAAAACAAATACAATTAAAAACTCTCAGGCCTAATTTGTTTAATATACAATGGCAAAGATGACAAAAAGATTCATCTAACTGGAATAAAGGTCTTATTTCTAAACCTTTAATAAAAGCTTTGTCTCTAAACCTTTAAAGTCCTACTATTTACAGGACACAGGAAAAAGCAAATTATGAATAAGATAATTTGAGGATATTTTAGATATATTTAAAATAAACGCTTTTAGAACTATAAAAACTTCTCTGTGATTGGCAGTAAACTGTTTTCAAATACCATTCTAGAGCCATTTCTGTGACTGGCAGTAAACTGCTTTAAAATACCATTCTAGAACCATTTCCTGTTAAAATACATTAATGTTTTGCTATTTTAACAAAAGAGGTTAACAAAGCATTCCATTTTCCCATCAATAATGTTGTACTTGTAGATTACAGGCAAATGAACCTGTCTTTTTATACAAATAAAACGTAATCATCAACTTTGGATGAGAGGCCTCCCTATTTGGATGGGTCACAAAAATATGTTAGAGAAAATAAGAAAACTTTGGCAGTGATTAACGGATTCATGCTGCTGTAACGGAAAACCTTCAGGAAAGTTACATTTAAGTCTTTGAAGGTAGGGCCAGGCAGAGTGGCCTGTAATCCCAGCATTTTTGGAGGCCAAGGCAGGCAGATCACCTGAGGTCAGGAGTTTGAGACCAGCCTGGCCTACATGGTGAAACCCCATCTCTACGAAAGTACAAAAAAAATTAGCTGGGTGTGGTGGCGGGCGCCTGTAATCCCAGCTACTTGGGAGGCTATGGCAGGAGAATCGCTTGAACCCAGGAGGCAGAGGTTGCAGTGAGCTTATATCGCGCCTCTGCGCTCCAGCCTGGGTGACAGAGCGAGACTCTGTCTTAAAAAAAAAAAAAAATCTTTGAAGGTAAAAGGAATCACATACACCAAATATAAATGCTCAGCAGCCATAAAACATCACAAGAATATTTTTAAAAGTAAAACGTTTGAGATACTAGTTACGAGATAATGTTGAGGGTAGAAACTCTATAAAACCCACATTCATCCCATTTGAAACTGGGATTAGAGAATTAGAATGTACAAGACTAGAAACAGAACTGCTTGACCTCTCACCTGTTGATGCGCTCCTTCAACATAATACGTAGCTATAAGCACAGCAAGCAGCAGTAAAAAAGACACCACAATGCTTTGACGATGCCATAATCTTAAAAACAAATAAAAAAAAAGAAGTATCTCACAGTCTCACTTTCAGCATTCATCATTCTCAAAACAATTTCTTGCTGAAGCAGTTAGGTTACCTAGCTCAGCCTGGCTGAGCTCTTTTTCTTAAACATCATGGCCTCTTGAGGAACAGAAGGGGGTCAAGGGAAGACACATAGGCAGAGAACCCAAGTTCTTATCATAAACCCATTGTAGCCTTTTCCTTACCCAAAGCCTGATCTTACTAAACCTCAATTTATAATATGGAGAAGCATTATAGTATAATAGAAAGAGCACTGGCCTTCAAGTCAGAGGACCTGGGTCAGAGACCCTTCATGTTGCACTTTGGGCCAGACACTTAACCAATCTGATTGTTTCTTGTTTTTAAAATCTTTATTTACTTATTTTTATTTATTTTTTTGAGACAGAGTCTCACTCTGTTGCCCAGGCTGGAGTGCAGTGGTGTGACCTCAGCTCACTGCAAGCTCTGCCTCCTGGGTTCAAGCTATTCTCCTACCTCAGCCTCCCAAGTTGCTAGAACTACAGGTACGCACCACCATGCCCAGATAATTTTTGTATTTTTAGTAGAGACGGGGTTTCACTATGCTGGCTAGGCTGGTCTCGAACTCCTGTCTTAGTGATCCACCTGCTTTGGCCCCTCAAAGTGCTAGGATTACAGCCGTGAGACACCACGCCCGGCCTTTGTTTCTTTTTTTCAGAGACAGGGTCTTGCTCTGTCACCCAGGCTGGAGTGCAGTGGCGTGATCTTGGCTCACTTCAACCTCCTGGGTTCAAATGATTCTCCTGCCTCAGCCTCCTGAGTAGCTGGGATTACAGGCGTGCACTACCACGATGGGCTAACTTTTTTTCTTTTTTTTTTTTTTGAGACAGTCTCGCTCTGTTGCCCAGGCTGGAGTGCAGTGGTGCGATCTCAGTTCACTGCCACCTCTGCCTCCCACATTCAAGTGATCCTCCTGCCTCAGCCTCCTGAGTAGCTGGGACTACAGGCACATGCCACCATGCCTGGCTAATTTTTGTATTTTTAGTAGAGATGGGATTTCACCATGTTGGCCAGGCTGGTCTCGAACTACTGACCTCAGGTGATCCACCCACCTCGGCCTCCCAAAGTGCTGGGATTACAGGCATGAGCCACCACTCCTGGCCTAAAATGTTTATAATGATATACTTGTTTTACCTTCTTTATGGAGTTGCCCTAAGGATCAAAATCAGCTGAAAATGTTACAAAATACTTTATAAACTCTTAGTACAATAAAAATGTTAAGATAATAGTACAGATAATAACTTGGAAGGGCATGCAAGAAGATAAGGCATGTAAAAGTTCAACTTGTTCTTTATGGTACTTGGAACAGGGCTTACAAGTGCTAAATTTAAAGACAGAACACATTTCCATGGCAGAGTCCTTTTTCATTGGCTCAAACTATCAGTAAAACTGCCACGTATGCTGAACCTTGTCCTGCTAAAGAATCAGTGTATCTAAATTACACAGGCCTGATTTCTCCTGACGGTAAAATCAGGAGAGAAAATAAAAATCGTATTTTTCAGCGCTCTCCATTGCAGATTCAACATGAAAACACAGTAGAAAACTGTGATAATCCAGTAAGCAAATAGCAATGTCTTTCCCTAATCTATTTTTCTTCAACATAAAGAAGGAAGAATAAATATGTTCCTATGGTAATATTCTAAAGGTAATTAATCTATTTTGATGCAGTAGAGGGCAGAAAGTAAAAGATTACTGATGATTTTTTAAATGAGTAAATGAGGTGTATGCAAAAGGCAGTGGGAGAAGACCCTTTACTTTGAGGTCCATTCCTTCAAGATTACAAGGATTTCCAGAGAAAAATACTGCAAGGTAATCAGTGGCTGTCTCCACAGGACAATATTCTGCCTTTCTTCCCGCTCCCGCCTCTTCTTTTCGTTCACTGAAGAGGGGTCTGAAAAGCAATAGTGCAGAGATTAAAACAGAATTTCTAACATTTATGCTTATTCTCTTCAATCACTTTAGATGAAAAGAGTTTTGTTTATTTCCCAAATAACAACTAACAGCAAGCCCTAGAGTCTTATGAAATGGCAACTGGTAGTACCTATAATCTCAGCACTTTGGGAGGCTGAGGAGGGAGGATCACTTGAGGTCAGTAGTTCAAGACCAGCCTGGCTAACATGGTGAAACTCCGTCTCTACTAATAATACAAAAATTAGTAGGGCATGGTGGTATGTGCCTGTAATCCCAGCTACTAGGGAATCTGAAGCACAAGAATCCCTTGAACCTGGGAGGCAGAGGTTGCAGCGAACTGAGAGTGTGCCACTGCAGATCAGCCTGGGTGACAGAATGAGACTCTGGTCTCAAAAAAAAAAAAAAAAAAAAAAAGCCACTAGTCCAAACTCAGCATGGAAAGGAGATGAATGACAGTAGTTCCCCCTTATCTACAGTTTCAGTAACACATGGTCAACTATGGTCTGAAAATATCACATGGAAAATTCTGAAAATAAGCAATTCATAAGTTTTATTGTTTTAAATTTATTTTTATTTTTTTTAAGAGACAGGGTCTCCATTCTTTTGCCCAGGCTGGAATGCAGTGGCATAATCACAGCTCACTTTAATCTCCAACTCCTGGGGTCAAGTGATCCTCCCACCTCAGCCTCCCAAGTAGCTACGACTACAGGTGTGTACCACCACACTCAGCTAATATTTTTGGTTTTTGTGGAGACGCAGTCTCACTACTTTGCCTGGGCTCATCTGAAACTCCTAGCCTCAAATGATCCTCCCACTTTGGCCTCCCAAAGTGCTGGAATTACAGGTGTGAGCTACTGCAGCCAAGCCCCTAAGTTTTACATTGTATCTGTTCTGAGTAGTGTAATAAAATCTCACCAGTCCTGCTCCATCCAGCCCAAGACCTGATAACATCCCTTTATTTAGTACATCCGCGCTGTATATGTTACCCCATTACTATATACAGAACAACACAGTGTTTTTCCTATATCCACTAGGGGTCATGAAATGTATCCCTCATGGATAAGGGGGGCTACTATATTATAGTTGCCATTTCTTAAGGAGTGTTACCTAGAGAATAACTGAGGCAAAACCAACTCCCTGCCTTGATAAACATCAGAACCTTCTGTAGAGGATGTCCTAAAGAAATGGTACTGAAAATTCCAGCAGTTGAATTTGGGATAGAGCTATAGATTTGGGGAAAATTAATGAAATAAGTCTAAATTGGTCCACCTTCTATGAAGGGCATTCTATCAACCTAGGATCATATTACAGAACAAAGTGGTTTAGATCACAAAATGCTGAGGCAAACTAGTTGGTTCTAAACCTGGCTCTGCCTTCTACTAGTAATTTGATCTTGGGCAAGTTAGTTAATACTTTTGTGTCTCAGTTTTCTCTTCTGTAAAATGGGGATCACAATAGTACTTGTGTACACAAAGTACACAAAAGTACTGAAAATAGTACTTTTCAGGATCATTGTAAGGATTAAATGAGATCATATATGTAAAGTTCTCAGAAGAGTTTAAGACTTAGTAAGTGTCCCATTAAGGTTAGCTATTAATTGTCACCATCCATTGAAATTACAAAATGCTTTTTTTTTATGAGACAGGGTCTCATTCTGTTGCCCAGGCTGGGGTGCAGTGGCAGCACGATCTTGGTTCACTGCAACCTCCACCTTCCTGGTTAAAGCCGTTCTCCTGCCTGAGCTTCCCGAGTAGCTGGGATCACAGGCATCTGCCACCACGCCCGGCTAGTTTTTTTGGTATTTTCAGTAGAGATGAGGTTTCACCATGTTGGCCAGGCTGGTTTCAAACTCCTGACCTCAAGTGATCTGCCCATCTTGGTCTCCCAAAGTGCTGGGATTACAGGTGTGAGCCACCATGCCTGGCACAAAATGCATATACACTGTAAATTGGTAATTCCATTTCTAGGAATGATTAGGTATAAGGTGAAATGACTTGCACAACTTTATTCACCGCAGCATTATTTGTACTAGCAAAAAATAATCAATAAGTTATATATTACCAATAGAGGACAGAAGAGTGATTAAAGTATGGCACACTCATTAAATGGAAAGAAAAACTAAGCAGCCATAATAAAGAATATATATATATATATTTTTGAGACAGGGTCTTGCTCTGTCGCCCAGCCTGGAGTGCAGTGGTGTGATCACAGCTCACTGCAGCCTTGTGGGCTCAAGCGATCCTCTCACCTTAGTCTTTCCAGTAGCTAGCTAGAACTTCAGGTGCATACGATCACATCCAGCAAATTTTTAAAATACTTTGTAGAGATGAGGTTTCCCTGTGTTGCCCTGGCTGGTGTCAAACTCCTGGGCTCAAGAGATCCTCCCGCCTTGGCCTCCCAAAGTGTTGGGATTATAGGCGTGAATCACCACGCCCAGCCTAAGAATAAGTTTTTCATGTACAGTTATAGCACAATCTCTAAAATGTTAAGTAAAAAATACATGGTACAAAAGAGTAAGTGTGACCTGCTAATGTTAATTTTAAATTCCAACGGGGTGAGCAGTAGAGGAAGAATATACAAACATATGTGCTCACTAAAAGGAAAGAAAAAAATAGCACACAAAAGCTCCTAATGGGAAGACACTGTGATGTATGCAATGCCCATCTCGGAATCCTGAAACTCTTGGTGAAATTGCCAAGTTTACTGATAACCAAAGTAACCCAAAAGGCAGATCAGTGCTGCAAAATGTCGTCCGCAAGGCAATACGGTGATTAAAACAAACAAATGAGGCTGGGTGCAGTGGCTCATGCCTGTAATCCCAGCACTTTGGGAGGCCAAGGCGGGTGGACCACCTGAGGTCAGGAGTTCAAGACCACCCTGGCCAACATGGTGAAACACCATCTCTACTAAAAATACAAAAATTGGCTGGGCGTGGTGGCACATGCCTTTAATTCCAGTTACTTGGGAGGCTGAGGCAGGAGAATTGCTTGAACCTGGGAGGCAGAGGTTGCAGTGAGCCGAGATCGCGCCATTGCACTCCAGCCTGGTGACAGAGCAAGACTCCGTCTCAAAAAAACAAATAAACAAATGAAAACTACTATTTCAGATAGCTTGCACTTCCTCTAAAAGAGGAGAATTGCTGTGAAAATACTGCCACACTAGAGTATTATTTGCAATGTGTTTGAGATGTCAAACAATTCAAAAGCTAAAAAAACAACAGCATGATTACTAGAAAAGAAAAACTTTTCTTTCATTTTCCTTTAAATGCATGAAGGAAGGTTTCTACTTAAATCATCCATATTAATAAAGGTCATCATTTTCAGGGTAACTGTATAAACAGGATTCAAATACACTGAAATTTACCACAAATTCCAATCTGGCTAAAATACAAGTTTATTCATCTCAAACTATAATTTTAAAATAAATTTTTAAATGATATTCACATTCTAACTTTTTTGATAACGGTATACTTAAGAACAGTGTAGTAAGTTTATAATCTACTTCTAGAATTACAAAATAGCACAATAAAATTGAGCACTGAGCAAAGCCAAATAAACACTGACCATACCATAAGATTAACAAGTAATCTTGCACCTGGAACACTGTTTATGTGATTGTAGCCAGGCTGCTTCTGCCATCACTGTGAAAAATCACCTTACAGGCCCTGACTGACCCATAATTTAATTTACTAAGAAGAAATTAATATAAGATTAAAAATACAAGAAGTAATATATCTCTATTTTATTCCAATGAAAACTATATCATTTAAACCCATAGCACTCCTCCCTCCAAACCATCAAAATTTACCTGTGAAATTTCCATTATGTTGTTCCTTGTTCATTGCTACACGTCTCTGGTCACAATTTTTTCCATTCTCTGCCATTTCATAGATCAGTAACTCTTGAGGAGCTAATACAGCAAAATAAAATCCAGCAATACGTTACAAACTTCTGCTGTGTAGCCATGACTGAATAAAACTGAATACAGGAATAACATCACAGTAATAACCCACATGATATGTATGATGTGTTTACACTTTTTTTCTTTTATAACCAAACTTTGAACAATTTATATAGATATTCCAATACAAATAGTAAAAATATAAAAGCCATATAGTTGTAAAACTTTTCCTAGTAGTTATTTCAGGGATTTTTCAGATTGAAATTTGGAGGTAATTTGTCCACAGAAGGAGGATATCAAGCACTAGCACCTCCAAATGTTAACACACTAGAAGGTCTAACATCTTTCTAATTTACAATTTAATATCATACTACTATGTACTCAGAATTAATCTTATCATTTTTACCTTTTTACCATTTTCTTTCATATTTCCTTTAACATTATTATATATAAATAGAATATACTACGAAAGATGCTGCAAATGTTGATACATAAATCTAAGATCACAGACCAGTTTTATTTAGGAAACAATTCTACTGAATAAAACGATATGGGCAAAAAAAAAATTTTTTTTGAAATGTTTAAGATAGTTAAATGTACTTTATTTATAACATGCTTCATACTACAGATATCAGTGCTTCTACTTTAAATCACTGTAATACAACACATAAAAACCAGATTGCCTATGATTGTATCATTCTGCAGGTGTTAGTAAAGCAAAACTTTCACTCAAAAAGTACATCACTTCAATAAAAGGCTAAAATGCTCAATAAAAGGCTAAAATGCTGAGTCCTTAACATAGTATTAAAACTTGCCCAGGCCGGGCGCGGTGGCTCAAGCCTGTAATCCCAGCACTTTGGGAGGCCGAGACGGGCGGATCACGAGGTCAGGAGATCGAGACCATCCTGGCTAATATGGTGAAACCCCGTCTCTACTAAAAATACAAAAAACTAGCTGGGCGAGGTGGTGGGCGCCTGTAGTCCCAGCTACTCGGGAGGCTGAGGCAGGAGAATGGCGTAAACCCGGGAGGCGGAGCTTGCAGTGAGCTGAGATCCGGCCACTGCACTCCAGCCTGGGCGACAAAGCGAGACTCCTCCGTCTCAAAAAAAAATAAATAAATAAATAAAAATAAACTTGCCCAGACACTTATAAAAAGACAACTGGGGCCAGGTGCGGTGGCTCATGCCTATAATCCTAGCGTTTTGGGAGACCAAGGTGGGGTGATCACTTGAGGTCAGGAGTTTGAGGCCAGTCTGGGCTACACAGTGAAATCCCATCTCTATATACGATAAATAAAATAGCCAGGAGTGATGACCCATGCCTGTAGTTCTAGTTGCTCAGGAGGCTGAGGTGGGAGGATTGCTTGGGCTCAGGGGTTCAAGGCTACAGTGAGGTATGACTGTGCCACTGCATTACAGCCTGGGCAAGAGGGAGACCCTGCTTAAAAAAAAAGAAAAAAGAAAAAAGAAAGTGAAAATAAATACAACCCACAGGGGAAAGTATTCACAAATCACATACATTTCATAAAATGCATGTACCTGGACTGCAAACTCTTACAACTCAGTAATAAAAAGCAAATAATCCAATTAATAAACAGAGAGGAGCTGCGCAGGTATTTCTCCAAAGATAAAACAAATTGTTAATAAGTACATAAAAAGATGTCTAACATCTTCAGCCATCAAGGAAATGCAAATTAAACCACAATGAGATACAATCTCATACCTGTTAGCATGGTTATAGTAAAAAAGACAGATAATAGGCTGGGTGCGATGGCTCATGCCTGTAATCCCAGCACTTTGGGAGGCCAAGGCAGGCGGATCATGAGGTCAGGAGTTCAAGACCAGCCTGCCCAACATGGCGAAACCCTGTCTCTACTAAAAATATAAAAATTAGCCAGGTGTGGTGATGAGGACCTATAATCCCAGCTACTCGGGAGGCTGAGGCAAGAGAATTGCTTGAACCCTGGAGGTGGAGGTTGCAGTGAGCCAAGATTGTGCCATTGTACTCCAGCCTAGGCGACAACAGCAAGACTCTGTCTCAAAAAAAAAAAAAAAAAAAAAAGACAGATAATAATTAATAACAAGAGTTAGTGAGGATGTGGAGAAATCGGAACTGCTGGAAGGAATGCAAGAGTTCAGCTGCTTTGGAAAACAATCTGTCAGCTCCTCCAAAGGTAAAATACAGTTATCATATGACTCAGCAATTCAGGAATGTTCATAGTGACACTGTCAACAGACAAAAGGTGTTTTTTTCTATTTTTATTTTTTTTGAGATGGAGTCTCACTCTGTTGCCCAGGCTGGAGTGCAGTGGCGTGATCTCGGCTCACTGCAACCTCTGCTCCTGAGTTCAAGTGGTTCTCCTGCCTCAGTCTCCCAAGTAACTGGGATTACAGGTGCCCGCCACCATGCCTGGCTAATTTTTGTATTTTTAGTAGAGACAGGGTTTCACCATGTTGGTCAGGATGGTCTTGAACTCCTGACCTTGTGATCCACCTGCCTCAGCCTCCCAAAGTTCTGGGATTACAGGTGTGAGTCACCGCACCCAGCCTATAACCCAAATGTCTTATGAACTAATGAATGGATATAGGAAATATGGTATATAGTATATCCAAACAATGAAATATTAATCAGCCATAAAAAGAAATAAAGTAGTAATACATACTACTGCATCAATGGAGTCTGAAAATATGCTAAGTGAAAGAAGTCAGTCACAAAAGACTACATGTTATGATTCCCATTTATATGAAATTTCCAGAATATGCATATCCATAACAACAGAAAGTAGCAAATTAGCAGGAGAAAGATGGGGAGTAGCTGCCAATGAGTTGTGAGTTTCTTTCTGGGGGGATAATGTTCTAAAATTGTTTTGATAGTTGCATAGATGTGAACATGCTTTTTAATTGGGTGAATTATATGATATGTGAATTATGTTTCAATAAAGCTATTTAAGAACAGTTACCAGCAGGAACTATCTGAACTTCCAAATATGTTGTGAATACATATGAACAATATATTCATAGAAAAAGAATGGTATAATGTTCTACAAATCTCATTTATTCATTCATTCATTTAGTTATGTTGCCCAGGCTGGTCTCGAACTCCTGGCCTGAAGTGATCCTCCTGCCTCGGCTTCCCAAAGTGGTAGGATTCCAGGCATAAGCCACTACTCAGGCTTATCTATATTTAATAGAAGACCCAAGAGTATTAGGAGTATTCTCATGGCCAAATGGCAAAAATTTTTATATTTTATGAGCAGATTTAGTGACAGTTTAGAATTCAAAGTCAGATATATGAGTTAGGGGGTTATATTATTAAGAAAGAAAACTCATGAAATCACTTGATAAGGTCTGTTTACCCATTCACTCAAAAAATATTAACTGAACAATCTGTATGTGCCAAGAGTCATGCTAGATTTATATTTAGCTGATCAGAATATGATATGGTTATGGGTTCAATCTTCCTGTAGTTTGATAGCTGGTGCTAATTTATTCCTTGACTAAACTATAATTATTGTAAATATTTTCAAACTTTACGCCTCATAAAGGAAAACAAGTGAAAGACTACAAAAATGACGGAAAAAAAAGCACACATTCATCTGTGTAATATTCTCCTTTTTAAGATACAATCCATTTGTGGATACCTTTGTTTTGTTGTCTTCAATGCTGAATAAGCAAATAAACATATCAAGAAATAAAATAAAGGTTTCTATTAGTATAGATATCCTTAAGTAGACAATCATAAGATTTAAAGTCTGAAAAATCTGGATTTGATCCCAGATTTGCCACTAACTAGCTGTGTGATCTTAAGCAAAGTTTCATTTTCTTCAGGCCTTGATTTTTTGGATTCACAAAATGAGGACAATAATTGCCGCTTTCAAATGATTGATGTGTAGATGAAATAATCTATGTATGTATATATATGTTTGTTGATATGCATGTATGTGTGACTATAAATGCCAATACATCAAAAGGGTAGGAGGTAATAAACCTACAAAATGCCTAAACTAGAAAAACAACTTCACGGCACATGCCTCATTGTTACCGTATCAGTGATGCCAGTGTTGTTCGTTCAGCTCTCATTTTAAAAGTTCTTGGGTCTCCAATGGGCACTGAGGATACAAATATGAATAGGATAAGGAGGTCCCTGTCCTCAAGAGGATCACAGTCTGGTAAAGAAGCCAAATGAACACAAGAAATCAATTATAACAGAATGGGATGAAATAGGCATTTAAATAAAATTAGATGAAAAGACAATGTTTTAGTCAGGTCTTAAGAGTCTAACAGGGCCAGGCACGATGGCTCACGCCTGTAATCCCAACACTTTGGGAGGCCCAGGTGGGCGGATCACAAGGTCAGGAGATCGAGACCATCCTGGCTAACATGGCAAAACCCCGTCTCTACTAAAAATACAAAAAAATATCCGGGCGCAGTGGTGGGCGCCTGTAGTCCCAACTACTTGGGAGGCTGAGGCAGGAGAATGGCATGAACCCACGAGGCGGAGCTTGTAGTGAGCCAAGATCGCACCACTGCACTCCAGCCTGGACGACAGAGCAAGCAAAAAAAAGAAAAAAGAGTCTAAAAGACTGGAGAAATTTGTAAATCTATCTAAACATCAGTTTTTCTTAGTTTGTAAAACAGAGATAATATGACACACATCAGAGGGTTGAGAATTAAACAAGGTAATGTACATAAAATACTAACATATTGCCTCACCTTTCATGTGACCTCAACATATACTAGCTATGATGAAGACCATGAAGTAGAAAATACTATGGGAGCTCAGAGGACGATATATTCAGACAAGTTCATAGAAGCTGAAAGTTTAACTTTGCAAACTTAAGTCATACTTGTGTGAAGATTCAGCAAAAAAGATAATGTAGCTCAAGCAATTACAAAACAACAACAACAAAAACCAAAGATGTTAGAGCATCACAATAGGATTACAAAATGGAAATCTATTTCACAAATCTGAATTTTATTAATAAAAAAATAAACTGAGGATGTTTGAAATGGAACCATATAAAAAGGTTAATGATTTTCCACCTGCCATTTAACTTGAAACTATACTTAAGTTCTGCAAATACTTAAAACTATGTGAGTTTGGCTGGTTGTGGTGGCTCATGCCTGTAATTCCAGCACTTTGGGAGGCTGAGGCGGGCAGATCACCTGAGGTCAGGAGTTCAAGACCAGCCTGGCCAACATGGCAAAACCCCATCTCTACTAAAAATACATAAATTAGCTGGGTGTGGTGGCTTGCGCCTGTAATCCCAGCTATTCGGGAGGCTGAGGCAGGAGAATCACTTGAACCCAGAAGGTGGAGGTTGCAGTGAGCCAAGATTGCACCACTGCACTCCAGCCTGGGCAACAGAGCAGGACTCCATCTCAAGCAAAAAAAAAAAAAAAAAAAAAAACCTATGTGTTTTCATATTCAACCAAATCTTATAGGCAATATCTTTTAAAAATATTTTAAAGATATTTAAACATTTGTAAATATCTAAATATATGATATTTGCATATAAGATATTTAAGGATATTTAAGATATTTTAAAGCCAGCCATTCATCTCTATCACAGTAAGTAAAATTTATTGAATCTGTGATGAAAAGATAAACAGGGCGCAAAAGGGTTTGCTTTACAAATAACATTCTAAAACCTTTCCCTACAAAACACTGACAATTGAACTCATTTGCTCCTATTTACTCTTTCCCACAGTGTCATTGTTTTACCCAAAACATTTTGGGTCTATGAGTATGTACTTATAACAATGGTATTGCACAATTATTTGAACGTTTTGTTTTTAAGCTATTGCAATAGTGGTTTTCATTTGAGCAAATAATGTGTTCTTACACAATGTGCTAAAAAAGAAGAGCATACTGACATTTTCTTCTCCAAAATTCTCTTTAGAAAACATAATAGTCTGAAATTTTGTTTTGTAAGAAATAACCCAGGGAATGAAGTTATTTTCATCAGTCTATTTCTTCATGAACAAAATAAATTCGCAGTTTAAAAAACAACTTTTCAAAACCTTTTTGTCATTCCCAAAAGAAGGAAATCTAGCGTAAGGCCAAACAAGAGGGCCACTGAGGTTTTAAACAGTTAAGCTTAAAAAGAATCAAACCCGTTTTTTGTTTTTGTTTTTGGTTTTTTTTTTTTGCATTTTGACCATTTAGGATGATTTAAAACCATCCCAAGTATGAAACAATCAAAATAAAACAACCACTAGTGTTCTAAATAGTTAAGCTTATAAAAACTTCAAAGCTTTTCTGTATTTTAACCATTTTGTAAAGGATTTTACATTTTTCCTTGCCTTTCAAAATTCCCTTGAAAACATCCTCAATTACTTTGCCTCTTCTTCCCCCAATCACACATACTGTAAAACTTTGCAAAACTGCAATGCCTCCAGAATCCTCTGCATTCTTATGATCTGTCTAAGCAGCTGAACATAACTGAAGAAAATCACACAATTACACAGCCACTTCAAATTCTTAATTCAACAAATATGTATCAATGGTCCATTATGTGCCAATTATTATTATTATCATTATTATTTTAAGACAGTCTCACTGTGTTGCCCAGGCTGGAGTGCAGTGGCATCTCAGTTCACTGCAACCTCTGCTTCCTGGGTTCAAGTGATTCTCCTGTCTCAGCCTCCCAAGTAGCTGGGACTACAAGCACCCACCACCACACCCAGCTAATTTTTGTATTTTTAGTAAAGATGGGGTTTTACTATGTTGGCCAGGCTGGTCTTAAACTCCTGACCTTGTGATCAACCCACCTCGGCCTCCCAAAGTGCTGGGATTACAGGCGTGAGCCACCGTGTCCCGCCTATTATTATTTTTGAGACAGAGTCTCACTCTGTTTTGTAGGCTGGTGTGCAATAGCACAATATTGGCTCACTGCAACCTCCGCCTCCCGGGTTCAAACAATCCTCCTGCCTCAGCTTCCTAAGTAGCTGGGACTACATGTGTACACCACCATGACAGGCTAATTTTTATAGAGATGGGTCTCAAACTCCTGGGCTCAAGTGATCCGCCCATCTCAGCCTCCCAAAGTACTAGGATTAAAGGCTTGAGCCACTGTGCCCAGCCCAGTTATTAAGATGCCAAATCTCAAACCTAAAATTGATGATTCCTGCTAATAATCTTTTTTTTTAACTTTGACAATATTTCATTCTTTGTTCTTGCTCCTAAAATGTTTTACCCTCTTTTTTCCTTTCTTATTTTCAGACGCTGACTTTTTTTTTTTAGACAGGGTCTCACTCTGTCCCCTGGGCTGCAGTGCAGTGGTGCAATAATGGCTTACTGCTCCCTCGACCTCCTGGGTTCAAGTGATCCTCCCACTTCAGCCTCCCGAGCAGCTGGAACTACAGGAACATGCCACCATGTCAAGCTAATTTTTGTATTTTTTTTGTAGAGACTGGGTTTCCTCATGTTGCCCAGGCTGGTCTTGAACTCCTGGGCTCAAGTGATCCCCCAGCCTTGGCCTCCCAAAGTGCTGGGATTACAGGTATGAACCGTGTCCAGCTCTGTCACGTTTTTTAAAATAATAAAAGCAGTGAGAGAATTCACCAATCCCACTACTACTAAGCCTACTAAAATATTTACACTTCACCCATGTCAGCATTCTTTCTCTCTTTATGACTCGGCAGTGTCCTCTACTTACCAAAGGCCATTATGTCAATATATATATCATTCCCTTCCTCCTTCTCAGGGACTTGACTCCTTCTGTTCTCACTGTGTAATCAATCTTTACCCCTTTATTCTCACCAGAAAATAAGCATTATTCAGTATTTCCCATTTTTCATTCCTCCTTCATAAACAGTTCTCAAAACAGTTGCCTACATACAGTCTCCACTTACTCATCACTATATTTCTGCCTGATTCATTGTGGTATGACTTCTGCCCCGACAAATAAAAATAAATTGCTTTTGTGAAGATTACTGATTACCTCCATTTGCCAAATCCAAAGGACACATCTTACTGAACCTCTTACCTTCACTGAACACAAGTATCCACTCTCTATTTCTTGAAATACTTTCATTTTTCTTCCTATTTCTCTGACGGTTCCCCCTGCTCTACGTCCTGGGGTTCTTCAAAGCCTGGGCCTAGATTCCTTTTTGTATTCCCTTTATACTCTCTCCCTAATGATGTCATCTATTCACTCAGCCTTAAATACCCTCTACATACTGACAATTCTTTCTTTCAAAGGCAAAATGATGTTGTGATACTGCTTTATGAAAGTGCTTTATCAATATGCTGTAAGAATAATTAGAATCACAGAAGGAACCTTAGAGAGTATCAAGCCTATTCTACTTATTCACAGATAAACATCTCAGAGGTAAGTGACTTGTGTAATGTCACAGAACAAGCTAGTGACAAACCTGGAGGCAGGACCCAGATACAATGGTCATCTTAGGAGTACACTGACCTATTGGGAAGACAACCCCACCCTCCAAACTAATCAAAAATTATTTTTCTGAGAATATTGAAAGGGACAAGCTCAATCTAGAAAAGTGAGGTAACATAAGAGCTGGCCCCAAAATGTGATTTAGGAGTTAAAGACTCAAATCTTTTTTCTTGAGATCGTCTTTCTCTGTCACCCAGGCTGGCGTGCAGTGGAGCAATCACAGCTCACTGCAACCTCCACCTTCAGTGGAGCAATCAGAGCTCACTGCAACATCTGCCTTCCAGGTTCAAGCCATTCTCCTGCCTCAGTCTACCCAGTAGCTGGGATTACAGGCATGGGCCCCCATGCCCGGACAATTTTTTTGTATTTTTTAGTAGAGATGGGGTTTCACCATGTTGGCCATGCTGGTCTTGAACTCCTGACCTCAGGCGATCCGCTAGCCTCGGTCTCCCAAAGTGTTGGGGTTACAGGCATAAGCCACTGTGCCCGGCCTAAGACTCAAATCTAATCAAAATGGGAGTACAGGTTGCTGTAAGTTTTTTATGTTACACTGGGGGGCATTATTAGGCTGGATTCATAACCATAAAATTATTAACTGAACTGCCTGAAAAAAATAATTTAAGGGGACTGGTTTTATGATAAAAGAGAAGTTAAACAAAACAAAATGGTAACTCTATCTCCAGCACAGTGCTAGCCTATAAACCTCGTATCTATTGGGGCACACAGCATGATTATCAAGGCCTTTGATCATCTCACCATCCATCTTTGAATTCATGCTCCCAAATAGTATTTTGTGTATAATCTGACTTCTCATGCCAACTGGCTATAAGGAGAGTATATGCTTGTAATGGGTTGAATTGTGCCCCCTCAAATTCATATGGTGAAGTCCTAATACTCATGTGACTATAATTTGGAGATACTGCCTTTAAGAAGCTAATTAAGGTTAAATGAGGTAATAAGGGTGGTACCCTAATAAGGACTCACGTCCTTATTGGAAGAAGTACCAGACAGTTTTCTCTTCTACCTGGACACAGAGGAAAGACTACGTAAGGACACAGAGAGAAGGTGGCTGTCTGTAAGCCGGGAAGAGAGTCCTCACCAGAAATAAACCCTGCTGGCACCTTGATCTTGGACTTGCAGCCTACAAAACTGGGAGAAAAACAATTTCTGTTGTTTAAACCATCCGGTCTGTGGTATTCTGTCATGACAACCCTAGCAGAGCAATACAATGATGATTAGTATAAATAAGGGTATCCAGATTGCAGAATAGTTCTGTTTGTTTTGTTTTGTTTTTTTGTAGAGACAGAGTCTCACTATGTTACCCAGAGTGATCTTCTGGGTACCAAGTGATCCTCCTGTCTCGGCCTCCCAAAGTGCTAGGATTACAGGTGAGAGCCATCTTGTCTAGCTAGACTACCTTTTTTCCAGAAAAAACCTGATGTATTTTACTGCATGTGTCTTCAAACTGCAACAGTGACTAATCTAGCATCAACATACCCTGTTAATCTTACTTATTATCATCTTCATCATGACCCATTTTATAGGGAAAAGGGAAAACTTGGTGGCTGAAAGCTGCCAATATGTCCTGACTTACTAGTTATACGACTTTAGGTTAAATAATTTGCATTTGTGCATATTTGTAAAATATCTCCATCCTTATTTTTCTTTTTTGAGATGGAGTTTTGCTCTTGTTGCCCAGGCTGGAGTGCAATGGCGCGATCATGGCTCACTGCAACCTCCGCCTCCTGAGTTCAAGCGATTCTCCTGCCTCAGCCTCCCGAGTAGCTGGAATTACAGGTGCGTGCCACCACACCCAGTTATTTTTTGTATTTTTAGTAGAGACAGGGTTTCACCATGTTGGCCAGGCGGGTCTCAAACTCTTGACCTTAGGTGATCTACCCACCTTGGCCTCCCAAAGTGCTGGGATTACAGGTGTGAGCCATTGCGCCCAGCCCCCATCCCTATTTTTATGTCACCCTTAAATGTTTTTGTTTTGTTTTGGGGGATTCTCAACAAGTTAGTTTCTCTACTTTAAGATAATTTTTTTTTTTTGAGACGGAGTTTCACTCTTGTTGCCCAGGCTTGAGTGCAATGGCACAATTTCGGCTCACTGCAACCTCTGCTTCCTGGATTCAAGTGATTCTCCTGTCTCAGCCTCCCAAGTAGCTGGGACTACAGACGTCTGCCACCACGCCCGGCTAATTTTTTGTATTTAGTAGAGATGGGGTTTCACCATGTTGGTCAGGCTGGTCTGGAACTCCTGACCTCTCAGGTGATCCACCCGCCTTAGCCTCCCAAAGTGCTGGGATTACAGGTGTGAGCCACCACGCCCAGCCAAGATAAATTATATATAAGTACACTACACAGTGACTGGCACATAGTAGTCACTTAATGTTTCTCCATGCTCTTTAATATTTTTAATGGAGTATCATACCCATTAATCTCCATGCTTCTTGAATGTCACAATTTTCCAAAAAAATCATGGTAAATGCTGCCCTGAGTATTCACTTACAGGTACTTCCTTTCCATTATTAGTATGCTATACAAAAGCCTATGTAACTGGTTTCCACAGACTACATAACAGAAGTAGCCACAGATTTAGAACAATCTTAGCTTGTGTTGTATAACAAAAATGAATTATTCTTCATCAATCTAAACATCTTGAAATGTACTACAAGGATAATCCATCAAAAATTATTATGAGGTAAAAGGGTTCTAGTCTATCCACATAGCTAAAGTAAGATGAAATAATCATTTTTAAGGAGAGCCACTTTTCAAAATTCAATCGAATAGCACTAATTTTTGAAATCTGTGATGACAGAATGTCAATGAGATTCCTAGATGTAGGAGTAAATCCAAGTATTCCTAGGCTGTTTAAAATGTTGAAATGTCCTCAAACAGAAATCTAACACATATTCTTGACCTTCAGTGGCATCTACTTTGCACCAAGTGCACGTTTGTAAGTTAGTTTTGTTTGTAAGAATGAGGTTGCTGAAACAAATCTTTTTTTTTTTGAGACGGAGTCTCGCTCTGTAGCCCAGGCTGGAGTGCAGTGGCCGGATCTCAGCTCACTGCAAGCTCCGCCTCCCAGGTTCACGCCATTCTCCGGCCTCAGCCTCCCGAGTAGCTGGGACTACAGGCGCCCGCCACCTCGCCCGGCTAGTTTTTTGTATTTCTTAGTAGAGACGGGGTTTCACCGTATTATCCAGGATGGTCTCGATCTCCTGACCTCGTGATCCACCCGTCTCGGCCTCCCAAAGTGCTGGGATTACAGGCTTGAGCCACCGCGCCCGGCCTCTGAAACAAATCTTATAGGTCTGTGGATGGGGTTGAGAAGACAGAAACCGGGCAGAAGCATAACGCAAACATCAAATAATTTTCATTTTGAACACTTACATAGATACAAGAAATGCATTAAGAGTGTAACAGACCTTAACTGAAGCTGAAGCATTTAAAACAGAGTTAACATTAAATGTGGGGTTTTTTATGTTTGTTTCCTGCAGAAGTGCTTAGAAAAAATCAGCTCACAAAGGTTCTTTGTAGGCTGTATATCCAGTGCTAAGACTATAATACTCCATTCATTTTAAACATTAGCCACACTTGTAATACAAAAACAATGTGCAAGTAAATTACTGAGAGTCCCCCCCAAGCAAAACAAAAAACATTTATGGATAACATGATAAAAGCATCTCCCTGAGTAATATAAGAGTTATTGGAAAAGTTAACAAGGTAGAAAAGGAAAAGAAAGTGAGAGTAACAGAACCATTGATTTTCATTTTCTTAGCAACATAATTCCAAAATAAAACGAACATACTTCCTTTAAAAAAAAATCATCTATCCAGATGAATTTTACTTTCTCAAGTAAAAAATTATGTCAGTGTGCTCAATAAAACACATTGTTCTTCATACAAGGCACACAAAGACAGCCAATAAGTATTACGCTTCTCAGTAACCTTTCTTGCTTTCAGAAGTATCTATATTTTTTGTTGTTTGTTTGTTTTGTGACAGGGTCTTCCTCTGTCACCCAGAGTGCAGTAGCACGGTCACAGGTCACCACAGGCTGGAACTCAGGCTCAAAAGATGCTCTGGCCTCAACCGCCAGAAGTATCTTTTCTTAATTGGATTAGACTACTCCAAAATAGCTGTAGATTTCCCTAAAACTGTTAAGATTAAGGAACTGTGACTTACTCTTGGAAACAAAATAATCTGAGTAATATATCTTGACAAATGAGGCTTTGATACAGTTTTCTACTTGTGCAGGGGTATAAAGCCAAAGATAATTCAAATAGAACGCACAATATCAGAATAACTATCAGATCATCTGACACTCTGAATCAGATAACAGTATCTACCATGTGGTTGTTCCAGTTAAACAACATGTACTCTGAAAATTCATAATGATGTGAATGGGAATATATGAAAAAAATTTATTGAATCTTTTTCAACTTTCTAAGGTCTTGGGAAGGGCTAGGCATGATGGCTCACACCTGTAATAATCCTATCGTTTTGGGAGGCCGAGACAGGAAGATCATTTGAGGCCAGGAGGTCCAGACCAGCCTGGGAAACATAGTGAGACCCCATCTCTTAAAAGAAAAACAAAACAAAACAAAACAAAAAAACAATTAGCCAGGTGTGGTGGTATGTGTGTATAGTCCCAGGTACTTGGGAGGCTGAGGCCAGAGGACTGCCTGAGTCCAGAAGTTTGAGGTTGCAGTGAGCTATGATTGTGGCACTGCACCTCAACCTGGGCGATAGAGTAAGACCGTGTTAAAAGAAAAGAAAAGAAAAAGAAAGGAGGGAGGGAGGAAGTGAGGGAGGAAGGGAAGCAAGGAAGGAAGTCAGTCAGTCTTGGGGAATTAGACAAATTAAAATGCCAAATTAGGATACAATTTAAAAGCATTCAGAATCTCCATAAATGTCCCAATAATGGATCAGCAGGTTATGAGGGTACGTATTTCTGGAGTAAAAAGTTCCTCAACTTAAATCTAGTGATGTATAAAATACACTCAACTCATCACAGGTTTCTAATTGCTGAAAAATTAGAAACTGTCCTGGGTCTAATTTTTTTTTTTCCTTTTAAAAACAAAGACTTGCTCTGCTCTGTCACCCAGGCTGGAGTGCAGTGGTGCCATCTCGGCTTACCACAACCTCCACCTCCCAGGTTCAAGTAATTCTCCTGTTTCAGCCTCTGGAGTAGTTGGGATTACAGGCATGCGCCACCATGCCCGTTAATTTTTGTATTTTTAGTAGAGACAGGGTTTCTCCATGTTGGCCAGGCTGTTATCAAATGCCTAACCTCAGGTGATCTGCCTGCCTTGGCCTCCCAAAGTGTTGGGATTACAGGCATGAGCCACTGTGCCAGAGGTAGGAGGTAGGAGGATCGTTTGAGGCCAGGAGTTCGAGACCAGACTGGCCAACATTGTGGAACCCTGTCTGTATTAAAAATACAAAAGTTAGCCGGTAGTGGTGGTACAGGCCTGTAGTCCCTGCTTCTTGGGAGGCTGAGGCACAAGAACCACTTGAGCCTGGGAGGTGGAGGTTGCAGTAAGCACAGCTGGCGCCACTGTGCTCCTGCCTGGGTGACAGAGCAAGAGTCTGTCAAATAAATAAATAAATAAATAAAGAGATTAGAAAAAGAAAAATCCCATTTCTCATTTTTGTTAATCTACTTCTAAATGTTCATGCAGTTTTTCATTACCAATGCAATCTTAGCAAAACATTTTCATCAAAAAGATGGGGGACTAACAGTAAGGTCAAAAATTAAGATAATGAAGGAATACCAGACTAGAGTTGGGAGATTTGGCTAACTGTGAGACCTTGGCATTGTCACTTCACATGCCTGATTCTCTTTTTCCTCATTCAATTATTAGACACACGGAGTAAATGAGTGCCATAATTTCCTTTCTAATTGTAAAAAAAAGTCCAACTAGCACAAGGGTAGAGTTTTGGATGTATGTAATAATAACTACTTGTGTATAGCGATTTATAGTTTAAAAATAGTTAACAAACATAATGCTAACAGCCGTTTGTAAGGGACAGTTATTTTTATCCTTGCTTTTTTACAAATGAGAAACTGAGTGCTCCAAGGGCCCCAAATAGCAAGTCGGCAGCATATAAATGTCAAAGCAGGAGTTCAATCTCGCTTGTCCAAGTCCAAATTCCATAGTTCTTCTACTATACAAAACAGCCCATTGAGAGGATTTTCAGCGGTCACTGAGGAATTCCAGAGTCACACACATATGCACACAAGATAAAAAAATAGTCCCAGAAGTTTAGCTTGTCCTAGTATTTTCAAATGTTTCCCATTACTAGAATTAACAGAACACTCATCCCTATTGATTCTTAGGGATGAGTGTTCTTAACAAGTCAGTTAACACTTAAACTGACTATCTATGAAACTCAGATAATATCTATGAAACTCCCTACTTTACTGTCCTTAAATACCTGGGACATTTATACTTGTGTAACTGGGGTGAAAATACTCTCACTGGACTGTTGTGTACAGTAAAGTAGAAGAACTACCGAATTTGGACTTGGAAAAGCCTGGGTGAATATCTGCTCTGACATTTATATCCTCTATTCTTTCTATTCTAAAGCAACACCACTGTAGGAATACGGAACTTTTTCATGAGCCACACTTATGATTAAGCTAAGAAACAAGTCTCAAAAAATTGCTAAGAATGGGCATTATAAATGACAATCTCTGATACGCCAGAAATTATGTCAATCTTTAGTACACACACAAAAAAAAGAAATAAAAAATTTCTAGGTAGTTAGAAGTTAATGCACATAGTCCTAAATAACATAGGTCAAAATAAAAGAAAATTTTAAAATGCTCAGAACTACTAGAAGAAAGTGAATTTAGCAAGGTCACAGGATAAAAGATCACAACTAATACTTTCTGCTACATACTTGGAATAAAAACTGGACTATTATATACTTGGAATAATTTTTTGAAATTTCAGGTTCAGTAACATCTGAAAATATAAAATATTTAGAGACAAATTTAACAAAATATAAGCAAAATCTAAAAAGAAATAAAGAAAGAATAAATTATACAGAGCCTAAATAAATGATTAGCATGTTTTGTTGATTGTTTGGAAGACTCAATATTGTTATCATGTCAATTTCCCCGCTATGGTTTGGCTCTGTGTCCCCGCCTAAATTGTAATACCGATGTGCCCAGGGAGGGTCCTGTAATCCCCGCATGTGGAGGGAGGGAGGTGATTGGATCATGGGGGCGGTTTCCCCCATGCTGTTCTCATGACAGTGAGTGAGTTCTCATGAGATCTGATGGTTATGCGTTTGACAGTTCCTCCTTCACACTCTTCTCTCTTCTGCTGCCTTGTGAAGAAGGTTCCTGTTTCCCCCTTCCACCATGATTGTAAGTTTCCTGAGGCCTTCTCAGCCATACAGAACTGTGAGTCAATTAAACCTCTCTCCTTTACAAATTACCCAGTCTCAGGTAGTATCTTCATAGCACTGTGAAAACACACTAATACATCCCCCAAAGTAATGTATAGCCTTAATGAAGATCAATCAAATTCAAGCAAGTTTTATTTAAAAAGCAGTTCAAATTTTTACAGAAATTCAAAAACAAAGTAGCGAAAACAATTGGGATGAAGAACAAAGTTGAAGGACTTGCACTAACTGATGTCAACAATTACTATAAATCTACAGTAATCATGACAGTATGGTATTGGTAAAAGGATAGTTAGAAGCCAATGGAAAATAATAGAGAATACAGAAATAGGCTGGGCACAGTGGTTCATGCTTGTAATCCTGGCACATCGGGATGCCAGGTGAGAGGATCACCTGAGTCCCAGAGTTCAAGACCAGCCTGGGCAACATAACAAGACCCCATCCCTACCAAAAAATTTAAAAAATTACTCCTGTGTGGTGGCATGCACCTCATGGTATCTGTGGTCCCAGATACTCAGGAGGCTGAGGTGGGAGGATTACTTGAGCCTAGGAGGTCAAGGCTGCAGAGAGCCATGATCGTGCCACTGCAATCTAACAATCTAGCCTGGGTGACAGAGATCCTGGCTCAAGGCCCTCTCCCCGCACTGCTCCCACCCCCCAAAAAAAACCCAAGAACAACTTTCATGTGCTTTAAAATAATTATATATATACATTTGAAAAAAGTGAAAAACCTTGCTCCCCACTCTCCCTGCTAGATGTAACCATTTTTATTAGTTTTGTGTATCTGACCTTTCTTTTTTCAAAGACTCCTGTTATTGTTTGAGTATGTGTCCCCTCCGAAACTCATGTTAAAATTTAACCCCTAATGTGGCAGTCTAGAGAGGCAGGGCCTTTAAGAGGGTCATGGAGGCTCAGCCCTTATGAATGAATTAATCCATTCATAAATGAATGGATTGATGGGTTATCATGGGGGTAGGACTGGTTGCTTTATAAGCAGAGAAAAAGAGAACTGAGCTTGCACACTCACCTCCGCCTCCATGTGATATTCTCGGCAACTCTGCAGTCCCACCTGCAAGAAGGCCCTTACCCAATGTGGCCATTTGATCTTGAACTTTTCAGCTTCCACAACTATAAAAATTAAATTCCTTTTCTTTATAAATTACCCAGTTTCAGGTATTCTGGTATAAGCAACAGAAAATGGACTAAGACACCTTCTCTTTTTTTTTTATCCTTGTGAGACAGAGTCTCGCTCAGTCGCCCAGGTTGGAGTGCAGTGGCATGATCTTGGCTCACTGCAACCTCTGCCTCCCGGGGTCAAGCGATTATCCTGCCTCAGCCTCCCTAGCAGTGGGGATTACAGGTGCCTACCACCACGCCCAGCTAATTTTTGTATTTTTAGTAGAGATGGGGTTTTACCATGTTGGCCAGGCTGGTCTTGAACTCTTGACGTCAAGTAATCTGTGTACCTTGGCCTCTCAAAGTGTTGGGATTACAGGTGGCTCACAACACTGTAATCAGGGCACAGTGCCTGGCCATAAGACACCTTCTCAGTCTCCTTTGCCAGATCTTTTTTTTTTTTTTTTAAATTAACTCTCTCTTAGACCCTTATCTGCTGCCTT
This sequence comes from Macaca thibetana thibetana, assembly GCF_024542745.1. Taxonomy (NCBI): domain Eukaryota; kingdom Metazoa; phylum Chordata; class Mammalia; order Primates; family Cercopithecidae; genus Macaca; species Macaca thibetana. Next base: position 35,393,582 of record NC_065593.1, read on the forward strand.
CCTAACAATTTTTATTTCCCATTGTTTTCCCCAGAACCTGGTGTAAGGCCTGGAACACAAGATGTTTGTTCACTGACTGGATAATGAACAGATAAGGCAATAGATGTCACTGGAAAATGATTTTCCAAGAAAGTGCTAAAAGACATCATTAATTTTTTTTAATTAAAAAAAAATAAAGACGAGGTTTTGCTATGTTGTACAGGCTGGTCTCAAACTCCTGGACTCAAGCGATCCACCCAACTCAGCCTCCCAAAGTTCTGGGATTACAGGCATGAGCCACTGCACCCAGGCTAGATCTTTCTTTTACCTGACCTCGGCCCTCTCCTCTTCCTATCTCCCCAAGTGACTCATCTGGTCCATGGTTTAAAATACTATCCCATATTTGTATTTCTGGTTTTGACCTCTAGATTTATATATGTAAATGTGCACGACTTGGATGATTCTTAAGTGTCTCAAAATTAACATGTCCTTTTCTCCCTACACCTACCCACCTTCTTGTAACAAACAAACCTGGTCTTCTCCAAATCTCCCTTCTCCCAGTACCTGGCACAACCACCCACCCAGTCACTAAATCCAGAAGCTTAGTCATCCCTGACTCTTCCCTTTGCCTTACCACTCATCTAATCCAGGACCAAGTCCTATACCAAATATATCTGGTATCCACACACTACTGTCGATCTTCTTTGCTACCCTTCTAGTCCAGACCATCTTTGTCTTCTACTTAGACTACTGCAGTGGACTCTCAACTTCTCTCTCCATTTCTATTCTTGCCCCCTTCAATTCATCGTTCACACATGAGCAACAATCAACTTTTTATAAATCCTATTACTCCTCTACTTAAAATTGCAGAATGATTTCCTACTGCACTCAAAATCAAATTCAAACTCATTCTCTCGGCCTGCAAAATTCTACATGACCTGGATCCTGTATATATTTCCCTTATCATCTCATGTCAATGTATTCCAAGTCTATTATGCTCCAGCCTCAAAGAAGCATATATACACATTGTTAACTCTCTCTTAGACCCTCATCTGCTGCCTTCCTAACAATTCTTATTTCCCATTGTTTTCCCCAGAACCTGGTGTAAGGCCTGGGACACAAGATGTTTGTTTACTGACTGGATAATGAACAGATAAGGCAATAGATGTCACCGGAAAATGATTTTTCCATTCCAAGAAAGTGCTAAAAGACATCATTAAACATCAAAAGTTTCAATTGCCAAATTCTGTGTTATTGCTTACACAGATAATGTAGTCTGTTAATACCAAAAGGTTAACAGAATGGCCCAAAAGAATGCCTCATTTGGTTAGGAATCTCACATATGTTGTAAAATATACACAAAATGAAGTGTATACTCAGATATTTATTTACTGGAACTTCATTAATAATGAGCAAACAACAAATAAGCAGCAACATAAAGCTATGCTTTTAAAAGAGGGCTGGGAAAAAGTTCTTGGCAATAGCTTAGGGGGCCACATGATGATAATGATCACAATCATGGTTAACTACATACTACAGACACTGTTCTAAATGCTTTATTTAAACCTATTCATTTAATCCTAACAAGAAAGGTATTGACCTCATTGTCTAGGAGGAAACTGAGATAGCAAGAAGTAAGAAGTAACTAATCCAAGGGTTGCATAGTAATAGAGTTGGAATTTGAAAAAGTCTAGCTTTATAGCCCTGGCTTTTAACACTACCTGCCTAGTCCTTCCAGATAATCTATAAAGAACAAAGTCATCATCAAAAAACTTAAGGACAAGAGAAAATACTCCCATGAACTACTGAAAATATTAAGTAGTCAAGAATACGAACAAACTCTTGAGCAATTATAGGTATATTAGCTGTGATATAATTACTCAATGGATTGCCCTTGCTTAATTTAAATATGCCTTAATCTTTAAGTATCACCTTTTATCTGACACAGAAAATTATCTCCTATTCAAATTTCCTTGATTCTGCAAACCAAGGAGCATATTTTAAAATGAGCTTTATATAAGGGTCTACATAATACCTAACTTCAGTTCAGCAAACTCTATCCAAAGCTGCTTTCCCATACAAAATAAGGAATTTCTTGAGGCAATATGCTCTTAACAATTTACTACTCCCCAAAATATTTGCAAGGCTCTGTGAAAGCCGATTCACAATTTACAAAACCACAATAAAGTTATCACTTCAATTTGTCCTGTTTATTAGGATTCTCTAATCTAGAGTTCATTTCCACACCAAAATGGGAGACACACCAAGGGCACTTGGACAAAACAGGAATGACAGTAGCACCTAGCACCATCATCTTCGAGAAAGAATAAAGAGACTAAAAAGTTTGTGAAATCAATGGAACCAAAAAAAGGAGTACCCAACAATGCAAAGAATTAACTCTTCTACAATGACTATTTACCCGGAATTAAATAACTAGAGAAAAGGCTCTATATATAATAGATAATTAACATAACAAAATATTAAAATTACAAACAGCTTGCAGAGGGTTTGGTTTTTTTTTGTTTATTTGTTTTTTAGTACGAGCAAATAATACAGTGCTCTCCTACTGCTTTTCCTTTTTTTTTTTTTCCCTGAGATGGAGTCTCCTCTGTTGTCCAGGCTGGAGTGCAGTGGCGCGATCTTGGCTCACTGCAACCTCCGCCTCTTGGGTTCAAGCTATTCTTGTGCCTCAGCCTCCTGAGTAGCTGGGATTATAGGCGTCTGCCACCATACCCAGCTATTTTTTTTTTTTTTTTTTTTTTTTTTTTTTTTGTATTTTTTGTAGACACCGGGTTTCACCATGTTAGACAGGCTGGTCTCAAACTCCATCTCAGGTGATCTCCCCGTCTGGGCCTCTCAAAGTGCTGGGATTACAGGCGCGGGCCACAGCGCCTGACCAGATCTCTCCTACTCTTTAGCAACAACATTCACGGCAGACACGTGTTACAAGGCTCCTCTGTCATTTCCACTTGCCAGAAAGAAGATAACTCAACACATGACAGTCATGAAGCATGAACGTGGACAAACCATTCTGAAGAATATAACTGATTTTCTTTCCTTAACTATTACACTTCAAATCTAGCCAAGTACAGTTTTTGTTATGCTACAATTTATAAGACTAAACTAGCTAAAGAGGGAAAAAAGGTCTGTAAATAAGGTTTAAGTGTCTATGTGTATATTCATGTGTATATGTGGATAGATCCCTTTAATACCTAAGAGTAATTATTTTCATGTGAACCAGGAAATATTACCAAACCATAATGAGATGCCTGGATACAACCCTGTTAGAACAGAAAGAACACTTCAGACCTTACAGTTCAGGTTTTAGCACTACCTAAACCAGATGACTGCAAACAAGCCAATTACTAATTACTGATTGTTTCTGAGCCTTAATTTTCTCCTCTGTGAAATAGGAATCTATTTATACGTTCACAGAGATTCCTTCTAATTCTAAATCCTGGTTTCAGCGAAATAATAAGGTTTCTTTTCTTTCTTTCTTTCTTTTTTTTTTGAGACGGAGTTTGGCTGTCTCCCAGGCTGGAGTGCAGTGGCGCAATCTCGGCTCACTGCAAGCTCCGCCTCCTGGGTTCACGCCATTCTCCAGGCTCAGCCTCCCGAGTAGCTGGGATTACAGGCGCCTGCCACCATGCCCAGCTAATTGTTTGTATTTTTAGTAGAGACGGGGTTTCACCGTATTAGCCAGTAGTGTCTCCATCTCCTGACCTCGTGATCCGCCGGCCTCGGCCTCCCAAAGTGCTGGGATTACAAGCCTGAGACACCGCGCCCGGCTCAATAATAATGTTTCTTATTTAACGTAAGATAGGACTACTTCTACTCTTTAGTTAACTATACATCAGCAAAAAACTTCAGCTTTTTCTGCACTTGGAAATTCTCAAGTGACAATACATGACAACCAAAAAGGATCAGATTTAAACTCCCAAATGCAAAACTATACTCATTTTCCAGGCACCTATTTATTAACCATGGTGACTAATTCAATGGATCACAGTATCAAACTATTCTTTGCTAACTTTACTGTGTTCAAAGATCATCTTAGAAAAGTATGTGATAATATTTTCAGATAATGATGCAAAGAAATAGTATTCTACACTGACATATCTCCAGTTCTAAGAGTGAAGTGATAACATATTTCCATTTATATAATAATTTCATGTTTACTATCTCATTTAATCTTTGTGACAGTTGTATGAAAGAAAGTGAGCAGAATTTTCATCAACACAATCTAGACCAGCTCAGAATGTTAGGTAACTCATTAGCCATTAACAAATGTTGGAGCCCAGACTTCAATCCAGATCTTCTGATTTAAAGTTTAACAGTCACCAAAATCCTAAAAAGTGGTGATTCAAGCCAAAAGCAAGAAATTGGAAAAGGGAGAAAAACTGGATAGTCAGTCCTTCAATTGAACATAAAGAATATAAGATCAGATTTGGCAGTTATATAATCAAGAAGCAAATTTATCGAATGTTAAACTAATGATACATCTATCGTAATTCCATATCTCAAATTTCGTCACCTTGTTTCAAAGCCAAGCGTGAACAAATTTTCAAACTCAAAATAAGAAAAATATGTAAACTGACAAACTGATTAAACTAGTTATAGGTAAACTGGTAAAAGGCATCAAAACATGGTTCTATGTATATTTTCTTCTGGAATGTGACTCACAGAAATTAAACTGTATTAATCAATTGTAATCAAGTAGGATATATCCCTCAAAAGAAAAAAGCAACCTTCAGTGCTTTAAGATAATGTAGGCAAAGTAGTAAAATAAAAAATTTCTACTTGAGAGAGTCACTTCATACCTACACAAATCAGTCACATTTGTCTCAGTACCACCATCCCTCTTCCACAGTAAAAACATAAGCTACAATGCATACAATGATGCCTAGTAAATAAGTTTCTTCCTTTCATCATTTATGCTAACAACACACAACTAATATCAGAACCAATGACAATACAATTAGTAGGTGGTAGCAATTAGAATATTAAATTCTCTATCATGACAACACTGGAAACACTTGTACAAGCTTCTTCAAATGATCAATGCAATCTGTCCACAAAAATCTCTGACAAGCCCCAAAGTAGAAATGAAAGACGTTAACATTAGGACAAGGAGCGATGCTGCCAAAATACGTCAACAGTGGCCAGTCTACGTGTATTATTAGATTTTTACATGGAGTTGCAGGTAAATAAAAGATGATTGTGTAAAATCTTCTGGAGGTTATTAGTAATCTAGCAGTGTGACACAGGGCCACATATGGTTTCTGGAATTTTAGAGATTAAGTCGACCTTCACGTTTTACTGCAAATACCTCCACTGTAATAAAATATTGGGGTCGGGGACCAGGAAAGGCAGACAACTCTTTTTCATGAAAGCAGTGAAAATGAGAAGTTCCTCTCCCAGGGCTCTGCGGAGCGAAGGCCCATTCCCTTGGCTACCCTGTACCACCAGCGCTTTAGATGGCACTTGCACGCCTGGATTTCGTTTAGAAGCGAATACATCTAGCATCATGCGCTAGAGGTTCGGGAGAGCAAAAACCAAACTGACAGATCCTGAGAAACAGCTCAGTCATCAGCAGGGAAGACCTTCTCCACTTACTCCAAGGTCCTGGACATCCCGGGACTAAGATGTTCTCTAAAGAAGCCTAGCAAGGCTTCCAAGTCCGCGGAGAGGAGAACGAACAGCCGGGAGTCCTGTGTCTGGGTTCAATGTCCGGGTGACCAGCCATGAGGGGGTGTCCCAAATAACCTGGCTACCGCCAGGGTGAGACATCCTGTCAGCAGCGTCCTAAAACACTGCTGGAAGTCGGAATCACGGTGCCCCAGATCTGCAATGCCTAAGTAGGAGAGTTCCGGAAGACGCCAAGCTCTGAGGACAGCCTCAGGCTTCGGTCCCCAATTCCCTGAGTTAGTTTACCTACCCGCTCCGACCCCGGCTTCTCCGGATCTCAGGATCCTGGAAGCTGCTCCTGACCGACTCTCACACCCGCCGCTGGGCTCCGGCCAACCGGAACCGCTCACGTCACTTCCGGTCCGGTCCCTCTGCCCCCGGAGACCGCCTCCAGAAGGGAAACGTTCCTCCCTGCTTTCGTCGAGCTCGGTTGATCCTCGCGGGATTTCAGTTCGGCTCTTAGTGCGGACCCAGTGGGTGTAGCAAGAGGAAGAATGACTGCTCGCTTTGCGATTCTTGATCCGGAACTTGTTACCCAGGAACCCCGGAAGAGGTAGCTCAAGCGATAGAAACGTGTTCGCTCTCCAGAAGTGAAGGCGCGAGTGAGGAAAAGAGGTACTGTGGGTAGGTTGGTTGGCTCCTTACAGGGCGAAGGAAACCAATATCATTATTAATTCTTTCTCCAGCAGGAACGTTTCTCTTCACTTCATTTCATTACCTACCTTCTTCATTTTCTCCTTTAAAAACTGTCTTCCGCCCAGGGGTCGCTGAGCCCTCTGTTCCTGTTCTGCGAACCGTCCTTGGGAAGAAAGGAGCGGACTGCTGGGGAGGGCAGGACTCAGAATTTCTAGTTCCCAGCAAAGCCTCCATGTAGGCAGTATCGATGCTGTCTCTCTGAAATTGATAAAATGGCGAGCAGGCCTCACACCCTCAACTGGGCACTTACGAATATGCCCAGCGTTTCGAGCTGTCGAGCTCTGCTTGGAAAGAAAAGGTTTCTAAGAATATAGTCGAAAATTTGGGGCCGGGCGCGGTGGCTCACGCCTGTAATCTCAGCAGTTTGGGAGGCTGATGTGGGCGGGTCACCTGAGATCAGGAGTTCGAGACCATCCTGGCCAACATGGCGAAAACCCATCTATACTAAAAATACAAAAATTAGCCAGGCGTGGTGGCGCGTGCGTTTAATCCCAGCTACTCGGGAGGCTGAGGCGGGTGAATCACTTGAACTCGGGAGGCGGAGGTTGCAGTGAGCTGAGATCGCTTCATTGCTCTCCAGCCTGGGCGACAGAGTGAGAGACTTCGTCTCAGACAAAAAAAAAGAATAATTACCCCGCTTATCACACAAAGAGATTGCCTAGAGAGGTATTAGTCCTTACTAACATACCCCAGACACTGTACTAGACTCAGGGAATATGCTGTGCAGGGAAAGTGAGACAGTGGCTTAAGGGTCAGAGAAGATTTGGGAAAGATTTGTTTGTTTATTTGTTTTTTTTAGGTTGTAAACTGCAGACTGGCGCAGTGGCTCACGCCTGTAATCCCAACACTTTGGGAGGCTGATACAGGAGGATTGCTTGAGTCCAGGAGTTTGAGAACAGCCTGGGCCACGTAGTGAGACCCTGTGTCTTAAAAAAAAGATTATCAGGTGGAGCATGGTACAGGAGGAGGTAATGGGATCAACAGCACTACTGAAATGGGTTTACTGAGGCAGGGGAATTAGAAGGCACCAAGAGGAGGATTTCATAGGATGTACTTATTTTGTTCTGCTCTCATTGCCCAGAATTATTTATGAGACCACGAATGGTTATTTGTTTTACCTTAGTCTCAGGCACTGAGCTTATTGATACGCTTGTAGTAAGTATACAGAAAAAGAGACAGACATGTTCTTTTAGAGGAGTTCGATGATAATCTGATCAGAGTAATATGAGATTAGAACATCCTAAAGAACAAAAATCTGTGTTAATTTTAGCATTTTTATGATTAGACATGCCATTGAGATATGGGACATAAACAATAAATACACTTGTTAACTTTTGGATCTTTCACTGACTGTTCTCTGTTTTTTATCTTATTCGTGTATTTTTTTTACTTTTTATTTTTTTGGAGATGGGGTCTTGCTTTGTTGCCCAGCCTGGGGTGCAGTGGCACGATCATGGCTCACTGCAACTTCCACTTTCCAGCCTGAGGCGTCCTCCCACCTTATCCCCTGAGTAGTTGAGAGTATGGCATGTGCCACTACATCTGGCTAATCATTTAAATTTTTTGTAAAGATGAGGTCTCACTATGTTGCCCAGATTGGTTTAGAACTGGACTCAAGAGATGCTGCTGCCTCGACCTCAAGCAACTCCTTGAGGCCAGGAGTTCCAGACCAGCCTGGGCAACATAGCAGACCAAGTCCATACAAAAATAAAATTTTTTTTAAAAATTAGGAGGGTGTGGCAGCATGCGCCTGTAGTCCCAGCTACTTGGAAGGCTGAGGTGGGAGAATTGCTTGAGCCCAGGAGTTTGAGGCTGTAGTGAGCCTCTGAACTCACTCATCATGCCCCTGAACTCTAGCCTGGGTGACAGAGGGAGACCCCTTCTCTTAAAAAAAAAAAAGAAAGAAAAAGGCAACTTCTCTGTTTGATCCTCATATTTCTCATCTTTAAAATGAGGCTAATATATCTTCCTTTTTTTTTTTTTTTTTTTTTTTGAGATGGAGTCTTGCTCTGTCACCCAGGCTGGAGTGCAGTGGTAGGATCTTGGCTCACTGCAAGCTCCGCCTCCCAGGTTCATGCCATTCTCCTGCCTCAGCCTCCCAAGTAGCTGGGACTACAGGCACCTGCCACCACGCCCGGATAATTTTTTGTATTTTTAGTAGAGACGGGGTTTCACCCTGTTAGCCAGGATGGTCTCGCTCTCCTGACCTTGTGATCTGCCCACCTCGGCCTCCCAAAGTGCTGGGATTACAGGCATGAGCCACCGCGCCCGGCCAATATATCTTCCTTTTTATGTGTTCATAGCAACAATAAATGAGGTAATGGATATAAAGGATTTAGTGTGTTATCTAACACATAATAGCTTTTCTATATAGAGCAGTTCCTTCTCTAGACAGTACCTGAATCTGTGTATAGGATATTTGGTTGCTTTGCAACCTAGAAATTATTGCAGAGAATCTTAATTGTTGACATAGAGGTTACTATACCTTTTTAGAAATAATTGAATATTTGTTCAGTTTGGAGTCTGGTTGTTAGATTATCAAAGAAAAGTCCTGCTGATATCTAAGCATCAAATAGAAACTTGGCCAGGCGTGGTGGCTCATGCCTGTATTCCTACCACTTTGAGAGGCTGAGGCAGGCGGGTCACTTGAGGTCAGGAGTTTGAGACCAGCCTGGCCAACATGATGAAACCCTGTCTCTACTAAAAATACAAAAATTAGCCAGGTGTGGTCGCGGGCGCCTGTAATCCCATCTACTTGGGAGGCTGAGGCAGGAGAATTGCTTGAACCCAGAGCTGAGATGGCGCCACTGCACTCTAGCCTGGGTGACGAAGTGAGATGCCGTCTCAAAAAAAGAGAAAGAATTCTCTCTGTTTTGTGAGGTGAGGGCTGTACAGGCACTGGAACCATAAGTACTATGTCTGTGCAGCCCTGTCACCATATTTAGGCACTTGAGTGGAAGAGCACTGAAACTAGGTGCTCTACAGTTTACCCTATGTGACCCTCCTACTGTTGGTCATGCCATGTCAGTCTCCTTTGATTTCTAATGTTTATTTCCTCAGGATTATGTTTTAGTCCTTTCTTCATTCTACATATTTGTCCAGTGGCCTCATATTCTTCCATCTCTTCAGTAATTTCAATTATATGGTAAGGTCTCTCCAATCTATATTTCCAGCCCAGACCTTTCTGACTTTAAACTGATGTATCCTAGGCCCTTTAAGCTGATACATCTTTTTTTAATTCTTCTTTCTAGATATCTCTGAGATGTCTTTTGTTCGGAGCAAAACTAATTCAATATCTTTTCCATTCAAACCTGGTATTTCACCAAAATTCTCTATTTGTTCACATAGAACAAAGTTAAGTGTCATTAACTTCTCCCTTTCTTTTATCACCAGACTTCAGTCAGTCACTAAATCAGACTGGTGTACCTTAGACACTTTTTTCTTTCTCATTCTCACTACTGTTGTCTAAATGACCATCATCTCATCTAGACTGCTGGGAGAGGCCTGATATAGTAATGTTAAGAACAAGGGCTCGGCAGGGCATGGTGGCTCACGCCTGTAATCCCAGCACTTTGGGAGGTCGAGGTGGGTGGATCATCTGAGGTCAGGAGCTCAAGACTAGCCTGGCCAACATGGTGAAACCCCATCTCTACTAAAAATACAAAAATTAGCCGGGCCTAGTGGCACGCACCTGAAGTTCTCAGCTACTTGGGAGGCTGAGGCAGGAGAATCGCTTGAACCCCAGAGGCGAAGGTTGCAGTGAACCAAGATTGCACCACTGCACTCCAGCCTGGCAACAGAGCGAGACTCCATCTCCAAAAAAAGAAAAAAAAAAAAAAGAACAAGGGCTCTGCAGGGCACGGTGCCTCACACCTGTAATCCCAGCACTTTGGGAGGCCGAGGTGGGTGGATCTCCTGAGATCAGGAGTTTGAGACCAGCCTGGCCAACATGGTGAAACCCCATCTCTACTAAAAATACAAACAATTAACTGAGCGTGGTGGCGGGTGTCTGTAATCCCAGCTATTTGGGAGGCTGAGGCAGGAGAATCACTTGAACCCGGGAGGCGGAGGTTGTAGTGAGCCGAGATGGTGCCATTGCACTCCAGCTTGGGCGACAAGAACAAGACTCTGTCTCAAAAAGAAAAAACAAGGGCTCTGTATTAAGGCGACCATTTATGAGCTAGGCAAGCTATAACTTGTGTACCTCATTTTTCTACATCGGAAAAATGGGGATCATAATTATATATATAGATGCTCCTCAACTTAGGGTGGGGTTATATCCTGATAAACCCATCATAAATTGAAAGTACCATAAATTGAGAGCCAGGCACAATGGCTCATGCCTGTAAACCCAGCTACATGGGAGGCTGAGGTGGGAGGATCATATGAGGCCAAGAGTTCGAGACCAGCTTGGGCAACATAATGAAACCCCTGTCTCTTAAAAAAAAATTTTTTTTTTAATTAGCAGGGTGTGCTGGTATGTGCTTGTAGTCCCAGCTACTGGGGAGGTTGAAGTGGGAGGATTGCTTGAGCTCAGGAGTTCGAGGCTGCAGTGAGCTATGATCACTTCACTGTATTCCAGCTTGGACAAAAGAGTGAAACCCTGTCTCTTAGAAAACGAAATATACGTTGGAAATAAATGTAATACACCAAACCTACCAAACATGGTAGTTTAGCCTAACCTACCTTAAACATGCTCAGAACACTTAATTTATTAGCGTACAATAGGGCACAATCATCTAACATAAGGTCTACAAATGTTGAATATTTCATGTAATTCGTTAAATACTGTACTGAAGGTGAAAAACAGAATGTTTGTATGGGTGAAGTTTCTACTGAATATGTATTGCTTTTGAACCATTGTAAAGTCAGAAAGCTTAAGCGAAACTATAGTAAGTCCATGACCAGCTCTGTTTACCTTGAAGTGCTGTTGGGTGCATTAAAGAAGACAATTGCTATAGAGTGTTTAGCCAGTGTGTAGCAAAACACTTAATAAATGTTAACTATTACTACATTATAGCAGCCTCTGAAATTATCTCCCTGTATCTATTGCCAACTTCTAGTTCATTCTTTACATTGAAGGCAGGTATCTTTTAGAACAGGCATCCCTGTGGCCTGTTAGGAACTGGGCCGCACAGCAGGAGGTGAGCGGTGGGCAAGTGAGTGAAGTTTTATCTGTATTTGCAGCCGCTCCTCATTGTTCACATTACCTCCTGAGTTCCATCTGATTAGCGACAGCATTAGATTCTCATGTGAGTGTGAACCCTGTTGTGAACTGCCCATGTGAGAGATCTCAGTTGTGTACTTCTTATGAGAATCTAATGTCTGATGATGTCACTGCCTCCCATCTCACCCCTGATGGGACTATCGAACACCTTTTTGTAACATTTACCAGTCTTGGAAGTATTTGTCTTCACTACTCATCTGTGAACAGCTGACAGTGGCCCGTATTCATCACTATATCCTCAGCTTAACAAGGTGCATGGCTGGCACATAGATAGCCAGTAAACCTTTGTTTTATTGAACTTAACTTCTCTTGGTCTGAATTTCTTCATTTTTGATATGGCAGTAATCCTCACTTCTCAGTGGAACAAATAACACAATACATGTCAAAGTATTGTGGAAATTTTGAGCTATAAAAGCAAAGTTTTGGCCAGGCCCGGTGGCTCACGCCTGTAATCCCAGCACTTTGGGAGGCTGAGGCGGGCGGATCACGAGGTCAGGAGATTGAGACCATCCTGGCTGACATGGTGAAACCCCGTCTCTACTAAAAGTACAAAAAAAAATTAAAATTAGCTGGGTGTGGTGGCGGGCGCCTGTAGTCCCAGCTACTTGGGAGGCTGAGGCAGGAGAATGGCGTGAACCTGGGAGGCGGAGCTGGCAATGAGCTGAGATTGCGCCACTGCACTCTAGCCTGGGCGACAGCAAGACTCTGTCTCAAAAACAAACAAACAAAAACCACAGTTTTAAAACAGAATGAAAGAAATTCAAAATTGGGATTGGACCATTTCAAAACTATTGCTAAAGTGTAAGCTTCATTAAGGAATGGACTTTTTCTGCTTTGTGCACTCCTGTATCCCTTAGACCCTAGAACAAGGTCAATCAGTATTTGTGGAAGGGAAGCAGTATATCATAAAACTAAAAGAATTGAGAAAGTAGAAAGTAGTCACACTTCTATTTCAGATACCCATTCCTATAGCTATGCTCTGGGCTTTGTATCTCTTTGTAATCATTCATCTCCAAAATCAAAACCCCATGCATCGCTCTAAGTCTTTCCAGCTTACTTTCATCACGCCTGTTCTTCAACAGCATGTCTAGATAAATAGCATCCATCACTTTGTTGTCCGTAAATCAGTCTTTGATAATACAGGTTGCTTTTTATCAGGTAGGCCAAAAGAGAAAAATGTAGTAACACAGGTTGCATGGTCTATCATGTCAAACATTCTTACTTACCCTCATCCTAAATTCCCTTGTACCATTGTGTCTTGGGGCTTGCTCCTGGCATAATTTAAACTCAGATACATCCAACTACCATTCCAGTAGGAGGGGAGAGCAAAGGATGAGTGTGGATGGAGTTAGTTTGTATGTTTGGAGGAAGTGATTATTAGTCTTTTGGCTTCTAAGTACTACTGGAGAAAATCACAAATAGTATGTTGCTGTTAAAAAGTCATCATTTATCTTAACCATGCTTTCAATATTCCTCTGCAATCCTGCCATATTTTGCCACACCTTTTATTTCAGCCTTTCTCTTCTCTACTCCATTTGAACTTCTGTCTGAGCACCTTCCCTCTGGGAGAATACTTTCCTGCCTTCAAATCCATGGACCTACCTGATTTAAAACTCAAATTGGAAAAGGTGTCCTTTTTCCTTTCCAAGGCCAAATCCCTTTATAAAGGCTTTCTCTATCTTGAGCATTTACCTGCCTGCCTTCTGGCTCCATCCCATTAACATTTAAATATGCTCATCCTTTCTTCTTAGGAGAAAAAAAAAATTGCTTTTCTTTGTCACCTTATATCCATTGCTTTTTCTTTTTGCTCTGTCTCTTGACCCCACCTCAAACGAATTTCTGCCCCACCAAAGACAATAACCCCTTTTATGTTAAAATTAGTGGAAAGAATGTTAATATAATGCCCTCACTTTAAAGAACATAAAGGAAATTTATAAGTACTTAGAGGGCTGTCATCTATGCCGTGTCAGTCATGCATGCACTGCACAATTCCAAGGGCACCACTTTACATTACAAATACAGTTCATTACAAATATAGTGGCCCCATGTTTATAAATGCTTAGATAATAGTCCACTAGAAAAAGAAACTGATAGTTGCTTGCACCTCTACATAGAAGCACTGTGAATCCAGCAGCCTCATTTGTAGACTGATGCAAGTGTTTTATTGGTGACTCAAATATTATGAACAGCTTTGCCGAAGTAGCAGCATTTTCTAAAATAATAAAGAATGACATTCCTTTGTTTTATGATGGTTACACTTCTGGAAAATTCAGTATGGACAGTCTCCGACTTAAGAATTTTCGACTTTAGGATGGTGTGAAAGCGATACCCATTCAGTAGAAACTGTACTTAAGGTTTTGCATTTTGATCTTTTCCTGGCCTAGTGATAATGTGGTACAGTACACTCTTGTGATGCTGGGCAGTGGCAGCGAGCCACAGCTCCCAGTCACCCATGTGATCATGGGAGTGAACAACCCATCCTCTACTGTGTAGTGTTGTCAGCTTTTTTGGATATTGTGTTTTGTGTTTTCACATTCCATCATGTCTACAAAATGTCCATCAGTGTCTCCTGTTTCTGGTGAGATAAAGAAGAGGAAGGCAATTACTCTTGAAACGAAACTCAAGATAATTGCCCAGCATGAAGGTGGCAAGCCAGTAATGGCCATTGCATGTGAGTTAGGACTTTCGCAATCCACGATTTCAACCATCTTAAAGGATAAGAAGCGAATCAGTGATGCAGCGAAATCGTCAGCATCAGTTAAATCCACTGTCATCACAAAGAAAAGGGCTGGACCGATTGATGATATGGAAAAATTACTTGTTATGTGGATGGAAGACCAGGTACAGAAGCGCATACCACTCAGCCTACTGATGATCCAGGCTAAGGCAAGAAGTCTTTTTAATATGCTAAAAGACCGTGCCAATGATCCTACATATACATAAATATTTAAAGCAAGTCATGGATGGTTCCAGCGCTTCAAAAGGCGTCATAATTTTCACAATGTAAAGATCAGTGATGAGGCAACACGTGCTGGTAATGAAGGTGCCATAGCTTTTAAGGAACAGCTGCATGGGATAATTGTGGCTGAAGATCTTTGCAATAAGGAGCTGATTGCACTGGAGGAAGAAAGAAGTAAAGGAGTTGAGGCAGTGGAAGAAGTTATACCCACGGCACCTAGAAAGTTCACAGCAAAGAAACTGGCAGAGGCATTTGCTGCTATCAGCGGCGGCCTACAGATGTTAGAAGAAATGGACGTCAAATTACGAGAGATTCGCCACAGTTGACAGGCAGATACAGGATGCTCTTGCTTGCTACAGAGAAATATATAATGAAAAGAAACAAGCTGTACAGTCAAAACTTGGTGTCTTCCTGAAGAACAACACTATGCTTGCTAAACCGTCAACTAGTGTTGATGTCCCAATGCCTTCTACCACCTATTCTCGATGTTCATCAGAAGAGAGAGAAATTGAGGACCCTATTACATCCCCATCATCCAGCAATTAATTCATTTCAGTGCTTCAAACATTTTTCAGGACCACTGTGCTTTCAGCTGTGTACATTAATGGTGAGTACCCATACAACCATTCTGTTTTCCACTTTCAGTACAGTATTCAATAAATTACAGGAGATATTCAACACTATTATAACATAGTCTTGTGTTAGATGACTTTTGTCCAACTGTAGGCTTATGTAAGTGTTCTGAGCACATTTAAGGTAGGCTAGGCTAAGTCATGATGTTCTGTAGGTGTATTAAATGCATTTTTGGCTTACGATATTTTCAATTAATTGGGCTATAACCCCATGGGAAATTGAGGAGCACCTCTACATAGTAAAACTATGCAAAAAATATTTTGTGTTCTTATGTAAAATGATGTTGAGTTCTCATCTATTAAGTTTTTCAGCTGCACTAATGTCCAATGGGACAACTTTTCCTTTTGTAAGATTTTTAGCATCCTTGCTCAGGCTTAGTAAATTTCAGCATCTCACTCCAGGCCCATTAATGTGATAGTGAGGTTCTTCTGAGGGTGACTTATTTGATACCATCTCCATTGAGAACCCAGAGCATTGTGAAAACACAGATTAGCACTATATTCCAGGAAAGGGGTGAGTTATTTTTGGTTTCTTTAAATCTTAGGCATCTTGGTAAAACAGAACATCTCCACAAGACTAAGGGAAGACTGAGGAATAGAGTTTTTGAACTTTATGCAACTTTGTTTACATCAAGTTTCAAAATGACCTAAACTGTTTCATGTGGATGCTTGAATCTTTTCTAGTACACTGGTGGTGGGCAAGGGGGTGTTGGAAACAGGGCACAGGCATAAGATCCAAGATGTGTTTTGCCTTTTTTTCTGGATGACCTCATTAAGTGTATAGTCAAAATGTTTCTCTGATAAGCCTATACCTCTGTAAAGTTGTTACTGCCGGATAGTGATAACTGTTTTCCTTTCCCTTAAGATGCCCTCCAAATCCTTGGTTATGGAATATTTGGCTCATCCCAGTGCACTCGGCTTGGCTATTGGAGTTGCTTGTGGCGTGTGTCTGGGCTGGAGCCTCCGAGTACGCTTTGGGATGCTCCCCAAAAGCAAGACGAGCAAGACACACACAGATACTGAAAGTGAAGCAAGCATCTTGGGAGAGAGTGGGGAGTACAAGATGATTCTTGTGGTTCGAAATGACTTAAAGATGGGAAAAGGGAAAGTGGCTGCCCAGTGCTCTCATGCTGCTGTTTCAGCCTACAAGCAGATTCAAAGAAGAAATCCTGAAATGCTCAAGCAATGGGAATACTGTGGCCAGCCCAAGGTGGTGGTCAAAGCTCCTGATGAAGAAACCCTGATTGCATTATTGGCCCATGCGAAAATGCTGGGATTGACTGTAAGTTTAATTCAAGATGCTGGACGTACTCAGATTGCACCAGGCTCTCAAACTGTCCTAGGGATTGGGCCAGGACCAGCAGACCTAATTGACAAAGTCACTGGCCACCTAAAACTTTACTAGGTGGACTTTGATATGACAGTAACCCTTCCATCACAGGTGTTTGAAGCCTGTCAGATTCTAACAAAAGCTGAATTTCTTCACCCAATTTAAATGTTCTTAAGATGAAAATAAAACCTATTCCCATGTTCTATGGTTGGCAGTTGTCATCTTGGGCTTAAAAAGAGTAGTTGGTTAAATGGTCTTGGTGGTTCAAGTGAGAGGCTGAAACAAATATTTAAGATGAGAGAAACAGGTCAATACAATTGGATTAAAAGGGAGGAAACAGCATTCCCCTATACATGGTTAGGTCCCTTTGTGTGTTGGTAGCCCTTCCCTGAGACTATGTCCCCCTGGAGGTCGAGGTTCAAGGGTATTCCCACTAGAGGCAAGCTGCAGTTTGTTCCCCTGCTGTCACTTTTTGGGTGACTGATAGCCTACTTTATTAATAGATACGGCCATCCTCAATGGAGTCCCATGGTTTATAACCTGTTTGAATTTTTGTCTAAAGGTTGAGGTTTTATAGCATTGATACAACCTGCTGTGCAGTGTTTCATATTCACCTTCCCTGACCTACACTGGCCAAAGGTTATCAGCAGTGGTTCTAAATCACAGCCTATTAAAGGTTCTCATTTCCCCCCTTTCTTGTAACAGTGAAGCCAATGAAACGTGTGGAGTAACCTTATCGACCTTACAGATGGAAATGGGTGGGCCCGAGTAAGAATTTATGGTAACTGTAAAGTGAATGTAGTTTGTCATCCCTGCTAGTTTTTTTTTTTTCCTAGAACTTAAAGAACTAGACAGTTAAGGGTGCCTTTTTTACCTTTTAATCTTTAGATATACTTGATACAATCCTAATAATTACTGTTATACCAGTTACCTAGAATATGAGGCAGAGGGTCCCAACTCCCCAAGCCACAGAGCTTCCTGATAGTCATCTTGTTAGAAACTATTTTTCTTTAAAGCCTTCTTTTAGGAGGATACTGACAGTAATTTCTAAAATCAGTGTATCCCCAAGAACGGTACTGATACCAGGGAGAATTTTGATAATAGGCCCATTTTAAGTGGCTGTACCTCTCTATGGTTAACTGCAATATAAGCAGCATTATAGCACAATCTCAAGGTCTAAGGTCATTGGTGGAATATTGTGGGCAGAACACTAAAGACAGTCTTGAAAGTTCTAATATTTGATTCATTTCATACACTTCGCACAGGCATGCGACAGCACAGGAGAAAAACTGCAACTGTGAATGATGCCACAATAGCAACTATTTCTAAACAGAATGTTTACTGGCTCCAGAAGTGATGCAACAAAATGCAACGTTAGGACTGAGTTGAACTCAGTGCTAAGTGCATGATTCTGGCTCAGGTAATTTCTGAGGTTTGCCTCAGATAGACTGATGGCTCCAAATTCAAAGATAGTGGCATTCCCAACAGGATGGCATGGAGTGGCTAAGTAACTGATCAGTGATGGCATATCTACTAAAAGGAACATTATGAAAATTCTGGTAATTGTGGATATATGCTTGTTTTCTAATTCATCTGTACTTAGTATTTTATAGAACTCATAATCTTATAGTCTTCAACGTATACTCTGCAGAACCCATGGGGTCTCCACAGAGTCAAAAATCTTTTCATAATACTATTACTTTTCTTTTCTCTGTTATTTGCACTGATGGTACAAAAGCAGTGGTGGAGAAAACTGATGGCACCTCCCACATATCAAAGCAGGGGCACCATTGTATTCTTCACTGAACTGCACTCACATTAAACACTTTCACTTAATGTCCTGGATGAAACTAAATAGGTTTTTTTATTTTTTGAGACAAGAGTCTCGTTCTGTCACCCAGGCTGGAGTGCAATGATGTGATCTCGGCTCACTACAACCTTTGCCTCCCAGGTTCAAGTGATTCTCATGCCTCAGCCTCCTGAGTAGTAGCTGGGATCTTACAGGCGTGTACCTTCACACCTGGCTGATTTTTTATTTTTAGTAGAGCATGCCTGGCTGGTATTTTATTTTTAGTAGAGATGGAGTTTCACCATGTTGGTCAGGCTTGTCTCGAACTCCTGGCCTCAAGCAATCTGCCTGCCTCAACCTCCCAAAGTGCTGGGATTAAAGGCGTGAGTCACCACAGCTGGTGGGACAGGGATTTTAAGTTTTAAAAAACTCTTCTGTGGAGCTTATGGTAGGTAATTTGCCTAAGAGTTGTAAAGCAGTGCAACACTAGGCGAGGGGCTATGTGTAGCTATTGAGGATTAAGGGATAGTGAAATGAACTTTAGGAACATTCTCAGCCATAAGCAAGAGCTGGATTCACACAACCAATTTTTCAAAAAAAATCAACTTAAGATACCCATAATTTGGGCACCTTTATAATTCATGATGAGAAAGCGCATGTTAACTACATGTTTAAATATATTTTATTTCAAGTTAATATAACAGCCATGATTTGTTCATTTAAGTGAAATGCCTAGATAAAAACCTCAAGTGTCACTTGGCTAAAATGTTGGAGACAGTAAATGTAAGCCACTAGAGTAATGACTCTGGTTCTTTAGACTACTGCATGTACCTTACTGAAATACAGGAATGCACATTGATAAAATGCATAATGTCTTCACATGTCTCAATCCTCATTCCTCTTCCTTTCATGCCTCCCTGTAATGCCTCAATATCCAATATAAAACTACAAAAACTACTGTTCTTTTGGTTTGAGTGGTATTTAATTAAGTTCTTTTGGTTTGAGTGGTATTTAATTAAAACTTCAAATCTATGTTTTTCCACAGTCCAGTAATTTATTTTAAACTTGAGTAATTTCAAATTCCACAAACAAAACTGAATAACAGCAATATTTTGTTTGAATTTCTCTCTTCTGTACACTCAGTGATCTAAAACACCACAATATCCAACATACACAAACCTCAGGGAAGGGTTAGTAAACACACACAAGATTGGAATCATGGTGCTCTTTGCTCCTGAATGGAATGGTCCCACAGAAAAAGCACAGGATACAGCACAACATAAGGGCACCTGTTACATATGAAGTGAGCAAAACATACTAGCATTTTCTATATGCATAATGGGGAAACCTGCATAGGTTAGAGGGCCTTTTATGCTCATTTAAAAATCAGGCAAGTTGTCTGTAACATTTTTCAAATAATCTGGAAAGCACTGCAATCCAGTGTAGGATGTGCTGATTAGTGTTGTCTTTGTTGGCATTGACAGTCTTGCATGGTCATATGCCAGTATTTTTGCTTTAGCTTTTCTTTGAATAAAACAGATTTAAATGCATTTAGACAATACATATTTGTAAGCTGTTTACATACACTAAATTTAAGAGATTCAATATTAGAGTTTCTTTGTTTCTTTAAACACTACAGAGTGCAAATCAGATTCTTCACAACAGATTAAATATTAAGCAGTTCTTTAAAGAATGAGGGGGAAGAAAAAAAGCCCAAGTGAATAAAACATTGAAACTATTCCCCTTCGAAAATAAATTCTAAAATGATGTGGAATGTGAAATAAGGTTTTAACATAGGTGATCCAAGTTTATAGTTAGAAACAAAAAGGAGTCCTTCATGAAATAAAGGTTACAAGAACACGTTGCCTGTTTCCCCCATTATAAACAGAGAAGTGGGTAGAGACGATGTTTCAGTACGAAAATAGGTGACTACAGGATCAGCTTTTCATCTCACATGCTGTACCCAAAGCCAGGCTGTGGCTGTCCATACGGTGGTGCGGTATAACCATAACCAAAAGGTGCCTGGGGAGGGACGGCAACACTGGGTCCTGCTGTCAGCATCAACTGGGGCTGACCTAAAGTAGAAGAAAATGAAAAGGAGCAGGGGCAGGGTGAGGAGGCAGGACAGACTGTTAGCATTTAGAACACCCCAATCTCCTCCACTCTAGCAACATAATCTCACCCTCGAATGAGTTGTGTATGGGGGGCACATTTGATTGCTACAATTTTGGGAGGACAGTCTTACTCTTAAGAAGGTTCCTACCTAAAAAGCCAACAAATAGTGCAGGGCCAAAGGCCAGAACTGCTTATGACTGAACACAATATGCCTGACACTGTATACTTGACACATACCTACATGCATATTACACTAAATGACACAATAAAATTAGCACAAGAAAACTTAGTTTTTAAAAAGACTTTTTTTTTTTTCAAAGACAGAATCTTGCTGTGTTGCCCAGGCTGGAGTGCAGTTGTGCAATCTCGGCTCACTGCAACCTCTGCCTCCTGGGTTCAAGCGATTCTCGTGCCTCAGCCTCCCGAGTAGCTGGGATTACGGGTGTGTGCCACCATGTCCAGCTAATTTTTGCATTTTTAGTAGAGACGGGGTTTTGCCACGTTGGCCAGGCTGCTCAAGTGATTAGCCCACCTTGCCCTCCCAAAGTGCTGGGATTATAGGTGTAAGCCACCATGCTTGGCCTAAATGACATGTTATTAACATAACTTTTACAGGTAAATTTCTGATTTAAACATGTCTAAATGGCAATGAAACCAAATTCATTTATAGATGATCCAGTACTAATTTAGAGACAGCAATTAAAACTAAGACACATTTGGGCCAGGCGCAGTGGCTCATGCCTGTAATCCCAGCACTTTGGGAGGCAGAGGAGGGTGGATCATGAGGTCAGGAGTTCGACACCAGTCTGGCCAATAGGTGAAACCCCGTCTCTACTAAAAATACAAAAAAAAATAGCTGGACGTGGTGGTGTGCGCCTATAATCCCAGCTACTCAGCACGCTGAGGCAGGAGAATCACTTGAACCCAGGAGGTTGCAGTGAGCTGAGATAACGCCACTGCACTCCAGCCTGGGTGACAGAGCAAGACGCTGTCTTGGGGGGGCGGAAAAAAAGACACATTCAGACATTCTTTAGGTGTGAAATACATTAGAACATACACCCTCTATCAAATACTATGTTGACATTCTTTCTTACAAAGTTTAAATCGTCGTTGGTCATATACAGAAAACATGACCTGTAGAGAACTTGGCTTAGAGATGGAAAGCAAGTAACACCTCTCTACCCCTACAAAACAAATATTCTTAACCTCCCACTACAGTGTAAACCTAGATCAAGATTTCTCCTACACAAAGGACTTCATGTCTTTGCTTTTTGTGGTTAACAACCAAAGCTGTATTTAGCAAACAAATTAATTTTGGAAACCAATTTTATTTATTTTATTTTATTATTATTTTTTGAGACTGAGTCACACTCTGTCGCCCAGGCTGGAGTGCAGTGGTGCCATTTCAGCTCACTGCAGCCTTTGCCTCCCAGGTTCAAGCAATTCTCCTGCCTCAGCCTCCCAAGTAGCTGGGACTACAGGCATGTGCCACCACGCCTGGCTAATCTTTTGTATTTTTAGTAGAAACGGGGTTTCACCGTGTTAGCCAGGATGGTCTCGATCTCCTGACCTTGTGATCTGCCCGCCTCAACCTTCCAAAGTGCTGGGATTACAGGCGTGAGCCACCACGCCCAGCCATAATGGTCATATTTTTATGTTCCCTCACCTGGTTACTGTGCTTCTACCTATACTCTTCAAAGTGATTGTTCAAATGAATCTGTTCACCAACTATGAAATGGAAAGGGGCAGTAATTCAGACATATAGGTTTAAGAAGACATGAAACTGTCTTAAATATTCACTTGAGAGTTTGAAGATCCTATCTCTCTGGAAAGTTCTCAAATGGAAACTACCCAGTTATCTGCCCCAGTTAGAATTTAAAATGAGGATGTATTCTTTATGTAAAGCATACTAAAGACAGCCTGGGCATATTCTCTCATCTTTTGCTCTTTTGAAAATGGAATTCATCAGTATTTCTTTTTCACTAATTTATGAGCAGGTAATGAATGAGGGACCAGATGATAGGAAAGATTCATGTTATGATCTTAAATGACTGTTTTTGAGTTTTCTTGTATTTAGGATTATTTTAGTGAATAATATCAACACCTGCTTTACGACTTCTCAGAAAAAAAAATTATAGAAAGCAGTATTTCTTAGCAAGCCTTCTGCACTTTAGAAGCTTGTTGTATTCTATTTTGAGGCACAGTCTCTAAATAATTAAATACTTATCTAATGAATTTTTTGAGGTTACGGAGAGAGATTACCATAAACAATGGGTTGTGTCTCTGTAGCTTGTTCTTCTTCTTTTCTCAGTGATTCTGAAGCATCTAATTTATCCACCTGGAGAAAAACACATCATGTTAATTAGCACCCCAAAAGTATTATAAACCTAGGTTTATGGCAGAAAGTGGAAAAGCCTTAGTATGTTAAATTCTGTCAAAATAAAACAGACTAGAAAGAACATTCTCAGGCCCCCTCAAATTCAATGGCAATGTTCATACTTCAGTCCAGGTGGTTTTCAGCACTGTCATTATAAACCCTCAGGAAGGAGGGATTTATAAATGCCATAAAAGCTCACGCCAGACTAAAACTGGGCATGCTAGGATGCAGCCTGAGGGAGGGAGAAAACGAGAAGGAACCACTTTTCAAATGAAGTTTAAAACTGATCAGAGGTAATAATGAACTCATGGTTTGGCAATACTTCCCTCCCCAGAGGAAATGGTATTCAAAAAAGTTAAATGAGCCTAGTGACTGGACAAGTACTTGTGCACAATAAGCTGTTTTTTTGCCAGTTGTGTATAGCTTCTGATGATATTGGTTATAGCTGCAGACTGAAGTTTAAGATTCAAGTGGCTCCATATTCAATCTTTTTGTATAAAGAAAGGCTGCATGTTTAATACTGTGTGTGCTCTGTTATCTAAGAAGTAATCAGTAAAGCCTGATCTTGTCCCAAAAATGTTCGCTTTTAATTAAGCCAAAAGTAAATGGCTACTATATGCTAACTACTCTTCAAAGTGGATAGTATCAGAAGTAATTCTGTAGAGCAGTCCAAATGTATTAGTGAAAGAAAGGAATTAGAATGCCTAGATCCTTCCACTGACTAGTTGTGTGACCTTGGCAAATCATTGCACTGGCCCTCAAATTTCCTTCTCTATATAATGAGAAGGTTGAACAAAATGATCTGCAGTTTCTTCCAGGCCTAACATGATTTGTTTCTGTAATTCTGTAATGAAATAGAGAGAAGTGACATTACAACACTGGGGCTAGAGAATCTCCTTCACTATACAAATTCCATTGCCTTTTACACTATATTTGTCTTTCAATATTTAAAAGCTGGTCTCTCAACCAAAGCCTTATACTTGGTCTATCATTATAGCTAAGTAAAACTAAATTTCAAACCTCAATGTTATCTATTACTGGTGGTTTTCAAGGTCATAAATGTGCTGGATGAGATAGGGGGACCAAAGTGCAGGGGGGAACACTTTCTGAATGTTCACCGCATGTTCTTCAAAAAGGCAAATTGTGAAAAATCACTTCAGAAAAAAAAAACTTCAGTGGAAAAGTTTGTAAAATCCAGGTCCTAAAAAGATTCAGGCAGCACCTCATTTCTATTTGAAACTATTAAAAAAGTATCTTTCAGTCTTTGCATAGGCCATTAAGGTTAGGGCACTGTTTTACATTTAATTGTTTCATATTAAATACCACGAATATGAGTCTAATCCATCTTAATTTGTTAGGGAACTGAAAGTTTGAGAAAAGTAAGCCTAAGTAGGCTCCTTCAGATGAAATGTGGTTTTTCTAGCCTAGGAAGATGGATTAGTTTACTTCTATACACTATTATCCTATTTTATAGTCTAAATGATGTGTTACAAATTACCCTAATACCAAATTAAAGACTATTATGTAGTATAAGTACCAGATGAAATGCCCATTTTTTGGCATCCACACTTAGAACAAAAATTATTACATTTATAGAACTTAAAGCACAGCTCTGTGCCATCAAGGGTCAGATGGGGTTTTGCTAACTAACCAGTATTCAAGAATGAGCTATAGAAGTTATAAAGAAAAATACACGGATGTCTGTACATTAGTAACTTCTAAGAAGAAAAATGAAACAACCAAAAAGCCACCACTGCATAATACATTTCCTGACTTTCGAGGAAAAGAATCTGAAGTGAACATGTGTTTAAAAGTTAAGGTCTGAATCAGATGTTGAACACAGAAGTCCTATTAGAGAAGCACATGGAAGACTTAGAAGAGCTGGCAATATCACAATGCCCTGGCATACACATAGGAACTCTGGGCATAGGGGGAAGAATTCTGAAGGAATAGCATCAAGCTAAGCAAAAAATTCTGATTCTTCTATATGATGGGACAGCCTCTGGCACAGGGACTTTCAATTTTTGTTTCCACTGATCCAATTTAGATTGCTCAAAAAAAAAAAAAAAAAAAAAAAAAAAAAAGCATAGAAGGCTTTTAAGAACACAAGCTTTTGTTAAGAGCTGTAACAAAAGTTTCTGATCCTTGGATTTAAAAAGAAAAATTACAGGTAAGCATGTCAATGAATTCAGTTCCATCTGTACTACTGAAAATTCACTAAAATGTAAAAGGCTTTTCCACAAAGACTGCAATATGCTGCAGAGGAAAAGTAACATGCAGTCAGTTATTTTGGTGTATGTGTGCATGAAAAAAAGGCAAAAGTACTGAAGCAAGAAGTGAGATCTGAAGATGACTTGCTATACAGGCTCTCAAGAAACACACACAGCCCACAGCAATGCTATAAGAGTTTCAAAAATAGTATGATGTAATTGCAATGACTGTTGTACATGCTCCATTTAAAACAATGCATAACACTGCAGTTCAATTACCTGTTTTTCACACACACGCTTTCTAACTGCCTTGCTTACTAGCTGCTGAAGGGTCTCACACACAATGCATTTTACTCAGGTTTGCCCTAAGTTCCAGTGGTGACTCCAGTTTGGTTCAACATAATCCCAAGGCATTGTCCCCCACCCAAATTATTTTCAATTTGTTTCAACTCTCCTTTACCTTCCCACCCTTTTCTAACCACAATTTGATAACAGACGTAAGTTTGTTTCATTCATATTGGGATGGAGACAAGCCAATGAAGGAAGCAGCAACCAAAAGGTGCCTGAATTTGACCTCCTTGGACAAGCCAACTGATAAATAGGAGAGCAAATTTTAGGTAGCTTCAGTGGTATGCCTTATTACAGAAAGTAGAAGTTAATACTTTGTTAAAAGTAATTCATGTTGCTTAGCAACAATTATAGCAAGCTTGGCTCTCGTGATTAAAAAGGTTTTGATTCCTCTTAAAAATGGACTAGCACCATAAGAACTGGACACCTGGAGAAACATGAGGAAAGTCTCTTCGGAAGCAGCTAGTATCTCTTGTATCTACTTTCAGCAAAAAATTAGTAAGAATCAAGAGATCAGAAACTGGATCACAGTCCTTCAATACCAAAAAAAAAAAAAACCCCAAAAAGCCTTTTAGGGCATGTATATACATATATAAATTCAACAACTGTCAGGCAAGCTCACAAAGTAAAACCAGAGGCTGTTTTAATTTACTTCAAGTATTATGATAGTCCTATTAGGGTCCAGATACCCTGACAGGGAAGAGAAATTTCCTGTTACTTTGGAATTAATATGGAAACTCACCATACTCAGTTTTTCATAATATATTTAAGAGAGACTGTGAACCAACTACTGATTAGCCTCCTGCCCTTCCTAAAGCCTATTAGCCGATTAGTAGCAAACGTCTACTAATGTCCTACAGTTCTATTAAAGTTATGTTTCAAGGGACTTGCAGAGGCTTTAGTGAAAATTTATTGGGGGGAAAAAGCAGCAGCAGCAGTGTAGAAAAGGAAGGAAAAAAATCATGCAAATTCCTTAGACTTAGTTCTCCAGACTTAAAGATGGAAAAGAATCAACTTTCACCTTTTCCTTTATTGCATCAACCTGCAAAGGAATTCAGAAGGTGCAGCTTAGAAAAAAAATCAAATTCCATATTGAGCATAAAAAGGTAGAATCAGCAACAAAGGTTTAGGGAAGAAACATCTAACCACTAAAAAGGTATGAGAGAAGTGAAAATAAAGGGCATACTGGAAGCAAAATTTAGATTTTTCTGTAACTTCAAAGCTTACTGCAGAAGAATTTATGCTACAGTATGAAAGAAAGCAGCTTAATCACTAGTAAAATTTACAGCACTTAGGTTAACAGCAGCTTAGAGACAGGTCTCACAAGTTGGCATTATGTTTAAGAAGCTATTCTCATCTATGGCTAAAACATGTTGGCTAAGACAAGGCAACATGTTTTTTCTTACATTGAATACAGAAAATGTTAATTCTTTAAAAACTTGAAACAGACACAATGGTATCTAATTAAATGATATCCTGAGGAAAAATTCAGTGTAGTAGGGGTTGTTGGTAGTGCTCCCACTCCCCCTACCCCCGCCTTAACTCAGGCAGGCTGAAGGAATCAGTTGGGAGACTCTGATTTTAATCATGTTTTTTGCTTTGACAAAAAGGATCCTCTAAAACCATTTAAAAATGTTCTAGAGAGAGAAAGCTAGTAACTGCTGAAGACAGAGTGAGTAAATTCTTACATCAAAAAGGGACACTAAGATGAATAGTGAATTTTACAAGGCAATTAGACCCCCAGCTTGTTTATGTGTTCACCTCCTATGATATTTTTAAATCAGGGGTTAAACTATCAAAAAAAATTGTGAAGATTAAAAGGATGTTAAGAATATACATGCAGCTTCCCCAGGGGAAACAGGCATAGACATCACTAAAGTCAGGAGCCAACCAAATAAAAGGGAATCTACAATACTAGTTATGATTATTTGAGTTACAAGAATTGAGTTTGAGAAAAATGCGACTTTGAAATAAAATTTATCGAATAGTTTTTAAAATAAAAAAACAAAATATAGATTATTTTCACAATCATAAATACACTGAGGGTAAACAGCTACATTTGAGTTCCCCTTCCAAACAGTGTCATTTATCAGCTATTAAAATTTTTTCAAAAGAACAGGAATATTTTATGATCGACTAAATGACTGACTTCTACTAAATAAAAAAAATTTAAAAAATTAATGTGCATGTAGAATTTTACATATCTGCAAGAAAACTACTTCTGAATACACTTAGAAGAGTCATTACCTTTGTCAAGTATTCCTTCATGACCTGGATGAAATAGGGCATGGCAAAATCCATGATATTGTGCCTCCATGCAGTTTCTAGGACAACATCTGGCCTTAAAAGATCGTAACAGGTAAACAGACAAGCTCCAAAGCACTCTCTTTTTTCTTCCTGCAAAAACCACTGCAGGAGTTCTTCAGCCAACTCAGTATCTTTAGATTCAGAAGCATACTGCATTGCATCCTATTCAAAGAAAATAGTGAAAGTCAAAAAACATTAGACCCAACATACTAAACTAGTAAACCAAGAAAAACAATGGAACCTTTCCAATATAAATCTGGTTTTGCAAGGGGGAAAAAAGCCTCCTAGTTGTATCATTTAAATTAAAATTTTCAAAGAACAGATAAGCTAAAGGCCTTTTTTTCCCCCCAAACAAGTTTGACCTTAACATAAGAGAGCCCCTAGAATCAAGAAATCCATTAACTTAAATTGCCTTAAAGTCAGTTCTCATATTCACAAAACCAATACTTTTATTTGTAGAAATCACTTGTAACATCATTTTAGGCCTGGTTTAACAGCCCCCGCCCCGCAACTTTATCAACCTTGTAAAGGCTGTCTTTCTTGCACAGCTCTACACTCTGTTTCCAGCGATTGTTGCCTTTGAAGAGATAAGCAGCAATTCTCCTGAACTCAATGAGTTCATGTTTTTCCAAACGCTGAGCAAGCGAGATATTGTCAAAGTTGTCATAAGCATCTATTGATGTTCGCAGAGCCTTAAAAAAAAAAAAGCCATCCAAATGCCAGATCAGTATTTTGTTTAACATTATATTCCGTCCTCGATCAATAAGCCCCTTAGATGGTAACATGTAGTATGACACCTAGATTCAAGCATCAAAAGGTGTTTTTTCACCTTACCTAAAGATAACATTTTCTCCAAGATATTTCAGTATCAAGGACTAACATACGGCTATGAAACTGACGAGATTTCTAATTTGGAGGGCAAGTTTTGTTTTTTTTTTTTTTTGAGATGGAGTCTCCCTCTGTTGCCCAGGCTGGAGTGCAGTGGTGACACAATCATGGCTCACTGCAACCTGCCTCTAGCATTCAAGCGATTCTCCTGCCTCAGCCTGCCAGGTAGCTGGGACTACAGGCACGTGCCACCACACCCGGCTAATTTTTTTTGTATTTTAGTAGAGACGGGGTTTCATTGTGTTAGCCAGGATGGTCTCGATCTCCTGACATCATGATCTGCCCGCCTCGGCTTCCCAAAGTGCTGGGATTACAGGCGTGAGCCACCGCGCCTGGCCTGGAGGGCAAGATTTTATTCCCTAGAGAAACTTCTGATAAAACTCAGCATGGCAGCAGTAAGATCTGCATGCACGGAGCCTCAAAGAAAATCAAGAGAGAGAAAAAAAGGCAAGGAGCTTAAGCTTCACTCTACTTGACTTTTGCTTATGCGAAATCCTTCGTAAGATAAAGTTTATACAAATACTAATAAAACAGTAGGAAAGAAAAATGGTGAATATAGTTAATATCAAATAAATTTTATGAACTAGTTAAGTGATCAAAGACATTTTTGACTCTACCTATAATCTAGATGTTAGAGATAAAGTAATCATATCTTTTTTCAAAAGCAGTATCTTATACAAGATCTGAGCAAAATTCTGAAAACTTGGCACTTAATTAGAAGTAAGATTTGTCAATCCTGAAACCTTACTAAATTTAGATCCTAGGAATGCAAGCAACTACTGTTTACAATCCTAAATGATAATGGCGTTTTTGAAAAATGGGAAAATGTAACTTTATGAGTCTTAAGATTATGTGCAAGAATCAAAAGGTTTTACCTGATAATCTTCTTCTGTAATAAAGAGGTTGTTCAATGATTCATTCACAGATTTGTTGTTATGGTTCTGAACTGAACGCAAATATGGTTTCACCAGTGGTAGCTGTTTAACCTTTAAAATAAAGAGTTTGTTACAAATATAGCACATTATTGAAGTCCCAGGGACAAAAGTTATCCTAATATGTCCTAATTCCTTGCTATGAAGCTTTGGTTTAAAATTATTACTTTACCTTGCTGAAATAATTGACTGCACGAGTGTGATCCAACCGTGGAGACAGCACCATCAGCAAATCATTTAACAACAGAGGCTTGAATTCTAAATAGAACTGTATTGCTCTATAGTATAGTTCCACATTGGCAACCTATAATGGGAAAATCCATATATAAGTCAGTTACTTCCTAATGAGCTTTCTCCTTCTGAATCCTTTATCTTCTGAAGAAAGTACACACCTTGGTAATGATATCTTTGAACTGCCCTTCTTTCCAGGCATCAGTTGGATGATTCATCATGGTAATTATGGCATTATCATATTCTTCATACTTGTCATACAAAAACACCAGTTCTGCCCAAAGATGAGCTTGTTCTGCAGCTCTTAGCACCTGCATAAGAAAGACTTAATTGCTTTAGATATGAGTCTAGCTAACAGCCTTAAAAAGAATAAGATATTTTGAAGTATTAGTTTTAACTACACAGTTGCTTCACTGTGTTACAATGACTGGTTACCTTGGGAATATTCACTCTAGACCAGAACAGCTCCAGGTGCTCCCTCATTTTCTGAGGCTTAAATTTAGAGTATAGAATAGCTAATTCAGTAAACATTCCCATGTGAGCTCGCTCAAGTCCCAGTGCTGCTTCCAACATGGTAATCAGCTCTTCAAAATAGCCACGATCCTGAACAAGAGAAATGTGCAGTTAAAGATAAAGAGTATCTATGGTAAAAGATCTCAGGTCATATAAAAGTTTCTTGTTAATTACCTGATAGTAGTTGATAAGTTCTTCTAATTCATCTGCGTGTACAACAATATGAAGTCCACACATCTGAGCAAGACGGAATTCTTTCCCATCTACACAGGCGAAGCAGACCTAGAATAAACATTTCCTTTCTGTGAACTCAAATGTAAACATGGCTAGTTGTTTAAACTAATGTTTACAGAGCGTTTCTTTAATTCTTCACTCAAACTTGGGTTTAGATTACCTCTTTCCATGTTCGAGTACTGTTAGCTTTCCTAGCCCCATCAACAGCTGCCTGATATTCACCCAGGTGAACCAGGGTAGATGCCAAACGTCCAAAATTGGAAACATTATTGTACAACAACTTAGCAGCATCATACATTTTTTCATCATAACAACGGTCACCAACCTGGAAAAAAAAAGGTAACGCATATTCAGTAAGATATTAGTGTGAGCTTAATCCTCTTTTCATATTCATACCTTCACACTGAGAAATAATTTGTTTTCCTGTAGATTTTTCCTTGGAATTCTTCAGTTATGATGTTTTGATCCTACCAAGCTAATCAAGTAGCCCAACTAGTTTTTCTTAAATCTGAAAAGGAAACCCACTTGTTGGATATGAGCATTATTTGGTCCATTGATAAATTCTTCTAACTCTGCAAGGCGGTTTGTTTTAGCCAGCGCAAATATCAATTCTGTCTCCACATAGGACTCTCGAGCCTTCTTACGGGCCATCTGCAAGTACTTCACCAGTTCTTCCCAGTTTCCTAAGTATAGAAAAAGAAAAAATATATCCAAACACTAACATCCCAGTTTATCTTTCACCCAAGTAAATGAAAATTGCTCATTTCCTTTTCAAGGAAACATGGATAATGACAAATGTAAACTGTGCAATATTTCACTTCTGTATTATCAAAGACCAAATGAATAGAAGAATTCTCTTTTTCCTTAAAGTTGTAAGATTAGAGAATTATCAGGATTTTATGAGACTTCAAAAACAGAAAATTTATCTTCCCCACTTGTAAGTTTTGTGAACTTACAAATTCACAAAATACAGCCTCTTTTTATCTGGACTAAGATGGAGTACTAAAAGTTTTCACAGGAAACCATGCAGTATCCAACTCTTCTACAATTCAGAACAGGCAGATATCTTAATGCTTAGCTTAATCATTTTGTGAGGTCTCAATACATAAGGTAAGAAGTCATACCACTAGTATTGGCAGCCTGAACAACTTCCATGTAGGAGGAAGGATCGTCTGCTTTGATATAAGAATCAATGGCTTCTTTCACCATTCCTTTCTGCAACTGGGCTTTTGCAAGTTGACTCCAGACCGCAGGTTCATTGCAACGTTCAGCAAACTCATATGCCCGATCCAAGTTTCCAATATGTTCAATTAAGACCTAAGTACCCAAGTTTGAAATTGGGGTTAGAGTAAAATCAATCCTACCCAGAGCAATTACATTTAAGCTGTTAGTATTTTATTGCTCTTCTATTGCCATAGGAACAAATTAGGCCCACCCTCACAGGACAGTGCATACACTGAATGAGTAGAAGACATTACATTTAGTAATTCAACTTAGGTAATCTAAAGATTTACCTGAACTGCTGAAGTATTGACATCAAATTTCCGGAAAATGGCAAATGCTTCTTCAAACAGCTCATTGCTGATGGCGATATTGGCAATATCTGGGGCATCATAATTATCCAAGCGGTTAATATACTCCATAACACGTGTACGGTCAGCTTTAATTGCGGTGAGGATAAGGAGGTTTTGCAGATTCCTTTAAGAAACAAAAGAATATTTTAAATGCAATATTTTAAGTTTATCAGACATAAAAAAAAAACCACTGTGACTAATAGAGAGGTTTTTGTCTCAAGAGATAGAGTGAAGGAGGGGGGATATTAGAAGAGTGAGAATTCAGGCAACTTTCTCTGATCTTTTTGTTCCTTCCCAAAACTGATGGGCCATTATTAAAGACTGACAATAAACAGCCAATGGATCCCTCTGAAAGCATACCTGTGTTCACTGAATACAGAGTTATCAAGGACAATTTTCTCCAGCAGTTCAATCAGTTCATTAGGAAGGTCTGCAGTCATGAAAGCCTTGACAGTTACTGACACTTCTTCAGGGTCCTGAGTCTCAGACAAAGCTGTTTGTACAACCTACAGAGGATATATGGGACATAAGTATTGAGAATCAAGTTGGTTTTAAATAAGGATAAGTTGGCCTCTCATTAGAAAACTTGAAATAGGCAGAAAAGAATGAAGTAGGAAAAAGACCTTTAAATTTACACACAGAGGTCTTTCTACACAAATCTATACAATATGTGTAATTCTACTCTCTTGAAAAATTACTCTAATTATATAATTTCTATCTTTTCCCTGATTAAAACATTATCCAGGCTAGCAATCATCATTATCACTTTAGTGGCTACACATAATTCAAAATTCAACTACACAGATGTGGAACTATAGTATCAGTAATTCTTCTAGTTTTGCCTATTTGCATGGCTTTCTAGATGCTGCAATGATTTCCAACCACCCCCTCCACATCCTTCCCCTAGGAAGCTTTGTAACTAGTTGGAATGTTCCTTAGAAATGCTTCCTAGGAAAGGAATGAAATATTAATAGCCTTCAACCTATTTGTTTCCAAAATGTTTTATTTATACTTATTTCAGGAGAATTTTAAGACTCATTATTAACAACCCTTCAATTTTTAGAGCTTTTAAAATATGTTGTCTATTTTATTTAGGTATAAAAGCCCATCTCATGTGCAGTTCTATACTTCTTGTTAGTAAGATATAACAGATGCACTTGGTCTTTTGTATTTTCTCTTATCCGTATCTTTTGCTGACTTATTGTCTTGAAGTTTCCAATCAATTTAGCCACTTCTTAGGCGTTAATAGCAATCCTTACTGTTTAGTTTGTTATTTTCCTTTTAAACTATGATGAACCGAGAGAGTTTTATGTAATTAAGTCATGTCTTTTAGGATGTGTTTTCGTTTTTTTTGATACAGTCTCGCTTGTCACCCAGGCTGGAGTGCAATGGCGTGATCTCAGCTCACTGCAACCTCCGCCTCCCAGGTTCAAGCGATTTTCCTGCCTCAGCCTCCCGAGTAGCTGGGATTACAGGCGCGTGCCACCATGCCTGGCTAATTTTTGTATTTTTAGTAGAGACGGGGTTTCACCACGTTGGCCAGACTGGTCTCGAACTCCCGACCTCAGGCAATCCGCCCACCTTGGCCTCCCAAAGTGCTGGGATTACAGGCGTGAGCCACTGCACGCAGCTTATTTTTCTTAATGTATGTTATATACCTATTTATACTTATATAAATTTACATTAATTTATATATAACGTATATAATCAATTTACATTCATTATATACAAATGAATGTAAATTGAATGTATATAAATTTTAATTTCCTTCTACTTTGTATTGCTTTCTCTCCTAGTTAAATATGATCCATTTGAGTATATGATGAGGGGATTGTATCCACAGTTAAAAATGTATAATTTTTACTGACAGTCATAAATATGTTTGCCAATGTTACCTGGTCAATTAGGGGTCTCCTGTAAGGATTGCTTTCCAGCAGCACGCTGCCCCACAATTCTGGATCCTTTCGACGTACCAGGTAGCGAGAAAGACTTTTGAAGAGGGAATTCTCATTGCAAACCTAAAGAAGATATGACAGATCAATTTCAAGGTAAAAAGTAAAAGACTTTTTATAGCATTTTAGAGGTTATTTCCTATTGTTTAAACTCTGTTTATTGATAATCTTACTGATATTGGACCTACTTTTGGACTTTGATTCACGTACCAGTAATATACTGTTTTAATTATACAGGCTTTGTAATATACAATTTAACATCTGGTAGGACTAGTCCACTTTTACATTTTTCAGTGTTTTACTAGCTGTTCTTGTGTGTTTATTTTTCCATGTGTATATGCACATGTATGTACATAAGTGAGCATATGTATGTACATAAATATAACTATTTCCTAGCTCTGACCACTGAAAGATCTTAGAAGCAAATATACCTAAGCTCAGATCTTGACTTCTAATATTTTCAGAAAATAGGAGTCTTGCTCTGTTGTCCAGGCTGGAGAGTGCAGTGTTGCGATCGTAATTCACTGCAACCTTGACCTCCTGGGCTCAAGTGATCCTCCTATCTCAGCCTTCTGGGTAGCTTCGAACCAAGTGCATGGTACCTCCCCCAGCTAATTATGTAATTTTTTGTAGAGACAGGCTCGCTATGTTGCCCAGGCTGGTTTCAACTCCTGGGCTCAAGTGATCCTCCTGCCTCAGCCTCCCAAAGTGCTGGGATTCTAGGAGTGAGCCACTCACCTGGCCCAGATCTTGATTTCTAATACCATGCCCCAGTAAAAGGTTCCCTAGAAAAATTACTGACTCCAGGGCTGCAGAAGGTACAAAATGAGCTTGGTGTATTGTGTGCCAGAAAATAAGTTAAAATGCTCAAAGAACAATGAGCCCATGACACAAAGACACAGACTGAAGATGTTCTCACCAGCTGGGACAATTTGAGCATCAAAATAAATAGTAATGGATTGCACCCCATTGAATAAAATCCAAGAGTTCATGAATGCATGAGTGTTAACTGACAAATGTGGAGAAACTGCTAGAGTTTGAAAAATTTTCATTTTGCAACCAACACATTAAGAATGTTTTAAGCAAGAATCAACATGCTAAATTAAGAGAGGGGGTAAGAGGATATTTGCATGGTCTTAAGTGTCTACTTACAGACTGTTTAATATCTGCAAGAGGGTAATAATTATATAATAAAGAAATGTTACAACTTGATAAAAACTGACAAAGGGGACAAATGAACACTGCGTGCTTCTGGATATAATACCATGAGAAAAAACAAACCACCACTGAAGCAGTATTCTGGGTAGAAATGTATAATCTAAATCTAACCTTCAGGAACCATCAGAGGAATCAAAATGAGACACATTCTATTTTTTAAAAAGAGACTTTACATTTAAATGAAATATAGAGAATAGGCGAATCCATAGAGACAGAGTACAGTCTGGTGGTTGTCAGGGGCTGGGAGGAGGGGGTATGTGGAGGAACTGTTTAAGGAATACAGGGTTTCCTTTTGAAGTGATGAAAAATTGGAACTAGATAAAGGTGATTATATAACATTGTAAATGTACTGAATGTCACTGAATTGTTCACTTTAAAATGGTTAATTTGATGTTGCTTTAAATTTCACCTATATAAAATAGTTACAAATAGAAAAAGCAACTATCTGTTTACAAAAATATCAGTGTCATAAAAAACAAAAGACTGAAGAACCATTCCAGAGTACAGGAGACTAAAGAGACATGAAAACTACATGTCATATATAACCTTAGACTAGGGGGGAAAAAACTGCTACAAAGGACATCATTGGTTAATTGACACAACTAGAATAGAACAGATTTTTAAAGGTATCCTGTCAATGTCAAACTGACTGAAGCTGGTACATTTCATGTGGTTAATGAAATAGAATATCCCTATTCTTAGGCCATACACTCTGAAGGGGTATAAGGCCATGATGCATTCAACTTATTCCCACGTGGTTAAAAAATAATAGATGTGTGTAACATATACGTATGAATGGTGTGCCTGCGTGTAAGAGTGTGAGAACACAAATGGTAAGGCTAATGGGGTTAAAACATTAACAAGTCAATCAGAATAAAGGGTATATAGACTTTATCCACTATTTGGGCACTTTCAGATTCACAATTATTAGCAAATAAAGTTTTTAAAAAGCACCCACTGTCCCCAAATGTCCCATATTACCTAAAATCACCCTGAACCTCTCATATAACAGGTTTTTAAAAATGCAGCTTTTTTACATATTCAGCTGGCAGTACTCACATTAATAAGTTCCAGATCACACTGGCCACGTTCATAAGCAACACAGGCCAGATGTGGATCTCTCTTCTCACAATACTTTCCAACAACGCGACTGTCATAGTAGGGATTTTCACGAAGAAATCTCTCCGGGTTGTTATTACTGTCTATGTAGATTTTGGCTAAGGCATTGTGAGTAGCAGGCTCCTCACAGCCCTCATGAATTCTGGCCTCTAGCCAAGGCAGAAGCAGTTTCAATCTAGGAAAAATGGGAAAAAAACCTCACACACACATACTGCATTATAAATAACACACTCTTGACATGCTAACTATGTAAATACCTTATGGTCTACAACGTGCTTTCACTTTCACATACTTTTTTTCTCCTTGAGTACTGCTACATTGCCCAGACTGAAGTGCAGTGGCTATTCCAGCCATAATCATTGTACACTACAGCTTTGGGCTCAAGTGATCCTTGGACTCAAAAGATGATTGAGTTGCCCAAGAATAAAAAGAAGGTATATAAAGCTATTTTCACTCTCCCAGATTTATCTGCTATATGATATACCTACCTGCTTACATCTGAATAAAAGATTAGAGAGTCACACAGTGTCCTTTCTTTATAACACGCAAAATATCTAGACCTTAGGAAATTTTGTTTATGGATAGAATGGGGAGGTGATATTATATAGGCCAGATTATCTGAGAGTTCTTTCAGCTCTTAACACAGTTAACTTACAGCATTACCTACAGCCAAACCCTAAATACATACTGGGAATAAAATCTGGTAGCTTTAGAAGCTCTGGGTTTAATGGTTGTAGCTGTCATATAAACACTCCATCAAGGAGCACAGTTTTGCTATACTATAGCTTGTTTTGGTAGTCCTGATGACCATGCCTGCTTTTATTTTTATTTTAAAGCCAGGGTCTTCTGTTGCCCAAGCTGGAGTGCAGTGGTGGGAACATGGCTCACTGCGGCCCTGACCTCCTGGGCTCAAGCAATCCTCTCACCTAAGCCTCCCTAGAAGCTGGGACTACAGGCACAAGCCACCACGCCTGGCCCAAGCCTCTTTTACCAATGATTTAACATTAAAAGTAGCCAAAGAAAAAGCATTATTCTGTTATTTTGTCTACCAGTTCACATGGTTATTATGAACACTCCCATTAGGGAGAAGACAATTTTAATAAATAGAGGCGAATATCCAGCTCCTAAAAACATGCGCAATCCAAGATGTGCCATGTCAACTTAAGGAATAAAAATTAGCTAAGGCATGTCTAGACTAGTGACTTAGAGGTGAATCTAGCTTTTCACAATATAATTTGTCACAATATAATTTGTCACTTAAAGACTAAATTATCTAACTGTAACTGCCATTCGCTTGGAATATGCAATAAGATTATTTTCAGGTAATAGATTTAAGACTCAACTGAACCTCTTATTAAATGTTAAATTGTTATGACATGAAATTACTTGAAACTAGGCTCAAACCTTTAAGTCAGTATTAACTGTATATCTCTATTACCCTTAAATGCAAAATTTTTCCATGTTTGAAACATTCTAATATAAATTCTAAGAATATAATTAGTAGATCACCTATACCAACTCAGGTTAAAATGAAATCCCACAGACTTTCTTAATTTCTTCTTATATAAACAGCAGAACTTCCCACTAGCATACCACCTCACCACCCTCATTTACATCAGTACTTCCTAAACACTAGTTCCTCAGAATGTTCCAGCTAAAAAAAGACTTCATAGTCTGTAAGTTTTAGAAGCACTTACACTATATTCTATTGGAAATCCATATGATCATGTATTATCATGTTAAGGTACTATAAATTAAACATCAGTTGAATTCAAGAGTTGCACGGGGAACTCTTTTGCCTCATACTTAAATAAACACCACGCTATTTGTTTTTATTAAGCAGCTTTCTCAGGTTGGAAACACCACACTATTGATCAGTAAATAATTAGTTGTTAAATACATAGGTATCACACCTAACTAAACAAGAGACTTAGTACATAGTTTATATTAAAAACACATAAAGTCAAACTACATAGCTGTAATTATAAACATGCCAAAAAAAAGGATCAACCAGGTTAACAGATATGCTATGACAGCTATAATGTTTCAGAAAACAGATTTTTTTTGGGCGCTATTAGCTAGCTTATCACCTCTACGTGAGGTGTCTTCAGGAAATTATTCTCCACGTGTTGTTGAGTAGTTTTGGAACAACTGACTACCTATATTTTTATCTATTGCCATGCTAAGAAAGAGTAACTTATCCCCGTTAAAATGGTACTACACCTGTTTCTTTTTTCAACCTCAGCAACAAGCTCATCAGTAGAGAATTGACCTCTTACAACAAGAATCAAGTTTTTTATGACATCTTCAGAACAGTCAACATCAAGTAATCCTCCAATAACCACAGGAAGTCGACTTGGATTCACCTGTGGTTAAAAAAAGTAGAAGAATGTCACTGTTATTAAAAGCAAAGAGGAATTAGAAAAAATAAAACCATTTATCTCTATCACTTTTAAGCTCAGTTTTTCTTTAAGTTCAGTTTTTAAATTCAGTAATAAACTGAGGGTCTAAATTTGCAACTAGATAGAAGAATTCAGCAGGAGGTCCGGCTAAAAGCAAGACTTCATGGTTTAATAAGTATTGAAAGCACATATACTATATTCTCTATTAGGTACCCAAGCATTGTTCCATATGATAAATAAGTCCAAAGAAACTACAGTCAAAGATGACTATGCAAGACTATCTAATTAAAAGGCTCCCATGATAGCAATACTGCCTGTTTCTACAGTTAGAAGGTGAAGTATCTAATAGCTGTATTTAAGATGGTTTGAAAACTCTGCTTTAGAGTCTAGGGCTTCTACATGGATACCTCAAGGCCTATCAAGTTAGTAGGGCCGTAGGCCACCCAACTTTTTCAACAATAGCAGTTCTATTCTTATATTTTACACACTTGGCAAGCATTTCTTTTCCCCTTCCCTGAGTTGGCTTGCTAGGAAAGCATGTAGAATTTTATGGGGAAAAAAGTATTAAAAGCAGCTGGGCATGGTAGTATGCACCTGCAGTCCCAGATACTTGGGAGGCTAAGGCAGGAGGATTGCTTGAGCCCAGGAGTTTAAGGTTAGAGTGAGCTATGATTGTGCCACTGTATTCCAGCATGGGTGACAGAGCAAGACCCTGTCTCAAAAACAAAAACAAAAAAACCCACGTTAAAAGCTGCAGACCACTCTTATTGAGCACAGAGTTTCAAAAGGATTTCCAGAATATGAGAAATAAAATCTACAGTAAGATTATACCTTTACATTACCTACATACTTACCTTCTGTACATATATCTCTATATACTTTTGAAGATTATTTCTATATAAATAGAGCACCAAATCATGGACAAAGTCAAATCGATCACATACAATGATAAGTGGTAGCTGATCTGTTAGTTTCGCTTCCTGAAAAAAAGACAAACAAAAGGAAGCTTTAACTTTCTCCTTCTATGAGGTATCGAATCTATGTAAAATATGAGAATCTGTTCTACACTAACAAGAGAGGCTCACACAAGCATGGCTCTTCTGTTAAAGAAAGAACGTCCCAATAGTTGAGTGTGTACATCCCAGTTTCAGTAAATTTTTACTAAGCAATACTTGGATTCACACAGCAAGATACCAGGTCCTTCCCATACACACCCTTTACCAGAAGACAAGAGTAACAAATTAAGATACCTGAGCCAGCAGTGGCTCTCAGATGAGAGCCACTCATCTGAGAGTCACCACACTGGGACTTTCATTGGTAGTCACATTTCCATTGTATTTGAAATCAACTTAATAACTATAGTCACATTGTCAAACATATGGCATAAATGGCTCACATTTGTTTCAAACTAATGATTTTCTATCCCTCCCCACATCCAATCTAGACAACCAGTCTCTAATACTCTATTATAACAAAGCCTTCAAGGAGCAGCATGATGGTGACTACATGTGGCCATAAGAACCGCCCCCCACCCCCCCCAAAAAAACAGCATTTAAAGAAAAGACCTCTTTAAATTGCCAACTGCTTTTACCATTCCATTACAGATACCAAACTACAATCCTACTTATAGATTGACATAGAAGATGTTACAGACAGGTAAGTAAAACCTGTACTGGGCATTTACCTGATACATGTCCTGTTACATTCCACAGACATAAGG
The DNA here is from genome assembly GCF_024542745.1 of Macaca thibetana thibetana. Lineage (NCBI taxonomy): Eukaryota > Metazoa > Chordata > Mammalia > Primates > Cercopithecidae > Macaca > Macaca thibetana. Next base: position 35,434,022 of record NC_065593.1, read on the forward strand.
TAGAGCACAAAAAACAACAGTTTCCATCAGGAATTCATTTATACACAGTGAAACATTCTTCAATAAATGATTCCTCTAACATAGTCTACTAGGGAAGCAGAACTAAGTAGGGTAGAACTTTCCCCAGTGATGGCCACTAAGAACATTATTTTCAAGGTTAGAATAAAATGGCTCCTGAGACTAGGGGATATTAGTTACTCAATTATAAATAATACAAAGACTAGTCTATGAAGTGTTCCAAGAACACCAAGGTAAATCTTAATTTTAATTTAGCCATCCTAAATTAAAAAATAAAAATGTCTGTAAAGCTGCACATTTTCGACATTAAGGAAGGTTTTCTAAAGCAAGTATTGTTTAACACCATGGAAACTCTGCACTAATAGCTGTTACAATCATTTCTAGAATCTGTCTGCATCTATCTATGCAAAAATTTTAGTATGTTATGTTTTTCCTACTAAATGAACATCAAAAAAGTATGGATCAACACACTAGTCATCTTACCTACACACATATAAAATATTTTTGTTAACTTTATCACTTACAAATAATCTAGGATTACTTTATTTTCATGCATAGGTGTTTAAACTTCTGTGGCAAATAATTCCACTTTTGTGGAATACTAACTGTATTCCAAAAGAAAATTTCAGATTTAAAAAGACAAAATCTAGGTTATTTTCTTGACTGCTAAAATTTGCACATGATTTTATACATGGTAGAAATGTTATTAACACTTTAATAATACTAAATTACCTACTAAATGTTTAATTAACCGCCAGTTATAATGGTTAAAGATTTTAAGATCAAACTTGAAATTATATTAACATAGAGGTTTTCTTCAACATAAATTTGTTCATTTAACAAATATTTATGAGTACCCAAGTATCAGACTCTGTTCTTAGTTACTGGAGATACAGCGGGGAACAAAGGAAGCAGAGTCCATTCTATCAAGGAACTTACATTCTAGTGGGAGGAGACGTACACAGTGGTGTTATAAAGAAAAACAAGCAAAATGGGGTAGGAATGGGTTCTATTTTAACAGGGCAACCTGAGACATCCTCTCTTATGACATTCAATCAGAAACCCAAAGAAGGAGAAGGTCATGAGAGAATAAGTAGTACAGGGCACAAGCAAAGGCCTTTGGGCAGGACAGGGTTGGGGGAGTTCCAGGAATAACAAGCAGGCCAGTGTGGTTGAAGATAAACCACGAAAGAAGAAAAAAAGAAAGGTAGAAAATAAGATCAGAGGTAGCAAGGAGCAGATCATGGGTCTGATGAACAGTTACATGCTTTCTACAGAGAGTTTACAGTTCTACAAACTTAGGGCATAAGCCATGTGATGCTAATGACACAACTTTATCCTGCTCACAGGGTACCTTAAAGGAGAAGTTATGTTCTACCAATCTCTTTATTCCTGGTGGCTAACACACAATTGGCACTCGAATATTCAAGATCAGAGTCAACGGTATTTTTCTTATGACACAGGGTTTACTTACAACACCAGTAAATTATCATGTAGCTAGTACCTCTAAAATTCAGTTTAATGACAGTGGTAAGAGGCATCGTAACCATGTACTACAGGTTAACAAGGAATCTATTATGTTCATCCTCAACACTGGCATCAGAGGATAAATGTGATAGTTGCATCTTAGTATTGAGCTCCCATCTCAAATTATGTAGACATAAGACACTAAATTCACCTCTAATCCTAGCCGGAAGTAAATTCCTTCAAAGAGTCAGGTACAAATTGATATCAAAGAGAAATAAATACCTGCCTGACAGAAATCCCATTTAAGCTGACTCCACCTTTTTCCAAGGCTTATCACTTATCAGTAATAGTTACTACCTCAACATCTATAGTATACAAGGTACTTGATAAACATAAGCTTAATGGTTGAAGAAACTGAGGCTGAGGCACATTCATTAACTTGCCTGAGGTAACGGCTAGACATATACTGAATGAACAAACAATGGCTAAGTAGAATTTGAAACAGGTCTGACTGACTCAAAAGCTCATAATCCACATCCACACCCCTACTATATCAGGCTTGCACCTAATTCACAAGTGTGGAGGGGAAATCTTCATCTGATTAGATCCCATGGGATATGCAAACCTAAGGCAGTACCATCCTAGTACCCAGAGGATTATTTTTTATGTCTTTACTAGAGGATTTTTTTAAAGCTCAAGAATGTGATAATTAAATGATAGCAGTTAACTTCATTTTGCCTTCCAAATATATGTAACTCAAATATTAAAATCCAAAGCTAAAGAAGTTACAATTTAAGCATAAAAGCTGAGGGCTCAATAAAAACAAAAATCATGTAAGAATCTGGTAGTATTAACACAGGAACAGAAAACCAAATACTGCATGTTCTCACTAGTAAGTGGGAGATAAATGATGAGAACACATGGACACAGGAACAACAGACACTGGGGCCTACTGAAGGGTGGAGGATGGGAGGAGGGAGAGGATCAGGAAAAAAACTAATGGGTTGTAGGCTTAATACCTGGGTGACGAAACAATCTGTACAACAAACCCCCATGACACAAGTTTACCTATATAACAAACCTGCCCATGCACCCCCCGAACTTCAAAGCTGAAAAACAACAAAAAACCCCCAACACCCCCTGCCCCCAAAAGAATCTGGTAGCAGTTTTTTTTTTTTTTTTTTTTTTGAAGGAAATAGTAATGATACTCACAGAAGGAAGTGAATCAGTAGTATGGGTACACTAGTCAAGCATAGAGTATCAAATCTTTCTCATCTGGAGGGGTTTTTTGATACCAGAAAGTTTTGGTCCAAACATAGCATACTAGCTAGGTTACCCAGAATATTCATGATGGCCAAAGACATTATAAAGCTACACTTTTTTGAAAAGTGTATCTTTTAATCTAAAATGTAGAGCAATTTCAACATTTTGACTACCTCATTACACTAAAATCCCTAAGGGTTTTGCTATTTCATCTAGAGCCCAGGTAGTAAATTCTTCAAAAGAACAATCTGCCAGTGCAACCACAGGCACAAATGATGATGGTCTGGGAGCAGGAAAAGCCTACTTTTTGTACTGTATTCTACAATAAACATTTTGGTTTCACTTGTAATTTAAAATTCTTCCAAGACAAAAAATACTTCAGCACTTTCTATAAAGTCTCAGGAATCATTTTATATATATATATAAAATACACACACACATAATAGGCAGTGAGAGAGCAGTAATCTAAGTGTTCTGTAGTTTTCCTGGTCTTTTAGAGATAGCTATCAACTTTAAAGTTTTATTTCCCTCACAAAGTAACTGGTAGAATAAAGCTAAAGCTAAGTTAAACATTAAACAAAATTAACTGCCCTTAGGGATCTTCTAGAGTTCAGAATGTCTCGACCATTACTCCTCCCTGCAACACAGGTGGTCCTTACTTCTCTATAACTCATTTCATGTATCACAAAGCTGAGCATTTTGTTTGATCTTATCTTTAATTTATGAATTATGTATGAATAATATTTTAGTTTCTAGAGTTGGGCAAACTTGATGAAAGAGGTAAGCCTATACATTCCTTAGATAACAGATCCCTTTGCCTACCATAGAGGCTCCTCAAAATGGTATGAAGAGCAAGCTGATGTTAATATTCAAAAGCCTAAATGATTCTCAAATGACTCTGAAAGTATATAACCACTTTTCTAAATTTTTCCATCCAAAATTAAAATAAAGGAAATTCCTTTGAAATAATGCTATTTTTTTTCTTCTTTTAAACAGATGGTCATTCTTACTCACCGATTTCCTTCCGTATTTCAAAGGAAACCACAGAGTATTATGTTTGGAAGAAATAATCCAGCACACAACTTAAGAATGCTAACAATTTCACATTTAGGGAAAAAATATTTTTGAACTACAACCAAACCCTTGTAGAACTGCTAAACTGGAATCCAACCAGAAAACACGTTACTCAAAACCACTTACCTTAAGAAAATTCTTGACTCGCTCAGGATCATAGCAGTTGCTTTCTCTACAGATTCTTTCTACTTCTTTGATTTGCCCAGTCTTGCAAGCTGCCTGAATGTATTTAAAGTGCACATCTGGGTCCTGACTAAAGTTAACAATGGATCCCAGAAAATAAAAGAGACCTTAAAGAAACAAGTAATTACAATTAAAAGCGTAGGCACACTTTTGAGAATGACTGAAAAGCATTTATGCAATTAAAAAACTGTTACATTGAATACTCCCAAATATAAGTTGGTTGCTTAAAAAGCTCGATAAAAATACTAATTATTCCATTAATCAGATCAGTAAAATGGATTTGCACTTTAATCCTAAAGAACAGACAATTCAACCCAATGTTTCCTTTCTTTCTTTTTTATTGAGGCAGGTCTCTGTCACCCAGGCTGGAGTGCAGTGGCACGATCATAGCTCACTGCAGCCTCAAACTCCTGGGATCAAGCAATCCTCCTACCTCAACCTCCTAAGTAGGTAGGTGCATGCCACTATGCCAGGCTAATTTTTAAGAAAATTTTTGTAGAGATGGGGTCTTGCTGTGTTACCCAGGCTGGTCTTGAATTTGTGGCCTCAAGCAATCCTCCTGCCTTGGCCTCCCAAAGCACTGGGATTATTAAAGGCATATACCACTGTGCCCCTATATGGGAAATTTTAAATGAAGACCCCAATACCTGGTGTTTTTCAATATGCAGTTTATAGGAAACATACAAAATAATTTGGGAAGAATTTAGTGCAGTATTGTCCAGAAGAACTTTCTGCAATGATGAAAATCTTATCTTTGCCCCCCGATGTAATAGCCACTAACCACACGTGGCTATTAAGCACTTGAAATGTGGCTAGAGTGACTGAATAACTAAATATTAAATTTTATTTAATTTTAATAACTTTCGATGTAAATAGCTGCTATATGTGGCTAGTGACTGCTGTACTAAACAGTGTAAAACTGTGAAAATTAAGAAAACATTAAGAAAACTAGTAGACTCTCTTACCCCTTCTCAATAGAGCACTACTACTACAAAGAGGAGAGAAAGGCAATTGAGGACCAGAACTTAGCCACCCAACAGTGATTACGTTAGTTCCCTGCATAGCAGTGGTTCTCAACTGAGGTGATTTTCCTCACAGGTGACACTGGCAATGTCTGAAGACATTTTTGGTTGTCACAACTGGTGGAGCTGACGCTACTGGCATCTAGTGGGTAGAAACCAGGAATGCTGCTAAATATTCTACTAAATATTCTACATCTACAGGAATACCCCTCTACAATGATTATCCAGCCTTAAATGTCTATAGTACTAAGGTTAAGAAATTCTGCTAAATAGCAACAAATCACAAAATGCCCTTGGCGAGAATCACCTGCTATTGTAAGAGTCAGACATATAAGCATAAAATGTTATTATACCCGATCATTAGTACAGATTGAGTATCCCCTATCCAAAATACTTGAGACCAGACATGTTTCAAATTTTCAACTTTGGAATATTCGCTTTATAATTACCTGATCAGCATCCCTAATCTGAAAATCCAATTTCTGAAATGCTCCAACAAGCATTTCCTTTGAGCATTATGTTGGTGTTCAAAAAGTTTCAGGCTTTGGTGCATTTTGGATTTTCAGATTAGGGACACTCAACCTGTATTTTCATTTTATACAATTTCAACACCACTACTATTTTTCTCTTAAAATTCTACCTTTCATTCATCTATAAAATATCCAAACAGATGGTCTTGTTCACTGCATATCCTTAGGATCCAACATAAAAGGGCCTTGACAACATTTATTGAATAAAAATTAAAATGTCCCATAGAACAAATTTTTAGAAAGACAAGATTTCCAGGCCGGGCGCGGTGGCTCAAGCCTGTAATCCCAGCACTTTGGGAGGCCGAGACGGGCGGATCACGAGGTCAGGAGATCGAGACCATCCTGGCTAATATGGTGAAACCCTGTCTCTACTAAAAAAATACAAAAAAAACTAGCCAGGCGAGGTGGCAGGTGCCTGTAGTCCCAGCTACTCGGGAGGCTGAGGCAGGAGAATGGCGTAAACCCGGGAAGCAGAGGTTGCAGTGAGCCGAGATCCGGCCACTGCACTCCAGCCTGGGCAACAGAGCGAGACTCTGTCTCAAAAAAAAAAAAAAAAAAAAAAAAAAGAAAGACAAAATTTCCAATAGCCTGATCATAAGCATACCTCTTCTTGGCTATCTTAAGTACTTTTTTAAAAAACTCAAAAACTCCTACTTACCTTCAAAACTCTTGAAAGATTCAAAAAGTTCAATCAGAGACTGAGTTGACAGTTGTTCATGATATTTAGAAGCCACTTGAACACAGATCTGCAGATTCTGACGAATGTTGGCAGACAGCATGGCTCTGAGACATTCTAGGGAGTCTTCTACTGATAAGGAACCAAAGTAGTTGACTAACCACTACAAGACAAAATAAATGAATGAATGAATAAATGAAATAACGTTGAACCTCATGGTGGTATGAAATCATTAATATTTAGTACCACAAACACATTTTCAGTGTACCTATTAATCACAACTAACACCATCTATCAGGTAAGAAACTGAAATACCTCAGGGTTAAGAAGATGGGTGTGAACCACTGCACGTTTTATATCATATAAATCAGTGAAGTGTTCTAATGCACGCTGCAGTAGGCCAGCCTTTTCACACAGTTGAGCAATGTGAGCCCGGTCATAATGTGTGAACATCTGATTGCCTAGAATAGCATCTGCAACCTGTAAAACCACAAACAAGGAAAGTTAATTGTCCACTCCATTTATATGAGTAATTCAACATCCATTACAGATTAAGGTTTAATAGTGAACTGTTAAAGAAAGTACAAAAGAATATTATAATAGCTAAATTTTCTTGTATAAGGAGTAGGCATCTCAGTAGCTTTGCATGACAATCTGAGATGCTCTGCACAACTACTAAAACAATGTTGGAAACATGCCTAAAAAGCATTAAAACACATACTTGAGGCGCATGCATAAGGTTCATCTCAAGTAACCGCGTCTGTAAAGGACCTTCAGATGGGCGATTATTCTTCAGAGCATCAAGCAAGAATGCAGTACATTGCTGAATTAGATTGTATTCCATAAAGACATCTACAATCTACAAAAAAAATAGATTTAAAAGAAATTGTTTTAAGATACTATGGAGAGTATGTAGACAAAATTATGCACGAGCTCTTTCTTTACCTGAGAATTTTATTTGGACAATATGAACACTTTAAGAACAAATTTTTGTCCTCTAGAGAACACAGTTATTTTCAGTTCTGATAAAAACTACAAAATATTTCAAGATATTACATAATAGCAGGATACAATTGAACCAATAGACCTTTATTTTATTATTTTATTTATTTTATTTTTTTGAGGCGGAGTTTTGCTCTTGTTGCCCAGGCTGGAGTGCAATGGCACGATCCCAGCTCACTGCAACCTCCGCCTCCCAGGTTCAAGCGATTCTCCTGCCTCTGCTCCCAAGCAGCTGGCATTACAAGCATCTGCCACCACACCTGGATAATTTGTTATTTTTAGTAGAGACAGGGTTTTGCTATATTGGCTAGGCTGGTCTCAAACTCCTGACCTCAGGTGATCTGCCCACCTCAGCCTCCCAAAGTGCTGGGATTACAGGCGTGAGCCACCATGCCCAGACTGACCTTTATTTTTATAAACTTTTGAAAAACAACAGCATAAACAATATGAAGGACTCTGACTCACACTTCCAAATGCATCTCTTCCCTCTCCCCATACCCAGTGGCAACTACTATCCTGTTTTATCATCCCCATGTATTTTTCATATTTTTAATACATATATATCTCTAAATAAGATGTTTGTTTTGCATGTATTAAAACTACATGCAGATGGTTTCATATTATCCATTCTTTTGCAACTTGCTTTTTTTTGCAAGGCATTTGAGGTTTATCCATATAGAGTGACAAAGCTTTAATTTCTACAAACTCTAAGTTTCTTTTTTTTTTTTTTTCTTTTTAAGAGAGTCTCACTCTGTTGCCCAGGTTGGAGTGCAATGGCATGATCACAGCTCACTGCAACCTGGACCTCCAGGCTCAAGCTGTCCCTCCACTTCAGCCACCTGAGTAGGTGGGACAACAGGCATGTGCCACCACACCCAGCTGATTTTTAAATTTTTTGTAGTTACAGGGTCTCACATGTTGCCCAGACTGGTCTTGAATTCTTGGCCTCAAGCAATCCTCCCACCTTGGTCTCCCAAAGTACTGGGACTACAAGCGTGAACCACCACGGCTGGCCCCCACTCTCCATTTCAATCAGCTTCTACAAAATATATTGTAATCACATTACCTGTGTGATGTCAGCAAGAGGCTCTTCATCTTGAACTAACATTTGGGCAAACTGCTGTCCCTGATCTGGACTGATTCGCATTACATTTCTCAGCAGAAATATCCAATCTGGAGTGTATCCAACCTATAAACAAACAAAGACTTAAACGCTGCTTCTAAGTTTCAATTTCATAGCATTTAAAGACTTTTTCTACTATAAAATCTTGCTAATATAGAACTACTCGTGAAATCACAAATTCATTTTCGATTTAAAGTGCCCAGTTAGACCCTGATGATGACATATTTGAATAAACACCTGTCAATTTTTATAACTGGCTTATCCATTTTCTTCTTCTTTTTTTTTTTTTTTGAGACAGGGTCTTGCTTTGTCATCCAAGCTGGAGTGCAGAGGTGCAATCTCGGTTCACTGAAACCTCTGCCCCCTGGGCTCAAGTGATCCTCCCACCTTGGCTTCCTGAGTAGCTAGGACCACAGGCACACACCACCACGCCTGGCTACTTTTTTGTATTTTTAGTAAAAACAGGGTTTCACCATGTTGCCCAGACTGGTCTCAAACTCCTGAGCTCAAGTGATCTGCCCGCCTTGGCCTCCCAAAGTGCTGGGATTACAGGCGCAAGCTACCACGCCTGGCCTGGCTTATCCATTTTCAATAAATGAGTATTTCAAAAGTTTGTTCTAACATGTTAAACATGTCTGCTATCTTAAATTCTGATAAGCCATGCAAGAGTAATTGCCTCAATTTAACAAGTATGAATTTGATATGAGGGGTAAGAGAATTTTTATATATTTCAAAGTAAATCAAAATGAAAGGAAATTCACTATTAAAGTAACCAAGAGTTAATACAGGCTAATTTCTCTGTCCATGCTTCGATGAATTCATGCTGAGAATCTGTTTCATTGAACTCACTTTTTTAGCATATAAAACAATCTTCTGGACTTGACCTGTTTCTGCAAAGCACTGAATGACTTTATTTGGGACGTTAGCCCTTAGGTACACACTCAGTGCCAATGTAGGGTCCACAGATTTCACAAGATCACCCAGTTCTTCAGAACATTCCAGCTGTCCAAAGGAAAAAGAGATTGTTTAGTGATCGATCAACTGTTTTAGAAATGAGCAGTTGACACTATATCCACTATAATAATTAGCATGAGAAGTACTTAGTTTCACAGAATATACTATAAATATGCAGGGGTTGTGGCTGGTAGACTCTTAATCTTGTATTCACAGCAATGTCTCAGTAGAATTCTCCACAAATCTTATTTAAAGATAAAAAGCTCATCTAGACTGCAATCTTATAGATATTATCAACTACCTTGTTAGGGATTTAAGTACTTTAAAGCAGAATCTTCTACCTCTTATACTCCTAACTACTAAGAATATTCGGATATCAGACTCACATCACATGGCTCCGATTTTTCAAAAACAAAAAGCAACTTTTTTTTTGGTTTTTTTTTTTTTGAGACAGAGTCTCACTCTGTCGCCCAGACTGGAGTGCAGTGGTGCGATCTCGGCTCTCTGCAAGCTCTGCCTCCCGGGTTCACGGCATTCTCCTGCCTCAGCCTCCTGAGTAGCTGGGACTACAGGCGCCCGCCACCACGCCCGGCTAATTTTGTTTTGTATTTTTTAGTAGAGATGGGGTTTCACAATGTTAGCCAGGATGGCCTCGATCTCCTGACCTCATGATCCGCCCGTCTCGGCCTCCCAAAGTGCTCGGACTACAGGCATGAGCCACCGTGCCCGGCAAAAAGCAACTTTTAATGTAATGTTATCAACTGAAAATTTGATATTGAAGGAGCCAGATGAGGTTTACCGTAAGGTCAGTTATTAAATCACAGTGTAACCTATATATGTCTGAAGAATCTAAGTACCACTATCTTCTTGACTTGGATTTAAGCTTACAGGGCAAGAAGGACACTCTTAAGAATTTTTAGGTAGTATACAAGCAAATACCGTCTTCTGTGTTATTCAGTCTGCCTTACTCATTGAGCTGCCCAATCTGGAAATTCATTTCCTAAGAGTTCCAGTTTATATACCAAAGTTGACTTTCTACTTTGGAGACTAACTCTTATAAATGATATTTAATGCCAAAAATAGAAAGTTGTATCAGAGTCTATAATCTTAACTGAACATGCTAATGAATAGTTGATGTCTCTTTTATTAATACCACAGATGGTCCCATTTGACTGTTCACAGAAAAGGGTAATGATACCTAAAAAGCTTTCACCCTGTTACATAGGTTAACTCAGTTACCTTGGCTGTTCTCATTCTCCCTTATCTTCTTAAAAAATGGTGTGTATTTATTTAATAGGGTCTCTCTGTGTTGCCTAGGCTGGTCTCAAACTCCTTGCATCAAGTGATCCTTGTGATCCTTTTGCCTCGGCCTCCCAAAGTAGTGGGATTACAGGTGTGAGCCACCGAACTCAGCCCTGCCTTATCTTAATCAATTAGGATGGACCTCAGATACTCGCTAGTGTGGCTGTTCTTCATCAGAGACTCCTGTCCAAGCATCCCAAATCTGATAAACTATTCTCTAGTATCTTACAAGATTGCCAGAAACTGGATCAAGAAACAAGGACTTAGAATTAATAATATAAAAACAGTACTAATATATACTAATGCTGAAAGAATAACAACATTAAATATTATTCACTATTCAGAGTGCTTTAAACAATACTACTTCAGTTCTTGACAATGGCAATTCCATACTACAACTTTGAGGAGAAAGGTTTTTTTATATGGTGGTGTGAAAGGAATTAACACTAATGGACAGCTAAAACTTCTCTGTTATCTTAGAAACAAAAAACGCCCTTTGGCTGTTTCTCAGTCACTATTCCACATTAGGAATAATGTGCTCAGGAAAACGTACTACCATTATATGCTCTCTGTAAAGAGAAATGAGTAAGTACTGAGTGAATATAAAAGGCATCGAAAAGACCTACAGTAAAGAAAGCTAGTTAACATTTAGAAAAGGTTCATATTTAAATAAATTTCAAGAAACCAAGTTAAATATTTTTCCATTTAACACCAACTAACATTCTGTGAAATCACTGGGAAACAGTATCTCATTGCTAATTAGACAGCCATCCTGTCTTATTAAGATCCAACTTTTTTCTTTTTTTTTTTTTAAGACTGAGTCTCATTCTATAGCCCCGGCTACAGTGCAGTGAAGCAATCTCAGCTCACTGCAACCTCCACCTCCCGGGTTCAAGTGATTCTCCTGCCTCAGCCTCCCGAGTAGCTGGGATTACAGGTGCTGCCACCACGTCCGGCCAATTTTTGTATTTTTAGTAAAGACGGGGTTTCTTCATGGTGGTAAGGCTGGTCTCAAACTCCCAACCTCAGGTGATCCGCCTGCCTCGGCCTCCCAAAGCGCTGGGATTACAGGCGTAAGCCACCACGCCCAGTGAAAAAATAAATATATTTTCAAAAGGAAATAAGTGAACCCATCTTATGCAATGTATGTTTTTGTTCTGTTTCTACCAGCAGTAATGGAGACATTTTGGTGCAGCCTAAATGATTTTAACTTGCTAATATCATATTTAATGCAATCAAAGCAAGATTATGTCAACACAATTTCAAGTACCTTATCTTCTTTTAACCATTTCTCCAAAAGCTGTTTTCGCCCTTGCTGAAGTACAGGCCTACAAAGCTCTAAGGATTCGTATTTGTTGAGCTGTCCCTGGTCCAAAAGGATACCAAAGTACTGAAGTAGAGGAGAAGTTTGACCTGGCTGGGCTGGGACACTCTGGAACCGACGGATAGTGTCTGGAGTACGAAGAATACCCTTTAAGAAGAAGAAATGTTAAACACACTTCAAAAGTGATCCAAACATCACACTAATCACCCCATAGAGATCAATCTCTTAGGTCAATCTTAAAGGAATGAATCCATCTATTAATATGAAGTTTCAAATCTTCTCCATCTAGAGTAAATATTTAGTCACTATCTTTCATACTCCTGGTTCAATGTTATAAGATTATCCAGAATCAAAAATAGATCATCTTAAATTACAATGTCAATGTGTAAAAGAATAGTTATAATCATAACATAGTTATAGCTAGGTATTATCCCAAGTTCATATTAAATTAAGTACAAATTTCATAATGAATACTGGTCAGGAATATAAGGTATTAATTCAGTCCACCATAAACCAACATCAAAAGTGATAATAAATTCAGCCTAATTTTGACAGCTCTACCCACCAAAAAGTTGGACAGTATTTATTTCATGTCCAACTTATGGAAATAAAATCAGTAACCATCATCTATGAGGTCAAATAGTATTACACCTAAATAACTAAACATTATTACATCTATGTAAATCAAAAGCTTGCTAGAACTACATATCCTTCTAACAATCTGGGTTTTAAAAAACTAATCAAATCCAGAGAAAATTAACCAAATCTAGAGGCACTGACAAGGAATTCTACTAAAGGAAAATGTAACCCAAATGTAATCTAAAAACAGTTTCTCTCTAGAAAGCTGGTTCCTTTTCTAGCAATATGAGAAACAGAATATTAACAATGGATTAATGTCATGACAACTTCATTTTCATAATGCTTTACCTTTGGTGCATTAGCAGCCACCTTTGCTGCCTCTGAGTAATTTCCCTGGGCAAAAAGAGCATTAAATTTCCGGGCAAAGAGTTCTTCAGCACCGGCTAAGTTGTTACGTACAGCCATTCTCAGAGCCAAATCAGGATTTTGTAGAACATTGGTGATGTAAGGAATTATGTTTTCTTCTTCCACACACACTGACAGAACCTGCAATTTAAAGAATAAAATATAGCTGCAATGTGTTCATTTTGATACAAATGATACCAAGTCTATTTAGAACAGGTTAATACTGAGTCACAAAGGTAATGAAATTGTGACAGCTGTTTTCTTGCTGCCATTAAAAAATAATAAAAGAAAGGAAGGAAGGAAGACAAGGAGAAAAAAATTAAGGAGATTTGAAAACAAGTATCACAGGGTGCTAGGCCATTATGTGGTTCCTAAAATATGGCTATTCTATAATCTAAATAACTTCTTTCTTCATTGTCCAAACTAACTGCTTTGATACCATCTATTCATTCTTAACATAGTCAGTATCAAAGATTAACATTCCCACTTAATTGAGCTCTGAAAGACAACTCCACATAATTTAAAACTTCCTGAGGACATCAATCTTGATAACCTACAGAAAATGACATTTAAGAAGCTATGATATCTAAATGACATTTAAGGTTCACTTGCAAGTTGTTTAAGGTATATTCCTTCTAATTTTAGGATTTTTTTTTTACAAGAACTTTACAGTAATTTTTTGTTAATCACATTTTCATTCCTAGAGACCAGATTATATACTCAATGAAGGGAGGGACCACTGAATCCTCAAGCAGCTAACATAATGCAAGGAATATGGTAGGTGCTTGAAAAATAGGCCAGGTACAGGGGCTCACGCCTGTAATCCCAGCACTATGGGAGGCCGAGGCAGGTGGATCACAAGGTCAGGAGTTTAAGACCAGCCTGGCCAACATGGTGAAACCCCACCTCTACTAATAAAAATACAAAAAATAGCCGGGCGTGGTGGCATGCGCCTGTAGTCCCACCTACTAGGGAGGCTGAGGCAGGAGAATCGCTTGAACCCAGGAGGCGGAGGTTTCAGTAAGTCAAGATGGCGCCACTGTACTCCAGCCTGGGCAACAGAGGGAGTCTCAAAATAAATAAATAAATAAATAAAAATAATAATATCAGTAAAGGCCAATTTCTAATTGCTTGTTTGCAAAAGTTACCTACCCTCAAACTTCCTTAACACTCAATGCCACAGAATACTTTCTGGCTTGCCCCAAAAGCTGAACGACTGTCAACTGCCATAGAGAAAGGGAGTCCTTCTCTACCCATCCATCCCTTTCCCCAGTGCAGAACTAGTCATATGCCCTAGCTTATAAACTACTCATATTACCCATAACAGCACTTCTCAACCTAATATAATTGTATAATTGTTTCTCAGTCACTGTTCACATGAGGAAAAGGGGCTTCTCTTTAACTGTATTACTAGCAATATGCAATTAGTGTAGCATAAAACACATTTAATTTGTTGAATAAACGAATATAGGAAATGGCTGTCCCCAAATCAGTAAGAATTGAAAAATACTTGAGAACTCAGTGAACCAAATAGATAGGTAACAGTCTGCCCTGCCTATTCTACTACTCCTTTCAGGGGAAATTAAGAAATTTTAACCTCCAAGATTTTATTTCTATAGGTCCGACCTCCATCCTCAAGGCTTATTTAAAGGAAGTAATAATTACTTTCTTTATAGTTATTTGCATTTCTGAGCCCCAACCTTAACTTAAATCTTACCTCCTATAAAGAATGAGAAAGATAAACAGAAAATCCAGTTCCAATTACATTTTCTGAAGCTTCCTATTGATTGCTGCCTTAGGTTTCCCCAAATACTGAATCCACAGTTTCATCCTTATCATAAAGACTGTTTTAGCAGATTTCTAGCAACCAGTACTTAATAAGATCTCCTACAGGGAACAGAAAAGGTTCCAGGTTCCAGTGTCTTCTAAAGTACTCAGTTCTATCAAATTCAGAATTTAAGTCAGATGTTGACTATAACATCACTTTACTTGATTTTGCTTTTTCAACCGATAGAAGCCACATACTCATCCCTTCAGGGAATACGCCGAGTTAGTACACTTTAGCGAAGACTAAAAGAAAGCCCTAATATTACTGTAAATACCTCTTTACTCAAAGTAGCTGGCACATAAAATTTGGGAGGAAGGGAAAGTAACAATCAACAAGTTCCCAGAATTAGAGTTATGAACACCAAGAATGTATCATGAAATTGTTTAAGGTACTTTAGGTTAAGCATTATCTTAAAACAGCACAACAGCAGAAACAAAAAGGGGCCAGGCGTGGTGGCTCATGCCTGTAATCCTAGCACTTTGGGAGGCCAAGGCAGGAGCATCGCTTGAGCCCAGGAGTTCAAGACCAGCCTGGGCAACATAGCAAGACCCTGTCTCTCTCTCTTTTTTTGAGACAAAGTCTTGCTTTTTGAGACGGAGTCTTGCTCTGTCGCCCAGGCTGGAGTGCAGTGGCACGATCTTGGCTCACAGCAACCTCTGCCTCCTGGCTTCAAGCAATTCTCCTGTCTCAGTCTCCCAAGTAGCTGGGACTACATGTACCTGCCACCACGCCCGGCTAATTTTTTTTCGTACTTAAAGAGACAGGTTTCACCATATTGGTCAGGCTCGTCTCAAACTCCTGACCCCAGGTGATCCACCCATCTTGGCCTCCCAAAGTACTGGGATTACAGGCATGAGATACTGTGCCCGGCCCCTGTCTTTTTTTTTTTTTTTAAATTAAGAATTTTTTTTAAAAAAAGGTCCCTGGCTTCACAACTTCATGATTATTAAATTATCACTAATCTAATTCACCAAAAAAGGCCAATATATTCTTGATTTTCCTTTTTAATTTCTTTTTTGAGACAGAGTCTTGCTCTGTCGTCCAGGCTGGAGTGCAGTGGCGTGATCTTGGCTCATTTTTTGTAACTTCTGCCTCCCAAGTTCAAGTGATTCTCTTGCCTCAGCCTCCCAAGTAGCTAGGATTACAGATATGCACCATCATAGCCAGTTAAGTTTTTGTATTTTAGTAGAGACGGGTTTTCACCATGTTGGCCAGGCTGGTCTCGAACTCCTGAGCTCAGGCAATCTGCCCACATCGCCCTCCCAAAGGGCTGGGATTAAAGGTGTGAGCCACTGCGCCTAGCCTTATTCTTGATTTTTCTAAGACAGAGACTCACAACTAAATACTTGAAAGCTACTGAATTTTTAAAACTGCTTTTGTCCCAGACACTGACTGGTGCTAGAAATATAATTTACTAAAGACAATCCGTTTTTCTAATGAAGAATAGTGACTGTGACAGCTAAGCAGGCAATTTTAGTAAGTATGTTAAGTGTTATGAGGAGAAAGCCGTAAGTTAAGTTCTAGGAGTACAGAGCAGAAGCACCTAACCAGGTCTGGAGTTAAGGTGGGGCATGGGTAGGTAGGGATGGACTCCCTTTCCCTAGAGGGACTGTCTCTTCATATACGTAACATTTTTCAAAAATTAACTGAATGAAGGAGAAACAAAACCCATCTACTTCCTTTGCTTATTATCTGGGAAAAATACTAATTTGGAAGAAAACGAGTAAAAGGCAAGACCAAAAGGCAAGACCAGTAACAGTATTAAGTTTTAAAATTTTTAGCCACTTTCCAGAAAATTAAGATACCTCCTGGTAAAATATTCTTATTCATATTAAAATAGGCCGTGTGCTGTGACTCACGCCTGTAATCTCAGCACTTTGGTAGGCCGAGGCGGGTGGATCACAAGGTCAGGAGTTTGAGACCCGCCTGGCCAACATGGTGAAACCCCATCTCAACTCAAAATACAGAAATTAGCTGGGTGCGGTGACTCACACCTGTAATCGTAGTTACTCGGAAGGCTGAGGCAGGAGAATTGCTTAACCCCGGGAAGTGGAGGTTGTAGTGAGCTGAGATCATGCCACTGCACTCTAACCTGGGTGACAGAGCGAGACTCCGTCTCAAGAAAAAAAAAAAAAAAAAAAAAGAAATTAAAATAATATGATGACAGAGAAAGAACCGCTTGCTAGATGGTATTAACAGGTTTTTCAAAAATGACAAATTTAGAATGGATAATATTTTTCCTACCAAATTGATTAACTTTCCAGGCATCCCACAAGAGGTATTGAAACATATCACCTTCTAACATGTAATAGTAATGCTTAATTAAAGAGCTAGGAAAAGGGATGTAGGTAGAATTCTTTTCCCTGTAGTTGATAATCGCTCTGCCTTGGAGAGATAACAGAAAACTCCTTAAAAAGAATAGTCTGTCAAATATGACCCTAAATTGTTTTTTTCCATGGAGAATCACTTCTTTTGACAGTAATGCATCTATACAGTCCAAGATGGCTATAAACCAGTTTCTCTGAAACAGGATTAAAGACACACTTTGTATTCATACACATCTCTATTTTTAGGTATATATTATTTTCCTTTTTTATCAGCTTACATCATGCTTTGATATATATTATTTTCTAATATCCAAAGTTACCATTTACTTTTTGGAAAAAAACTAACAGTAATGTGTTTATTTTCTATTTTATTATTTTTGGGGGTAATTTCTCAAAAGTACAGGATTGTTCCCAACTCATCAGGTTATCTTATTTTATTGCTTAAGTTTCAAGGTTTCCTTACTTGTCCCTTTCTGTTTACTCCAATTATTCCAGCTGTGGCTTCATGAGGTGCAGTAACAAAAATCGTTTCTCCACTGATTCTATTCATGTAGATGCAGGTACCAGTCTCAAGATCATAGAGGTGGATATAACCATACTTGGTTATCAAGAATACCACATCATGCTTTTCACTGATCTATAGAAAGAAAATCAACACTTCAGTGAAATAATGAATCTATAAACAGAAAATAAAAACATTCAGTCTAATTCCATTTCAGAGATGGTAAAATTCTAGAACAAGAGGGTTATTTGAAAAATTATAAGCTAATATTTAAAGTTTCCTTCATTTTTATAGCACATTTAAATATGGATATTCCAAGCTCTTATATAACACAAGAATATGAATGAAACTGATAAAAGGAAAGACAATTCAAAACTTAGGATAGCACAGTTTATGTATTACAGGCATACCTCATTTTACCGCACTTTGCAATGCAGATGAATCTTTACGAATGGAAGGTTTATGGCAACCCTGCATCGAGCAAGCCTATGGGCACTAATTTCCAACGGCATGTGCTCTCTTCGGTGTCTCTGTGTCACGTTTTCATTAATTCTCACAATATTTCAAACCTTTTCATTATTATATCTGTTATGTTGATCTGTGACCAGTGATCTTTGATGTTACTATTGTAATTATTTTAGGGTGCGATGAATCGCACCCACATAAGACAGCAAACTTAACCGATAAATATTGTGTGTGTTCTGACTGCTCCAGCAACCAGCTGTTCTCCCATTTCTTTCTCTTTCCTTGGGCCTCCCTATTCCGAGACACAACAATAATGAAATTAGGCCAATTAATAACCCTACAATTGCCTCTACATGTTCTACATCTCATTTTAAATCAAAAGCTAGAAGTAATTTTAAGTTCAGTGAGAAAGACACGTCCAAAGCCAAGACAGGCTGAATGGTGGGCTTTTTGACCCAGCCAAGTTGTGAATACAAAGCAAAAGTTCTTGAAGGAAATTAAAAGTGCTACTGCAGTGAACACATGAATGATAAGAAAACCTAACAGCTTTTCTTGCCGATATGGAGAAAGCGCACTGGTGCAGTGGCTTACAAATGTAATCCTAGTCTCATTTTCTCACATCTAAGAAAACGACCACAGACAAAGTCAAACTATAGTACTTGCCACATTGAGGTAATGTTTTGCAGGCCAAAGAGAAATAAAACGATTCTACTTTTGAATTTATGTAACTATATATATGAGCAGTTTTTTTTTTCTCTTTTAAAATGTTATAGGCCAGGTGCAGTGGCTCATGCCTGTAATCCTAGCACTTTGGGAGGCCAAGGTGGGTGGATTGCCTGAGCTCAGGAGTTTGAGACCAGCCTGGGCAACACAGTGAAAATTCCGTCTCTACTAAAATATAAAAGAAATTAGCCAGGCATGGCAGCATGCACCTGTAGTCCCAGCTACTGGGGAGGCTGAAACAGGAGAACTGCTTGACCCTGGAGGCGGAGGTTGCAGTGAGCCGAGATGGTGCCACTGCACTCCAGTCTGGGCAACAGAGTGAGACTCCGTCTCTAAAAGAAAAATGTTATACACAGCTGGGTGCAGTGGCTCATGCCTGTAATCTCAGCACTTTGGGAGGCTGAGGTGGGTGGATCACTTGAGGGGAGGAGTTCGAGACCAGCCTGACCAATATGATGAAGCCCTGACTCTACTAAAAATACAAAAAAATTACCTAGGTGTAGTGGTGCATGAGATCGCGCCATTGCACTCCAACCTGGGTGACAGAGTGAGACCCTGTCTCAAACAAAAATACAAATAAAAATGTTATATACTAGCCAGGTGCAGTGGTATGTGTCTGTAGTCCCAGCTACACAGGAGGCTGAAGCACAAGGATCACTTAAGGCCAGGAGTTTAAGACCAGCCTGGGCCAGGCATGGTGGCTTACGCCTGTGATCCCAGCAGTGTGGGAGGTCGAGGTGGGCAGATCACTTGAGGTCAGGAGTTCGAGACCAGCCTGACCAACATGGCGAAACCCCGACTCTACTAAAAATACAAAAATTAGCCAGGTGTGGTGGCAGGTGCCTGTAATCTCAGCTACTCGGGAGGCTGAGGCATGAGAATCGCTTGAATCCAGGAGGCAGAGATTGCAGTGAGCTGAGACTGTGCCACTGCACTCCAGTCTGGGCAATAGAGAGACTCAGTCTCATAAAAAAAAAAAAAAAAAAAAAAAGACCAGCCAGGGCAACACAGTGAAACATTGTCTCTAAAATACTTTTAAAATAGCCAGGCGTAATGGTATGTACCTGTAGTCCTACCTACTCCTAGCTACTCTGGAG
The DNA here is from genome assembly GCF_024542745.1 of Macaca thibetana thibetana. Classification (NCBI taxonomy): domain Eukaryota; kingdom Metazoa; phylum Chordata; class Mammalia; order Primates; family Cercopithecidae; genus Macaca; species Macaca thibetana. The sequence continues at coordinate 35,453,886 of NC_065593.1, forward strand.
GCTGAGGCAAGAGGATCAATTGAGCCCAGGAGTTCAAGTTCAAGGCTGCAGTGACCTATGATCACACCAACTGCATTCCAGCCGGGGCAACAGAGGGAGACCCTGTCTCTTTAAAGAGGGAGAGGGAGGGGGAGAGGGGGAGAGTGGGAGAGAGAGGGAGGAGGTCCGGTGCAGTGGCTCACGCCTATAATCCCAGCACTTTGGGAGGCCAAGGTGGGTGGATCACGAGGTCAGGAGATCAAGACCATCCTGGCTAACACGGTGAAACCCCGTCTCTACAAAAAATACAAAAAATTAGCCGGGTGTAGTGGTGGGCGCCTGTAGTCCCAGCTACTCAGGAAGCTGAGGCAGGAGAATGGCGTGAACACGGGAGGCGGAGCTTGCAGTGAGCTGAGATCGCACCACTGCACTCCAGCCTGGGCACAGAGTGAGACTCCGTCTCAAAAAAAAAAAGAAAAAGAAAAAGAAAAGAGAAGAGAAGAGAAGGAAAGGAAGGGAAAGGGAAAGGGAAAGGAACGAAAAAAGGCCAGGCGCGGTGGCTCAGGCCTGTAATCCCGCGCACTTCGGGAGGCTGAGGCAGGCGGATCACGAGGTCAGGAGATCGACACCATCCTGGCTAACACAGTGAAACCCCGTATTTTGTATTTTGAAAAAATACAAAAAAATTAGCCGGGCGTAGTGGTGGGCGCCTGTAGTCCCAGCTACTCATGAGGCTAAGGCAGGAGAATGGCATGAACCCGGGAGGTGGAGCTTGCAGTGAGCCGAGATCCTGCCACTGCACTCCAGCCTGGGCAACAGAAGGAGACTCCGTCTCAAAAAAAAAAAAAAAAAAAAAAAAAAAACCAGCTACAGCATTCTCTTAAGCCAAAACCTAATCTAGTGTAAGGCCCTAACTTTCCTCAATTCTGTGAAGGCTCAGAGAGGTGAGAAAACAACAGAAGAAAAATTTGAAGGCAGCAGAAGTTGATTCGTGAGGTTTAAGCAAATAAACTATCTGTACAATATAAAAGTGTAAGGTGAAAACCAAGTACTGATGTAGAAGCTGCAGCAAGTTATATGGAAGATCTAGCAAAGATCATTGAAGGCGGTCACACTAAACAACAGATTTTCTCTACAGAGAAGTCAATGCCTGGCTTTAATGGACAGGCTGACTCTCTTATTAGGAACTAATGACGCTGGTGACTTTAAGTTGAAGCCAATGCTCATCTGCTATTCCAAAAATCCTAGGACCTTCAAGAATTATGCTAAATCTACTTTGCCTATGCTATAGAAATGGAACAGCAAAGCCCTGATGACAGCACATCTGTTTACAGCATGGTTTACTAAATATTTTATGCCTGCTGTTCAGACCTACTGCTCAGAAAAAAAAAGATTCCTTTCAAAATATTACTGCTCATCGACAATGCACATAGTCATCCAAGAGCTCTGATGGAGATATACAAGGAGATTAATATTGCTTTCATGTCTGCTAAGACAGCATCCATTCTGAAGCCTATGAATCAAAGAAGCAATTTTGACTTACAAGTCTTCTTATTTAAGAAATATATTTCATAAGACCACAGCTGCCCTGGATAGTGATTCGTCTGATGGATCTGGGCAAAGTAAATTTAAGTGAATCTGGAAAGGATTCACCACAGTACTTTTAAGTAATGGTGAATCTGGAAAGGCTTCATCATTCTAGATGTCATTAACAACATTCATGATTCATGGGAGGAAGTCAAAATATCAACATTAAAAGGAGTTTGGAAGAGGCTGATTCCAACCTTCATGGATGATTGAGGGGTTCAAGACTTCAGTGCAGCACATACGGGCAGATGTGGTAGAAATAGCAAGAAAACCAGAATTAGAAATAGAGCCTAAAAATGTGACTGAATTACTGTATCTCCTAGTAAAGGAGCTGTTTCTTAAGGATGAGCAAAGAAAAGTGGTTTCTTGAGATAAAATCTACTGCTGGTGAAGGTGCTGTGAACATTGCTGAATGACAACAAAGCATTTAGATTATTACAGAAACTTAGCTAGTAAAGCACTGGCAGGGTTTGAAAGAACTGACTCCAATTTTGAAAGAAGATCAACTGTGGGTAAAATGCTATCAAAAAGCATTGCATAGAGAAATCTTTTGTGAAAGAGTCAACTGATGCAGCAAACTTCTCTGCTGTCTTATTTTAAGAAACTGCCACAGCCACCTCAACCACTCTGATTATTCAGCAGTCACTGACACTGAGACAAGACTTTCCACAAGCAAAAAGATTAAAACTCACTAAAGGCTCAAATAATCATTAACATTTTTTAGCAATAAAGTATTTTTAAATTACAGTATGTATACGGTTTTTTTAGAGATATGCTATTTCACACTTTACAGTAGACTATAGCATAGTGTAAGTGTAACTTTGATCTGCACTGGGAAACCAAATAATTCTTATGACTCACTTTGTTGTGGTATTTAATTTATTGTGGTCGTCTGGAACCAAACCTCATAATATGCCCAAGGTAGGCCTGTACGTGAAAGGCCAAGGTATTATTTTACAAAGCTTCACTAATAAACTTTGTAAGAGTATTCTTTTAAGCATCACTTAAATTATATCTACCATGAATAGTCTTTGGGTTAATTTCTTTTAAGAGGAGAGATTTTTAAAAAGTTATTTATTTTGCTTAAAATACCTGCATTGCAACAGGAAAATCATTTTGTGCTTCTGGAGGAAAGAAAACATCCACTGCCTTCTTTGGAAAGGGCTGGTTCCCTGTAGGTGGTGTGCCAACTTCAATAATATGTAACTGTTCAAAAGAAAATCAAAATGTATATAAACCTACACATTAGCAGTTGATCACAGAAGCTTTATTTGTAGCCCCCAAATGGAAACAACCAACATGTTCTACAGAAGATCAATGTTAAATGGTTTTGGTTACATCCATACCATGGAATACTTGGCAATAAAAAGGAACAAACTTTCATGAACATTATGGTGAGTAAAAAAAAGAAGCCAATCTTAAAAGGTCACATACTGTATGATTCCATTTATGTAACATTCCTAAAGTGACAACATTATAGAGATGGAGAATAAATTAGTGGTTGCCAGGAGCTAGGGATGGTGTGAGAGAGGGGGAGTGGGTGGGACTCTACAGTCATAAGGGAAATCACTGTGGTGATAAAATAGTTATCTACTCATGATAAAATGACACAGAATCATACAATTGTACCAATGTCAATTTCCTGGTTTTTCTACTGTACTACAGCTGTGTAAGATGTAGCCATTGGGAGAAACTGGATAAAGAACACAGGGGACTGCTCTGTACTGTCTTTGCAGCTTCCTATAATCTGTATTATTTTAAGATAAATACATTTTTTAAAGTCAGCTGATACTCAGGAGGCTGAGGCAGGAGAATCGTTTGAACCCGGGAGGCGGAGGTTGCAGGAAGCTGGGATTGTGCCACTGCATTCCAGCCTGGGCAACACAGCGAGATTCCATCTCAAAAAAAAAAGTCAGCTGAATATCTGAAATAATCATACCTCAAATAATCTACCTGAAATAAATGGTATAGAAGGGTAATACATTACCTACAAAGGTATTTTTCTCCTAGCTTTCAATTTTAATTTAGTATTTCCAAATAGAAATGTAAGTTGTTTAATTCTTCTCTACCTATACATATACACTAAAACAGAAGGAATGTATATACCTAATTTGAGTTGTCTCTCTAATCACAAACATCCCATAAACTAAATGAGAACATTTTGGTTTAAAATATCCAATGCTGCATGTAAGCCAGGCAAGAGAAAAGTAAATAATCTCAATGAAAAAGTACTATATATTTTCCTTAGTCATGTCAGAAATGAACTCAGACAAAAAATAATTCAGTATCCAAGACACATACCATATGAATGCTATAGGGTCTCATCATCCTTCATTAGGATGACTAGCCACACTGAAAAAAATTGGTATCTTCCTTCAAAAGCCGTGGCAGACAGGATAGCACCATGTATTAAATAACAGGCTCAAAAACCTATAAACAGGTTTCCAGATACTGTTCAAAATGACATTGAAACTTTTTGGTAGTAGAACTTTTCAATAAATATCCTGGCCTTATGTTTTAAGGATAATATCTAATTTCTAAAACTATGTGTTTTTTTCTGTTTAAATTCCATCAATTCAGATCTAAATATCAGTGCTTTCTACCCTTGTCACATTGAGGTATTGGCAGCATTATTCCTCAATTCAGGGGCTATATGAAATTTTAAGCAGAATTGTACTCCATTACTTACTATTTCCTCTCTCCTGACAGGCTACAGATGATCATATTTAAGCAATCTCTATTTCAATTTTTAAAAACTGCTTACTTACCAAGAAAAAGAGACACACGTCCTAACGAAAGTGAAGTTCAAATTTTTTGGTCTGCCTAGAATCTAAACCCTCTTCCTGATGGGACAACAAGAGGGAAGATACTCTTTACAAGTTTTGTTGGTGGTAGAACCAGCCTTCTGTTTTAGGAGCACCAAACACCAAATAATTATTTCCAAATATTCTCAGACGTAAGATGTGGGCATCTGATCTTGCCTATAACTGGACTTCGAACAGGGAGCTAGGAACACAAAGGTATTAGGATTTCAGAGATTCTACTCTGGTAGTGGAAATGGCAGTCAAATCGAATTTCCAAGCATCCAGCAATGCAATCATGGATCCAGAAGTGTCCTCAGAGTTCCATGGAACAGTTGTTGGCTGAGACCCTGACCACTGCTAATTTTCCATTATTTCTCCTCATTTCCTAGTCTTGGTTTTACAGCCTCCCTAGCTGTTGTAAACTATCCAATATCCTTCACTAAATAGACCATTGGTCCAATCAACCAGACCTTGTTTCTATTACCTGCAACTAAGTCTAATACACAAAGTACAATTTGTCCAGGTGATTCCAATGTGTAGCCACCGCTGAAAACCACTAACTTATGGCAATGTTATTCAACTATAGTCTACATTACCTCTATATCAAGCCATATAGGGTATTTAAAATGCAGATTATACTAGGAGACCAAGGTGGGAGGATCACTTGGACCCAGAGGTTTGAGACCAGCCTGGGCAATATAGTGAGACCCTGTCTCTACAAAAACACCAAATTTAGCCAGGCATGGTGGCACGTGCCTGTAGTCCCAGCTACTTGGGAGGCTGAGACAGAGGTATCACTTGAGCCCAGAAGATCGAGGCTGCAGTGAGCCCATGACTGCGCTACTGCACTCCAGCCTAGGCAGCAGAGTGACACCCTGTCTCAAAAAGCAAAAAATAAACAAAAAAACACTATTGGCACCACCTACTAAATCAAACTCTCTAGATGTACAGCATATAAATGTGCACTTTGGCAATCAAAATAAAGAATATAAACAGCCAACAGAACGAGTTGTGAAAGAACATTATTCATTTTAGACAAGTATCACTAGATGCAAAATTTGAACAAATTAAGTCACCACAAATGTGAATACTAAAAATAAATTACTTAGGAAAGGAGAAGGCTATTTTGAAATTAGATGACTAATTCATAGCAGAAAGTCAAATACAAGTTCTCATTAAAATAATTACCAAAGTCAAAACTTACCTTCCCTCCAGCTTGGCCCCGTACTGCAAAACAAAATAATGTTGATTCTTCTGCATTTCCTTCCATCTTAAACTGTGCGAAGCTAGCTGCATGTCCTTCAATGGGCTGAGACACTTTCCTATCTACAGAATATAGCTGCATAGCTCCCACCACACGATTTTGCTATAAAGGATCAAAGAGAATAATGTTTGGAGACCCATAAACCAAAAACTCTCAGATTCATCAAGTAATGAAATAACTAGAATGCTTTGTCATCTTTAGCAGGATTTATAATTATTTGTGACTTCATCTCTCAATATAGATTTGATACTTCTTAACTTAAAATCAGCCCCAAACATTATCTTGTTAAAGCTTAACATTAATGTTTAAAATGTGCCTCATATACGTCTTAAACAAAAAGGTACAGAAGCATTCATTTTGCAGTAAATACTCCATAATAAATCCCAAATCATTCTTTTTTTTTTTTTTTTTTGAGGCGGAGTCTTCACTCTGTCGCCCAGGCTGGAGTGCAGTGGCACCATCTCGGCTCACTGCAAGCACCGCCTCCCGGGTTCACGCCATTCTCCTGCCTCAGCCTCCCGAGTAGCTGGGACTACAGGCGCCCGCCACCGCGCCCGGCTAATTTTTTGTATTTTAGTAGAGACGGGGTTTCACCGTGTTAGCCAGGATGGTCTCGATCTCCTGACCTCGTGATCCGCCCGCCTCGGCCTCCCAAAGTGCAGGGATTACAGGCGTGAGCCACCGCGCCCGGCCTCCCAAATCATTCTTACAGAAACTCAATTTCTACTCAATCTCCACAGAAGAGCTCAAAACGCTTGATAAGAGCATTCTGAAATTATATGTCAGTATAGCAAGGGAGCGAGGAAGGAAGAAAGGAGGGAAGGAGGGAGGAAGGAGAAGAGAAGGGGTGTGAGGGAGGAAAAAAAAGGTCTTCCAAAATAAGTGAAATTCAACAGGATTGAGTATAGAAAGACCTAATCTCAAAATAAAACTGCATTCTGGGCACCACAGTTTTCTAAACCTCTTCTTTATAAAAAACTAGTTAAAATGTTACCTGTGCAGATATACCAGTCAGAAGTAACCACTTTTGTTTTGCATCTGTACGGTAATTGATAATCTGGCACCCTGCAAGGCTAGAATGGCGATCAAACATTTTCACTGGCTGAGACTCTCCTTCCATACTCCAGTGATAAACTGCATTATCGGTAACAAGAGCAACCGTATTCAAAGAGATCCATTTCCAAAAGGTGACATCATCAGTCATAGTATGAGCCTTCATTTTACTTTTCATTTCAATGTTAAAAATCTGAAGAGTTTTCCCAGCTAAAAACAAAATCAAGAATTATAAATCATTAAAAGCGTAAAGTTTAGAATGAATACCTACCTAGACTAGCTCTGTAACTTCCAAACAAAAATATTTCTATTACGAGACTAATAACTACAGGAGTTGCATCAATACAGCAGCAACCATTAAAGAGGTAACAGCTAAGACTAAGCAATCTACATCTACATTTTAAGCAAAAACTGTATTACCGCTAATAAACACACTTTAAACAGTATGACTTCCATGGAATTCTAAATCCCAACTTAAAGTAAGTCTAATGAATAGTTTTCTTAACAATAATTGAAAACAAAGCCGTTAACTTCATACTTGTAATTAAGTATGTTTACACATAAACTTAGTTGCATCGACACAAGACAAAGCAACTCTGATAACAAACACGTAGGGGAAAGAAAATGTACTTTTTTAAAAGCAGTCATCTCTCATCCAAATAAATCTTGTGGAAACTGCTTTTTACAAAGAGGATCTGCTTCAATTCTGTCTTGTTGCCACTAGCACATAAAAGAAATGCATGCTACATTTAACTGGCTTAAGATAACAAAGGGAAGGTAGAGGTGCTGGAGGAAAGGAAAGGGAGACAAAGGAAGAGGATAGTTTCAGATGCTGTTAATATACGGGAGGTAAGAACAAAGTTCAAGCTTCATCCAACTAAGAAAGCAAGGATTTAGTTAAAAAAAAAAGGATGAAATTTGCCTTGAGTGTTAAGAGTCACCAAGTCAGATGCAAAGGCTTGTACTTGTAATTTGAAATCCATCAGTTCAAAATGTGATTTGGTATAAATTAATAGAGGCCAAAGTCCACAACTATCACTAGGCTATCAAGATTAGTCTTTAAAGACTAAGAAAAACACCATTCCTGAGACACAGAGAATCTGGCTCCTGAAGGACCGAAATTTTAAGATTCAGGTGCTGGGGCGACACAGAAGGGGGGCAAAACATATAGCTTTGTACTACAACCCTCCTTACCACATGTGCAAAAATTTCTTTCATAAAATGAAGAATGTTATTCCCATCCCACACAGTATGTAAACCACAACCAGACTTGAAAAATTGTGAGAGTTACAGTCCTGTTTATAAAAAGAAGCCAAGAGGTTCAAAACTGGCTTCAGAGGGAAGCAGGATTTTGAACTGACTGACTTTCCTTTGCTGCCTTCCTCAATCCCCAGATTATTCGGGATTGGAGTATATATATAAGTGTAGTGGTTTGGGGAGGGGGACAAGAGATGACAGCTTGACTCCATAGTGCAGACATATAGGGACAAATCTATGATGCTATTGTACAATGCTCCGAAAATATTTTCAATTTATTCTTTTCATAGAACAGGACAATAACTAACACAATCTAATTTAAGATAACTCACCATCTGCACACATAAGAAAGCGTTAAGAAATGTGATAAGATAACAATAACATTAAAAATAGAAAAGAATTTTGGCAAAATTAAAATTATGGCCTTTTAACAGAGAGGTATGGGAACTGCTAAAGACCTGAATTTAAATTCTTTAAAGAGTCTGAAGGAAGCTTAATACCCTAAATAGAAGTAACAGAAGTAAAACACTTACTGTCACAAAACATCTGGTCCCATGTGAAAGCTGGACGATTTTTCCTTGAGATGAGATGAGCTTCTATCTTAGATATGTGATAGTGACTTATGTGTTTGAATATGCTAGTCCTACCCAACCCTATTTACTCTCCAACTAGTATTATTACTACATACAAAGTTTAAATCATGTAAAGCAAAGTCAAAGTTCGGCACCTCTAACAACTCAGTCACAAATTTATCAAGAAATTACTGGGAACTTGAACTTTTCTTCCTTCTATCAAAATGAGAAACAAAGCAAAAAATAGGCAATCAAATGCCTTTTCAAGAGTCAGTTTTTCACCGAGCCCTCTTAAAAACATCTGTTTTAACGGGTCAATTAGTCTCATCCTAAAGTTCAAAGGAATACAGGCTCTCTGACAGTCTAAGAGTCTTTGAACTCTGTTTATTCTAAGCTGCACAGTTCCCTTGTTGGGACAATTAAAAAGTTAGTCTGAATAAACTCAAATACACTTCACTCAAGAGCTTTAATATCCACCTAAATACAAACACACTTTAAACAATTACTGTAAATTCAAGCCCTTTCTAGAACCCAATAATCTAAGTGAAACACAAGCCTGAAGTACAAAAAAAAGCACAGAATCAAAGGCAAGTTTATTATCATACAAAATTCTGCCATGTTTAGGTGCTAATATTAGTAAAGTATGTTCTATTCCAGAATATGAATCACTAATTTGTTTCCTCCGTAGACAGATATGTTTAGCACAGTCTTATACCAGATACAAAATATAAATGCATTTATTCTAAAACTTAAAATTATTCTAAGTAGATCTATGTTAAGATATTCCACAGATACATTCCAAGTAAAAGTCATTAAAGTGGTTTAAATCAAGTTCGGTATCAGCAGATCAATCTTCTTTAACCAAATTTAATCAATATACTTAAAAACGTAAACTCTAGTTATTGCACTTGCATAAATACATAGGAAGAGTTGGCTGGGCGTGGTGGCTCACGCCTGTAATCTCAGCACTCTGGGAGGCTGAGGCAGGCAGATCATGAGGTCAGGAGTTTGAGACTAGCCTGGCCAAAATAGTGAAACCTCATCTCTACTAAAAATACAAAAAAACTAGCCAGTGGTGGTGGCAGGCATCTGTAATTCCAGCTACTCGGGAGGCTGAGGCAAGAGAATCACGTGAACCTGGGAGGCGGAGGTTGCAGTGAGCCAAGATCGCACCATTGCACTCCAGCCTGGGCGACAAGAGTAAAACTCCGTCTCAAAAAAAAACAACAAACAAACAAAAAAACAAACAGGAAGAGTTTTAAGAAAAACCGACAATTTTTTATACCTTTCAGTGCAATTACTTTGCTAGCTGGATTCATGATGGCGCTGTCTGCTGAAATTGGTCTTCGAATTGGATTACTTGGGTCATTCATATCAATGATTACCACCTGGGCCTGCTCTCCTACTTTTTCTCTAATGCAGATGAATTTGTCAGACTCCATAGTCAGGGTACTGAAGCCAATGTTTGCTGGGTTGATACCCAGGTTCTGGAGCTAGAAAATATAATAATAAACCATGTTACCAAGTGTATTCCAAAGAGTTGACATTCATATATGCTCATCAACACAAATCCTCACTTAACATTAATGCTTCAAGGTCACAATAACATCTACATTATGTTAATTAAAGTGAGACTATTAATAGCCAAGTATTGGACCTTCTCTTCTTCCAACAAACATGGCATTCAACTGTTTCAAATAAGAGGTAGAACAAATACAGATGAAGTTAAAGGAAAGAGCAATATCTGCAAGGCAGCACTCATGGTTCAAGCGATTTGAGGTAATTGAGTTTCTTGATTTATTTTAAGACCTTGGAACTACTGGACCAGTCCTCTCTTACCCCCCTTAACATGTAGCTGTTATTTGTTCACGCTTCAAGAATCTGAAAAATTAAGTTACAAGCATAAAAAGATTTAAAATGTCACAGAGTTCTTGATCTAAATAAAGGAACTTGAATAGCAAGAGCAAACAAGTTCTAATTCTGTGCAAAAAGTGCCAAAACAAAGATATGTAAGAGGGATCTTGTCAAAGGCTACACAGCTAAAGCAATGTGTTCAAGGGAGGCAGGCGAGATAATTCTCAATAGAAAGCGCATGTGGTAAAGCACAGAGGTGTAAAAGTGTGGTTGGCTATGGGAACTACAAGTACTTTTCTAACACTATCGGCTTGAGGGAGTACAGAATTAAGGTTAGAGAGATGAGCAAGGGCCAGACTGACAAGCTAAACATACCTCAGTAAGAATCCTGAGTTTATTCTACAGGCAAAGGGAGCTACTTAAGGATTTTAACAAGGAAAATAATGGAATTAGATTTGCTTTGTGTACTCAGAAAATACTAAAGTATCTGCTAAACAAATATAGAGGATCTAAAGATGGTAGGTCTTTGCAAACCAATTAAGCATGTAAGAACAAAAGTCACCAGTTACTAGGAGGAAATCTCTACCAGAGTGGGTTATTAATACTCTGGGTGACTAACTATGGTATAACAGATTAAGTCCTACTAAAAGAAGCTACAATGGAGGCTTTATTTTATTAGCCTTGGCCAGACTAGTTTTATCCCCCTTTCCTCCAAGGATAATAAATTCACATGGTACAAAATACACACACACACACACACACACACACACACACACACCCCAGAAAAGAAAAAGCATGGGAAAAAAAAAATCCAGTCTTTCTGTCACCCTTGTCCTCTAGCAATACAGTTTCCCTCCACAGACACCACCACTGTCACTATTATCTTATGGACTAAACCAGCAAAGTTAACTGTATTTTATTTAAATTCTTTTGTCAAACTCTTCTGCTAATAGTGCTTAAACATAACCAGGCCAGGCTCTGAATAAGATATAAGACTACAAGGCTACATTTTACTTTCTCTTCACTCTTCTATCTCAATTACTGCTGGTATTGAGTTATAAATGTTGTAACTCAGTTATAAAGTGTAGTTACAGTAACTCAGTTACTGAATACAGGGGCAAGGAGTCAAACAACTGTCTAACCATTACTACAAACATCGTAATAAAGTAGAAGATTAACCTGCTTTACAAGCTCAAGTATATGCTGTAATGCAAGGCAAATACAATAGCTTCAAAGTATGTAACTTACATTTACTTATAGTAAAGGCTTATAAACCATTAATTTTAACTTCTTCCTGACTTTAATTTTTCTTTTGAGACAGGATCTCATATCTATTTTTCTGAGTAGAGGGTCCTTAGACTCGTTAAGTTTAATTGATAATCAGCCTTTCCAATAATTGGAGAAAATATTCCAGTGGGCTCATAAAGTTCATAAAGCTATAAACCTAAAAGCAATTAAGTTATCCTGTAAGAATCCTAAGCTACCCTGTAAGAATTCTATGTTTCTAAGTCTCTACCAAGCCTTCACCTAAGGCACTGAGTTTCACCTGTCACAGTTTAAGTCCCACAGTGTTTGAGGAAGTCGGAGTAAAAATAGTGTTAGTCAAATAGTGAAATTAAATTCAAAACCATGAAAGAAAGTTAACCACAGACACTACTAACTGAACCCCAAATGATTCTAACAGATTCCTTCCTACTCCTCAACTTCAGAGGCAGGTGGAAGATGACTTTAAGAAAACACTATCAGAAAATAAAGAGGAGGAAAAACGAAAGTCAAAAACTTGTGTTTCCCATTCCTTGTTAGATCCCCAGAAAAAAAGCAGTAAGAAAAACACGTTGCATCAGTTAGCAATTACCTTCAGCCTCAGGGTGTTTTACTTGTAGGAAAAAAACCAAAGATTTGGCCTGGCACCTTGGTTCACACCTATAATCTCAGCACTTCAGGAGGCTGAGACGAGAGGATCACTTGAGCCCAGGAGTTTGAGACCAGCCTGGGCAACATAGTGAGACCCCATCTCTGCAAAAACTTTAAAAAATAAGTAAATAAAAGATCTAGCTTTAAAGGGACAGAACTGCCTGCAACCCTAATCTATGTAATCCTTATATTACTTTCTCAAACACATGCTACCAAGAGAGCTATGCATATATATTTTTGATCTCCTTCAGGAATGTATTGGTACTACTCAAAATAATCCATGTGGAAAAGACATAAATCCTTTATTCAAAAAACACAAAATTAAACAGGAGAAAAGTGACAAACTTTTTTTTTTTGAGATGGAGTCTTGCTCTGTCACCAGGCTGAAGTACAGTGGCTCGATCTCAGCTCACTGCAATCTCCGCCTCCTGGGTTCAAGTGATTCTCCTGCCTCAGCCTCCTGAGTAGCTGGAACTACAGGAGTGCGCCAATGCACCCAGCTAATTTTTTGTATTTTAGTAGAAATGGGGTTTCACCATGTTGGCCAGGATGGTCTCGATCTCCCGACCTCGTGGTCTACCCGCCTCAGCCTCAGTCTAGACAAGAACAGAAAAGTATCCTGTAACATGTAATTCCTTCTTTTCCTCTCTCCCTCAACCTCTACTAGTGAATGTAGTGTTATTCTACTATGAATGCAGTTATTAGAAAAACAGTGATATGGGTTACTTCCCTAGGATTTCTGTCCCTGTTTGAGTTAAAACACCAGCAAACATGAACATAATTCTAAAGTTTCAAGTTTTTTTTTTTTTTTTTTGAAACTGAGTCTCATTCTGTCACCAGTCTGGAATGCAGTGGCGCAATCTCGGCTCGCCGCAACCTCTATCTCCCCAGTTCAAGCGATTCTCCTGCCTCAGCCTCCCAAGTAGCTGGGACTACAGGTGTGCACCACTATGCCCAGCTAATTTGTGTATTTTTAGTACAGACCTATTCCTACTGGCTAACAGAAGGTTAAATTTGCTTCCACCTCTTCAAATAAGGTAGGTAAGATTGTTTTCCTTACTGATGTTCCTTGCAAATGAGAATGTTTAGAACACTCAGCAATTCTTCCCGTATTTTCCTGTTATATATTCAAAAGAGAAATATGCCAAAGCACACAATAACAGGACAAGTCACTCTCATTAACTGCCAGTCTGGTTTAGGTATACCCTTACAATAGGAACATATAACAGGGTTGCCAAACTATATAACTATGTCTAGTAATATCAATATAGATTAAAACTTTTAAAATGCAACACATTTTAAAACAGGTTTTATTTTCAAAACAGCACATACTAACCATAAAGTATTCTCAGTCAGTTATAAAGGTGTGATGGTATATAAACTATACCACAAAAACTGTATTTTTATTCTTTATTTATTGAGACACGGTCTCGCCTTATTGCCCAGGCTGGAGTGCAGTGGTACCACTAAAGCCTCAACCCTCCAGGATCAAGTGATCTTCCTACTTCAGCCTCCTCAGTACCTGAGACTACAGGCGCCACCATGCCTGGCTAATTTTTTTTTTTTTAGAGACAGGTTCTCCCTATGTTACCCAGGCTGGTCTCGAACTCCTGGGCTCAAGCAATCCTCATACCTCGACCTCCCAGTGTTGGGATTACAGGTATGAACCACTGTGCCCAATCAGAAACTGAATTATAGACTATGGAACTAAGCACGGATAAAGTCAAAGGACATACCCAACATTCTCTATAAATTTGCAGGTATTTTCAGAGGACATATCTGAAATACATGTAGTATATCTGGATACATGTAGTATCCAAACTACAGCTACATTTTATTATCCTCTCAATCAGCAAAATGTAGTATATTTGGATACATGTATCCAAACTACAGCTACATTTTATTATCCTCTCAATCTGCAAAATGCCATTAGTGTTGAAGCTGGGGATATCCTATTTTAAGACATCCTTGGAAATTCCTATGATAAAGTTTTTTTTAGCTTAAAAGAATTCTAATTTTGCTGTTACAAGAATATGGAGTCAGTAAACTAGGGTCCAAAAAACGGGCTTGTTTTTTTGAATAGTTATCATGTGCATACAGTAAAGCACTAAAATCTCACAAAGGTTATACTACGAAAAGTCATCCACCCCATCTTTCCAGTAATACCCTTCTCCCCTAAGCAATTAGAGATACTTTTGCATCTCAGAGCTATCCTGTAGCATATGAAAGTATGTATTTCCTCCGCCCTTTTCCAACAGAATGGCACAAGACACAAAAGTATACAAATAA